>NC_091075.1:84445000-85695000 GCF_032405125.1 Capricornis sumatraensis
CCATGAACTTTAGCTGTCAGGCTCCTCTGTCCACGAGATTATCCAGGCAAGAATACTGGAGTGGGTTGCCATTTTCTTCTCCAGGGGATCTTCCCAATTTAGGGATCAAATCCGGGTCTCCTATGCTGCAGGCAGATCATTTACCAAGTGAGCTACAAGGGAAGAGTTTGAAGCTAGTCTATGGAAACTTCTGCAATATTCAGATATTCAAAGTTATAAGTGAAACAATTTTGTTCTTGTAGTTAGTTAAATAGTCTAGTTAAAATGGATTTTTTTCTGGTTAGGAATATAATTGATTATGCAGCATATATCAATATAATTATAAATGTTTTATACACCATTTCATGCTGTGTATGTGCATGTTAAGTGGCTTCAATTGTGTCCGACTCTTTGAGACCCTATGGACTGTAGCTCGCTGGCCTTTTCTGTCCGTGGGATTTTCCAGGCAAGAATACTGGAGTGAGTTGCCCTGCCCTCCTGCAGGGGATCTTCCTGACCCAGTGATTGAAACTGCATCTCATGTCTCCTGCGTTTGCAAGCAGGTTCTTTACTACTAGCATCACCTGGGAAGCCCTCTTCTTGGGAAGCGCCACATCAGTTTACCAGTAGTAAATAATTCATTTTGATAATAGTGAATAATAATACTACAGGAAAGATTGGTTTATCTTTCCCTTTTTACTTTACAGAACTTTCAATTTACAATTTAAATTATACTTTTTATAATTACAATTTATAAAGTTACTGTCAAATAAAGAGGCTATCGAGTAACACAGATTCAAAGTATAGGGGGTACTGACTTAGAGACACAAATAATGGTTATGGAGTGTTAGGGGAAGGGATAGATTGGGAGTTAGGGATTGAAATGTACACACTGCTACATTTGAAATAGATAAGTCTCAAGTACCTACTGTTTAACACAGGGAACTCTGATCAATAATTTGTGATAATGTAAATGGGAAAAATTTTTGAAAAAGAGTGGAAACATATATATATATGCATCTGAATCACATTGCTGTGTACATCTGAAACTAACTCAACATTGTTAATCAACTATTCTCTGATATAAAATAAAAATTAAAAAATAAAATAAAAACAAAAAATTAAAAAACAAATAAACAAACAAACAGTGCCCTAAAAAAATGGATAGGGGCACAGTGTTACAAAAGATGTGTCAGGAACTTAATATAAGTACTATGTTGTTATTCTGGATTTTGAGTTGTTAATCAACAACTCAAACCTCAAACTATTGTCATACCTTCGGAGAACAAAGATGCCACCTCTATGAGATTGGCAGAATAGACAAATACTTGCATGGGGAGAAAAGTTATTAATCCATGCATCTTGTAAAATAGTATTTCTCTTACTTGGATACTCTTGTTTCCAAAATTGAACAATTTTGCATTCACTCTTTAGTTTTGCATTCACTTTAGTTTTCTTCAAACAGCAAATTTGACTGGACTAAATGAAAAATTATCATTTAAAGCTAGATGTGAATCATCAGATGATTCATTTTATTCATTCATTTATTTAAATTTATTTCTTTTTTTTTAATTTTAAAATCTTTAATTCTTACATGTGTTCCCAAACATGAACCCCCCTCCCACCTCCCTCCCCATAACATCTCTCTGGGTCATCCTCATGCACCAGCCCCAAGCATGCTGTATCCTGCGTCAGACATTGACTGGCGATTCGATTCTTACATGATAGTATACATGTTAGAATGCCATTCTCCCAAAGCATCCCACCCTCTCCCTCTCACTCTGAGTCCAAAAGTCTGTTATACACATCTGTGTCTTTTTTGCTGTCTTGCATACAGGGTCATCATTGCCATCTTTCTAAATTCCATATATATGTGTTAGTATACTGTATTGGTGTTTTTCTTTCTGGCTTACTTCACTCTGTATAATCGGCTCCAGTTTCATCCATCTCATCAGAACTGATTCAAATGAATTCTTTTTAACGGCTGAGTAATACTCCATTGTGTATATGTACCACTGCTTTCTTATCCATTCATCTGCTGATGGACATCTAGGTTGTTTCCATGTCCTGGCTGTTATAAACAGTGCTGCGATGAACATTGGGGTACATGTGTCTCTTTCAATTCTGGTTTCCTCGGTGTGTATGCCCAGCAGTGGGATTGCTGGGTCATAAGGTAGTTCTATTTGCAATTTTTTAAGGAATCTCCACACTGTTCTCCAGAGTGGCTGTACTAGTTTGCATTCCCACCAACAGTGTAGGAGGGTTCCCTTTTCTCCAAACCCTCTCCAGCATTTATTGCTTGCAGATTTTTGGATCACAGCCATTCTGACTGGTGTGAAGTGGTACCTCATTGTGGTTTTGATTTGCATTTCTATAATAATGAGTGATGTTGAGCATCTTTTCATATGTTTGTTAGCCATCCATATGTCTTCTTTGGAGAAATGTCTATTTAGTTCTTTGGCCCATTTTTTGATTGGGTCATTTATTTTTCTGGAATTGAGCTGCATAAGTTGCTTGTATATTTTTGAGATTAGTTGTTTGTCAGTTGCTTCATTTGCTATTATTTTCTCCCATTCAGAAGGCTGTCTTTTCACCTTGCTTATAGTTTCCTTTGTTGTGCAGAAGCTTTTAATTTTAATTAGGTCCCATTTGTTTATTTTTGCTTTTATTTCCAGAATTCTGGGAGGTGGATCATAGAGGATCCTGCTGTGATTTATGTCGGAGAGTGTTTTGCCTATATTCTCCTCTAGGAGTTTTATAGTTTCTGGTCTTACATTTAGATCTTTAATCCATTTTGAGTTTATTTTTGTGTGCCGTGTTAGAAAGTGATCTATTTTCATTCTTTTACAAGTGGTTAACCAGTTTTCCCAGCACCACTTGTTAAAGAGATTGTCTTTACTCCATTGTATATTCTTGCCTCCTTTGTCAAAGATAAGGTGTCCATATATGTGTGGATTTATCTCTGGGCTTTCTATTTTGTTCCATTGATCTACATCTGTCTTTGTGCCAGTACCATACTGTTTTGATGACTGTGGCTTTGCAGTAGAGCCTGAAGTCAGGCAAGTTGATTCCTCCAGTTCCATTCTTCTTTCTCAAGATTGCTTTGGCAATTCGAGGTTTTTTGTATTTCCATACAAATCTTGAAATTATTTGTTCTAGCTCTGTGAAAAATACCGCTGGTAGCTTGATAGGGATTGCATTGAATCTGTAGATTGCTTTGGGTAGTATACTCATTTTCACTATATTGAGTCTTCTGATCCATGAACATGGTATATTTCTCCATCTATTAGTGTCCTCTTTGATTTCTTTCATCAGTGTTTTATAGTTTTCTATATATAGGTCTTTAGTTTCTTTAGGTAGATATATTCCTAAGTATTTTATTCTTTTTGTTGCAATGGTGAATGGAATTGTTTCCTTAATTTCTTTTTCTACTTTCTCATTATTAGTGTATAGGAATGCAAGGGATTTCTGCGTGTTGATTTTATATCCTGCAACTTTACTATATTCATTGATTAGCTCTAGTAATTTTCTGGTGGAGTCTTTAGGGTTTTCTATGTAGAGGATCATGTCATCTGCAAACAGTGAAAGTTTTACTTCTTCTTTTCCAATTTGGATTCCTTTTATTTCTTTTTCTGCTCTGATTGCTGTGGCCAAAACTTCCAGAACTATGTTGAATAGTAGTGGTGAAAGTGGGCACCCTTGTCTTGTTCCTGACTTTAGGGGAAATGCTTTCAATTTTTCACCATTGAGGATAATGTTTGCTGTGGGTTTGTCATATATAGCTTTTATTATGTTGAGATATGTTCCTTCTATTCCTGCTTTCTGGAGAGTTTTTATCATAAACGGATGTTGAATTTTGTCAAAGGCCTTCTCTGCATCTATTGAGATAATCATATGGTTTTTATTTTTCAATTTGTTAATGTGGTGAATTACATTGATTGATTTGCAGATATTGAAGAATCCTTGCATCCCTGGGATAAAGCCCACTTGGTCATGGTGTATGATCTTTTAAATGTGTTGTTGGATTCTGATTGCTAGAATTTTGTTGAGGATTTTTGCATCTATGTTCATCAGTGATATTGGCCTGTAGTTTTCTTTTTTTGTGACATCTTTGTCAGGTTTTGGTATTAGGGTGATGGTGGCCTCATAGTATGAGTTTGGAAGTTTACCTTCCTCTGCAATTTTCTGGAAGGGTTTGAGTAAGATAGGTGTTAGCTCTTCTCGAAATTTTTGATAGAATTCAGCTGTGAAACCGTCTGGACCTGGGCTTTTGTTTGCTGGAAGATTTCTCATTACAGTTTCAATTTCCGTGCTTGTGATGGGTCTGTTAAGATTTTCTATTTGTTCCTGGTTCAGTTTTGGAAAATTGTACTTTTCTAAGAATTTGTCCATTTCTTCCAAGTTGTCCATTTTATTGGCATACAACTGCTGATAGTAGTCTCTTATGATCCTTTGTATAGAAAAGGAAGAATTGGAGAACCCCAGAGTTAGTAGAAGGAAAGAAATCTTAAAAATTAGGGCAGAAATAAATGCAAAAGAAACAAAAAAGAGACCATAGCAAAAATCAACAAAGCCAAAAGCTGGTTCTTTCAAAGGATAAATAAAATTGACAAACCATTAGCCAGACTCATCAAGAAACAAAGAGAGAAAAATCAAATCAATAAAATTAGAAATGAAAATGGAGAGATCACAACAGACAACACTTAAATTTATTTCTTATGGCAGATAAAAGAATAGGGCAACTTGAGATCAATAAGGGAGAAAGGAATTGTTAGGAAATAGCAAAGGAAGAAAGAACAGGTAGAGAAGTGTCAACAAAGATAAATTTACTAGCAATCATTGTGCCTAACTTCATCCTTCAGCTTAGAATTCTGGAACCTCCATGGTAATAACTTTAAATGTAAGTGGATTAAATGCTCTATCCACAATACTTTAAGTTAGTAGCCTGGTGAATAGAAAATATTTACCTATTTTGTGCAAAATATTAATATGCCTTGTGTATTCCTAGAGTCATTTCTAGGGAAGTCAAATCATGGGCAGTAGTTAAAATTCTGTGAATCTGATCAGTTATCACTTTTACAGATGAAGAATTTGAGGCAAATCATATATCTTACCTAGGTTCTCATAACAAGCTGGGGACATAACAAGGAGAAGAGCTGAAATCTTTCTGTTCTGGTGCCTGGGTTGCAATTCTTGACCTGGGCAGGGGTCCTCCACCAGTACATTTTCCTCAGGCTTAACCCCAGTTGCATCACCTTTTCCTATTTTTCTCCCTTTTACTAAACTGGCACAAATCTTCCCTTAAAAATTTCTTACACCAATTATTCCTTAGTTGATAATAGTACCAAAAATCTTAGGTTATTTGCTTTAGACTTGTTTTTAACTTTACAAATGTACAAACTGGAATGCAGATGAAAAGTTGATGAGGGTTATTGCTTTGGATGTAAACTTTTTTGGGTGAAAACTGCAAAGTATCTAAGCTCTTGGGAGACATAATAAAAAGAGACTAAATTATACTCTAGTATTTTTCCAGACCTTCCAAATTTCCTCAGGAGAACATTTTTTCCTTTTTAAAAACTAACATTTTTACTTTACACTTCTCAATTATTAAAGAACTAATTTTTCTTATTAGGTGAAACCAAAAGATAGGTAATATTAAAATGAACTTTGCAATTTGTGGTAAAAAATAACTGAATATACATATTAATATTTCTTTATAGCATATTATCAGGATGTCAAATATATCAATGTAGTGTAGAAACAGAATACTAATCAAGTTATTTTAAGTTGAATCAGAATATAATGTAGAAAAAAAATAACCCATGAAACTAATTATTTGCAATACATTCCAAAGTAAAAGTATGTAAAATATTCTTATGTTTCAAAATATGGGAAGACTATATGCTTACTCCTTGGAAGGAAAGTCATGGCCAACTTAGACAGCATATTAAAAAATAGAGAGGTTACTTTGTCAACAAAGGTCCATCTAGCCAAGACTATGGTTTTTCCAGTAGTCATGTATGGATGTGAGAATTGGACTATAAAGAAAGCTGAGTTCAGAAGAATTGATGCTTTAGAACTGTGGTGTTGGAGAAGACTCTTGAGTCTCTTGGACTGCAAGGAGATCCAACCAGCCCATCCTAAAGGAGACCAGTCCTGGGTGTTCATTGGAAGGACTGATGTTGAAGCTGAAACTCCAGTACTTTGGCCACTTGATGTGAAGAGCTGACTCATGAAAAGACCCTGATGGTGGGAAAGATTGAAGGAAGGAGGAGAAGGGGACAACAGAGGATAAGATGTTTGGATGGCATCATCGACTCAATGGACATGAGTTTGGGTAAACTCCGGGAGTTTGTGATGGACAGGGGGGCCTGGCGTGCTGCAATTCATGGGGTTGCAAAGAGTCGGACACGACTGAATGACTGAACTGACCTGAACTGAATTGATATGCTTATCCAAAACAACTGTGTCTCACTGAAAAGTATTTCTCAAGTACCCATGATGCGTACTTTTTCCCTGTTTCAGAAATAATGATACATTCTTTTGACTCTTTGTGATGAAAATTCTGCACTCATTGGTAATGAATTAGTTTTGGAGACCATGAAAAGTGTAGAGTCATGTCCAATGAATATTTTCTTGCTAAATAGCCTATTACCATTAGTTCTGAAACACTGGATATTTATTTACAGGATTATGCAAGTAATTTATTAAAGAACCCACCCCCATACCAAACTATAGTACATTAAGCAAAAACATTATTATTAAATGGGGCTGTAGGTTTGAAAAGTTGCTACCTTAAAGCAAGAATTTAATGTCAGTTTTGCTGAGAAACAGAACAAAAAAAACTGGTTTTGTTATAGGCAATTTGACATAATAATGCACATGAGTATCATAGGTTTTATTGGGCCCATGATAAATTTTGTTCATAACTGTTCACCTCTCAGTTTTACGTTCATGCTATATTTCTTTCTGAAAACAGAAACACATTTAATTTTCATTTCAGTATTTATTAGTGTAAAACATAAAGAAAAATTCCCATATATCCTTACACCTTTGTAATATACCCACTAAAGTTTAAGTGCCTCAAAATAGGGGAAAATCTAAACAAGACCAAAATCAAATAAATCAATCAAAGATTCTACACGTGCTGTTTTTCAAACAGACTTTTGCCTTAGTTACTATTATCAGTAAAAAATTTATAAACTTTATATACATCTGTATGAAAATTATATATATATGTATATCTATACAAATTTTTTATATGACTTCATTTAATGGGGGAAATAAAAAGACTATTAATAGCAGTGGAAGCCAGTGAAATATACAAAATATACCAGGAATTTAGGTAATTTTACTCTGAAGTAACAAATGACTTATTGTAGTCTCTTCTGTTGTTCCTTCAGATATTAATACATTTGCAGGCCTCTCAGAGAGTCTGCAGTTACTTTTGGCTATAGATGTCTATCATTTCTGATTTATTACAATTTCTTTCCAACTGGAAGTTGTTCTTCATTACAGTGAATAGTTAAATATTTTAAACAAAACAAAATAATTCCCAAATTAAATCGATAAAGTGAAAATGAATAATGATAATGTCATTATGCATATTTCAAATAATTGTGAAAATTCCAAAAATCTAATATTAGGCTGAGATTTTTCTGTTTTCTGTCCTCTAAGAAAACTCTCTGATACCTTGCCATGGGAATCTGTGTGCATGTACACATATGTGTTTGTTTATATGTATACGAGTATGTATTTTAGTTCCTCTTTAAAAAATAGGCATTACTTAGTGGTGGTGGTGTTTAGTCATTAAGTTGTGCCCAACTCTTTTGTGACCCTATGCACTGTACCCCAGGACCCAGAGACCCCACAGATTGAGACAGAACTGTGTTTGAGTGTCTCCTGTGGAGGTATGGGTCAGCCGTGGACTACTGCAGGGGCAGAGGCTGTGGGTGCAGCAGACTTGGGTGTGGTATAAGCCTTCTTGGAGGAGGTCACCATTAACACCACCATAGAGCTGCCTGAACTTACACAGTACTGGGAAAACAGATGTGATGGGCACAAACAGGACCCAGGAGAAAGGAGCAGTGTCCCCACAAGAGACTGACCCAGACTTGCCTATAAGTGTCCAGGAGTTTCCAGTGGAGGTGTGGGTCGGCAGTGGCCTGCTGCAGGGTTGAGGGCACTGAGTGTAGTAGTACATGCATGGGAACTTTGAGGGAGGTCACCATTATCTTCATTACCTCCACCATAATTTGGCCCCAGGAAATGGTCAAATAGGAGATGGCAAGAGTGAATATCAGCACTTTAGGAATCAGTGAACTAAAATGGACTGGAATGGGGGAATTTAACTCAGATGATCACTATATCTACTCCTGTGGGAAATAATCACTTAGAAGAAATGGAGTAGCCATCATAGTGAACAAAAGAGTCCAAAAGGAGTGCTTGGATGCAATCTCAAAAAGGACAGAATGATCTCTGCTCATTTCCAAGGCAAACCATTCAATATCACAGTGATCCAAGACTATGCCCCAACCAGTAATGCTGAAGAAGCAGAAGTTGAATGATTCTATGAAGACTTACAAGAGTTTCTAGAACTAACACCCAAAAAAGATGTCATTTTCATTATAGTGGGCTGGAATAAAAAAGTAGGAAGTTAATAAACACCTGGAGTAACAGGCAAATTTGGCCTTGGAGTACAGAGTGAAGCAAGGCAAAGGCTAATAGAGTTTTTCCAAGAAAACACACTGGTCATAGCAAACATCTTCTTCCAAAAATACAAGAGAAGACTCTGCACATGGACATCACCACATGGTCAATACTGAAATCAGATGGATCATATTCTTTGCAGCCAAAGATGCAGAAGATCTATACAATCTCAAAAACAAGACTGGGAGCTGACGGTGGCTCAGACAGTGAATTCCTTATTGCCAAATTCAGACATAAATTGAAGAAACTAGTTGGGAGGGGGGTTCATGTTTGGGAACACATGTAAGAATTAAAGATTTTAATAAATAAATAAACAAATAAACAAACAAACAAAAAAAATAAAGTCTAATGCCAAAAAAAAAAAAAAAAAAGAAACTAGGGAACACCACTAGACCATTCATGTATGACCTAAATCAAATCCCTTATAATTATAGGGTGAAAATGACAAGTAGATTGAAGGGATTAGATCTGATAGAGAGGCAAATGAACTATGGACGAAGGTTCCTGACATTGTACAGGAGACAGGAATCAAGAATATCTCCATGAAAAAGATATTAAAAAAAAAAAAGGCAAAATGGTAGTCTGAGGAGGCCTTACAAATAGCTTAGAAAATAAGAGAAGTAAAGGGCAAAGGAAAAAAGGAGATATACCCATTTGAATGCAGAGTTCCAAAGAATGGTGAGGAGAGATAACAAAAGGTTCCTCAGAGATTAGTGCAAAGAAACAGAGGAAAACAGTAGAATGGAAAAGTCTAGAGATCTCTTCAAGAAAATTAGAGATACCAAGGGAACATTTCATGCAAAGATGGACTCAATAAAGGACAGAAATGATATGGACCTAATAGAAACAGGAGATATTAAGAAGAGGTGGCAAGAATACACAGAAGAACTGCTCAAGAAAGATCTCGATGATACAGATAATCACGATGATGTGATCACTCACCTAGAGCCAGACATCCTAGAACTCAAAGTCAAGTGGGTCTTAGGAAGCATCACTATGATCAAAGATAGTAGAGGTGATGGAATGCCAGTGGAGCTATTTCAAATCCTGAAAGATGATGCTATGAAAGTGTACACTCAATATGCCAGCAAATTTGGAAAACTCAGCAGTGTCCACAGGACTGGAAAAGGTCAGTTTTCTTTCCAATCCCAAAGAAAGGCAATGCCAAAGAATGCTTTAACTACCAAACAATTGCACTCATCTCACACTCTAGGAAACTGATGCTCAAAATTCTCCAAGCCAGGCTTCAACAGCATATGCACCATGAAGTTCCAGATATTCAAGCTGAATTTAGAAAAGCCAAAGGAACCAGAGATCAAATTGCCAACATTCACTGGATCATCGAAAAAGTAAGAGAGTTCCTGAAAAACATCTACTGCTGCTTTATTGACTACTCCAAAGCCTTTGACTGTGTGGATCACAACAATGTCTGGAAACTTCTGAAGGAAATGGGAATACCGGACCACCTGACCTGCCTCCTGAGAAATCTGTATTCAGGTCAGGAAGCAATAGTTAGAACTGGACATGGAACAACAGACTGGTTCCAAATAGGAAAAGGAGTGTATCAAGGCTGTATACTGTCACCCTGCTCATTTAACTTATATGCAGAGTACATCATGAGAAATGCTGGGCTGGAAGAAGCACAAGCTGGAATCAAGACTGCCAGAAAACATATTAATAACCTCAGATATGCAGATGACACCACCCTTAAGGCAGAAAGTGAAGAAGAACTAAAGAGCCTCTTGATGAAAGTGAAAGAGGAGAGTGAAAAAGTTGGCTTAAAACTTAACATTCAGAAAACTAAGATCATGGCGTCTGGTCCCATCACTTCATGGCAAATAGATGGGCAAACAGTGGAAACAGTGTCAGACTTTGTTTTTGGGGGGGCTCCAAAATCACTGCAGATGGTGATTGCAGCCATGAAATTAAAAGATGCTTACTCTTTGGAAGAAAAGAGCAACCTAGCATATTAAAAAGCAGACAGTACTCTACCATCTAGTCATCTTAAGGGTCATCTAAGACAATGGCACCCCACTCCAGTACTCTTGCCTGGAAAATCCCACGGACGGAGGAGCCTGGTGGGCTATAGTCCATGGGGTCGCGACTGAGCGATTTCACTTTCACTTTGCACTTTCATGCATTGGAGAAGGAAATGGCAGCCCACTCCAGTGTTCTTGCCTGGAGAATCCCAGGGACGAGGGAGCCTGGTGGGCTGCCGTCTATGGGGTTGCACAGAGTCGGACACGACTGAAACAAGTTAGCAGCAGCAGCAACAGTCAAAGCTATGGTTTTTCCAGCAGTCAAGTATGGATGTGAGAGTTGGATTCTCAAGAACGCTGAGCACTAAAGAATTCATTCTTTTGAACTGTGCTGTTGGAGAAGACTCTTAGGAGTCCCTTGGACAGCAAGAAGATCCAACCAGTCCATCCTAAAGGAAATCATTCCTGAATATTCATTGGAAAGACTTATGCTGAAGCTAAAACTCCAGTACTTTGGCCACCTAATGTGAAGAACTGACTGATTTGAAAAGACCTTGATGCTGGGAAAGACTGAAGGCAGAAGGAGAAGGGTACTACAAATGATGAGATGGTTTAATGCCATCACTGACTCAATGGACATGAGTTTAAGTGAACTCCAGGGGTTGTTGACCAACTGGGAGGCCTGGAGTACTGTAGTCATGGGGGCACAAAGAGTCAGACATGATTAAGTGACTGAAATGAACTGAACTGAACTGGACTATAGCCTTCCAGATTTCTCTGCCCATGAGTTTTCCCAGGAAAGAATGCTGGAATGGGTTGCCATTTCCTTCTTCAAGGGATCTTCCTCCCCCAGGGATGAAACCTTTATCTCCTGAATCAGCAGGCAGATTCTTTACCACTGAGCCACTTGGGAAGCCTCAATCATTATTTAGGCATTAGCTATTTGTCCTTGACACTCATGATCCATAAATTTCATGGTAAATGAGAGGTGCATGACTTTAATTCAGTTAAATCTCATAGGTCATGATATAGCCAAGAAATTTTGCAGTTAAAAGTAGCTACTCCCCCAGCATCAATGCAAAAAAGAAAGGAATTCTATGCTTTAATGCAACTGGAGGATTGGAAGGTGAAGTAATGAATCTTTTTCAGAAAGATGTATTTTTTTAAATGTTCTTCCTGCAGCTTTGAACCTTATTCATGCACTAGAAACATAATGATCATTATTCAATATGACTAGATGACTAGATTTAAGCATGCAAAAAGCCTATTTAGATCTCTCATAATTCTCCATAAGCCACATGACTAAATAGCATTTAAAAAAGTGAGAAAACAATATCTCAGTCTTGTGAGCCTCACTAAAGAAATGTATAATAAATTTTCTCACAGTGTTTTCTTGGGTTGCTAATGCATACTGGTTTTATTAATTTACCAACAGACTTTGCCTAGTTGTTCCCACCTTAAAGAAGATTATAATAGTAGAAACAGAATAAGTGCAGGAAGAGTCACGATAAGAAAGTGCCAAGTACATGTACTTTTTGGTTTTGTTTGCTTTTTAACATGGTCAACAATTTCAGAATGTCAGTCACACTTGAGAAGTGTTACAAGTTCTCTGTACCTGAGAAATATCACCTTCATAAACAATCCAACTGCACTTTATTAGCATCTCCTTCTACTGCTCCTTTCTTTCTTTGTTTAAAGTTTTTGCTTTAAATATTGTTGTTGTTGTTGTTGTGTGTGTGTGTGTGTGTGTTTATGTTTAAGAGAGTGATAATGTTGTACTTTACCTTTTTTCCTTAACTAAGCATCCATTCTAATGATGTAACTTCAGGATGATATATAGTATTTTGTCTCTGGTAACCTTCTTTCTATGTCTAGTATTCCATCATTTTCTTGAGGAGGTCATATCCAATTCATTTAGGGCCCAGATAGAACAAAAAGTCAAAGAAAGTTGACACACTCCATTGTTGTCATATTGAGCTAGAAGAAGGATCTTCTACTGTCCTCAGAGATCCTGAATCTGTGGCTTTTAGATCAAGACTGGAATCCACACTATGAGCTTTCTAGCTTTCAGGCCTTCAAATTTTACCTTTGGCTCTTCTGAGATCCCCAGCTTGCAGATGGAACATGGTGGGACTTTTCATCCTCCACAATAGGTGAGCCAGTACCTTACAATATCTCCTCATATGTATATTAATATATTCCATTGGTTCTATTTTTCTGGAGAACCTTGACTAATACATGACATAAAAATGAGTGGTTTGGCCATGCCATGGTGGGAGCAGGTATGCGTGTGTCTCTGAGCTATCCAGCTTCATTCTTGTCTCTGTCACAACATCCATACCCTCCATTGCCAGGACTGAACAGATGATGTGCATGGCACCCTCAAGGGCTACAATGATTGGATGACCCAGATTCCTTATTACTCCCCAGTTTCCAGACATGATACTCTCTGCCTCTGGGGACAACATCATTGTTATGTGGAAGCTGACCAGAGATGAGATGAATTATGTTTTCCTACAGTATGCTTTTTGGGGTCACTCTCATTTTCTTAGTGGTAATCTTCTCAGATGGCCAGTTTGCCCTCTCAGGCTCTGGGGATGAAACTCTTTACCTCTGGGATCTCACAATGGGCACCAACATGCACCACACCAAGGATGTGCTGAGTGTGGCCTTTTCTGACAAATGGCAAATTGCCTCTGGCTCCTGATACAAAACCATCAAACTATGGAGTACTTTCAGTTCAGTTCAGTTGCTCAGTTGTGTCCGACTCTTTGTGACCCAATGAATCACAGCAGGCCAGGCCTCCCTGTCTATCACCAACTCCCACATTTCACTCAGACTCACGTCCATCGAGTCAGTGATGCCATCCAGTCATCTCATCCTCTGTCATCCCCTTTTCCTCCTTCCCCCAATCCCTGCCAGCTTCAGAGTCTTTTGCAACTCTTTGTATGAGGTGGCCAAAGTACTGGAGTTTCAGCTTCAGCATCATTCCTTCCAAAGAAATCCCAGGGCTGATGTCCTTCAGAATGGATTGGTTGGACATCAAATATACTTTCCAGAATGAGAGTCGATCAGAGTGAGTGTCTTGTGTCAGTTTCTTGCCCAACAACAGCAATCCCATCATTCTTTCCTGGGGCTGGGACAAACTGGTCAAGGTATGGAACTTTGCAAACTGTAACCTGAAGCCCAACCACATTGCCCACACAGGCTACCTGAACATTGTGACCATCTCTCCAGATGGATCCTTCTGCACTTCTGGAGGCAAGGATGGACAGGCCATGTTGTGAGATCTGAATGAAGGCAAGCACCTTTATACACTAGATGGTGAGGACATCATCAGTGCCCTGTGCTTCAGTACCAACCACTACTGGATTTGTGCTGCCACGGGCCCTAGCATTAAGATCTGGGACTTGGAGGCAAAATCACGGTAGATGAACTGAAGCAAGACATTATTGGTACCAGCAGCAAAAGAGAGCCTTCCCAATGTATCTCTCTGGCTTGGTCTGCTGATGGCCAGCTACTGTTTGTTGGCTACATGTACAGCCAGGTTTGCATGTGGCAGGTAACCATTGGCACCTGCTAGAAACAAACATGGAAGAGTTTAAAAATTTTTTAAAAGGAAAAGAAGAAAATTTGCTTTCTGGAAAAAGAAATGAATGGTTAGGAGAGGAAATTATATATTTTGGGTTGGAGGGGATTTTATGACTATTTTTGTTTTCATTCTATTTTTTTTTTTCATAGTTTAGTTTATATCTGTTGAGGGTAGTGTCTACTGATGAATGTAATTATGGAGGAAAGTGTTATTTATCCCTCTTTAACTCCATGCTGAAAATGTGGAGCTCAAAATGGGACTACTCTTAGAATGTAATATGAGTTCTTAGCAGTTGGAAAGGACTGAAAAGGGAAATTTAATGAACGAGTGTCTGGAAATCATACAGATTGAAAGAAAGATAGTTTTGCTGAGGAACTGGAATTCTTCAAGTTTCTTAGGCCAAAATGACATGTGAAGTTTTTCAAAGTTTCAAACATAAAGTGCAGGGCTAGAGGGACGTAAACTGCAAGAGGCAGTCTATGCAGAAGGTACTACCTGAAAACCGTGTGCCAAGACAGAAAATAGAAAGTAATATTTTTAAAAAACCTAGTTGAGAGTAGACATTTTTAGTCAAGGAAACAGCAGGTGAAAAAACTAAAAATTGGACTGCTCTAGAAAAACATGTTTTGTTTTTTTTTTTCCTTTAACTGAGTGGTAGGGAATCCATCTGCAATGCAGGAGTCACAGATTCGACCCCTGGGGAAGGAAGATCTCTTGGAGAAGGAAATGGCAACTCATTTCAGTATTCATGCCTGGAAAGACCCATGGACAGAGGAGGCTGGCAGGCTACAGTCCACGGAGTCTCAAAAGAGTCAGACATGATTTAAGTGACTAAACAACAACAGGAAAACATATCCACAACAGCTCTTGAGAGAAAATCAGTTGTGAGCATATAAACAAACAATGATGTGTAAGAACATTTCATGATAGTACCAGCAAGTTATAACCTTCCTGATTGTCTAAAGACAAGATGCAGAAGTGAAGGTATAAGTCTAGCAAAGAAAAATATAGAAAGTCGCTTTAATCAGATAGTATAGATTTCTGTCTACTAAGATCCAGACAGAACAGGAAGGAGAAATGTAAATAACGATGGAAACTTTAGCTATACTGGAGAAGGACTGAATAAATTAAGTACAGTTTTGAGTCTTTTAATGTCTTTTTTTAGGTATAAATTGATCACAGAAATTGTATTATATACAAACGTATGTAATTTTGAACACACAGATGTTCAATGTGAATAAATAATAAACAGTATCTCACTGAGTGTAACACGCAGTTTATGTGTCACTTTGCCTCCCAAACCAGCATTTAAAACAAAAATATTGACAGCACTTTTCACCTTGAATTACATTTTTGTATGGAGGTGTAATTGTAATAATAGTATTCAGTACAGTTCAGTTGCTCAGTCGTGTCCGACTATTTGCAACCCCATGAACCACAGCACCCAGGCCTCCCTGTCCATCACCAACTCACGGAGTTCACCCAAGCCCATATCCATTGAGTCGGTGATACCATTCAACCATTTTATTCGATGTTTTCCCATCAGGGTAATTAGCACCGGGGTCTTTTCCAATGAGTTTGCTCTTCTCATCAGGTGGCCAAAGTATTGGAGTTTCAGCTTCAACATCAGTCCTCCCAATGAACACCCAGCACTGATCTTTAGGATGGACTGGATTGAACTCCTTGCAGTCCAAAAGACTCTCAAGAGTCTTCTCCAACACCACAGTTCAAAAGCATCAATTCTTTGGCATTCAGCTTTCATTATAGTCCAACTCTCACATCCATACATGACCACTGGAAAAACCAGAGCCTTGACTAGACAGACCTTTGTTGACAAAGTAATGTCTCTGTTTTTGAATATGCTATCTAGGTTGGTCATAACTTTCCTTCCAAGGAGTAGGCGTCTTTTAATTTCATGGCTGCAATCACCATATGCAGTGATTTTGGAGCCCAGAAAAATAAAGTCAGCCACTATTTCCACTGTTTCCCCATCTATTTTCCATGAAGATATGGGACTGGATGCCATGATCGTAGTTTTCTGAATGTTGAGCTTTAAGGCAGCTATTTCACTCTACTCTTTCAACTTAACAAAGAAGCTTTTTAGTTCTTCTTCACTTTCTGTCATAAGGGCGGTGTCATCTGCATATCTGAGGTTATTTTATTATTATTTTAAATATAAATTTATTTATTTTAATTGTAGGTTAATTGCTTTACAATACTGTATTGGTTTTGCCATATATCATTGATATGTCTCCCAGCAATGTTTATTCCTGCTTGTGCTTCCTCCAGCCCAAAGTTTCTCATTATGTACTCTGCATATAAGTTACATAAGCAGGGTGACAATATACAGCCTTGACGTACTCCTTTTCCTATTTGGAAACAGTCTGTTGTTCCATGTCCAGTTCTTACTGTTGCTTCCTGACCTGCATACAGATTTCTCAAGAGGCAGGTCAGGTGGTCTGGTATTCCCATCTCTTTCAGAGTTTTCCACAGTATATTGTGATCCACAGAGTCAAAAGCTTTGGCATAGTCAATAAAGCAGAAATAGAGATTTTTCTGGGACTCACTTGCTTTTTCGATGATCCAGCAGATGTTGGCAATTTGATCTCTGGTTCCTATGCCTTTTCTAAAACCAGCTTGAACATCTGGAAGCTCATGGTTCACCCATTGCTGAAGCCTAGTTTGGAAAATTTTAAGCATTACTTTACTAGTGTGTGAAATGAGTGCAATTGTGCAGTAGTTTGAGCATTCATTGGTGTTGTCTTTCTTTGGGATTGGAATAAAAACTGATCTTTTCCAGTCCTGTGGCCACTGCTGAGTTTTCCAAATTTGCTGGCATATTGAGTGCACACTTTCACAGCCTCATCTTTCAGGATTTGTAATAGCTCAACTGGAGTTCCATCACCTGCACTAGCTTTGTTCTTAGTGATGCTTCCTAAGGCTGACTTGACTTCACATTCCAGGATGTTTGGCTCTAGGTGAGATATCACACCATTTTGATTATCTGTGTCATGAAAATATTTTTTGTACAGTGCTTCTGTGTCTTCTTGCCACCTCTTCTTAATATCTCCTGCTTCTTTTAGGTCCCTACTATTTCTGTCCTTTATTGAGCCCATCTCATCTTTGCATGAAATAAATGTATTAGATATTATATATGTTATACTATATATTATATAGCAATTATATAGTATATAATAAACGTATTCAGTTCCGTTAAGTCACTAAGTCTTGTTGGACTCTGCGACCCAATGAATCACAGCACGCCAGGCCTCCCTGTCCGTCACCAACTCTAAGAGTTCACTCAAACTCATGTCCGTTGAGTCAGTGATGCCATCCAGCCATCTCATCCTCTGTCGTCTCCTTCTCCTCCTGCCCCCAATCCCTCCCAGCATCAGGGTCTTTTCCAATGAGTCAACTCTTCGCATGAGGTGGCCAAAGTATTGGAGTTTCAACAAATAAGTAAATAAATGTGTTTAAGAATGCATTACCTCATTTGCTCTTCTAGTAGGTGCTAATGTAGCAGTTGTATTTTAAACCCTTCCCCCAAAAGGGGGAGTTAGTAAAAAGTGTTTATTTTAAGTGTATAACTGCTCTACACATGTCATTTCCTCCTTGAAAGTGATTTCTCCTTTTAAGAAAGACTCTAGACAGTCACATAATGCAAAATATATGTGTGTGTGTGTATATATATATATATGTGTGTACACACAAACAGGTACACACATGCAAAATATGTGTGTTTATATATATATATATATATATATATATAGGGGTTAAAAGACGCTTACTCCTTGGAATAAAAGTTATGACTAAGCTAGAAAGCATATTCAAAAGCAGAGACATTATTTTGCAGACTAAGGTCTGTCTAGTCAAGGCCATAGTTTTTCCTGTGATCAAGTATGGATGTGAGAGTTGGACTGTGAAGAAGGCTGAGCACCGAAGAATTGATGCTTTTGAACTGTGGTGTTGGAGAAGACTGTTGAAAGTCCCTTGGACTGCAAGGTGATCCAGGCAGTCCATTCTGAAGGAGATCAGCCCTGGGATTTCTTTGGAAGGAATGATGCTAAAGCTGAAACTCCAGTACTTTGGCCACCTCATCCGAAGGGTTGACTCATTGGAAAAGACTCTGATGCTGGGAGGGATTGGGGGCAGGAGGAAAAGGGGACGACAGAGGATGAAATGGCTGGATGGCATCACTGACTCGATGGATGTGAGTCTGAGTGAGCTGTGGAAGTTGGTGATGGACAGGGAGGCCTGGAGTGCTGCAACTCATGGGGTCACAAAGCGTCGTACACGACTGAGCGACCAAACTGAACTGAACTGAACACACAAATAGGTACACACATATTAGGTACACACAAACATTTTCTACAAGCTGTTCTGTATTGAAGTAAAGCCCTGATGTTTTGAATGTAAGAGTGTTTCCTTTAACTTAATATTAACACAATGTTGCACTCTTAAAGTCTACTTTTAGGTCAGTTAATTAAACTGTTAGATTTCCTATTTTTAACTTACTAAGTTTTTTGATCATATTCTTTTAAAACAACTTTTTATTTTATATTGAAGTATATCCAATTAACAACATTGTGATAGTTTCAATGGACAGCAAAGGGACTCAGCCATACATATACAATATCCATTTCCCCCCAAACCACTCTCCCATCCAGGCTGCCAAATAACATTGAACAAAGTTCCCTGTGCTATGCATTAGGTCCTAGTTGGTTATCCTTTTTAAGTATAGCAGTGTGTATATGTGATTACAGACTCCCTAACTATCCCTTCCCCCAGTCTTTCCTCCTGGCAACCAAAAGTTCAATCTCTAAGTCTATGAATCTCTTTCTGTTTTGTAAATAAGTTCATTTGTACCATTTCATTTTAGATTCCACCTACAAGGATGTCATACGACATTTTTCCTTCTCTGTATGACTTTCTTAACTCAAAAGGCCAAATTCATGTCTCTGAAGTTCTCATCCATTGCTCTTAGCAGGCTACCAAAGTTGCCAAGTTACTGATGAAGGTTTTTACAGCATACCCTCTTCCAAAAACACAAGAGAAGACTCTACACATGGACATCACCAGATGGTCAACACCGAAATCAGATTGATTATATTCTTTGCAGCCAAAGATGGAGAAGCTCTATACAGTCAACAAAAACAAGACCAGGAGCTGTCTGTGGCTCAGATCATGAACTCCTTATTACCAAATTCAGACTCAAATGGAAGAAAGTAGGGAAAACCGCTAGACCATTCAGGTATGACCTAAATCAAATCCCTTATGATTATACAGTGGAAGTGAGAAATAAATTTAAGGGGCTTGATCTGATAGACAGAGTGCCTGATGAACTATGGAATGAGGTTCGTGACATTGTATAGGAGACAGGGATCAAGACCACCCCCATGGCAAAGAAGTGCAAAAAAGCAAAATGGCTGTCTGGGGAGGCCTTACAAATAGCTGTGAAAAGAAGAGAAGTGAAAAGCAAAGGAGAAATAGAAAGATATAAGCATGTGAATGCAGAGTTCCAAAGAATAGCAAGAAGAGATAAGAAAGACTTCTTCAGTGATCGATGCAAGAAAAAGAGGAAAAGAACAGAATGGGAAAGACTAGAGATCTCTTCAAGAAAATTAGAGATACCAAGGGAATATTTCATGCAAAGATGGGCTCGATAAAGGGCAGAAATGGTCTGGACCTAACAGAAGCAGAAGATATTAAGAAGAGGTGGCAAGAATACACAGAAGAACTGTACAAAAAAGATCTTCATGAACAGGATAATTACGATGGTGTGATCACTCATCTAGAGCCAGACATCCTGGAATGTGAAGTCAAGGTGGGCCTTAGAAATCATCACTATGAACAAAGCTAGTGGAGGTGATGGAATTCCAGTGGAGCTATTTCAAATCCTGAAAGATGACGGTGTGAAAGTACTGCACTCAATATGCCAACAAATTTGGAAAACTCAGTAGTCACCACAGGACTGGAAAAGGTCAGTTTTCATTCCAATTCCAAAGAAAGGCAATGCCAAAGAATGCTCAAACTACTGCACAGTTGCACTCATCTCACATGCTAGGAAAGTAATGCTCAAAATTCTCCAAGCCAGGCTTCAGCAATATGTGAACCATGAACTTCCTGATGTACAAGCTGGTTTTAGAAAATGCAGAGGAACCAGAGATCAAATTGCCAACATCTGCTGGATCATGGAAAAAGCAAGAGAGTTCCAGAAATACATCTATTTCTGCTTTATTGACTATGCCAAAGCTTTTGACTGTGTGGATCACAATAAACTGTGGACAATTCTGAAAGAGATGGGAACACCAGACAACCTGACCTGCTTTTTGAGAAACCTATACATAGGTCAGGAAGCAGCAGTTAGAACTGGACATGAAACAACAGACTGGTTCTAAATAGAAACAGGAGTATGTCGAGGCTGTATATTGTCACCCTGCTTATTTAACTAATATGCAGAGTACATCATGAGAAATCCTGGGCTGGAAGAGACACAAGCAGAAATCAAGATTGCTGGGAGAAATATCAATAACCTCAGATATGCAGATGACACCACCCTTATGGCAGAAAGTGAGGAAGAACTAAAGAGCCTGTTGTTGAAAGTGAAAGAGGTAAGTGAAAAAGTTGGCTTAGAACTTACCATTCAGAAAACTAAGATTATGGCATCTGGTCCCGTCACTTCATGGCAAATAGATGGGGAAACAGTGGAAACAGTTTCGGACTTTATTTTTTTGGGCTCCCAAATCACTGCAGATTGTGATTACAGCCATGAAATTAAAAGATGCTTACTCCTTAGAAGAAAAGTTATGACCAACCTAGATAGCATATTAAAAAGCAGAGACATTACTTTGTCAACATAGGTCCGTCTAGCCAAGGCTGTTGTTTTTCCAGTAGTCATGTATGTATGCATGTGAGATTTTGGCTATAAAGAATGCTGAGCACTGAAGATTGATGCTTTTGAGCTGTGGTGTTGGAGAAGACTTTTGAGAGTCCCTTGGACTGCAAAGAGATCCAATTAGTCCTATCCTGAAGATCAGTCCTGGGTGTTCATTGGAAGGACTGACACTGAAGCTGAAACTCCAATTTTTGGCTACCTGATACGAAGACCTGACTCATTTGAAAAACACTAATGCTGGGAAAGATTGAGTGCCAGAGGAGAAGGGGACGACAGAAGATGAGATGGTTGGATGCCATTACCCACTCAATGGACATGGGTTTGTGTGAACTCTGGAGTTGGTGATGGACAGGGAGGCCTGGTGTGCTGCATTTCATGGGGTAGTAAAGAATCATATATGACCGAGAGACTGAACTCAACTGAACTGAAATGATGACTCTGAGATGTTTGGTTTTTCCAGTGCAAATAAAATATACATAACAAAATAGAATATTCTTTGGACATTTTTAAAAGAACACAATTTCTTCTGGGAAAACAGTGGAATTCTCAGAAAGTAATTTAATATTTAGCTTTAAATAATAACCATGGAAAGTGATATTTTAGTATCTTCTTTTAAATTATTCTTATGAATTATTCTATTCATGTGTCTTCCTACATTCATTTGTTTACCTCCTAGATGGACTAGGATACTGGCAATTATTAATTTCTTAGTTTTCTTTTTAAAATATTTATTCATATGTTTACAGATTTTCATAAAATATCTGCTAAGTTTCCAATGAAAATTTAGAATTTTTCAGTTTACCGTGACAATAGATACATTTTCCAATACATTCGACTGTTAAAATTTAATCAAGAACAACTGACAATCAGCAATAAAATCAACTTTAATTTCTCCAAAATTATCTGGCTCTTTCGTGACTTCCCAGACAGTAGCAACTTAGACATTTCAATTAGTTGTTAGGCTTGGAAGGATAACAAGCTTTCTTTGAACTCCCAGATTCCATTATCCCAGTTGATAAAAGCATGCACTCGTTCCTACACAGTGAAATTAATCACTGTTTCACTATTTTGCTGACTTTCTTGCTGACCGTAAGTATTGCAGGATATATCTTGTATGTCCACACACTTTGCAAGCAGAAGCACTTAATGACTTTGTTCCAGACTATATTTTCAAGGACATTTATATAGATAGCATCCTTGGAAGATTACGATAACATCTCCTTTCAATTCAAAGAACAGGTTTTCTTTAAGTATAAGAAAGATAATGTCTCCATTGGAGCAAAGGTCAGGTAGGATTATTGAACATTATATAAACTTAGGGTTTCTCTCCAATTTGTAGCACACTGTTTGTGGGTTTTTCTTTAGAAAAATGAAGATGGCTCCTCATACTTAACAGCCAAAGTACTTCTGAACATAATGTTGGTTTACCTTCCTAAGATCTATGAAATTATCAGGATTGTTTCATCTAATTCACTGCTATGGACATAGCCTCAGGAAGAGTAAATTATATTCTAATTATAAAGTAAATTATCTGGGTGTTAATTACAGCTATTTCACCTTCCCAAAACTCAGTACTTAAATTAATTTGGAATTTCATTGTAATAAATACACATATATGAACTAGGTAATTAAAAATGCAAAAATTAAAACTCTTTTCTTCCTTGTCAAGCAGTCACTTAATTTTTAACCTCCAAGCTAACATCTCTGCCAGTTCTTTTTTATTGAGGAGATAACTTAGACTCATACAAGTATCTATTTAAATTTAAATACTTTTATAATTGGGCTTCCCTACCAGCTTAGATGGTAAAGCATCCATCTCCAATGAGACCTGGGTTCTACCTCTGGATAGGGAAGGTCCCCTGAAAAAGGAAATGGCAAGCTACTCTAGTTTTCTTGCCTGGATAATTCCATGGACATAGGAACCTGGCGGGACACAGTCCATGGGGTCACAGTCACTATGACTGAGAGAGTAACAGACACATTTTAATAATAATATTAGCATTTAATATACTCAGTTATTCACCTGTCTTCTTTTCACTTAATTATATATTTATATATTGTTATTTAAAAAAAAATTCATTCAAGAAAGCACTCTGGGCATTTTGAATTAAAAAAAAAAAGGTTCAGGAAAGAGAAGCTTTGATTTTAAATACATAATTGTTCTAATTTTTTTTTTTTTTTTTACTTTCTAAAGCTGGTTTATTTTTTTTAAATTAGGCTGTATACAACTAAATAACACAAAGCATTTTCCTTATTTTTCTGATGGGTATGATTCAATTAATATGAACACTTACTAGAAAAAGAGGGGAAAATGCACAGGAGTTTAATGAATACATGGCTCCCGATATTAAGATTTACATGTTTGTTTTGTTTGTTTTTTCCTGCCTTTAAGCAGCTCTCAGTTTGAATATTATTTGCAAAAATATAATAATTTAAATCGTAATTAGTTCACAAATGAAGTAGGCACTTATTCACATCTGAAACCAAAAGCTTGATATGAGATAGAGAAATGATACAACAGATATAGGAGTATGCTGGAGATAAGACCACTAAAAAAAAAGGAAAGTAAACTAAGGTATAATTCTGGTCATATGAGTTAGAGACTCATTCAGAGTCTAGGTCTGCCAACTACCCGCAATACAAACAGTTTTGTTTTTGTGCAATTAGTTGTATTTTATAATTTAAAAATGTTAATTATCAAAAACATTCCTTATTTCATAGAGTTTTTAAGATCAAATGAGAACTCTGATGAAAGTACATAGCACAGAGCTTTTTACTTGGAAGCTCAAAAAGTAAGTATGTGTGTGAAATTGTATCTGTCTCTTTTTGATGACCTGTAGCCTGCCAGATTCCTCTGTCCAAGGAATTTTCCAGGCAAGAATATTTGAGTGGGTTGCCATTGTCCTTCTCCAAGAGTCCCATGTTTCTAACATCATCAGAAGATTGTTTCCTTGAGAAAACTACACACAAATTTTGTGCTATTGCTCTGTTATAGGCAAAGACTAATTCTTTATCCTAAAAAATGATATCTGAGCCCCAGAAAGTTAACATGATTAGCATGAAGACAGTGTGATGACAACCAATTTATTCAGTTCAGTTCAGCCACTCCGTCGTGTGCAACACTTTGCGACACCATGAACTGCAGTATGCCAGGCCTCCCTGTCCATTACCAATTTCTGGAGTCCACCCAAACCCATATCCATCGAGTCGGTGATGCCATCCAATCATCTCATTCTCTGTTGTCCCCTTCTCCTCTTGCCCTCAATCTTTCCCAGCATCAGGGTCTTTTCAAATGAGTCAGCTGTTTGCATCAGGTGGCCAAAGAATTGCAATTTCAGCTTCAACATCAGTCCCTCTAATGAACACCCAGACTGATCACCTTTAGGATAGACTGGTTGGATATCCTTGCAATCCAAGGGACTCTCAAGAGTGTTCTCCAACACCACAGTTCAAAAGCATCAACTCTTCGATGCTCAGTCTTCTTTATAATCCAACTCTCACATCCATACCTGACCACTGGAAAAACCAGAGCCTTGACTAGATGGACATTTGTTGGCAAAGTAATGTCTCTGCTTTTGAATATGCTGTCTATGTTGGTCAAAACTTTCCTTCCAAGGAGTAAGCATCTTTTAATTTCATGGCTGCAATCACCATCTGCAGTGATTTTGGAGCCCAGAAAAATAAAGTCTGACACTGTTTCCACTGTTTCCCCATCTATTTCCAATGAAGTGATGGGATGGGATGCCATGATCTTAGTTTTCTGAATGTTGAGCTTTAAGCCAACTTTTTCACTCTCTTCTTTCACTTTCATCAAGAGGCTTTTAGTTCTTCTCCACTTTCTGCCTTAAGGGTGTTGTCATCTGCATATCTGAGGTTACTGATATTTCTGCCAGCAATCTTGATTCCAGCTTGTGCTTCTTCCAGCCCAGCGTTTCTCATGATGTACTCTGCATATAAGTTAAATAAGCAGGGTGACAATATACAGCTTTGATGTACTCCTTTTCCTATTTGGAACCAGTCCATTGTTCCATGTCCATTCTAACTGTTGCTTCCTGACATGCATATAGGTTTCTCAAGAGGCAAGACAGGTGGTCTGGTATTCCCATCTCTTTCAGAATTTTCCGCAGTTTATTGTGATCCACACACTCAAAGACTTTGGCATAGTCAATAAAGGAGAAATAGATGTTTTTCTGGAACTCTCTTGCTTTTTCCATGATCCAGCGAATGTTGGCATATTGATCTCTGGTTCCTCTGCCTTTTCTAAAACAAGCTTGAACATCTGGAAGTTCACAGTTCATGTATTGCTGAAGCATGACTTGGATAATTTTGAGCATTACTTTACTAGCATGTGAGATGAGTGCAATTTTGCATTAGTTTGAGCATTCTTTGACATTGCCTTTCTTTGGAATTGGAATGAAAACTGACGTTTTCCAGTCTTGTGGCCACTGCTGGGTTTTCCAAATTTGCTGGGATATTGAGTGCAACACTTTCACAGCATCATCTTTCAAGATTTGAAACAGCTCAACTGGAATTCCATCACCTCCACTAGCTTTGTTCGTAGTAATGCTTTCTAAGGCCCACTTGACTTCACATTCAGGATGTCTGTCTCTAGGCGAGTGATCACACCATCGTGATTATCTGGGTTGAGAAGATCTTTTTTGTACAATTATTTTGTGTATTTTTGCCACCTCTTCTTAGGTCACTCAAATCATTTCATCAATCGATTCAGAATAAGAAGTTTCCAATAGCTCAGAATCATAAATCATCTGTATGAAAATAAGAAACAATAATATGATACCTTTGATTGTATCATGCCAGGTTTCCACAAATGTTCAACTGTATCCTTCTAATTAAACACTCATATTTAAAGTTTTCACATAATTAGTAAAAAACAAAATCAGAGAATTAAATGAGTAAGTATCAGATAATTTACTTCTATCCTTGTCTTTGTAATAAAACCTGAATTTCAGTTATAGATCTTAGGTTTAAACCTACCTCGCTCGTGGGTGATTTGCTGTTTTATCAACTTCTACCCAAAAGCATGGAGAAAGAATTAAGGTAGAGTGAAACTCTTGGACATTAAGCTACGTATTGATACTAATTACCAGTAAATTATTGGAAAAGAATGAAAAGTGAGCAAGAGAAATGATGTCAATTTTTTTTGTTTGCCTTTTGTGACATGGTGATGTGACTGCTAGTATCTCTGAACAATTCAGCAAATAAGATTCTAAGATAGTAGTTTTATATGTTCATAAAGAGAAGAAAACCATAAGTTTTCCTGCAATAAGCAAATGGCAAACAAACATAGTTAACTAATGATTCACCCATGATTCAAAATTCTTGTTTTTTAACCCTGAAGGATTGTGTTTTTCCCTATTTCGTGGGGATGGTTAACCCCTGAACACTCTGTGATACTAAGCTGTTATTTTTTGAGGAATGCAATAGTCTTCAAAGAAAGTTTACTGTATCTAGTAATACTGCTCCTTTTTGCCTAAATCTCAGCCCTGAAGCATCTGGATATATATAAAATCCTCATTTGTTTTCCTAACCTGTTTTAGTGCTTAGCACACGGAAAAGCTTGTACTTTTTTCCACACCAAGACAAGAATGAGATCTTTGCTAACTCTTCTTTGTAAGATGAAAATCACATTGTAATAGACACTGATCTTTAATTAAACATTATTTTTTTTGTTTCAATTATGGATACATTGCTAAAGTGAAATACGAAATGCTAACCCTAAAACCAAGCATTGAGGCCAAAATAGACTTCATGACTCTCCAAACGTTTTTATCACTAAAATTTCTAATGGTCTTTTACATTGTTTATTGACACAAAGATGTTCATTGGAACACTTTTCTTGTTTTTTAGATTAGTCAATCAAAATATATAAACAAAATAGAAGTCCATGGAGATGTAAAACAATAGAAAATTGGTTAATGTAATGTGTTGGTTACCCATAAATAAAATCATAGAGACATTTAAAATGTGTACAAAATCATCAATAATATTAGAAATTTTCACATTTTCAGGTTAAGAGAAAACTTATACTATCAAATTATGTATATGAAACACTTCAGTCATGCAAAATATTATACAAAGAAAGATGGAAATTTGACAAGATTCAGTACTGTGGTCATTGAATGTGATTCTTTGGATGGGTTTAATTTCTTTTACACATTTTTCTGCATTTTATAATGTGCATATTTTACTCATATAATCAACTCTCAAAACTGCTTATTTCGGGCATATTTTTGAAAGCAATTTAGCCATAGCTTTTCATAAAAATTTACAAGTTAAATGATTAAGCACTTATCATTTAAAGAGGTTGTACTATGTAACATTCCAATAATTTTGTCAAATTAAACTCCCTATTAGCAGAAAAGGGTGAAAGTGCAAAAACTTTTGAAAGGACAATTTAAATTTCTACAATTTTTTTACTCTGTTCTGACATTTGTTTTAGCCTTCCATTTTGATTAAGTACCTGTTTTTCTCAGCTTTTCTGCTAATCTAATGAGAACTGGTGAAAAAGAGTATAGCCTTTTCTTTTTTTAGTCACATTTGATGTATAGATTTATCAGGTGTAGAATTGTATGAGCTTAAACTCTCTCTTATTAACCATTCTGAAATCCACTGCATCTAGGAATTAGGTTCAGTTAATAACCTACTGACATCTAAGGTAAAATTCACAGTCACTATATATGCATGTCAAAATCTATTAAAACAAGTGAACAAAGGATTTACTCTACAAAGCTTAATTAAACAAGTGATTTTCACCAAGCTTATTTCAGAGGAATGACTGTATCTAAATGGTGATAAAAGTATTTCCATTAAAAATCTGTCATTCAAGTTATCCCAGTCTATATTGTATTAGATAACTTTTCTGTCATCTGCAGCTATGCCATCACATTTATATTTATGCAAGGGTTATATATTTTCTAATATATTCTAAATATATTTGGGCCTAAATTCATGGTAATTTGAAGTCCACAAATAGCTATAAAAGGCCACTTTTTACCAGGTACTCAACAAAACATAATGAACACAGACTAGAAGTTTGATACTGATCACATTCAACTCAGAAAAGTAGTTAAGGTAATTTAATTCATTGGTGTCTCATGACAACTATTGGGAGTATTCAACATAATTAATCTCTCCTGTTACTTAAAGTAACTATGGAACAGCCAATGGAAAATAGAAGTAGAACAAATCTTTTTGCTAGCATTGACTTTTATGTGCTAATCTGTTGTTCAATATGTATTTAATTAATATTAGCTGTGTGCACACTGTGTATACCATGCTGGAGACTGGAGAAGCACACAGTAGTCCTGGCCTCTAAGTGCTTACTACTGAATGCAGATATCTGTAGTTAAAAAGTCATTATCAAATTCTGAACTTAATTTAACGCAAAAGGAACCATCTAAGCTTCTGTATGAACACTGAATTACTTTCTTTTTTTTTTTTTTGCATAGATTTGCTGAAGATAGAAAGACATACTTAAGGAAATGTTGTCTACTTTCTATCATAGAGGGTGCGTAGAGTTGACTAGTAGTCAGGAAAGGGACAATTAAGCAATTGCCAAAACATTTATCTCAGAGGAAGAGCATATATTAAGATAGAAATAAGTTGTTCATGGTACCCAAAATAGATAGAAAAGCTAACATATAGGATAAAAGGGAAACAATAACAGAGTCATTTGTTCTAAATATCTGCTACATTGTATAAATTTAAAGTAGTACTGTTTGATAATTTCATATTATAACATTTGCAAAATTATTTACCTAAATTCAACATTTCTTTTGTGTTTGTATATAACCAGGCAGGATGCTGTATCACTTCATCTGTTTAAAAAGTAATTGACATACAAGAAAGTTAATCTCACCTGACCCTCACCCATCAACCTCATAGATAATTATGCTTAGAGGTATATAAAAAAAATGAATCTGAAACCAGACTATCCAACTAAACTTTGTATTGTTTTATTAAAATACCCTCTTCTATATCTGGGCTTTCTATTTTGTTCCATTGATCTATATGTCTGTCTTTGTGCCAGTACCATACTGTTTTGATGACTGTGGCTTTGTAGTAGAGCCTGAAGTCAGGCAAGTTGATTCCTCCAGTTCCATTCTTCTTTCTCAAGATTGCTTTGGCAATTCGAGGATTTTTGTATTTCCATACAAACCTTGAAATTATTTGTTCTAGTTCTGTGAAAAATATGGCTGGTAGCTTGATAGGGATTGCATTGAATTTGTAAATTGCTTTGGGTAGTATAGTCATTTTCACTCTATCGATTCTTCCGATCCATGAAAATGGTATATTTCTCCATCTATTAGTGTCCTCTTTGATTTCTTTCATCAGTGTCTTATAGTTTTCTATATATAGGTCTTTAGTTTCTTTAGGTAGATGCATTCCTAAGTATTTTATTCTTTTCGTTGCAATGGTGAATGGAATTGTTTCCTTAATTTCTTTTTCTACTTTCTCATTATTAGTGTATAGGAATGCAAGGGATTTCTGTGTGTTGATTTTATATCCTGCAACTTTAATATGTTCATTAATGAGCTCTAGTAATTTTCTGGTGGAGTCTTTAGGGTTTTCCATGTAGAGGATCATGTCATCTGCAAACAGTGAGAGTTTTACTTCTTCTTTTCCAATTTGGATTTCTTTTATTTCTTTTTCTGCTCTGATTGCTGTGGCCAAAACTTCCAAAACTATGTTGAATAGTAGTAGTGAAAGTGGACACCCTTGTCTTGTTCCTGACTTTAGGGGAAATGCTTTCAGTTTTTCACCTTTGAGGATAATGTTTGCTGTGGGTTTGTCATATATAGCTTTTATTATGTTGAGGTATGTTCCTTCTATTCCTGCTTTCTGGAGAGTTTTTATCATAAATGGATGTTGAATTTTGTCAAAGGCCTTCTCTGCATCTATTGAGATAATCATATGGTTTTTATTTTTCAATTTGTTAATGTGGTGAATTACATTGATTGATTTGTGGATATTGAAGAATCCTTGCATCCCTGGGATAAAGCCCACTTGGTCATGGTGTATGATCTTTTTAATGTGTTGTTGGATTCTGATTGCTAGAATTTTGTTGAGGATTTTTGCATCTATGTTCATCAGTGATATTGGCCTGTAGTTTTCTTTTTTTGTGACATCTTTGTCAGGTTTTGGTATTAGGGTGATGGTGGCCTCATAGTATGAGTTTGGAAGTTTACCTTCCTCTGCAATTTTCTGGAAGAGTTTGAGTAGGATAGGTGTTAAAATACCCTCTTCTGTCTCGAAAGTGAATCAAAACTAAAAAAAAAAAAAAAAATTAAAGCGCACGTGAACACACATACATACACACAGACAGAACTATTCAAATTCAACCTGAACTGAAAACTCAGTAACTTTGCATTGGGTTTAAATTACACATAACTGTAATGCTAGAATGTACAGACTTGACTCCTTTCATTTTTATAACTGAACCCAACTTGACTTTTAGGACTTAAGCTTTCAATTACTTACTAGTCATAAAATTTATTCTTGCCAATTCAAGGTCCTACAGTTCAGTTCAGCTCAGTCGCTCAGTCGTGTCCGACTCTTTGCGACCCCATGAACTGCAGCACACCAGGCCTCCCTGTCCATGACCAACTCCCGGAGTTCACCCAAACTCATGTGCATCGAGTTGGTGATGCCATCCAGCCAACTCATCCTCTGTCATCCCCTTCTCCTCCTGCTCCCAATCTCTCCCAGCATCCTTAGTCACTTCTAATTTAAATTACAGTGTCCCTTGGTTAATATTGAAGACCAAAGTCATAAACTTATATCTTCCCTTCTTCTTCGGTAGACACCTAAGTCCACAGAGAGCTTACTTACAAACCTGACATCTAAGGCAAGGCTTCTAGAACATTTAGCACTACCTTGGCCTGCTGACCTGAAGTGTGGATTAGAATCCCTCCTATTTAGTGTGTATTTGTCTGACTCTGCTTGCATCTGCAGTTGACAACCAAATGTCCAATATGTGGTACCCCTGTCAGGGCTAGAAAGAATTATTTTTTTGTATATTAAAAGATAAGCTGAAGCATATTAAAACTTTTAAGAGTTTGAGTAAAAATCAATTCCAAAAGATCAGTGGCAAATTTGACTTGTTTAGGAGAACTTGAACAGTAGTCAAGGGAAAAGTTTATATACAGGAGGTGCAGATGCAAAGAAAGGAAATTATTTGATTGGCTAAAGCTTAAAGCTAAGTTGATTGTGACAGATCATCCTTAGGCTTCTATCCATACACTTGAGGTAGTTACAGAATTAGGTTTTCGTTGGTTTACATAGGCCACCACTACATTAGAGCCACCTCAGTCTAATGGTCTCCTTATTTAATTAATGTAATAGGTATGAGGCATTCAGCTATTCCTCCTAAATGTTTCAAAATTCCCTACATATTTCTCAAATAGTGGGTAAAATTTCCCTCAATGCTATATGTATAGTTATCTCACTCATCCTCTATCCCTCTCATGTAATAAAAAGCTTGAAACCCTGCTAAATGATTTGCTCTCTCCCTCTCTTACAACCTTGGAAATTAGTCAGAATTGCCACGTACTTTGGAATCACCTCAAGTTACCTGTGGCTTCTGTTGTTTCTGATTCACTTTGGGAATAAGAACTGAGGTGTAGGGACTTGAGGGCTTCCCTGATGGCTCAGTGATAAAGAAGCCACTTGCAAGGGTGATGCAGCTTTGATCCCTGGGTTGGGAAGCATCCCCTAGAGAAGGGAATGGCAACCCACTCCAGTGTTACTGCGTGGGAAATCTCATAGACAGAGGAGTCTGGTGGGGTATAGTCCGTGGGGTGGCAAAATGTCAGACATGACTGAGTGACTAACAGAACAACACCACAACAGTGCAAACATGGTTCATGTATCTTCTCTCTGTGAAAGTTAAAAAATAAAAGAAAAAAAAGAAGAAGTTTTATGCAACTATGAATATGTTTTCAATCTTATGTTAACCATGCTCTAAAATTCCTAGGGTATATGCTCTTGCTATTTCAAACCAAGATTTTTAGATCTTAAAAAGCTGTTTTGTCTTCTCAAACATCCAATTCTTAAAATTAAAATGCTAACTTTAAGAATATGTCTCTGCAAAGCATTTAAAATAATTCCTTTACATGTTCAAATGAATTTGTTCTAAGCTGTATCTGACAAGATTCACAAAGCAATGGACATCAATAAATTATTAATTATAAAAATGAGGGCAATAGAAAAAAATTTAGAAATGAAAAAATATTGACTGTTAGATGAAAAAAATTGTCTTCATGTACCTGCTTCAATATTATTGTAATATACTTACAATGATTATATCATTATAGAATATATGAGCTATAATAAACTAACACTTTATGAAAGCTTAAGTAATTGGTCAATTAATTATTATAATGACTAGTCACATACATTATTTAAAATGTAAAGGCACAGATACTTATATAAATGAGAGATTTTGTATAACATATATTATCATGTAGTTTAAAAAAGCTTTTCCATATACCAATGACTAATCTAAAACATTTCATTAGACAATGCATAATTATATATATATATATATATATATATATATAAACTTAAATACATGAAGAGAAAATTAGGTCCTTATACCCTTATGGCAGAAAGTGAAAAGGGACTAAAAACCCTCTTGATGAAAGTGAAAGAGGAGAGTGAAAAAGTTGGCTTAAAGCTCAACATTCAGAAAATGAAGATCATGGCATCTGGTCCCATCACTTCATGGCAAATAGATGGGGAAACAGTATCAGACTTTATTTTGGGGGGGGGGCTCCAAAATCAATGCAGATGGTGACTTGCAACCATGAAATTAAAAGACGCTTAATCCTTGGAAGAAAATTATGACCAACTTAGATAGCATATTCTAAAGCAGAGACATTACTTTGCCAACTAAGGTCCGTCTAGTCAAGGCTATGGTTTTTCCTGTGGTCACGTATGGATGTGAGAGTTGGACTGTGAAGAAGGCTGAGCACTGAAGAACTGATGCTTTTGAACTGTGGTGTTGAAGAAGACTCTTGAGAGTCCCTTGGACTGCAAGCTGATCCAAGCAGTCCATTCTGAAGGAGATCAACCCTGGGATTTCTTTGGAAGGAATGATGCTAAAGCTGAAACTCCAGTACTTTGGCCACCTCATGCTAAGTGTTGACTCATTGGAAAAGACTCTGATGCTGGGAGGGATTGGGGGCAGGAGGAGAAAGGGACGACAGAGGATGAGATGGCTGGATGGCATCACTGACTCGATGGACGTGAGTCTCAGTGAACTCCGGGAGTTGGTGATGGACAGAGAGGCCTGGCGTGCTGCGATTCATGGGGTCGCAGAGTCGGACACGACTGAGTGACTGAACTGAACTGAATTGAATGACCTGAAAAACAATTGGTGCTAAATATGGGTAGGCAATTTAGGTTAAGGTGAAGGCATAATGAAGTTTAAATTCATTATCAAACTGGGTTTTTCAGGGATTACTGGGTGATATGGTAGCTGCTTTTTAAGACTTTTAAGGAAACTCCATTCTGTTCTCCCTAGTGACTGTACCAATTTTCATTCCCACCATCAGTGCAGGAGAATTCCCTTTTCTTCACACCCTCTCTAGCATTTATTATTTTTAGATATTTAATCATGGCCATTCCAACTGGCGTGATATGATATCTCATTGTAATTTTGATATGCATATCCTTTGTTTTAAAATTTTCAAAGTTTATTAAGGTACGGTATTGTATGAGCTATTGTTGTACAGGGTTATAGCTAACAGAAACATAAGAGGTCTGAAGCAGACAATTAATGGCATGGATTTAGAGGCCCATTGATATCAGAGTCAGTATCTCTGCAATTCTCTGAGCCTGTCTTTCTGAACTCTAAAATCATGGTTACAGGATATTCACTACTGTTCTAGAAGTTTAATTTATAATAAAGGCAGGATAAAGCAGAAAGGCACCATGTTCAAGGTACAACTCATCTATAATCAGCACAGTAAAAATTTCAGAGGATACTTCTTTCCAGCAGGTTTCTGCTTAAATCTAACAAAGTTTAGGCCTGAACTAGGTCGCATAGCAACCTCTAGCTTCAAGGGTATTGGGAAAAATAAAAAAGTGGTTGACATAATTGACTTAATTCACTTATAATTCATTATTTTGAGGTAGAAACATTAATCAGGGTTCTGTTAAACCAGAGAATAAGAGAAAATGGATATCAATCTGCCACACATTACCATCAGATTCTGACTATAAGTTGGAACAAATCTCCTCTCCTGATTACCTAAATTGATGAGGTATAACATATTTGATGAGTGAAAGATATGACCTAAGGTCACATAATTTCTCGGAAATGTTAAATCCAATGCCTTAGTGTCACTCCATCCAAAGAGTCAGTCTTCATGTCTCTTTTGTGAAAGCTTAGAAACTTGGTGATCACATTTGCCACCAAAAGTTCTGCTGTTGTTGGAAAATAATATCATCATCTAAACCAGGCCTTCCAGTAATCTGAAGACAGTGCTATTGGCCATAGGAAGCATGGTTTCCGTGCCTTTTTTGTTACAACAGTTAAATCCTTCAGTGGTCACTGCACTCTTTGTGTATGTTGTGGTACAGGAATATGAGATAGTCTGAGTGTTATAAACCATCAATCTCTGGCATACAAAAACAAAGAAACAAAAATCTATCTGAATTCCTAAAGTTCTAGTCTTTAGCTTTTTCAGTTCTTAAATGTATACCCATTTTCTCAATGCTGCCAAGGGCCTGGAGTTGAGGACTTCCATGTACAAACTATGCACAAAACAAATCTTTGCCTAAATTCTGGTACAAATTCTCCATCCAAACTTCTCTATGTCTTTTGGTACATTTCTTCTCAGTGAAGTCCATCATTCAATGTCAGTCATGGCTACATCAGTTTATTAATTTCCAGTACCAGGAGTCAAGAGTTGGTGTTATGTTCATTTTCTTTTAAAGAGATGTCTATATTCCTTATGCACATTGACCCATATTCTACCTAAGACATCATCTATCCTTAAAACAAATTGATAAGTGGTGATAAGTAGCCTGGGAGTGAATTGACCATTCATACTTACAGAACAAAGAGCTAGACCAGAGTTCATATTCTGCCAGGAAAAAAATAGCATATCCAGAATTATTGGCAAAATATTTCTGCATTTCTCAGTGTCCTCACTGTTGTACCCATGATCTCTTCAACACCTCTGTACTTCTCCACTGTCAAGCATGTAGTATGCTATCTCTTGACACAACAAAGTTTCTACAGCACCCAGCTCCACTTTTTTGGCTGATACTAATTCTAATTGGTCCTTGCTATTAAGTCTATGGCTTCAAACTATTTTCAGTATTATACCTGGCTCTATCCCAAGCCCAAAACTGTGAAGCTATGCACTTATCCCATAAAAATGGGGATGAACTAGTGTTCTATGTGTGTAACTAAAAGGTATATCTTTTTTTCCCATAGAAAGAAGTCTATTTCCAATTTTTAAAATGCTACCAGAAATTTTAGAGTAACTGTTACTACTCTCTAGACTCCCCAACTGGTACCATGCTATATAGTTAAATATTCCTTTGCTAAGATTATACCTAATTATTCCACAAATGCAACATTTACCTAGTCCAATGGCCACAGATGACATAATAATATGCTTTTATTTTTATTTTTTAATATAAATTTATTTATTTTAATTGGAGGCTAATTACTTTACAATATTTTATTGGTTTTGCCATACATCAACATGAATCTGCCACGGGTATACACGTGTTTCCCATCCTGAACCCCCCTCCCACCTCCCTCCCCGTACCATCCTTCTGGGTCATCCCAGTGCACCAGCACCAAGCATCCTGTATCCTGCATCAAACCTGGACCGGCGATTCATTTAATATATGATATTATACATGTTTCAATGCCATTATCCCAAATTATCCCACCCTCTCCCTCTCCCTCTCCCACAGAGTCCAAAAGAGTGTTCTATACATCTGTGTCTCATGCTTTTAAATGGCATCTTCCTAACAGACAATGTTCATATATATAAACAATATGAGGAAGTAAATGCAAAGTATACCTTTCTTAAATATCACTAATATTTAAAAGCTTAGATGATGAAAGTCAACAATTATTTCCCTCATACAGGCTAACTAGATTATGAATTCTATCTTCTAATCTTATGAGTTCCCTAAATAAGATATTCAAACCCACTGAGGATTATTGAATTTTTCCCTACTACGCAATTTATTGTATTATTTTGTCTTTTGTAGTCCTGAGTATTGAACTTAAGAGCTTATTTTCTTTGAATTTTTCAGATATTTATAAATTAATTTTCAAGTTCTCCCATTTGCTCATTCTTTATTGGTGACGCTTGACTGTTTATACTCCAATGGTGGAGTTAAAATTATACTAGATGTCCTGTCTAAACCACTGAACACTATTTGATTTCATTCAACAGAAGCAGAAGATATTAAGAAGAGGTGGCAAGAATACACAGAAGAATTGTACAAAAAAGATCTTCATGGCCAAGATAATCACGATGGGATGATCACTCACCTAGAGCCAGACATCTTGGAATGTGAAGTGAAGTGGGCCTTAGAAAACATCACTACGAACAAAGCTAGTGCAGGTGATGGAATTCCAGTAAAGCTACTTCAAATCTTGAAAGATGATGCTGTGAAAGTGCTGAACTCAATATGCCAGCAAATTTGGAAAACTCAGCAGTGGCCACAGGACTGGACACGGTCAGTTTTCATTCCAATCCCAAAGAAAGGCAATGCCAAAGAATGCTCAGACTTCCACACAATTGCACTCATCTCAAATACTAGTAAAGTAATGCTCAAAATTCTCCAAGCCCGGCTTCAACAATATGTGAACCGTGAACTTCCAGATGTTCAAGCTGGTTTTAGAAAAGGCAGAGGAACCAGAGATCAAATTACCAACATCCGCTGGATCATGGAAAAAGCAAGAGAGTTCCAGAAAAACATCTATTTCTGGTTTATTGACTATGCCAAAGCCTTTGACTGTGTGGATCAAAATAGACTGTGGAAAATTCTGAAAGAGATGGGAATACCAGACCACCTATCCTGACTCTTGAGAAACCTGTATGCATGTCAGGAAGCAACAGTTAGAACAGGACATGGAACAACAAACTGGTGTCAAATAGGAAAAGGAGTATGTCAAGGCTGTATATTGTCACCCTGCTTATTTAACTTATATGCAGAGTAAATGATGAGAAACACTGGGCTGGAACAAGCACAAGCTGGAATCAAGATTGCCAGAAGAAATATCAATAATCTCAGATATGCAGATGACACCACCCTTATGGCAGAAAATGAAGAGGAACTAAAAAGCCTCTTGATGAAAATGAAAGCAGAGAGTGAAAAAGTTTGCTTAAAGCTCAACATTCAGAAAATGAAGATCATGGCTTCTGGTCCCATCACTTCATGGCAAATAGATGGGGAAACAGTGGAAACAGTGTCAGACTTTATTTTTGGGGGCTCCAAAATCACTGCATATGGTGATTGCAGCCATGAAATTAAAAGACACTTACTCCTTAGAAGAAAAGTTATGACCAACCTAGATAGCATATTCAAAAGCAGACACATTACTTGGCAAAAAAGGTCCGTCTAGTCACGGCTATGGTTTTTCCTGTGGTCACGTATGGATGTGAGAGTTGGATTGTGAAGAAGGCTGAGCACCAAAGAATTGATGCTTTCGAACTGTGGTGTTGGAGAAGACTCCTGAGAGTCCCTTGGATTGCAAGGAGATCCAACCAGTCCATTCTAAAGGAGATCAGTCCTGGGTGTTCTTTGGAAGGAATGATGCTAAAGCTGAAACTCCAGTACTCTGGCCACCTCATGTGAAGAGTTGACTCATTGAAAAGACTCTGATGCTGGGAGAGATTGGGGGCAGGAGGAGAAGGGGACGACCGAGGATGAGATGGCTGGATGGCATCACTGGCTCAATGAACGTGAGTCTGAGTGATCTCCCTGGGAGCTGATGATGGACTGGGAGGCCTGGCATGCTGCGATTCGTGGGATCACAAAGAGTCGGACATGACTGAGTGACTGAACTGAACTGATTGTGATTCTTACCCAATCCCCAACCTAAATTGAGGAAGAGCTTTATAAGGAATAGTTCTCTAGTTTATTAATATTCATTCATGGCAATATGCTTTTAGGGATTTTTTACAATGTGTTGATAAATCACATATTTTATGTTTCTGTTTTTGCTTTTCACTTTGTTTCATGAAATAATTAAAAAGTTTTAATTATTTTAATATTGTGCATGCTCAGTTATATCTGAGTTTTTATAACTCCCATAGGTTGTACCCTGCCAGGTTCCTATGTCCTTGGAATTTTCCAGGGAAGAATACTAGAGTGAGTTGCCATTTCTTCCTCCAGAGGATCTTCCTGACTCAGGCATCATATCCACATCTCTTGTGTCTCCTGTATTGGCAGGCAGATTTTTACTCCTGAATAACCTGGGAAGCCCAATTATTTTAGTACAGTTATCATAAAATATAGAAATTCTATGAAACACCACTTACAATTCATTTTGTTGCAACAGGAATCATACTTTAAGAATTTATTTAAACACTGCAGTATAACATTAGTGAGTATATATAAATTTGTTCTTATTTCTATCTTCGCTGAAATAAGTGTCAATAAGTTGGTTTAGAAATTTTTAAATTCACCTATTAATTTTCCACATTGGAACTGATATGAGAGTCTCCCTTTCATATTCAATTAAAATTGAATTGAGCCTATTAAGTGTGGCAGCTTTTATAATTAATATAAAACATTTAATTTATGGCTGCTCAAAGCTTTAAACAAAGAAACAGGCAGTGTAAACTGAATCTATTCTTTTTCCTTAAGGATGAAGAAGCATTGTAGGATGAAAGCCAAGGGATACCTATTAGGTTACAAGAGGACTAGAAAGCAAAATTGCTAAACTGAAATTGGGTAAGTTAGACCTAAGAAGAGAAAAATCAAAGAAGAAATTCTGTTGCAAAGGAGCTCATTTACAGCAGTTCCCGGAAGCTAACACATATTTTAATATGTGCTATCTTGTGGCCAACACTTTCAAGAGCAAGAGGAGAGACTGCAGGTGATATCTGGGTTAATGCCTCAATCGGGGACATCTCTGAAGGGTGCCTTATGGGATTGCCTCAAGCCTCTGTTGCAACTGCATCACAATTCAACTTCCTCTTCTTCCCACTGCTGCACCATTATTAATACCCTGGTGTTGTTCCTGGAAATACTACTAAATATACCTTGTGCATCCAAATCTTAGAGCCTATTTCCCTTGGAACAAGCTGTTGCTAGTTGGTAGAAGTCTTTTTAGGAAATAGAACCTAAAATGAAATTTTGAAACTAAATTATCAACAGCTAGTCCAGAAATGAGAAGCTTATCACTGACCCAAAGTAGAGAATCATAGCCATTAACATGCTGTTAGACCACAATTGTTAAACTATTCAACAGTGATAACCTTGAATAGAATTACCTTGAAAGAGATTGTACAGGTTAGTACACATTATCTCAGGTTTTAAGAGACAAAGTATGTAATAACTATAAGACTATTTTATGCAGAAGCATGAATGACTTTGCTTATTGGTTAAGCCTGGGAACAGGAAGATGAAAAATCTGGGACACAGACTTCATAAATAGACATACATATGGAATTATGGGAGAGGTATGACCTTTTATGGTGCTGTGTCCTCAGTTAAGTAGAGTCCATATGCCTGAAACCAAGTGGTAGCCATATGAATTTTCCTTATTAGTCTCACTCTCAATTATCCATCTAGATTATTTGTACTTCCTGACCCTGAAACTCTAATCTCACCATTCTAGATGTTGCCATTTTTAGAAGTTAAATGCTTACAGGAGTCTATTGCCATCACCAAATCACTTTGAACTCTGTGACAGAAGCCCCTGTGTCAATTAGAAGAGGTATTATGCTGTCAAAGATAAGGATAATTGACCATAAGATTAAATAGGATTGCTCTAAATAATGGGGGCTTGGAAAATAGAATGTATACCATATTAATCCCATGAGTCAGTATTTGACTTCCTCTGCCCAATTTTGATGGTTAGTGAGCAAATGATCACCAGTGATCTAGGAAGAACATGAAGATCAAAATACTCAGGCCTCTTATGTATTCAAATTGGGTTCTTCTCAATAGGTAAGCCACCTAGACTAGTAGAGACTTTAGTCAACAATGAAGGAAATTTAACAGCTGCCATCATGAGATTGCCTGTGATGGAGATATTTTGGTCAGTGTTCCCCTTATAAATAATCCAGAAAAGAAGTCAGCTGGAATCTTGGAGAACATATTACCAGATCAGGTGAAGTTATTATACAAAGGATATTGATTCTCACTAGTCAAGAAAGAGACTGTATTGAACATTGTACATTCATTTAAGATCTACTTTCAAGTTCAAAGCACTCATACACTATCTGCCAGGACTGATGGTTGCAGAAAATCACAGAGGGGACTCAAGAAATTTCCCATGGTCAAAGGTAGTAGCTTCCCTACAGTTACAATCTCCCTCAGAGACAGCTCACTTCCAAATACTGGTCCATGCAGAGGTACAAAGACCCAACTTTCCTGCCTCCATTTGGGATATTTCTGATGTGCCATCTGTTAAGGCTTCCATTGCATTTGTACTGCAGTTCAAATTCTTTCTCTGCCTAATCCAGCTGTCCTCAATCATAAATGAGATGGATGAGTGACAGAATGGCAATTAAGAAAGTGTACATTTGATCACAAGCTAATCTTCACTGAGGAATCTGTGTATCCTTTAAAATATATCTTTTTCTGAATATTTCATAGAAAATTCACTATATACTTCCAGATGTACATATATCCAGTTTGAAAATACTGATCTGTTTTGTCCACTGTTAATTGCTCTTTATATTTGTGATCCTTGTTATGAAAAATAAAGTAAAACATTAGGTAGAATTAGTCCTGGAATACTTTGTTTACATTTTAAAAATATTTTATTAGATTTTATCACATATGGCCTTTTATTTATTTGTCTTGTCTTCTATTAAGTGTCAGAAATTTGCATTTTATTCAAAGATTATATCAAAGTATCACAACATTTTCTATCTATAATCAGTCAATATCACTTTGAAATGAGCATATAAGAATGTGTGTTGAAGAGATATGCATTCTATTGAACTGGATGTCATTTGAAGTAAAATTATCAGTGAAAGAATATAAAGATGGTATATTCAAGCAACTTGTTTTTTATAAACTCATTCCTTTGTTGTTGCTTTAGGGGAAAGACTAAGGCAACTCAGGCAGCAGGATGATATTAGGTATGACTGGAAACTCAATAGGCAGATGTGCAGTCACTGTAAATGCTGATAATGTTCTTGTTTAGTATAGAATGTTTATAATTTCTCATGTAATAAATGACAGCTTGTGACAGATTTCTTCCAAATAAAGGTCAAATTTTGCACTAGCCTGTCATAATTGATCTTTTCACAAAAATAGAAATGGGAAAGTCCCAAGAATTTCTGTAGATATGTATTTCAAGACTCCTTTTCTTCTCAGAAGAATGTTTTCTATGTATACCTTAAGGACTTAATACTTTCTTACTCTTCCTACATTATAACAACACATTAACAAATGAGTAATATTTGTAAGTAAATTTTACAAGGATATTTTACAGTATATATTGTTTTAATGAAGATGCCCAATGTTTCTGGAGAATTAGCACACAATGAATTGTCAGTCAACCTTATAAATAAAAGTCATAGTTATCCTCAGAATTGTAACAAATATTTAAAGGTCATCAGATGTAGCTATTCTCAGCTGGGGCTATTCCTGGTAAAGACCAGTGATCCTACTGATACTGTTGCTGCTGTTTCAGTTCAGTTCAGTTCAGTCCCTCAGTCATGTCCGACTCTTTTCGACCCCACGAATCGCAGCACACCAGGCCTCCCTGTCCATCACCAACTCCCGGAGTTCACTCAAACTTATGTCCTTCGAGTCGGTGATATCATACAGCCATCTCATCCGCTGTTATCCCCTTCTCCTTGGGCCCCCAATCCCTCCCAGCATCAGAGTCTTTTCAAATGAGTCAACTCTTCACATGAGGTGGCCAAAGTACTGGAGTTTCAGCTTTAGCATCATTCCTTCCAAACAAATCCCAGGGCTGATCTCCTTCAGAGTGGACTGGTTGGTTCTCCCTGAAGTTCAACGGACTCTCAAGAGTCTTCTCCAACACCACAGTTCAAAAGCATCAGTTCTTCGGTGCTCAGTCTTCTTCACAGTCCAACTCTCATATCCATACATGACCACAGGAAAAACCATAGCCTTGACTAGATGGATCTTTGTTGGCAAAGTAATGTCTCTGCTTTTTAGTAGCTATTTAGGTTGGTCATAACTTTCCTTCCAAGGAGTAAGTGTCTTTTAATTTCATGGCTGCAATCACCATCTGCAGTGATTTTGGAGCCCCCCAAAATAAAGTCTGACACTGTTTTCACTGTTTCCCCATCTATTTGCCATGGAGTGATGGGACCAGATGCCATGATCTTCATTTTCTGAATGTTGAGCTTTAAGCCAACTTTTTCACTCTCCTCTTTCACTTTCATCAAGAGGCCTTTTAGTTCCTCTTCACTTTCTGCCATAAGGGTGGTGTCATCTGCATATTTGAGGTTATTAATATTTCTCCCGACAATCTTGATTCCAGCTTGTGTTTCTCCCAGGCCAGCGTTTCTCATGATGTACTCTGCATATAAGTTAAATAAGCAGCTGTTTAATAGGTAAGTAATGTCATCAGTTCAGTCGCTCAGTCATGTCCGACTCTTTGCGACCCTATGAATTGCAGCATGCCAGGCCTCCCTGTCCATCACCAACTCCCGAAGTTCACCCAAACTCATGTCCATTGAGTCGGTGACGCTATCCAAGCACCTCATCCTCTGTTGTCCCCTTCTTCTCCTGCCTTCAATCTTTCCCAGCATCAGAGTCTTTTCAAATAAGTCATCTCTTTGCATCAGGTGGCCAAAGTATTGGAGTTTCAGCTTCAACATCAGACCTTCCAATGTATATTCACTACTGACTTCCTTTAGAATGGACTGGATGGATCTCCTTGCAGTCCAAGGGACTCTCAAGGGTCTTCTCCAATACCAGAGTTCAAAAGCATCAATAATTAAATTGATTAGTTCTTTACTTTTAAAAAATGTAATTGTACTCTTTTATTTTTTCAGCATTCATTAATATTCTTTTATGTTTTTAGGGTTTGCTTCTTTTTATGAGCAACATACAGGTATGTGGTTTATTTTATATTATTCATATTATTACCTGTTTTCTGTGTACCTATATATTTAATTTTTCCTCATTTTGCCTGCCTTTAGATTTTAAAAAATAACATAATTTATAAAAGTATATTCCCTTCTAATAACTTGTTGTATATAATACACACATATATATGTTTATATACACACATCTATATGCATTTAGTTTTGTTTATTATTTTAGTTAGCCACTAAGTCATGTTGCACTCTTTGCAACACTATGGACTGTAGCCCTCCAGACTTGCCTGTTCATGGAATTCTCCAGGCAAGAATGCTGACGTGGGTAGCCATTCCCTTTTCTAGGGGATCTTCCCAACCCAGATATATGTACATGTGCTGTGCTTAGTCACTCAATCTTCCCTGACTCTTCAAGCCCATGGACTATAGCCTGCCAGGCTCATCTGTCAGTGGGGATTCTCCATGTAAGAATACTGGAGTTGGTTGCCATGCCTTCCTCTTATACTTTCATGTGTGTGTGTGATTTAATATTTAAGAGATTAAAGCATTTATCTTTCATCTGTTACATGTTTAATGTGAAATTGTTACTTCACTAATACTGCTAGAAATTCAGAATATTTCTTTCTATTTACTCTTCAATATTCTGAGTTATTGTAATGTAAGATTTTAAATTCACAAAACACTACTGTTATTTTGTAACTTCGTTTACATTATCATTGTTTTTTTGTATGTATTCCACTTTTTTCCCTCCATTGTTCTCTTTATCCCAAATGACTGTTTCCATGTGGGGTCATTTCCTTCAGTCTTAACAAATTACTTTCAAATTCTCTTAGTCCAAGCTGTATGATAGCAAATACTATCAGGGTTGCATTCCAGCCATTTTATTTTAGCTTTATCTTGAAAAAGCTAAAACCCACTTACTTGGGTTAGAATTCAAGATAGGTGTTTATTTCTTTTAGCACTTAAAAAATACCACTCCATTGTAGTCACACTTCCATTTCTGCTGAAAGAATATTTGCTATCCTGATATTACTCCTTTGAAGATAATGCACACTCTTCTCTGGCTGCTTTTAGAATATTCAATTTGTTTGATTTCCAGCAGTCTTACTGTTGTATGTCTTTAGGTATAGTTTTCTCAGAACTTATTTTTGCTTGGAGTTTGCAAAGACTCTCAAATGTATCACCAGAGGTCTTCAGTCAGATTCCAGCAATTTTTTCATTCCATATTATCTTATCCCTTTTCTTTCATCCTCGTGGCACTCAAATTGCTACTATTTTAGGCTTTTATATGCTGTTCCATCAGTATTTAATGTTGTTTTATAAAGTTCCCATTTTTCCCTTGTGCTTTAGTATCTATTCTATGGGTGTAATTTATTGGTGTATTTTCAGGTTACAAATCTTGAATTCAAATGTGGCTGATCTCTTATTAAACTGATTTAAAAATTAAATCTTAAACAAATATCTAAAATTTTTAGAATATCATTTCAATGGATCTAAAAATCTGATGAAATTATTCAAGTTTTATTTTATTACTCTGTCTCATTCTCTGCTTGTTTCTAAAAAACATCGGTGTCATATTCTTGTCTGCTTCATTTTATCTTGTTCTTAGTCATACAATTCCATCTTTTGTCATATGTAGTAACTGTATTATTGAATGTCAGAGATACTATGTATTAAAAATTCACTAGTTAATGGATCTTCTTCCAGAGAGTAGGGCAATTTAGTCTTGGTTGATGATCTTAATTTTGTGCTCGTAGAGGCTGGATCTGGTAGAACTTGGGTTATTAGTTAATATTTGGGTCTTTTTCTTTAATTGACAAATATTGATTATGACATTGTGTATATACACATGAATTATACAGGCAAAGTTACATATTTAAGGTATATTTTATTTAAACATCTATAAAATATATAGACATAATCTGGTGTATGCCCAAACCAATAATGCTGAAGAAGCTGAAGTTGAATGGTTCTATGAAGACCTACAAGAAGTTCCAGAACTAACACCCCCCAAAAGATGTCCTTTTAATTTTAGGGGACTGAAATCAAAAGTAGGAAATCAAGAGTACCCGGAGTAACAGGAAAATTTGGCCTTGAAGTACAGAATGAAACAGGGCAAAAGCTAAGAGTTTTGCCAAAAAAACACACTGGTAATAGCAAAAACCCTCTTCCAACAACACAAACAAGACTCTACACATAGACATCACCAGATGGTCAATACTGAAATCAGGTTGATTATATTCTTTGCAGCCAAAGATGGAGAATCTCTATACAGTAGGCAAAAATAAGACTGAGAGCTCACTGTGCCTCAGAAAAAGAAATCCTTATTCAAATTCAGACTTAAAGAAAGTAGAGAAAATTATTAGACCATTCACGTATGAACTAAATCAAACCCCTTAGTATTATACAGTGGAAGTGACAAATAGATTCAAGGGATTAGATCTGATAGACAAAGTGCCTGAAGAACTATAGACAGAGGTTCGTGATCAAGAGGAGGCAGTGATCAAGATCATCCCTAAGAAAAATAAATGCCAAAAGGAAATATGGCTCTCTGAGGAGGCCTTGGTTTTTCCAGTGGTCATGTATGAATGTGAGAGTTAGACTGTGAAGAAAGCTTAGCTCCAAAGAATTCGTGCTTTTGAACTGTGGTATTGGAGAAGACTCTTGAGAGTCCCTTGGACTGCAAGGAGATCTAACCAGTCCATTCAAAAGGAGATCAATCCTGGGTGTTCATTGGAAGGACTGATGGTAAAGCTTAAACTCCAATACTTTGGCCACCTCATGTGGAGTAGACTCATTGGAAATGACTCTGATGCAGGGAGGGATTGGGGGCAGGAGGAGAAGGGGTCAACAGAATGAGATTGTTGGATGGCATCATCAACTCGATGGACATGAGTTTTAGTAAACTCCTGGAGTTGGTGATGGACAAGGAAGCCTGGTGTGCTGCGATTCATGGGGTCAGAAAGAGTTGGACATGACTGAGCAATTGAACTGAACTGAACTGAACTGAACTGAATGGAGGAGGCCTTAAAAATAGCTGAGTAAAGAAGAGAAGCTAAAGGCAAAAGAGAAAAGGAAAGATACACCCATCTGAATGCAGAATTCAAGAGAATTGCAAAGAGAGATAAGAAAGTCTTTTTCAACGATCAATGCAAAGAAATAGAGGAAAATTATAGAATAGGAAAGGCTAGATATCTCTTCAAGAAAATCAGAGATACCAAGGAAATGTTGTATGCAAAGATGGGCACAATAAAGGACAGAAATAGTATGGATGTAACAGAAACAGAAGTTATTAAGAAGAGGTGGCAAGAATACACAGAAGAACTATACAAAAAAGATCTTCATGACCCAGATAACCACGATGGTGTGATCACTCACTTAGAGCCAGGCATCATGGAATGTGAAGTCAAGTGGGCCTTAGGAAGCATCACTACAAACAAGGCTGTATATTGTCACCATATTTATTTGATTTATATACATCATGTGAAATGATGGGCTGGATGAATCACAAGTTGGAATCAAGATTTCCAGAAGAAATATCAATAACCTCAGATATGCAGATGATACCACCCTTATGGCAGAAAGTGAAGAAGAATGAGGAGAGTGAAAATGTTGGCTTAAAACTAAAGATTCACAGAACTAAGTTCATGGCTTCTGGTCCCATCACTTCATGGCAAGTAGATGGGGAAACAACGGAAACGGTGAAAGACTATATTTTAGGAGGGCTCCAAAATCACTGCAGATGGTGACAGCAGCCATGAAATTAAAGGACAATTATTCCTTGGAAAAAAAGCTATGACCCAACTACATAGCATATTAAAAAGCAGAGCCATTACTTTGCCAACAAATATCTATCTAGTCAAAGCTATGTTTTTTCCAGCAGTCCCATATGGATGTTCAGTTCAGTTCAGTTCAGTTCAGTCCGTGAGTTGTGTCCAACTCTTTGCGACCCCGTGAATTGCAGCAAGCCAGGCCACCCTGTCCATCACCAACTCCCAGAGTTTACTCAAACTCATGTCCATCGAGTTGGTGATACCATACAGCCATCTCATCCTCTGTCATCCCCTTCTCCTCCTGCCCCCAATCCCTCCCAGCAGCAGGGTCTTCTCCAATGAGTTAACTCCCCACATGAGGTGGCCAAAGTATTGGAGTTTCAGCTTTAGCATCAGTCCTTCCAAAGAACACCCAGGACTGATCTCCTTGAGAATGGACTGGTTGGATCTCCTTGCAGTTGAAGGGACTCTCAAGAGTCTTCTCCAACACCACAGTTCAGAAGCACCAATTCTTTGGTGCTCAGCTTTCTTCACAGTCTAACTCTCACATCCATACATGACCACTGGGAAAACTATAGCCTTGACTGGACGGACCTTTGTTGGCAAAGTAATGTTTCTGCTTTTTAATAGCTATCTAGGTTGGCAATAACTTTCCTTCCAAGGAGTAAGCATCTTTTAATTTCATGGCTGCAGTCACCATCCGCAGTGATTTTGGATGTGAGTTGGAATATAAAGATAGCTGAGAGCTGAAGAATTTGTGCTTTTGAACTGTGGTGTTGGAGGAGACTTTTGAGAATCCCTTGGATTGCAAGGAGAGCCAACCATCCATCCTAAGGGAAATCAGTCCTGAATATTCATTGGAAGTTCTGATATTGAAGCTGAAATTCCAATATTTCGGCCACCTGCTGTGAATAACTGACTCCTTGGAAAAGACCCCGATGCTGGGAAAGAGTCAAGGCAGGAGGAGAACTGGAAGACAGAGAATGAGATCATTGAATGGCATCACTGACTCTATGGACATGAGTCTGAGTTAGTTCTGGATGTTAGTGATGGACTGGGAAGGCTGGCATGCTGCAGTCCATGGGATCACAGTCAGACAAGACTGAGCTACTGAACTGAACTGAAAATGTGTAAATATTTATTTTTTATTTATAAAGTGAAATATATAAGAATTGTACATATATGCACATTTCTCATTCAAGTATTTTATTAGTATTTGATAGTAGTATGGAAGAAGATGTAAATGTAGATGAGCCTTAGAATTCTAAGGCTAAACTGAATCAAGGAAGAAGTCAAATAGAATATTTCTTTAAATATTTAAATTCCAGAAATAAATTTAAAAATCATTGCATGTCCGATTTACATCACTAACTAATTCCTATATTATATAAGTGAGGAATAATTGTTCAGTAAGATAATTTTCTATCTATATATCTATTTTTCTACATATTCATTGATGCATCTCTTTCAATCTATATAGTTTTACATATGTCTAGTACAGAGTACACTATAAGCAAAGTAATAGGCTGAATTATGAAGCATAAATTCAGACTTCTTAGAAAACAAAAGTTTTCATTTAAAATTTAGAATAAGTAGCACAGTCTAAAAATTATATACCTATACACTATTTAAACACTCTTGGACCTCCACACACTATAGTTTATAATATTGCCTTCTTAGAATAATCTCTTCTTTTATCTCAAGGAATCACACTAGTCCCAAGCTTGCCACATTTGAGAGGCATTAGTTCATAAACAATTCTCCTGAAAATGTGCTTCCTTTGTGCCTCAGATAGTAAAGAATCCTCCTGCGATTCAGGAGACCAGAGTTTGATTCCTGATGCAGAAAGATACTCTGGAGAATGGCATAGCAACCGACCCCAGTATTCTTGCTTGGAGATTTCCATGAGCAATGGAGCCTGGTAGGTTGCAAAAGGGGGAGGGAAATGACAACCCACTCGAGTGTTCTTGCCTGGAGAATGCCAGGGACGGTGGAGCCTGGGGGGCTGCCGTTTATGGTTTCGGACACGACTGAAGCGACTTAGCAGCAGCAACAGCAGCAGATTGAAAAGGAGTTCATGAGATTGCAATGAATCAGTACCAACTGAGTGACTAACACAATGCTTGTCCTGAAAATAAAGATCTAAGAAATCATAACCTCATGCGATTTGTTCTACTAGTAAATACTGCATTGTCTTATCTTTTCAACTATTTTTTTTTTTCAAACATCATCAGTTCAGTTCAGTTCACTTCAGTTGCTCAGTCGTGTCCAACTCTTTGCGACCCCAGGAATTGCAGCACACCAGGCTTCCCTGTCCATCACCAACTCCTGGAGTTCACTCAAATTCATGCCTATCAATTCAATGATGCCATCCAGCCATCTCATCCTCTGTCATCCCCTTCTCCTCTTGCCGCCATTCCCTCCCAGCATCAGAGTCTTTTCCAATGAGTCAACTCTTTGCATGAGGTGGCCATTCACATAGGCAAAAACTATTCATCCACTGTCAGTTCATTTAAACCCTTCCTTTGTGTGGAATTCTATTCCATAATTTTCATTCATTAAAAAACAAAAGTCAAAAACAAAAAAATTAATCTTCATAAATAAGACAAAATTCAGAAATGATGAAAAATTGCAACGTGTTTTCAAGTACTATTGAAGCTATCCCCATAAAAGATAATAATACAAGGCTAAATAAAGTAATTGTCTTATTGATGTCCAAGGGAAGTGGAAGCACAAATAAAGGACAGGATTTCAAGCTGGATGATCTGGAAATGCTAGGTGGAAGGAATGGTTAATTTAATCCTGTGACATAAAAAGTATTTACCATCATGGTGAACAGAAGAGTCCCAAATGCAGTACTTGGATGCAATCTCAAAAATGACAGAATGATCTCTGTTCGTTTCAAAGGCAAACCATTCAATATCACAGTAATCCAAGTCTATGCCCCAACCAGTAATGCTGAAGAAGCTGAAGTTGAACTGCTCTAGGAAGACCTACAAGACATTTTAGAACTAACACCCAAAAAAGATGTCCTTTTCATTATAGGGGACTGGAATACAAAAGTAGGAAGTCAAGAAACACCTGGAGTAATAGGCAAATTTGGTCTTGAAATACATAATGAAGCAGGGCAAAGGCTAATAGAGTTTTGCCAAGAAAATGCACTGGTCATAGCAAACACCCTCTTCCAACAACACAAGAGAAGACTCTACACATGGACATCACCAGATGGTCAAGACTGAAACCAGATTGATTGTATTCTTTGCAGCCAAAGATGGAGAAGCTCTATACAGTCAACACAAACAAGACCAGCAGCTGACTGTGGCTCAGATCATGAACACCTTAATACCAAATTCAAACTCAAATTGAAGAAAGTAGGGAAAACCGCTAGACTATTCAGATATGACCTGAATCAAATCCCTTATGATTATACAGTGGAAGTGAGAAATAGATTTAAGGGCCTAGATCTGATAGATAGAGTGTCTGATGAACTATGGACTGAGGTTCATGACATTGTACAGAAGACAGGGATCAAGACCATCTCCATGGAAAAGAAATTCAAAAGAGCAAAATGGCTGTCTGGGGAAGGTTTACAACTAGCTGTGAAAAGAAGAGAGGCAAAAAGCAAAGGAGAAAAAGAAAGATAAAAGCATCTGAATGCAGAGTTCCAAAGAATAGCAAGAAGAGATAAGAAAGCCTTCTTCAGCATTCAATGAAAAGAAATAGAAGAACAGAATGCGAAAGACTAGAGATCTCTTCAAGACAATGAGAGATACCAAGGGAACATTTCATGAAAAGATGGGTTCAATAAAGGACAGAATATGGTATGAACCTAACAGAAGCAGAAGATATTAAGAAGACATGGCAAGGATACACAGAAGAACTGTACAAAAAGGAACTTCACGACTCTGATAATCACAATGGTGTGATCACTCATCTAGAGCCAGACATCCTGGAATATGAAGTCAAGTGGTCTTTACAAATCATCACTACGAACAAAGCTAGTGGAGGTGATGGAATTCCAGTTGAGGTATTTCAAATCCTGAAAGAGGATGCTGTGAAAGTGCTGCACTCAATATGCCAGCAAATATGGAAAACTCAGCAGTGGCCACAGGACTGGAAACGGTCAGTTTTCATTCCAATTCCAAGAAAGGCAATGCCAAAAAATGCTCAAACTACCGCACAATTGAACTCATCTCACATGCTAGTAAAGTAATGCTCAAAATTCTCCAAGTCAGGTTTCAGAAATATGTGAACCGTGAAATTCCTGATGTACAAGCTGGTTTTAGTAAAGGCAGAGGAATCAGAGATCAAACTGCCAACATCAGCTGGATCATGGAAAAAGGAAGAGAGTTCCAGAAAAATATCTATTTCTGCTTTATTGACTATGCCAAGGCCTTTGACTGTGTGGATCACAATAAACTGTGGAAAATTCTGAGAGAGATGGGAATATCAGACCACCTGACCTACCCCTTGAGAAATCTGTATGCATGTCAGGAAGCAACAGTTAGAACTGGACATGGAAAAACAGACTGGCTCCAAATAGGAAAAGGAGTATGTCAAGGCTGTATATTGTCACTCTGCTTATTTAACTTATATGCAGAGTACATCATGAGAAACGCTGGACTGGAAGAAACACAAGCTGGAATCAAGATTGCTGGGAGAAATATCAATAACCTCAGATATACAGATGACATCACCCTTATGGCAGAAAGTGAAGAGGAACTAAAAAGCCTCTTAATGAAAGTGAAAGAGGAGAGTGAAAAAGTTGGCTTAAAGCTCAACATTCAGAAAACGAAGATCATAGCATCTGGTTCCATCACTCCATGGGAAATAGATGGAGAAACCGTGGAAACAGTGTCAGACTTTATTTTTGGGGGCTCCAAAATCACTGCAGATGGTGATTGCAGCCATGAAACTAAAAGACACTTACTCCTTAGAAGAAAAGTTATGACCAACCTAGATAGCATATTCAAAAGCAGACACATTAGTTTGTCTACAAAGGTTCATCTAGTCAAGACTATGGTTTTTCCTGTGGTCATGTTTTGATGTGAGAGTTGGACTATAAAGCACACTAAGCACCGAAGAATTGATGCTTTTGAACTGTGGTGTTGGAGAAGACTCCTGAGAGTCCCTTGGACTGCAAGGAGATCCAACCAGTCCATTCTAAGGAGATCAGCCCTGGGATTTCTTTGGAAGGAATGATGCTAAAGCTGAAACTTTGGCCACCTCACGCGAAGAGTTGACTCATTGAAAAGACTTTGATGCTCTGAAAGATTGAGTGCAGGAGAAGGGGACGACAGAGGATGAGATGGCTGGATGGCATCACTGACTCTATGGACGTGAGTCTGAGTGAACTCCGGGAGATGGTGATGGACAGGGAGGCCTGGCGTGCTGCGATTCATGGGGTCACAAAGAGTCCGACACGACTGAGCGCCTGAACTGAACTGAACTGAAAGGCAAATTCCTTAGTTCATGTAATTCTTTTCATTACTTAATTTATACCATCTCCAAAATTAACTACTGGAATGGTCAAATTTAATTCAGATGACCATTGTATCTTCTACTGTTGGCAAGAATCCCTTAGAAGAAATGGAGTAGCCCTCAAGGTCAACAAAAGAGTCCAAAATCCAGTATTGCATATAATCTCAGAAATGACAGAATGATCTTTGCTCATTTCCAAGGCAAACCATTCAGTATCACAGTAATCCATGTCTATGCCCCAGTCAGCAATGCTGAAGAAGCTGAAGTTAAATGGTTTTTTGAAATCTAAAAGACTTCTAGAACTAACACATAAAAAAGCTGTCCTTTTCATCACAGGGGACTGGAATGGAAAAATAGCAAGTCAAGAGATACTGGAGTAACAGGCAAGTTTCACCTTGGAGTACAAAAGGAAGCAGGGAAAAGACTAATAGGATATTGCAAAGAGAATGTATGGGTCATAACAAACACCCTCTTCCAACAACAAAAGAGACAAGTCCACATATGGACATCACCAGATAGTCACCACCGAAATCAGATTGATTATATTCTTTGCAGCCAAAGATGGAGAAGCTCTATACAGTCAGCAAAAACAAGACTGGTTGCTGACTGTGGCTCAGATCATGAACTGCTTATTGCCAAATTCAGACTGATATTGAAGAAAGTAGGGAAAACTACTAGACCATTCATGTATGACCTAAATCAAATCCCTTATGATTATACAGTGGAAGTGACAAATAGATTCAAGGGATTAAATCTGATAATAAAGTTCCTGAAGACCTATGGATGGAGGTTCATGCCATTGTACAGGAGGCAGTGATCAAGACAATCCCCAAGAGAAAGAAATGCAAAATGGTGCCTGAGGAGGCCTTACAAATATCTGAGAAAAGAAGAGAAGCAAAAGACAAAGGAGAAAACGAAAAGTACAGTCATCTGAAAGCAGAGTTCAAAAGAATAGCAATGAGAAAAAAGATAGCCTTCCTCAGTGATCACTGCAAAAAAAATAGAGGAAAACAATAGAATGGGAAAGACTAGAGACCTCTTCAAGAAAATGAGAGATACCAAGGGAATATTGCATGCAAAGATGGGCACAATAACGGACAGAAATAGTTTGGACCTAACAGAAGCAGAGGATATTAAGAAGAGGTGGCAAGAATACAAAGAAAAACTATACAAAAAAAATCTTCATGATCCAGATGACCACAATAGTGTGATCACATACCTAGAGCCAGACATCCTGAAATGTGAATTCAAGGGAGCTTTAGGAAGCATCATTACAAAAAAAGCTACTGGAAGTGATGGAGTTCCAATGGAGCTATAAACCCAAAGAAAGGGAATATCAAACAATTCTCAAACTATCACACAATTGCACTCATCTCACATGCTAGTAAAGTAATGCTCAAAATTCTCCAAGCCTGGCTTCAACAATATGTGAACCATGAACTTCCAGATGTTCAATCTGGTTTTAGAAAAGGCAGAGTAACCAGAGATCAAATTGCCAACATCCGCTGGATCGTCAAAAAAGCAAGAGAGTTCCAGAAAAATATCACTTCTGCTTTATTGACTATGCCAAAGCCTTTGACTGTGTATATCACAACTAACTGTGGACAGTTCTTCAAGAGATGGGGATACCAGACCATCTGAAGTGCCTTGTGAAAAATCTGTGTGCAGGTCAAGAAGCAACAGTTGGAACTGGACATGGAACAACAGACTGGTTGCAATTTGGGAAAGGAGTACGTCAAGGCTGTAAATTTTCTCCCTGCTTATTTAACTTATATGCAGAATACATGAAATGCCAGACTGGATGAAACACAAGCTGGAATCAAGATTTCCAGGAGAAATATGAATAACATCAAATATGCAGATGACACTACTCTTACGGCAGAAAGCAAAGAACTAAAGAGCCTCCTGATGAAAGTGAAAAAGGATAGTGAAAAAGTTGGCTTATAATTCAGTATTCAAGAAACTTAGATCATGGCATCTGTCCCATCACTTCATAGAAAATAGATGAGGAAATAGTAGAAACAGTGATAGACTTTATTTTTGGGGGGCTCCAAAATCACTGCAGCCATGAAATTAAAAGACGCTTGCTCCTTGGAAAAAAAGCTGTGACCAAGATAGCATATTAAAATACAGAGACATTACTTTACCAAAAAAGGTCCATCTAGTCAAAGCTATGGTTTTTCCAGTAGTAATGTATGGATATGAGAGTTGGACATAAAGAAAGATGAGTACCGAAGAACTGATAATTTTGAACTGTGGTTTGGAGAAGATTCTTGAGTGTCCCTTGGACTTCAAGGAGATCAAGGCAGTCAATCCTAAGGGAAATCAATCCTAAATATTAATTGGAAGAATCGATTTTGAAGCTGAGGTTCCAATATTTTGGCCACATGATGCAAAGACTGACTGTTTGGAAAAGACCCTGATCCTGGAAAGATTGAAGGCAGTGAGAGAAGAGGATGACCAAGGATGATATTGTTGGATAGCATCACCAAATCGATGGATACGAGTTTGAGCAAGCTCTAGGAGTTGTTAATGGACAGGGAAGTCTGGGTAGCAAGAAGTCAGACTGGTCTGAGTGGCTTAACTGAATTTTCCTGAACTTAACTACTTATGCTAATATACATCTTTTGGGCAACCTCTGTATGGATACTTATACGGTATGGATTAACAGTTATAATATGGAGTTTTGAGTGTTTGTATATCTATCTATATACATAGTATATCTGTGTTTTTATCTATTTATTTTACTTGCAAAGCAAAGACTTTCTTGTTACTAGATTTTTTTTGTTTTTTAATAAAATACTTAGTAGCATTTAAATCTGTTGTTGAATAATTGATAGAACTGCATTCAGTTCAGTTCAGTCACTCAGTCGTGTCTGACTCTTTGCGACCGCATGAATCGCAGCACACCAGGCCTCCCTGTCCATCACCAACTCCCGGAATCCACCCAAACCCATGTCCATTGAGTCGGTGATGCCATCCAACCATCTCATCCTCTGTCGTCCCCTTCTCCTCCTGCACTCAATCTTTCCCAGCATCAGGGTCTTTTCAGGTGAGTTAGCTCTTTGCGTGAGGTGGCCAAAGTATTGGAGTTTCAGCTTCAACATCAATCCTTCCAATGAACACACAGGACTGATCTCCTTTAGGATGGACTGAGAAAGACTTCTTGGACCTTCTTGCAGTTCAAGGGACGCTGAAGAATCTTCTCCAACTCCACAGTTCAAAAGCATTAATTCTTCGGCGCTCGACTTTCTTTAAATTCCAACTCTCACATCCATACATGGTCGCTGGAAAAACCATAGCCTTGACTAGATGGGCCTCTATTGACAAAGTAATGTCTCTGCTTTTTAATATGCTATCTAGGTTGGTCATAACTTTCCTTCCAAGAAATAAGCATCTTTTAATTTCATGGCTGCAGTCATCATCTGCAGTGATTTTGGAGCCAGAAAAATAAAGTCAGTCACTGTTTCCAATGTTTCCCCATCTATTTCCCATGAAATGATGGGACCAGATGCTATGATCTTAGTTTTTTTAATGTTGAGCTTTAAGCCAACTTTTTCACTCTCCTCTTTTACTTTCATCAAGAGGATTTTTAGTTCCTCTTCACTTTCTGCCGTAAGGGTGGTGTCATCTGCATATCTGATGTTATTGATATTTCTCCCGGTAATCTTGATTAAAGCTTATGCTTTCTCCAGCCCAGAGTTTCTCATGATGCACTCTGTATATAGGTTAAATAAGCAGGGTGACAATATACAGACTTGGCGTACTCCTTTTCCTATTTGAAACCAGTCTGTTGTTCCATGTCCAGTTCTAACTGCTGTCTCCTGATCTGCATACAGTTTTCTCAAGAGGCAGGTCAGGTGGTCTGGTATCCCCATCTCTCTCAGAATTTTCCACAGTTTATTGTGATCCACACAGTCAAAGGCTTTGGCATAGTCAATAAAGCAGAAATAGATGTTTTTCTGGAACTCTCTTGCTTTTTCCATGATCCAGCAGATGTTGGTAATTTGATCTCTGGTTCCTCTGCCTTTACTAAAACCAGCTTGTACATCTGAAATTTCACAGTTCACGTACTGTTGAAGCCTGACTTGGAGAATTTTGAGCATTACTTTACTAGTGTATGAGATGAATGCAATTGTATGGTAGTTTAAGCATTCTTTGGAATTGCCCTTCTTTGGGATTGAAATGAAAACTGACCTTTTCCAGTCCTGTGGCCACTGCTGAGTTCTCCAAATTTGCTGACATATTGAGTGCATTCAGCATTATGCAAAAAGGGCATTGACATATGGAATTCAATTCCTAGTAAAGAGTAACTGATATCTAATATTTTCTTGAGAAAAAGTTTTCTAGGAAACTTCAGGGAAGGAAATATAGCTTCATTTTCAAAGGTGAAAGGAATATCATATATTATGCTCTATAAAGACATGGGTAGTAGAGAAATAACAATATAAACTAAGCAGCATCATTGAGCCTAGTATCTGGTTAAGTCCTTCTTTGCAGGATTTCGTTTCTGCCTCTGTAAAAAGAGAACCATTTGCTTCACGAATTCCTATTCCTATCGTATATTCATTTTATTAAATAATAGCAATTTCATTTTATATCTAGGTAAATTCAAGTGCTTCTGTAGTTGGAGAAACTGAAAACCTGACATGTAAATGTATATGACTGAGGACATTAAGTGGTAGATTGAATTGCTGGGTCCCATTACAATTGGTTGATATAATTTTTAACTGTATTATTAGAAAGACCTTTAAATCAAGAATAATTTAATAATAAGAGGATTCCCCTATATCAGTGCTGAAGAAAGCAAAAGTTTGCTAAAGTAGGTTTTTCATTGGTGATTTCATTTATACAAGGAACATGCTTGTTTTCTGATTACTCCCAGGATCCCAGTGCCTTATCCATTCCTGGGGACAAATCAAAGAAGAAAAATAGAAGGTCACCTTTGGGTCACCACTATTCAGTTTGCTGTGCCAGGCTGAAAACCCAGGCCGTTAAATATGAAAATCCACTCATTGTCTCAGGCCTGATTGTATCCTGTCTTTCAGATCAGACTCACCATAGTCATAGCAACCCTAATGGGCGGATGTGCATTGGACCACATCATTTGCAGGGTGTCTTTAACTGAGAAAAGTTTTGTTGAAAATATGTGTGATTAATGCCTTCAACTATTATCTCTAATTGAACAGACATGAAAGAAGGTCACTTTGTTGGCCCAGATAAGCCTATTGCATGGCTATTAAAGGCATATTCAGTCCTTGCTGAATTAATCTATTATTGCTTCTTGTCTTTGGTAACCATAACATGTTGTTGGAAGGCTGTGCAAAATTTGAGTAACTGTTTGAAACACAGCTCCAGTAATCCTCTAGACATGGGCATAAGAAAAGAGGGAAAAGCTGTTTAGTGCATAATTGAATGTGCTGTGCTGTTTGCATTAGCATTAAGCAGTGATAGCTTATTTTAATGTGTTTATATCAGTGATGCATCACCTTAACATCATCAGCCACTCAGCAGGATTCACAGAGTTCTCTCTCCATAATATAACTAAAAGAGACCATCAATAGAGAGACTCAAACTCTGTGGCAGAGTTTGTGGGTGTGACAGATTGAGAGAGAGAGACCATATAAACTGTAGAAAACTAAAAACATTTTCAGAGATATGTGTCTGACACGGGATGGATATCTATGTACTTCTTGCAGAATGTGAACTTATGGAACGTACAGATTTTGAAAAATAAATCCTTATTTATTGACCTGAATTGATTTCTGAAGTCTGTCTGGCTGAACACTGAATACTAGAACATGGGTTATGATCAGATGAACAAAAAAATGATTCCTATGGAGAGTTAAATGGAGACTTAAAGATAGCTATGTCTAGAGCAGGTATAAACAAGAAAAGTGATGGATATGTCCTGTTATTTTGAACAAGTAAAAGCAAATTCTACTCTATTATGTGAACAATAGCATTTATGATAATTTTGTGTTGAGCAATAGAAAATGTAGAGAAATTAAATATAGCAAGTTAAATTTACAGAAGAAATAAGCTAATTTTAAAAATAAATTTTAATGCATAATCTCCTCATATCAAATATAGCCTTCTATAATTTGCTCAGCTCAGTTGCTCAGTCGTGTCTGACTCTTTGTGACCCCATGGATTGTAACCTGCCAGGCTCCTTTGTCCATGGGATTTTCCAGGCAAAATTACTAGAGTGGAGTGTCATTTCCTCTTCCACTTCTATAATTTCTATCATCTAATTATACATTTATAATTTAGTAAAAATTAAATCTGTACATAACACATTAATACTTATGTGAAAGAACTTTCCAAAATGACTGAAGGGCAAGGCATAAATAACCAAATATAAATGTATGGAAATAAATTTAGTAAAAGTTGAAGTGCAAGATATTCAATGTAAGTGTCAAATTTCTGGAGTAAAATATTGTCAAAAACTACATGAAGAAATTATGTAAACAAAATTAAGAGAAAGTTAAAGTCTGCATGAAATGCTTGTAATATACAACAGTAAAATGTTTTGTTCACAAAATTTGAAATATTGCAAAACTGAAAAATCACATTTAATTTAAAAAAGTAAAAAATTGTGAACAGTTATTTTAAAAAGTTGGTCTTTCAGTGGCCATGTGTGGTTGTGAGAACTGGACCGTAAAGAAGACAGAACACCAAAGAATTGATGCCTTCGAACTGTGGTGCTGGAGAAGACTTCTGAAAGTCCCTTGGACAGCAAGAAGATCAAAACAGTCAATCTTAAGAGAGACCAACCCTGAATATTCACTGTAAGGACTGATGCTAACGCTGAAACTCCAGTATTTTGGTCATCAGATCTGATAGACAACTCATTGGAAAAGTCCCTGATGCTGGGAAAGATCGAGGGTAGAAGGAAACGAGGGTATCAGAGCATGAGATGGCTGGACAGCATCACCAATACAATGAGCATGAATTTTGGCAAACTCCAGGAAATGGTGAGGGACAGGGAGGCCTGGTGGGCTTCAGTCCATGGGCTCGCAAAGAGTCAGACAAGATTGGGCGACTGAACAACTACCTTCTTAAAACCATTCCAATGTATTATGTGACTTTGCCTTTCCAACAAGCAATAACCAATGATGTATTATTTTGTCCTAACAGAGTGACAAAAGTTTATATCCATTATCAGCTAAGCATGCAGGTAAGAATGTTTTAAGATACTCCTGATGCCAAGTAAATTGACCACAGCATTGAATGGGGACCTTTTTGAGTATTTGATATCAAATTTAAAATAATTATTTTCCACTGAAATATATTAAATACATTCAACATAAGAAACCTCTTCCGTAGAAATACAACTCTGTACATTACTTTTTAAAAAATCACATACAGGTATATTAATGACAGTATAGCTTCTAATTACAACCAAATGGAAACAATATAAAGCTCCAGTAATAAGAGTTCAATCACAAAAAAGTATATCCTCTGGAAAGCTATGTAGCCATTCAAAAGAAGATTAAGATGAAAAAATTTCTAGGATACACTGTAAAGTTAAAACAAATGGAAAGAAGCCTATGTAAACTGTTATTTACTTGATGTAAAGTCAGAATAGTGGACCATCTTTGTGCATGAGCATATATATACATAGAAAGGGATCTTAAATATTCTAAAAAAAATCATAAATGCTCTATGTATATACTGTTATTTTAAAAAGACACTCTTCCCTATATCTCAGTTACCTTCAGATCCTGTCATCACAACCTCTTCTACAAACTTGAGAAAATTTCTTAACTTCAGTTTCCTTATCCTTCATCACATATGTATTGTTCTATGCACACACACCCATACTGATCTTAAGTGGTGCAAATTTGCTACATTCACTTATTACTTCTAGAAAGCTTTGGTAAACTTCTTAGTATTTTCATATACACTACTGTGTCTTCAGTGAACAAAGAACCCTTTGCTGTTTAGTGTTCAAACTCTATAAGTTTTATTTATTTTCTCTCTGATTGAACTAACAGGATCTAAAGTACAATATTGAATAAAAGAGGCAAGAATGGACACCCATGTCTTGAATTTGAGTAGAAAGCTTTCAGTATTTTACCATTAAGATAGTAGTAGTAGATTTTTCATATATGATTATTTTCAGATTAAGCATATTATATTTGCTTTCTATTTTTCTAAGAAAATGCAGTTACAAATAGGTGTTGAATTTCAACAGACATTTTCTCTGCATTTATTAAGAAGATCATATGTATTGATTTTATTAATATGCTATATAGCATTGATTACTATTTTGGAGTTAAACAAAGCTTAAATTCTTGTGATTAGCCCTACTTGGGCTTCCCTGGTGGTTAACCTGCCAAGTCAGGAGATGTAGGTTCAATCCCTGGGTTGGAAAGATCCATTGGAAAAGGAACTCACAAGGCTTTCCAGTATTCTTCTGGCAAATGCCATGGAACCAGAGGAGCTTGGTGGGCTACAGCCCATGGAGTTACAGAAAAGTCAGACAAGCCTTAGCAACTAAACAACAACAACAAAAAGCCCCACTCAGTCAAAGGCATATTATCTTTTTTATATACTGCTCTATTCAATTTGCTAATATTTTGTTAAAGCTTTTATTGCTGTTGTTGTTCAGTCACCCAGTCATGTCCTACTCTTTGCAACACCATGGACTGCAGCAAGCCAAAACTCCATGTCCCTCATCATCTTCCAGAGTTTTCCCAAGTTTTTGTTCATTGCATCAATGATGCCGTCCAACCATTTCACCCTCTGACACCCTCCTTTCTATCTGTGCTCAATCTTTGCAGCATCAGGGACTTTTCCAGTGAGTCATCTGTTTGCATCAGATGACCAAAATACTAGGGCTTCAGCATTAATCTCTCCAGTGAATATCCAGGGTTGATCTCACTTAAGATTGACTGGCTTGATCTCTTTGCTGTTCAAGGGACTTTTATGAGTCTTCTCCAGTACCATATTTCAAAGGCATCAGTTCTTTGGCATTCTGCCTTCTTTATAGTTGCGCTCTTACAACCATATGTGAGCGCTGGGAAGACCATTGACTTGACTATACAGACATTTGTTGGCAGAGTAATGAAATAAAAGTTTCTCAGTAGTGTCCGACTCTGCAACCCCATGGACTGTACACTCCATGGACTTCTCCAGACCAGAATACTGGAATGGGTAGCTTTTCCTTTCTCCAGCGATCAAGCCCAGGTCTCCTGCATTGAAGGTGGATTCTTTACCAGCTGAGATGCAAAACATTTCAATACACTGTCTGGGTTTGTCATCACTTTCCTGCCAAGAAGCAATGATCTTCTGATTTCATGTCTGCTGTCTCTATTTTGATTTGCTAATATTTTGTTAGGACTTTTGTAGCCATGTTCATACCTAATATATTTTCAGATTTCTTTCATTGTGCTCTTTTTGTCTGGGTTTGTATGAAGTAATACTGTACTCATAAAATGAATTAGAAAGTGTTCCATTCTTCTCTATTTTCTGAAGGTTTTGATATATTCCATAATATCCTCTTATTATTCTTTGAATATGCTTATTACTTCTAGTTGTGTCCCCATTCATTTCTGATATTGATAATTTTTGCCTCTTTCTTTAGTTCTCTTGATTGGTTTGATTATTTTTCTTCCCATTTTATTGTTCTTTTCATATATTTAACCTACGGTTTCAAATAATAATCTATGGTTTTTATTCATTATCTTTAGTATTTAACTGTTTACAGTTTTATTGACTTCTACGATTTTTCTTGCTTCTTTTTTTCTGCTTCTGTTGGGTTTAATTTGATCTTTTTGTAACTTCTTGTAGTGGAAGACTAGAAAATCAATTATTTTTCAACATTAACATTCAGAAATATACATTTCCATCTAAACAGGTCATTAGGCTTCAACAGTAGGCAAACCATGAACTTCCAGATGTTTAAGCTTGTTTTAGAAAAGGCAGAGGAACCGGAGATCAAATTGCCAACATCTTTTGGATCATCAAAAAAGCAAGAGAGTCCCAGAAAAACATATATTTCTGTTCTATTGACTCTGACAAAGCCTTTGACTGTGTCAATCATGACAAACTGTGGAAAATTCTGAAAGAGATGGGAATACCAGACCACCTGACCTACCTCTTGAAAGATCTGTATGCAGCTTAAGAAGCAAGAGTTTGAACTGGACATGGAACAACAGACTAGTTCCAAAGAAGCTCAAGCTGGAATCAAGATTGCTGGGTGAAATATCAATAACCTCAAATATGCAGATGACATCACCCTTATGGCAGAAAGCAAAGAAGAATTGAAGAGCCTCTTGATGAAAGTGAAAGAGTACAGTGAAAAAGTTGGCTTAAAGCTCAACATTCAGAAAACAAAGATCATGGCATCTGGTCCCATCACTTCATGGCCAATAGATGGGGAAACAGTGGAAACATTGACAGACTTTATTTTTGAGGGGCTCCAAAATCACTGTAGATGGTGACTGAAGCCATGAAATCAAAAGAAAAAAGCTATGACCAACCTTGACAGCATATTAAAAAGCAAAAACATTACTTTGCCAACAAAGGTCTGTCTACTTAAAGCTATGGTTTTTCCAGTAGTCATGTATGGCTGTAAAAGTTGGACTATAAGGAAAGCTGAGCACCAAAGAATTGATGCTTTTGAACTGTGGTGTTGGAGAAGACTCTTGAGAGTCTCTCAGACTGCAAGGAGATCCAACAAGTCCATCCTAAAGGAAATAAGTCTTGAATATTCATTGGAAGGACTGATGTTGAAGCTGAAACTCCAGTACTTTGGCCACCTGATGGGAAGAACTGACTCATTGGAAAAGACCCTGATACTGGGAAAGACTGAATGTGGGAGGAGAAGGGGACGACAGAAGAGGAGTTGGTTGAATTGTCGATACCAGCTAGACAAGCATCGTTTCTGGAAGCATGATACAGTGAGAGAATGAGAAATGAGACACAAGAATTCAGAGAAAAGTGAGGATCAGGGGACTAAGGTGAAGGTGCCAAAACTGAATCCAAGCCAGCTTTATTATACTTTCAGCTGTGAATGAAAGAATATGCAGGGAGTTAAACTATATTTCATGAGGCCTTCAGGGCCAAAGAACAAAATGATCATTAACCACTGAGTAATTAGGAAACAATAATCAATAACAAATCAATGACTAAGACTAATATTCTTATCTATAGATTTTCCACCAGATACTTAAAACATGTGACTCTGAGATGCCAGTTGAGAAACAGTCTGGAGTTGATTTTCCAACCCCAGGATCATATCTTGTTTTCAAGATTATGAACTATTCCCTCTGGACTTATTTCAAGAGTCTCATGCCTTATAGCATCCAGTTTATCAATAATTATAAATTTCTTTTGCAGCCCTTGCCAGGGCCTGCTTATCTTTCATTCTTCCTGTATCCTACATGAATGGCATCACCAAGTCAATGAACATGAGTTTGAGTAAGCTTCGGAGTTGGTGATGGACAGAGAAGGCTGGCATGCTGCAGTCTATGGGGTCACAAAGAGTTGGACATGACTGACTGAACTGAACTGAACTATCTAATTACCTAACTATCTAAACTGAACTACCTAATTGAACTTACCTAATTTCATTACAGCAAATTTTGATGAGTATTTTAATGCCATTCTGTGAAAATATTTTCTAATTTGCCATGCTATTTCTTTTGTAATACAAAGGTAGTTTAGAAGCATGTGATTTGACATTTATACATTATTCCCTTGATTTTTTTCTTGATATTTATTTACAATTTAATTTTGGTTGCATTCGAGAACAAGAAATATATTGGTCAACCTTTTTAAATTTGGAGAATGATTTTATTGTCCTGTATATGTCCTGTTTCAGTCACTTTTCCATATATTAAAAACTATATCCAAAAAAATATGTGTATGATGGTAGTGTTTTACTGTTGCTTATTTGTCCAAGTTACTTAATAATGTTTTTCAATTCTTCTGTTTCCTTACTAACTTTCTGTCTGATTGGTCAGTCAACTCTGTAAGAAAATAATTTTTAATTATCCAGTTATAATTGTGATTTGTCTATTTTTTGTTCCATATATTGTGGACATTTCTAAATGCCCCTACACTTTTATTTTGTATAGTCTTGCCCTCCTGATCCTCTGTCATGATGAAATAACCTTCATCTGTAGTAACATTTTTTCTTGATATCTGTTGTGTCTGACATGTTTAGCCACTTTAGCTCTCCAGTGTTCACTTTTTTGCATGCAGCTCAGTGGTAAAGAATCTGCCTGCAAATGTAGGAGACGCAAGAGATATGGGTTCAATCACTGGGTTGGGAAGATCCCCTGGAGTAGAAAATGGCAACCCACTCCAGTATTCTTGCCTGGAAAGTACCATGGACAGAGAACCCATAGTCTATGGGATTGCAAAGAGTCAGACATGACTGAGGAGACATAGCAAATTTTTTTCCTTTTCTGTTATTTTCAATCTGTCATTGCATTGTAAAAAAATTCATGTATTTCTCTTGTGGGCCACTTTTAGCTTTACCTTCAGTCAGATTATTATTCTTTGTTGGAATAAAATATTCAGTTTCTTCACACTTAACTGTGTATTTGAATTTATGTCTATCATTTGACTATTCTGTTTGTCTCATCGCCCTTTTGTTTTTTTATTCTTACTTTACTGATATCTGTTTTGCTAGATATTTAACATTGTATTTTAAAGGCTTTATGTATTTTAATTATACATTGTGTTATTTTAGTAGTTTCTCTAAGAATTTTAATATGCACTTTTTACTTACCACAATTTGTTTTGTTAATATGCACTTTATCCAAAACATATTTTACCTATAATAGCTCCACTTCTCCCCTTCTTTATACTGTTGCTATCATGCATATTAAGATTTATATTTTGTTTTAAAGCAGCAACACAGTTATATGTGTTCTTTTAAGCAAGTCATATGTCTTCTACAGAAATTAAAGAAAAATATACAATATGTATAACATATATATCTATTAGAACACTTTATATTTATGATCTTTATTTATCCATATGCTTACTGCTTCTGTTGCTCTCTATATTGCTTCTTATGGATCTGAGTTACTATCTGGTGTCATTTTCATTCGGCATAAGGACTACCTTTTTGTGTTTCTTATAGCATGGATCTGTCGGCAATAAATTCTTTCAGTCTTTGTTTATGTAAACATATCTTTATTTTGCCTTCAACTTGAGGGATAATTGGTTGAATATAAATTTACTGACTGATTTTTGTTGTCAGCATCTTCAGTGTGCCTTTCCATGCCTTTTGACATAAGCATTTTTAATAAGAAGAGAACCATTAATTTTATCATTGCATCTCTGTGATGTGTCATTTTTCTCTTGCTGCTTTCAAGGCTTTCTCTTTTTATGTTGGCTTTCGCACAGTAGTATAATGTGAGTTTCTTTGTACTAATCCTATTTTGTTCCCTGCTTCCTAGATTTGAACTTTGTTTTAGCATGAAGCAATGATATATGTAGGCAAAGATTATGATCAAAAACCTAAAGGCAATAAAATAGTCATCCTTTGTCGTCTAAATTGCATGTAGAAAAGCAACGAATTTGTAACTTTTTTCTGGTTTTGCATTTTAGCTGAACTCCCTATATTCTCCTTTGTGCATGTGTATGGTAGCAGCCAACCAGGGTTGTGGGACAAGATTAATATCATAGTGCTTCATGGCTCTCTCACATTCAGAATCTTGGCATTAAATAAAAAATCATCACTTCTGGCAGATAAAGTTGAGGGTGTGGGCACATTTGGTAAGGGAATGAAAGGTCCATCAGGTAAGAGGCTCACGGATTCATGGATCTTATACAAGTTAGCCGATTTCTATGAATAGATAAGAGTTAATCCTCATTATTCAACTATTCCACATATTTGAGTTTGCCCACTAACTAAAAATAATTCATAATCCCCAAATTAATGCTCGTGGTCTTTAACACTTACTCAGATATATATGGAATGGTAAAAACTGAGTGGCACACATTCCTAGCTGAGGTCAAACAGGGTGATGCTCTGCCTTCTTATTTAAAATGCAATTTTTGTGTCTTTTTCTTTCTTTCTTTCTTTTTTTAGTGATGTCGCTGTTCAAAATGTCCCCCAAGTACTGTGCTGAAGGGCTGTCTAGTTTACCAAAGTACAACAGGCTATGATGTACCTTGCTAAGAAATATGTTTAGTTACACAAACTCCATTCAGTCATTAGTTATAATGCTGTTGACCATGAGTTTTATGTTAATGAATCAATAAATATACTCAATAAAATATCTTTAAACAGAAACCAATGTAAAATAAGGTATTGTACTGATCTGTTGATGAAAGTTCCAAAGGGAGGCTAGCAGAACTTAACTCTATTTTTTTCTTAAGGGTAAAATTCAATACTTACCAACTCAGGTTCATAGCAACTTTCCAGAACATAACCATGAGTAACAAGAATAAATTGTACTTCTCAACTTGTTGACCATATTCATTTTCTAGAGTCCTGATATCATTGTTTATGGTAACTTGGCTCAGTCATATTATTCTTACCTGTTGGGCAAATTTCCTCAAATTCTTATGTTGCCATTTCTGGAACTGGATTCTGCTGCTTATATTTTACCAATATTAATATGATGTATATGTTGTATAAAATAATTTGTATATGCTTTATTTCCTTATATTATTAGCTATGAAAAAGTATGATGAAATAATGATTTCTGAGAGAGATTCTGTCATGTGGTAATTTGACATTCATATGCAGATTATTTTTTTCATTTAGCTACTTGAAAAAAGAAATTTAAATTATTTGGAAGAATTATATACCAAAATATCAACTTTTTATATAATTTTAAAATATATGTATATATACAGAACACAAGGCTGACTAGAACGTATATGCTCAGTGTAAATAAATTAATAAAGTGAATAATCTTATTATGGTATGTGGAAAAATAACAGAACATTATCAGACCTCTAGAAGCAATCCAGATTCTCTTCTTTTATCATAAACCTGATCTTTTTCCCAGAGTTAACAACTATCTTGAGTTCTGTGATAATCATTAATCATTGTTTCTATTTCTTTAATTTAGATTGATGTATGCATTCTAAAACAATGCTTTTCAAGTTTTGTTTCTGAAATTTATAACAATGGACTCAAAGAGTACATACTTCCATGATGCCTGATTTTTTTTTTTTGTTCAAAATTATATTTGTCATTTCATAATGTATGCAAGTGTCAAATCACTATGTAGCACACTTGAAACTATCATAATATTGTACATCAACTATATTTCAATAATGGACTTTTGGACTCAGAGGGAGAGGGAGAGGGTGGGATGATTTGGGAGAATGGCATTCTATCATTTATACTATCATGTAAGAATTGAATCGCCAGTCTATGTCTGACGCAGGATACAGCATGCTTGGGGCTGGTGCATGGGGATGACCCACAAAGATGTTATGAGGAGGGAGGTGGGAGGGGGGTTCATGTTTGGGAACACATGTAAGAATTAAAGATTTTAAAATTTAAAAAAATAAATAAATAAATAAAGAGAAGCCCCCCCCCCAAAAAAAAATAGGAAAATAAAAAAAGGCTGTAAACTCCAAAATAATAATAATAATAAATAAAAGCTAACTTTTGGAAACAGATGAAAAAAGTTTTAAATATAAATTTATTTCTTTTAATTGGAGGCTAATTATTTTACAGTATTGTATTGGTTTTGCCATACATCAACATGAATCCTGCATTAACTTCAATTTACATTTTTTATGAAGGTACATTCTACTTTTGTACACTTTGAATAAAATTAAAAAAAAAATTATATTTGTACATGTGTCCCCCTTCCTGACTACAATATTGTAATTAGCCACCAATTAAATTTAAAAATTTGAAAAAAGTTAACTAAAAAAATAAAAAAATATATATATTTGTAAAATTCATCCATATTATAGCATATAGATTGAACTTACTAACTTTTATTGTCATATGATCTTCCATTGATTATACCATGTGTTTATTTAATCCATTCTACTCTAGGTGACCATTTGAGCTGTTTTCTATTTACTGGTAGTCCTAAGCAATTCTGTTATGGATGTTCTGTGTATATTTTTTTGGTGCTTGGCAGTTTGTTCAGAATGTATACAGAGTGGTAGAATTTCTGGATGAGAGGGTATATAAATCTTATAACATAATCAGTTCTGTTCAGTCACTCAGCCATTTCCGACTCTTTACGACTCCATGAATTGCAGCATGCAAGGCCTCCCTGTCCATCACCAACTACCAGAGTTTACCCAAACTCATGTCCATCAAGTTGGTAATGCCATCCAAGCATCTCATCCTCTGTCATCCCCTTCTCCTTCTGCCTCCAATACCTCCCAGCATCAGGGTCTTTTCCAGTGAGTCAACTCTTCACATGAGGTGGACAAATCATTGGAGTTTCAGCTTCAGCATCAGTCCTTCTAATGAACACCTGGGACTGATCTCCTTTAGGATGGACTGGATGGATCTCCTTGCAGTCCAAGGGACTCACAAAAGTCTTCTCCAACACCACAGTTCAAAGCATCAATTCTTGGGCACTCAGCCTTCTTCACAGTCCAACTTTCACATCCATACATGACCACTGGAAAAACCCTAGCCTTGACTAGATGGACCTTTGTTGACAAAGTAATGTCTCTGCTTTTGAATATGCTATCTAGGTTGATCATAACTTTCCTTCCAAGGAGTAAGCGTCTTTTAATTTCATGGCTGCAGTCACCATCTGCAGTGATTTTGGAGCCCAAAAAAATAAAAAGTCTGACACTGTTTCCACTGTTTCCCCATCTATTTCCATGAAGTGATGGGACCAGATGCCATGATCTTCGTTTTCTGAATGTTGAGCTTTAAGCCAACTTTTTCACTTGTCCTCTTTCACTTTCATCAAGAGACTTTTTAGTTCCTCTTCACTTTCTGCCATAAGGGTGGTGTCATCTGCATATCTGAGGTTAGTGATATTTCTCCCGGCAATCTTGATTCCAGCCTGTGCTTCTTCCAGCCCAGCATTTCTCATGATATACTCTGCATATAGGTTAAATAAGCAGGGTGACAATATATAGCCTTGACATACTCCTTTTCCTATTTGGAACCAGTCAACTGTTCCATGTCCAGTTCCAACTGTTGCTTCCTGTCCTGCATATAGATTTTTCAAGAGGCAGGTTAGGTGGTCTGGTATTCCCATCTCTTTCAGAATTTTCCACAGCTTATTGTGATCCATACAGTCAAAGGCTTTGGCATGGTCAATAAAGCAGAAATAGATGTTTTTCTGGAACTCTCTTGCTTTTCAATGATCCAGCAGACGTTGGCAATTTGATCTCTGGTTTCTTGCCTTTTCTAAAACTAGCTTGAATATCTGGAAGTTCATGGTTCATGTATTGCTAAAGCCTGGCTTAGAGAATTTTGATCATTACTTTACTAGTGTGTGAGATGAGTGCAATTGTGTGGTAGTTTAGTCATTCTTTGGCATTGCCTTTCTTTGGGATTGGAATGAAAACTGACCTTTTCCAGTCCTATGGCCACTGCTGAGTTTTCCAAATTTGCTGGCATATTGAGTACAACACTTTCACAGCCTCATCTTTCAGGATTCGAAATAGCTCAACTCAAATTCCATCACCTGCACTAGCTTTGTTCTTAGTGATGCTTCCTAAGGCCCACTTGACTTCACATTCCAGGATGTCTGGCTCCTGGTGAGTGATCACACCATCGTGATTATCTGGTTTATGAATATCTTTTTGTACAGTTTTTCTATGTATTCTTGCCACCTCTTAATGGCTTCTGTTTCTGTTAGGTCCATACCATTTCTGTCCTTTATTGAACCCATCTTTGCCTGAAATGTTCCCTTGGTATCTCTAATTTTCTTGAAGAGATATCTAGTCTTTCCCATTCTGTTGTTTTCCTCTATTTATTTGCATTGATTGCTGAGGAATCCTTTCTTATCTCTCCTTTCTAATATGGCAATGTCAAAAATGGTCTAAAGAATATAGTAGTTCATAATACTCCACATCCTCTTTAACAATAGACATTTTCTATAGAGGTATTATCTTATGGTTTTAATTTGCTTTTCTTTGATTACAAATTTGATTATCTACTTCAGTTTCCTTGTAGTAAAATTTCTTCACAAATCTTTGAAATGTTTTTATTTTTTCATTTGGTTAATATGTTTTACAGGTTGTAAAGTATTATTTTCATATTTTGGACACTAGTCCTTTGATAGTTTTATTCATTTTTGATGTTTTCTCTTATATTGCATTTGATATTTTTATTATGTTTATAATATCTTTTGGTGACAATAATTCATAATTTTACTGTATTTTAATTTATTAGTCATTTTCTTAGAGATCAGAGTTCTTGTTTAAACATTCTTTCCTTGCAGGAGGTTATTTAAATTATTCCACTTCATTATGTGCTAAATATTTAAAATTTTGGCTTTTCTTTACTTGAAATTGATTTTTTAAAAATATGACAGGATGAAAATCTGTGATTTCATTCTATTTCTTTTAGACACCACTTGCCCTACTATCATTTATTTCAAAAGGTGATATTTTCATGTTGATTATTTATGCCATGCCATCTTGTTCTTACACTAGTCCATAAGTCTATCAATCATTTTTTCTAATTATTTCTTCCATTACATGGGTAATTTAATTTTCCACACTTGAAGAAACATCTTAACTATAATAAGTTTAATTCTGTCTTGCTCTTTTCAAAGTAAATTCTTCCACTTTGTCCTTTGATCAATTAGTCTTATTATTTTCCCTTTAGATTCAGCTCTGAATTCTATAATAAAAAATAACAATTATACTGATAGATTAGCAGGCATGCTTTAACCTATTATGACTCTTGGGAAATTGTCATTTTTACAATATTGAGTTTTCCAGTCTAATAATATGAATGATATCCCCATTTATTTAGCTCGTTTTTCATTTTATCTATAAATTTATATAATTTTATCTCAGATATCCTTGCCCAACCTTAAAATTAACACCTATGCCTTCCGTGTGTTGAGATCAGATCACTGTACATTATTTCTATTTAAGTATCAATATGTTTGTATCCATATCTAATTATTTCCAACACTAAATTGAAAGTATTTTTACATATATTTGTCTCTCACAAATAGTCTACTCAAGGACAGGAATACGTCTCATTTATTTTTGAGTCTAACATATTTTCTCAGTAAACATATGCTTATTAAAATGTGACAAATATTCAGCCATATGGAAACAGTTGTGACCATTTATAAATCATTTAGCATAATGTTATATAAGAAATGATTGTACAGATGGTCATATCATGGAAAGATATCCATGGCATTTTAAATAAATAACTTGAAGTCATCCTATCTTCTGTAACTCTGACATATCTCATTTACCTTATGTTGGGCTCACTGTTTTAACAATACCTAGATATCCTACCCTTTACCTCTATGCTCTGCTCTACACACTAGTCCACACTTCCACCATTGTGAAATCCTCTCTTCATTCAGACAGTCTATATTATAGTTACCAAATAATCATTTAAAGATAAAATGAATTCAAAAGAATATCCTACTCAAAAAATGATCTAAATCATTTTTCATTCACTCTGAACAATAAAAGCCAAAGTCTCTACAACAGTCCACAAGGCTATAGATGAATTGTCCTTGTCTTATCTCCAAAACTATCTATAACTTTTGGCATCCCACACTATTTTTCATCTATATTGACCTCCCAGATATTCCTTGAACTTCAGTTCAGTTAAGTTCAGTCGCTCAGTTGTGTCCGACTCTTTGTGACTCCATGAATCGCAGTACGCTAGGCCTCCCTGTCCATCACCAACTCCCAGAGTTCACTCAGACTCACGTCCAATGAGTCAGTGATGCCATCCAGCCATCTCATCCTCTGTCGTCCCCTTCTCCTCCTGCCCTCAATCCCTCCCAGCATCAGAGTCTTTTCCAATGAGTCAACTCTTCACATGAGGTGGCCGAAGTACTGGAGTTTCAGCTTTAGCATCATTACTTCCAAAGAAATCCCAGGGCTGATCTCCTTCAGAATGGACTGGTTGGATCTCCTTGCAGTCCAAGGGACCCTCAAGAATCTTCTCCAACACCACAGTTCAAAAGCATCAATTCTTCGGTGCTCAGTCTTCTTCACAGTCCAACTCTCACATCCATACATGACCACAGGAAAAACCATAGTCTTGACTAGATGGACCTTTGTTGGCAAAGTAATGCCTCTGTTTTTGAATATGCTATCTAAGTTGGTCATAACTTTTCTTCCAAGGAGTAAGCGTCTTTTAATTTCATGGCTGCAGTCACCGTCTACAGTGGTTTTGGAGCCCCCAAAAATAAAGTCTGACACTGTTTCCACTGTTTCCGCATCATGGAACTTACAACTATTTCAACTCTTTGTGCTTCCTTTTCCCTCTAAATTGGAAACTTTCTATTCAAATAGACCTATTCCTTGCATTCACTAAGTTTTTGGTGAAATGCCATATTTTCAGTGAGGCTTTCTGTGACAAGTCTATGAAAAATAGCACTGCTCCATCTCCCTCCATCATAAGTTCAGTATTTTTTATGCTCAGTTCCTATTCTACTTTTCTTAAAACCTTATTACCATCAAACATCTAACATGACTTACCATCCAACATGTATAAGATCTATAATGTATTTTGAATAATGTATTTATTTATTGTCTGTCTTTGTCTACTCTAGAATGTAAGCTCACACAGTAGAGAGGTTTTGTTTTGTTATTTTTCCCTTTTATTCACTTTTGTATCTGGTGTTGAGAATAGTTATCTGGCACATGGTAGAAATTCAGTTATGTTGGATGATTTAAACAAAGTTACATAAATGAAAAATGTTTAAAATTATATTTAGTGGTTTAATATGAAATTATAGAGAGAATGTTTCTATGTGTTCCTAAATATTGAGTTGGCCAAAAAGTTAGTTCAGATTCTTCCATAGTATATTACGGAAAACCTCAAACAAACCTATTGGCCAACCCAGTAATATGCTATGATATTTTTAGCATCATACTTATTATCTGAACTACTGCATTAAAGTATGAAATCAGTTCAATTCAGTTCAGTTGCTCAGTTGTGTCTGACTCTTTGAGACCCCATGAATCGCAGCATGCCAGGCCTCCCTGTCCATCACCAACTCCTGGAGTTCACTCAGACTCACGTCCATCGAGTCTATGATGCCATCCAGCCATCTCATCCTCGGTCGTCCCCTTCTCCTTCTGCCCCCAATCCCTCCCAGCATCAGAGTCTTTTGCAGTGAGTCAACTCTTCGCATGAGGTGGCCAAAGTACTGGAGCTTCAGCTTTAGCATCATTCCTTCCAAAGAAATCCCAGGGCTGATCTCCTTCAGAATGGACGGGTTGGATCTCCTTGCAGTCCAAGGGACTCTCAAGAGTCTTCTCCAACACCACAGTTCAAAAGCATCAATTCTTTGGCGGTCAGCCTTCTTCACAGTCCAACTCTCATATCCATACATGACCACAGGAAAAACCATAGCCTTGACTAGACGGACATTAGTCGGCAAAGTAATGTCTCTGCTTTTAAATATACTATTTAGGTTGGTCATAACTTTTCTTCCAAGGAGTAAGTGGCTTTTAATTTCATGGCTGCAGTCACCATCTGCAGTGATTTTGGAGCCCCCCAAAATTAAGTCTGACACTGTTTCTACTGTTTCCCCTTTTATTTCCCATGAAGTGATGGGACCGGATGCCATGATCTTCGCTTTCTGAATGTTGAGCTTTAAGCCAACTTTTTCGCTCTCCTCTTTTACTTTCATCAAGAGGCTTTTTAGCTCCTCTTCACTTTCTGACATAAGGGTGGTGTCATCTGCATATCTGAGGTTATTGATATTTCTCCTGAAAATCTTGATTCCAGCTTGTGTTTCTTCCAATCCATTATGTATTCTGCATATAAGTTAAATAAGCAGGGTGACAATATACAGCCTTGATGTACTCCTTTTCCTATTTGGAACCATATGGCACAAAATTTAGATTACAAATAAAATAATATATATTATTAATTTATAAAAATAAATAATATGAATAGTACTTCTCTTTTTACACTTTAGCAGATTTATAAAAGATTCATCAAACTACACTCTTGAAGAAAAAGACCAAGTAGCTTAAGCATTTAGTATATCCCAGACATAAGTGTTATGTCAGTTATTTGGAAGTCATTCTTATAATGTTGCACATGCTTGAAGTAGGATTTCTCTTTAATTGTCATCATATTTCAGATACACAATGAGAAGCCCATTAACTGTGACCTTGTCAAAGGAGAAAACAGTGGAATAGTAGTTAGAATGATAGAATCTTTCTTTGGAAGTACACAGTTGGCAGTGAGATCAGATTTTCCTAGATCATTAATAACATATTTTCCAGTGCTTTTCCTTTAGTTATTTTAAAATACGTTTTAATAAAAGCAGTTCAAAAGTTTCCCTTTAAAATTTCTGATCAACAATCACTGGCATATAAACCAAAAATAAATTATAGAAAATTATTTTTAAATCCATAATATAATTATTATTTTTATTTATTTTAAAATCTTTTTAAATTTTTTATTTGTATTGGATACAGTTGCTTATCTATATTGTGATAGTTTCAGGTGAACAGCAAAGGGTCTCAGTCATACATATACATGCAGATAATTAGAATTTTTAAATTTTAGATTACTGTTGATGCAATAGCAACTATACCAAATGTTTTGGGTTAAACCTAAGTTGTTCTTTCTCCCAATTCATTTATTTAGTTAGTCATTTCCCCTGTTGGTTGCACCTGGGCTCATTCACGTGTTTGCCTTCAAAAAGAGGATCAGCTGGTCTGAGAGGTTCAAGATGGCTTTATTTATGCATCTCAGAGCTGCTGGCTGGTCGTCCACTTCAGCACTTTGGTTCTTCTCTACAGGGCCTCTTAACTTAACTGGAGGTAAGGATATGATTCGTTTTGTGATGGTCAGAGCTGTTCCAAGAGTGTCAAGTTAGAAGGTGCAAAACTTTATGAAGCCTTAAAAAATTCACATAGTGTCACTTCTACTACCGTTTGTTATTCAAAGCATGCTGTAAGGACTACAAAGTTTCAGGAGTTTGGGGAACAGGCTTCACTTTCTAACTAGAGGAATTGTATAAGTCTATAACCATATTTCATTTACCATAGGACTGTAAGACTACTTCATCAAATTTTTCAGCAAGTTCTGAGTCACAGAGATGGTGTTTAAGACTTTATAACAAGGTGTAGATTTATAGATAGAACATTACTAATTTAATAAAACATAAAAAAATCAATTGAACTTACATCTCCTGCATTGAAGGCAGATTTGTTGTCTGAGACCCCAGGGAAAAGAATATAAATGTACAAAGCAAATGACTTCCCATGTAGACTTTCTAGTATCTAAGGGAAATAATATACAAATATATTAAATGTTTCAAACTTCTTTTTTTTAGGTGTATAGTGCCCTGGATATGTTACTAATAATATAGCAGCCAGAGGATTAGTTACTAGCATTAGCACCCTTATCAAATCATAGATAAGATACACAAAGTGTAAGATGGCATCACCAGATTTGAGCAGCATTAGATAAGAAGTGGGTTTCCCTCATAGCTCAGATGGTAAAGAATCCACCTGCAATGCAGGAGACCCTGGTTTGATTCCTGGGTCAGGAAGATCCACTAGAGAAGGGATAAGCTACCCACTCGAGTATTCTTGGGCTTCCCTTGTGGCTCAACTGGTAAAGAATCTGCCCACAATGCAGGAGACCTGGGTTCAGTCCCTGGGTTGGGAAGATCCCCTGGAGAAGGGAAAGGCTACCCACTGCAGTATTCTGGCCTGGAGAATTCCAGAGACTATACAGTCCTTGGGGTCACAAAGAATTGGACATAACTGAGAGACTGTCACTTCACTAGAAAAGAGGCAACAATCGAAGTTTAAACAAAGTGTGGTAAGAACCAGGAAAGATGATTCATAAGTTGATCACACAGCCAGAAAACAAAGTGAAAAAAAAAAATCTTCAGAGTAAAGTTTAGACGTTTTTGACAGTTTTTATTGCATGGTCTGTGGCTGCTAGTTTAACCATGCCAAGATCTGTTAAAGGAGTTGAGATTATAAAGAAACATAGGAACCAGCACACACAAACACTCCTACACATGTATACATACTATATTTCTATATGAGAGCCAAATTTCACACTAAAGGCAGCCTGAAATAGTGTCTTAAAACTGTGATCCTCAACATTTAGTATCCATTGAAGTCACTTGCCATCCTGAAATGTGAAGTCAAGTGGGCCTTAGGAAGCATCATTATGACAAAGCTAGTGCAGGTGATGGAATTCCAGTTGAGCTATTTCAAATCCTGGAAGATGATGCTGTGAAAGTGTTGTACTCAATATACCATCAAATTTGGATAACTCAGCAGTGGCCACAGGACTGGAAAAGGTCAGTTTTCATTCCAATCCGAAAGAAAGGCAATACCAAAGAATGCTCAAACTACCACACAATTGCACTCATCTCACACACTGGTAAAGTAATGATCAAAATTCTCCAAGCCCGGCTTCAGCGATACATGAACCGTGAACTTCCAGATATTCAAGCTAGTTTTAGAAAAGGCAGAGGAACCAGAGACCAAATTGCCAACGTCTGCTGGATTATTGAAAAAGCAAGAGAGTTCGAGAAAAACATGTATTTCTGCTTTATTGACTATGCCAAAGCCATTGACTGTATGGATCACAATAAGCTGTGGAAAATTCTGAAAGAGATGGGAATACCAGACCACCTGACCTGCCTCTTGAGAAACCTGTATGCAGGCCAGGAAGCAACAGTTAGAACTAGACATAGAAAAACAGACTAGTTCCAAATAGGAAAAGGAGTATATCAAGGGTTTATGTCACCCTACTTATTTAACTTATATGCAGAGTACATCATGAGACACGCTGGGCTATAAGAAGCACAAGCTGAAATCAAGATTGCTGGGATAAATATCAATAACCTAAGATATGCAGATGGCACCACCCTTATGGCAGAAAGTGGAAAACTAAAAAGCCTGTTGATGAACGTGAAAGAGGAGAATGAAAAAGTTGGCTTAAAGCTCTACATTCAGAAAACTAAGATCATGGCATCCAGTCCAATCACTTCGTGGCCAATAGATGGGGAAAAGTTGGAAACAGTGACAGACTTTATTTTTTTGAGCTCCAAAATCACTGCAGATGGTGACTGCAGCCGTGAAAGTAAAAGACACTTATTTCGTGGAAGGAAAGTTAGGACCAACCTAGATAGCATATTCAAAAGCAGACACATTACTTTGTCTACAAAGGTCCGTCTAGTCAAGACTATGGTTTTTCCAGTAGTCATGTATTGATGTGAGAGTTGGACTATAAAGCAAGCTGAGCACCAAAAAATTGATGCTTTTGAACTGTGGTGTTGAAAAAGACTCTTGAGAGTCCCTTGGACTGCAAGGAGACCCAACCAGTCCATCCTAAATGAAATCAGTCCTGGATGTTCATTGGAAGGACTGATGTTAAAGCTGAAACTCCAACACTTTGGCGACCTGATGTGAAGAGCTGACTAATTTGAAAAGACCCTGATTCTGGGAAAGATTGAGGGCAGGAGGAGAAGGGGATGACAGAGGATGAGATGGTTGGATGGCATCACTGACTCAATGGACATGGGTTTTTGTGAACTCAGGAATTGGTGATGTACAGGGAGGCCTGGTGTGTTGCAGTTCATGGGATCTCAAAGAGTTGGACATATGAGCAACTGAATTGAGGTCACCTGCAGAGATTGCTAATCTAGACACTTTAGAATCCCACTCCCAGAGCTGCTTCTTGTGCGGTAGATCTGAATTTACCTCTCTAACAAGTCTCATGTGATAGTGTTGTGGCTGGTATAAGGAATATTTTCGAAAACATTACACTAAATCAAAACAGACCACCACATCAGCCTTCAAATGCTATACCCTAAAGTTTAGATTACCTGCACCCGGGACTCCAGAAGCTCCATCAGCTCTGACATCACTACTATTCTTTAGAAAAGTAATTGTTTTACTCTTTTGTCTGTGCTGGGTCTACATTGCTGCACATGGGCTTTCTCTGATGGTGGTGGGGGGCAGGGGGTGCGTGGGGAGCCTACTCTACTACATTGCCATTTATTGGCTTCTCATGGCAGTGGCTTCTCATGGCAGTGGCTTCTCTTGTTGCAGAACACAAGCTCTAGGGTGCTGGCTTAGTAGTGATGCATGAGCCGAGCCTCCTTGCAGCATGTGGACTCCTCCCAGGTCAGGAGTCAAGCCCATGTCCCCTGTATTGGCAGGCAGAGTCCCAATCACTGGTTTACCAGGGGAGACCCACAGTTGTTTTTTAAACTGTGACAAAGGTCTCCTCTGCAGCACCCCATGGGTCACCTCCCATGATGCAGTGCACAGGTAGCTGCATTTGTTTGGCAAAGCCTAGCTCCCATGTTAAATGGGCTGCAGGACAACTTAGGTACGTAGCTCAACTCATATGTTCAGGGTTTCCCAAAGTGGTTCTGACCCTTAATAGCCAATAAAAATGAAAAAAAATATGTGTTCAAGAAAATGTAATCTCAGTTAGCAAAGGCAAGTCTAGCTCTTTCCTGATCTCTTAGGCTTCAATTTGGAAGAGTCCAAGATTTAATCTAGTTAAGGTTATATTGTGTAGTAGAGAACAGGAGGGCTTTGAAAAATTGAGGCAGACTGAACCCTAGACATGGAATTATTACCTCAGTGTAGTCCAAGTTATGACAAATATTTTAAATGTTTAAAAATCACAAGATCTAACCTCTTTCATCTCTTGGTCTTTATTTTCATTCACTATCAGCAAATTGTTTAAATGATCCAACTTGTTCTCAGTTATCTTACTTGAAGATATAGATGCTTGCACTGAAAGAGGAGGGGGGGGACATCTAAGAACCAATGATAATAATGATAAACAAGGTAGATATTAAAAGGAAATAATAGATGACAAAATTCAGGGATGCGATTTCCAGTTATCATTTTCAAATCCATAGTATCTGGGATTTATCTGACAGGGTAAATAGCAACTTTAATGTGGAAGGTTACATAGACTATTTTAATAATGGAAAACAAAAGTTAAAGGTATGACTCAGGTTGATGACATAAGAAATGGACAGAAATGTGGGAAAGGAATACCATATCATTTGAAGGAAAATGGTTGATTTCTATGACTAAATGACAAGAAGTGAAATATTTGCTTCAAGGATAATTGGAGCACTGGAGTACATTTTTAAGAGACAGATAGATTGGTACAGAGGTCTTGTTTGTGGGGGAGAAATAAAAATGTCTTGGACATATTGCATATGAGGTGATGGGGAAGTATGCACTGCTTATTTTGAAACACAATACTAAAACACAGGGAGACAGGAGAGTTTTAGATGAAGATTATCATGCCATTCTCCAAAGAGAACAATTTTCAAAAACCTTAATGACAATATGATAAAAGATAACAGGCTAGAAGTTTTTGTTGTTGTTGTTGTTGTTGTTTTAAATAAAGGAAAGTCATGTCCTTATGCACTAAAAATGCAATGGATAGCATAATCCATTGTTACTTGTGCCTCTCCCTGGAGTAACTGAAGAGTAGAATAAAATCTGTCAACATGAAGTTTGAAAATGCTCAGAATTAATAAGAGGTTAGAGATTATAGCAAGTAATAATCAGTATAATGACTCGGAGTTCAAAAGTATTCAGAATTCATAATATAAGATCAGTAAAGCTTCTTAATATTTTCAAATAAACAATTATGTATATACTAAAAACATAAATATAATATACAACAAAATTAGGATAATCAGTAAATTTACTAAAATACTGTTCAAAATAAAAAACAGTATAGCATTAAATTAATACATAAACTTACTAATTTTACATAAAAATATTTGTGAAAATTATCTACGGCAGTTTAGTTTGGTTTCAAAATATCTTTAGACAAAAAGAACACCTATATTTTCAGCATTAGCTTGTGAGAATTCGTGGGTGTGTGTAATTCCTTCTGATTGTAAAATTATTTCTAACTCCACTTGGGGAGTATTGAAGAAATAGATATTTATAAGCTAATTTCAAGTGTTTTCTTCAAGCTCTTTCATCCTCAAATAACCCCACTTCTTCCTGGATAAATTGGGAATGTTTTTTTCTTTACAATGCAGAATATAAATATTGATACATTGATACATTACCAGAAATTCCTATTTCTTTTTTTTTTTCCAGTCAGCTTCATATTCTAATGTTTAGATCAGAAAGTTAATTACTGTCATTGTCATAAGCAATTTCTCCAGAAAAACTTATGTTAGAGATAAGTTTATCCTTCTCTTATAATTTCCTTCCTTTATTTTTCTTTTAATCTCTTTCTGTCTCATCCTCCTTTTGCTCCTTCAGGGGTACAGAAAAACTTACACAAGTACAGAAATAATATTTTTCTTCTGCAATAGTGTAAGAAAATGCCTTAAAATGTGTTTAAGACCATGCAATTATTATCAGATAGATTTTTATTTATTGATCCTACTTGGATAAACAAATTTTGTCATTAATATCCTCCAAACATTCAAGGATATATCAATAAAATTGGAGACAATTCACTGGGAAAGGAATTTATTTGCTTTTGTTATAATATGGTAAATAGAGTTTTAGCAGTATTTTAATATGTAATCCTATGCATTTGTATTTTTAAGAAGCAAAATATTTATCTACTTACTGTGAGTCTCCTGACACTTATAGGTTATGCTTTACTCTTGAGTAATTATTTTGGTTTCCTGTTTTGAAATCTTAATTAATGCTCCCATATGGACAGAAATTCATTAAAAAATATTTTATTTAGCTCATTGTTTTGGCTTCTATAGTTATGTTAAATAGATCATATTTTGGATAATTATCTCATTTTATATGGTCAGTACTAGAATTTTTGTAGCTGTTACTTTTTTATATACATAATCTGGTGAACTTTATAACAGCTGGAAATTTTACACCTCAATGTCAAAATCAGGAAATGGACTTTCCAATATATAATTACTTTATAAACTTCAAGTACTTGGAAGAATGTTCCAGTAGAAGAAACATTCTTGCTCAGGACGATAATTCAGGAGATAGAAAAGGATTGGGGTGGGGGTGCAATGCATAAATGGGCAATGGAATTGGCTGACTGATATTAAGTTGCATTGACATCCTACACCAAATGAAAAACAGAAATGTTAATAAAAGAATGAAAACTAAGTGTGAAGGTTGAGGGCCTTTTGGTAGCTTACAAAGAAGCCCTTGTCTGCTCCTGTGAGAGTGCAGGAAAATGTAAATACTAAACTGGGGACTTAATATTTACAGTTCCTGAGCTTCAGAGACCCATGGAATGTACACTTGATAAAGGTCCTTTATGCTAATGTTAGGGTCCTGGTTCAAAAATCCGTGCAATCTGACCATGGAATGAGGGCAAAGGAGTGCATGGGGAGCCAACATTTTGGTTCCTCAGCCTTTTAAACCCTAAGTTTACAGAGATGGTCCACCCTTCCCTACTAAGACCCTCACTTTCCTCAAGCAGAAAGTTACTGAAGTGGGTTCTCTCCCACAACATTAAAACGTTCTATCTCCTTAATATCATTTCCCCAACTCCTTGATCACTGTCAATTGTGGCATAATCCAGTCAGGCATATGCTGAATCTGATGAGGGAGGGAAGAGTCAGTGACTCAAAGGAGCTGTGAAAGTTAGCCAACACATTTAATCAGGAGATGGGACATTGCCAGTGTGGCTAGATTAAAAGTGTGATTGATAATCAAGAGAACAGAAACATAGACTGGAAAAGAGAATTTATAAATTTGAGGATATTTCTGATATACTGTATATAATACTTTAGTAAGAAACCCAGAAGATGCTAACTAGCTGTTTGAATGACTTCTGTAAACCTGAGAAAGTGTTGGCCCTGCTGAGTGATATAAAAAGGTTTATATTTCTATAGCAGATGGTAGTTTAAGGAATTTTAAAAAGTTCAGGAAAGTTGGCATGATGAGGTGTATGTATTAGAAGGACTACCACACCACTCACTAAAGTCATCAAGAATGAGCTGGTGATAGGACCATAAATTTAACTACTAAGTTCGGTGGTGGTTGGTCTTTATCTATAATGAGGGCTAATGGCAGAAAAGGCTGTCACAAACCTTGATTGGTTTGGATGTATGGGGTGCAAATAAATAGACATCAAATAAGCATATTGAAATGCCACACATTGGATGGTCACTATTGTCATATCTTCAAGATCTCAGTTGTTCATAAAGGAGTTGGACAGACATAAGATTCTTCAAATGAATACTAGAATGTGACATCCCTAGGGGCAAAATGAGCCTGGTGGGCTACAGTTCATGGGGTCACAGAGTTGAGCAGTAATGAGCACAAGGGCAAAATAATGGGCAGCCCATGAGGGTACTACCTAATGTAAATTTAAAAAATGGAAAATAGATGAGTAGGAATCCAAGGGTAGTTACTTCAGTAAAACTTCAAGGACCCTTACCCAATTTCTGGAAAAGAGAGAGTTTTCAGATCCTAAACTTGAATGAAATGTTCCTAGTCTCCAGGAGAAAGGACTCTGCAATCACAGAGCGAGTGTATCTATCAATGATTCCCTGATCTATCCTCAGTTCAGTTCAGTTCAGTCGCTCAGTCGTGTCTGACTCTTTGCGAGCCTATGAATTGCAGCACACCAGGCCTCCCTGTCCATCACCATCGCCCAGAATTCACTTAGACTCACATCCATTGAGTCAGTGATGCCATCCAGCCATCTCATCCTCTGTCGTCCCCTTCTCCTCCTGCCCTCAATCCCTCCCAGCATCAGAGTCTTCTCCAATGAGTCAACTCTTTCCACGAGGGGGCCAAAGTACTGGAGTTTCAGCTTTAGCATCATTCCTTCCAAAGAAATCCCAGGGCTGATCTCCTTCAGAATGGACTGGTTGGATCTCCTTGCAGTCCGAGGGACTCTCAAGAGTCTTCTCCAACACCACAGCTCAAAAGCATCAATTATTTGCACTCAGCTTTCTTCACAGTCCAACTCTCACAGCCATACATGACCCCTGGAAAAACCCTAGCCATGACTAGATGGACCTTAGTCTGCAAAGTAATGTCTCTGCTTTTGAATATACTATCAAGGTTGATCATAACTTTTCTTCCAAGAAGTAAGCATCATTTAATTTCATGGCTGCAGTCACCATCTGCAGTGATTTTGGAGCCCCCCAAAATAAAGTCTGACACTATTTCCACTGCTTCCCATCTATTTGACATGAAGTTATGGGACCAGATGCCATGATCTTCATTTTTTGAATCTTGAGCTTTAAGCCAACTTTTTCACTCTCCTCTTTTACTTTCATCAAGAGGATTTTTAGTTCCTCTTCACTTTCTGCCATAAGGGTGGTGTCATCTGCATATCTGAGGTTATTGATATTTCTCCCGGCAATCTTGATTCGAGCTTGTGTTTCTTCCAGTCCAGCATTTCTCATGATGTACTTTGCATATAAATTAAATAAGCAGGGAGACAATATACAGCCTTGAAGTACTCCTTTTCCTATTTGGAACCAGTCTGTTCTTCCATGTCTAGATCTAACTGTTGCTTCCTGACCTGCCTACAGATTTCTCAAGAGGCAGGTCAGGTGGTCTAGTATTCCCATCCATTTCAGAATTTTCCACAGTTTATTGGGATCCACAGAGTCAAAGGCTTTAGCATAGTCAATAAAGCAGAAATACATGTTTTTCTGGAACTCTTTTCCTTTTTCCATGATCCAGTGGATGTTGGCAATTTGATCTCTGGTTCCTCCGCCTTTTCTAAAACCAGCTTGAACATCAGGAAATTCATGGTTCACGTATTGCTGAAGCCTGGCTTGGAGAATTTTGAGCATTACTTTACTAGCATGTGAGATGAGTGCAATTGTGCAGTAGTTGGAGCATTCTTTGGCATTGCCTTTCTTTGGGATTGGAATGAAAACTGACCTTTTCCAGTCCTGTGGCCACTGCTGAGCTTTCCAAATTTGCTGGCATATTGAGTGCAGCATTTCACAGCATCATCTTTCAGGATTTGAAACAGCTCAACTGGAATTCCATCACCTCCACTAGCTTTGTTAGTAGTGATGCTCTCTAAGGCCCACTTGACTTCACATTCCAGGATGTCTGGCTATAGGTTAGTGATCACACCATCGTGATTAACTGGGTTGTGAAGATCTTTTTTGTACAGTTCTTCTGTGTAATCTTGCCACCTCTTCTTAATATCTTCTGCTTCTGTTAGGTCCATACCATTTCTGTCTTTTATCGAGCCCATCTTTGCATGAAATGTTCCCTTGGTATCTCTAGTTTTCTTGAAGAGATCTCTAGGCTTTCCCATTCTGTTCTTTTCCTTTATTTCTTTGCACTGATCGCTGAAGAAGGCTTTCTTATCTCTTCTTGCTATTCTTTGGAACTCTGCATTCAGATGCTTATATCTTTTCTTTTCTCCTTTGCTTTTCACCTCTCTTCTTTTCTCAGCTATTAATAAGGCCTCCCCAGACAGCCATTTTACTTTTTTGCATTTCTTTTCCATGGGAATGGTCTTGATCCCTGTCTCCTGTACAATGTCATGAACCTCATTCCATAGTTCATCAGGCACTCTATCTATCAGATCTGGGCCCTTAAATCTATTTCTCACTTCCACTGTATAATCATAAGGGATTTGATTTAGATCATACCTGAATAGTCTAGCGGTTTTCCCTACTTTCTTCAATTTAAGTCTGAATTTGGTGTTAAGGAGTTCATGACCTGAACCACAGTCAACTCCTGGTCTTGTTTTTGTTGACTGTATAGAGCTTCTCCATCTTTGGCTGAAAAGAATATAATCAATCTGATTTCGGTGTTGACCATCTGGTGATGACCATGTGTAGAGTCTTCTCTTGTGTTATTGGAAGCGGGTGTTTGCTATGACCAGTGCATTTTCTTGGCAAAACTCTATTAGTCTTTGCCCTGCTTCATTCCACATTCCAAGGCCAAATTTGCCTGTTACTCCAGGTGTTTCTTGACTTTCTACTTTTGCATTCCAGTCCCCTATAATGAAAAGGACATTTTTTTTTGTATGTTACTTCTGAAAGGTCTTGTAGATCTTTATAAAGCCATTCAACTTCAGCTTCTTCAGCATTACCGGTTGGGGCATAGACTTGGATTACTGTGATATTGAATGATTTGCCTTGGAAACGTACAGAGATCATTCTGTTGTTTTTGAGATTGCATCCAAGTAGTGCATTTCAGACTCTCTCATTGACCATGATGACTACTCCATTTTTTCTGAGGGATTCCTGCCCACAGTAGTAGATATAATGGTCATCTGAGTTAAATTCCCCCATTCCAGTCCATTTTAGTTCGCTGATTCCTAGAATGTTGATGTTCACTCTTGCCATCTCTTGTTTGACCACCTCCAATTTGCCTTGATTCATGGACCTGACGTTCCAGGTTCCTATGCAATATTGCTCTTTACAGCATCGGACCTTGCTTCTATCACCAGTCACATCCACAGCTGGGTATTGTTTTTGCTTTGGCTCCATCCCTTCGTTCTTTCTGGAGTTATTTCTCCACTGATCTCCAGTAGCATATTGGGCACCTAATGACCTGGGGTGTTCCTCTTTCAGTATCCTATCATTTTGCCTTTCATACTGTTCATGGGGTTCTCAAGGCAAGAATACTGAAGTGGTTTGCCATTCCCTCTCCAGTGGACCACATTCTGTCAGACCTCTTCACCACTTGTAGCTCAGCCGGTAAATATCTTTCCTCAATGGACCCTAATTCCATTTGCTCTTGTGTATGGTATGCTGAGGAAAGGGGAGTAGCAGACAATTTAATAACTACTGAAAATAATCTTTCAGGTGATATTCAGAATTTAAAATCATAGTTCTCTGATAAATTGCTGGCATATTAGTCATGTAAAATATGCAGATATGGCTAAAGTCCAGACTACAAGTTCTATATACTCACCTGTGGGTCAGTCCCCAAGACTCTAAATATGTAATTGAGACTGAGATACTGTACTTGATATTTAAAGCAACTTTTATATTAGACTCTTCATTTGCGGAGTAAAGCTATTATAGTGAGGAAGGCCAAAAAGGAGTTTCTGAACAACAAACTCTGAGGGAGTAAATAAAAAACAGGATAAGATCCTTCTGTGTGTTGAGGAGGGCAGTGAGAGTGATGTTTATTGCCCCTTTTAAGTATCTCAAGACTACAGGGTGATAGTCCTTTTTATACTTCCATTACTTCACCAGTATAGCCACTGCAGTAACCTAATGTATTCTGGAGAATTCCTGTAGACTATTGCAAGCTCAATCAAATGGTAGTTCCAATTACAACAGCCAGGATATTTTTAGTATCTTTATTAGAGCAGATTAATACAGTCTGAGTACATGGTATGGATCTTTGAGTGGAGTGTGTCTATGTTTAATTTCAATGAAGAATGAGTGACAAACACTTCTCATTCACAAGGCATAATGGGCCTACAAATGGAGTGTTTGTGGTGGCAACAGTGGAGACTTCATGGGGAGAGCAACATGGATTCTTACTTACCAAGGCTTATCTGGATATTGGATCTCTGCATGTCCAGCACACCTGATACAGAAACAAATGATGAATCTTTGATATGATTGTTCCATAAAGGAACCAATCAGCTACTTGTTTGTCAGTTTGATTTTACCAAGTCCCATATTCTGTGTACGGGTTTGTGTTTTCTGCTTAGAGAGCCTCAACTGGCCACCACTATCCAGAGACCTGTGTGCATGGGTGCTAAGTTGCTTTAGTCATGTCCAGCTCTTTGTGACTCCATGGACCACCAATCTCCTCTGTCCATGGGATTCTCCAAGCAAGAATACTAGAGTGGGTTGCCATGCTATTCTCCATCTTCCCAACTCAGGGATCGAACCTACATCTTTTATGTCTCTTGCATTGGCAGGTGTGTTCTTTACTACTATCGCCACCTGGGAAGCCCATCCAAAGACCCCTGAAGTGCATATTTCTTAGGTGTGGGATTTCACACAAAGGAATCTTATTTCTTCAGAAATGAACATGTGTGACAGTCCACTAGGTAAGTCATCAAAACCAGCCGTAATAGCAGCTGAGGATAAAGGAAATTTGGAAGGAATATTGAAGCAAAAAGATGATCAGTATTAACACCTTCCACCTTCTAAGTCTCCCTTAGGAAATGAGGTCCACTAGAAATCTATAGGAGTTTCCCTCCAAATATTTATGGAGAAGTGGGTCCATGCATCACAGCTGTTTACCCATGGGAGCCTTAAAGGTGAACCACTCAATTATTCCTTCACAAAGGAACCTGCCTCCTGCTTCAGCCACTTGAGAATCTTCTGCAGTGTTCTATCAAGGCCATATTGTTTGCAGGTATCAGACCAGAATAGCCTTTTGCTGTGATTCCTGCTCCTCCTCCCTCAGTTATTACAGACATTACCCCAAGTGGTAACCTCATCTCAGGACATCTGCCTAAGTACTTTGAATGAATAGAGTCAATGTCTTTGCCTTGGTTCAGTCTTTTAAAAATTCATCTCATCAATGTTCTAATAGTGTCCATTTTCTTACTATAAGAGAAATTTCTTAAACTGCAAGTTGAAGGATATGACTTTTCTTAAATCCTTTCAATATGCATTCTAAACTCAGGCTTTATGTGTTTTTCAGTGTAGGGTAAAGTGAAATAATGCTATAAAGTCACAGGGTCATCATGCCACAACTTTTGCATATTTTTTTTGCTTATTCAGAATAAATTAAAATAAAAGTTATGATGTATATACTAAGCAAAAATGGCAAATATGCAAAAAATCTAAGGGGAGAACATGAGTGTCAAAATAAATGATATTATTGTATCAAAATGCTCTGAACTTTGGGCAATATACCCAGAGCCATTGTGGTTCATGTGATCTCAGCTCAGCATTAAGGTACACTTTAGAGAAAATGTTTGAAAATATGGGCCCAGGGGATAAAATCTAAACACTTCAGTTGGCTATACAAAAACCTCAGCCTTACCCTTGGTGGTGCACACTTACTTACTTTCTACCATATGTAGCATTAACTTTAATCCTATCAAATGTTTTTTCATGTGTCTGTGATTTCTCTCTCTCTCTCTTTTTTCTTTTTTTGTTTTGCTTAGAGTGTTATTCTGTACAAGGTCTTGATAGAAAAGTGCTTTTCATGCCTGTGACTTAATTCTCTGTGAACTTGCACACATTCAAGGAATAAATTAGCACTAGAAAATCTGCATGCACTAATTGGTCTGAGGTTGGGCAGGATCTCTATGGACAGTCAATGTCTCTGAAACTTACATGACCAACAGGCCCTAGGCTGATCCTCAGAGTTTGAAGGAGATTTTAAGATAACAGGGATGGTGGCCAACTTGAGTCAGCTTTCGCTTGGTGACCAGATAAAACAATAGATTCATCTCCCCAAAACTTTATACTTTCTTTAGTTTTATTTCCCTTCATCTGTCTTCATGACTGATTATTATTTTTAACCTCACCTACTCTGGTTCATGTAAATTCACTGGGTAAATATGTACTTCTTTGTCATGACAGTTGTTAACTCATTTTTTAATTTTGTGGGTTATGAGGAGAACAAAGCGAGAAACTTTTGGGACTAGGGTAATTCACTTAATATGGAGGAGGAGGGGAAAGAAATACTCAGATGGACTAGAGGTATTACTATTATCATTTATTTTCTTTACCTAGGAGTGTTATCTCTTCCTTCCATCCTGTTTTACTTCCTCCATAAAACTTGCTTACTCCTTGTTATCCTCCAGTCTTGTTTCTCATATCCTCTGGTATCATTTTTAGCCTGTCTTCTTCAGGTCCAGTATTACACTGTATTGAAGTTTGAGTTGCACATCTTCACAGTGACTCTTGGGACACTCTTATGGATAACAGAGACTTGTCTTACTTCCTTATCCTCAGTGTGTACAATTTACTAGATGCAATAAATGGTGTAATCAAACAAGAAGGTATATTTACTGCTTTAAAAAGTACTAAATTGTTGCTACTGTTTAAGAAAAGGAAAATCATATTAACCTTAAAAAATTAACTGAAGGCAAGCCACACAATAAAACTTGATACTGATAACTGTCTGAGAAAGCAGTTAACCTATATTGAGTAAAGTATTATATACTTTACAGTTACATTCACCTTAAGATTAATGGGACATTTAAAGCAGAGAACTAAAAGAAGTGTCTCAAATGTTTTAATGTATTTTTATATGTGAGAATTATTCAAAGGGAACCCAAGAAAGAAGGTATTATTGAATAAGAGTCATAAATCTCTTAGCCATAAAACAGACTAATTCAATTGTGGCAAACTTCCTGTGAGTTATTTATTTGGATAGAAAACTTGGATACATCTAAATGCTAAGTTTTATGTCAAAATCCATTACATTATGTTTGGTTTTCCTTTACTTAGGGTAATCAAAGTTCATAAAAGAGTGACGAAGAGATGTCTGAAAAGACTGGAATGTGTTCACAGTACAGTGATGGTTTTCAGAGCTGGGGTTGCTTCAAAGTTCTTGTTTCTAGGATAAAAATAGAATATAAGTATACAAATTAATATCAAAAGATGTTGAAAGAGACAAAGAGTATTATTAAGTTGATTTGTGACAACTTTTTAATTTCTTCTTGAAAAATTTTCATTATTGTCATGGTCATTTTTGGGTTCTTGATCATCTTCTAAAATGTATATATAAATACATTGAGAGAAAAAGAAATAATGACAGTTTACTGTAGTCTAGAATAGTGTATTGGTTTTTAAAAGTGTATTTGAACTATCTCCCTGGTTTAAATAAATAAACTTTCTAAGAAATAGTATGTGTGAGATTTAAGTATCTGCATCAAAGTTCTAAATTGAAGTTCTTAGAATAGTCAAGTACCAATGAGGGATTCAAATTCCAAGCTACACTTTTCTTATAAACATTCAGTATTATAATTGATTTCTAACTGTCTTTTAAAACCACTTATCCACCCAGAGGATATAAGAAGCATTTCAACAGAATAGCATCTATAAAAGGTTAAGTTTCTTTTTAAACTTTTGAGCCTGTCAACTGAACAACCTCAGTAATTGACTTTATACCTGTAGAAAATCTAGTGTTTTGAAAAGAAAACACATAGTAAAAAATATAACTGTCATAAATTAGCATTTGTATGGACATAAAATCTGAAAACAGCTGCTTCTTGGCAGGAAAGCAATGACAAACCCAGACAGTGTGTGGAAAAGAAGAGATATTACTCTGGCAGCAAAAGTCCAGATAGTCAAGGCTATGGTCTTCCCGGTGGTCACATACAGTTGTGAGAGTTGGGCCATAAAGAAGGCAGAATGACAAAGAATTGATGCCTTCAAACTGTGGTGCTTGAGAAAACTCCTGAAAGTCCCTTGGACAGCAAGGAGATAAACCCAGTCAATATTAAGGGAGATCAAGTTTGAATACTCACTGGAAGTTCTGATGCTGAAGCAGAAGCTCCAGTATTTTGGTCAACTGATGTGAACAGACAACTCATTGGAAAAGTCCCTGATGCTGGGAAAGATTGAAAGTAGAAGGAGAAGAGGGGGTCAGAGGATGAGATGACTGGACAGCATCACCGATGCAATGAGCATGAACTTGGGAAAACTCTGGGAGATGGTGAGGAACAGGGAGCCCTGTTGTGCTGCAATCCATGGCCACGGGGTCGCCGAGAATCAGATACAACTGGATGACTGAAAACAATTAAATGTTCCTGTATGTTTTCTCCTATTTAAGGCTTTAACAATCTAATGGCTATTAACTTAAAATTCCAAGCAACTAAAATTTCAGATATTGAAATTTCAGTCACTTTGTACACACACACATGCATGGTAAGTTGATCCAGGCATGTCTGTCTCTTTGCAAGCCCATGGACTGTATCCCACCAAGTCCCTATGTCCATGGGATTTCCCAGGCAAGAATACTGGAGCGGGTTGCCATGCTCTCCTCCAAGGGACCTTCCCAACCCAGGCATCAAAGTCCTCCTGCATTGGCAGGCAGGTTCTTACTACGGCTGCTAAGTCACTTCAGTTGTGTCCGACTCTGTGCAACCACATAGACAGCAGCCCACCAGGCTCCTCTGTTCCTGGAATTCTCCAGACAAGAATAATGGAGTGGGTTGCCATTTCCTTCTTCAATGCATGCATGCATGCTAAGTTGCTTTGGTCGTGTCCAACTCTGTACGATCCTATGGACAGCAGCCCACCAGACTCCTCTGTCCACAGGATCCTCTAGGCAAGAATTCTGGAGTGGGTTGCCAATTCCTTCTCTGGTTTTACCAGTACTGCCATATATGTGTGCGTGTGTGTATACACACACACACACACACACACGTGTATACATACACACATATACCATTTTAAATACAAGTGTGTATATCCATACTTAAATACATTTTTCATGTTCTAGGTTGTTTATTAAAAGTCTCTAATCTAGTAACTAGCTCATAATATAAAACAGATTTTGATTCTGAAATCTTGATTTGGAAAGGAAGGAATAGTATTTAGGATTCAAAATGGGAAATTTATTTTATCATTCTGTCATTTCATTCCTCTTGATTTTTTTCACTATCACCTTCAGTTCAGTTAAATTCAGTCACTCAGTTGTGTCTGACTCTTTGTGACCCCATGAATTGCAGCAAGCCAGGCATCCCTGTCCATCACCAACTCCCAAAGTCCACACAAACTCACGTCCATCAAGTCAGTGATACCATCCAGCCCTCTCAACCTCTGTCCTTCTCCTCCTGCCCCCAATGCCTCCCAGCATCAGAGTCTTTTCCAATAAATCAACTCTTTGAATGAGGTGGCCATAGTACTGGAGTTTCAGCTTTAGAATCAGTCCTTTCAATGAACACCCAGGACTGATATCCTTCATAATGGACTGGTTGGAGCTCCTTGCAGTCCAAGGGACTCTCAAGAGTCTTCTCCAACACCACAGTTCAAAAGCATCAATTATTTGGTGCTCAGCTTTATTCACAGTCCAAATGTCACATCCATACATGACCACTGGAAAAACCATAGCCTTGAATAGACGGACCTTTGTTGGCAAAGTAATGTCTCTGCTTTTGAATATGCTATCTAGGTTGGTCATAACTTTTCTTCCAAGGAGTATGTATCTTTTAATTTCATGGCTGCAGTCACCATCTGCAGTGATTTTGGAGCCCCCCCAAAATAAAATCTGACACTGCTTCCACTGTTTCCCCATCTATTTCCCATGAAGTGATGGGACTGGATGCCATGATCTTCATTTTCTGAATACTGAGCTTTAAGTCAACTTTTTCACTCTCCTTTTTACTTTCATCAAGAAGCTTTTTAGTTCCTCTTCACTTTCTACCATAGGGGTGGTGTCATCTGCATATCTGAGGTTATTGATATTTCTCCTGGCAATCTTGATTCCAGCTTGTGTTTCTTCCAGTTCAGCGTTTCTCATGATGTACTCTGCATAGAAGTTAAATAAGCAGGGTGACAATATACAGCCTTGACTTACTCCTCTTCCTATTTGGAACCAGTCTGTTGTTCCATGTCCAGTTCTAACTGCTGCTTCCTGACCTGCATACAAGTTTCTCAAGAGACAGATCAGGTGGTCTGGTATTCCCATCTCTTTCAGAATTTTCCACATTTTATTGTGATCCACACAGTCAAAGGCTTTGGCATAGTCAATAAAGCAGAAATAAATGTTTTTCTGGAACTCTCTTTTTTTTTCCATGATCCAGAGGATGTTGGCAATTTGGTCTCTGGCTCCTCTGCCTTTTCTAAAACCAGCTTTAACACCTGGAAGTCCATGGTTCACGTATTGCTGAAGCCTGGCTTGGAGAATTTTGAGCATTGCTTTACTAGCATGTGAGATGAGTGCAACTGTGCAGTAGTTTGAGCATCCTTTGCCATTGCCTGTCTTTGGGATTGAAATTAAAACTGACATTTTCCACTATCACCTTAGCTCAGTTTAGTTCAGTCCAGTCACTCAGTCATGTCTGACTGTTTGCAACCCCATTGCCTGCAGCATCCCAAGCTTCCCTGTCCCATCACCAGCTCCTGAAGCTTGTTCAAACTCATGTCCACTGTGTCAGTGATGCCATCCAATCATCTCATCTTCTATGTCCCCTTCTCCACCTGTCTTCAATCTTTCTGAGCATCATGGTCTTTTCCAGTGACTCAGTTCTTCCCATCAGGTGGTCAAAGTATTGGAGTTTCAGCCTCAGCATCAGTCCTTGCAATGAGCATACAGTGCTGATTTCCTTATGAATGACTGGTTTGGTCTCCAGACAGTCTAAGGGACTCTCAAGAGTCTTCTCCAACACCAAAGTTCAAAAGCATAAATATTTTGGTGCTTAGCTTTCTTTACGGTCCAACTCTCACATTCATACATGACTACTGGAAAAACCGTAAGTAAGGAGACAAACATTTGTTGGTAAAGTAATGCCTCTGCTTTTTAATATTCTGTTTAGGTTTGTCATTACTTTTCTTTCAAGCAGCAAGCATCTTTTAATTTTATGGCTTCATTCACCATCTGCAATGATTTTGGAGTCCCCCCAAAATAAAGTCTGTCACTGTTTCCATTGTTTCCCCATCTATTTGCTGTGAAGGGATGGGACCAGATGCCATAATCTTCATTTTTTGAATGTAGAGTTTTAAGCCAGCTTTTTCACTCTCCTCTTTCACTTTCTTCAAGAGGCTGTTTTAGTTCCTCTTCACTTTCTGCCATATGGGTGGTGTCATCTGTATATCTGAGGCTATTGATATTTATCCCAGCAATTTTGATTCCAGCTTGTGCTTCATCCAGCCCAGCATTTTGCATGATCTACTCTGCATATAAATTAAAAAAGAAGGGTGACAGTATACAGCTGTGATGTACTCCTTTCCCAATTTCGAACCAGTCTTCTGTTCCATGTCTGGTATTAACTGTTGCTTCTTGACCTGCATACATATTTCTCAGGACTCCTACTGTCAATTAACTATTGATATTACCTTATCTAAGGATCCCTATTTTCAATTAACAATTTCAGTACTGCAATATCTAACGTGACCCCAGTTTATTAGAAGGAAGTCAATGACTTTAAATTCTATAATGTGAGATAGGAAACACAATTCATGAACAAGGAGCTGAAACAATAAATCCATAACAGTACACATTTTGATTTAATGTTTGTCCTTTCAAAAGCCATTTCCTCTACATCCAAATTTTTAACTTTAAATCTGCTTTCATTTAGATTTTTTTTAAACCTCTGTGCTTAGCTTTATTATGATATAGTCTGTCACGTTCTCATATATATTTTTAAACACAATGCTTGTTATTTTTAAAAATATAGAAATAGACAATGAAGAAGAAATAATTTATAACAGTATGTAGATTACTCATGATTTGTAACTTGGTTTCATTTCTCTCAGGCATTGGATATGCTCTCACCTACGAAACCCAATGCTGATTGTTGACAATATAGCAACTTGCCTGTCTGGCAACTAGTCTTATCATTTGATTCATGCCATTCAAAATACCCTGGAACTTGTATGCATTCTATTCCTGCTATTCATCTTATAGATATTTATTTTTTCCCCAAGAAGTCATCATGAATATGTCAATATCCACCACTCTATAATATCGACATCAACAGCAGCAACAGAAAGTTTAAAAAAAAACATACCAAACATTTTTTATGCATTTCCATGTCTATAGGGAAAAAAAAATGTGTGTGTTGAGTTGTGTCCAACAGAAAAAAAAAAAAAAAGTTCTCAACCATTAACTGATAGGATAGATTTGGAATCTTGATAGAGATAGCATTCCAAGTGTCTCCCCAGTGTGATACTAATTTATTAGGATGATCTAATTCATACACTGGGATCTCCCCTAGTGACTCTGATAGTAAAGAATGTGCCTGCAATGCTGGAGACCCAGGTTCAATCCCTGGGTTCAGAAGACCCCTGGAGTAGGGCATGGCAATCCATTTCAGTATTTTTGCCTGGAGAATTCCAAGGACAGAGGAGCCTGGCAGGCTATAGTCCATGGGATTGCAAAGTATTGGACATGACTGAGTGACTAATACTAGCTAAATTCATACACTAAATCAACTACCTTCTCTTAATGTGTGAGGAAATGAAGTTCACATGTATTTAGGAATATTAACACAATGCCATAAACTGGTTTTATTATCAGGGTAAACTGCACAAAGTCTATATAGAGTCCTTTTAAAAATCATGTTGCAGTGATTCTTGTAACAACCTACAATTACAGGTCATTGATTTATTGATAATTATCACATTTTTCCAGTGATCTCTTTAGTAAAATGTTCTTATTGTTTACTTATGAAATATGATTTTGTATGTCTGCAGTTCTTCCTTTTTTTTCCTCTCTCTTTATTCCCAATGCAAACTATCCTGCCTCTTACTCTGATCCAAGTCTTCTAGCATCTACTGAACTATATAAGGATGCCTTGATAAACCTCTTTGGTGCCCACTGAAAATTAACTTCCACTTGACTTTTATTAGGCTCTATTCCTCAGGTTTTGCTACCACCAATTTCAAGTATGGGTATATTCCCCAGGCCTCATTGCCTCTTCCATCCTATGTCCACTTTCCCTGAGCAGTGCATACTCTGTCAAACATGACCTCTCCCTCCGCTGGGTTTTACCACTTGTTTCTGGTTTACCCAGCTTCATCTTCAAGCTATGTCCATCAGGGGAATTAAACCTAGGCAACTAACATGCAGTATAGAGCATAGAGGTGTGCTTTCCATAAGGTGTTGAAGGACAGACCCTCCTTCTATGTAACACTATATGCCTTCTAAATGTCAACTAAAAGCAAAACACAGACTAAAAGCTGAGACTTATGTTTATTTGAGGACTTTACTGAAGACTATAGCCCAGGAAACAGCCTCTCAGCTCTGAAAAACTGTTTTAAAGAAGTAAAGGAAGGAGCTAATTTATGCAGAAGTTTTGCTGGGTGACCAAAAACAAAAACAAAAAATGTAGCTGAACATTAAAATATTGCTGTTAGTCACCAAAAATTAGTTACCTTAAGTTAATGATTTTAGTGATTTTCTGTGTATGGGAAGAGGCGAAAATCTGGGCTCATTAAAATAATTTCTTTGATAGGCATCTAAACTACCTAGGGCCAGTATTCTGTTTTACTCCAGCTTGAATTCACCTCAAGGCACATCATCAGGACACCTGCAGTAGCTGATGGAAGGTAACACTTTTATCCATGTGAAATACACTACTTATATCAAGCACAGCCTTATTATCAAGACAGTAATATTACTAAGCAGTCTTATTATAAACACTATTCTATTCTTGGTTACGATGTCACTTTGAGTTCTCTTTGAAAATGATACCTACACAAGACTGTTGTTCAGTCGCTAAGTTGTGTCTGACTCTTTTTGACTCTATAGACTGCCAAAGGCCAGGCTCACCTGTTCTTCACTATCTCCCAGAGTTTGCTCAAATTTATGTCCTTTGAGTTGGTGATTCTATCTAACCATCTTATCCTCTGCCACCCCTTCTTCATTTGCCTTCAATCTTTCCTAGCACTTGGGTCTTTCTCATTGAGTTGGTTCTTTGTATCAGATGGCCAAGTATTGGAGATTCTATATAAGATTAGATATGCCAAAGGTATATTAGGAGAGATGCAATGAAGGATAAAGTAGGCAGGTGGTAGAGTAGATAGTGAGAGCCTCCAGCCCACAAGGCAGGCTGACTCCTGTGAAAAAAAGAGAGGAAAAGAAAGGTTGGGCAGAAATGGTCTGACTGCAGCATGGTTCTGAGAAAGCCCAGGCACAGCCCATGGTGTCCATGAGCAAAATGGCATAGTCCTGAGTTTGGCTTGTGTGAGCCAGCTTTAATATCACTTCACCCAACCATGGTCACTAACTGACTGAAAAGTGTGGCCCCACTGTGGCCACCCTCATATACCTAAAGGGATAGAGGTAATGTATATAAATGAGCTATTCTCTTGGTAGTAGCTTCTCTTGATGGAAGTTTCATCAGGATTCCATCATGACCATGGCTATTACTAACCACTGAAATCACAGCTGTACAGAATTCTAAGGCAAAGTAGAGGAGAATGTACATAACATGTAAATGATAACTTATCTCCCAATCTCATACTGAAGTGTTTTCCAAATTAAAAAATTCTATTTCTACGTATGTCCTCCCTCTTCTCTCAGCAAAATCCAGTTATCAATCTGTGATGACCTAAACTGAGCACAAATCTGGGACTCAGATAACATAGAATACTTTACTTTTTCCTCCTTTTGGTATCTGAATTTATTTTGGAGCCAAGAATGTCTGGCAAATTCCAGGTCAGCACAGATTGATGCCTTCCTCGGCTGTTCTTCACCTCATGGAATAAACTTCTTGATCCTTGACCCTGTTGTACACTAGTCCTACAGGTTTGGATTCACCTGATGGAAGTAGCTTGATGATAAAGCTGGGTTTCCCATGACATTATCATAAAGTTGTATAGGATAGAAATAAAAGAAATAAGAAGTTACTTTACCCACTGGTATTAAAGACCACATTAAATTAAGTGACTCTATTTCAGTATAGGGGATTTGCAAAGCAGCTCATTGGGTTGTTTTGATCTTTATTCTAATAATTGCTATAATTGATTAACTAATATCCAGCAAATATCATTCTCCCCCCTCAATTCTACCTTCATGCTCCATTAATTTTAGCCTTGACTATGTCACTGGCTGTGTCCAAAATCATGATGGAAGTGATAAAGTACCAATTCCCAATTCACATCGTGCTGACTTTTCTTCGTCTCTCTGAGGTTTTTAGTCTTTAACATAAGAAACTCAAGCCCCTTTGCATGCTGACCTTTCAGCCTAACCCCAGATAAGATCTGTGTAACCAACTTAAATTCAACAAAAACCCCAAAGCAGAGCCATACAGGCTAACACACAGATGTATTTAAGATGGAGAAATAACTGCTACTTCTGTTTTGCTATGGAAGTTTCACTGTACAGTTATTATCCTCATATGTCATTGATGTAGAAGTCAAGCGTTTTATGACTTTCTCTTTTCGTCTCTGAGATCCAAGACTTGAGCCTCCTTCATGAAGTATTGCCATCTGTATTTGCAGTTATAGCCTTTCCAATTTGATCTGCTTTGTCACTCATGCTCATATTCTTTGTGATTAGAATTAGCCATGGAAAATTCACATATTAAATAAACTGAAAATTGATAAAATCAATAAGGTAGTTTCAGCTTTCAATTTTCAATAATAAGATTTGGTGAGAAACAATGAAACTTTATCATATAAATATATGCCATCAAGGTAAAATTATTTCCTAAATCATGCACTGGAATGTGAAAGCTGGCACATGGCAAATAGCAAGCATCTACTTCTGAATGCAATATCACCCTCCTTTATAGACATCTACTGAATATTTTGTAGGAAATTCATAAGAATGAGGTGGATTGTTAATTTAGAGAACTGACATAACAGGATTAGAGGAGAACAGGTACGTGAATAAAAATGGATTCTGAACAACTGAATAGTTATTTTTAAAGTTTTTATTGAGAAAATTACACAAGCTTTAGCAAATATTGTCAATTCTGCTGATGCTGCCCAGTAAAATGCAAATTATAGCAAGCTACAGTGATTTTTGAAGGTTGCTGAAATCTATACTAGAGAGAGGTTAGAAGTCTTAGACTAAATCCAATATGATGAAAAAAAAATCTTTGTAGCTTAGATATGACAATTCTTGACTGCAACTTCAGAGCACCAAGTTGTGATCCCACAGACATGTATAAATGTACATATATATACATATTTCCTTTTAGGTGGTCACGTGAATCTGCCTTAAAATTTTCTATAGTAAATGGTATTCTATAGCTTTTATCTATGCATCTAATATTTGTTAATTTCCAATTTTGTTGGATTAGTAATAGGATAAATTGTACCTTTTTCCTTTAAGAGGCATATGGTTAGATTTATATTTGTATCTTTCTACCTTTATTAGTTTTCTCTAGTATTTTCCAGGCCCCCCTTTCCTATCACAAAGTTTTTGTTGTGTGCAACCAAGCTCATTAAAAGCAGGAGACATTTCAGTTGTCCCTTTGACTTGAATTCCAAGAAGATGTCAGAATACCTACAAAAGAAAGGAATTACTATGCTAAACACCAAAGGTAAGTGAATTATTTGAATACATGTATGTATTTTATTTCCCAGGTAGGAAGAATGAACATAAATATATACTTGTAAAGAAAAGTATCAATTGCTGATATATTATGATTTTCTTTATTAAAAAAGTCAAAGCATAATATCATTTTAAAGTTCTACAGATAGACCTGGTCTTTTGTTGAATTACCTCAAGCTTCCAATATAGGAATTCTTAAGATGTACATAGATATTTGTTTGCAGTCCTTAAGACAGAGAAGCTCCAGATTGGGATTTTAATTTCAAACTATGACAGTAGCAGGTACTTTAACAAATCTAGTTTCACTTAAAAATAATACTTAAAATGTTCCTCTTTTGTTCTATTTTATTTTTATCTTTAAGATATATTATGTTTAGTATTCTGAACTTAGAATTGTTGGAGATCACAATACATGTTATCTTCTGCCTGCAAAGGACTGAAACCAAAACTGTCACTGAGGCAAAAAAAATATATCCTTAGTTATCATTAATAAATAAATTTTATCCTTTTTAACAAAAAGATTACTTTTAACCAAATCAAATAATGTGCAGCTCTTACACTAAAAAAAAAAAAGATAAAGGTGCCACTGTTACACTATTACTTATGTTAAATTGCAATCTTATGGGGGCTTCCCTGGTGGCTCAGACGGTAAAGCGTCTGCCTATAATGCAGGAGACCCAGGTTCAATGCCTGGGTCAAAAAGATCTCCTGGAGAAGGAAATGGCAACCCACTCCTGTATTCTTGCATGGAAAATCCCAGGGACAGAGAAGCCTGATAGGCTACAGTCCATAGAGTCACAAAGAGACGGACTCACTGAACGACTTCACTTTCACTTAAATTCCTTATCACTTTAAAACAAATATTAAAATTGGCTTAAGATGTATTATTTGTTTTGGTTATTAAATATATATTATAGGTTAGATTATCTTCCAATATTAATAGTTTGTATTGTGTACAATGATTAAAAAACAAACAAACAGTAGCATGTATTGTGACAAATAGAGTTAGAACTACATGTTTTTGTCACATTTCCTACTTTAAAAAATTCAGCTGATTTGTTATTATCTTTCATAGTAGTAATAAAAGTAATGTCATTCAAGATTGATTATACTGCAATATCACCTGGCCAATAGTAGAATTTTTAAGGTAAAAATCAAAGTCAGGAGTACACAATTTTTCTTTCCTTCCCTCCTTCCTTTTTCTTTTTTTCTCTCTAACTCAACCTGTCCCCCCATACTTGTTCTTCTTTTTCTCTCTTTCCTTCATATTTTTGTGTTTTTTAATTTTTTTGAAAATTTAGTTTTTGGAAATTAAATAAGATATATCTCCATTGCAACAGTCACAGGAAGTCAAATTCACATCAAATAGTGTGGTTTAATTCATCTTTATTTATAAATTTATTTTAAAACAGTGTGATGACTGTAAATGACTCATAGTTTCATTGAGTGAGACAAGGCTGTGGTCCATGTGATCAGTTTGGTTAGTTTTCCGTGATTGTGGTTTTCATTCTGTCAGCCCTCTGATGGATAAAGATAAGAGGCTTATGGAAGCTTCCTGAAGGGGGAGACTGAGGGGGAAACAGGGTCTTGTTCTGATGGGTGGAGTCATGTTCAGTAAATCTTTAATCCAATTTTCTGTTGATAGGCGGGGCTGTGATCCCTCCTGGTTGCTTGACCTGAGGCCACACTATGGTGGAGGTAATGAAGATAATGGCGACCTTCAAAAGGTGCACTTCAAAACTGCTACACTCAGTGCCTCCAACCCTGAAGCAGGCCACCACTAACCCACGCCTCCACCAGAGACACCTGGACATTCATGGGCATGTCTGGATCAGTTTCTTGTGGGGTCACTGCTCCTTTCTCCTGGGTCCTGGTGCACACAAGGTTTTGTTTGTGCCCTCTAAGAGTCTGTTTCCCCAGTCCTGTGTAAGTTCTGGTGATTCCATGGTGGGGTTAATGGCAACCTCCTCCAAGAGGGCTTATGCCATATCAGGTCTGCTACACCCAGAGCCCCTGAGGCAGTCCACTGCTGACCCATACCCCCAAAGGAGACACTCAGACACAGTTTTGACTCAGTCTCTGTGGGTTGGGCATGCATTTTTGTGCCCTCCCGAGGTTTGAGTAGCTCAGGTGACCAGATGCTGGTGAGCACACTGTTACAGGTGGGCCATGCATCTTAATCACCTCCTAGGTCTCAGCCACTCAGTTTCCTGAGTGTGCTGCAAGATCAAAATATCTGGTGTGCCATATGTTTCCTCTGGAGAGCTGATCTCAGGCTGTGACCATCTTGGCAGATGTCAACCATCCAGGATATCAGGAAAACATGGTTAGCAGCTGGGAACCTGCTCAAAGTTCGTTAGAAGATGCCATCTTTGGGGCTGAGAATGTAGCAGCCCATTGCCTTCAGGCTCTGGATGTTGCAAACCTGCCTGTCTGCCTCTGGACAGAGAGGTCACGGAGGAGATTTCTGACAAAATGTGGTCCACTGGAGAAGAGAATGCCAAACCACTTGTGTATTCTTGCCTTGAGAACCCCATGAACAGTATGAAAAGGCAAAAAGGTATGACGGTGAAAGATGAACTCCCCAGGTCAGTAGGTGCCCAATATGCTACTGGGGATCAGTGGAGAAAAAACTCCAGAAAGAATGAAGAGACAGAGCCAAAGGTAAATCTACACCCAGGTGTGGATGTGATGGGTGATGGAAGTAAAGTTCGATGCTGTAAAGGGAAATATTGCATAGGAACCTGGAATGCTAAGTCCATGAATCAAGACAAATTGGAAGTGGTCAAACAGGAGATGGTAAGAGTGAACAAAGACATTTTAGGAATCAGTGAACTACAATGAACTGAAATGGGTGAATTTAACTCAGATGATCATTATATCTACTACTGTGTGCAAGAATCCCTTAGAAGAAATGGAGTAGCCATCATAGTCAACAAAACAGTCCAAAATGCAGTACTTGGATGCAATCCCAAAAATGACAGAATGATCTATGTCCATTTCTAAGCAAACCATTCAATATCACAGTAATCCAAATCTATTCCCCAAACAGTAATGCTAAAGAAGCTGAAGTTGAATGGTTATGTGAAGACCTACAAGACCTAACACCCCAAGAACTATAAGAACTAACACCCCCAAAATATGTCCTCTTTATTATAGGGGACTGGAATGCAAAAGTAGGAAGTAAGAGCTACCTGAAGTAACAGGCAAATACGGCCTTGGAGTACATAATGAAGCAGGGCAAAGGCTAACAGAGTTTTTAAAGTGAACGTATTGATCATAGCAAATACCCTCTTCCAACAAATTGAGAGAAGACTCTACACAAGCACATCACTGGATAGTCAATACAGAAATCAGATTGATTATATTCTTTGTAGCCAAAGATGGAGAAGCTCTATTCAGTTAGCAAAAACAAGACCAGGAGCTGACTGTAGCTCAGATCGTGAACTCCTTATTGCCAAATTCAGACTTAAATTGAAGAAAGTAGGGAAAACCACTAGAGCATTCAGTTATGACATAAATCAAATCCCTTATAATTACACAGTGGAAGTGGCAAATAGATTCAAGGGAATAGATCTCATAGAGTGTCAGAAGAACTATGGATTGAGGTTCATGGCACTGTACAGGAGGAAGTGATCAAGACCATCCCCAAGAAGAAGAAATGCAAAAAGGCAAATTGGTTGTCTCAAAGGCCTTACAAATGGCTGAGAAAAAGAAGAGAATCAAAAGGTAAAGAAGGAAAATAAAGATATAACCATTTGAATGCAGAGTTCCAAAGAATAGTAAGGAGAGATAAGAAAGCCTTCCTCAGTGATCAGTGTGAAGAAAGAGAGGAAAACAATAAAATGGAAAATAGTAGAGATCTCTTCAAGAAAATCAGAGATACCAAGGGAACATTTCATGCAAAGATGAGCACAATAAAGGACAGAAATGGTATGGACCTAACAGAAACAGAAGATGTTAAGAAGAGGTGGCAAGAATATAGAGAAGAGCTATGGAAAAAAGATCTTCATGACCCAGATAACCATGATGGTGTGATCACTCAGAGCCAGAAAACCTAGAATGCGAATGTCAAGTGGGCCTTAGGAAGCATCACTGTGAACAAAGCTAGTAGAGATGATGGAATCCCAGTTGAGCTATTTCAAATCCTAAAAAAAATTGATGCTGTGAAAGTGATGCATTCAATATGCCAGCAAATCTGGAAAACTCAGCAGTGACCACAGGACTGGAAAGGTCAGTTTTCATTCCAATCCCAAAGAAAGGCAATGCCCTAGAATGTTTACACTACCGCAAAATTATACTCATCTCTCATGCTAGCAAAGAAATGCTTGAAATTCACCAAGCCAGGCCTCAACAGTATGTGAACAGTGAACTTACAGATGTTCAAGCTGGATTTTAAAAAGGTTAGGAACCAGAGATCAAATTGCCAACATCTGTTGGATCATTGAAAAAGCAAGACAGGTCCAGAAAAACGTTTATTTCTGCTTTATTGACTATAGCGAAAGTGAAAATGAAGTCATTCAGTCATGTGCTGCTCTTTGTGACTCCATGAACTGTAGCTTATCAGGCTCCTCCATCCATCACTGGAATTTTCCAGGAAAGAGTACTGGAATGGATTGCCATTTCCTTCTCCAGGGGGATCTTCCCAACCCAGGGATCGAGCCCAGGTCTCCTGAATTGTAGGCAGATGTTTTTAGTGTCTGAGCCACCAGCAAAGTCAGAAAGATAACACCAAGTCGTGTCCGACTCTTGCAACCTTATGGACTGTAGCCTGCTAGGCTCCTCTGTCCATGAAATTCTCTAGGCAAAAGTACTGGAGTGGGTTGCCATTTTCTTCTTCAGGGAATCTTCCTAACCCAGAAAGTGAACCCAGGTCTCCAGTATTACAGGCAAATTCTTTACTAACTGAGCTATGCTGGAAGCCTATGCCAAGGCCTTTAATTGTGTGTACCACAACAAGCTCTGGACAATTCTTCAAGTGATGGGATACCAGACCACATGACCTGCCTCTTGAGAAATCTGTATGCAGGTCAGGAAGGAACAGTTAGAATTGGACGTGGAAAAACAGACTGATTCCAAATCAGGAAAGGAGTATGTCCAGGCTGTATATTATCACCCTGCTTATTTAACTTATATACATAATACATCATGGGAAACGCTGGGCAGGAGGAAGCACAAGCTGGAATCAAGATTGCCAGAAGAAATATAACTAATCTCAGAGACACAGAGGACTCCACCCTTATGGCAGAAAACGAAGAATTAAAGAGCCTCTTGATGAAAGTGAAAGAGGAGAGTGAAAAAGTTGGCTCAAAACTAAACATTCAGAAAACTAAAATCATGGCAACCGGTCCAATCAGTTCATGGCAAATAGATGGGGAAACAATGGAAACATAGAGAGACTTTATTTTTCAGGGCTCCAAAATCACTGCAGATGGTACTGCAGCCATGAAATTAAAAGATTCTTCCTTCTTGGAAGAAAACCTATGACCAACCTAGACAGCCTATTAAAAAGCAGAGACATTACTTTACCAACAAAGGTCCAAAGCTAGGGTTTTCCCGGTAGTCATGTATGGATGTGAGAGCTGGACCATAAATAAAGCTCAGCACCAAAGAATTGATGTTTTTGAACTGTGGTGTTGGAGAATACTCTTGAAAGTCCCTTGGATATCAAGGAGATCCAACCAGTCAGATGGGTCCAGTATTATTGGCAATGATACTGAAGTGGATTGCCAATCCCTCCTCCAGGGAATCTTCCCAACCCAGGGATGGAACACAGATCTCCTTTGTTGCAGGAAGATTCTTTACCATCTGAGTCACTGGGGAATCATAAATATAAACTTATTTTAAGACAGTTGATAACTGTAAATGGTACATATATATACTATAACAAACTTTAACTTTCAATCTCCTCTTTCACTGAGTGCTGAATAACTGATGCTTTTGAACTCTGGTGTTGGAGAAATATCTTGATAGTTCCTTGAACTGCAAGGAGATCCAACCAGTCCATCCTAAGGGAAATCAGTCTTGAATATTCATTGGAAGGACTGATGTTGAAGCTGAAACTCCAATACTTTGGCCACCTGATGAGAAGAGCTGACTCACTTGAAAAGACCCTGATGTTGGGGAAGATTGAAGGTGAGAGAAGGGTATGACACAGAATGAGATGGTTGGATGGCATCACCAACTCGATGGACATGAGTTTGAGTAAACTAAGGGAGTTGGTGATGGACAGGGAGGCCTGGAGTGCTGCAGTTCATGGGGTCGCTAAGATCAGACAAAACTGAGTGACTAAACTGAATTGAATGGACTGATAATAATAAAATAAACTCCCTAACTTCTCCAACTACCCCATCAGTTACTGTGATTAATATTGTGGGTTTTGTGAATCTTACCCTACTATTTGCATGCATGTACCAACATGCATATGGTTTATATTTATATCTTCATAATTTTCATACTTTAAAGTAACTGTAATTTTATCATTGAATTTTTTACCAATCAACCTATACAGAATTTTTTTTTTCCCCCAAGGGACATAATTTATTTTATGGATATGTCACTAATTATTGAAACAACTTTTCTATGATGAATCTTTGGTCTATTTTCATTATATTTTTAAAGTATACTTTTTTATGTGTGTGTATGTTCCTTATTATTTAAACATTTCCAAACTGATGGAAACATAGGTTGCCTCCATTTATATCCATCTACACTAATATTTAAGCAAATATTTCACATAGGTAATTGCCACAGTTTTGTGTGTTTATGCATAGACAAATTCTTACAGTGGAATTGCTTTGACATGACAAGGGTCATGTGTATTTTTAAATTCAATAGATATTACCATATAAACCTCCACATTTTTGCATGATAGTTTTCACTTCTCCATACTATTATAAGTATTAAAATTTGAATCTTTAAAATACCTTTTCAGTTCTTACAAATTCAGAAATGCTTTATCATCATTTTAACTTACATTTCTTCTACTTGAATCGGGATGAAGGTCACTAGACATTTTAAATTATCTTCTGTGAAATAGCACTCCTAGTTTTGTAAAAGTTTTTCTAATTAAAATATGCATTCTGATAGAATATAGCAGTGGTGAAGGAAGTCAAATTGAGAAAATACTTTGGAATTAATGTCATATTTAAGTATGATAAAATGTAATTCTATATTGTAGTTCATATTGCCTTTGTGCTTGATTTCTACTAATAAAAAAAAAAACATTAATTAAGAACATTAGGAAAAACACAAGATAAAATTCTGAGATGTTAGATGGGAATGAGCTCCAGTACCCAGGCAAATGATTATCTTTAGTAACAATAATAGTAGAAAACTAATATGTCTAAAAGGAAGATGAAAGAGCTTTTCCTCAATATCTTCTGTTTTCTCTGTGAGGCAAATATCTGCTGATGATTGTGTAATGTAATTGCTTTAGAAAATAAGTTCAGGCATTTCCCTTTATTGCACATTCTTTGGAATAATTTATCATTTGGACTATCGGGTTTTCAAAGTTCAATTCTGTGAAAGTAATTGGGATTGGTGGTTTTGGAAATAATTCCTTGATTGTCTTCTCTATTCCTTCTAATGAATGTATTTCAGCTTACAATTTCTATTGTGGTACATTGAAAAATTGCCTTTATCAAGTAAATTCTTCCTCTTATTGATGTTTATTTATGTGTTTGTCTAGAATTCTATAAAATAGACACTTCTGGAATTTTTGTTTCTTCTAATAGTTATTTTCCTTTGTTATTTCTTACTTAGCTTATCTGTGATTAAAAGTTGGACTGTGAAGACGGCTGAGCGCTGAAGAATTGTTGCGTTTGAACTTTGGTGTTGGAGAAGACTCTTGAAAGTCCCTTGGACTGCAAAGAGATCCAACGAATCCATTCTGAAGGAGATCAGTCCTGGGATTTCTTTGGAAGGAATGATGCTAACGCTGAAACTCCAGTACTTTGGCCACCTCATGCAGAGTTGACTCATTGGAAAAGACTCTGATGCTGGGAGGGATTGGGGGCAGGAGGAGAAGGGGACAAAAGAGGATGAGATGGCTGGATGGCATCACTGACTCGATGGACGTGAGTCTGAGTGAACTCCGGGAGTTGGTGATGGACAGGGAGGCCTGGCATGCTGCGATTCATGGGGTCACAAAGAGTCGGACACGACTGAGTGACTGAATTGAACTGAACTGAACCTTACTAAATAGAATAAGTTAGCTGTCTGTTGGTTAAACTTGCTATTTTTTTTTTTTTCCAAGACCAAGACTGCGGTTTATTATTAGATCTACTCTTTTTCTCTTTTGTCAATTTCTTCTTTCTTATTTAGCTCTTTATTCTTCTCAGGCTAGAACCATTGATGGCAATATAATGATTACCTATGTGGCAATGTTACAGTACAAACTGATCTCACTGAGTTTTGAGGTCTTTGTGGCCTACATTTCATGCTCTAGCGATTGGGTAAAAAGCATAGGGAAAAGTAATTAGAAAAACCTGTATTATTGGAATAATTTGTAAACAAAACAAGCAACAACAACAACAAAAACCTTGCCTGTGTCCCATTCTTTAGTTGAATGTTTGTTTCCTCCACTATTTGGGTTATTCTGAAAATAAGACTTCACATGTCATTGGCTGCACAGGAATCATGACCTAGCAAACATCTCAGGAGAAAATAATATATAAATTTGGAGTCACTGTGATTAAGTAAAACAAAGTATGAAATATCAAATACATGTCAATAAATTAGTCATTTTTGAGTAATTATTTCTAGTGTAAAAATGAGATGAGTTTAATGATTTGCTCTAAAGTGTTAATAAACTATTTTGAATCTTGAATTTTAGTATCTTTTATTGCAAGTTTTGGAATGAAATTACTGTGTCTAAAGTAGTTATACATACCCACTTCATTAGAAGCTTTTCTTTGAATTTAGCATCTTTTGTCTTGCCACATCTAACTATGCATCCTTAAAGTACTGTGACGAGAGAGAACAAGAAAGCAATGTTTTGAGAATATTATTTATGGTTTACTAAGTTTAAAATTCATCACATTATATTGTTCTCCTTGTAAAGATATTCTAAAAGAGAATAAAAAAGTAGGCTGGACACCTACTCCACAATCAAATCCACAGGGATCTTCATAGGGCCTGTATAGAGCAGGTTCATTGCAATCAGTGTTAGTCCTTACACTGAACAAAAATCAAGTAAAATGAATTCAAAGAAAACAACATGCAGGCTTAACTTTTTCTCTTTTGGGGGGAACATTATGCTTTTTTCCTTGAAAGTTAGAATCTTTGATTTTTTTAATCTGTATCTTTTCAGCAGAATGATATGGATGAAGAAACTTAATTTAGTAAAATAACATCTGCTATCTGGTACCAAAAAAGGAAAAACTTTGTACCTCTTCTCACCATAAAACTGTAATCTTTAAAAGAAGCTTGAGATTTCATTTTTTTGAGTAATGTTTCTACATTGAAACAAATATTATCTATCATCATATTAATAAATATGTAAGTATAATAGTCAAATTTAATATTTAAGTGTTTATTATCTATAAATAAGACTGTGGCTATTTAATATAATCACCTTATCTAATACTAGTCTTCAATTATAAAAATACATTTTTTAACAAAGTAAATTTTAATTAATAGAAGAGTTAGTCTGTCTTACGAGACTTCTAAAAAATTGATAATTGGGACACATTTATATTTTACAAGCACTTTTTGAGGAACTAACATGCCTTGTATTAAGTTTGCCAAAATTGGAGACAAAAGAATAATATAATAGCTTATAAAACATCATAGTTTGCTTTGGTAACACAAAAAGGATAACACCTTCTAGAGTTGGAAAATATTTTATGAGATAAGGTTTTTAACTTGGTTCTGAATAAAGAGTAGGGAATTACCAACTAATAAAGGCAGAGTCACTGAGCAGAAAAACAGAAAAATGAACAGAATATGCTACAAAAAATATAATGTAAATAACAGTAATGCTGATAGCCTCCACATATGATAGTAATGAGGGAAATTTCAGAGTATCAGAAAAACAAAATATGGTGGCTTTTCAAGAAGTGAGGCTGTCCATATACTTTGAGGCACGATTAGATTGGATGTACTTTAAGACAGTCAGCAGTACCCACCAGGGCATGACTTTAGTTTTCTGAGAAGCTTATCAAAAGAAGGAGCAGCCCCCAAGATGGGTTTAATTTTCTTAAGTTTCGTTCTTCTGTTTGTGTACTACACTCCTCTCCGTTCAATTCACACAATCAGTCAGGTCCAGCTATTTGTGAACCCATGAGTGGCAGCATGCCAAGCCTTCCTGTCCATCACCAGCTCCCAGAGTTTACCCAAACTCATGTCCATGGAGTCGGTAATCCATCCAACCATCTCATCCTCTGTCGTCCCCTTCTCCTCCTGCCCTCAATCTTTCCCAGCAATGGGGTCTTTTCAAATGAGTCAGTTCTTTCCATCAGGTGGCCAAAAGTATTGGTGTTTCAGCTTCAACATCAGTCCTTCCAATGAACACCCAGGACTAATCTCCTTTAGGATGGACTGATCGGATCTCCTAGCAGTCCAAGGGACTCTCAAGAGTCTTCTTCAACACCACAGTTCAAAAGAATCAATTCTTTGTCACTCAGTTTGCTTTACAGTCCAACTCTCGCATCCATACATGACCACTGGAAAAATCATAGCCTTGAATAGATGGACTTTTGTTGACAAAGTAATGTCTCTGCTTTCGAATATGCTATCTAGGTTGGTCATAACTTCCCTTCCAAAGAGTAAGCGTCTTTTAATTTCATGGCTGCAGTCACCATCTGCTGTGATTTAGGAGCCCAGAAAAATAAAGTCAGCCACTGTTTCCAACGTTTCCCCATCTATTTGACATGAAGTGATGGGGACGGATGCCATGATCTCAGTTTTCAGAATTTTGAGCTTTAAGCCAACTTTTTAACTCTCTTCTTTCACTTTCATCAAGAGGCTCTTTAGTTCTTCTTCACTTTCTGCCATAAGGGTGGTGTCATTTGCATATTTGAGGTTATTGATATTTCTCCCAGCAGTCTTGATTCCAGCTTGAGTTTCTTCCAGCCCAGTGTTTCTCATGATGTAGTCTGCATATAAATCAAATAAACAGGTGACAATATACAGCCTTGATGTACTCCTTTCCCTATTTGGAACTAGTCTGTTGTTTCATGTCCAGTTCTAACTGTTGCTTTCTGACCTGCATACAGGTTTCTCAAGAGGCAGGTCAGGTGGTCTGGTATTCCCATCTCTTTCAGAATTTCCCACAGTTTATTCTGATCCACATAGTCAAAGGCTTTGGCATAGTCAATAAAGCAGAAAGAGATGTTTTTCTGGAACTGTCTTGCTTTTTTGATGATCCAGTGGATGTTGGCAATTTGATCTCTGGTTCCTCTGCCTTTTCTAAATCCAGCTTGAACATCTGTAAAGTCACAGTTTACGTATTGCTTGAAGCCTGGCTTGTACAATTTTGAACATTACTTTACCAGCGTGTGAGATGAGTGCAATTGTGTGGTAGTTACAGCATTCTTTGGCATTGCCTTTCTTTGGGATTGGAATGAAAACTGACCTTTTCCAGTCTTGTGGCCACTGCTGAGTTTTCCAAACTTGCTGGCATATTGAGTGCAGCACTTTCACAGCATCATCTTTCAGGATTTGAAATAGCTCAATTGGAATTTCCTCACTTCCGCTAGCTTTGTTCATAGTGATGCTTCCTATGGCCCACTTGAGTTCCCATTCCTGGATGTCTCACTCTAAGTGAATGATCACACTCGTGATTATCTGGGTCATGAAGATCTTTTTTGTACAGTTTTGCTGTGTATTCTTGCCACATCTTAAAATATTCTACTTCTGTTAGGTCCATACCATTTATGTCCTTTATTGAGCCCATCTTTGCCTGAAACGTTCTCTTGGTATCTCTAATTTTCTTGAAGAGACTTCTAGTCTTTTCCATTGTGTTGTTTTCCTCTATATTTTGCATTGATCGCTGAGGAAGACCTTCTTATTTCTCCTGGCTATTCTCTGAAACTCTGCATTCAAATGGCTATATCTTTCCTTTTATCCTTTACTTTTCACTTCTCTTCTTTTCACAGCTATTTGTAAGGCCTTCTCAGACAGTCATTTTGCTTTTTTGCATTTCTTTTTCTTGGGGATTGTCTTGATCCCTGTTTCCTGTACAATGTCACAAACCTCCATCCATAATTCATCAGGCACTTATCAGTCTTGTCCCTTAAATCTATTTCTCACTTCCACTGTATAATCATAAGGGATTTTATTTAGGTCATACCTGAATGGTCTAGTGGTTTTCCCTACTTTAATCATTTTAAATCTGAATTTGGCAATAAGGACTTTATGATCTGATCCACAGTCAGCTTCCGGTCTTGTTTTTGCTGACTGTATGGAGCTTCTCCATCTTTGGAAGTAAAGAATATAATCAATCTGATTCGGTTTTGGCCGTGTGGTGATGTCCATGTGTAGAGTCTTCTCTTTCATTTTTGGAGAGGGTATTTGCTATGACCAGTGCATTCTCTTGGCAAAACTCTGTTAGCTTTTGTCCTGCTTCATTTTGTACTCCAAGGCCAAATTTGCCCGTTACTCCAGGTGTTTCTTGACTTCCTACTTTTGCATTCCAGTCCCCTATAATGAAAAGGACATGTTTTTTGGGTGTTAGTTCTAAAAGGTCTTGTAGGTCTTCAAAGAACCATTCAGCTTCAGCTTACTGTTTGAAGCATAGACTTGGAGTACTGTGATATTGAATGATCTGCCTTGGAAATGAACAAAGATTATTCTACACTCCTCTACAGGATAACTTACCTCCATCCTCTTAAGTCTCTCTGTGACCTTCTTGTTCTGTTCATTTGCTTGAGCCTGAAGACCCAAAATCTCACCAGAAAATACACCATGAGTGATAAGAGAATATAACTGCTGCTAACTATGGGTGCCTCCCACAAAATAATCTGACTAATGTAGCATAGCTGACATCTTTTAATTCCAGTAACGTACTCTGATTAAAAAGAAAATACTCTCTACTACTGCTTCACAAAGTAATTTCCTCTCCATTAGGATTTTACTATTGATCATTCATCAAGGACCTCTCTTTTTGAGACCCTTTATGGGCACAGTCTGAACCACAAGTACAGAATAGCATTTCTTTAGGTCCTGAGTCAGAATGACTCCTTGTCTCAGGGACCCACATGGCCTTCCAAGTTTGTTGAGTGAAGTGCTTAAGCAGGATCTCTCAGCAAGTGCTTTATCATGAAAGATTCCCTCCATCCAGGTTTACTGGGATTTCCCAATTTTACCCTTGATATGAACCTCAGAGAAACTGTACTGTAATTTAAAATGTTTCTAATATGTGAAAAAATATGAAGACTGTTCTATGTCTTTACTAAGATACAAAAACAAAAGCCCTTGTACAGTTAAAAATTGCTTAGAGTAGATCTTAAAACTTCTGAAGGAGGAAAAAAAATTGTAAGGATGTGTAATAATAGATGTTAATGAAACTTACTATGGTGATCATTACACTATATATATATATACACACACACATCATTGTGTTGTACATCTGAAACTAATAGTTATATATCTACTATATCTTAATAGTTTTTAATAGAGCCAGTAGAAAATTTTAACTATTTCTTCTGTCAAAAAGAAGATGCATGTTTAACCATTTTGCCAAGAGGAAAAACCTAGTATCAAGGAAACCCCTTTGGAATCCTTTGAAACAATCTGAAGAGGCATGATGAGGATCTGAATTGAAACAGTATCATTGGAGGTGGAAAAGTGAGTCAGTAATTGAGACACACTTCTAAAGTATAATCAGGATATTTTGTTGATTTACCAAAAATAGAGTTGAAAAAGGAGAACCAACAGTTGACATTAAGATTTTTTTGTCCTCTGAGTGGGTGCTTGGTGTGGTCACCATCCAAGGCTTAAAAGAACATGGCAGAAAATAAGATGTAAAGGGGAAAATGTTATTTTTGCATATATGGTATTTAAAATTCCTGAAGAAAACCTACAAGAGTGTACTGTAGAATTAAATACAGTGTGACTTGGAAAGACAGATCTAGTGATACATATTGTAAAGTAGCACTTGAATTTATATGAATTAGAACATAACAAAAAGAACAAGAACAACAACAAAAAGATTGAATGTTGTTGGTTGTAGGATTTAAGAGATACTCAGACTAGGGAACTGTATTCTTTGACCCAAGAAAACATCCATAAATTACAGTATGAGAGACAGTATGTGTTTATAGAATTTCATATCTATCCAGAAGTATCTTTTATTGTCAGCTTGCACAAAAGCTTAAATTAGGCCTATTTGAAAGCTTCCCTGGTGGCTCAGCTATTAAAGAATCCTGCCATGTTGGAGACCTGGATTTGATCCCTGGATTAGGAAGATCCTGGGGAGAAGGGAATGGCTACCCCTTCCAGTATTCTGGCCTGGAGCACTCCATGGACTATACAGTCCATGGGGTCGCAGAATCGGACACGACTGAGTTACTTTCACTTCACTTTAGGCCTATTTGAAGTGTTTCCAAATCTATATTTGAATAAGTTTGTGGCTCAGACTGTAAAGCGTCTGTCTACAATATGGGAGACCCGGTTCGATCCCTGGGTTGAGAAGATCCCCTGGAGAAGGAAATGGCAATCCACTCCAGGACTATTGCCTGGGAAATCCCATGGACAGAGGAGCCTGGTAGGCTACAGTCCATGGGGTTGCAAAGAGTCAGACACGACTGAGCGACTTCACTATATCACTATAAACTATTTATGTAAACACTGGCTTCCCTGGTGGCCCAGATGGTAAAGAATCTGACTACAGTGCAGGAGATCCAGGTTTGATCCCTGGGTCATGAAGATCCTCTGGAGAAGAAAATGGCAACCCACTCCCATATTCTTGCCTGGAGAATCCCATGGACAGAGGAGTTCTGGCAGCCTACAGTCCATGGGGTCACAAAGAGTTGGACACGACTGCACAACTGTGTTTACATGACTGTGTTTATATAATACTTTATGTAAATATAGTTTGAATCAAGTTAAAATGATATCAAAATATTTTGATAACTAGACAAACTGATAATTTTATGGTTAATCTATAGCCTTAAAATATGAGAGTTTAATTTAATTCAATAATCTTAAATGGGGATTACATATGATTAGATCAGTTCGAGTACCTGGCTTAATATCTAAAAGGCTTGATCATAAGAAAATTTTAAATTTCTGAAACATATATGAAATACTGCTATTCAAAATTAAGCTTGCTAATCATTCCAACATTTTATTAGTTCACAAATTCTCTAGAAGTTAAATTTAACTATTTTGTACTAAAAGTCTTAGAGCAGACCTGTAATTTTTGTGAATTTGTGTTTGATATTTCTAGGAGTGTTAAATAATTTGCTGGAAAACATACAAAAAATATAATGCCTTCTTAGACATTTCCCCTTAGGATAAAAAAAATGACAGAATGCCACTGGGTGATTCATCTGGGCAAAACCACTACTGAAAAATCCTTAAGATCTCACTTCATTTTCTATATGCTGTTGCTATCAGGGGAATGTAGTGTGGTTAACTCTATTGTAAAATAAGGATTAAATACAAATTTAGACTGAATAGTGTGGCTTCAATGTCTGATTCTTCCTTGAAGAAAACTTAAGAACCTTCTTTAAACTGAAGCTCTTGTCTTCAGGAAAAGGTTTACTTTGTATAACTCTTCATAATCTCTAAGAGATGTCGAGGAAATTGTTGCAAATATACCTACTCCCCTAAGCTCTAAAGTAGATGACATTGTTGAAAAAAATACCTGAAAAACTATAGTATCCACAGGGAAACAATTAGAAGGTCGAGAAAGGCATGCCACTTATGGTGACTTCAAAAAAAAAAAAAAAATTAATAAGACACTTAACTATTTGAAGCTGAGAAAAGACAAAATTGCAAAAATAATAGCACTGAGTTCTAGCCAGGATCTTAGCTGTGTCAATTTCTGTATCAGCATTCTAGTGTATCTCTTTGCTTCCATTCTTACCTTCTACCTTCTTTAATGTGTATTCTTTACACATTAAACCAAAGCTTGATATTTTAAAGTAGAAATCAAATTATGTACCATTTCTGCTCAAAACCCTGTAAAGATTCATCACACTCAGAATAAAATTTTAACTCTGGACCACAGTTTAAAAGTCTTTGTAATGTAAGGCTGACTAATGACTATTTGGTGGCAAACACAGCCCCATTCCTAACATCTTTCTTCTCTATTCTCTCAGGGCTAGCAAAGCTAAAAAAAAAAAAAAAAAAAAAAAAAAGATTCCTCCCTTTAAGGGAAAGAATTTTAAGGAAATATCCATGCTTAAAAAATCTTAATGCTCATGTATAATACGAACAAAAACAGTCTGTAGAGGAGAGGGATGGAGTGAAAAATAGACATTTAAGAAGCAAACAGATAAGAAATAGAAAGGAAAAGAGAAAAAAGAAAAAAGAATCACAGAAAGAGACTTGAATAAGGACAAAGAGAAGAACAGAGTAGGAGAGGAAGCTTTCTCCCATCCACTCAGAAGTTTGTGCCTGCCAGAACCATTTAGTGGAGCTGCTAAACAGCTTTGTTAAGGTGTTTATTCCCTAGACACAGTTCTGAGCTGTGGGCATTCAGTGGTATAGAAACAAATTCAGAGTATGCCAGGCACACAAGACAAGATTTCCTAGGCAGACATAGTGTTATGACTAATCTGCATAATCCCCTCACTCTGTTAAAGGAGGAAGGAGGAGACCATGAATCTGGGATTGTCAGCACTGACAGCTTTATTACAAAGGAGGAGCCCCTCAACTACTATACATTCTGGCATGTTAGAACTTACCCAGTTAAGAGGATAATCTGATTGCTTTATTGCTAATTTATTTTTCTCTAAGGCTCAAAGAGGAGAAAGATGAAGATGATGAAACATCTGACTATATTAAATCACAGGTTCAATTACATAAGATTCTTTTGGATACCCAGAACTATGGGAAATAAGGAGGCAGAAAGATAATGGATTCCCTTTTTTTTACTCGACACTCATCACTGCTACTTCTCAATACCTGCCTTGCTACCATCAGTGCTATTGTCCTTGTTTCTCTCTTTCTCTTGTGCTCTTTCTCCATTCCTCTTAGTGGGGAAATGTTCAGTTGTTGCCACTTCAGTAAAAAACAACAAAAACTCTTTGTATTGTAGTAATACACTTAGCTATGCTTATTCATCTATTTAAGCCATTTACCTATTTTATGCCCATATTAAGTGGGTATTTTCATTAAAAAATTACTTTAGATTTTTTTTTTCCCCTGAGCCAGAAGGGGGACAGAGAAAAGCAAAATGAAGACATTAAAAAATAAATCGTAATTATTTACAGACACTTTGCCACCCTAAGGACTGCATACTTCATGCCATTTTTCAGGCCATTACTGGAGTGGGCAGCTATTCCTTTCTCCATGGGATCTTCCCAATCCAGGAATTGAACCCAGGTGTCCCTCATTGCAGGCAGATTCTTTTCCAGCTGAGCCACCAGGGAAGCCCAAGAATACTGGAGTGGGTAGCCTATCCCTTTTCCAGGGAATATTCCTGACCCAGGAATTGAACTGGGGTCTCCTGCATTCCAGGCAGATTTTTTAACAGCTGAGCTATCAGGGAAGCCCTAATTATTATGAATTTTAAAACCTGAAAAATGAATACAGTAACAACTAGTAGAAATATTTACATATTTCCAAATATGTGTCAAGAAATTTATTTCTAGATTACTCAGCATTGAAACTAGATTTAATCTAGACAGATCTTGTTGTTGTTCGGTCACTCAGTTGTGCCCAGCTGGGCAATCCCACGAACTGCAGCATGCCAGGCTTCCCTGTCCTTCACCATCTCTCAGAGCTTGCTCAGACTCATGTCCATTGAGTTGGTGATGTCATTCAGACATTTAGTCCTTTGGCATCCCCTTCTGCTCCTGCCTTCAATCTCTCCCAGCATCATGGCCTTTCCCAATGAGTCGGTTCTTCGAATGAGGTGACCAAAGTTTTGCAGCTTCAGCATCAGCATCAGCATCAGTTCTTCCAATGAATATTCAGAGTTGATTTCCTTTAGGATGGACTGGTTTGATCTCCTTGCAGTCCAAGGGACTCACAACTCTTCTCCAGCACCACATTTTGAAGGCATCGATTCAGTGCTTAGCCTTTTTTATAATCCAGCTCTTACATCTGTACACGACTACTGAAAAAACATAGCTTTGACTATATAGACCTTTGTGGGCAAAGTAATGTCTCTGCTTTTTAATACACTGTCTAAGTTGTGATTGCTTTTCTTTCAAGGAGCTGCTGCTGCTGCTAAGTCACTTCAGTCATGTCCGACTCTGTGCAACCCCATAGACATCAGCCCGCCATGCTCCTCAGCCCCTGAATTCTCCAGGAAAGAACACTGGAGTGGGTTGCCATTTCCTTCTCCAATGCATGAAAGTGAAAAGTGAAAGTGAAGTCACTCAGTCGTGTCCGACTCTTAGCGACCCCATGGGCTGCAGCCTACCAACTCCTCCATCCATGGGATTTTCCAGGCAAGGGTACTGGAATGGGGTGCCATTGCCTTCTCCATTCCAAGGAGCAAGCTTCTTTTAATTTCATGGCTACTATCACCATCTGCAGTGTTTTTGGAGCCCAAGAAAATAACTTCTCTCACTGTTTCCATTGTTTTCCCACCTGTCTACCATGAAGTGATGGGACTAGATGCCTTGATCTTCATTTCTTGAATGCTAAGTGTTAAGCCAGCTTTTTCACTCTCCACTTTCACTTTCATCAGGAGGCTTTTTATTTCCTCTTCACCTTCTGTCATAAGGGTGGTGTCATCTGCATATCTGAGGGCATTGATATTTCTTGCAGCAAGTTTAATTCCAGCTAGTGCTTCATTCAGCCTCGCATTGAACGTGAAGTTCTGAATATAAGTTAAACAAATAGGGTGACAATATACAGCTATGATGTACTCCTTTCCCAGTTTTGAACCAGTCTGTTGTTCCATGTCCAGGTCTAACTGTTACTTCTTGACCTGCTACAGGTTTCTCAGGAGGCAGGTAAGGTGGTCCAGCATTCCCATCTCTTTAAGAGTTTTCCACAGTTTGTTGTCATCTACACAGTCAATAGTCTAGTCAATGAAGCAGAAGTCTTTTGGAATTTTCTTTTTCTATGATCCAACGGATGTTGGCTATTTGATCACTGGATTCTCTGCCTTTTCTAAATCCAGCCTGTACATCTGAAAATTGTCAATTCACATGCTGTTGAAGCCTAGCTTGAAAGATTTGAGAATTACTTTGCTGGCATGTGAAATAAGTGCAATTGTGTAGTAGTCTGAACATTCTTTGTCTTTGTATTCCTTTGAGATTGGAATGAAAGATGACATTTTCCAGTTCTGAATTTTCCAAATTGGCTGGGATATTGAATGCAGCACTTTAGCAGCTGCATCTTTTAGGATTTGAAATAGCTTAACTAGACCATCCAGGTATGACCTAAATAAAATCCCTTATGATTATACAGTGGAAGTGAGAAATAGATTTAAGGGACTAGATCTGATAGACAGAGTGCCTGATGAACTATGGATGGAGGTTCGTGACATTGAAAAGGAGACAGGGATCAAAACCATCCTCATGGGAAAAAATGCAAAAAAGAAAAATGGCTGTCTAAGGAGGCAATACAAATAGCTGTGAGAATAAGAGAGGTGAAAAGCAAAGGAGACAAGGAAAGATATAAGCATCTGAATGCAGAGTTCCAAAGAAGAGCAAGGAGAGATAAGAAAGCCTTCCTCAGAGACCAATGCAAAGAACTAGAGGAAAACCATAGATTGGGAAAGACTAGAGATCTCTTCAAGAAAATGAGAGATACCAAGGGAACATTTCTTGCAAACATGGGCTTGATAAAGGACAGAAATGGCATGGACCTAACAGAAGCAGAAGATATTAAGAAGAGGTGGCAAGAATACAAAGAAGAACTATACAAAAAAAAAAAATCTTCAGGACCCAGATAATCATGATGGGGTGGTCTCTCACCTAGAGCCAGACATTCTAGAATGTGAAGTCACGTGGGCCTTAGGAAGTATCACTACAAACAAAGCTAGTGGAGGTGATGGAATTCCAGTTGAGCTATTTGAAATCCTAAAAGATGATGCTGTGAAAGTGCTGCACTCAATCTGTCAGCAAATTTGGAAAACTCAGAAGTGGCCACAGGACTGGAAAAAGTCAGTTTTCATTCCTATCTCAAAGAAAGGCAATGCCAAAGAATGTTCAAGTTACTGCACAATTGTACTCATCTCACATATTGGTAAAGTAATGCTCAAAATTCTCCAAGCCAGGCTTCAGCAATACGTGAAGTGTGAATTTCCAGATGTTCAAACTGGTTTTAGGAAAGGCAGAGGAACCAGAGATCAAATTGCCAACATACGCTGGATCATGGAAAAAGCAAGAGAGTTCCAGAAAAACATCGATTTCTGCTTTACTGACTATGCAAAGCCTTTGAGTGTGTGGATCACAATAAACTATGGAAAATTCCAAAAGAGATGGGAATACCAGACCACCTGACCTGCCTTTTAAGAAACCTGTATGCAGGTCAGGAAGCAACAGTTAGAACAGGACATGGAACAACTGACTGGTTCCAAATAGGAAAAGGAGTGCAATAAGGCTGTGTATTGTCACCTTGCTTATCCAACTTATTGCAGAGTACATCATGAGAAACGCTGGGCCAGAAGAAGCAGAACCTGGAATCAAGATGGCCGGGAGAAATATCAATAACCTCTGGTATGCAGATGATACCACCCTTATGGAAGAAAGTGAAGAGGAACTAAAAAGCCTCTTGATGAAAGTGAAAGAGGAGAGTGAAAAAAGTTGGCTTAAAGCTCAACATTCGGAAAACGAAGATCATGGCATCTGGTTCCATCACTCTATGGGAAATAGATGGGGAAACAGTGGAAACAGTGTCAGACTTTAATTTTCTGGGCTCCAAAATCACTGCAGATGGTGATTGCAGCCATGAAATTAAAAGATGCTTACTGCTTGGAAGAAAATTATGACCAGTCTAGATAGCATATTTAAAAGCAGAGACATTACTTTGCCAATAAAGGTCTGTCTAGTCAAGGCTATGGTTTTTCCAGTAGTCATATATGGATGTGAGGGTTGGACTGTGAACAAAACTGAGCACTGAAGAATTGATGCTTTTGAACTGTGGTGTTGGAGAAGACTCTTGAGAGTCCCTTGGACTGCAAGGAGATCCAACTAGTCCATCCTAAAGAAGATCAGTCCTGGGTGTTCATTGGAAGGACTGATGCTGAAGCTGAAACTCCAGTACTTTGGCCACCTCATGAGAAGAGTTGACTCATTGGAAAATACTCTGATGCTGGGAGAAATTGGGGGCAGGAGGAGAAGGGGACGAAAGAGGGTGAGATGGCTGGATGGCATCCCTGACTCAATGGACGTGAATCTGAGTGAACTCCGGGAGTTGGTGATGGACAGGGAGGCTTGGCATGCTGTGATTCATGGGGTCACAAAGAGTCAGACAGGACTGAGTGACTGAATTGAACTGAACTGAACTGAATTCCATTACTTCCAGGAGCTTTGTTTGTAGTGATGATTCCTAAGGCCCCCGTGACTTCACACTCAAGCATGTCTGGCTTTAGGTGACTGATCACACCATGGTGGTTATCTGGTTATTAAGATCTTTTTTGTATAGTTCTTCTGTGTATTCTTGCTACCTCCTCTTAGTATCTTCTGCTTCTGTTAGGTCCATATCATTTCTGTCCTTTATTGTGTCCATCTTTGCATGGAATTTTCCCTTGGTATCTCTAATTTTCTTGAAGAGATCTCTAATCTTTCCCATTTTATTTATTTTTTCCTCCGTTTCTTTGCACTGATCTCTGAAGAAAGCTTTCTTATCTCCTCTTGCTATTCTCTGGAATTCTTCATTCAAATTGATATATCTTTCCTTTTCTCTTTTGCCTTTCAATTCTCTTCTTTTCTCAGCTATTTTAAAGCCTCCTCAGACAACCATTTTGCTTTTTTGTGTTTCTTTTTCTTGGGGAAGATTTTGATCACCACCTCCTGTACAATGTTGCAAACCTCCATCCATAGTTCTTCAGTTACTCTGTCTAGTCTCCTTTAATCAAAAATAAGAGTGTGGTAAGAAGAATAGGCAATTATCAGAATTTTATTGAAGATAGGATAAAAAAAAAACTGTAGAATATTAATAGAATAATGGCATACTCTGATATATATATATATATATATATATAAATTTATAAGGCAAACTCTTTATATAAAAAATAGGTTACAGGGATTCAGTGGGGGGTGTTTTGAAACGTATACAGGTACATTCAGACAGGTTTACTGAAATGGTACAAATTTCCCTAATAAATTGTCTTTTGTTTTTAAATATATCAGTGCTTTCAGTCATTTGGCTATACACAAAGAACCTTTTTTTTTGAACACTACAAAAAAGCAATCAATATATTTTTTTGTTTTTAAAACGATCTACCTAAGTTTTCTAAAGTAATTGTCCCCAAACACGAAAACTGAAGGTGAATGCGATAGAGGGCTTTTGGAGATCATCTCCAGCCAAGTCTGTCCTGGGTGACTCCCCTCACCCCATACACACTTTTCCAGCCCTTTTCCTCCTGGGCTGGAGCCTGCTCCCTCTGCACAGGGTGACCAGGGTCCCTGCGACTCAGGAGGGGGCAGTGATCCTGCTTGTTTCTTCTCATTCCTAAGCCCCATGCCCGAATGGTCAGCACTGTCCTCGAAGAGGGGGGGACCCCGGACGCTAAGGGAGCACGTGGCCACCCTGTTTCGTCAGTCCTCAATAGTGTCTGGGAGGTAACGGCTACTCAAGAGGATCGGGTTTTGCCATGAAATGAGAAGGGGGGGTTTCTCATATCCAAATTTTGCTGGGGATCAGATGACAGCCAAGGGTGTGCACCCCACCCCACCCCATCATCATCTCCTCGTCCAGGAAAGTGGGACATCCAGAGGTTATGTTAGTGTCCTGCACTGTGGGGCAGAGTGGATTTGATAATGGTACCCCAAACAGTAATGCCCCCCCGAATCATAATGCCGTGTCCACACACGCCTGACCTGTGGCCACAGTGGAGGTCTCCTGGGAGACGCCCACCCTCAGGCCAAGCCTTGCCCCGCAGGCCCACCCTGACCTTCCCCCACCGAGGTGTGGTTGGTTCTGCTCACACTCCTCCTGGCTCCCTTGCAGGAATGTCAACCTTGTCTGTCCTTAAAAAGATAATCCTGATGCTATTAATCTGGGAGTGGACCAAAACCTGGTTTTGCTCTGACTTCACAAATGGCAGCACGTCAGCTATTCACTTTGTCAGCTCTAGGTGTCACTTCTTTGGGTGGCTTCTGGTTGATCTGGGCAGGGGGTCCTGTCTTTGGCTCTCCCCCTCCTGGGGCAAGAGGACAGCCCCTGTACTCTGATATTTTAAACATATATATGTTTCCTTTTACTCTAATAGGAAACCAATACTAGAGTTAAAGGGGTTAGAAAGTGATGATAGTAGTAATTCAGCTAAATGATGGCAATGACTTAGATAACTGAGTACCACAGTGGAATCCTCCAAACTGACCTGATTCTGGGTATAGTTTAGGATTGAGTGCTTAAGACTGTGTTGGATTGATTTGAGACTGTAGTAAAACTAGATAAAAAGAAGAATATTAGTGTTAAAATTCTGTGGTAATGTAAATGGTATTACTATTTCCTCAGACAAAAAGAAACAAACAAAGAAACTGGTTGGAAAGTAGATTACAGAGTGCTGGATATCAAAAGGTCTCTCACGGAATTCTTAATCTTATATATATAGTAGCCATTTTGTGCTGCACATTAGACAGTACCATGAATCATAATTTACTTGGTCTTCAATGAAGACATTTTACTAGAGATAACAAAATGAATATATTAAGGTGGATAAACAAGTGTGAAGTACAAAATGGAAGATGACTTTAAAAATTGCTTTATGTATACATTTAAAGGCATGTGACCATATGATATCAATATTGAAATGGAATAATAAGAACAGAAAATTGAGCTCAGAAGTAATAATTCTAGCATCTCAATATTTAATGGATAAGCCATGGAGGGGAGCTACTAAGAAGACAGAAGTCACTCAGCTAAGAGAAAACCGGAAAAGCAAAAGAAGAAAGTGTTTCAAAGATGTGGTTGTGATAACAGTCACTGATGTGGCTGGTGAAGTAAAAAATGGTATGCATGTGACAACTAGGACTTGGCAACTTGCCTATGGAAAGTTTGGCAAGAAAAATGTTTCTTAATAGAGAAAAAAAGAGTAAGCTGTAGAAAGAATGGAAAGCAAGACAGGCAATTCCCTTGAGGAAACTGTTTTAAGCTGTGAAAGAAAGTTAAAAATTCTACTTTTGTTGAAGATAGCTACAGGTTAAGAGATTTCTGTAGTTGGGTCCATTGTTTTTGCTTTTAATTATTATTTAAAATATGTAGCCTGCTAAGATGTTTATATACTCTACAGAATTATCCAAGAGTATAAGATAAACTGATTAGAAAAACAGGAAAAATGGGAAAATAATATTTCTGTACAACCCTTGAAAGATAGGATCAGTGGCCTAGGTGGAGGTTTGGGGCTTTAGGAGAGAAATATATAAATGGCAGATTAGTAGATATGAGTATAATATTGCTAAATGGTTCTTTACTGATTGCTTTTAATTTCTAAACTTGTATAGAAGGTCATCAGATTAGGTAAGAGGGGCTGCTTTTTAAGGAGTGATAAGAGATTGTGAATATTTGTTTTGCAGTTTGGGGGATTTACATTTTAGGAAGGAATTAATGGGTAAAGTTATTTCTTGGCATAAATGTTAAAAGAATAAAAGTAAATCTTTGGGGGAGTTTCTAATGTTCTCTTTGTTTTCCTGGAGATTCCAGCTGTTACAGTGAAGATACTATTAAAAAATATGGAGCTAGCTGGATGTAACCAGTGATAGATATGGTCAGCCATGATTGTCATTAGGGCTATCAGCAGGACTCCAATTTTCTCCCATCTGAGATATTTAGTAGGATTGTATTTCCTTATCCCTTGGAAATAAGTGTAATTAGATGACTTAGGTTTTTGTCCAGATATTTAAGCAAATCAGACATATATAACTTCTAGATGCTGGCAGAAATGTCAATAACCTCAAATGTGCAGATGACACCACCCTTATGGCAGAAAGTGAATAGGAACTAAAAAGCATATTGATGAAAGTGAAAGAGTAGGGTGAAAAGGCTGGCTTAAAACTCAACATTCAAAACAAAGCAAGATCATGGCATCCGGTTCAATCAGTTCAGTTCAGTTCAGTCGCTCAGTCGTGTCCGACTCTTTGCGACCCCATGAATCACAGCACGCCAGGCCTCCCTGTCCATCACCAACTCCAGGAGTTCACTCAGACTCACGTCCATCGTGTGAGTGATGCCATTCAGCCATCTCATCCTCTGTCATTCACTTCTCCTCCTGCGCCCAATCCCTCCCAGCATCAGAGTCTTTTCCAATGAGTCAACTCTGCATGAGGTGGCCAAACTACTGGAGTTTCAACTTTAGCATCATTCCTTCCAAAGAAATCCCAGGGCTGATCTCCTTCAGAATGGACTGGTTGGATCTCCTTGAGTCCAAGGGACTCTCAAGAGTCTTCTCCAACACCACAGTTCAAAAGCATCAATTCTTCAGCACTCAGCTTTCTTTGCAGTCCAACTCTCACATCCATTTAAGACTACTGGAAAAACCATAGCCTTGACCAGATGGACCTTAGTCGGCAAAGTAATGTCTCTGCTTTTGAATATACTATCTAGGTTGATCATAACTTTTCTTCCAAGGGGTAAGCGTATTTTAATTTCATGGCTGCAGTCACCATCTGCAGTGATTTTGGAGCCCCCCAAAATAAAGTCTGACACTGTTTCCACTGTTTCCCCATCTATTTCCCTTGAAGTGATGGGACCTGATGCCATGATCTTCGTTTTCTGAATGTTGAGCTTTAGGCCAAATTTTTCACTCTCCTCTTTTACTTTCATCAAGAGGATTTTTAGTTCCTCTTCACTTTCTGCCATAAGGGTGGTGTCATCTGCATATCTGAGGTTATTGATATTTCTCCCGGCAATCTTGATTCCAGCTTGTGCTTCTTCCAGTCCAGCATTTCTCATGATGCACTATGCATATAAATTAAATAAGCAGGGTGATGAAATACAGCCTTGATGTACTCCTTTTCCTATTTGAAACTAGTCTGTTGTTCCATGTCCAGTTCTAACTGTTGCTTCCTGACCTGCATACAGATTTCTCAAGCGACAGGTCGGGTGGTCTGGTATTCCCATCTCTTTCAGAATTTTCCACAATTTATTGGGATCCACACAGTCAAAGGCTTTGGCATAGTCAATAAAGCAGAAATAGATGTTTTTCTGGAATTCTCTTGCTTTTTTGATGATCCAGCGGATGTTGTCAATTTGATCTCTGGTTCCTATGCCTTTTCTCAAACCAGCTTGAACATCAGGAAGTTCACAGTTCACGTATCGCTGAAGCCTCGCTTGGAGAATTTTGAGCATTACTTTACTAGCATGTGAGATGAGTGCAATTGTGCGGTAGGTTGAGCATTCTTTGGCATTGCCTTTCTTTGGGATTGGAATGAAAACTGACCTTTTGCAGTCCTGTGGCCACTGCTGAGTTTTCCAAATTTGCTGGCATGTTGAGTGCAGCACTTTCTCAGCATCAACTTTCAGGATTTGAAACAGCTCAACTGGAATTCCATCACCTCCACTAGCTTTGTTAGTAGTGATGCTTTCTAAGGCCCACTTGACTTCACATTCCAGCATGTCTGAGTCTAGATGAGTGATCACACCATTGTGATTATCCGGGTCATGAAGTTATTTTTTGTCCTATTCTTCTCTGTATTCTTGCCACCTCTTCTTAATATTTTCTGCTTCTGTTAGGTCCATACCATTTCTGTCCTTTATTGAGCCCATCTTTGTATGAAATATTCCCTTGGTATCTCTCTTTTTCTTGAAGAGATCTCTAGGTTTTCCCATTCTGTTCTTTTCCTCTATTTCTTTGCACTGATCACTGAAGAAGTCTTTCTTATCTATTCTTGCTATTCTTTGGAATTCTGCATTCAGATGCTTGTATCTTTCCTTGTCTTCTTTGCTTTTCACTTCTCTTCTTTTCACAGCTATTTGCAAGGTGTCCCCAGACGGCCATTTTGCTTTTTTTGCATTTCTTTTCCATGGGGATGGTCTTGATCCTTGTCTCCTGTACAATGTCATGAACCTCATTCCATAGTTCATCAGGCACTCTATCTATCAGATCTGGGCCCTTAAATCTATTTCTCACTTCCACTGTATAATCATAAGGGATTTGATTTAGGTCATACCTGGTTGCATCAGCTCAAGGCAAATAGATGGGAAACAATGAAAACAGTGACAGACTTTCTTTTCTTGGGCTCCAAAATCACTGAAGATGGTGTCTGCAGCCATGAAATTAAACAATGCTTCCTCCTTGGAAGAAAAGCTATGATAAACTTAGCATATTGAAAAGCAGAGTCATTACTTTGCCAACAAATGTCCATGTAGTCAAAGCTATGGTTTCTCCTATAGTCATGTATTGATGTGAGAGTGGGACCATAAATCAAGCTGAGGGCTGAAGAATTGATGCTGTTGAACTGTGGTGTTGAAGAAAACTCTTGAGTCCCTTGGACTGCAGGGAGAAAACACCAGTCAATCCTAAAGGAAATCAGTCCTGAATATTCATTGGAAGGTATGATGCTGAAGCTGAAACTCCAATACTTTGGTCACCTGATGTGAAGAACTGACTCATTAGAAAAGACTGTGATGCTGGGAAAGATTGAAGGTGGGAGGAGAAGGGTATGACATAAGATGAGATGGTTGGATGGCATCACTGACTCGATGGATATGAGTTTGAGTATCCTCTGGGAGTTGGTGATGGATAGGGAAGCCTGGCATGCTGCAACCCATGGGGTCGCAAAGAGTCGGACATGACTGAGTGACCGAACTGAACTTTTGGATTAAGCGGTAAAAGCTAGCATGTAATTTTATGTCTTCTCTGAAACAGTTACAGGAGATTTTGACAGTTTAAGTTCTGAAGTAAAGAATTCTGCACCAAATTTGGAGGAGCAAGGTAGAGTGGTGTTTAGGAGGTTCAAACTACTATCTATAAAAAATAAGCTACTAGGATATCTTCTACAGCATAGGGAATATAGCCAACATTTTATGATAATTTTAAATGGAGTATAAGCTATTAAAAAATAACAATGTTATTTACCTATAAATATTGCAATATTGTAAATAAATTATATTTCAATTTTAAAAATGTTATACATCAGAACCCCAAAGGACCTGTAACAAAATGTAATAATTGCAAGGAGTAAATGTTTTTTTATTTATCACTTGAGCCAAGGATAAGACCTTACAAAGAGAGTGATTTGAATGTTACTATAACTTAAACTACACTATTACAAGTTAATATGAAGAAAAGAGAAGAAACTGAAGTAATGGGGCTCTTCATCAGGGAAGGATACTAATTCTTCACAAATGATCTAAAGTACATGATAAAAAGATAAATGAACAGAGAAATTGCACGGTCAGTGAACTGGATGTCTGAATAAAGTTGAAATGTAGTTTTTAATTGGGAGTAATAGGATAAGTAACCTAAAAAGTGAGTGATTGTTAGACAGCACAAAGCTTGAAATTGAATTTCAGATAATTCATTTGTGTATGACATGGTCTGGGTTATCACTCTGGTAACATGTTGTTGTGATTAGGTGGATGAAATGATTATTAGAATGAGGAGGTGCAAGATTTGAAAGGCTAGGATATGGATGGATCATAGGCAATGCCAGTTTAGCAAATGGTATGTGCTGCAGTCCATGGGTTCGCAGCATCGAACACGACTGAGCGAGTGAACTGATTTACCATAAAATGATAAATTACTTGCAAAGGCAAATAAGATAATTTATAACATTTATGACCTTATTTCCTATTATGGCCCGCCAAGGAGCAGGAGGAAGCTCCTTCATGTTCTATATTTTAATACAGAAATATCCACTTATTTGAATACATTGTGTTCTTTGAGCCTAGGCCATTGTACATGCTTTGTCCTATACACGGAACTTTCTTTCTCCTTCCCAGATTGACTATACCCACAATTTTTCGCCTCACTCAATATTTTATATTTTTCTTTAAATTTTAAGAATCAATGTGAACAACATTTCCATTGGAAGTTTATCTCAACATCAAAATTAACCACTCTTACCTTTAAAACTATGAGGAATTTTTGATTAACATTCATATTAATATTAATAGTATTGTCCTATTTTTTCTGTCACATATAACTTTGTTGTCCACCTTGCTAAACTGAGTTCTTTTTGATAGTAGGGAACATGTTTTGCCTGATGTATTATACTTAACTATAAAGTCAGTCAAACAAATTAAACAAGTTTCTTACTCAAACACAATGTTTTAAAAGTATATATTCATGAAAAAATTTTAAAAATCTTAGACTCAATGGTGAGATCTTGAGTATACTTGTGTAAATGAAATACTATTCTCTTTCAAGTAAAAACTTATGTTGGAACTAAGTTCAGTTGAATTCAGTCATACAGTTGTGTCTGAGTCTTTGTGACCCCATGGGTTGCAGCATGCCAGGCTTCCCTGTCCATCACCAACTCCTGGAGCTTACTCCAACTCATGTCCATTGAGTCAGTGATGCCATCCAACCATCTCATCCTCTGTCTTCCCTTTCTCCTCCCACCTTCAATCTTTCCCAGCATCAGGGTCTTTTCAAATGAGCCAGTTCTTTGCATCAGGTGGCCAAAGTATTGGAGTTTCAGCTTCAGCATCATACCTTCCAATGAATATTCAGGACTGATTTCTTTTAGGATGGAATGGTTGGATCTCCTTGCAGTCCAAGGGACTCTCAAGATTCTTTTCCAACATCACAGTTCAAAAGCATCAATTCTTGGGCGTTCAGCTTTCTTTGTAGTCCAACTCTCACATTCATACATGACTACTGAAAAAAATCATAGATTTAACTAGATGGATCTTTGTTGGCAAAGTTTCTGCTTTTTAATATGCTGCCTAGGTTGGCCAGAACTTTTCTTCCAAGCAGCAAGCATTTTGATTCATCTGCCTTTTCTAAATCCAGCTTGAACTTCTAGAAGTTCTCAGTTCACCTACTATTGAACCCTCATTTGGAGAATAGTTTTCATCAGGAAATGGCAAATCAGATGCAAATCCTTATACTAAATATGATGACTTTGGTTTTCTTTTATTAATTCACAATAATTAAATTGTTTATTGTATCTATTCTTTTTTACCCTCTTTTCAAAAAAAGTGTATTTTCTGTGTATTTAAAATGTTAATTGATGATAACTACCTATAATTTTAATAAATTCTGGAAGAACTTAATTGCCTGAGAGCAAATGCTTTATTTGACTTAAAATGGTTATACTTTAAAATAAATGAGAGATATAATGGAGAACATAGGGGATATAGCTATTTTATAAAAATTTATATGGTATATAATCTATAAAAATATCAAATCACTCTGCTGTACACCTGAACTTAATGTAATATTGTTAGGTCAAACATCAGTTTTAAAAAGTGGTAATATTTGGAGATAATGGGCATTGAATTGTATTCTTTTCATTCACTTTGAGTCTTTTAAAGGAAAAATGATCAGAATTGAAATTGCAATGACATGAGGAAGTTTCTCAAAAAAAAAAAAAAAAGATTACTTGAAAGAAAGAGATCAGAACACCTATCTCTAAGAAGCAAAACAAACTAGATTGCTGAACTAATAGTCCTGAATTGTGTTCCCAGTATTCTTGGGTCTTGATGTCCAAATTTTGGGTTTTTCTTTCTGTGATTTAGCCAAATTATGTGGAGAAATAGATTAAAACTGGTCTGAGGATAAATAATAAATTCTCTAAATATTGCTTTTCAAGCTTTTTTATCTTAAAGTTAAATTTAATGGAGGAATGGACTTTTGAAAGAGATATAAAGCTAAAGTTTTACCTATACAAACATTAAGCATTATTTTATATTTATAACAAATCCAGAAATATAGAATTTTACTTTGGATGCTTTTGTTAAAGAGAGATAAGTTGTGCTGAATAATAAAAGGAATTTGTATTCTATAATACATTTAATGCCATTTTAGGAAAATACTATATAAATGTATCCTACTGTGTTACCCTATAGGTTAAAGGTCATCATTAAACTAATATGTGTTCACCTTACTTTGTTTTTTCTAAGTCATCTTCAAAAATCCAGCAGGAGTTGTAATCCCTACTGTGAGTCAGTTTTATGTGTCAGCTTGGCTAGACTATAGTTTTCCTTACTCAATCACATACTAATCTAGTTGTTGGAATGAAGGTGTTTTGTAGATGTGATGAAAGTCCATAATTAGTTGACTATGAGTAAGGAGGATCATCCTAAATAATCTGGACAGCCCTGATCCCATTAATTGGTAAGTCTTAAGAACAGAGATAAAGCTTCCCTGAATAAGAAGATATTATGCCTGTAAATAGCAGCTCCATTTTGTACCCCGAAATTCTTTCTGCTCTTCCTGCTGCTCTGCATTTACAGATTCCAGAGTTGGCTGGCCATTTCTCACAGTTATGTAAGCTAATTCCTTTCAATAAATCTCATTCTGTTTCTCTCCGAATTCTTCTGTTTTTCTGGTTACACCTACTTGTAAGTATTAAGGTGATTTTTATTTCCTCCAGCATCTAGTTACCTCTCTGAGTGTCTTGGAACTTTTAGAGCTAAGGTGTTTCTTTATATTTCTGCATTTTGAAACTTTATTCTAAAAATTTTCTTGGTGTCATCTTTAGGACTTTCTATACTATTATTTTTTGGGGCTCCAAAATCACTGCAGATGGTGATTGCAGCCATGAAATCAAAAGACGATTACTCCTTGGAAGGAAAGTTATGACCAACCTAGATAGCATATTCAAAAGCAGAGACATTACTTTGCCAACAAAGATCCATCTAGTCAAGGCTATGGTTTTTCCAGTGGTGATGTATGGATATGAGAGTTGGACTGTGAAGAAGGCTGAGCGCTGAAGAATTGATGCTTTTGAACTGTGGTGTTGGAGAAGACTCTTGAGAGCCCCTTGGACTGCAAGGAGATCCAGCCAGTCCATTCTGAAGGAGATCATCCCTGGGATTTCTTTGGAAGGAATGATGCTAAAGCTGAAACTCCAGTACTCCTCATGCCACCTCATACTCCTCCTCCACTCTTGGCCACCTCATGCGAAGATTTGACTCATTGGAAAAGACTCTGATGCTGGGAGGGTTTGGGGGCAGGAGGAGAAGGGGAAGACAGAGGATGAGATGGCTGGATGGCATCACTGCCTCGATGGACATGAGTCTGAGTGAACTCCGGGAGTTGGTGATGGACAGGGAGGCCAGGCGTGCTGCGATTCATGGGGTCACAAAAAGTTGGACACTACTGAGTGACTAAACTTAACTGAACTGAACTGATACAAAATATCATGGCATCTGCAAACAGTGATGATTTTACTTCTTTCTTTTCAATTTTGATTGTTTATTTTTCTTGTCTGATTTCTCTGGTTAGGACTGTAGATACTATGATGAATAAAAATCATGAGAGGGTATCTTTGCCTTGTTTCTGACCTTACAGGAAATTCTTTCATCTTTCTATCATTTAATATTGTGTGGTTGGATATGGCCTTTATTTTGATCAGATATGTTCTCTCTATACACTCTTCATTGAGAAGTTTTAATGATAAATGGTTATCAAATTTTGTCAGGAGATTTTTTTCTGCATCTATTGAGATGATCCTATGATTTTTATTTCTGTATGTCACTTTGATCTGTAGATATTGAGCCATCATTCCATCCTGGGATAAATTTCACTTGATTGTGGTGTATGATCCTTTTAATTTAGTGTTGAATTAAGTTTGCTAATGTGATGTTGAATAGTTTTGCATCTGTGTTCATCAATGATATTAGCCTTTAATTTTTTAGGGTAGGGGTGAACTTTGTCTAATTTTTGTATGAGGGATTTGGCTTTGTCCCTGGAGGAAGAAATGGCAACACACTCTAGTATACTTGCCTTAAAAATCCTATGAACAGAGGAACCTGGTGATCCACAATCCATGGGGTTGCACAGAGTCAGACACGACTAAGCAACTGAATACATATTCATGCACACATGTTGGTTTTGTAAAATGATTTAAGAGAGAATTCCCTCTACAGATATTTTTGGAACAGATTGAGAAGGTTCAATGTTAACTCATCTCTAAATATTTGGTAGAATTCACCTATGAATCCATATGATTCTGTACTTCTAATTCTGGGGAGTTTTTAAAAATATTATACTGATTCAATTTTGCTACTGGTAATTGGTCTAATCATATTTTATATTTCTTCCTGGCTCAGTCTTGTGTTATAGATTTATAGAAAATTGTCCACATCTTGGTTGCATATTTTTGCTGTTTTGTTGCTCAGTATCTAAGTTGTGTCTAGTTTTTTGTAACCCCATGAATGCAGCATGCCAAGCTTCCTTGTCCTTCACTATCTCCCAAAGTTTGCTCAGACTCATGTCCCTCGAGTCAGTGATGTCATCCAGCCACTTCATCCTTTGCTGCCTCCTTCTCCTTTTTGCCTTCAATGTTTCCCAACACCAAGGTCTTTTCCAGTGAGTCCCCTCTTCTCAACAGGTGGCCAAGTATTGGGGTTTCAGCTTCAGCATCAGTCCTTCCAATGAATATTCAGGGTTGAATTCCTTTAGGATTGACTGGTTAGATCTCCTTGCTGTCCAAGAGACATTCAGAGTCTTTTCCAGGACCATACTTGGAAAGCATCAATTCTTTGGTGCTATGTCTTCTCTGTGCTCCAACTCTCACATCCATAAATGACTACTGTAAAGACTATAGCTTTGACTATACAGACCTTTGTTGGCAAAGTAATGTCTCTGCTTTTCAGTGTGCTGTCTGGGTTTGTCATAGCTTTTATTCAAAGAAGCAAGTGTCTTTTAATTTAATGGCTGCATTCACCATCCACAGTGATTTTGGAGGCCAATAAAATAAAACCTGTCACTGTTTCCACTTTTCTGCCATCTATTAAACATGAAGCAATGGGTCCAGATGCCATCTTCTAAGTTTTTTGAATGTTGAGTTGTAAGCCAGCTTTTTCATTCTCCTCTTTCACCTTCATCAGTTCAGTTCACACTCAGTCGTGTCTGACTCTGCAACCCCATGGACTGCAGCACGCCAGGCTTCCCTGTCCATCACCAACTCTCAAAGCTTGCTCAAATTCATGTCGTTCATGTTGGTGATGCCATCCAGCCATCTTATCGTCTGTTCTCCCCTTCTCTTCCTTCCGTCAATATTTCCCAGCATCCGGGTCTCTTCAAATGAGTCAACTCTTCTCATCAGGTAGCCAAAGTATTGGAGTTTCAGCTTCACCATCAGTCCTTCTAATTAATATTCAGAACTGGTTTCCTTTAACAGTGACTAGTTTGATCTCCTTGCAATACAAGGAATCAAGAGTCTTCTCCAGTGCTGCAATCTGAAAGTATCAGTTCTTCACTACTCAGCTTTCTTATGCTCCAATTTTCAAATCCATAAATGACTACTGGAAAAATGATAGCTTTAACTATATGGACCTTTGTTAGCAAAGTAATGTCTGTGCTTTCTAATATCCGGTATAGGTTTGTCATAAATTTTCTTCCAAGGAGCAAGCATCTTTTAATTTCATGGATGCAGTCACCATCTACAGTGATTTTGGAGCCCAAGAAAATAAGCTTGTCACTGTTTCCATTGTTTCCCCATCTATTTGCCATGAAATGATGGGACCAGATGCCATGTTCTTTGGGTTTTGAATGAATGTTGAGTTTTAAGACAGCTTTTTCACTCTCTTCTTTCACTTTCATCAAGAGGATTTTAGTTCCTCTTCACTTTCTACCATAAGTGTGATGTCATCTGCATATCTGAGGTCATTGATACTTCTCCCTGCAAACTTGTTTCCAGCTTTTACTTCATCCAGTTCAGCATTTTGCATGATGTACTCTGCATATAACTTAAATAAGCGAGGTAATAATATACAGCCTTGACATACTCCCTTCCCAATTTGGAGCCAGTTCATTTTTCCAAGTCTGATTGTAACTGTTGCTTCTTGACCTGCATACAGGTCTCTCAGGAGGCAGGTAAGGTAGTCTGGTATTCTCATCTCTTTAAGAATTTTTCACAGTTTGCTGTGATCCCCACAGTCAAAGGCTTTGCCATAGTCAATGAAGCAGAAGTAGATATTTTTTGGGAACTCTCTTGCTTTTTTGATGGTCCAACTGATGTTTGTAATTTGATCTCTGGTTCCTCTGCCTTTTCTAAAACCAGCTTGAATATCTGGAATTCCTCAGTTGATGTACTGTTGAAGCCTAGCTTGGAGAATTTTCAACATTACTTTATTAGCTTGTGAGATGAGTGTAATTGTGTGGTAGTTTGAACACTCTTTGGCATTGGCTTTCTTTGGGATTGGAATGAAAACTAAGCTTTTCCTGTCCTGTGACCACTGCTGAGTTTTCCAAATTTTTTGGCACATTGAGTGCAGCATTTTCACAGCATCATATCTTAGGATTAGAAATAGCTCAGCAGGAATTACATCTCATCCACTTGCTTTGTTCATAGTGATGCTTCCTAAGGCCCACTTTACTTTGCATTCCAGGATGTTTGGCTCTAGGTGAGTGATCACACCATTGTGGTTATCTGGGTCATTAAGATCTTTTTTATATAGTTCTTCTGTGTATGCTTGCCACCTCTTAATATTTTCTGCTTCTGTTAGGTCAATACAATTTCTATACTTTATTGTGCCCATCTTTACATGAAATGTTCCCTTGGATTCTACAATTTTCTCGAAGAGATCTCTAGTCTATTGCATTCTATTGCTTTCCTCTATTTGTTTGCATTGATCACCTAGGAAAGCTTTCTTATCTCTCTTTGCTATTCTTTGAAACTCTGCATTCAGATGGATATATTTTTCCTTTTCTCCTTTACCTTTCCCTTCTCTTCTTTTATCAGCTATTTGTAAGGCCTCATTTTTGTATTTCTTCTTCCTGGGGATGGTTTTGATTACTGCCTCTTGTAAAATGTTTGAACTTCCATCCTTAGTTCTTCAGGCTCTACCTATCGTATTTAATCCCTTGAATCTATTTGTCAATTCCACTGTATAATCAGAAGGGATTTGATTTATGTCATACCTGAATGGTCTAGTGGTTTCCCCTGATTTCTTCAATTTAAGTCTGAATTTTTGCAATAAGGAGTTCATGATCTGAGCTACAGTCAGCTCCCAATCTTGTTTTTGCTGACTGTTTTGAGCTTCTCCACCTTTGGCTGCAAAGAATATAATCAATCTGGTTTCTGTGTTAACCATCTGGTGATGCTCATAGGTAGAGTTGTCTATTGTGTTGCTGGAAGATAGCATTTGCTATTACCAATGGGTTCTCTTGGCAAAACTCTGTTAGCCTTTACTCTGATTCATTTGTACTCTGAGGCCAAATTGCCTGTTATTCCAGGTATCTTTTGAATTCCAACCTGCATTCCAGTCCTCTGTGTTGAAAAGGACAACTTTTTTGATGTCAGTTTTAGAAGGTCTCGTAGGTATTCATAGAACCCTCAGCTTCAGCTTCTTTAGCATTAGTAATTGAGGCATGGATTTGGATTACTGTGGTCTTGAATGGTTTGCCTTGGAAATGAACACAGATCATTTTGTCTTTTTGAGATTGCACACAAATACTGTGTTTTGGACTCTTTTGTTGACTATAAGGGCTACTCCATTTCTTCTTAGGGGTTCTTGCCCACAGTAGTAGATATAACGGTCATCTGAATTAAATTCCCCCATTCCAGTCTTTTTTAATTCATTGATTCCTAACATGTCGATGTTCTCTCTTGCCATCTCCTGTTTGACCACTTCCAAATTACCTTGATTCATGGACCTTACCTTCCATGTTCCTATGCAATATTGTTCTTTATAGCATCAGACTTTTTACTTTCATCACCAGTGATATCCACAACTCAGTGTTAGTTTTACTTTGGGTCAGCCTCTTCATTCTTTCTGGAGCTATTTCTCCACCCTTCTACAGTAGCATGTTGGGCACCTATCAAATTGGGTAGCTCATCTTTCAGTGTCATATCTTTTTGTCTTTTCATACTGTTCATGGCTTTCTCAAGGTAAGAACACTGAAGTGGTTGCCATTCACTTCTCCAGTGGACCATGGTTTGTCAGAACTCTCCACTATAACCTATCCATCTCTGGTGGGCCTACATGGCATGGCTCATAGTTTTATTGAGTTAGACAGGCTGTGATCCAAGTGATCAATTTGGTTAGTTTAAAAAAAAAATTGGTTAGTTTTCTGTAATTATGGGTTCCATTCTGTCTGCCCTCTGATGGATAAGGATAAGAGGCTTGTGGAAGCTTCCTGATGGGAGGTACTGGCTGTACTGGAATCTGCCTTTTGCTCTGGTGAGTGGAGCCATGCTCAGTAAATCTTTAATCCAATTTTCTGTTGATGGGTTGGACTGTGTTCTCTCCCTGCAGTTTGGCCTTAGGCCAAACTATGGTAGGGGTAATGGCAGTAATGGTGACCTCCTCAAAATGGCTTATGCCAGGACTTGTGTTCAGTGCCCCTGACCCCAAGGCAGCCACTGTTGACCCACTGTTGACTGAGACTCCTGGACACTCGCAGGCAAGTCTGGCTCAGTCTCTTCTGGGGTCACTGCTCCTTTCTTCTGGGGTCCTGGGGCATACAAAGTTTTGTTTATGCCCTGCAAGAGTTGGCTTCTCCAGTCCTTCGAAAGTTCTGTCAACAAATCTCTCTGATCTTCAAAGTCAGATTCCCTGGGGGCTGTCAGTCCCTATACCAGATCCCCACATTGTGAAATCTATTGTGGGTCCTGGAACTTTTGCAACAGTCCAAGAACTTCTTTGGTATAATTGTTCTTCAGTTTGTAGGTTGTCTGCTCAGTGGCTCTATGGTGGGGCTCACATGCTGCGCCTCCCAGGTTTGCTGCAGCCAGAGCTTCTCTCCCCTCAGCAGGACACTGCTGCCCAAACCTCCACAAGAGACACTCAAACACTCAAAAGCAAGTCTGGCTCAGTCTCTCTGGGGTCCCTGGGTCCTGGTGCACACAGCGATTTGTTTGAGCCCTCCAAGCTCTCTGGCGAGTATGAGGGTTTGATTCTAAACGTGATTTTTCCCTTCCTACCAACTTGGGGCTTCTCCTTTTCCCTTGGACATGGGGTATCTCTCTCTCTCTCTCTCTCTTTTTTTTTTTTTTTTTTTTGATGGGATTTACTGACTAAGGTCTGTCTAGTCAAGGCTATGGTTTTTCCAGTAGTCATGTATGGATGTGAGAGTTGGACTATGAAGAAAGCTGAGTGCCAGAGAACTGATGCTTTTGAACTGTGGTGTTGGAGAAGACTCTTGAGAGTCCCTTGGACTGCAAGGAAATCCAACCAGTCCACTCTGAAGGAGCCCATCTCTGAGATTTCTTTGGAAGGAATGATGCTAAAGCTGAAACTCGAGTACTTTGGCCACCTCATGAGAAGAGTTGACTCATCAGAAAAGACGTTGATGTTGGGAGGGGTTGGGGGCAGGAGGAGAAGGGGACGACAGAGGATGAGATGGCTGGATGGCATCACTGACTCGATGGACGTGAATCTGAGTGAACTCTGGGAGTTGGTGATGCACAGGGAGGCCTGGCGTGCTGCGATTCATGGGGTCGCAAAGAGTCGGACACGACTGAGCGACTGAACTGAACTGAACTGAACATTCTCGTATCAATGGTTGTTCATCAGTTAGTTGCAATTTTGGAGCTATCATAGAAGAACAGGACATGGAACAACAGACTGATTCCAAATAGGAAAAGGAGGACGTCAAGGCTGTATATTGTCACCCTGCTTATTTAACTTATATGCAGAGTACATCATGAGAAATGCTGGGCTGGAAGAAGCACAAGCTGGAATAAAGATTGCCGGGAGAAATATCAATAACCTCAGATATGCAGATGACACCACCCTTATGGCAGAAAGTGAAGAGGAACTAAAAAGTCTCTTGATGAAAGTGAAAGTGGAGAGTGAAAAAGTTGGCTTAAAGCTCAACATTCAGAAAACAAAGATCATAGCATCCGGTCCCATCACTTCATAGAAAATAGATGAGGAAACAGTGGAAACAGTGTCAGGCTTTATTTTGGAGGGCTCCAAAATCACTGCAGATGGTGACTGCAGCCATGAAATTAAAAGACGCTTACTCCTTGGAAGGAAAGTTCTGACAAACATTGACAGCATATTAAAAACCAGAGACATTACTTTGCTGACTAAGGTCTGTCTAGTCAAGGTTATGGTTTTTCCAGTAGTCATGTATGGATGTGAGATTTGGACTGTGAAGAAGGCTGAGCGCAGAAAAATTGATGCTTTTGAACTGTGGTGTTGGAGAAGACTCCTGAGAGTCCCTTGGACTGCAAGGAGATCCAACCAGTCCATTCTGACGGAGATCAGCCCTGGGATTTCTTTTGAAGGAATGATGCTGAAGCTGAAACTCCAGTACTTTAGCCACCTCATGCAGAGAGTTGACTCATTGGAAAATACTTTGATACTGGGAGGGATTGGGGGCAGGAGGAGAAGGGGACGACAGAGGATGAGATGGCTGGATGGCATCACGGACTCGATGGACGTGAATCTGAGTGAACCCCTGGAGTTGGTGATGGACAGGGAGACCTGGCATGCTGCGATTCATGGTGTCGCAAAGAGTCGGACATGACTGAGCGACTGAACTGAACTGAAACACAGCTTTTTTATCCATTCATCTGCTGATGGGCATCTAGGTTGCTTCTATGTCCTGGCTGTTATAAACAGTGCTGCGATGAACACTGGGGTACATGTGTCTTTTAATTCTGGTTTCCATGGTATGTATGCCCAGCAGTGGGATTGATGGGTCATATAGCAGTTCTATTTCCAGTTTTTTAAGGAATCTCCACACTGTTCTCCATATTGATTGTACTATTTTGCATTCCCACCAACAGTGTAAGAGGGTTCCCTTTTCTCCACACCCTCTCCAGCATTTATTGCTTGTAGACTTTTGGATCACAGCCATTCTGACTGGCATGAAATGGTATCTCATTGTGGTCTTGATTTTTATTTCTCTGATAATGAGTGATGTTGAGCATCTTTTCATGTGTTTGTTAGCCATCTGTATGTCTTCTTTGGAAAAATGTCTATTTATTTATCTGACCCATTTTTTGATTGGGTCATTTATTTTTCTGGAATTGAACTACAGGAGTTTCTTGTATATTTTTGAGATTAGTTGTTTGTCAGTTGCTTAATTTTCTATTATTTTCTCCCATTCAGAAGGCTTTTTCACTTTGTTTTTAGTTTCCTTTGTTGTGCAGAAGCTTTTAATTTTAATTAGATCCCATTTGTTTATTTTTGCTTTTATTTCCAGTGTTCTGGGAGGTGGGTCATAGAGAATCTTGCTGTGATTTATGTCTGAGAGTGTTTTGCCTATGTTCTCCTCTAGGAATTTTATAGTTTCTTGTCTCACGTTTAGATCTTTAATCCATTTTGAGTTTTTTGAAGAGACTATTCTTTCCACTTTGTATAATTTTGACTCCTTTAACAGTAATTAATTGACTATATGTGTGACTCCTTTAACAGTAACTAATTAACTATACGTGTGTGACTATAGGACTTCCCTGGTGGTTCAGAGGTTAAAGCATCTGCCTGCAATGAAGGAGACCTGGGTTCAATCCCTGGGTCAGGAAGATCCCCTGGAGAAGGAAATGGCAACCCACTCCACTATTCTTGCCTTGGAAATCCCATGGATGCAGGAGCCTGGTGGCCTGTGTGACTATATGCCTGTTTTATTCATCTACCTGTTTATATACAAATACCATGCTATTTTGGTTACTAGAGTTTTGCAATCACTTTGGAATCAGAAATTATGATTCCTCTATCTTCTTTCTCAATATCACTTTAGTGACTTGGGGTCTTTGTAGTTTCATACAAATATTAGGATGGGTTATTCTGTTTTTGTAAAAAATATTTCATTGGAATTTTGGTAGGAATGGCATTAAATCTGTAGAGTACTTTGAGTAGTACAGCTATTTGACTATATCAATAATCTATAAGCACAAAATATATTTTCGTTTATCGGTGTCTTTGCTTTTTTACCCATATCTTATATTTTATCTACTTGGTTAAGTTTATACCTAGGTGCTCCTTTTGATGTTAGTGGTTTATTTTCTACATTTATTTTTTAGCTAGTTTCTTGTCAGTGTAAACAAATGCAACTGATTTTTCTGAGTTGAATTTATATGCTGCAAATTTACTGCATTCTCTTATTACTTCTAACAGTTATTTGGAAGAATTTTTTAGTTAAGTCACTCAGTCTTGTACAGCTCTTTCTGACCCCATGGACTGTAGCACACCAGACTTCCCAGACCATCACCAACTCCCAGACCTTGCTCAAACTCATGTCCATCAAGTTGGGGATGCAATCCAACCATCTCATCCTCTGTCATCCCCTTCTCCTCCTGCCTTTAATCCTTCCCAGCATCAGGGTCTTTTCCAATGAGTCAGTTCTTCATAGCAGGTGGCTAAAGTATTGGAGATTCAGCTTCAGCATCAGTCCTTCCAATGTGTATTCAGGACTGATTTCTTTTAGGATTGACTAATGTAATCTCCTTGATGTCCAAGGGACTCTCAAGAGTCTTCTCCAACACCACAGTTCTAAACCATTAATTCTTTGACACTCAGCTTTCTTTATAGTCCAACTCTCACAGCCATACATGACTCCTGGATAAACCATAGCTTTGACCAAATGGAACTTGGTTGGCAAAGTAATGTCTCTGCTTTTTAATATGCTAAGTTTGTAATAGCTTTTCTTCCAAGGACCAAACATCTTTTAATTTTATGGCTCAGTTACCATCTTCAGTGATTTTGGAGCCCAAGAAAAGAGTCTGTCAGTGTTTCCATTGCTTCCCATCTATTTGCCATGAAGTGATGTGACTGGATGCCATGATCTTGGCTTTTTGAATGCTGAGTTTTAAGCCAGCTTTTTCACCCTCCTCTTTCATTTCATGACGAGGCTCTTTAGTTCTTCCTTGCTTTCTGCCATAAGGGTGGTGTCATCTGCATATCTAAGGTTACTGATACTTCTCCTGCAATCTTGATTCCAGCTTGTGATTCATCCAGCCTGGCATTTTGCATGATGCATTCTGCATATAAGTTAAATAAGCAGCATGACACTATACAATCTTGATATTCCTTTCCCAATTTAGAATGAGTCTGTTGCTCCATGCCTGTTTTTAACTGTTGCTTTTTAACTTGCATACAGGTTTTGTAGGAGGCAGGTAATGTGGTCTTGCCTTCCCATCTCTTGAATGATTTTCCGCAGTTTGTTGTAATCCACACAGTCAAAAGCTTTGGTGTAGTTAATAAAGCAGGAGTAGATATTTTTTCTGGAATTCTCTTTTTCTATGAACCACATAGGTTGACACTTTGATCTCTGGTTCCAATACCTTTTCTAAATCCAGGTTGAACATCTGGAATAATTTTTAGGGGTTTCTGTCTCTAAGACCATGTCATCTTCAAAAAGAAAATTTTGTCTTCTCATTTGATTTGGATGACTTTTATTTCTATTCTTACCTAGTAGCTCTGCTAGGACTTCTAGTATTATATTGGATAGGAGTGGTATTTTCCTTTTAATGTACTGTTGAATTAGGTTTTCTGATATTTTGTTAAATATTTTTCATCTATGCTTACTGAGTATACTTCCTTATTATTATAATTTTGTGGTATCTTTTCTGGTATTGTTACCAAGGTAATCCTGGCCTCCTAAAAGTAGGAGTTGGAAATACACCCTTCTCCTCAATTTTTTTGAAATAGTTTGAGAAGGATTAGTACTAATTCTTTAATTTTGGTAGAATTTACCAGTGAAACCATCTGTCCTGGTCTTTTGTTTGCCAAGATATTTTTAGTTACTATCTCAATCTTTGTGCTTATTATTTGTCTATTCAGATTTCCTAATTCTTCATGATTCAGTCTTGGTAGGTTGTGTATCTTTAGGAATTTACCATTTCTCAGTTGTCCAGTGCACTGGCTTATAATTATTCATAGTATTCTCATTATATTTGTATTTATGTGGTAATTAATTGTGATATTATTTTCTATTTATTTTATTTGAATCTTCTTTTGTCATAGTTCATTATAGCTAAAGGTGTGATAATGTATCTTTTTTGAAAAAAAAGTTAGCTTTTTAATCTTTTCTGTTGTCTTTCTAGTCTATTTCAATGATTTTCTGCTCTAATTTTTGTTATTTTGTTTCTTCCACTAACTTGAGCTTAATCATTTTAATTTTCTTTTGTGTTTTCTCTTTCTATAGTTCCTTGATGTGAAGTTAGATCATTAATTTGAGATCTTTCTTTTTTCCTAATGCAGGAACTTATGCTATAAACTTCCCTTTTAGAATTGCTTTTGTACTGGTCTATAATTTTGGTTTGTTATGTTTCCATTTTTGTATCTTTTTTTTTTTTTCATTTCTTTCTTAGAGTCATTGATTATTCAGGAGTGTATATATTGAGCTGCATATATTTGTGAATTTTTCAGTTTTGCTCCTATTAAAGGTTTTCAGTTTCATGTCATTGTGATCAGAAAAAAATACTGGTGTGAATACAGTTTTCATAAAATCGTTAAGACTTATTTTAATGTGACATATGATATAGCCTGAAGGATGTTCCGTGTGTATTTGAAAAGAAAATACATTCTGCTCCTCTTTGAAGTGATGTATGTCAAGTCCAGTTTCTCCAAAGTAATGTTTAAGTCCAAATTTTCCTTATTGATTTTCTATGTGGATGATCTATCCATTGGTGATAGTGGGGTATTGAATTCACCTAGTATTATGGTACTGTTACCTATTTCTCCTTTCAGATCTCTATTTGCTTAATATATTTAGGTACTCTGATGAGTATGCATATATACATGTGATATATCTTCTTGATGAATAGATTTTTTTATCAGTATAGAATGACTTTATTTGTCTTTGTTATAATTTTTGGCTTAAAGACTATTTTATCTGATATGAGTATAGCTAGTCCTCTCTCTTTTTGATTTCCCTTGTGTGGAATATATTTGTATACCTCTTCACTTTGTGTATCCTTAGAGCTGAAGTGAGTTTTGTGTGTGGGGATATTACTGAGTCTTTTGTTTTTCTAAACCCATTCAATTACTCTCTGCTTTTTTATTGAATAATCTGGTCTATTTGTATTTAGAGTAATTATTCATAGTGCTAGTTGCTCAGTTGTGTCTGACTTTTTGTGTCCCCTTGGTCTGTCCATGGAATTGTCAAGGCAAGAATACTGGAGTGGGTTGCCATTTCCTTCTCCAGAGGATCTTCACAACCCAGAGACTGAACCTGTGTCTCCTGCATTGCAGGAAGATTGCTTACCATTTAGCTACCAGGGAAGCCCCAAGGATTTATTAAAATATCATTTTATTGTTTACTAGCTGTTTTGTAGTTCCTTATCCCTTTCTCCCTCTGAAAGTCAAAGTCACTCAGTCATGTCCAACCCTTTGTGACCCCAGGGACTACACAGTCCCTGAAATTCTCCAGGCCAGAACTGGAATGGGTAGCCTTTCCCTTCTCCAGGGGATCTTATCAACCCTGGAATCAAACCCAGGTCTCCCACATTGCAGGCGGATTCTTTACCACTGAGCCACAAGGGATTCTAGCTGCATTCCTTTGTGAATTAATGAGTTTTTAAACAGTAGTAGGCTTTGATAGTCATTTCTCTTTATCTTTTGTTAATTTAAGTTTTTGCTTTATGGTTATAGACATAACAATCTATTTTATTCTGGTAACATCTTTAATCACATAAAAATCTCTCCTCTTTTACTACCCTCTGTTATGTACTTGATGTTAAAAATTGTCCTCTTTTATATTATGTATTCATTAACAAGCCTTATAGGTACAATCATCTTAATACTATGTATACTATGCTATGGGCTTCCTTGGTGGCTCAGCTGGTAACGAATCCACCTGCGATGCAGGAGACCTGTGTTTGATCCCTGGGTTAGGAAGATCCCCTGGGGGAGGGAATGGCTACCCACTCCTGTATTCTGGTCTGGAAAAACCCATGGAGTGTATAGTCCATGGGGTCACAAAGAGTCAGAGATGACCGAGCAACTTTCACTTATACTATGCTATATATTTTAATAACCATATTATTTAACTTTAATTAGTGACTTTTCATTTCAGTTTGAAGAATCTCTTTCCTACTTTCTTGTAAGGTAGGTTTAGTGGTGATGAACTTGCCTGGGAATCTCTCTCTCCTGTTCTAAATAACAACTTTCCAGCATAACGTATTCTCTGTTGACAGGTTTTTTTTTTTTTTTTTTTTCCTTTCTTTCTTTCAGGAGTTTAAATATATCACCCTATTCACTTTTTTTCTGCAAAATTTCTACTGAAAATTGCACTAACAGTCTTATGAGAGCTTCATTGTACATAACACATCACCTTTTTCTTGCTGCTTTTAAAATTCTCTCTTTGTCTTTAGCTTCTGACAATTCAGTTATAATGGGTATCACTGTGGATCTCCTTGTGACCATCTTATTTCGTGTTTTGGAGGGGCTTCATGGATCTGAATATATGTATATTTTTCCCAGATTTTGTTTTAAGTTTAATTCTTTAAATTAGATTTCTATATTTTCACTGATTTTCCTGGGTCTCCCATTAGTTGTATATTATTCAACTTGATGATGGCCCAAATCCCTTAAATTATCTGTCTTTAAAAAATTTTTCTCTTCTCTTTTTGCTCCTTTGACTGATATCCAATAACCTGTCTTCAAATTCAATAGTCCTTTCTTCTGACTTATCTAGCCTGCTCTTCAAATCTCATACTGAAATTTTCAGTTTAGCTTTTATACTAATCAGTTCCATGATTTCTGTTTGGTACTCTTCAATATTTTCTCTTTGTTAAAATTATCACTTCATTCATGTGTTCCTCTCCTAATCTTGTGAACATCTTTGTGATCATTATTTTTAAGCTGTGTTGTTTAATTCACTTAGTCTCTCTTACATTAGGGTCAACTTCTAGAGATTTATTGTGTTCTTTTGTTTGGGATACACACCTTTCTTTGTTTTCTTTAATTCTTTGTATTGGTTTCTAAGATAAAAGAGATAAAAAGAACCACCTTTTCCAGTCTTAACAGACTGGCATCATGTAGGAACTGCAGTTTCCAATTAACCTAGCCCATGATTCTAGGAACTTCTCAAATTTTTGTGCTTGTCCAAACCACCATCTTTATTCTTAGCGGCTCCCCAAAATTTAAAGTATGCCAAGTCCTCTCAAGATTCCAAGAGCAGAGAAAATGCCCACATACCTATGCAAACTCCTGAAACACTAATTTCCTGCTCTTTCAGTTCTTAGATGTGAGCTAACTAGAAACTCAAATTTTTGCAGCATCAGGAAAAATTGCGACACTAGATATGAAGTTTGGCCTCTATCAGGGAGAGATTGTAAGCTGGGTGTTTTCCATATTCCCTTTATATTAAGCCAGGGGAACTAGCCACTGCTAATGCTTATGCTAAAGCTTATGTACAGAACTGCTTTATTCTCTGCTGTAGCAGGGGAGTCATGAATGCTGAGCTTGATCAGTTCCCAGAGATAAGTGATTTAGGAGTCTCTTGGGTGGGAGCTATAGAAATTGGGTTACCAAATACATAGACAAGCTCTTTTCAGAGAAAAACTAAAACTGTGCTTTCTTGTTCTGGGGCATGTTGGGGAATGAAGGCACAGGAAGTCCCCACATGCCCATTTAAGCTTCTAGAGGATTACTAATTATGATCCCCAAAAGCTCCCACATAGAGGTTAATTAGAAGTCCAATCATTGGGCAGCAGCTAGGAATCCCTTTCTAGGGAGAAACTGGGAACCTAAGGTCATTGCCTTCTCCCTTTGCCCTGAGCCTGAAGGAAGTTTTTGTATCCCCATTTAAAAATTGCTTCTTTGTTTAATTTGGTCCTAGGGGACTTGCAAATACTGAGCCCCATTGCTTCTTTAAGCAAAGTGTTTTGTGAGCCAAAACACTTGTCCATGGTACCCACAAAAGTGTTTGGGTGGTACCCACAAAAGTGTTTGGATGGTACCCACAAAAGATGGCAAGCTAAATATGATTCAAACTGTATACTCCTCAAGGAGAAAGTGGGAGTTAGGGGTTCTTTCTGATTATAAGGAGCTGTGCAAGGTGTAGGCTTATCACATGAATATCTCATTTTTGTCTATTTCTATATGGGTAATTTCTCAATAATGTAAGGGAAACTTTCAGCTAGTTTCTGGATTTCACTGAGGTGTTTGATACATGTTTAACTATATATTTGGTGTAGTTACAGGAGAAGGGAAAGTCAGAAGCCTCCTATTCTACTATCTTGCCAATGTTCCTCTGAATGATTTTAAATAGTATTACATATTTAATTTTGGTCTTCACATATTCATTAGTGAACATACAGACACAATTGATTTATGTAGTTCAATTTATATCCCTCAATCATGCTAAATTCACTTATTAACTCTAGAACTTTATAATTTATTTTGGGATTTTTTTTTTTTTTTTTGTATCTTGCATGGGATTGTATATGTAAACTGTAATATTAGATGATCCTGAAAATGGGTTTATTTCTTCCTTTAATCTGTATGCCATTTTTATCTTTTTCTTGCCTTATTGTGATACATAGACCTGCTTCAGTTCAGTCGCTCAGTCGTGTCCGACTCTTTGCAACCCCAAGAATCACAGCACGCCAGGCCTCCCTGTCCATCACCAACTCCCAGAGTTCACTCAGATTCTCGTTCATCGAGTCAGTGATGCCATCCAGCCATCTTATCCTCTGTGGTCCCCTTCTCCTCCTGCCCCCAATCCCTCCCAGCATCAAAGTCTGAAATGCTTAGTATGGTGTATTATATTGATTGAAACTGTCCTACATCCTTGGAATGGCCTCACTTTATCCATGTATATAATTATTTGTAGTAATTGTTAAATCCAATTTTGTATATTTTGTTTAGAATTTTAAGATATAAATTTATAATATATATTGATCTACACTTTTATTTTTTATGCTTTGGCAGATTTTTGTATCACAATAGTACTAGCTTCTTAAACCAAATTAAGAAATGTATCCTATGTGTCTATATTACTTAAGATATTCTCTAGAATTAGTACTAATAACTCTTTCAGATTTAATACAATTCTCTAGTGGCAATACCTGAACTTAGAGATTTCTATTTGATAAATTTTAAAATTAAATATTTAATGTATTTAATAGTTTGTTATTGTTGTTGAGTCACTAAGTCATGTCTGACACTTTGTGACCCCATGGACTGTAACCCAACAGATTCCCCCATCAATGAGATTTACCAGGCAATAATACTGGAGTGGGTTGCCATTCCCTCCTCCAAGGGATCTTCCCAACCCAGGGATAAGACCTACCTCTCCTGCATTGTCAGGATGTCTCTATCCTGAACCACCAGGGAAGTCCTGTTTAATAATTACAAGGATATTTAAATAATCTGCCATGTTTTCTGTATTTTGCTAGAGGTTTCCCCTGCTATCCACAGTAATAGCATTCATATAAAAACTATAAGCTGAAAAGGTATAAAGTAAACAAACAAACTAAAAAAGCAGTTACCTTAGGCCATGTCTTTCTAATGAATGTACACAATAAGTGGAGATAAAGCACAAATGCTTTCAGACACAGTTCAATCTGTGATGCTTTGGTGGTGAAATGTTCAGTGTAGTTCCTGGGCAAGGAGCTTACCACTATTGCTTCTCTATAGCAGCTTGATGGGAAAAAAAAAAAAAAAAAAAAAAAATCATTTTCGCCTCTTTCTGTAAAAGTTAAAATCCTCTTTGGATCTCTTCCAGTTAGTGAGATAATGTGTTAAAGTAGGTCTTTTGTAAAAGCAAAGTGACAGAAAGTAAACTTTAATTGAGGAATACCAGTGTCGGAGAAGGCGATGGCACCCCACTCCACTACTCTTGCATGGAAAATCCCATGGGTGGAGGAGCCTGGTAGGCTGCAGTCCATGGGGTAGCTAAGAGTCGGACATGACTGAGCGACTTCACTTTCACTTTTTACTTTCATGCATTGGAGAAGGAAATGGCAACCCACTCCACTGTTCTTGCCTGGAGAATCCCAGGGACTGGGGAGCCTGGTGGACTGCCGTCTATGGGGTTGCACAGAGTCGGAGACGACTGAAGCGACTTAGCAGCAGCAATGTTGGTGGGTTTTGAGGAATTGTTTCCTCTCTTTTGTCAAGTAGTAGTGAGAGTTCGTTATGTCCTTACTATCTTTTAGATGTTGCAGAGTCTATAATAAAATCAATTCTTTCATTCATGATGCTAATAATTTTTATATTTTCATGTTTTTACTGTGCCAATCATGCAAGTGGTTTCTCAATTTTATTTATCTTCTCAAAGAATCAAATTTTGTTGTATTATTCTTATTTCAATTTTGTTGATTTCTGCTCTAGTTTCTTCTTCTCTTGTGAATGTCTTTGGTAATTTTGTTCTTGTGCTAGGTTCTTGAAGTGGAAGCTTAGATGATTAAGTTTAAATAAATTTTTATTCTAAAGACTTTTATTCTTTAGCCTGTAATTTGGTGGATTATATTAACTTTTGAATACTAAACTTATATTTCTCAATTACTAATTAAAGTACAATAAATCTTCCTCTCAGCACATCTTTAGCTATGTTGCACCCATATTGATATGATTTTCATTGATTTTGTTGTCTTGTTTTTGTTGAGATTTCTTCTTTGACCCATGAATTATTTACAATTGAGTTATCTAGTTCCCACATATTTGGAGATTTTCCTGTATTTTTTCTGTTTTTGATTTCTAGTATGATCCCATTTTTGAGAATACACTGTATTTTTCATTATTTTAAAATTGTCAAGATTTGTTTTATGGCCCAGGATATGGTGTTTATTGGTATATATCCTAACATCATTGGAGAATGTACATTCTGCTCTTGTTGGGTGAAGTATTCTATAAATGTTGATTAGATCTTATTAGTTGACAGCATTGTTTAGTTTTTCTATACTCTTGCTGTTTTTGTATATAGTTGTCTTATTAATTTCTGAGAGAAGAGTACTGGAATTAGAAAATATGACTGTGGATTCATCTATTTCTCTTTTTAATTCTATTAGTGTTTTCTTCAGACCACTGTCAGCTTTATTTTTTTGGTTCATACACATATAGGATTGCTATAGCCTTTGGATAGATTGAATCTTTTATTATTATCAGATTTCCTTCTCTTACCTGGTAATTCTCCATGATCTGAAATAGATTTTACCTGATATTAATATAGCCACACTTGTTTTTCTTGATTAATCTTTACATAATTTATTTTTACACCCCTTTATTTTCAATGTACCTATTATCTTAATAATTGAAGTGAATTTCTAGTAGAAATTCAGCATATAGTTCATTTATTTTTTAATTCATTCAATTGCTATCTTTTCATTTATGTTTAAACCACTTACATTAAACTACTTCTTGATATATTGTATAATTCTTTTTTTATTTTCATTGTCTCTATTTTTCTGTTTTGTTTTTCCTGTTCACTTGTTAGTTACTTGGGCCATTCTTATAATTCTTTTTTGATTTATTTATATTATTTTTGAGTATATCTCTTTCTAAAGAAATTTTACTGGTTGCTCTAGACATTACAATAAATATGCACAGATTAACCAATTCTGTTATCTGTATTTTGAATTGTTTGGAAACCTTACCTCTTTTGTCCCCTTTGTGTTTCCCATTTATAATTGCCTTAAATATTATCTCTGCATACATTTTGTACTATATGAGACAGTCTTATAATTTTTTATTCACCCATTAAACACAACTTAAACTCAACAGGAGAAAGGATTAATTTTTCCATATTTTAAAATTATCCATTATATGTCTTTTGATGTTACAAGATTTTTTCTTTTATCATTTTCTTCCTATTTAGAAAATAGTCTTTCTTTAAAGGCTTGTCTATTGGTGATATATTCTTGGTTTTCTTTCATCTAAGAATATTTTAGGGTTTCCCTGGTGGCTCAGCAGTAAGGAATACACCACAATGCAGGAGACATGGGTTTGATCCCTGGTAGGGAAGATCCCCTAGAAAAGGAAATGGCAACCTATTCCAGTATTCTTGCCTGGGAAATTCCATGGACAGAGGAGACTGGTAGGCTACAGTCCTTGGGATTTCAAAGTGTTTGACATGACTGAGTGACTAAACCACAACAAAAAAGAATATCTTAATTCCCCTTCATTCCTAAGCATGTTTTTGCTAGATAGAAAATTCTGTACTGACAGTCCTTTCTTCCAGCACTGGAAATATGCTGTGCTATATATCTCTTTGCCTCCATGATTCCTCTTGAGAAATCTTTTCAATTGAATTACTTACCCCTTAGAGGTAAGGTGTTATTTCTCTCTTGTTCCCCAAACTTTTTTTTGTTTGTTTGTTTTTGGAAGTTCTACTATGATTTGTCTTGATGTAGAATGCTTTGGTGTTATGAAATGTGGATTTGTTTCAGCCTTTTTAATCTGCAGGTTTTTGTCTTTTGCCAAATATAGAATGTTTTCAGACATGATTTGAGTGCTTTTCTAACCCTGCCCATTTTTTTTTCCTCTTTCTTTAAGGAACTCAAATGACACAAATATTAGGTCTGACAGGTCCCTGAACTTCTATTCATTATATTCCCATTCTGTTTTCTCAGATTTCTGTCATTCTGTCTTCAAATTCACTATTCTTCCAGTTGACTTGATGGTACCACTCATTGAGGAGGGATGCCTTGGTAGAAACAAGTGTCAGTTGAAGCCCAGACTCCCTGTGTGGTCTTCAGTGTTGCCACAATCAGGGGAAGTAGGGATTTATCTCACTGTCAGGCATAGAAATCCTGGCTCCATTACTCTGCTTCTCTGACATCAGCTTGGTTGAGGGATGTAGTGCCATGTGCCTAGAGAGAGTCCACATCTAGGCTCCCCATCTGGCCTTTGCTTGCATGTGTAGGGTGTCACCACAGTTTCTTCTGTGGTGTTTGGATAGAGTAGAACAATTATTATATAAAGTTTTCTTTTTCTCTAGGCTGCCTCGTTCTTTGTCCATTGGTGAGAGAAAGCAGCCATTTTGGGGACTTTTTTGACTGTGCCCATTGACATTTCCAGGCTATAGGTTTTTCCTCCTCAAAGTCTGTGGTACAAGGCAATAAGGAAACTCACTGCATTGTTATACCTGGGTTCTGAGTTACCTAACTAGTTTTTCTTCTCTCCAAATTTTGGATTTCTTTTAAATATAATGTCCAAGGTTTTCTATTAATACTCAATGGAATATCTAGTAAAAGGTATGTCTTCTTTCCTGGAGCAGAATCTGAGATTATATCAGCTTTTTAAAAGTTTGTATCATATATATGAAAGAGACTAATTATAATCAAGGAAAAAAGAGGAGTTAAATTGTAATGAATATAAGAAAAATGAAAAACAGTAACTACATGATTAAAAAAGATTCCTAAGAATGTTTTTGTAATTTTTCTGGGATATAAAAGGACTAGATGAAGAAAAGCATTGAAATTAAGGATAAACATGCTATGCTCATTAACTGTAAGATAGTGAAGTTAGATCTCTTTTGTAGAAAAATTTTAAATAACTAGGTTATAACTATCAAATTTCATAATTTCTCCAAAAGTTATTGTAAGCTTAATACAATAGCTGCAGCAGCATAGTTTTGAGTGAATTCTTTAATCTGTCCAAATTTCACTTTCTTACAAAATTTTTGGAAAGATCATTAGCAATAATGTCACATTGTTTGAAGATGGCAAACAGGAGGATTCAGATAGAGATACTAGGGAATATAAATAAGGGACACATTATTTCTGCAAAATTTAATGGGTCTGAAAGAAGGCTCTAGCTAAACTGTACGTATGGTGGTGGTTTAGTGACTAAGTCATGTCTAACCCTTGCGATCCCATGGACTGTAGCCTGCCAGGTTCCTCTGTCCATGGGGTTCTCCAGGCAAGAATACTGGCGTGGCTTGCCATTCCCTTCTCCAGGGGATCTTCTCAACCCAGGAATCGAATCTGGGTCTCCTGACTTGCAGGCAGATGATTTACCAACTGAGTTATGAGGGAAACCCAAAACTAGAAGTAAAAACAGAATAAAAACTGAGATTTCATGTGGAACCAAGAGAAGAGTCATATTGGAGTGACTAACTTGGTTAGATAGCATCACCAACTCAACAGACATGAATTTGAGCAACTTCCAAAAGACAGTGAAGGACAGGGAATCCTGAAGTGCTGCAGTCTGTGGGGTCCCAAAGAGTAGGACATGATTTAGCGATTGAACAACAAGCTTAGGAAAATGAAAGGAAGATAAATGGAGGGGAAAAAATCCTTAAAAAAAAAAAAAATAGGTCAATATATTTTGAAGACAGAACATAACTCCAAACCTGGAATTTTTAATGATTCTAATTGGAAAATCCTCTTTCTTTTGGAAATTTTTACACTAGAAATATGTTTTCTGACTTACGTTCCTCTAGCTTTAGAAACCTAATCAAGTACTTCAGATTAAAAAGCAGGTATGTAGTTTCTTATAGCTTCTATTATTTCTGTATTCTTAACAATTATTTAAAATTTTTGATTCGGTATGGTCATCAAAAAAATTTTCAATATGTTTGGTTTAATGTCGAACTCTCTGTTTTCTAATAATAGAAACTTACTTTACATTTTCTACTAACTGACTTCTTAGCATAAGAGTCAAGAGTCTCTACTTTGGCTCAAATTTTCTTGGACTGAATTTTGAGAATCTCAGAAGATTTAAGAAGCTAAGTCTGTACCCTAAATTAAAACATACTTTTCTGTCAGAGAGAAGAGTAACCTATTAATGTACAACTTTGTGTGAGTAAGTTGGGATTATAACAGCTCTTGGAAAGACAAAGTTATAACCCAAACTGGGAGACATAAGGTTCAAAACAAACCGATCTCGTATGTCCAGTTTAAAATAAATATATCAAGATAAAAGTCACTTTAGTTTGTAATACTGGGCAAATTTTCAACTATCTGTGCCTGAATTTCTTTAATTCCACCTAGAGTTGCTTTGACTGTTAATTTTTTTTTTCTTAAAAATTGCAGAGCATAATACCTGACACAATTTAGGTACCTACTAATTGTTAAAAATTGTTCTCATATTTTTATTGTGTTGACAAAATTAAGAGTCACAAGAGAATTTCTGGAACAAGAAATATATGAATGGCCAACAGGGACAGAGAAGTCTCATTTGTTTGGTTGTGGCAGCTGTGGGGATTTTATAGACTGCTTAGAAACATACACTTCTTAGATTTTTTTTCAAAGAGGTAGATCCCATTTTTTGTTGTCTAAATGACTGTCTTACTGTCACTAGTCTACAATCAGCATATAATGTCTTTCCATTCCCTACCCTAAAGAGATTTTTATTTTTCCCCATGCTCACTTTCTCCTCCTTCCCTATGATTCTGAGGACAACTTCAGTCCGGATTAAGCTACATTATATATCCGCGATGCACTGTTTAAAGGCATCCAGTAAAACTCAAAGAAAGTGCAAGATTATGATAGTCACATCATAGCAGATCAGAGCTATATTCTGAATGGTTTTATATCCAATGCCTATATATTCAGTGGTTTTGTGTTAAAAGTTTAAAAGGCACATCATAGGCGTTTTACATTTTGTCAGATAAGGATCAAATGAAGAAACCTCCTGTGTACTTACCAAGATAGCTTTTCCCCTTAACATTAAGCCTTTAGGAAAAAAAACTTTTTCTGAGGTAACCAAGTACAATGGCTTTGGGTTTTTTCCCTCATTTCTTTTACATACTAGCTGAATAGTCTGAATCTACACAAGTAATTCCCTTTTTATCTTGGCTTAGCTGGTAGATATCTATATAAACAAGTATTTCAAAATTAAATTATACACACATATATGTGCACATACTGGGCTTCCCTTGTGGCTCAGCTGGTAAAGAATCTGCCTGTAATGCAGGAGACCTGGGTTCTGTCCCAGGGTTGGGAAGATCCCCTGGAGAAGTGAAAGGCTCCAGTATTCTGGCCTGGAGAATTCCATGGACTATATAGTACATGGGGTCACAAAAAGTTGGACACGGATGAACGACTTTCACTTTATGAGTGGCATATGGGGCTTCCCCAGTAGCTCTGCTGGTAAAGAATCTGCCTGCAATGCAGGGAGAGCCCTATTCCATTCCTGGGTCAGAAAGATCCCCTGGAGAAGGGATAGGCTACTCACTCCAGAAGTCTTGGGTTTCCCTGGTGGCTCAGAGGGTAAAGAATCCACCTGCAATGAGAGAGACCTGGGTTCCATCCCTGGGTTGGGAAGATCCCCTGGAAGAGGGCATGGCAACCCACTCCAGTATTCTTGCCTGGAGAATCCCTATGGACAGAGAAGCCTGGCAGGCTGTAGTCCATAGGGTAACAAAGAGTCCAATACAACTGACTGACTAAACACAGTATACATATACATATGTAAATACATCTATTGAAAGCCTACCAAGTGCTAGGATGGCTGCAATAGAGTTGTTAGGGTTATAGAGGTAAAACAAAGTTCCTGCTCTCAAATTCATAGGCAAGTGGATTAGTGTAGGCATTTCAAAAAGCAAATACAAAAACATAAAAATCAAAATACAAATATGAAAGTACAAAAGTGCTCATTTTATAGTGAGCATATGTCAAAAGTTAAAGTCACTAAAGCAGCAATCAGCAAAATGCTAAAGTTGGTTTTAAAATCAATAGAGAGAGTCCAGGGTATACATAGTCAATAAAGGAAAGAAAGTTAAAATTAGATTGGATGATTGTTAATATAGTTACAAATCAAGTTAAAAACATATTGGGGGGTTATCTTTTCTAACAGAAATTATTAGTGTTTCTACTAAATAAAAATTATCTGCAAATTATCAGTATTCTCCTGAATCGCATCTAATATTGCAGACAATGGGCCATAATAAACAGCACACAAAATAATCAAATAACAGGAAACCCCTCTGGCTTCAGATGACTTGGAAGCAGAATTTTTGGACAATATGCTAGGATAGCTTTGCAAAGATACACAGTGGTCATTTGCCCTATATTTAATTTTGAATCATTTTCCTATGTGATGAAAACAGTTAATTAGGAGATTTCTATGTTTTAGTCTGATATGAGAATCAGGAAATACCTACTTGAGGCTTTCTTTTTGAATGTTTGAAGTAAAAGTATAAACTGATGAAAATCATTTGCAAACATTGACTTTCATCATGCAACTAATTTCTTAAAATTGCTTTATATGGTACACCTAAGTATGTTCTTTTTATCTAATATATTGTGGTGAATGCTTGTGATAATTTTCCTGACTACCCTGGTGGCCCTCTGGAGTTAACTCTTTTCTTCATTGTCCATTATTTTAATCTTCCTAAATGCTGGTAGGTTCCAGATGCAGCTGCTGTATTTTAAAGTCTTCAAATCTTGATGTGGGTACACACTCCTTCTCTAATCCTTATGAATAAGAAGATTTGAGCTTCCATGGTTGTTATCTTGTCCCACTCTGCACAATCTAGAATCAAGCAGGGATCTCTGAAGTAAAATTGTCTGCTGGGCCATCTGTTAGTATAGGACAGTTTAAAATGTTATTTTCATTTACCATATCCCACAGGAAACCATAGTAAAATTCCCTCTTGGAAAAATCTGTGATATAGATATTAGCAATGAATTTTTAAAGCCAACTTTTTTTTCAATAGGAGATAATATAACACCCATTAACTCAATTGGGAATATACTTGTACTTCCTATTCCCACACCAACTTGTCATCTCCATGAACAGATGCTAATACAAAAATAAAAATCACAAATCAGCACTTGAATTAGTGGGCAAACGTCTTCATATTTAAACACACTATTACCCTAATTCATTATGAGGCTCTTTGTTGGCAGATTTCCAAAGAAAGATGGAAGGTTTACCTAAACTCTAGATAATAACATGGTTTTTCAGCTCTGGCCTTTATTTCAGATTAGAGCTCAAAGAAATATGTTCATAAAATTAACCTGTGGTTATAGACTATTTCAAGGTTTTAGTATTGGATCTAAAATACTGGAAATAATAAAAATGTATTCACTTTGCAAACAGGAAAGCTATTATAGTATTCAGAATGCTTAATTAAAGACTTCTAAGTGTCAGTTACATTATCCACATACAATGTGGTTACTTTATTATTTATAACATGCCTCTGATTCTACCTAAAGTGGTGTACCCTAAACTCCCATGAAGAGTATATCATAGTGTAAGTATATTTGGTCAGAAACCACATCTAAAAGCTGGTGATCCATTAAAAAAATCTGAGTAAATCAAATATGAAACTTTGTTGCAATTTCTTTTTGGTTGCTATTGTCCTGATTATTTCACAGTAATCCAATTTTATGTTTCCATTTAGAATATTTTTTAAAGGTAATGAAATCCTCACTTTAACTTTCTCTTACAAATTTTTTTTCTGTTCTCCAATCCCTTAAACCAAGTTTCTGGCTGCTAATTATTATAATCACCACAAAAAAAGTCAAATTATTATTTTTGAAAAAATAGTAAGTTTTCTTTTAAATAATTGACTTTATTAAAAGGAAAAATAATTAACTGCTTTAAATTTTGCTATCAGGAAATAGGGATTATCATTAAAATTAGGTTAGTATCTTTCTAGACACTTTTATTTACTTATAGAAAAAAATACAATCAGATTAAAATACTTCAAAAAAAATTTGGCCATATTATATGTAGCTATTTGAATATTGATTACAATATTATATTTAAATGAGTACAAGGAAAAGTAGTTAAATCAAAAGAGAGGGAATGGCTAAAACTCAATCTGCTAGGCAAGTAATACTAGCACTTAAAATATTTAACTATTAGTAACAAAATATTTCGAGACTGGAATGGAAACACACTCCAGTATTCTCGCCTGGAGAATTCCATGGACAGAGAAGCCTGATTGGCTACATTCCATAGGGTCACAAAAAGTCAGACACGACTGAATGACTAACACACACACACACACACACACACACACACACACCCACACCAAAATATTATGACAAAAATTAATGTGGTTGGAATAACTGTATTTCTTTCAAATATGTCTTGATTATAGGCATATTTGCCTCTCTGCTGTGATGAGGTCCTTACATTTCCTCCCACTGCTTAGTTCTGATGGTTAGCTCTAGTATCTTTTGTTTTTCACCTTCCACCTTTTAAAATATTGATTTTCTTAATAATAATTTGAAGTACTGCCTAGAATTTTTTCACATAAAATGGAATAACTGCTTACACTGGTCTTTTATCTGTGGCTTCTTCATTTCTATATCCATTAGTTTTATTTATATGTTAAATGGCTAGATTGTCAAATTTCTTCCTTCTGTACTTCCTGTCACTTTGTAATGTTTATGCTGATGAATAAACTTTTTTTTCTTATCACATTGCTCACAGAAATTGTTTCTCCCTTCTTTCCATCCATCCGTTCATTTAACATTCTCTCTTTTTCTCTTCATTTAGTTCATATTTTTTTATGAGATAATGCCAGAATATTCATCAATAATTTCACCAACATGCTTTCAAAGATTAATATATTTGAATCTACTATTTTAAAAATGAATAGTAGCATATAATACACAACAATGTTACTATCTAGACTTCCCTGGTGGCTTAGACTGTAAAGCGTCTTGTCTACATTGTGGGAGACCTGGGTTCAATCCCTGGGTCGGGAAGATCCCCTGGAAAAGGAAATGGCAATCTACTCCAGTACTATTGCTTGGAAAATCCTACGGACAAAGGAGCCTGGTAGGCTACAGTCCATGGGGTCACAAAGAGTCGGACATGACTGAGCAACTTCACTTCACAAACCCTTTATCCTTTTATTTGGAGTCAGGAAGGGAGTTTAGTTTCTCAAATAGAGGCTCAACTCTGAGTTCATAGTATACAAAGAACTTGAATTAATTTTATATATCCTCAGACAAACAACAGATTTACATTAGTATGTGTATATCATCCCTTGCATAGAAATTACAAATAGAAAACAGGCCCCTAGAATTTTGAATGTCAGAAAAAAGGAATATTATCTTTCATTCAGGTTTGGTTAGGGGCCTGTACTTCTGTTGGTTACATTAGCAACCCTCTCCTTAAGAAGATGAGGAAAATATGAAACAGAATAAGATTAGAAAATGTGATGAAATACAAAAACATTGAAGTTACTGTTGACCCTAAAGAGTTGTGAACTGAATATTCATGTTCCTTCCAATGTCAAAAAGTCCTAACCCCCATATGAGAGAATATGGTGGTAAGTAAGTAGAGATTTGTACCCAAATAAGAAGACACATTTTACTTTCTTTTCCTCCATATAAAGAAATAAGGAAGAGGGCTCTTACCAGAGACACATCAAAATGGCATGATTATCCCAGAATTCTAGCCTATGAAATGGAAGAAATCAATTTTTGTTATTTAAGCCATCAATCTATGATATTCATGTATAGTTATAACAGTCTGAACTAAAAATCAGATTTTTCTCATGTTTTTATCCTTTTTAAAATTTATTTATATTTAAATTGAAGGATAATTACTTCATATAATTTTGTTGTTTTCTGTCAAATCTCAACATGAATCAGCCATAGGTATACATATATCCCCTCCTATTTGAACCTCCCTCTCATCTCCCTGATTCCCATATCTAGGTTGATATAGAGCCCCTGTGTGAGTTTCCTGAGCCATCCAGCAAATTCCCATTGGCAATCTATTTTATATATGGTAATGTACATTTCCATGTTACTCTCAACATACATCTCAGCCTCTCCTCCTTTTTCCCCATTGCATATGTCTATTCTCTATGTCTGTTTCTCCACTGCTGCCCTGTAAGTAAATTCTTCAGAACCATTTTTCTAGATTCCATATATATGCATTAGTATACAATATATATCTTTTTGACTTACTTCACTCTGTATAATAGGCTCTAAGTTCATCCACTTCATTAGAACTGACTCAAATGCATTCCTTTTTAAAGCTGAATAATATTTCATTGTGTATATGTAGCATAAGTTCTTTATTCATTCATCTGTTGATGGAAATCTAGGTTGCTTCCATGTTCTAGCCATTATAATTAGTGATTGAATAAACAATGGGATACATGTGTCTCTTCAGTTTTGGTTTCCTCAGGGTGGATGCCTAGGAGTGGGATTGCTGAGTCATATGGAAAAGGAGATGGCACCCCACTCCAGTACTCTTGCCTGGAAAATCCCATGGATGGAAGAGCCTGGCAGGCTGCAGTCCATGGGGTTGCTGAGGGTCGGACACGACTGAACGACTTCACCTTCACTTTTCACTTTCATGCATTGGAGAAGGAAATGGCAACCCACTCCACTGTTCTTGCCTGGATAATCCCAGGGATGAGGGAGCCTGGTGGGCTGCCGTCTATGGGGTCGCACAGAGTTGGACACGACTGAACCGACTTAGCAGCAGCAGCATGGTGGTTTTATTCCTGGATTTGTAAGAAATCTCCATACCGCCTTCCATAGTGGCTGTATCAATTTACATTCCCACCAACATTGTAAAACTGTTCCCTTTTCTACACACCTTCTCCAGAATTTATTGTTTGTAAACTTTTTGATGATGACCATTCCGACTGGTGTGAGGTGATATCTCATTGTGGTTTTGATTTACATTTCTCTAATAATGAACAATGTTGAGCATCTTTTCATGTGTCTGTTAGTTATCTGTATGTCTTCTTTGGAGAAACATCTGTTAAGGTCTGATTGGCTTGTTGCTTTTCTGGTATTGAATTCTATGAGCTGTTTATATGTGTTGGAAATTAATCCTTTGTCAGTTGTTTCATTGGCTATTATTTTCTCCCATTCTAAGGGTTGTCTTTTCACCTCGCTTGTAGTTTCCTCTACTGCGTAAAAGCTTTTAAGTTTAATCAGGTCCCATTTGTTTACTTTTTCTTTTATTTCCAGTTCTCTAGGAGATGGGTCATAGAGGATCTTGCTTTGATTTATGTCATCGAGTGTTCTGTCTATATTTTCCTTTAAGAGCTTGATAGCTTCTGTTCTGATATTTAGGTCTTTAATCCATTTTGAATTTATCTTTGTGTGTGGTGTTAGGAAGTGTTCTAATTTCATTCTTTTACATGTAGCTGTGACTTCTGCAATTATGCATCATAATCCATTACCAATGGCATCTGGCCCTGGGCTTTTGTTTTTTGGGAGATTTTTGATCACAGCTTCAATTGCAGTGCTTATAATTGGGTTGTTCATAAATTCTATTTCTTCCTGGTTCAGTCTTAGAAGATTGAACTTTCCTAAGAATCTGTCTATTTCTTCCAGGTTATCCTTTTTATTGTCATATAGTTTTTTTTTTTAATAATCCTTTGTATTTCTGCATGGTCTTTTGTAGCATCTCCTTTTCCATTTCTAATTTTGTTGATTTGATTATTCTCTCTCTCTCTTTTTTTTTTTGATAAGTCTGGTTAAAGGTTTGTCAATTTTGTATCTTCTTAAAGAACCAGCTTTTACTTTTATTAATCTTTACTATTGTTTCTTTCATTTCTTTTTCATTTATTTCTGCTCTGAACTTTATGATTTGTTTCCTTCTGCTAATTTTGGTTTTTGTTGTTGTCCTTTTTTTCCATTTATTTTAGGTGCAAAGTTAGGTTTTCTATGTGATGTTTTCCCTGTGTGTTGAGGTAGGATTGTATTGCTATAAGCTTCCCTCTTAGAACTGCTTTTGGTGCATCCCATAGGTTTTAAGTTGTGTTTTCATTGTCATTTGTTTCTAGAATATTTTTTTTTAATCCCTTTTGATTTCTTCACTAACCTGCTGGTTTTTCAGAAATGTATTGTTTGATATCCATGTGTTTGTTTCTTACTTTTTTCTTTTTTTCTTATAATTGATATCTAGTCTCATAGCATTGTGGTCAGAAAAGATACTTAATACAATTTCAATTTTCTTAAACTTACTGAGGTTTGATTTGTGACCCAAATTGTGATCTATCCTAGAGAATGTTCCATGTCTACTTGAGAAGAAGGTGTATTCTGCATTTGGATGGACTATCCTGTAGATATTAATGAAATCCATCTCATCTAATGTATCATTTAAGACTTGTGTTTCCTTATTAATTTTCTGTTTTGATGATCTGTCCAGTGGTGTGAGTGGCATGATAAAGTCTCCTACTATCATTGTGTTACTGTCAATTTATCCTTTTATGTGTCAGTGTTTCTCTTATGTATTGAAGTGCTCCTATGTTGCGTGCATAGATATTGACAATTGTTATGACTTCCTCTTCGATTGATCCCTTGATCATTATCCCTCTCGCAACACGTACCATCTTACTTGGGTTTCTCTTAACTTGGACGAGAGGTATCTCCTAACTGCCACCCCTCCTGACCTTGAACGTGGAGTAGCTTCTCTCAGCCCTCCTGTGCCTGCGCAGCCATCTCTCCTTGGACCTGGGGTTGCTCATCTTGGCCATGGTCCCTGACCTCGGGTGTGGGGTAGCTTCTCTCCACCACCGCCCCTGACCTTGGACATGGGGTAGCTCCTCTCGGCCACGCTTCTGAGAGGTCTATTGCAGACAGCAGGCTTCTGCTTCACAAAACCTGCTGCTGCTGCTACTGCTAAGTCGCTTCAGTCATGTCCGACTCTGTGTGACCCCATAGATGGCAGCCCACCAGGCTCCCCCATCCCTGGGATTCTCTAGGCAAGAATACTGGAGTGGATTGCCATTTCCTTTTCCAATGCATGAAAGTGAAAAGTGAAAGTGAAGTCGCTCAGTCGTGTCCAACTCTTAGCGACGCCATGGACTGCAGCCTACCAGGCTCCTCCGTCCATGGGATTTTCCACGCAAGAGTACTGGAGTGGGGTGCCATTGCCTTTTCCTCACAAAACCTAGCCAGGCCTAATTCCATGGGCTTAGCCCTTGCCCTCGGCAATGGTTCACACCCTGAAGAGTGGCTTCTCTCTGAATACTAACAAATCCACATCTTACTTATCACTTTGTCTCTCAATGAATTTTTGCAATGAGACATCAGAGCCTGAGCTTCATTAGTTTTGGCTGGGCTTGAGTCCTGGGAGAGAGCTGAAGGGCAGGAAGAAAAAGCACTCAGAAAAATGTGCCAAGGAATCCCCTTCATAGCCTCCTGGAAAATCTGCTGAATACCTGACCTGTGCTCACAGTTTTCATTGGCCTGATTCTTGGCACAGAGAAGAGTAAAGACAGAAGAACCCCCACCGGCTTGGGTAACAGCAGATAGTGCCTTTGGGACATACCAAAGAGTAGCCTCTCCAGAGTCCCTAAATTGTGCTCACTGCCGCCCGCCTGTTCGCGTGGGTTCAAGGAAACAAGAAATGAGAGATTGTAAAGGAATTAAGATTTTGTTAGCCATGTCCTTCCAGCCATGGGAGCAAGGACCTCCTACTTTAACCAGAGGTCTTCTTACTTGTTGCTTTTCCCTTGCTGCTTTTAATATTCTTTCTTTGTTTTTAATCTTTGTTAGTTTGATTAGTATGTGTCTTGACGTGTTTCTCCTTGGGTTTATCCTATATGGGACTCTGCACCTCTTGGACTTCATTGACTATTTCCTTTTCAATATTGGGGAAGTGTTCAACTATAATGTCTTCCAAAAATTTCTCGTATGCTTTCTTTATTCTCTTCTTCTTCTGGGACTCCTATCATTTGAATATTGGTGCATTTGATATTGTCCCAGAGGTCTCTGAGACTATCTTCTGGGATAGCCACTGTTTGTTCTTTGTCCTTTCTGCATAATATTCTATGGTATGGATCTCTTTAATCATTTGTTAAAGTATTGACTTAATATAAAGGTGAATGCAGTATTGGAAATTTATTATCAATCTCAAAGCAAAATAGATGAATGAAAACTGTCAATGATGAAAGGGAAAAAAGAAACATGATAGGAATGAGTTTGCAGCATGTTTTCCAGGCCATTGGTTTTCAACACTGAGCAAGGTGAACTGTGAGGAGGGAAGAAGAGCAACTGGGGCATTTTCATTCTTTTTGCTTTATTCTGCTCTTCAGAAGTTATTTCTGCCACTTTATCTTTCAGCTCTATGATTCATTCTGCTTCAGATATTTGGAATTCAAAGTTGCAATATATTGTTTCACCTCTCCTGAAATTCTGAAGTCCAGAAAATACTTTTTTTCCAGAATCTGCAGACACATCCTGCTAGACCTGATTCAACTGGACTTCATGGGGAAATACTGTCACAAAGGGAAGGGAAGATTGAAGCTCTGCTCCTGTCCACAGGTCAGGGCAGTGTCTCTGCAGCACATGTCCCCAGAGCTGTGCCCTCAAGGTGGAGACCTCCAGTCATTTGAAATTAGAGAAAAGGCCTCCCAGTGCCCCAGTTGCTCTTCTTCCCTCCTCACAGTTCACCTTGATCAGTGTTGACAACCAATGACCCAGAAAACCTGCTGTGGTACTCATTCCTATCATGTTTCTTTTTTCCCTTTCATCATTGACAGTTTTCACTCATCTATTTTGCTGTGAGATTGATAATAAATTTTCCAATACTGAATTCACCTTTATGTTAAGTCAATACTTTAACAAATGATTAAAGAGATCCATACCATAGAATATTAGGCAGAAAGGACAAAGAACAAACTGTGGCTATCAAAGCAACATGGATGCTGTTACAAATAATATTGAGAGGATATTTTGAGGAAAAAGTATCCAGACACAAAAGATTACTAAATAATTTCATCATATACAATGTTCATATAACTATGAACATTATTATATGTACATTATATGTATAAAATAAACATTAGAATTACATATCAAGATAGCTGTTACTTTTGGGGAGTGGGATAGGGTTAGGCGTGTTTTAGAAATGTGCAAAAAGCTATATATTGGCATTCTGTATTTTAAGCTTCTGTGTGGTTGTAGTGTATACATTCATCTTGTGAAGTTTATCAAACAGTATGTATACTTTGGTCAATGAACTTTTTTTTTGCAAAATTTTGAGTCAAAAGAATTGAGTTCTTTTCAATGTGTATAACTCTTAATCACTTAAAACCATTTAAGAGACAAAACAAACAATGTGAACAAACAGAAATTATTTATTTTTGTTTTTCAATTTTTACATGCTGAAATAATGGAAAATGTATAATTCAGTTTATATTAGTAATAAAACACATTTTTTCAGCTTTATATTCAGTTCAGTTCAGTTCAGTCACTTAGTCATGTCCGACTCTTTGCGACCCCATGAATTGCAGCACGCCAGACCTCCCTGTCCATCACCAACTCCCGGAGTTCACTCAAACTCATGTCTAATCAAATTTTATCCAGGCAAAAATTATATTTAAGTTAATTTTATTTCAGTATAGTTAATTTATGATGTTGTATTAGTTTCTGCTCTACACCAAAGTGAATCAGTTATACATATGTCCACTGTTTTTTAAATAATATATATTCTCATATAAGTCATTACAGAGTATTGAATAGAATTCCCTGTGCTATATCATAGGTTCTTCTTAGTTATCTATATTGTACAGAGTAGTGATGTGTATGTCAATCCAAATCTCTCAATTCATTGTTCCCTCCCTTTCCCCTTTGATAAAGATAAATTTTTTCCTATATTTGTGACTATTTCCATTTTGTAAATAGGTTCATTTGTATCATTTGCTTAGATTCTATATGTAAGTGATATCATGATATTTGTCTTTCTCTGATTTACTTTACTTAGTGTGACACTCTCTAGGTCCATCCATATTGATGTAAGAGGTATTATTTTGTTCTTGCTGGCTGAATAACATACCATTGTATATATGAACCACATCTTTATTCATTCCTCTGTCAACAGACATTTAGGTTGCTTCTTGCGTCCTGGCTACTGTAAATAGTGCTACAATGAAGACTACAATCTTTTCAAACTATGTTTTTCTCCATATATATGCCCAGTAGTAGAATTAGTGGATCATATGGTAGCTATTTTTAGTTTTTTAAGGAACTTCCAACTGTTCACTATGTTGGATGTACCAACTTACAGTCCCACCAACAGGGTAAAAGGGTGTCCTATTCACCATATCCTTACCAGCATTTATGTTTATAGATTTTTCAATAATAGACATTCTGATTTGTTGAGGTGATACCTCCTTGTAGTTTTGATGCATGTGAAATGAGTGAAATTGTGCAGTTGTTTGAACATTCTTTTACCTTGACTTTCTTTGTGATTGGAATGAAAACTGACCTTTTCCAGTCCTGTGGCCACTGTTGAGTTTTCCAAATTTGCTGGCAAATTGAGTGCACCACTTTCATAGCATCATCTTTCAGGATTTAAAATAGCTCAACTGGAATTCTATCACCTCCACTAGCTTTGTTCGTAGTAATGCTTCCTAAGGCCCACTTGACTTAGCATTCTGGGATGTCTGGCTCTAGGTAAGTGATCAGACCATCGTGGTTATCTGAGTCATGAAGATCTTTTTGGTATAGTTCTTCTGTGTATTCTTGCCACCTCTTCTTAATATCTTCTGGTTCTGTTAGGTTCATTCCATTTCTGTCCATTATTATGCCCGTCTTAGAATGAAATGTTCCCTCGGTATCTCTAATTTTCTTGAAGAGATCTCTAGTCTTTCCCATTCTATTGTTTTCCTCTCTTTTCTTGCACTGATCACTTAGGAAGACTTTCTTATCTCACTCTGCCATTCTTTCAAACTTTGCATTATGATGGATATATCTTTCCTTTTCTCCTTTGCCTTTAGCCTCTCTTCTTTTCTCAGATATTTGTGAGGCTTTCTCAGACAACCATTTTGCCTTTTTTGCATTTCTTCTTCTTAGGTATCACTTTGATCACTGCCTCCTCTATAATGTCATGAAGCTCCATCCATAGTTCTTCAGGTACTATGTCTATCAGATCTAATTCATTGAATTTATTTCTCACTTCCACTGTATAATCATAAAGGGTTTATTTTAGGTCATACCTGAATAGTGTAGTGGTCTTGCCTACTCTCTTTAATTTCTGTCTGAATTCGGCAATAAGGAGTTCATGCTCTGAGGCATAGTTAGCTCCTGGTTTTGTTTTTGTTGACTATATAGAGCGTCTCCATCTTCAGCTGAAAAGAACATAATCAATCTGATTTCTATATTGACTATCTGGCGGTGTCCATTTGTAGAGTCATCTCTTCTGAGGTTGGAAGAGAGTGTTTGCTATAACTAGTGCATTCTCTTGGCAAAACTCTGTTGGCATTTGCCCTTCTTCATTTTGTACTCCAAGGCCAAAATTGCCTGTTACTCTAGGTATCTCTTGACTTCCTACTTTTGCATTCTAGTCCCCTATGATGAAACGGACATCTTTTGTGTGTGTGTGTGTGTGTGTCTAAAAGGTCTTGTATATCTTCATAGAATGGTTCAACTTCAACTTCTTCGGCAATAGTGGTTGGGGCATAGACTTGGATTACTGTGATATTGAATGGTTTGCCTTGGAAATGAACAGAGGTCATTCTGTCCTTTTTGAGATTGCACCCATGTACTGCATTTCAGACTCTTGTTGACTATGATGGCTACTCTTTTTCTTTAAGACATAAGAAAGTCTTCTTATGTAGACAATGAAGTGAAATAGAGGAAAACAAAAGAATGTGAAAGACTAGAAATCTCTTTAAGAAAATTGGAGATACCAAGGGAATATTTCATGCAAGGATGTGGACAATAATGAACAGAAATGACAAAGATGTAACAGAAGCAGAAGTTATTAAGAAGCAGTGGCAAGAATGCGCAGAAAAATCTATACAGAGATATTCTTTATTGCAGATAAAAGAATATCTTGCACATATTGAACTCTCAATAAATATATGTGGAATTATATTGAATTTTTATTATGTAATTCCTCCTTTGAAGGACTTCATACTATAGTTTCAAATCCAGGGAAGATGTGAGACAGATTTCAAAGGAATGGATCAGTTATTTCAATGAAGAAAGGGTGGCTAATAAAGACAAATGTAACTGACTGATCAAAGAAGATGGGGAGTGAAATTTCTGGTTTAAGAATTAGACCATTTGGACAAGTTTAAAAGAAGAACAGAATACATTTCTTTCATGATAGCAAATATTATTGTAAACTTGGTAGAGTAGGGGTTTTAAAAACAGAAGTAAAACCCTACCTCCAGTAGAATAGAAACAAATGTGGGATTGCTAGGAGATCAAACCTGTCAATCCTAACGGAAATCAGTCCTGAATATTCATTGGAAGGACTGATGCTGAGACTGAAACTCCAATACTTTGGCCACCTGATGTGAATAACTGACTCATTGGAAAAGACCTTGATGTTGGGAAACATTGAAGCCAGGAAGAGTAGGGGATGAGAGGATGAGATGATTGGATGGCATCCCTGACTTGATGGACATGAGTTTGAGCAAGCTCCAGGAGTTGGTGATGCACAGGGAAGCCTGGTACTTTGCAGTCCATGGGGTCGCAAAGAGTCAGACATGACTGAGTGACTGAACTGAACTGACTGAAGAACAAGTGTGAGATGGGTGGGTCATATGAGAAAGAGAATGTAACACTTGTTCAGGCAAAGTCCTTAAAACAAAAAAGTAAACTAGGGAAAAAAAGTGAGCAGCGTATACTTTTGGGGCCACTATTTTAATTTTGACAAGAACACAATATGTTCATAAAGGACAAAGCTAGAGGCTCATATCCTTCACCTCAGAGAAATAGTATATTCCTGCATATATCTGTTTAGCGGGATGAAGATTTAATGTTCTTTGGGGTATATATAGTCAAAGAGAAAATTCAATGATAAAAAAAATAAAAACTAACCAACAATAATTTTAAAACTAGCTTAACTTCACTGGACTTGAAATTCATTTCTCTCTTCACAAAAGAAAGAGACTCTACACACTAGTGACTCTGCCAAGGCTTTAACATTCAGTGATATCCCATCAGTGCACACTAAAGAAAATGGAAAGCAAATGCCATGCCAAGATTAGACGTTTGTAGTTCTGTCTGCTTTTCCAACTCTCATCACACTCTGACACCAGGGACCAAAACAACATCATTTTAAACTTAAAAGTAAATTTTGTCATGTGAAAATTGCAGAAGAAACAAATCCTAGATAAGCATGCCCTTTTCTCTCAGGAAAAAAAAAAAAAAGCTGGATTATAAGGATCAAATTGCCCCACTGCTTTAAGACATGTTCAAACATTCAGTTATGAACTATGCATTTACAATTTATGCATCCTTATTACATTCCTGTTTTGTCATGTACTAATGCTAGATAAACAAATTCTCTGCAAAATAAACTCTATGTAAGAGATGTTAAGGTTAGTACACATGCATGTGAAAGCTAGCAAATGCAAACTAAAACTGCTATTGTGGTGCTTAGATTGCCTTGCTGGGGCAAGAAAACACATTCCCAAAGGCAGGGAAAGCGATCAGAATTAAAAACTGGCATGTCCAGAAAATTGCACCTATTTTTCTCATCTTTGCCAAAGTTGGAACCATCAAGTTCAGATATTTAAAGTTAGTAAAAAAAAGGTCTAGTTCTAAAATGTATAAAATCAGTAGCAGAGAAATAACTAAAATTGTACATTTTACACATTTAATTAAAATTTTCTAAGTAGAAATTCTTCTGCTATTTGCTAGAAATTCATGCTTTAAAAAAGTTACATGACAGTAGTGGCAAGTACATTCAATTTTATGTTTTCCCTAAGAATTATGGAAACATGGTTCAACCTGTGTCTGGAGGGAGTAGTTTGTTGAGACATAATCCACAGACAATAAAATGTACCAATTTGAAATCTACCATTCAATGTATTTATTATTAATTTAGTATTTAGTTTAATATTATAATTCTGTATATTCATAGTTATGCAACCATTGTCAAAACCAGTTCAGAAATATTAACACTGAAACTCCTAACACTGTGCCTTTTAACTGTCACTTCTCAGCCCTAGGTAACAACTAGTCTTCTCCTGTTCTTAAAGTTTTCCTACTCCTGGACATTTCATATAAGTAAAATCATAATATGTGGTCTTTTGCAACTGAATTATTTCACTCAGCATGTTTTCAAGGTTTATATTGTGTGCTGTGTGCTGTGCTCATTTGCTTCAGTCATGTCTGACTCTGTGCGATTTCATGAACTGTAGCCTATCAGGATCCTCTGTCCATGGATTCTCCAGGCAAGAATATTGGAGTAGGTTGCCAGACCCTTCTCCAGGGGATCTTTCCAACACAGGGATTGAACCTGTGTCTCTTATATCTCCTGTATTGGCAAGCAAGTTCTTTACCACTATGGTAGCTTATCTCAATGTATTTTTTATGGTTGAGGATATACAAGTGTATAGATAAACCAGAGCTGGTTCTTCCATTTATCAGTTGATGGGTACTTGGGTTTTTTCCTTCACCTTTTGCATACTGTTGTCACCATTAGAAAGGAGATTTCCTCAGTTCTTGCCCTTCCTGGGGGAAAAAAAAATTCAGGTGAGAGGCATAGAGCAGTTTTAAGTAGCAAGAGTTTTATTAAGCAGAGTGAACATACACTCCTGAGAAAGGATGAGAGCAGACTGTCTAGAAACCAGAAGTAGCTCCACAATGGGGTTGGATGGGGTTTTATAGAATAGTATTCCTTCCTCTGTCCTGTGTCATTTGACTGACAGGTTGATCGACAGCTTTAGGTTTTCTCCTAGTGTGCAGATACTTTCGCATAATTGCCTGAACAAAACACATGAGGTGGGAAATGGGGCAAAAATCTCAATGCTGATTTATGGCTAATACAGCATAATGAAGCCTATGTTATTTTGAGTCACTTTTTAGGTCTTGGTGCACCTGTATTAATCTGTGCTGGTGATTTTATCTTAGTCAGTCCTGGTATATGCTGGTCCTTTACCACACGAGGTAGATGTCTGGGCATGCTCTGATGATCAGTGTCCAGGTGGGAGGTTGGGGGGACAACCATCCAGGATGGGTTGGGACCTACTCAATAATTTCTATCTTTTGAATATATATTCTCTATTTAAAAAGGTTTCTTCATTGTATCTTTCTTTGTGTTTTCAGTTTCCTATAGTTCTTTGAAAATATTGTAATGGCTCCTTAGAACTCTTATTTAAATCTGACTTCTGGTTACTCTCACAAGTATATATTTTTTCATGATTGTTTTCTTTTCATGTCAGAATTCCATTTCTTTGCATGCTTCATAACTATTTGTTCTTCTAAACTAGAAATTTTAGCAAATGTATTACAGCAAATCTAAGTATTACTCACCTCTCACCCAGGGTTTTCTTTATTGTCGTTTGCTTGCTTGTTTGTTTAGTGATTGGATTATCGGAGTGCAGTCCACTTCTCCAGCAGTGTGGAGCCTGTGCTGTTGTGCCTTAGGGGTACAGCCTTAAACATGCAATCACTCTGGGATAACAATTTGGCTGGGTTCTCTTTGAATGACTCTGCCTCTTGACTTTACTTATTAAGAATTTAGCCTCCAATAGATAACTGCAAGACAAAATATGAATCACCAATGCTCCAGCCCTGACTTGGATCTGGGAGTGGAAGAAGACTTTTTTTTCCCTGGTGACTCTGATCTGCCTATAATGTGGGAGACTAGGGTTTTATCCCTGGGTCAAGAAGGTCCCCTGAAGAATGGAATGGCTACCCACTCCAGTATTCATGCCTGGAGAATTCCATGGACAGAGGATCCTAGTTGCCTACAGTCCATGGGGTCAGTCACAAAGAGCCAGGACATGACTGATTGACTAACACTTTTACTTTTTACTTTCTCCTGCCTGGGGTGGAGTTTCCATCAAAATAGATTGGGAGGGAAGAGGGAAAGAGAAGGCCATGTTTCAGATGCCACAGACTTTCACTGCTCTTAGGCAGTTTTAGTAAATTTTCTTGAACAAATATTTCTTTATTTTTTGTGGGAACATTTTCAGAGAATTTATGTTTAAATAATATCACCAGTTTTTCTGGGTAGTGGATCCACAGGGCTCCCCATGTAGACTTTCTAAAAATGGAAACCGCAACCTTTCTTTTTAGGAATCTAGACAATGTCACACTTTAGTGTTTCAAATTATTAGAGATTTAGATCGACCTTTCTAAGGTTCAGAAAGATTAATCCCTAATTTAGAGACTTATTACTGATCACAGATGGGTAACATATCCAAAGGTACAAGGTAACCAAAAGAAAGAACCTTCATCTCTGGAATTGCTGGATTCTTTCTAGTAATAATAGTACCAACTTCCACAAGCATGATGCATTTCAAGGCCCAGTACACTGTTTGAAATAAATCTGAATCATAAACTTCTGAGATGGATATTACAATTCTTGTTCTATAGAAGGCAAAACACTGGCGATAATTGATTGCCTTTCTCCCTCAGACCTTCCCTTGCCTCTCCTTGTTCTCTCCTGAGTTGCTGGGCCTGACCTAAGGGTGACTGAGAATTGGGAGGGTAGAGAAAAGATACAATTCAAACTATTTCTCCCCTTCCTTCTTTGACTCTCTTTCTCTCATTCCATTTTCAGTACCTGCCAAATGTCTTTTACAGTCCCAATTGAATATGCTGTGCTTAGCCGCTCAGTCATGTCCAGTTGTTTGCAATCCCATAAACTGTAGCCCCCAAGACTCCTCAGCTGATGGGTATTCTCCAGGCAAGAATACTGGAGTGGGTTGTCATGCCCTCCTCCAGGGGATCTTCCCAACACAGAGATCAAACCCTGGTCTCATTGCAAGTGGATTCTTTACCATCTGAGCTACCAGAGAAGCCCATGAATACTGGAGTAGATAGCCTATACCTCTTCCAGGGGATTTTCCCAACCCAGGAATCAAACCAGGGTCTCCTGCGTTGAACGTGGATTCTTTACCAGCTGAGCTACCAAGGATTACGGCCACTCTATTGCAGCATTGAGAAAATCTGTATGCAGATTTGAGAAATCTGCATGCAGATTACTTATTGAGAAATCTGTCTTCAGGTCAGGAAGCAACAGTACCAGACATGGAACTACCGACTGGTTCCAAATCAGGAAAGGACTCCATCAAGGCTGTATATTGTCACCCTGCTTATTTGACTTATATGCAGACTACATCATGAGAAATGTTGGGCTGGATGAAGAACACGCTGGAATCAAGATTGCCAGGAGAAATATCAATAACCTCAGATATGAAGATGACACCACACTTATGGTAGAAATCTAAGAAGAATTAAAGAGCCACTTGATGAAAGTGAAAGAGGAGAGTGAAAAAGTTGGCTTGAAACTCATCATTAATAAACTCATCATTCAGAAACTAAGATCATGGAATCCAGTCCCATCACTTCATGGGGAAACAGTGGAAACAGTGATAGACTCTATTTTGGGGGGCTCCAAAATCACTGCAGATGGTGACTGCAGCCATGAAATTAAAAGACACTTGCTCATTGGAAGAAGAGTTCTGACCAACCTAGACAGCATATGACAAACAGAGACATTATTTTGCCATCTAGTCATCTAAAGGTCCATCTAGTGAAAGCTATGGTTTTTCCAGTAGTCATGTATGAATGTGAGAGTTGGACTATAAAGAAAGCTGAGTGCCAAAGAATTGATTCTTTTGAACTGTGGTGTTGGAGAAGACTCTTGAGTCCCTTGGAATGCAAGGAGATCCAATCAGTCTACCCTAAAGGAAATCAGTACTGAATATTCATTGGAAGGACTGATGCTGAAGCTGAAACTCCAATACTTTGGCCACCTGATGAGAAGAACTAACTCATGGGAAAAGACCCTGATACTGGGAAAGACTGAAGGCAGGAGGAGAATGGGATGGAGAGGATAAGATTGTTGGGTGGCATCACTGACTCGATGGACATGACTTTGAGTAAACTCCGGGAGTTGGTGATAGACAGGGAGGCCTGGTGTGATGTAATCCATGGGGTCACAAAGAGTCGGACATGACTGAGCAACTGAACTGAACTGATTGCAACATCATCTGATTTATCTGTATCTTGCACTCTAGTAGCACTGCTTTTGCCCTCTAATCTTCTGGTCTTGGGTTTCTAGTAATTTTATGCTGGGGTTAATCTGCAGGATACTTTACTTTCACCTTTTTGGCCTCAGTTCAGTTCAAAATTTAGGCCTCACATCTGCCTAATCATGCATGTAGCCACATATGCAAATTAAAACCTCTTTGTTTTAAGTCTTCAAGTGGTTTATGTTGTGTTTTGGGGTTTTATTAAGACAATTCCTTAGAAATTAAGTGGCAAAAATGAGACTTTAACCCAAAGTATCTAAATCTAATTGCAAGGCTGTTTCTAATTCTGCACCAAGTAGCCACAGAGACTCAGTCCATCGTTGATCATGATCAGGAACAGGGTATTCTGTTTAATGTAGAGAGACAAAAATATAACATTCTGTGGAATGATAAGTCTAGAAATTTTTATGCTATAAATATAATGAATGTTATTAATTGTTCTATGATTATTCTAGATATGACTAAATCTTTTTGCATGTTTTCTTTATTTTTACAACTATAACAAATGAAATATTCATATTCTTTACATTTGATACAACATTGCTTAGTAAAATATCAAATTAAAAGTATCAGATAATTTTGTCCTATATAACTTCTGATTTGTTTCAAACAGGCTAGCACATGACTGTTTTTAGAACTCAACTTTGCATTTCCTACATAAGGTATCATAAGTGAAGTGAAGTGAAAGTCACTCAGTTGTGCCCAACTCTTTGGAACCCCATGGACTATACAGCCCATGCGATTCTCCAGGCCAAGATACTGGAATCAGTAGCCTTTCCCTTCTCCAGGAGATCTTCCCAACCCAGGGATCAAACCCATGTCTCCCACATTGCAGGCAGGTTATTTACCAGCTGAGCTACAAGGGAAGGCCTGGAACATCATAACCCATGAGAAAAAAGCTACTTAAAATTGCTAAATGTGAATGTTCTCTTTTCATAATGAAATCTATTTTAATATACATTAATAGTATTTATATAAAAATTTAAAGTATCAGACTGTTTTTACTCACTTAAAATTGTACATCTTATTTTTGGCCATATTAACTTTTTTTCCCTCTGTCTCTCTCTATTTTTAAACTTTTATGTTATGTTAGGGTATAGCTGATTAATAATGTTGTAATAGTTTCAAGTGAACTGCAAAAGGATGGTTTGAATGGTTTGCCTTGGAAACGTACAGAGATTGTAACACGCGCACACACACATATATCCATTCTCCCTCAAATTCCCCTCCCAACCAGACTGCCACATAACACTGAGCAGAGTTCCATGTACTATACAACAGGACCTTGTTAGTTATCCATTTCATATACAGCAGTGTGTACATGTTCATCCCAACACCCTAACTATCATTTCCCAATCCTTCCTCCTGCCCCTCAGCAACTATAAGTGCATCCTCTAAGTCTATGAGTTTCTTTCCACATTGCAAGTTCATTTGTATCATTTATTTTTAGATTTTACATATAAAGGATGTTATAGGATATTTATTCTTCCCTGTCTGACTTTACTCAGTGTGACAACCTCTAGGTCCATCCATGTTGCTGCACATTTGCCATATTAACTTTTAAGAACTCAGTTACTAATTATATTTGTTAATACATTATATCTGTTTTTATGTTCTGATTAGTATTGGATAGAGGACTGTCAATAAACAGTAGAAAGGTTGGCGATACATGTATATACATCTATATCTATATATATACATATGTATATATATATGTATCTCCAGCTTAGATGAAGGCCTAGAGGAGCTACTCCACATTCAAGGTCAGGAGGGGTGGCGGTGAGGAGATACCCCTCGTCCAAGGTAAGGAATAGTGGGTGTGCTTTGCTGGAGCAGCGGTGAAGAGATATCCCATGTCCAATGTAAAAAACCCAAGTAAGATGGTAGGTATTGCAAGAGGGAATCAAAGGGCAAACAACTGAAACCATAATCACAGAAAACTAGTCAATCTAATCACACTAGGACCACAGCCTTGTCTAAATCAATGAAAGTAAGCCATGCCCTGTAGGGCCACCCAAGATGGGTGGAGAGGTCTTACAGAATGTGGTCCACTGGAGAAGAGCATTGGCAAATCACTTGTATTCTTGCCTTGAGAATCCCATGAACAGTATGAAAGGCAAAATGAGAGGATACTGAAAGAGGAACTCCCCAGGTCAGTAGGTGCCCAATATGCTACTGGTGATCACTGGAGAAATAACTCCAGAAAGAATGAAGGGATGGAGCCAAAGCAAAAACAATACCCAGTTGTGGATGTGACTGGTGATAGAAGCAAGATCCAATGCTGTAAAGAGCAATGTTGCATAGGAACCTGGAATGTCAGGTCCATGAATCAAGGCAAATTGGAAGTGGTCAAACAAGAGATGGCAAGAGTGAATGTCGACATTCTAGGAATCAGCAAACTAAAATGGACTGGAATGGGGGAATTTAACTCAGATGACCATTATATCTACTACTGCATGCAGGAATCCCTTAGAAGAAATGGAGTAGCCATTTCTCTTTATGGTCAACAGAAGAGTCTGAAATGCAGTACTTGGATGCAATCTCAAAAACGACAGAATGATCTCTGTACATTTCCAAGGCAAACCATTCAATATCACAGTAATCCAAGTCTATGCCCCAACCAGTAACACTGAAGAAGGTGAAGTTGAATGGTTCTATGAAGACCTACAAGACCCTTTAGAACTAACACTCAAAAAAGATTCCCTTTTCATTATAGGGTACTGGAATGCAACATTAAGAATTCAAGAAACACCTGGAGTAACAGGCAAATTTGGCCTTGGAATGCGGAATGAAGCAGGGCAAAGGCTAATAGAGTTTTGACAAGAGAACACACTAGTAATAGCAAACACCTCTTCCAACAAAACAAGGGAAGACTCTACACTTGGACATCATCAGATGGTCAACACTGAAATCAGATTGATTATATTCTTTACAGCCAAAGATGGAGAAGCTCTATACAGTCAACAAAAACAAGACCAGGAACTGACTGTGACTCAGATCATGAGCTCCTTATTGCCAAATTCAGACTCAAATTGAAGAAAGTAGGGAAAACCACTAGACCAGTCAGGCATGACCTAAAGCAAATCCCTTATGATTATACAGTGGAAGTGAGAAATAGATTTAAGGGCCTAGATCTGATAGATAGAGTGCCTGATGAACTATGGACAGAGGATCATGACATTGTACAGGACACAGGGATCAAGATCATCCCCATCGAAAAGAAATGCAAAAATAACAAAATGGCTGTCTGGGGAGGCCTTACAAATAGCTGTGAAAAGAAGAGAAGTGAAAAGCAAAGGAGAAAAGGAAAGATATAAGCATCTGAATTCAGAGTTCCAAAGAATAGTAAGAAGAGATAAGAAAGCCTTCCTCAGCAATCAATGCACAGAAATAGAGGAAAACAACAGAATGGGAAAGACTAGAGATCTCTTCAAGAAACTAGAGATACCAAGGGAACATTTCATGCAAAGATGGGCTCGATAAAGGACAGAAATGGTATGGACCTAACAGAAGCAGAAGATATTAAGAAGAGGTGGCAAGAATACATGGAAGAACTGTACAAAAAAGAGCTTCACCACCAAGATAATCATGATGGTATGATCACTCACCTAGAGCCAGACATTTTGGAATGTGAAGTCAAGTGGTCCTTAGAAAGCATCACTATGAACAAAGCTAGTGGAGGTGATGGAATTGCAATTGCACTCTTTCAAATCCTGAAAGATGATGCTGTGAAAGTGCTGCACTCTATATGCCAGCAAATTTGGAAAACTCAGCAGTGGCCACAGGACTGGAAAAGGTCAGTTTGTATTCCAATTGCAAAGAAAGGCAATGCCAAAGAATGCTCAAACTTTGCACTCATCTCACATGCTATTAAAGTAATGCTCAAAATTCTCCAACCCAGGCTTCAGCAATACGTGAACCGTGAACTTCCAGATGTTCAAGCTGGTTTATGGAAAAAGCAAGAGAGTTCCAAAAAAAATATTTATTTCTGCTATATTGACTATGCTAAAGCCTTTGACTGTGTGGATCACAATAAACTGCTGGAAATCTGAAAGAAATGGGAATACCAGACCACCTGACTTGCCTCTTGAGAAACCTGTATGCAGGTCAGGAAGCAACAGTTAGAACTGGACATGGAACAACGAGTGGTTCCAAATAGGAAAAAGAGTATGTCAAGGCTGTATATTGTCACCCTGCTTATTTAACTTCTATGCAGAATACATCATGAGAAACGCTGGGCTGGAAGAAGCACAAGCTGGAATCAAGATTGCCGGGAGAAATATCAATAACCTCTGGTATGCAGATGACACCACCCTTATGGCAGAAAGTGAAGAGGAACTAAAAGCCTCTTGATGAGAGTGAAAGAGGAGATTGATAAAGTTGGATTAAAGCTTAACATTCAGAAAATGAAGATCATGGTATCTGGTCCCATCACTTCATGGGAAATAGATGGGGAAACAGTGGAAACAGTGTCAGACTTTATTGTTTGGGCTCCAAAATCACTGCAGATGGTGACTGCAGCCATGACATTAAAAGACGCTTACTCCTTGGAAGGAAAGTTATGACCAACCTAAATAACATATTGAAGAGCAGAGACATTACTTTGCCAACAAAGGTCCATCTAGTCAAGGATATGGTTTTTCCATTGGACGTGTATGGATGTGAGTGTTGAACTGTGAAGAAAGCTGAGTGCTGAAGAATTGATGCTTTTGAACTGTGGTGTTGGAGAAGACTTTTGAGAGTCCCTTTGACTGCAAGGAGATCCAACTAGTCCATTCTGAAGGAGATCAACCCTGGGATTTCTTTGGAAGGAATGATGCTAAAGCTGAAACTCCAGTACTTTGGCCACCTCATGCAAAGAATTGACTCATTGGAAAAGACACTGATGCTGAGAGAGATTGGGGGCAGGAGGAGAAGGGGATGACAGAGGGTAAGATGGCTGGATGGCATCACCGACTCGATGGACGTGAGTTTGAGAGAACTCCAAGAGATGGTGATGGACAGACAGGCCTGGTGTGCTGCGATTCATGGTGTCGCAAATAGTCGGACATGAATGAGCGACTGATCTGTTCGATCTGATCTGATATCTCCAGCCTTTGTTTATATATATATATATATATATATATATATATATGTATTTATACTTTATTTATATTTATTTTATATATTTATACACATACTTTCTCTTAATTCTTGAATAATATGTCATTATAAAAATATTATAATACTGATGATAATATTAAGCTCATTTACTTTTAAGCTCATTTTATGTTTTTCTTTTTTTTAACAGCTTGAACAGTATGAATTTTATTTTCATGTTCTAATTTTACCTTTTTCTTAAATACAGTATTAGCTTGGTTCTAATAGGAAAGTTGCAAAGAAAACCTATATCCCATTTTGCCCTTAATTTTTCACTTTCTTTGCCTTATCTAGAAGCATATAATTTATGTCATTCAGAGCTTTTTTTCTTTTGTTTCTCATTATTATTATCATACCATCAACAAACATATATCAAGTACCTACCTATACACACACTCTAGTTATCAGAAATGTATTTAATTTACAAAGGTAGTTAATTTCTTTTACAACTCACAGAATCAAATTAAAATCTATACTGACAAATCAAATTGGGAGATAGCTGATAAAATACATGTCTGCATAAACATGTAAGTGCAAATGTACACATACATAATCACTTGCCCACACTAGATACAAGCATACATGATGACAAAAATCCTAGAACTAAACCAAATTTGTATGCTAAGTATCCCGGGAAAGCAGGTTAAATAAATGATGACTTCTTATGACAGATTTCCCAATTTCAGTAGCTACAATACAGCCATCTGTGGGCATATCCACAGATTCACAGCTTGGCAGAAGGTATAGCAGTTTACAGAAGGTCAGATATTAAGTTTGGACCTCATGACATTCCCTTTACACTAAATTTTCAAAGCCAGATTATGAAGAAGAGAGCTGTGCATTTAATGCACATGTATAATTAGCAGTATTTTTGCATTTGACACATCTGAAGTGGATTGCATTTTAAGGATGTAGTTATGTACTTTGCAACCCCATACTGAACACATCATGGAACCGATTTGAGAGTAATTGCCTCATAAGACGGAGTTCCCCAAGTCAAGCTCACTCCTTAAATATGTAATTCAAACTAGTGCCTTGACTAAGTTTGTAACTTAGTTCATAATTAAATTTAATCTCTTATTTTGAAAATGTATTTTTTCCTCAATGAGTATACATTATTGAGTAGAAATAAATTAAGAAAAAAAAAATTATTATGTTGTGGTGGTCAACTGAAGGCAATTTTCTCTTGGGAGGACATTTGGCAATGTCTGGATATGTTTTTGACTATCACACAGAGGGAGGTATTGGTACAGGCACCTAGTACATAAAGACCAAGTGGGTTGCTGAACTTTCTACCATGTTCAGGGCAATCTCTTGTTAAAAAGCTAAAAATGTCAGTAATTCTGAACCTGAAAAAAAATTTTAGTGTAATATAGTCATGTCACTACTTCATAAATACATGCATGAAGTTTAGAGTTATGTGTAAGAATAAAAAGGCTTCCCTGGATAGGCATAAAAGTAGATTGGATATGGCACAATAGTCAGTGAACCTGGAGTCTGGCTGCTAGAAATTATCCAATGTGAAAAGAAAGACAAAAAGAGATGGATTAATAGTAACAACCACCTCAGTGATGTCCAAGACAATATGAGATTTCATAAACATATCATTGGAATCCCAGAGGGAAAGAGTTCAATTCAGGTGCTCAATCATGTCCGACTGTTTGCAACCCCATGGACTGCATCACGCCAGGCCTCCCTGTCCATCACTAACTCCCAGAGTTTACTCAAACTCATGTCCATTGAGTAGGTGATGCCATCCAACCATCTCATCCTCTGTCATCCCATTCTCCTCCCTCCTTCAACCTTTCCCAGCATCAGGGTCTTTTCAAATGAGTCAGTTCTTCTCATCAGGTGGCCAAAGTATTGGAGTTTCAGCTTCAGCAACAGCCCTTTCAATGAATATTCAGGACTGATTTCCTTTAGGATGGAATAGTTAGTTTGATCTCCTTGCAGTCCAAGGGAATCTCAAGAGTTTTCTCCAACACCACAGTTCAAAAGCATCAATTCTTTGGCACTCAGCTTTCTTTATAGTCCAACTCTCACATCCATACATGACTACCAGAAAAAACATAGCCTTGACTAGATGGACCTTAGGAACACCATTTGTTTTTGTCATTGTAATGGAAACCCACCCCAGTGTTCTTGCCTGGAAAAGTCCCATGGACAGAGGAGCCTGGGGGCTACTCTCCATGGAGCATCAACGCATTGAACATGACTTAGCAGCTAAACAACAACAATGTGGAGGAACACTATGAAAGAAATATGAAAGTGAAGTCACTCAGTCATGTCCAACTCTTTGTGACCCCATGGACTGTAGCCTACCAAGCTACTCCATCCATGGGGTTTTCCAGGCAAGAGTACCAGAGTGGGATGCCATTTCCTTCTCTAGAGGATCTTCCCAACCCAGGGATTGAACCTGTGTCTCCCACATTGTAAGCAGATGCTTTACTGTCTGAGCCACCAGTGAAATCTAAACAAAAAATCTACTTAAAAACCTTTGTGCAATGAAGGAAATTATAAGAAAGGTGAAAAGACAGCCTTCAGAATGGGAGAAAATAATAGCAAAAGAAGCAACTGACAAAGAATTAATCTCAAAAATATACAAGCAACTCCTGCAGCTGAATTCCAGAAAAATAAGTGACCCAATCAAAAAAAAATGGGCCAAAGAACTAAACAGACATTTATCCGAAGAAGACATACAAATGGCTAACAAACACATGAAAAGATGCTCAACATCACTTATTATCAGAGAAATGTAAATCAAAACCACAATGAGGTACCATGTCACGCTGGTCAGAATGGCTGCTATCAAATGTCTACAAATAATAAATGCTGGAGAGGGTGCAGAGAAAAAGGAACCCTTTTACACTGTTGGTAAGAATGTAAACTAGTACAGCCAATATGGAGAACAGTGTGGAGATTCCTTAAAAAACTGGAAATAGTACTGCCATACGATCCAGCAATCCTACTGCTGGGCATACACACTGAGGAAACCAGAATTGAAAGAGACACACGTGCCCCAGTGTTCATTGCAGCACTGTTTACAATAGCCAGGACATGGAAGCAACCTAGATGTCCACTGGCAGACGAATGGATAAGAAAGCTGTGGTACATATATACAATGGAATATTACTCAGCTATTAAAAAGAATGCATTTGAATCAATTCTAATGAAGTGGATGAAACTGGAGCCTATTATACAGAGCAAAGTAAGTCAGAAAGAAAAACATCAATACAGTATATTAACGCATATATGGAATTTAGAAGATGGTAACAATGACCCCATATGCAAGACAGCAAAAGAGACACAGATGTAAAGAACAGACTTTTGGACTCTGTGGTAGAAGGTGAGGGTGGGATGATTTGATAGAATAGCATTGAAATATGTGTATTATCATATGTGAAATAGATTGCTGGTCCAGGTTTGATGCATGAGGCAGGGTGTTCAGGGCTGTTGCCCTGGGATGACCCTGAGGGTCAGGATGGGGAACACATATACGTATACCCATGGCTGATTCATGTGAATGTATGGCAAAACCCACAATATTGTAAAGTAATTAGCCTCCAATTAAAATTTAAAAATCTAAAAGAAGGAATTAAGAGCATTTAGAATGACAAATAAGTAGTAAATGTAAAGGACTACTTTTTCTGTTGCATAATATAAAAACAAATTACTGTTAAAAACAGAAAATAATGTCATTGTAATTGTTTACAATGTCAATGTTATTGTAATAATGTCATTATATTGTTTGTAGAACTAAGTGAAAGTTGCTCAATTATGTCTGACTCTTTATGACCCCATGGACTCTAACCTGCCATGCTCCACTGTCCCTGGAATTCTCCAGGCCAGAATAGTGGAGTGGGTGGCTGTTCCCTTCTACAGGAGATCTTCACAACCCAGAGATCGAACCCAGGTTTTCCGCACTGCAGGCAGATTTCTTACTGCCACTAGGGAAGCCCATTTGTAGAACTAAAATACATGATAACAGCCAATACATGGAGGAGATGATCAATATAATTATACTGTTATAAGATTCAAATATTTAAAAACTGTGACTATGAAGTGCTATGATAATGTTCACTGGGGTAAATTAAGAATGTACTTAATAATTTCTAGAGCAACCACTAAAATATAGTGTTAATATATTTGGATAAAAATTCAATAGAGAGAATAAAGTCTTTTTTAAATATTTAAATAATCCAAAAGAAAGCAAGAGGAACGAAAGGGAGGAACAACAACAAAAACAAAAAGATGGGGAAAATGTAAAAAGCAAGTATTTGAATACAAGCTAGCACTAGCTAGGCTAGATGTAATGAATTTAACATTTCAATTAAAAGGCATAGATACACATAACAAAGATTGTCTGAAAGAGATGTACTTTAAAATAAAGATACAATTTTAGGTAAAAATGTGGGAAGGTAATATCATGCCAATAATAATTATAAAATAGTGTGGCACTATTAATATAAGAAAAAATAGACTTTAAGATGAGTATCATCAGAGATAAAAGGAGCATTTTATATTTATAAAGGGCTTGATTCAACAGTAAGACCTAAAACCTGCAATATATCTACACCTACTATTAGAGCTTCAAAATAAATAAAGAAAAATTTGGCAGCAGTAGAGGGACTATAGACACATTTGTCTCTATTTATTCATCAACATAACTGTACCAAAGAAAAGGTAGAGATAATGTCAGCTCAGTGAATATATCTCACTTTTATTATTGTACAAATGAAAGCAGAAAAACATATAGTCAATGGACAATAATCTCTAAACTAATATATTTCTGTCTAGTTTTATTCAGTGAGTTCATGTGTTTTAACCAGGAATTTAATCCAATTAATATTATTTGGGTTCTGTTAAGAATATAAACAATGTCAAATGAGCTAGTCTTCTCTGACAGTGATTGCTAAAGGGCACAAAAAGTTTATGCTGGCAAGCAGTAATCAGATGCCAACTTGTAATTTACCAATATCCTTTGGCAAATCAAAGATGTTTGGGATAACACATAGAGATTGTGGTTAACTGAATTAGAGTGGCCACAAGGACTTAAAGCAAAGCAATGTTTTTTCCAGTAGTCATGGAAAGTGAGAGTTGGACTGTGAAGAAGGCTGAGCACCGAAGAATTGATGCTTTTGAACTGTGGTGCTGGAGAAGACTCTTGAGAGTCCCTTGGACTGCAAGGAGATCCAACCAGTCCATTCTGAAAGAGATCAGCCCTGGAATTTCTTTGGAAGGAAGGATGCTAAAACTGAAACTCCAGTACTTTGGCCACCTCATGTGAAGAGTTGACTCATTGGAAAAGACTTTGATGCTGGGAGGGATTGGGGGCAGGAGGAAAAGGGGACGACAGAGGATGAGATGGCTGGATGGCATCGCTGACTCGATGGACACAAGTCTGAGTGAACTCCGGGAGTTGGTGATGGACAGGGAGCCCTGGCGTGCTGCGATTCATGGGGTCGCAAAGAGTCCGACACGACTGAGCAACTGAACTGAGCTGAACTGAATGTTTGGCTTGCTGAACTTTTAATCCAATAGCAGTTCTTTGCTTTTAACAGTAATTGACATAGCATAATAATAGTTCTTGATCTATTTTTCCAAGGCTAGCAACAGTGTATATCTCAGTGTCTTCCACAAATTTTTGGACTGTACCCCACAGGAAGTAATACATTCTATATCAATATACATAATACACACATACAAATATATCCATATGTATTTGGAAACCTGAAAATAAAAATGTTTCATATATCCCCTTACAATGCTTAGTAGCAGTCTGCTCTATTCTGCTTTTTTTGTGTTCTATTCAATTATATTCTATTTTATATTTTTTCAATTCTATCAATACTATGCTGCATCCATTAAATTGATTTTATGATCTATAAATGTGCCATCAATTGCAATATTAAAATTAACATTTAGATTATAATGAGTATATTTGGTTAGGTTATATAACCAAAATATATTTTAAAAGGTGATCTACATTCATTGTGTTAAATTAAGCTATTTATGTAATCATACTGTAAATAGAAATACTTAACTAGATTCTATTTCATTAGAAAAATTAATAAACTGTTTCCTAATAGAATTCATCTGTGACATAGGGATGATTTGCCTTGCACTACTCTGTATCTGTGACCTCTTTTCCTCTTCAATTAAATGGGTTGTATTTACAAAAAGGATTTCTTCAATAAGTTTTGAAAAGTCAATATGTAATGAAATGCATGATAAGAAGGTGATTTAGAAATATTGATGAAAAGAATTAGAGTAGAATAAGATCAAGAGAAGAAAATTACACAGAAGAATGAGGCAGAAAAGAGAAAATAAGATAAAATAAAAACAGTTGATAAATCAATACAGAATAAAAAGATAAGAAATGTGATGCTACTGTGAAATCATAGAAATGTCAATTTCAAGAGCATTTTAAGAACAGCATTTACTAAAAATGGTAGCATAAAATGCACTGAGCATTTCTTACTTGTCAGGTACTCTCTCAGGTGCAGTGAAAGTGAAAGTCACTCAGTCATGATCCCACGGACTATACAGTCTATGGAATTCTCCAGGCCAAAATACTGGTGTGGGTGGCCTTTCCCTTCTCCAGGAGATCTTCCCAACCCAGGGATTGAACCAAGGTCTCCTGCATTGCAGGCAGATTCTTTACCAGCTGAGCCACCAGGGAAGACCAAAAATACTGGAATGGGTAGCCTATCCGTTTTACAGCAGACCTTCCCGACCCAGGAATCAAACCAAGGTCTCCTGCATTACAGGCAGATTCTTTACCAACTGAGCTACCAGGGAAGCCCATGTACTAAATCATTTATATTCTTATAACAGCCCCAGCAGGAAGATGTAGTTATTATCTTCATTTCACATAGGAGCTAGTCAAAGCAAGGCTCTCAAGATCACAAACTGGTAAGTTCTAGAGTCACAGCTTACAAGGAGCATAGTCACAACTTCTAGGAGCATAGTTGACTAGCCCCAAAGTCCACACTCTTTCCTAATACCTCACATTCCACAGCTATTATAGTGTGAGTGAGAAAGAATTAGGTTAATCCTGTGAATAGGGAACATTTTTTTTTTTAGTCAAACAATTCAGCAAATGACAGAACCATCTTCATACCCATCTGACTCTAAGTTTGAAGCTTGATCTCTTAAAGAGCTACATTCTACGGAAATTTACATGAACATTAACTACGCTCCACACATGCCTCTGCATGTTTTATTCCTTATGCAACGTGCCCTTTAGTTCTCACAAAGACCTTGTGGAAAGCTCTTATCATCTCTGTGTTGTATATATATGAAGACATTCACATATAGATGGTTAAATAGCTTATATAAAATCATGAAGATAGTAAATAGAGTTGTTGTTCAGTTGCCCTGTCGTGTCGGACTCTGCGGCCCCACAGACTTCAGCATGCCAGGCCTCTCTGTCCTTCACCATCTTCTGAAGTTTGCCTAAATTCATGTCCATTGCCTATAGCTTGAAGATTACTTAATGGAGGAACCATAGAAAGTTAGCATTTTTAATACATATAAAAGAGACATATAAAATATTTTGGGGAAGTCAAATTTGGAAATTTTCAAGGATATTTCTGAAGAAGTTAGGATTGCCATATATAATATAAACACCAGTTAAATTTGAATTTCAGGTAAAGAATGAATATTGGTGACATACTAACGATTGTTTTCAGTGAATACAACAATTTTAAAGAAAGGGTATATATCAAATATAACAATCCTAACATTGAAAATTTCAGTTCAAAGTGTGATCCATTTTTGAAGTTGACTAAAATGACACACTAGACAGTTAAGGAGAAATGAAACAAACAAACAAAAAAGTTAAAATGACTAAAATGACACACTAGACAGTTAAGGAGAAATGAAACAAACAAACAAAAAAGTTAAAATACATCATAACACAAAAAAGAAGAATGTGGTACAACACATGGAAATGATGGCTAACCCTAAGATATATAAGATATGACTTGGAGGATTTATTGCAAGGATGAGTCACCAAGGGAAAAAAAGATTAGATTTATGATTACATATAATCCAAGAAAATAGAAGTTGAGAAAAAATATTTTATGAATAAAAATAAAAACATGATACAATATGTTAAGTCAAAAGTATGTCAAATGTATTATTTGTAATGAAAGTATCATAAAATTCTGTTAGAAAGACAATGTCAATCACCACGTGGAAGAGTGGTTTTTATTAACTTTTGTTAGAGTCTATGGTTGTATCAATATTATTTTTTTAGGCACAAGATTTTTCTCCAAGAAAATCTTACATACAATATCAATATGTAAAATAGACAAGCAGCTACAGTCGTGGAAGCCCCTAAGAAGCTCATTATCACAATAAATGCCAGATGAACAAGTTACAGTCTTGAACATTAAAGTAGTGATGACTTTCCTTACTATATAATAAACTCACACACACATTCAAAATTATAAAATATTTTAAAATTTCAAAGCATCAATTTCTAATTGATTCTTATTTTCAAATATAATTCAGAATGTTCCTCCTTTTGGAGTGCTTGCTTTACTGGTAGTTTACACAAAGACATAGTATATATCCTGAATAACTCTACAGTGGTAAAAGCTATGATATCTCTCTTGCTTCCTCTAAAGGGGGTTCTAAAGTATAAAAGACTTGATCAATAATATAGCTGAAGCAAAGACACATATTTTCAGCTTAAAAAAAAAAAGAAACTGTGGGCAAGAAGGAATAAAGTTGTGAAGTGTACAGCCAAAGATACCTACTTTCCTGATTGCTGAGGTATCAGAACTAAAAATATGTTTTAAAAACAAGAAATGTTACTTGAAAATTACCTACTTCCTGTGTCAAGATGGCATTATTACAGGAGAGATGAAAAAGAAAAAGGAACAGAAACCCTATTTTTATTTCAAAGTGGCAAGGTATGGGTATGATTTAAAATAGAATATAAAGTCATCTCTCACATAAAGGAAGTGTAAAACTCTGGGATTTAAAGAGCATAAGTAGGTATTTCCAATTGCAAAATCATTTAACGGAGTACAAAGGCAAAGGACAGAAACTGAAGAAAGAACAGGAGACAAAATGCTTCATCTTCACCTACACTGTATAAGCCTATCTAGAAATTCTGGTCACAGGCTTTTATTTATCACTATCTCTTTCTGGGCCATTCCCAGCTGCTTCCAAGACTTCAGATTTCACTTCTATGTTGTTAGTGTTCATAAGCACAACAGATATTTTTCAACATTTCATAAGACTTATACAGAGCAGACTTTGTGCATAAGAAAGAGAGAGGGAGGGAGAAAGGAAATGGAATGGGAAGATGAATGTGAGGAGACCCAAAGCAATAGAGATTGCATCTGCATTGTAGTTTCACACCTAGTTCTGAAACATCTCCATTCTCACCTTTGGTCTTTACTTTGGGAGTAGACATAGCATAAAATAGAAACACCCTTTCAATTTATATCTTGAATTCTGGACTTGGAGTTGGGGCTGTAGCATTTGTCTTGGGTATGAGCAGCTTGAGCAGACAGAATTTAAAGATTTCTCACATTTGTGGAAATGGTAAGCCACTCTAGTGTTCTTGCCTAGAGAATCCCACGGACAGAGGAGCCTGGTGGGCTGCAGTCCATAGGGCCGCAGAGTCGAATATGACTAAGAGACTAAGCACACACAGAATTTTCATGCAGCAGTTGTCTCAACTCTATGCTGTGTTGAAAGATAACAAATTCACCACCAAGTCTGCAGTGGCAGAGCAAGAAAGCCGCACTTCTCTCCTCAGCTAGCAGATGCTGAGGGAGATTCCTCACCTGTGTTTTTCCCTTGTTGGGAAATGAAGCAGAAACCTGGGGCCTGGAAGATTCCTTGAGTCTAATGACATTTGAGTCAGCTTGAGAGTGCTAATGGGTTCTGACTAGTCCAAAAGAGAGATTAATTTACTAGCGACACCAAACTAGATTCCAGCACTAAAGAAAAGTCAAGAGCTGGTGACTAGATGATGTGTGAAAGTCGCTCAGTCGTGTTCGACTCTTTGCAACCCCTTGGACAACATAGCCCATGTAATTCTCCAGGCCAGAATACTGGAGTGGGGGGTTTTTCCCTTCTCCAGGGGATCTTCCAACCCAGGGATTGAACCCAGGTCTCCTGCATTGCAGGCAGATTCTTTACCAGCTGAGCCACAAGCGGAAGCCCAAGGGAAGACCAGAGGATGCTGAGTGTTTCACTCCAGTTGTGTCTGACTCTTTGAGACTCCATGGACTGTAGTCCACCAGGCTCTGCTGTTCATGGGATTCTCCAGGCACAAATAATGGAATGGGTTGCTGTGCTCAGCTCCAGGGATCTTCCCAACCCAAGGATCAAACCCCCATCTCCTGTGTCTCCTGCATTGACAGGCAGGTTCTTTACCAATAGCACCAACTGGGAAGCCCACTCTATATGTTTAAGGACCTGTAACTTAAACACAAACACATACATATAATAAAAAAAAAAAAATATTTACTATGTTGTACATGTGAAAGTGAAAAGGAGTCCCCTTAAAACCAAGATGATGCTGAGGACAGTGCCTAAACCCCAAAGTGATATTTTCTCACTATAGCTGCTCCAACTTTGTCCTCTCACTGCCCATCTTCACCACCCACATCAGAGGATGAAAAAGCCATACACTTTATCCAAGAGAAACACTTTGTTTTTATCAAAATGAGACTAATCATCACTTAAGTATAATCCTTACACTGTTGTACAGGATTAGGTTTCTTGTTGGTAAATAAGTTGATTATTTCATATTAAATCATATGTGAATTCTCACAAGGAAGTAATAAAATAGGTAAATAACATTAGAAAGCATTGCTTTCTCAGCATATAAGAGTTATGGATAGGTGAATTTTGCTTACTCACTACTAACAATTCTGTTCATTTTGCTGCATTTATTAACACCTGATATATATTTAGCAACTATGCCTCTGGAATTTGATAATGGAGAAAATTGAAGGAGGCAATATTGTTGAAAGGAGGACTAAGGTCCTAGTTTTAAAACCTCTTTGCTCTGAAGAACTTTACACTCAGAGTCAATGCTTATTTAGTGTGTTTTTTGATGGAATTGAATAAAACTTATTTGGTGCTTTTCCTAAGTGTCATAAGGAGTGCCTCTATGAAACTGCTTATTATGTTTTTAGAACAGATAAATGCAGAAATTATGACTGGCAGTTATACATGAAATCTTATTTATCCAGGCAATATGCAAGTTCAGTCTCTGTAGGTTTAAATCTGTGGGTGTGCATTGACAACTCACTTAAGATTCAGATTCAAGTAATAGTGATTGCCACTTACAGATCAGACCTAATGCAAAGTTCATTACAAACATCTTTATCACTGATACTCCCTAAAAAATCTGTGAGGTCAATATTCTTATACACAGTGTGTAGATGAGAAAACTGATATTGAAAGTAGTTAATTAACCTCTCAAGAACAAATACTATAAAGATGATAGATCTAAAATTTTAATTTTGTTTGCCCTGTGATTTAAACTTCTAACACTTTTGTTGTTGATGCTGTTGCTGTTTTTCTTCTTGTTGTTTTTATTCAGCCTTTTTTAGGCCCCATCAGAAAACCAACCTTTGTTCCCCAGGCTCTGATATTCATCATCTATCCCTGCTCCCAGAACCCCAAATTAAACAGATTGGAGCTCTTTAAATAATATTTCAAAATAAAAGCCAAAACAAACCCAGTGTAGCTACATGGCAGATGTTCTAGTTGTAGGCTGAATTAGTCATCAAATCTGCCTCTCTTCGTATGTTTTTATTGTTGTTGATTTTGGAGAATGATATCAAATTAATGAATTGCTTTTCAAATCCCCCTTGAAAATGTGCTTATAGCCAAAGATGGTAGACCCAGGTGTGGTAGAAGAATTAATTAGAATGTGCACATTAGAGGCATCGCTGTGTCACACAACAAATTCCCACTTACTATCTATTTTACTTATGGTAATATATATGTTTCCATTGTATTCTCTCAGTTTGTCCCACTGTCTCCTTCCTCCACTCTGTCCACAAGTGTGTTCTCTATGTCTGTATCTCCATTGCTGCCCTGCAAATAGGATCATCAAAAAGATTGGCAAGAGCTATATTCTCTCTCAGAGTCTTTTTCTCTCTCTGTTTCAAACAGTAAGTATAAAGCTGTCTATCTCTGCAGGCTAGTCCAGCACAATGAGCTATTTTAAGGATTTAATGTTGGCTGTGAGAAACCATCACAGTTATCACTCGAGAAGGCCAAAGAAACTTAGAAGTTGTGATACAAGTATTTGCACATTCCTGCACAATTAAGCTGAGGGGGCCCAAACTATGCCTGCAGAATCTCATGTTTATATTATATTCTAATGTATTAGTTTCATATTTATGCTGTCAGTCAGTCAGTTCAGTCGCTCAATTGTGTTCAACTTTTGTGACCCCATGGACTGTAGCATATCAGGCTTCCCTGTCCATCACCAACTCCTGCAGCTTACTCAAACTCATGTCCATCGAGTCGGTGATGCCATCCAACAGTTTCATTCTCTTCATCCCATTCTCCACCTGCCTTCAATCTTTCCCACCATCAGGGTCTTTTCCAATGAGTCAGCTCTTTGCATCATGTGGCCAAAGTACTGGAGTTTCACCTTCAGCATCAGTCCTTCCAATTAATATTCAGGACTTATTTCCTTTAGGATGGACTGCTTGAATATCCTTTCAGTTCAAGGGACTCTCAAGAGTCTTTTCCAACACCACAGTTCAAAAGCATCAATTCTTTGGCACTCAGATTTTTTTATAGTCCAACTCTCACATCCATACATGACTATTGGATAAACCATAGCCTTGACTAGATGGACCTTTGCGGGCAAAGTAATGTCTCTGCTTTTTAATATGCTGTCTAGGTTGGTCATAACTTTCCTTCCAAGGAGTGTCTTTTAATCTCATGGCTGCACTCACCACCTGCAGTGATTTTGGAGCCCAAAAAAATAAAGTGTGTCAGTTTCCATTGTTTCCCCATCTATTTGCCATGAAGTGATGGGACTGGATGCCATGATCCTAGTTTTCTAAACTTTGAGTTTTAAATCCACTTTTTCACTCTCCTCTTTCACTTTCATCAAAAGACTCTTTAATTCTTCACTTTCTGCCATAAGGGTGGTGTCATCTCTGCATTCTTGCCACCTCTTCTTAATGTCCTCTGCTTCTGTTAGGTGCTTGTCATTTTAGTCCTTTATTGTGCCCATCTTTGCATGAAATGTTCCCTTGGTATTTCCAATTTTCTTGAGGTGATCTCTAGTCTTTCCTTTTATATTGTTTTCCTCTATTTCTTTGCATTGTTCACTTAAGAAGGCATTCTTAGCTCTCTTTGTTGTTTTCTGGAACTCTGCATTCAGATGGGTATATTGTTCCTTTAATCCTTTGCCTTTCACTTCTCTTCCTTTCTCCACTATTTGTAAGGTCTCCTCAGCCATTTTGCCTTGCTGCATTTTTTTTTTTTTTTGGGGGGGACGATTTTTGTCACAGCCTCCTAAACAATGTTATGACTTCCATCCATAGTTCTGCAGGCACTCTATTAGATCTAATCCCTTGAATCTTTTTGTCACTCTCCCTGTATAATTATGCCTGCCTGCTAAATTGCTTCAATTGTGTCTCTTTGCAGCCCCATTTACCATAGCCTGCTAGACCCCTCTGTGCATGTTATTCTCTAGACAAGAATACTGGAGTGGGTTGCCTCTCGCTTCTTCAGGTGACCATCCGGATCCAGGGATCAAACCACAGTCTCTTATGTCTCCGGCATTGGCAGGCAGGACTTTTTTAACCACTAGCACCACCAGGGAAGCCCCTGTATAAGGGATTTGATTTAGGTCATATGTGAATGGCCTAGTGGTTTTCTCTACTTTCTTCAATTTAAGTCTGAATTTTGCAATGAAGCGCTCATTATCTGAGCATAGTCCACTCCCTGTCTTGTTTTTGTTGACTGCATAGAGTTTTTCCATCTTCAGCTACAAAGAATATAATCAATCTGATTTTAGTATTGACCATCAGGTAATGTCGATGTGTAGAGTCTTATCTTGTATTGTTGTTGGGGGTAATTAAAAATATACTACTTCCCTGACCATTTGTGTACATAATTACATATGCCTCAAACACATTACTAAGCCAAAAAGAGGAACTGAATTGGAGAACCCACATACCAGATTTTTAAAAATTGTTATACAGGCCATGTAGAACTGGCATAGATTAGACAGGAAGGTTAATGAGAAAGAATAGATCAATGAGAAAGGACATACACAAATATGCTCATTTGACTTATGACCTTGGACTTAGGCACTAGTGTAATTCACTCTTTGTGAATTGTGAATTGGGCTTTTCAATCAATGATGCTGAAAAAAAATGGATATACATTAAAAGGACACAGAAATTCATATTTATCCAGTGATATGACTGAGAAAATATTTTATTAATAAAAAGTCAGATTTGGAGAAGATATTAACATTATCTATATGTAGCAAAACAATCTTATACTATATATACACACATTTATGCACATATAAAAATATATTCATATTCATATACATAGATTATTATATACATATTTTATATATGTATGTGTTATATGTAATGAGTACAAAACAGAAAAAATTAATAACCCAACTTTTTTTAAATGTAGAAATATTTGAACAGATACCTTGCAAGAGAATATTGAAATAACTTATAAAAATGTTTAAAAATTACTAGACATTGTTAATCATCTTTGAAATAGCAGTTAAGAGTATGATTTATTGTACATGCTTTAGAGAGACAAAAATTAAAATCATGTTACTAACTACTGAGGATGAGGAGCAACTGGAACTGTCATACATTGTTCATATATAAGTAAAATGGTTCAAATATTTTGGAAAGCTAGCTGTTTCTATAATCAACACATAATCAGGAACTCTACTTCAAATTATATGCCCAAGAACAATAAAAGCATGTCTACAAAATACTTGCAAAAATGTAATAGGAGATGTATTTATAATAACTAGAAAACTGAACAAAGTGTACAACAAAAGAGAATGGATAGATAATAGGTAGTGATATACTTAGAATAATAATAATTCCATGCAGCATTTTAAAGGAATAAGCAAAATTTACATGTAACAAGATGGATATATCTCACAAACATAATAATGATGAATAGAAGATAGACACAAAAACATACTTAGTTTTCTATTTTTGTCACTTTTTTGTGGAGATGACTCTGGGCTGTATTGTTTTTTAGATTCCACATATAAGTGATATCATACAGCATTTGTCTTTCTCTGACTTATTTCATTAAATGTGTTATTCTCTAGGTCTAACCACTTTGCTACAAATGGCATTGTTCCATTCTTTTTTGTTGTTGTTCAGCCACCAAATTGTTTCTAGCTCTATGTAACCCCATGTACTGCAGCACACCAGGCTTCCCTATCCTTCACTATCTTCTGGGGTTTCCTCAAACTCAAGTCCATTGAGTCAGTGATGCCATCTGACCATCTCATCCTCTGTCACCCCCTTCTCCTCCCACCCTCAATCTTTCCCAGCATCACGGTCTTTTCTAAATGAGTTGGCTCTTTGCATCAGGTGGCCAAAGTATTGGAGCTTCAGCTTGAGCATGAGCCCTTCCAATGAATATTCAGTGTTGAATTCCTTTAGAATTGACTGGTTTGATTTTCTTGCTTTCCAAGTGACTCTCAAGAGTCTTTTGCTTTTTAGGCTGAGTAATATTCTTTCCTTTCAATGAATAGGAAGGGGAATAGTCTTCTTTTTTATGGTTGAATAATATTCCAGTGCATTTGCTGCTTCATAAGGTAGTTCTATTTTTACTTTTTTGAGAAACTTCCATACTGTTTTTCATCGTGGCTGATCCAATTTACATTCTTACAAACAGCACGCAGGTATTCCCTTTTCTTCACCTCCTCCCCAATATTTATTTGTTGTATTTTTGATGATAGTCATTCTGATAGATATGAGATGATATCTCAGTGTTTTCATTAGTACTTCTCAAATAATCAATGATGTTTAGAATCTTTTTATCTGCCTATTAGTCTCCTGAATTTCTCTTTGGAAAAGTGTCTTTTCGCATTTTCTGCCCATTTGTTGATCAGGTTGTTTTTTGACATTGAGTTATATGAGCTGCATATAAATGTTGGATATTAACCCTTTGTCAGTTTGTCATTTTCCCATATGTCTCTTTATTCTTTTTTCTTTTGTCTGCTCCATGGCAGTGATTTCTGCCATTTTGTCTTCCAGTTTACTGATTTGTTATTCTGCCTCATTTATTATGCTATTGATTACTTCTAGTATGTTTTTATTTCAGTTATTGTACTCTTTAACTGTTTGGTGTAATATTTTTCAACCTCTTTGCTAAGAACTTCTTGTAACTTCTCAATTTGTATATCCATTTTTTTTCCCAAGTTCTTGGATCTTCTTTATGACCATTACTCAGAATTCTTTATTCAGGCTGCCTATCTCAATTTTATTTAGATGTCCCTCTGGGGTTTTATCTTGTTCCTTTTTCTGGAATACATTCCTTTGTCATATCATTTTGCCTAAATTTCTATTTGTATTTTTATGTATGTAGTAGCTTAAGTTGGGCTTCCCTTATGGCTCAGTGGTAAAGAATCTGGCAGCCAGTGCAGGAGACACAGGTTTGATCCCTGGGTCAGAAAGATTCCCTGAAGAAGGAAATGTCAACCCACTCCAGTATACTTGCCTGGAAAATCCCATGGACAGAGGAACCTGTTGGGTTATGGTCCATGGGATTGCAAAAGTGTCAGACACAACTCAGTGACTGAACAACAACAAAATAGCTTAGTTAAGTTTCTCAACCTTAGAGAAATGGCCTTCTTTAGGGGATTTCCTAACAGTATATTCCCCTCTCATTATCAAGAGCCAGACACCAGCTGGTTCCAGGGTAGACAAAGTTCCACAGGATGCAGAACTGTAGTTTCCTTTCTTCTGGTGTCTGCTCCAGTGTGGGTGAGGCCAGTGCACATTTCCTGGCATGAAAGGCTGGTACCTGCCCACTGGTTAGTGGACTTGGTTCTTGGCCCTCTGGTAGGCAGGGTGGTATCAAGGGATACATCTAGAGGTAGTTTTGGGTTTAGGAAGTCTCTGATAACTGCTGGTAACTGCGGTTGTATTCTGTCCTGTTGGGCCATTTGGCCTGAAGTGTTCCAGAATTGGAGCTTACAAGCTGTTGGTTGGGGCCAGGTCTTTGTGCCGGGGATTCAAAATGCCTGCCTCCAGCCAGAGGTCATGTAGGTCCCTCATGTATTGCCACAAGCTTTCAACAACCCCCCCACCTCTCCAGGGGACCTTCTAAGACCAATAGGCAGGTCTGAGCCAGGCCCCTATGAAGTCACTACTTTTGTTGTGGGTCTCAGTACATGCTAGATCCTGTATGCACCTTCTGAGAATAAAGTCTCTGTTTCCCCCAGTCATATGTAGCTCCTAAAATCAAACCCCACTGGTCTTCAAGGTGAACTGTTCTTGGAGCTCCTCCTCCTGATGTTGAACCCCTCGGCTGGAAGCCTGGAATGAGGGTCAGATCTCTCAGCCCTGTGGGAGAATTTCTGTGATATAAATATTCTCCAGTTTGTGGATTGCCCACTCAAGAAGTATGGGATTTGAATACATACACAAGTGCACCCCTTCTACTATCTTTAGGTTGGGATTTCTTCTTTAAGTCTTTGGATGTAGAATATCTTTTCCTGATAGATCCCAGTTTTTTATCAATAGATGTTCAAAGGTTTGTTGTAATTTTGATGTACTCTGCCATCTTGTTGAAATTCCCCCTTGGTATTTAAAGTATCCAAAGGTTTTAGGTAATCTAAAGGAAGAGTGAAAAAAAGGAGAGCACTTTTTTCTTTTTTTCACTCTCTACTGCTTCCTGGAGTGGAAAGTAGAGGCTTCCATAGTATCTGCATACTTTGACCTCAAAGATCCACCTAAAGTATTCTCTCTTCTTCCACATATCCCCTATAAAAGTAGCATTCATACGCATCCAAATGTAAGCCTGAGAATCTCTGTTGAGAGAAATACTCATTTCCTACCCCTGTCTTGGGTGTACTTTTATTATTCCCAGTCTCCAGTGAAAATCTTTCAGCACTTGACCATTTATTATAACTGCTAATGTTCTTTTTATATATATTTTTTATGTGTGAAGGATGTCCTCTTCCAACTTAAATCTGCTAAGATTCATATTTTTATCATGAATATGTGTTAAATTTTATCAAATATTCTTCTTCTACTTTGAGGAGAATATGATTTTATCCCTCATTATTTTAATATAGTTGCTTATTTATTAGCTTTAACATGATAGATTTAACTGTGGTTTCTTTGTATTTCTCTCACCTGATATTTTTTATGACATTTTTTATCTTGATGTATACCTAAATCTATACCTATACCTATGAGATTTGGAAAATTCTCATATTATCTATTATGATATTGTTTTTTTTTTTTTTTTTTCCCAATCTGACTTTCTGTCCTCTGTGGGAATCTGATTACATGTATGTTACTAATTTAACTCTATCATATATATATATACATATGATATATATATATATATATCTTTTATATACTTTTGTCTGTTTAGTTTATATTTTGTTTCATGTTTTCTTCCACTGTTTTTTTTCTTGTGATATGATATCCTCAGGAGGAAAAGAAGGATTGAGTTCATTAAAAGCTGCTTTACAATTTTGTAGGAAGTACATATACTCCTAATGGGATAGCTCACGTCTACTTCCAAGTGAGATCCAGGACTTATTCTAGGCCCTCATTTTGGGGGGAAGTTCTTTTGGAAATATCTATCACTTTTTTTTTTTTTTTTCACTTCAACACTATGAGACCTTGGAAAACTCAGGTCAATTGATCAGTGGCTCTTGGTCTAACTTAATCTATTGCCCTGTGCACTTCGAGGATTCAACATGCATCAAGAGAAAACTAGCAGAATATCAACACCACTTTGTTGAGCTTTCCTTCTTACTCATCCCAGGAAATTTCCTGACTGCTTTGGTAGACAACACTCAACTTTATGTCACTCTACTCAAGAAATTTTCAAAACTGTTCTCCTTAGCCAAAAGTCCTCTGTCTTGTACTCTCTAGGTTCTTGGCTTTTCCAAAGAATAGAAAATAATAGCAGAGTTACTGAGGAGGAAATTGGCTATAGAAAACTGGCTGATTCCATTCTCTCTGAAAGTTTGGCTTTTAATTAAGGAATTAATAATTAAGGAATTACTGTTTGATTCCAGAGTTCTCTACTTCTACCAAAAGAGGCATTAAAAAATTGTATCTAGCTTTCGTAATTGTTTGTAGCAATATTTCTATTCTGTTGCAAAGTATTCCATCATTGGCAAAGGCATCTTACATGATTTTATTTAAATTTTAAATTGTTCAATGACTGTTCCTAGGGTAAATGTCAAATCCATAGTTGTATATACAACTCAGAAATTGATATGAATAAATCAAAATTCTTTACTATTTTCTTGGTACTGAGTGTAAGTGTTTAAGGGAATGGAGTAACATGATAACATCTTTATCAATAACATTCTGTAAGTAATCAGTCTCACTCATGTCTGATACTACTTTTCCATTTTATTCTCCACATTTCTATAGAATCAGTCTAAATAGGAGTTCTATATACAAAACTCAGCAGTGCTGGCCCAAATGTTGTAGCAGAGAAGGCTACATTGACTGGGACTTCCTGTTGCTAGTTTTATAGTTTTAAGATTAGTACTATATTTTTTTAGTTTTTAAGGTCAAATGAAAATTACAAACATCTTGTTTTTTCTAATCGATTACATTTTTTACATAAATCAGAGTTTTCATATGACTGAAAGATATATCAAAGTCTTACTAGTATCATGACATAGTTTGAAAAATTGACCTCCTTTGTAATTCTCTGTGATAGTTGTATAAGGATGATGATATTTCCATTTTGTTTGGGAGAATTCAGCAGCAGATCTAATATGGGAAGATATTTAATTCAGTCAGTTGATTCATCGGAAATACTATATCTCTTTTTACAGTTTCAGTCATTCTTACATTTAAAGAAATTCGTGTAGTTCATCTTTTTTCTTTAAATTTTCCTGTTTCTTTCTATGTGATATTCTTTTGTAGTCTTTATAGCAGAGTACTATATTTTAATTTTTAGTATTATAAATAAGTGAGTGAGTAAGTGAAGTTGCTCAGTCGTGTCCAACTCTTTGAGACCCCATGGACTGTAGCCTACCAGGCTCCTCTGTCCATGGGATTTTCCAGGCAATAGTCCTAGAGTGGATTTCCATTTCCTTCTCCAGGGGATCTTCCTGACCCAGGGATCGAACCCAGGTCTCTCACATTTTAGACAGACGCTTTTACCATTTGAGCCACAACGGAATTCCTTTAGTATTATGTTGCCCCCTAATTATTCTGCCCCCTAAAACATGAAATTGGATGAATTCCAGTCCTCTTACAGCATTTTAAATATGAGGAGAATTATTGGTCATGCTAGGAGGAAAAATTAAATTAGTAAATGCTTCTAACAGATACCTTAGCATTTGGCCCCATAATCCTTAAAACTGTAATACTCAATCACAATCACATAATAATAGCATAAAACTTTTTAGAACATTTTTTTCTAAAATATCTAACAGAAATAAACATGTTCTAGTATAGATGATATAAATACAGCTATGAGAGCAGAGAAACAAATGCCCTGATTAAGGTAAGAAACATTTATATAATTGCTCTGTATGCTCAGAAGGATTATATTTCCTGAAACAGAACAATAGACATTTAACATTTTTCATTTTAGTCTGTAGCTTTTCTTTACCCAGGAAGAGCTTCCTATGTACTTATAAGTTAGGAGTAAATGTTTTTAAGAGAGTGCACAAAAATGATGTTGTGGTAACATAAAAAGTAAAATATTATCCACTTATTAATTATAAAAGAAATATCTCTTAGAAACTGCTTGGATGATGTCAGATAAAAGAAGTAGGAAAAAGAATCAAGATGCATTGGTAAAGAAGAGTTCCAGCCCTAGGAAAAATTAAGATAAAGTTTTAGGTAGAGTAGGAAAAGGCGAATTTGGATATATTTCCTGAGAGGAACAAAGAAAATAGGCAGAGAAGTGCAGGTGATATGGAAAGCAAAAAAATATACATGTTTAAAAATGGAGGAAATATAATAGACTCTAAGGCAATGCCAGACAGCTTCTTATAATCAAACCCCAAATTGTGTTTCTTCTTGTTTGAAGTTTGCCAAATTGATCTGAAATTTTATGTTCTTCAAAACATTTTCTGTGTATGTGGAATTTAATATAATTATCAAGTCAGAAGAAGCAGAGTTGAAAATATTACAAAGTAGTAGCATGTCTCCAGGAGAAGTAAAATTTGTTGATTTTTTACAGTGTTAACTCATTTCACTTCTAACATGTTCTTACCTACTTTATGACTTATTGATTAAAATTTGGGAAAATTGAAGCTAAGAAAGAAAAGACTATTTTATATTTTACTAACTTTGGTCCCTCTTTTGTTTTAACCTCTATCTTTAATCAGGGAAGTGAGTAACAGAGCTTTAACCAAAAAAAAAGAGAGAGAGAGAGACTCATGAATACTCAACTACATGAAATATCTTCCTTGAAGATTACCACTGGAGTTACTGACTTCCAGATGTAAGGTTGCTTTATTTGCAAGCCTTGCTAGAATAAAAAAAGACATGGTTCTAGGAATCTTATAAGAAAGCATGTACCTAGGAAATATTCAGCTCTGTTTTTGAGCTGTAGCATATTACATCTGTATAAGGTTGAAGAGTTTATCTGAAATGAGCTTCTGAATCTTTCAAGGTTTCCAACATGGTTTTAGTGAAAAACACATTTTCCTCTACATAATCTGGAATGTAGAAATACTCTCTCAATGAACCAGTATCAAATGTGACAGTCAGTCTGGTATAAGCAAAATATTTATTTATTTTTTCCTAAAAATCCATCAATCAAAGAAATGAAAGTTAAGGGATTTTATGGACTGTACCTAAATGCCAGTTTGCTAATGGATTTTGTTAACAATAAGTGCTGACAATCATAAGTCAATGTATGGCTTATATATGTGTGCTATTTGTAAAGCAAATTTATTTTACTATTTAGTAATGACTATCCAATATCACTGATAAGCGGACATAAAATTCCTCAACAAAATACTAAGAAATAGAATCCGATAACGCATTAAAAGGATCGTATACCATGAAATTAAAAGATACTTGCTCCTTGGAAGGAAAGTTATGACCAACCTAGAGAGCATATTGAAAAGCAGAGATATTACTTTGCCAACAAAGGTCTGTCTAGTCAAGGTTATGGTTTTTCCAGTGGTCATGTATGGATGTGAGAGTTTGGCTGTGAAGAAAGCTGAGTGCCAAAGAATTGATGCTTTTGAACTGTGGTGTTGGAGAAGACTCTTGAGAGTCCCTTGGACTGCAAGGAGATCCAATCAGTCCATTCTGAAGCAGATCAGCCCTGGGATTTCCTTGGAAGGAACTGTGCTAAAGCTGAAACTCCAGTACTTTGGCCACCTCATACTAAGAGTTGACTCACTGGAAAAGACTCTGATGCTGGGAGGGATTGGGGCCAGGAGGAAAAGGGGATGACAGAGGATGAGATGGCTGGATGGCATCACTGACTCGATGGATGTGAGTCTGAGTGAACTCTGGGAGCTTCAATATACACAAATCAATGTGATACACCATATTAACAAAATGAATGATAGAAATCATGATCATCTCAATGGAAGAAAAAAAAAAAAAAGCTTTTGATAAATTCAATATTCATTTATGTTAAACTGTCTCCAGAAAGTGAGTGCAGGGGAACCAAACTAAACATGATAAAGACCATATATGATAAACCCACAGCAAACATCTTTCTCAGTGGCAAAAACTGAAAGTATTTCCTCTAAGATCAGTAAAAAGACAAGGATGTCCACTCTCACTACTATTATTCAACACAGTTTTAGATCTTCTAGTGACAGCAATCAGAGCAGAAAAATAAATAAAAAGAATTTAAATTGGAAACCAAGTAAAACTATCACTGCAGATGACATGATGCTATACTTAAAAAATCACAATGATGCTACCAGAAAACTACTAGAATTCATAAATGAATTTGGTAATGTTGCAGGATACCAAATGAATAAAAGTAATCTCTTAAATTTCTGTACAGTAACAGTGAAAGATCAGAAAGAGAAATCAAGGAAACAATTGCATATATCATCACAACAACAACAAAATAGCAAGGAAAAACCTATCTAAGAAGGAAAAGGACTTGTACTCAGGAAAATATAAGATACTGATGAAAGAAATAAAAGGATATACAAATAGATGAAACGAAATGCTGTTTTCTTGGATTGGAAGAATCAATATTGTTAAAATGACTATATAGCCAAAGTAATCTACAGATTCAGTGCAATCCCTATCAAATTACCAATGGCATTTTTCACAGAATCAGAACACAAAATTTTACTATTTGTATGGAAACACAAAAGACTGAATCGCCAAAGAGATTTTGAGGGAAAAAAAGGAAAAAGGAAAACTGGAGGAATCAGTCTCCCTGACTTCAGATTATGCTACAGACCACAACAATCAAAACAATATGGTACAAAACAAATACAGATTAATGAAAGAGGATACAAAGTCCAGAGATAAACTGATGTTCCTAACGTTGTTTTATCAATACTTTATAAGAGTGCACTTATCAAAATTAAGAATTCATATTATTGCTACATTAAAATGCAAATTTTATTCGAACTCCAACAGTTTTCCCACCAATATCTTATTTCTGTTCATAGATCCAATCCAGGATACCACTTTCCAATTTGTCTTGTCTCCTTAGTTTCTCTGTCCTGAGACAGTTTTTGTTTCTCACACTTTTCTTATCTTTTATGATCTTGATACTTTTCAAGAGTAATAAATAGTGAGGTATTTTATGGAAAATCCTACATTTTTTTTTTTCCCCTGTTTTCTAATGATTAGACTAGGTGTATGGGTTTGAGAATGAAGACCATGGAAGATGTATTATTCTCATCACATCTTACCAGGAAATTACTGATATCAACATGACATTACTAATATTAAACTTAACAAAGGTAGTGTTTGCCTGTACTCTCCACTGTGAAGAAGTTATTTATTTTTCTGTACTCTGTTCTTTGGATACGAGTCACTAAGTTTATCTCTTTCATACTGGTGGAGGAGGGTATGAGAGGGGAGATATTAAATAAATGCCACCTCCTAGATTATCAATAATATATTAAATTATTCCATAAGATGTCCCTTTACCCATTTACTTTTATTCAGTATTTTTATATTAGTATGTAGTCACATCTATTCTATTCTTTAAGCTATATAATAATACTGCTATCTATATTTTTGTTCAATTTTTTTCCAAATCTGGCCAGGTGTTGCATGTTGATCCCTTTATCCATTCGACATATCCCATACCATTTTCTTGCTTGTTTTATTTATTGAAATATATTTGATATAATATCTTATAAGTTTAAGGTGTACAACCATGTTGACTTGAAATATTTGTATATTGCTGTAAGATTGTCATTGTAACATTAGCCAGCCCTTCTATTACATCATATAATTATTTCTCTTTTCTTGTAAGAATAATTAAGATATACTTTCTTAGCAAGTTTGCTATTTCTAGTACAATATTATCTATAATCACTATACTGGTGAATTATATCTCCAGGAATTATCTACTAGTTCCAAGTTTGTATCCTGAAATAACATCTCTCCTATCCCCCCATGGCCAAACCATTGGTGACTATCATTTGACTCTCTATATTTATGAGTTTAGCTTTTTTAAAATGTCGCATATTAGTGGAAATTTAGTACTTGCTTGCCTGACTTATCTCACTTAGTATAATGTCCTGAGGATCCATCAGTTTTGTCATAAATGGAAAGATTTCCATTTTTTCATGATTGCATGATATTCTAGTGTGGTGTATGTTTATCTGGATGTGTGTGGGGTGTGTATATATATCACATTATTTTTATCCCTTAAACTATTCATGGGTACTTAGCTTGTTTCTGTATAGCAAAGATAGGGATACATATATCTCTTCAATATCCTATTTTTATTTCCTTTTTATATAAATCCAGGAGTGGAGTGGCTGGAACATATGGTAGTTCTACTTTTAATTTTTTTAAGACCTGCCATACAATTTTCCATAAAGGCTGAACCAATTTACATTTCCAACAACAGTGTCCAAGAGTTTCCTCTTTTTCTCAATACTTATTATCTCTTCTTAATGATAACTATACTAATAGATGAGAGGTGATATCTCATTGTGGTGCTGATTTGAATTTTCCTGTTGATTAGTGATTCTGAGATTTTTTTTCATATACCTGTTGCGTATTTGGATGTCTTCTTTGAAAACTGTCTATTGAATTGTTTCACCCATCTTTTTCAATCAGGTTGTTTGTTTTTTTGTTATTCAGTTGTATGAACTTTTAAGTATTTTGGGGACATTAACCTTATAGCTAATAAGTGATTTTGCAAATGCCATTTTTCCTATTCTGTAGTTGTGTTTTCATTTTGTTGATTGTTTCCTATGCTTTACAGAAGCTTTTAAGTTTAATGTGTTCCCACATGTTGATTTTTTCTTTTGTTAGTGCTTTTGGGGTCATATGCAAAAAATTAATACCAAGACCAATGTCAAAGTGTTTATTCTTACTTGATGTCTCAGGTTCACCTTGTATTTTCCTTGCCCCAAGTCCTAGTTCATTTTAATGGAGAATGGTATTTGCAAATTAAGAAATGGGAATTGGTATGTTCATTTTTACTGAGTTATCACCACTTCTAGACCCTCTCAGCTGGCAGATCAGGCAAATATGAGTGCATACAGTAATGTACACACCCCCACACATCTATATTTATGTGCATCTATATCTGCCTTTATCCATCTGTCATCTATCACTGTACAAATCTGCCATGATCTATCATCTATATATACTAACATAAACATGAGTTCTTATAGATGCTGTATTCTAATCCAGCACCATGAGGTTCATTCTAGCCTCCCCTCCTCCTCTTCATTATTTGTGACTTCCTTCTCTGACAGTGAAAAACCTGTCTCTGTTTATATATAATTTTATATATGTTATACTTATTTGTTTAAATTTGAATATATACAAAATAATTTTAGAGTTGGTGATTCATATACTTATGTGGAAAAACATTATAAACTAGGATTGGCATTGGTAAACTTTGTCTGTAAAGAACTAGATTTACATTTTATGCTTGAAACTGCAAAATCACTCTTAGTTTGCGAGCCAGGACGGAGGAGCCTGGTGGGCTGTAGTCCATGGGGTCGCTAAGAGACGGACACAACTGAGCAACTTCACTTTCACTTTTCACTTTCATGCATTGGAGAAGGAACTGGCAACCCACTCCACTGTTCTTGCCTGGAGAATCCCAGGGACGGGGGAGCCTGGTGGGCTGCTGTCTATGGGGTCGCACAGAGTCAGACACGACTGGAGCGACTTAGCAGCAGCAGCAGCAGATTTTGTTCCCAAGTTGGTTTGCAAATTCCTGAAATAGAGTGAAAGCATTTATGCGCAATTCTTTTTTATCCATTGATAACAAAATTTTCCATTGCCACATAGGCTAGATTTTATCCTACACTTTGAGTAAGTTTGTATTATGTTGTTGTTCAGTTGCTTTTTCTTTGTGACTTCATGGATGGTAACACACCAGTCTCCTCTGTCCTCCACTATCTCCCAGTTTGGTCAAATTCATGTCCACTGATTTGATGATGTTAACCATCTCATCCTCTGCTGCCCACTTCTCCTTTAGCCTTCAATCTTTCCCAGCCTCAGGGTCTTTTCAAATGAGTTGGTTCTTATCAGGTGGCCAAACTATTGGAACTTCAGCTTCAGCATCAGTCCTTCCAGTGAATATTAAGGGCTGATTTCCTTTCAGATTGACTGGTTTGATCTCTTTGCTATTCAAGGGACCTTCAGGAGTCTTCCCCAGCACCACAATTCAAAAACATCAATTCTTCAGTGCTCAGCCTTCTTTATGGTCTTACTCTTACATACATACATGACTACTGGAAAAAACATAGCTTTGACTACATAGATCTTTGTCTGCAAAGAGATGCCTCTGCTTTTTAATATGCTGTCTAAATTTGTCATTGCCTTCCTTCAAAGAAACAAACATCTTTTAATTTCATTGTTGCACTCACCATCTTCAGTGATTTTGGAGACCCAGGAAATAAAATCTGTCTCTCCTTCTACTTTTTCCCCTTCTATTTGCCATGAAGTGGTGGGACTGGATGCCATGATCTTAATTTTTTGAATGCTGAGTTTCCAGCAAGCAAGCCTTTTCACTCTCCTTTTTCACCCTCAATAAGAGGCTCTTTAGTTCTTCTTCACCTTCTGGGCTTCCCTGGTGGCTCTGACAGTAAAGAATCTGCCTGCGACGCAGGAGACCCAATTTTGATCCCTGTGTTGGGAAGATCCCATAGAAAAGAAAGTGGTCACAAACTCCAGTATTCTTGCCTGGGAATTCCCATGGACAGAGGAGCCTGGTGGGCTACAGTCCATGGCATCACAAAGAGTCAGACATGCCTGAGTGGCTAACTTTCACACTTTCATTTTCTGCCACTTGAGTGGTATCATCTATATATCTGAAGTTGTTGTTATTTCTTCCAGCAATCTTAATTCCAGCATGTGATTCACCCAGCCCAGCATTTTGCATGATGTACTCTGAATAGGACTTAAATAAGCAGGGTGACAATATACAATATACACATTCCTTTCCAAATTTGGAACCAATCAGTTATTTTATTCCTGGTTCTGATGGTTGCTTCTTGACATATAGGTTTCTCAAGAGACAGGTAAGGTAGTCTAGTACTCCCATCTCTTGAAAATTTTTCCACAATTTGTTGTGATCCACATAGTCAAAGGCTTTAGAGTAGTCAATGAAGCAGAAGTAGATTTTTTCTGGAAATCACTTGCTTTCCCCACTGTCCAATAAATATTGGCAATTTGATTTCTGATTTCTCTGCCTCTTCAAAACCCAGCTTATATATCTAGAAGTGCAGTTCACATATTGCTGAAGCCTATCTTGACAGCTTTTGTTCACAACATTGCTAGCATGTGAAATGAGTGCAACTGTATGGTAGTTTGGACATTCTTTGGCATTTCTCTTTTTTGTGAATGTAATGGAAACTTGCTGGGAGCCAGTGTGAGGAATCCCGCCCGTGACAAGGTCATGAGGAAGGAAGCTGACATACGCAAGGCGTGCTCAGACTTCAGGGACCCCTCTGGAAATTCCTAAGCATGTACCCCAACAAAAATCTGCCGGTTTTTGTGCTCTGCTTTTCCACTCTTCTGACATTCTCTGGAAAAAGTCAATTCAGGGCTTTAGTCTTCTGCATTTGAAAGAGTGTTTCAATCCAAATACCCCTCTGATGGCTTTCTAGCCTGCCTGCAGGACTCGTACAGCTGCACATGTGATTGTTTGAGGCCTCCTGACTGCAGGAGGCACAGGAAGCTTAAAACATCATAGGAATGTAGGAGCTTCCGAGGAGTCAAAATCTTTAGAATAGGACTGATTAAAAGTTTCATTTGTTGAGTCAATGCTTGCTGCCAAATTTTCATATCCTTTATTTTTAGATATAGTTGGTATATAGAAAAACAAGTAGTAGACCTGGTATTAGCAACATTAGATCTTTAAGTTAAGTACCTTCTTTGTTATAACCCACTGCGCCTTTGTTCTATAGAGATGTAACTTTAGCGCTTTAAGGAGATGTAGATTAAAGAAAAACACTTCAGGGGAAACAAAATTAACATTCATTAAGGAAGAGAGCCAAAAAGTGTTAACAAGCCTCTTGGCCAGAAGATAATGTAAATCACCTGAGACCTTTTGTATACAAAATGATATACAGAGTCTGGGTTGCGAACGCTACATAATTTTGTGTTACCCACTGATCTCCATGTTTTATCAAAAGTATAAAAGGCCTTCTAAACAATAAAGGATGGGACCATTTTCTCGGACCAGCTTCTCGGACCGGTTTCTCGGACCAGCTTCTCAGACCAGCTTCTCGGACCAGTTTCTCAAACTAGTCTCTCGGCCTGGTTTCTGGGGAATCTGGCTCCCCCCGTGTCTCTCTCTCTCTCTCATTTTCTCTCCCTTTCCCTCTCTCTGCTCTTTACTTTAATTTCAGGCTGAATTTCCATCTGGGGCGCAGAGGCTCGCCAGGTCTACTTATTTGCCCTGGCTGTAAAGACCCGCACGAAAGGGAGCTTAAGGCGAGGCACCCTTAGATATTCAAGCGGGTGCCGGTGGCCCAACGTAGATGGTGCAAATTCCTTGTCTGGAATTTTATTGGTCTTCCGCGTAAACCAAGCTATTCAGCCCTCTTCCTCCACTTAATCTTCCTACTACACTATAGTTTCTTAATAAATAAACGAGTCTTTCCACGCCAATGCCATCCACCCTTCGAATTCCCTGGATCCACTGGGGCTGGACCCCGGCAGAAACTGACCTTTTCCAGTCTTATGGCCACGGCTGGGTTTTCCAAATTTGCTGACATTTTGAATGCAACACTTGAACAACATCATCTTTTAGGGTTTTAAATAGCTCAACTGGAATTCTGTCACCTCCATTATCTTTGTTCGTAGTAATTCTTCCTAAGGCTAACATGACTTCACACTCAAAGATGTCTAGTTCTAGGGAGATGACCACAGCATCATGATTATCTGGGTCATTAAGACCTTTCTTGTATAGTTCTGTGTATTTTTGCCATCTCTTCTTAATCTCTTCTGCTTATGTTAGGTCCTTATTGTTTCTGTTGCCGATTCTTACATGAAATGTTCCCTTGATTAGTCCAATTTTCTTGAGCAGATCTCTAGCCTTTTCCATACTATAATTTTCCTTTATTTCTTTTCTTTTCTTTTTTCTTTTTTTTTTGATTTAAGGAGGTCTTCTTATCTCTCCTTGCTATTCTCTGAAATTCTGGATTCAGTTGGATATATCTCTCCCTTTCTTCCTTACTTTTCACTTCTCTTTCCTCAGCTATTGTCAAGCCTTTTCAGGGAAATACTTTCCTTTTTGCATTTCTTTTTCTTTTGATTGGTTTTGGTTACTGCCTCCTGTACAATGTTATAAACCTCTATCTATTGGAGAAGGAAATGGCAACCCACTCCAGTGTTCTTGCCTGGAGAATCCCAGGAACGGGGGAGACTGATGGGCGGCTGTCTATGGGGTCGCACAGAGTCAGACACGACTGAAGAGACTTAGTAGTATCCATAGTTCTTCAGGTACTCTGTCAGATCTACTCCCTTGAATCTATTTGCCACTTTCTCTGTAGAATTATAAGAGATTTGACATAGGTCATACCAGAATCGCCTAGTCATTTTCCCTACTTTCTTTATTTTAAGCCTGAATTTGCAAAAAGGACTCGTGATCTGAACAACAGTCACCTCCAAGGATTGTTTGCTGTTTTTGTTGTTCTCTTCTGACTGTATAGAGCTTCTCCATCTTTGGCTGCAGAGAATTTGGTGATATCCATGAGTAGAGTCATCTCTTGTGTTGTTGGAAAAGGGTATTTGCTATGACCAATGTGTTCTCTTGACAAACTGCATTAGCCTTTGCACTGCTTCAGTTTGTATTCCAAAGCCAAATTTTCCTGTTACTCCTGGTATCTCTTGATTTTCTATTTTTTTATTCCAATCCCCTATGATGAAAATAACATTTTTTTTTTTAATTTTAGTTATAGAAGATGTTGTAGGTCTTCGAAGAACTAGTCAGCTTCAGATTCTTTGGCATAGGTGATTGGGGCATAGACTTGGATTACTCTGATGTTGAATGGTTTGCCTTGGAAACAAACTGAGATCATACTGTCATTTTTAAGATTGCACTCAAGTACTGCATTTCAGATTCTTTTGTTGACTATGAGAGCTAATCCATTTCTTCTAAGGGATTCTTGCCCATAGTATATGTAATGGGCAACTGAATTAAATTTTTCCATTCCCGTCCATCTTAGTTCACTGATTTCTAAGATGCCAGTGTTCAATATTGTCATCTCCTGCTTGACAATGCCCACTTTACCTTCATTCATGGACCTAACTATCCAGTTTCCTATGCAGTTTGGTTCTTTACAGCATTCTTTAGATGTAAATAATTTACTGTTCTTTACTTTCACTGCCAGACACATTCACATCTGAGTGTCTTTTCTGGTTTGGCCCAGCTACTTCATTCTTTCTGGAGCTATCAGTAATTGCCTTCCACTCTTCCTCAGTAGCATGTAGGACACTTTCTGACTTGAGGGGTTCATCTTCCAGTGTCATCTTTTTGCCTTTTCAGTGTGTCCATGGGATTCTCCAGGCAATAATGCTGGAGTGAATTTCTTTTTCCTTCTCCAGTGGACCACGTTTTGTCTGGGAATGAGGGGAAATCAATGAATAGAACAGTGGCAGGAATGATCTAGGCATTGAGCCTACTCGTCTTTGATATATCAATGTCATGGGAGGCTTAAAAATCGGAATAAAGAGCTCTCTCAGATTATCAGTTTAGAAGGTAGTACTGAGAAACTCAATAAGAGGAAGTAGAAGTTAAAAATTCAGGTTAATACTCAACAATTTTTAGAGTTAAAAAATACAGAAATGCAGGCCTTTCTGTCTCTCAAGCTTTTTATTTAGATGTTCATTGACCACAAAATATACTCTCAGTAGTTCAGTCAATAAATAATCTGCCAGCAATGCAGGTGACCTGGGTTCGATTCCTGGGTGGGGAGATCCCCTGGAGAAGGAAATGGCAACCCACTCCAGTATTCTTCCCTGGAGAATCCCATGGACAGAGGAGTCTGGCAGACTACACATTTCATGTGATCACAAGAGCCAGATACAACTTAGTAACTAAACCACCACCACAAAAAAATACACCATTTGGAAAAAGGTAAGAATGGATGATTTTTCTCATTGTATAAGACAATGCATAATGCTACAGATAACAGTAAGTCATTTATTCGAAGCATTAATTTATATTTTTTTAATTACAAACTTCTAGAAGTTTCTAAGTTTCTCTTTATATGAGATATTAGGTTAAATATCAAAATGAGATAATTCAGGAATACTAATAAACTTACACTTAAATATTTGCCTATATGGTCTATTCATCTTAGTTCTATATATTACACAATTAAACTGATTAAAAATTCAAGATTTTGGGGACCATAGTACATTCACATTCTGATTATCTAATTCTTTGCCAGACTTCTGGTTTAAATTGCTCTCACCTAACTAGTCATTAATATTCAATTAAAAGTAGTATTATTGGGGCCAGTCGTTTTTAATGCAACTTCTGGAAGGATGGACTTTGATCATACTTTCAAAAATGTATTTGCTCTTTTAAAATAATGGAAACAATTGTGAATGATGGAAAAATAATAAAAATATGATAGGATACTGAAAGAGGAACTCCCCAGGTCATTAGGTGCCCAATATGCTACTGGAGATCAGTGGAGAAATAACTCCAGAAAGAATGCAGGGATGGAGTCAAAGCAAAAACAATACCCAGCTGTGGATGTGACTGGTTATAAAAGCAAGGTCCGATGCTGTAAAGAGCAATATTGCATAGGAACCTGGAATGTCAGGTCCATGAATCAGGGCAAATTGGAAGTGGTCAAACAAGAGATGGCAAGAGTGAATGTCAATATTCTAGGAGTCAGCGAACTAAAATGGACTGGAATGGGTGAATTTAACTCAGATGACCATTATATCTACTACTGCATGCAGGAACCCCTCAGAAGAAATGGAGTAGCCATCATGGTCAACAAAAGAGTCCAAAATGCAGTACTTGGATACAATCTCAAAAACCACGGAATGATCTCTGTTCATCTCCAAGGCAAACCATTCAATATCATGGTAATCCAAGTCTATGCCCCAACCAGTAATGCTGAAGAAGCTGAAGTTGAACGGTTCTATGAAGACCTACAAGACCCTTTATAACTAACACCCAAAAAAGATATCCTTTTCGTTATAGGGGACTGGAATGCAAAAGTAGGAAGTCAAGAAACACCTGGAGTAACAGGCATATGTGGCCTTGAAATGCAGAATGAAGCAGGGCAAAGACTAATAGAGTTTTTCCAAGAAAATGCACTGGTCATAGCAAACACCCTCTTCCAACAACACAAGAGAAGACTCTACACATGGACATCATCAGATGGTCAACACTGAAATCAGATTGATTATATTCTTTGCAGCTAACGATGGAGAAGCTCTATACAGTCAACAAAAACAAGACAAGGAGCTGACTGTGGCTCAGATCATGAACTCCTTATTACCAAATTCAGACTTAAATTGAAGAAAGTTAGGGAAAACAACTAGACCATTCAAGTAAGACGTAAATAAAATCCCTTATAATTATACAGTGGAAGTGAGAAATAGATTTAAGGGTCTAGATCTGATAGATAGAGTGCTGATGAACTATGGGGGTTTATGACATTGTTCAAGAGACAGGGATCAAGACCATCCCCATGGAAAAGAAATGCAAAAAAGCAAAATGGCTGTCTGGGGAGACCTTACTAATAGCTGAGAAAAGAAGAGAAGCAAAAAGGAAAGGAGAAAAGGAAAGATATAGGCATCTGAATGCAGAGTTCCAAAGAATAGCAAGAAGAGATAAGAAAGCCTTCTTCAGCGATCATGCAAAGAAATAGAGGAAAAGAACAGAATGGGAAAGATTAGAGATCTCTTCAAGAAAATTAGAGATACCAAGGGAACATTTCATGCAAAGATGGGCTCGATGAAGGACAGAAATGGTATGGACCTAATAGAAGCAGAAGATATTAAGAAGAGGTGGCAAGAATACATGGAAGAACTGTAAAAAACGATCTTCACAACCCATGATCTTCACAATCATGATGATCTAGAGCCAGACATCTTGGAATGTGAAGTCAAGTGGGCCTTAGAAAGCATCAGTACGAACAAAGCTAGTGGAGGTGATGGAATTCCAGTGGAGCTGTTTTAAATCCTGAAAGATGATGCTGTGAAATGCTGCACTCAAATTGCCAGAAAATTTGGAAAAGTCAGCAGTGGCCAAAAGACTGGAAAAGCTCACTTTTCACTCCAATCCCAAAGAAAGACAATGCCAAAGAATACTCAAACTACCGCACAATTGCACTCATCTCACATGCTAGTAAAGTAATGCTCAAAATTCTCCAAGCCAGGCTTCAGCAATACGTGAACCATAAACTTCCAGATGTTCAAGCTGGTTTTAGAAAAGGCAGAGGAACCAGAGGTCAAATTGGCAACATCAGCTGGATCATGGAAAAAGCAAGAGGGTTCTAGAAAAACATATATTTCTGGTTTATAGACTATGTAAAGCCTTTGACTGTGTGGATCACAATAAACTGTGGAAGATTCTTGGAGATATGGCAATACCAGACCACCTGACCTTCCTCTTGAGAAATCTGTATGCAGGTCAGGAAGCAACAGTTAGAACTGGACATTGAACAACAAACTGGTTCCAAATAGGAAAAGGAGTATGTCAAGGCTATATATTTTCACCCTGCTTATTTAACATATATGCAGAGCACATCATGAGAAACGCTGGGCTGGAAGAAACACAAGCTGGAATCAAGTTTGCAAGGAAAAATATCAATAACCTCAGATATGCAGATGACACCACCCTTATGGCTGAAAGTGAAGAGGAACTAAAAAGCCTCTTGGTGAAAGTGAAAGAGGAGAGTGAAAAAGTTGGCCTAAAGCTCAACATTCAGAAAACTAAGATCACAGCATCTGGTCCCATCACTTCATGGGAAATAGATGGGGAAACAGTGGAAACTGTCAGGCTTTATTTTTTTGGGCTCCAAAATCACTGCAGATGGTGACTGCAGCCATGAAAATAAAAGACGTTTACTCCTTGGAAGAAAAGTTATGACCAACATGGATAGCATATTCAAAAGCACAGACATTACTGTGCCGACTAAGATCTGTCTAGTCAAGGCTATGGTTTTTCCAGTAGTCATGTATGGATGTGAGAGTTGGACTGTGAAGAAGGCTGAGTGTCGAAGAATTGATGCTTTTGAACTGTGATGTTGGAGAAGACTCTTGAGAGTCCCTTGGACTGCAAGGAGATCCAAACAGTCCATTCTGAAGGAGATCAATCCTGGGATTTCTTTGAAAGGAATGATGCAGAAGCTTAAACTCCAGTACTTTGGCCACCTCATGCAGAGTTGACTCATTGGAAAAGACTTTGATGCTGGGAGGAATTAGGGGCAGGAGGAGAAGGGGATGACCGAGGATGAGATGGCTGGATCCATCACTGACTCGATGGACATGAATCTGAGTGAACTCTGGGAGGTGTTGATGGACAAGGAGGTTGGCGTGCTGCGATTCATGGTATCGCATAGAGTCAGACACGACTGAGAGACTGAACTGAACTGATCTCTAAATTTACTAAAAATGTATGACTATAAATATAAGTAAATATTATGTATCATAGTTCAGTTCAGTTCAGTTGCTCATTAGCTCAGTCATGTCTGACTCTTTGTGACCTTGTGGACTGCACCACGGCAGGCTTCCCTGTCCATCACCAATACCTGAAGCCTACTCAAACTAATGCCCATTGTGGCGGTGATGCCATCTAACCATCTCATTGTCTGCCGTCCCCTTCTTCTCCTGTCTTCAGTCTTTCCCTGCATCAGGTTATTTTCCAATGAGTCTGTTCTTTGTGTTAGGTGGCCAAAGTATTGGAGTTTCAACTTCACCATCAGTCCTTCCAAGAATATTCAGGAATAATTTCTTTTATTTATTTATTTATTTATTTATTTTTTAATTTATTTTTTTTTTTTTAATTTCCTTTAGGATTGACTGGTTGGATCTCCTTGCCATCCAAGGTACTCTCAAGAGTCTTCAACACCACAGTCAAAAGCCATCAGTTCTTAGTCACTCAGGTTTCTTTATAGTCCCATTCTTGTATCCATACATGATACTAGAAAAACCATAGCTTTGACTGGATGGACCATTGTCAGAAAAGTAATGTCTCTGCCTTTTAATATTATGTCTAAGTTTGTCATAGCTTTTCTTCCAAGGAGCAAGCATCTTTTAATTTCATGGCTGCAGTCACCACCTACAGTGATTTTGGAGTCCGCAAAAATAATGTCTCTCCCTGTTTCTGCTGTTTCCCCATCTATTTGCCATGAAGTGATGGGACTGGATGCATGATCTTAGTTTTCTGAATGTTGAGTTTTAAGCTAACTTTTTTACTCTCCTCTTTCACTCAGTGACTCAGACGGTAAAGCATCTGCCTGCAATGTAGGAGATCCGGGTTGGATCCCTGGGTTAGGAAGATCCCTGGAGAAGGAAATGGCAACCCACTCCAGTACTCTTGCCTGGAGAATCCCATGGACAGAGGAGCCTGGTAGGCTACAGTTCATGGGGTCACAAATAGTTGGGCATGACTAAATGACTTCACTTTCACTATCATCAAAAGGCTCTTTAGTTCTTCTTCACTTTCCACCATAAGGGTGGTGTCATCTGCATATCTGAGGTTATTGATATTTCTCCCAGAAATCTTGATTCCAGCTTGTGTTTCATTCAGCCCGGCATTTCTCATGATGTGCTCTGCATATAAGTTAAATAAGCAGGATGACAATATACAGCCTTGAAATACTCTTTTCCTGATTTGGAACCAGTCTGTTGTTCCATGTCCAGTTCTAACTGTTGCTTCTTAACCTGCATACAGATTTTCAGGAGAAAGGTCAGGTGGTCTGGTATTCCCATCTCTTTAAGAATTATCCACATTTTGTAGTGATCCACACTGTCAAAGGCCTTGTTTGGCGTAGTCAATAAAGCAAAAGTAGATCATATTTCAACAGAATATAAAAGAGCAAAAATGACTAATCAAGATAAACCTAGTATGAAAAATATCACATTTTAAAATATTTTAGGACTTTCTTATGAATTCTGTTTCTACCAGAGAAAGTAATTTCACAGAATTGTGGAAAATTTGGTAATTATATATATATAACTGGATGGTGGCATACACTTCATATCTGTCACTGGCAAAATTTTTGTTTCAGAAAAATTGATTTTGCATTTCTTCTTAATCAAGAAGTATCATAGCATTCTTAACTGAAATATCTCCTACCTTTCTTTATTGAGGGCTAAATCTCAACATTCCTTTGAGACCAACATAAATACATCCCTTTTATTAAATTTCTAGTGATCTTATATACAACCTGTAACTACTGCTCACTCCTCTCAACCATATAACTCTCATAATATCTACTTATTAATGATGCCTTCTTCTTTGAATGATCTTTCTATGCCCCTCAAGTACAAGTCTTCAAAAAATTAAGATTTAGTACTTTTATATGGCTATTATACACCCTCCAACATATACTCAAAAAGACTTGCTCCTGGGAATTCAATTTTCATCAAAAATGAACGATGTTGTCTTGTTTTAATACAATGTTATTTTGGATTATAGCAATCATAATTTAAGAACAATTTTATAGGGATATAAAATTAGTCCCACCATGCCTTTTCTAATATGGAAGAGATAGGAACTTCTAGATGGGAGAAATAATAGGAAATGGAATAATTTATCCACCTCTGAATGCAGATAAACTGTATTTGGCACTAATTTGATTTACATACTCCATTCCAATTCCAGTATTAGTTTCACATTATCATTATTGTGATAAGGTTGTATTATTCTTTATGCCAAATAATGCTCAAACTACCACACAATTGCACTCATTTCATTTAAGTAATGCTTAAAATTCTCCGAGCCAGGCTTCAGCAATATGTGACATGAACTTCCAGATGTTCAAGCTGGTTTTAGAAAAGGCAGAGGAACCAGAGATCAAATTGCCAACATCTGCTGGATCATGGAAAAAGCAAGAAATTTCCAGAAAAACATCTATTTCTGGTTTATTGACTATGCCAAAGCCTTTGACTGTGTGGATCACAATAAACTGTGGAAAATTCTGAAAGTGATGGGCTACCAGACCACCTGACCTGCCTCTTGAGAAATCTGTATGCAGGTCAGGAAGCAACAGTTCGAACTGGACATGGAACAACAGATTGGTTATAAATAGGAAAAGCAGTACGTCAAGGCTGTGTATTGTCACCCTACTTATTTAACTTATATGCAGAGCACATCATGAGAAACGCTGGGCTGGAAGAAACACAAGCTGGAATCAAGATTGCTGGGAGAAATATAAATAACCTCAGATATGCAGATAACACCACCCTTATGGCAGAAAGTGAAGAGAAACTCAAAAGCCTCTTGATGAAAGTGAAAGAGGAGAGTGAAAAAGTTGGCTTAAAGCTCAACATTCAGAAAACTAAGATCACAGCATCTGGTCCCATCACTTCATGGGAAATAGATGGGGAAACAGTGGAAACAGTGTCAGACTTTATTTTTCTGGGCTCCAAAATCACTGCAGATGGTGATTGCAGCCATGAAATTAAAAGACGCTTACTCCTTGGAAGGAAAGTTATGAGCAACCTAGATAGAATATTAAAAAGCAGACACTACTTTTCCAACAAAGGCCTATCTAGTCAAGGCTATGGTTTTTCCAGTGGTCATGTATGGATGTGAGAGTTGGATTATAAAGAAAGCTGAGTGCCGAAGAATTGATGCTTTTGAACTGTGGTATTGGAGAAGACTCTTGAGAGTCTCTTGGACTGCAAGGAGATCCAACCAGTCCAGCCTAAATGAGATCAGTCCTGGGTGTTCATTGGAAGGCCTGATGTTGAAGCTGAAACTCAAGTACCTTGGCCACCTGATGCGAAGAGCTGACTCATTTGAAAAGACAATGATGTTGGGAAAGATTGTGGGCAGGAGGGGAAGGGGACGACAGAGGATGAGATGGCTGGATGGCATCACCGACTTGATGGAGATGGTTTGGGTGGACTCTGGGAGTTGGTGATGGACAGAGAGGCTTGGCATTCTGCGGTTAGTGGCGTCACAAAGTGTTGGACACGACTAAGTGACTAAACTGCTGTATAAGTTCCTATAATTGCAGTGGTTAAAAACAATATAATAATCATGTGATAAAAATAACAAATGTTGTTCCATTTTTGTTTTGCTTTGAATTAAACCATAGTCTTGTTCTTCTTTGCTTTTCTCCAGAATATAAATCATCCTCTCTTACTAGTTGAGGCTATTTGAGAAATCAGGAAAGTATTTTCAAATTGGAGATTTTAGAGAGGAAATATTCTCAGGGTTTTATAGAGAGTTTTGAATGAATATGTATATATCATTTCTTTGTCCATGGGGACAAATTATACAGTAGTGAGATCGTTCCATTATCATCCTAGGTTTTAGAATAAACCTGAAAGTTCTGAATTTATGAAAGAGTATTTTATTCATGAAACTCAAAAACTCTAAGCCTATATGTAAAGTGAAAAGTAAGCTGAATAAATAGAAAGCCGAACTTTCCGCCCAGCCGGTCCAGTTCTACTGTTTTAAATACAGCCTTTAGTTCACACAGTGGAAGTATTTTCATTGGACATTGATTACTGTTATTGTGGGGCTAGTTTGTATCAAATTTCACTTCTTACAACCCATTTCCTATCAGAGCTAATGGGTTTGCTGCTCATTTATAATGATCATATTGGCATGGATTTAGCTGATGTTTTCAAATCCTCTATAGGGGAAGTTTTTTCATTCTCCTGAGTACCTCTAAGCTGCAGGTAAAGAATGTTACAGCTGGATGAGAGAGCTAATTAGGGCCAATTATAGCCTGACTGACCAGCGGTGGCATTAAAATGTCTGACAGAAATCTACTTTGTCCTTGCAACACAGAGGTTTTGAAACTCCACAAAAACCTGTCTTGGAACATTAAACATTGTAGAATGGCAGGTAATAAGCATGTAAATTTAATAATCAAAAGGGGCATTGCCAAATGAATTCTGAAAGTAAGACTTCACTAGACACTTACACTAACCGCCAAAGGCATCTCAAAATACAGTATTGTAAAGTAAAATAAAGTAAAAATAAATAAATAAAAAATAATAGTAAATTTCAGATAGTTAATGAGGATCATCAAGGTTCTACAACCAATTTGTAATTAATAAATCTGGTGACCTAAACTTAATTCAACATACATACTCAAATTTTCTTATAAGTTCATTGGCTCAGCATTTTAAAGAAATTATTTTCAGACTCTCTTTATTTTATTTTTATTTTATTCACTTTGTCCAATGGACGACACATATCTTTTACTCAGTGAGATTGTTTTTTGGCCAACTTCTTCATCTCTATTCATTCCATAGGATGTAGGACCTCATCTGGACCTTGGAAAGTATGTATGTTTGAGTAGACAGAAACAGAAGCGTAGGAACACTCTATTTTTCCTATATATTTATAGCATTTGTTTGACAAACAAAATGGTATGTCTCAGGAATATGCAGAGGCAAAATAATTAGCAGTAAATATTGAATTAAAGTTTGGAAGAAACATTAAAGAAGCATACATCATTTTCAAAATGCAATTATGAAAAACAATTTTTTTTTTTTGTCTAGCTGATCCACCTATCTTGCCAATATCTATCTGCCATGAATATAATTATTTATCTTGGAAACTATAGCATCATGTTGTAAAATAAGCAGATGGTCCAAGCAGTATTTAGAGGTAAATAATAACGAATATTTTTTTTGAAATATTTTTACAAAGTCTAAGAATATCATGGAAAATATATAAACACATTTCATTCACATGCTTTATGCTTGAAAGGTAAATTTTAGATGTAGAAAATTGTATGAGAAATTTCCACTGCTTAATCAGCTTTTAATTTAAAACACAAAGCCTACATTTATTATAATCATGTAATTTATGATACACCATTTTCTGAAATTCACAGCTACAGTATGTAGTCATCACTTATAAGAGTAATCAATAATTTCTGATAGGTTGAACACAGCAAAATCAATTAGCATCTATCTAAAAACAAGGATTGTTTTTCTTGTATTCATTTCTAAACAGCTTAAAACAGTTGAAAAACCACATGATGAAAATGTGCTTCATGGAATTGTTTATCCTTACTCAAATTCAATCCCAGTTATGACCCTGAAAGATGATTAGTAAATTTGACTTTTTAATTAGTATATTGCATAATTCATTGACATTATAATGCAGTCATGCATTTGATTTTCAAGGTGCAGATGTGCTAATATGAAGCTATAATTTTCTCATCTAAATAACTCTTTTAGTAAAACTTTTAAATTCTTACAATTCTATTGTTTAGGACCTATTATTGTTCATTTTTTAAAAATGAATTCAGAAGTAAATTTTGACGTCAGCTTGTGTTGTTATGGTAAATTGTTTAGGATAGTGGGAATCAAAGGAAACTAACAATTTAAAAGGTATATTTTAGTGGAAACTACTTGATCACAGTTAAGTATTTTTAAATGTAAAATTAGTTCAAATCAACACAAAATTATAGCCTAATAGAGCCAAATACAAAGTATAAAATCAAAAAATGAAAGGGAGGTTGTTTTTTGTTTCATTTTGTAACAGTAGCAAGGGCACAAAATAATCTAAGTGTTCACCACAAGATGTTTAAGTGACACCTTTGTTCTAAACCAGATATATGGGTATATATTTCTTATTTGGTTTCCAGAGATGAAGTTCAGTGTTTGTTTATGTGTAATGGCAAACTCCTATCAGATGGGCAGCTCAGCTTCAACTCTGAACAAAATGAAGAAAAAAGGTTGCAAAATATAGAATTAGTTGCTCAAAGGAAGTGACAGAGTGCACTATGTTTTTATTTAAAAACTCACTATGTTGTGTGTTTTATTTTTTTTTTTCCCTGAATATCAGAGGGACATTTAAAATGAAATAAATGTTTCCAGATGAAGTGAAAGAACTTGCAAGCTAGGATTCTTGGCCATTGGTCCTATCCACCAGTGAGGTAAACTGCCAGCAAATCAATCACGCCCACATACAGACAGTCGCTACCTACTACACCAACATAGATTCTTGTGCTATTGGTTCTGGGAACACTGACCAGCAAAACTGCTCTTATTACAAACATGTGTGGCAATGCTGAATGAGACTTATAGGGAATGGTGTGGTAGAATGAATATTAGCATTTGGGACAAATGTTTCCTTAGGACATATTATAAAAAGTACTTTCTCCATTTCCAAACTCTGCTCTGCAGAATTCTTATTATAAGGATAATAGTATGAAAAGACCTCTGTGTTATTCCTGGCATAGTCTACATGGATCCCTATTAGGTAATCCCTCACAGCACCTTTATAGCCTCTGGCTCTTGGTGCTCATAAAACAAAGTGAAGCATTGCACTCACGGCAAGGCAGATGAACTGAGATTGGCTCCTGTTGAGTTCCAGTGTTGTACTTCTAGGTAGTATTATACTATGTCTTATGATTCTTTCATGCTGAGATATATTTTGCCCTTTACTTACAAGTGGTGGTATAAAACATTAAAATAATAAGTTGATTTGATAATGTGTAAATTAATTTGAAATTTATAAGGATAAAGTTTCTGAAGTTCCCAGAAATTCCCAAACATTTGGAAATCATATTAGAAATGGTAATATGGAATTTTATATGCAGAGGCAAGGATGATGACATCTAAATAAGAAAGAAGCAGTTGATTTTAAAAAGGACATTTCACTAAGGCCTTAAGTGTAAATTTATGATCCTAAATCTTATGTTAGATGATCTTTCTATTGAATTCTTTGTGTGATCTTCATGCTCATATTGCTTTTACCTACATTCAGTGGGTTTTATTTTTAATAATATGAAAGCCATAAGCCTTGAACAGTAAAATTTCAAATGATGAAGCCCTTTGAATTTCAAATATACTTAAAGGAAGGCCTTCTGAATACCATTCAAATGGCAACATAAAGCCAACAATTTTAAAGCCACTTAGAAATTAAGCCAAACTTTATGGACTATAGTAGTAACCTTTTCCTAATACCAAAGCTCTTAGAAATCTTTCAGTTAAGAAGGATGTGACTAATTTTAGAGACAAACTGACAAAGAGGAAACAGGAGAAATTGAAACACTTGTAGAATATTGTGGTGTATGTAAATCATATTCTTAGACATTTCCCTGTTCAGTAAGTTCCCCTGCTTTACCATTAACCTGAAGTGTTTATATCATTTGATTGCTTTACTGTAATGTTTCTAAGAAAGCTCAACTATTTTGCAGTTAAAACCTCACTAATCTACACACAGCTATTACAGTAAGGAATATGTATGCATTAGATTCTGGCATGGGCATATGACTAACAGGGGGCATGAAGAAGTGAATTAACATTAGCAGAATTTCTGCTGCAATGCTTTTGTGAGGTCACATAGAGCAAAATGGTGAGCAGATTGAGTAGTAAGCATTATTCCTAGATTATAAAGATAATTATGTCTGTCTTGATCTTAAAATTTGTTCAGATTTTTAAATAAAAGAATGAATCAGTAGCCTAATGTTATTTACTTTGGTGCTTTGTTTTTGTTTTATTCATAATAAATTGTTACAGAACAAATTTTAGCTCAATAAACAGCAATTTACAACCAAAAATAAAGGAGGACAAAAATGCACAGAAGAAAGGTGCAAATTTTTTTTTTAATACATATTTCATAGAAAGAGCAATGCCCAGAAGTCAATGAAGAACCTCATCAGTTCAGTTCAGTTCAATTGCTCAGTCTTGTCTGGCTCTTTGTGACCCCATGGACTGCAGCACCCCAGGCCACCCTGTCCATCACAAACTCCCAGAGTTTACCCAAACTCATGTTCATTGAGTCGGTGATGCCATTCAACCATCTCATCCTCTGTTGTTCCCTTCTCCTCCTGCCCTCAATCTTTCCCAGCATCAGGGTCTTTTCAAATGAGTCAGCTCTTCGCATTAGGTGGCCAAAGTATTGGAATTTCAGCTTCGACATCAGTCCTTCCAGTGAACACTCAGGACTGATCTCCTTTAGGATGGACTGGTTGGATCTCCTTGCAGTCCAAGGGACTCTCAAGAGTCTTCTTCAACACCACAGTTCAAAAGCATCAATTTTGGGCACTCAGCTTTCTTTACAGTCCAACTCTCACATCCATATATGACTACTGGAAAAACCATAGCCTTGACTAGACAGACCTTTGTTGGCAAAGTAATGTCTCTGCTTCTCAATATGCTGTCTAGGTTGGTCATAACTTTTCTTCAACCTAGATTTATATTAAAAAGCAGAGACATTACTTTGCTGACAAAGGTCCATCTAGTCAAAGCTATGGTTTTTCCAGTAGTCATGTACAGATGTGAGAGTTGGACTATAAACAAAGCTGAGCACAGAATTGATGCTTTTGAACTGTGGTGTAGGAGACTATTCTTGAGTCTCTTGGACTGCAAAGAGATCACACCAGTCAATTCTCAAGGAAATCAGTCCTGAATACACATTGGAAGGACTGATGCTGAAGCTGAAACTCCAATACTTTGGCCACCCCATAAGAAGAACTGACTTGTTGAAAAAGGCCCTGATGCTGGGAAATATTGAAGGCAGGAGGAGAAGGTGATGATCGAGAGGATGATATGGTTGTATGGCATCACCAACTTGATGGACATGAGTTTGAGCAAGCTCCGGGAGTCAGTGACAGACAGGGAAGCTTGATGTGCTGCAGTCCATAGGATCACAAGGAGTCGTACACAACTGAGAAATGAACTGAGCACAGAAAAAATGGGATATGTTTGCCAATGGTCAAGTAAGGCAACTATTCAGGATCTAGAATAAACTATTTCTTGACAAGAAAGAGTGATTATAATGATATTACTATAAGGAAAGTTTCTGGCTGAAATTGTACTTTACCATACACCTTCAAAATCTGAGAAGTTTGGACTCTTACTTCTAAGTGTCTGTATTTGATTGTATCTAGAATTAGTTCTATGACAGTTAAACAAAAGTTATGGTGTATATATCAACTGAAATAAAATTAGTCCATGTGGTTTGATTTTCTAAATTTTGTTTTATATCAGGAATGAGAACGTCCTGAGGAAAATAGTCAGCAGATGGTTTTATCTACAAGTTTGTTTTTCTGCCAACAATCAAAATGATGTAGCTAGAGTATGCTAACAAGATCAAGAGAAAATGTTTCAAATGAAAATAAATGTATGTGTCTTGAGAATAACTGGTACTATTCTATGTCAGGTGACATTTCATCCATGCCTTAAAAAACACATCATGAAACAAAAATCACAGGATGAATATTGTTTACTGTAAAGTTTGTTAAAAGAATACATATCATACAGTATTATATATAAAATAAGCAATATTCAATGATACATACAATAATAATAGAAGAAATATTCAATAATAATACAATATTGAATAATAATGCAATGTTCCATAATATAGATGTTAAGTACATGCAGTTGATCATAGAACAGGGATTAATCCAACTATAATTTATACAATTGCCCACCATATCCAAGTTTCCTCTGTATCATGAATTCAACCAATCACAGATCATGTAGTACTATATTATTTACTATTGAAAACTACCTGCATATAAGTGGACCTGCACAGTAGAAACCCATGTTGTTCAAGATTAAACTGTAATACATAATATTGTTTAAAAGAAATCTTGGCTTCCTTCAAGTTACTTTTCTTCTCTTTACCCGTGAGATGTTTGTGTGTGTGTTAGTCACTCAGTCATGTCTGACTATTTGCGACCCCAGGGACTGTAGCTCACCAAGCTACTCTGACCATGGGATTCTCCAGGCAAGAATACTGGAGTAGGTTGCCATTTCCTTCTTTTCCATGAGGCGGCTTATATTAACTTTGTTCTATTTAATTTTTAACTTCATGTACCTGTTTGTCGGGAAAGCAAAAAACAATTTTGCAATAGTGTGAGTTTTGTAATAAATAGTGGTTTTCTTGAAGATGTATAACTTTTCTAGCATTGTATTTCTTATTGCATTTTATGATAAAACTTACTCATAGAACTTATACCACAAAACATTATCAAGACTAATAAAAAACCATTGTAAATAATGTAGTATGCTGCCTAGATCTTTGATCCCACATCCCTTAGGATGGAAACACTGATTCTCTGAGTTGCTGGTGGTATTGGCAGCGGTATATTCTCAGACGAGACCTTCTGGAGGAACTGCCATTGAATGGAAGAGTCATCTCCCTCAGATCTCCCTTGCCAGAAGGACTTTATATGAAATGGCTGATTAACTAGAGTATTCATGCCTGCCCCTTCTGATTTAATGCAAGCAACTTTACAGAGTCATCTCAGATCCAGAACTCCCTGTGGGATTTGCCACGACCATTTTTTTACTGCCCAGTCCCCACATTCCTTATTCCATCATAGGCACTGAGATGATCTTGAGAGCAGAACACTGCTTGAGAAGTTTCTCACGTGTGACCTTCCATATTAGTCATTTCTTAGTGTTCTTGGATGCTTTGGAGAAGTTTCAATTCTAGTTCCTGGCAGGTCTTCCCAGCAAAGTCAAGGTTTAGACTGGAAATAAGTGAGCTCTTAAAATATAGTAGGGAAGTATCCGAACCAAGTTACACAATAATTTTGAATCTCCATGTTTCCAATTTTGAGTCTGCAGAAAATTTCCCCACATTCCTATAAAAAAACCTAATTCTTCTCACTTAATTGAAAACATTGTGATGACTCTGCCTTGCAAAACAAGACACCTCAATCTTTAAGGTCTCCCTCTTTACCCCTCTTGACCACCAGAGCAGTAATTAAGGTTAAAGTCACAATATATTTGAGCCAGAAATATCTTGTATTTACTAGAAAGAAATTGTAAGATTAGCTTCCCTGAAACTGTAAGATTTAGTTAATATTCACTAGGTTTAAATTTGATTATTTTTAGTGGGAATGGTATTTCATCTATGTCACACTATCGATGTACACATGAAGAAATGGGAGAATGTATCAACATGGGAATATCTTGTTATTAAGGCATCTGGATGATGGCTCTAATATGGATCTTGGAAACTTGAAGAAAGAGATGGTCCATGATAATTAAAATATAATTAAGGTATAAATGTCAGTGCTACTTTGGCAGATGTTGTAAAAACCTGATCAATACTTGTAGAAATAATCAAGTGGTGGTTATATTATGTAATGTTGGAAAAATCGATGAATATAATCTTCAAGAGGACTTCACGAACACTCCATTTAGCAAAGTCATTAAGAATCTCTTAATGAGAGGGGCACCAGTATCACTAAGAAACCATTTTAAGCATCTTTTGTAGGTCAGGTCTGGCAGAAGGTGCATAGGCTTGCATTTACCATGGTTGGTAGATATTTAATTAATGTTAAATTGGACTAATGTTAAATTAGACCTCTCTTATCCTGAATGGTGTAACAATTAATCTTAACTAAAACTCAATACATATTCCAAGCATGGATTTGCTTATCCTGCCCACAGGGCTTCTATGAATATTACTATCTAAGGGATTAATGTATGTTTTGATCTCAAGGAACATTATATCAAATTGAAGTGAAAGTCACTAAGTCATGTCCAACTCTTTGCGACCCCATGGACTGTAGCCTGCCAGGCCCCTCTGTCCATGGGGATTCTCCAGGCCAGAATACTGGAGTTGGTTGCCACACCCTCTTCCAGGGGATCTTCGCAACTCAGGGATCAGCCTAGGTCTCCCATATTACAGGGAGATTCTTTACTGTCTGCGCCACCAGGGAAGCGCATCAATCTCAAAGTTTCATTCAATAAGAAAATATGTGGTAATTAGCCATTTTGGATCACCCAATTCTATTTACACACTATACTGAAAATTACCCAGAAAATTACCAACCTGATTAAAAAAAAAATTGGAGAATTGTTGAGGAAACTGCCTGGAGATATTCACCTACATGAATATATGCTGCCCTTAAAGATATAGTACAGACCCTCAAATTAATTACCATTATGCATATTGGGTCTGGGAGCAAAGGTATAGAAATGGGAAAGGTCCTACTTACTATTACTCTTAGTGACTCACTCTGAGAAATTATGCTTTCTGTGCTTGCTCCTCTGGTGCCCAGAGTAGGAAATTTTTCCTTAAGAGCATACAGTAAGAATGCTGTTAAATTTCATGTTTAGATATTCCTCAGATACAATGGGCTTACTGTGATAAGAGAAGAGTGGGCAAAGAGGGGATAATCTGTTACCCATTCTGACAGGGTAACAGATTATCAAGTTGAAATAGAGTTGTTTTTAGATTTTAGCACAGGTAAGATCTTTGATACCTAAATGACTTGCTTGAGCATCTTTTGGTATTGTCTTCCCCAGTTTGCCTGAAAAAAGGAAATGGTATGGTGACTTAAGGATTCAAACTTCTTAGAAATGAGAATCTGTGTAACGCCAACAGAAAGGGTACCCGGACCAGTAGAGGAGTTAGCTGAGAATGAAAGAAATCTATAATGAGTATTAGAGAAGGAAAATATCATGGATCAATTGTGACCTTAAGACCAGCTACAATGGTGTACAGTTCACTCACATGTTTTCTAAGTTCTTCTAATGAAGGGACTCATTAGAACCTTGGATTAGCTCCATCCAGCACTAATGTTACAGAACAATTTAGATCCAGTGGTATAAAGGTAGATTGGGCTGTATCACAGCTCCTATCCTCTCCACCCTTGCTTTGGGACTGCAACATTCATTTCCCTAGGTGCTGTGTGTGTTGAGAGCCTAAACAGAGAAAAAGGGCCAAGGAAAGTCAAATTCACTCTCTATCTATTTGAACTATGATATTAATCTACTGGCTTTGGTTTTCCTTGTCCTCAGGCTTTAAACCTCAACTGGAATCTGTGTCATCAGCTCCCTGACTCTCAGATCTTCAAACTATACCACGGGATTTTCTGGGATCCCAGCTTGCAGGAGACAAACCATGGCGCATTTCAGCTTCCATAATCATGTTAGTCAATACCTTATATTTTAATCTGTAATAAGTCTTTATATAATCTCTACTGGTTCCATTTCTTTGTAGAACACTGACCAACACACTAAGACTGGGCATAAGAGAATATAGTGTTTTGGCTCTTAGTTTTTAATTGCAGAAAACTGAGACTGTATAGAGGAAAAAAAAAAAAGATATATGAATATACTTGCAATGACAGTCTGGGAGAATTTTAAAAACCAGAAACAAAAAACATGAAAAGTAAAGGAGAAATGAGAGTCAGTTCAAAACATTCTGACATTCTGATATATTTTGATAGAATTATTATGGGTAGAAATAAAGTGTTTTAGTTCCTTGAGATTCTTTCTTAAATGGACTAATACAGTTAAATATCACTTTCTTTTAAAATCCAATTATCAGTCATTTACTTTTGGTATATTTGATGTCTACTTTACTTCTGTAGCTGATGGGTTATTCCATATTAATCATATTTTAGAGTGGTCCTCCTCAATAGGGTAGTCCAGGAAGCAAGGGGCTGTACAACACTGTTTTCGTGAAAGGACAATTTAATTTGAATTTATTTGGGATTTATTCAATCTAGTTGGGATAGACTCCAAAAGTTATACATCTCATTGTTCCATCTTTTAGACATTCATCTATATCCTTTTTCTCATTCAGGACACTATTTTGGATAGATACCTATGATAAACTCAATGGGTAGGGGAACTTTGCCTTCAAGTTTCCTGCAAGAGTCGTGGTTTGTGCCTGATATTTTTAAAAGATTTATTTATTTTGTCTGTGGTGAGGGTTCATTGCTGCATGCAGGAGCATGTGTGGACTACTGTTCATTGCAGTGTGTGAGCTTTTCCTTGAGATGGCTTCTCTTTGCAGAATACAGGCTCTAGGTGCATGGGATTTAGTAGTTGCAACACATGGGCTCAATAATTGAGGTGCCTGGGCTCAGTTGCTCCACAGCATGTGGGATCTTCCTGGCTTAGTGTTCAAACCAGCATCTCTTACATGGCAAGGTGGATTCTTAACCACTGGACCACCAGGGAAACCCTGTGTTTTTTTTTTTAATAGCATTCCTTTTTCGTCTCAAAATTGGTTTAGGTGATATATTTTCTAGTCACAGTAAATGTGGGTGACAATTACCATAATGAAAATTCTCATTAGACAAAAGACAAAGGTTATTGTCACAGAAACACTGAATGTTATTTCTCTTTTAACTATCTCTTTTCTCATGAAAAGGAGTCTCCACTTTGCTTGTTATGGGAAGAACCCAGAGAATCTCTAAGGCCAGGTTAGCATCTTCTGCACTATTCTATGAAGTGAAGTGAAGTGAAGTCAAGTCGCTCAGTCGTGTCCAACTCTCTGCGACCCCATGGACTGTAGCCTCCAGGCTCCTCTGTCCATGGGATTTTCCAGGCAATAGTACTGGAGTGGATGGGGTATATATATAATTAGTGTATAATGTTACTAGTAATTATTTTAAATCATTAATCTTTCAGTAATATCTTAACATTAACTGTACACATAAAGTAGAATACTTAAAACATAATTTGTGATTAATTAACTAGTCAAATAGTCAAATATTGTTTTCCTGTTTGTCTGATAGATACAAATGTTCTGTGCATATAGGGAGGAGCATATTTATAGACTTGTGGCAAAAAGCCAGATATAAGATGGCAGGGATACAGAAGTTGTTTAACTTCCATCCTTCACTTCAAGGTACCTGGAGATTTCTGATAATAATCATACTGTCATTCTCTTCATCTTGGTCAACAATGACTTTCACTCAGTCCACACAATCTCCAGTCTCCTGGGAGAAGAAAAGAGCAGGGCTTGACAATGATTAACTACAAAAAAATCTCTCTATGGAATAACTGGACAGAGGTGTCTATGATATATGCTCATGGTCTGTTTAAAAGATGAGTGAATATACAAATGGATAGGAAGTAAAGTGTGGTAAGAATTTGTCTTAAAGCAGAAGCTACAGAGGACAAACTGGTATAAGATAGTTAAATCCATTAAAATGCTTTAAAAAAGGATAATGATCAATGAAAAAGCATTTATATGAATGTATATGCTTTTCTACTACCAAGTCTTTGTGGTAAATGTGAAATAGTTTACTAATTATAAAAGATATCTGGAGATTATTTCCTTCAATGAAACATTAGCCACTGATAAAGTTTTTTCTCCTCAGATTTTATGAGACTCTGAAACAAAAGCACATAATACATTACATATGTGTGTATACATACACACATGTATTCATCTATTTATATATATTTATACATTTATTCATTTAATTGCTTTTAGCATTAACAATGGATAAATTTTGTTCAACAAAAATTGTAGGTAAGATACTTTATTAGAAAACTTCTAAAAATTTGAAACTATAGTTAAAAGTATATTTTTAATAATGTGTTGATAAAAAATGCATCTAGCCTTCAGAATTACTCTAAGATTTTGTTTAAGCCTTGGGAAAAGAAAAGTGAAGGTATTGGTACAATATTAATCTGGAGATATTGAAAAGCAGAAAGGTAGTTAAATATATAGACATACTTTTAAAAAGGCATACTTTTAAGGAAACATTTTGAAGAATACAACAGGAAAAGAGGACACATACACATTATTTCAAGGAATGACACGGTATTTTCCTAATGTTTATCTTTCTTCTTTTCCTTTAGTGTTAGGGATCTTATATAGACCACAAGTGGAAGTAGTGAATATTTCTTGGCAAAAAAGAGTAAATTATAATGCAAACTTTCCAGAAATCCTCTAAGGGAATAAGTTAGGCTTCTTCTGAATGCATATGGAAGTACGTTTTAGAGAGTAAAAGAAAATGGGAAGAAGAAAGATAAGATCTTACATGCAGTATTTGCTAAAATCTCATTTCATAGGCTGCATTTTCAGTTTTCCAGAAGAATCTATTAGTCATTTCAAGCTCAAATATATTGTTCAAAATGATAAGATTTTCTGGCAATTTTTATTAAAAATTCAGGTGTCTAGCTATAATAACCAGATACTGCCCCATCTTAAAGGCTATATATACTAGGAATTCCAAATACCCTTAAAATTATGTATGTTGATCACTTTCTTGGATTTAACATATTTTAAACATCAGTACAAGAAAAGGAGATTTATTCCCGTTTTATAAATTTCATACAATCATGTAGAATATGACATCAATTTTCTTTGATTTTTTTTAATTAAAAAAATTATTTTTCTCATTTGTCAAATACCGAGAGAGGATAGGTTCTTCACTAACCTAACTTTTATTCTTTACTAACCCAACTTTTGTTCTTATTTTGTTCAAATAGTATTAATTCAGTTTCTTTGGATGTGAATTCCTTTTGTTCACTTTTATGAAGTCTGATTTTGCACACTCTAATGAACAAATACTCTTTACCAGAACATGTGGGAAAATACTGAATACAGAAAAGCTAGGAATTACTTAGAAGTACAATTTTCAAATTTTATCAATAATAATTCTGAATAGCCTTAAAATATTAGCTCTTAATGGACCACTAACTAAGCAAATTAGTTTAGAGAGATTGAGGCCTCAAATTTTAATTGAATGTAAATGGTGCATTCAGAATGCAAGGCATCATCATTTGCACAATCTTTAAAAAGATAAAAAGATGTCCCTCTATACAGGAAATAGCACATTAAAAAGCTTTGTATATCCTAGTTATGTCAGTAAACCAGTATTATGTGTGTGTGTGTTAGCAGACCACCTTAGTGGATGAGCTGTATTAAAATCACGATGTTTATCATACATAATTACTGAGCAAGAGCTGTATTATATGGCACTGACAAGCATGGATCTGTAGTTCTAGATTTATGTCCTTTTAGGTTCCTAAGCAGAGCTTGTTATGTATAAACCAGATGAAGCAGATGGACTACTCTCTAGAGTACAATAGACAATAGAACAATGTAGAATTTTATAGAGGAGAAAGTTTCCTCTAGCAAAACCACAGAAATTCAGACAGCTACAGAGAAAAATCTCACAACTAACCTGTAATAACTACTTGTCACACTTAAAATCTAACTGTGCTGTGTTCAGACGTGTCCAACTGTCGGAGACCCAATGGACCATAGCTCTCCAGGCTCCTCTGTTCGTGGGATTTTCCAGGCAAGAATACTGCAGTGAGTTGCCAATTCTTATTCCAGGGGATCTTCTCAACCCAGGTATCCAACTCATGTCTCTTCTGCTTCTCCAGAATTGGCAGGTGGATGTTTTACCAGTAGTGCCACCTAAGAAGCCCTTAAAATTTAATTGATAAACATTAATTCTGACCAGAAATACACTCGGGGTGGGGAGAGAGACAGAGAGATACTTCTTTTTTAAATATGAGCATAAACCTGGCTGTGTTGAATAAAAATTGAAAGCACAGACTTTAAAGCTACTTTTCAGTAGATATGTAACTTTAGACACATTTGGTCACCTCTCTTCTATTTCCTGTTTCAAGACATGGAGACCATAACTGTTCCACCTCAAGGATTGCCATGACGTTTAAATGTGATGAGGATTAAATAGTAACCTCCATGCAATTGTTGGCTGTAATTATTATCCTGATTTTATAGATGAGGAAAACTGAGTTTAATTTCCCTGCCCAACATTACCCATCTAGTGAGTGACAAAATGAAAATGAGTGAAAGACACTTTCACTTTCAGAGTGAAACAGTGAAAGACAATGAGTACCTTAGTTATCTGTTACTGTATAAAAAGGCACACTAACATTTAGAGGCTTAAACCATGAACAGTGTATTATTTCTCACGATACTCCTAGGTGACCAGGTGGTTCTTTTCTTGTTTGACTTGGGCTCGCTTTGCAACTGTGTATCCCTGATGGGTCAGCTGAACACTAGGCTCAGCTAGAACAGCTCAGATGGGAGAACTTTTGTTCCCAATGTTTGTCCAGGTTTCCATCAGGGTTTCAAGATGCAAGCTACTAGTCTACAAAGACTTTTTAGCACACTTCTAGTTGACTCACCTTGCTGATGTCACATTGACCAAATCAAATAGCATAGGTAAGTAAGTTCACGGACTGTATGGGAGAGGACTACCCACGTGTTGACATGGAAGGTGTGATTTACTGAAGACCATAAAGGAAACAGTTATTCACATCTATGGATTAAATGAAATGGCAAACCACTCCAGAATTCTTGCCTGGGATATCCCATGGACAGAGGAGCCTGGCAGGCTATAGTCCAAGGGATGGCAAAGAGTCAGACATTACTTAGCAACTAAGCAACAACCAACCAACATCCATTGATTTTTTTTATGTGCTATTTTATTTATTGACTCCAGATAAGAAAATTTTCAAAATACAGACTAATCGTTTATAAACATTATTAGAATGGAAACCCCTCCACCCATGAATTTGTGTGTGTGCATGCCCACACAGAAAATCCTTCATGAAAGTTACTGCTAAAAATTCTTGAAATTCACTGTCTCCATGATGTAAAATTTAATTGAAAATATTTAGATAAATAACTTTTCAAAGGTTTTTGGCAAAGTATCAAGAATAATATAAACTATTAAGTTCAGCTCAGTTCAGTCACTCAGTCGTGTCCAACTACGTGCCACCCCATGAATTGCAGCACGCCAGGCCTCCCTGTCCATCACCAACTCCTGGAGTTCACTCAGACTCACATCCATCGAGTTGGTGATGCCATCCAGCCATCTCATCCTCTGTCGTCCCCTTCTCCTCCTGCCCCCAATCTCTCCCAGCATCAGAGTCTTTTCCAATGAGTCAACTATTTGCATGAGGTGGCCAAAGTACTGGAGCTTCAGCTTTAGCATCATTCCGTCCAAAGAAAGCCCAGGGCTGATCTCCTTCAGAATGGACTGGTTGGATCTCCTTGCAGTCCAAGGGACTCTCAAGAGTCTTCTCCAACACCACAGTTCAAAAGCATCAATTTTTCGGTGTTCAGCCTTCTTCACAGTCCAACTCTCACATCCATACATGACCACAGGAAAAACCATAGCCTTAACTAGATGGACCTTTGTTGGCAAAGTAATGTCTCTGCTTTTGAATATACTATCTAGGTTGGTCATAAGTTTTCTTCCAAGGAGTAAGCGTCTTTTAATTTCATGGCTACAGTCACCATCTGCAGTGATTTTGGAGCCCAAAAAATAAAGTCTGACACTGTTTCTACTGTTTCTCCATCTATTTCCCATGAAGTGATGGGACCGGATGCCATGATCTTCGTTTTCTGAGTGTTGAGCTTTAAGCCAACTTTTTCGCTCTCCTCTTTCACTTTCATCAAGAGGCTTTTTAGCTCCTCTTCACTTTCTGCCATAAGGGTGGTGCCATCTGCATATTTGAGGTTATTGATATTTCTCCCTGCAATCTTGATTCCAGCTTGTATTACTTCCAGTCCAGCGTTTTCAATGATGTACTCTGCATAGAAGTTAAATAAGCAGGGGGTGACAATATACAGCCTTGATGTACTCCTTTTCCTATTTGGAACCAGTCTGTTGTTCCATGTCCAGTTCTAACTGTTGCTTCCTGACCTACAAACAGATTACTCAAGAGGCAGGTCAGGTGGTCTGGTATTCCCATCTCTTTCAGAATTGTCCACAGTTTATTGTGATCCACACAGTCAAAGGCTTTACATAGTCAATAAACCAGAAATAGATTTTTTTTTTGGAACTCTATTGCTTTTTCCATGATCCAGTGGATGCTGGCAACTTGATCTCTGGTTCATCTGCCTTTTCGAAAACCAGCTTGAACATCAGGGAGTTCACAGTTCACGTATTGCTGTAGTCTGGCTTGGAGAATTTTGAGCATTACTTTACTAGCATGTGAGATGAGTGCAACTGTGCAGTAGTTTGAGCATTCTTTGGCATTGCCTTTCTTTGGGATTGGAATGAAAATTGACCTTTTCCAATCCTGTGGCCACTGCTGAGTTTTCCAAATTTTCTGGCATATTGAGTGCAGCACATTCACAGCATCATCTTTCAGGATTTGAAAGAGCTCCACTGGAATTCCATCACCTCCACTAGCTTTGTTCGTACTGATGCTTTCTAAGGCCCACTTGACTTCACATTCCAAGATGTCTGGCTCTAGATGAGTTATCACATCATCATGATTATCTGGGTTGTGAAGATCTTTTTTGTACAGTTCTTCCATGTATTCTTCCCACCTCTTCTTAATATCTTCTGCTTTTGTTAGGTCCATACCATTTCTGTCCTTCATCGAGCCCATCTTTGCATGAAATGTTCCCTTGGTATCTCTCATTTTCTTGAAGAGATCTCTAGTCTTTCTCATTCTGTTCTTTTCCTCTATTTCTTTGCATTGATCGCTGAAGAAGATTTTCTTATCTCTTCTTGCTATTCTTTGGAACTTTGCATTCAGATTCTTATATCTTTCCTTTTCTCCTTTGCTTTTTGCCTCTCCTCTTTTCACAGCTATTTGTAAGGCCTCCCCAGACAGCCATTTTGCTTTTTTGCATTTCTTTTCCATGGGAATGGTCTTGATCCCTGTCTCCTGTACAATGCCATGAACCTCATTCCATAGTTCATCAGGCACTCTATCTATCAGATCTAGACCCTTAAATCTATTTCTCACTTCCACTGTATAATCATAAGGGATTTGATTTAGGTCATACCTGAATGGTCTAGCGGTTTTTCCTACTTTCTTCAAGTCAGAAAACAGGTACATGGGTGCTGAATCTTGCTTGTGCCACTAACCTGCTGATTTTTTACCTACTAGTGGATAATTAATGACATGAGTGTGTAAAGTAACGAGTGTTAATAGGTATCATCTTGACTGTTTAATGCATTTGGAAATATAGTTTTGAAATAGCATATGTATTTTAGTAGAATATGACTATGATAAATCATGTACATCTATTTCCAGTGAATTCACTTTTGTGTAATACTCACTTGAACTATCGCTACATTAAACAATGTTTTAGTTCTCTATTCTCTAAAATTCAGGTAATGTCTATAATACCATTTCTTTCTGTTTTTAGAACTGGAGTTGATGTACATCTAGAATCTGCCACAGTTCTCGGCACTTAATAAATAATGGACCTAACAATTACTCCTTCCTTGTTTTGCTGCTTCCCTCCTCCTTCCCCACTCTTCCTCCTACTCTTATTGTTAAAAATAGGTAGAAATTAGACAAGCATTTACTTTTTTAAAAAATATTTTTCTTATGTGCAAATTATTTATACCCAATAGAATGCTTTTAACTATTTTGACCAGATTCTGTTTTAGTGTGCCCTAATCTCCTTAGCAGAGAAGGCAATGGCACCCCACTCCAGTACTCTTGCCTGGAAAATCCAATGGAAGGAGGAGCCTGATGGGCTGCAGTCCATGGGGTAGCTAAAAGTTGGACACGACTGAGTGAATTCACTTTCACTTTTCACTTTCATGCATTGCAGAAGGAAATGGCAACCCACTCCAGTGTGTTTGCCTGGAGAATACCAGGGACAGGGGATCCTATTAGGCCTATGGAGTTGCACAGAGTCGGACACGACTGAAGCGACTTAGCAACAGCAGCAGCAATCTCCCTAGGCTTTTGAACTGTCGTGTTGGAGAAGACTTTTGAGAGTTCCTTGGATTGCAAGGAGATCCAACCAGTTCATTCTAAAGGAGATCAGTCCTGGGTGTTCTTTGGAAGAAATGATGCTAAAGCTGAAACTCCAGTACTTTGGCCACCTCATGCGAAGAGTTGACTCATTGGAAAAGACTCTGATGCTGGGAGGAATTGGAGGCAGGAGGAGAAGGGGACGACAGAGGATGAGATGGCTGGATGGCATCACTGACTCAATGGACATGAGTCTGAGTGAACTCCGGGAGTTGGTGATGGACAAGGAGGCCTGGCATGCTGTGATTCATGGGATTGCAAAGAGTAGGACACGACTGAGCAACTGAACTGAACTGAACTGAACTTTCTGTGCTATAAGAGAAAGTCTTGAATCTATGCTATTAATGGAAATGTTAGTGTAAACTGGGCATTAATTACTCTAGTGAAGTTAATGAATATTTAAATATGTTAATTCCATTCTTCCAGCGTATGTGCAAACTAAAAGATATACACACTTGTAAAAAATAATAGTATTATTTTGCTAAAAATAACAGCTCCCCAAATAGTTTCTAAATAGGAATATTGATATATTTTGAACAGGCAGAATAACGTATCTGAAAAAAAAAATCTACATTGCTGATGAAAAGTTTTTACCTGAGTAAAAGGTAAATTTTCTTCATGAATTTACAATACATTTCAATTGTAACTACATAACATAACTAGTGTTTCTATGCCTCCCTTTTTCATTTCTTTTATTCTGAGGGCTATTTTGCATTCATAAGAAAAATTAGAGGGCAAAATGATTATTGAGATTAGAACTAATTCTTTCATTTTTATTTGTGTTCACAAAATGTGGACCATGCCTTTTTTGTTTGTTGTTTGGGGTTGTTTGTTTCCAGTGGTGCTCATGCAGTTTGGAATTGTAGAGTTATAAATTATGCAAAAATAAGTGGCTCATACTTTATCCATAACAGAGTGTATGCTTTGCTGATGAGTATGAAGCAATCTCCATTTTCAGGAATCGCTTCTCTTGAAGGGACAAAAGATCAGCAATGTTACTGTAAGCTCTTAATATAGTTACGTGTTAATAAAATATTTCTTTTTATAAACCTTTCTCAAAGAAGCTATCAAACTGAATGTGGTAAGCTTTCTATTCCTCTTTTTTTTTTTTTTCAAGAGTTAAGTGTATCTATTTAAATTTTAATAGCCAAGGGAAAGCATCTCACAGGTCACCTACAACAACAAAAATGTCATGTTTCGTTACTAAGAAATTCACCACCAGGATTTGGAAATCCTGCTAGTTAACCACCAGTTAGTTATTAACTATACAGAGCAGAAGAGCCCACACTTATTAAAATATTATATTCAACTAATTATCCTGTAGCCTGCAGGAGCAGCACAGCAAATCCATATCAAATATCCCTAAGAATATTGAATTAGTTATAGATACTCATTTACTCACAACAATAATTGTCTCCTGATCTAGAATAGTGAAATAATTATAAGGACAAAGCATCCCCTCTGGTTATAGGTAAAACCTGGAAATTAGCCCAGGTGTATTTTGAGGATAAAGATGAAGACAGGCCACCTCAGACTGTAAAGGGGTTCCCCAATTGGGGTTTAGAATAACAGCACATACTGGCAGACAAATTTGCTAAACATAACCATTAAGCAATTCAGTAAACATTTTCACTTTCTCTCAAACGTATATGACAGTAGAAACTGTGAAATAAATTGACCCCAATATGCAGTTGAGGGTGAAGCCCCTAGGGCAAGTCCAGTTGTGTAGGTAGAGACATTTATGCCTGGCAACAGCTGGCCTAGAACATATTTTTCTAAAAAGGAATAATTCAGTATAAATTAGAAAATAGGGGGGATAAAGGTTAAAGAAAGAGAAAATCATATCTATCAGTCTCATATTTGTTTTTCAATTTTTAAAGATTTTTAACAAGAAGAAATCTTAAAGATACAGTAGTAACAAATGGGCTTGTGGGTTTCAGTCTAAAGGCTTTTCTGGTTCCAGTATCTCCCAAGATGTTTAACTTGTAAGACAGAGAAGCTTCTTTTGTTCATTTACTTTGATAATTCTATTTACTTTCCTATATCTTGGTATGTTAACAAAGTCATTATTCTCTCCCTTTCTCCATTTCATTTATCTTCTAATTACTTTATTATTCCTTCAAAAATATTGTATATACTACTAAATTAAAGTCTTGAACACTTTTAGCTTACTTCTAGATTAAAAAAAATCCTCACCTCTCATTTGCTAACTTGCTTATTTTATGCTTCCTCCTTCCACGGAATTCAAACACCATGAGTGCCAAAATCATGTCTGTTTTCTTCAGTCTTCTATCTCCAATATCCATATTAATACCTGAGATAAACACTGAGGTCAGTAATTTTTAGTAGGTATATTATTATGATTTCACTTGTAAATATATTATACAAGTATTGGTAGACAAGTAAGCTACATAGTGCTCATACTGCAAAAATTTCCAAATTCTCCAAACTTCTTATACATTCAAGCAATAACAAAAATATATAAAAAATGAAAAGATTTTATTTTTGAGTTTTATCTGGTCTTCAAAACGTCTATTTAATATTTGTATTCTGTAAGTTTTGCCTTCAAGTACTGTGATTTTTTTCTTAATAAAACTGCATTTTATCAAGATGAAGAAGACATTTAAATATAGACATACAATTAGATGTGCTCTTCTAACCTGATATTTCAAGATAACTTTGAGTCTTAAGAAATGAGAGACTTCTAGAGAAGCTTGGCCAATCAGAAATAGCTTAGAACTCTAGATACCTTATAGTTTTTCTTACAAAGTTTATTTCACTTTAAAAGTAAAATGAGATGATTTTAATTAGACCAGGACAATTGGCATAGAGGATATTGTCTAGAGAAAACTATGATTTTATTTATCACTATCTGGATAAATAGCAAGATGGTAGTAAGATAGCTCTTTCAGATACTTGACAGTAATTGCTTGAAAAAATCCTAATGAATCTGAAGATAAATTTCACATACACACAGACACAGAGATCTCAAAAAAAAAAAAAAATCAACTTCAGATTTCACAGTATCTGGAAGGTGTGAGCAGAACACAAGTGATCTTCAGTACCCAAAAAATGGGCTAGTCAGAAATGCAGGGAGGAGGGTTTCTATCTCACTGATCATCTTACTCCTGACATCTGTTTCATTAAAAGCCTTTTATCTCTTTGCTTTTTGCCAGAGATTTCAGTGTATGCATTTTGGGAAAACTAATCAGTGGAAGTGGACATTATCATCACAGAGCCAAGTTCACAACTGTATAGAAATATTTGCCAAATGAAAACACCATTCAAAAAACACTAATATAATCTCACAGAAAATTGGAGGGATTAATATAAATGAAAATCTAGCCAGACTAAACAGTAGAAACTGATAATAACTGCCTTATAAACTTGTAACCAAAGTAGGATTATCCAAATGTTTGGTTCTGGGCCTGGGTTAACTATTCTAATCTCAAAAAAAATTGGCTTAAATTATGCTTAGAAAAGTAGATCTGCTTGCTGTCTTTTGCATCTGGCCATTATTTATACATTGTTACTCTATGTATGGACTTCCTTGGTGGCTCAGATGGTAAACAATTCACCTCTAAAGTCTGAGAATTGTTTTTAATAATTGCAGTAATCTAGATCACATTCCTTGGAGAAGGCGATGGCACCCCACTCCAGTACTCTTGTCTGGAAAATCCATGGATGGAGGAGCCTGGTATGCTGCAGTCCACGGGGTCACTAAGAATCGGACACGGCTGAGTGACTTCACTTACACTTTTTATTTTCATGCATTGGAGAAGGAAATGGCAACCCACTCCAGTGGTCTTGCCTGGAGAATCCCAGGGATGGGAGAGCCTGGTGGGCTGCCATCTATGGGGTTGCACAGAGTCGGACACAACTGAAGTGACTTAGCAGCAGCAGCAGATCACATTCCTACAGTTCTTTTCTTGTGAATTATTTGGGAATGATTTTTAAGAATGGAAACAATAGATAAACTCTTCTTTAAGAGTGACAGCAGGCATGTGAATAATTTCAAGACAAGAATTGTTGCTGTTCAATCATTTAGTCATGTCTGACTCTTTGCAACCCGATGGACTGCAGTATGCCAGGCTTCCCTGTCCTTCACTATTTCTCAGAGATGCTCAAACTCAAGTCCACCAAATCAGTGATGCTATCCAACCGTCTAGTCCTCTGTTGACCCTTCTCCTCCTGCCTTGAATATTTCCCAGCATCAGGGTCTTTCCTAATAAGTCGGCTTTTCATATCAGGTGGCAAAAGTATTGAAGCTTCAGCTTCAGTATCAGTTCTTTTAATGAATATTCAGTATTTATTTCATTTAGGATTTACTGATTTGATATTATTGTAGTCCAAGGGACTCTCAAGAGTCTTCCCCAACACCACAGTTCAAAGGGATCAATTCTTCAGTGTTCAGCCTTCTTCATGGTTCAAATTTCATATCCATACATGACTACCATAGCTTTGACTATAGGGACACTTGTGGGCAAATCGATCTCTCTGCTTTTTAATATGCTGTCTAGGTTGGTCACAGCTTTTCTTCCAAGCAGCAAGTGTCTTTTAATTTTGTAGCTGCAGTCACCATCTGCAGGTATTTTGGAGTCCAATGAAATAAATTCTGTCATTGTCTCCATTGTTTCCCCATCTATTTGCAAGAAGTGGTGGGCCTGGATGCCATGATCTTCGTTTTTGGAACATTGGGTTTTCAGACAGATTTTTCACTCTCTCTTTTTCCTTCATCAAGAAGCTTTTTATACCTCTTCAGTTTCTGCCATATGCCATTGCATATCTGAGGTTATTGGTATTTCTCCCAGCAAGCTTGATTCCAGCTTCATCCAGCCTAGGATTTTGCATGATGTACTCTGCATATAAGTTAAATAAGCATGGTGACAATATGCAACTTTGATGTACTCCTTTCCCAATTTGGTTCTAGTACATTGTTCCATATCTGGTTCTAACTGTAGCTTTTTGACCTGTATACAGGTATCTTAGAAGGCAGGTAATATGATCTGGTATTCATATCTCTTTAAGAGTTTTCCAGTTTGTTGTGATCCGCACAGTCGAAAGCTTTAGTGTAGTTAATGAAGCAGAAGTAGATGTTCTTCTGGAATTCTCTTGCTTTTTCTTTGATCCAGTGCATGCTGGAAATTTAATATCTGGTTCCTCTGCTTTTTCTAAATCCAGCTTGAACATCTGGAAGTTCTCAGTTCATGTACTTTTGAAGCCTGGCTTGGAGAATTTTGAGCATTAATTTGTGACCATATGAAATGAGTGCAATTGTGTGGTAGTTTGAACATTTTTGGCAATTCCTTTCTTGGGACTGGAAAAAAAAATAACCTTTTCCTGTCCTGTGAACATTGCTGAATTTTCCAAATTTGCTGTCATATTTAGTTGCAGCACTTTAACAACATTATTTTTCAGGATTTGAAATAGCTTAGCTGGAATTCCATCACCTTCACTACCTTTGTTCATAGTGATGCTTCCTAAGGCCCACTTGATTTCTCATGTCTGGCTCTAGGTAAGTGATCCCATCATCATAGTTATCTGGGTCATTAAGATCTTTTTTTGTGTATTCTTGCCACTTCTTGTGTTAGCTCCGTACCATTTCTGCCCTTTATTGCACCCATTTTTACATGAAATGTTCCCTTGGTATCTCTAATTTTCTTGAAGAGATCTCTAATTTTCTTGAAGAGATCTCTAGTCTTTCTCATTCTATTGTTTTCCTCTATTTCTTTACACTGATCGCTAAGGAAGACTTTCTTGTCTCTCCTTGCTATTCCTTGGAATTCTGCATTCAGATGGATATATCTTTCCTTTTCTCCTTTGTCTTTTGCGTCTCTTCTTTTCTCAGCTCTTTGTCAGGCCTCCTCAGCCATTTTGCCTTTTTTCATTACTTCTTCTTGGGGATGGTTTTGATCACCACCTCCTGTACAATGTCACGAACCTCCATCCATAGTTCTTAATAAATTCTAGGTTATACCTGAATTGCCTAGTGATTTTCCCTACATTCCATTTAAGTCTGAATTTTGCGATGAAGGTTTTCATGATCTGAGTCACAGTCAGCTCCCTGTCTTGTTTTTGCTGACTGTATAGAGCTTCTCCAGTAGAAAATCAGGATAAGGAAGGATATTTCTGAGGACTGAGAACTAGGACTACTCCCTAGGGATGCTCAGTACAAAAAACTAAATTGCCACTTACTCTCACATGGATTAACCATTTATGAATAAATGGTTGCTTGAAACATGTTCTTGTCAAGCACTGTTCATTCATCAAGGAGTTCAGAATTTAGCTGAATGGTGGATCAGAGTGATTCGTTATGTTTGTATGAATTTACAAGTGTTACAAAGTGAATAAAGAGTTCCTCAGAACAGTTAATGTTAAAATGTTTACAGATGTTCTCATATTAATATTATACCATTTTATGTTTGCTTTTGCTTTATATACACTTCTCTGATTTAAGAGATCCTATGTTCAGCATTTAATATTGCTATGTTTTTAATATAGCTTTTGATTTTGTGAATGTAATTCCAGTATAGAAACAAATACTTTAAGATTATTTGGAGAAAAATTATTTTGGAGAAAAATACTTGAAAGCAAGATGGCAATAAAAATCCAAAATAGTATCTATGGTTATTACTGAAAAGGGTAATAACTTTCTTGCTTTGGCACATTATGTAATAGTATATAAATATTATATCCTTAACTTAAGTGGCTTAGATAATCAGATAAATGTAATACAAAGGCCTAACAAGTTAGAAAATTAATTTAGCCTGATATCATTGAGTTGGGTATATCTTTTAATATATTTGTTACTTTTAAATTTCAAAATGAAAACAATTAGAATTGTTGTATTTCACAAAGGTGATGTAAGATTAACTTAATTACAGTATATTTTATAAAATATGTTTTTAAACAGGCAATCATTCCTGTATTTATTTTTATTGTGGTAAATAAGCAAAATAAAAATAGATATGTTCACAGGAATATATTTTCCCTACCAGAAAATTATATAAAATAACTATGGAAATCAAATTTAAAAGAAAATTAAAGCAAAATAAATTCCTCAAAGTAAAATGAGAAAATATTAGATCAAACCACTATCATTTTGTTATTTTAGAAAATATTTAATACTAGCTTATTAAAATGCAATTATTATACATTTCAAGATGAATATATCAGATGATATATGTGGAATAGCTGAGATCCAAACACAGGTGGTTAACATTTATTACTATATTATTAAATTTGTTCTCATTCACAATGACATGCATTAGAAATGGACCATGTATCATGTACTCAATAGGGAATAATAATTAAATCTAGTTATAAAATTTGATCAGCTAAAAATGCTAATAAGTGCTTAAGTATATATATTTATATATATATAGATATATCCTACCTTATGAAAATTTATCTTTATATTCATATATTTATATATTGCTATATAGCCATCTTTAGTTATTTATAAAAACACAGCTATTTGAACTCATAATGAACATAACAAAGTCAATTCATTTTCTAATATTTTTATTTATTTTCACATGGATTCTAGCAGATGTTTCTCTTTTAGTCACATAATTGACTCTATGATAGCAGGAATTTTAGTATTAAGTTATTTTTTATTGAAGTATAAGTAACATATTAGTTTCATATGTACAACATAGTGACTTGATATCTGTGTGTATTGTCAAATAATCACCACAGTAAATCTAGTTAACTATCCATCATCATGAATAGTTACAAAAGTATTTTGTTTTCTTATGATGAGGACTTTTTACAGTTAATCTCTTAGCAAATTTCAAGTCTGTAATACATATATTAACTATAGCTGTCATACTATACTATACATCCCAGTGACTTATTTTATAATGAAGTTTGTACTTTTTGATTTTCTGAACATATTTCTCCCCTCTACTCCCCAAAGCAATTACCCATCTATTATCTTTATCTATGAGATATTTTTTTAGAGTCTACATATAAATGATATCATAAGATATTTATCTTTCTCTGATTTACTTTACTTATTATAATACCTTCAAGGCCCATCCATGTTGCTGAAATGGCAAGATTTTTTTTTTAATTAAGGCTTATTTGAAATACAACATATTAGTTTTGTTTCATATGTAAACAGTGATTTGATATTTTATATACTGTGAAATGATCACTACAGTAAGTATAGTTCACATTCATTGTTATTCATATAGATTTTTTTCTTGTGATGAAAACTCTGCAGAGTTTGAGTTCTTTATATGTTTTGGATGTTAACAATCTTTACAGATAAATGACTTGCAAATATTCACTCCCATTTGGTGGTCTCTTAGTTCATTGATGGTTTCCTTTGCTGTACAGAATCTTTCCAGCTTACTGTAGTCCTACTTTTTTTTTTTTTTTTGCTTCTATTGCTTTTTATTTTAGTGTCAAATCCAAAAAATCAATTGCCAAGGCCAAAGTCAAGGTGTTCACATATATGTTTTCTTCTGGTTTTCTGATTTCAGATCTTATATTCAAATACTCAATACATTTTGAGTTAATTTTTGCATATGGTTTAAAATTTTGGTTTAGTTTCATTCTTTTGCAGGCCATTGTCTAGTTTTCCCAGTACCATTTAAGAGACCATGTTTTATCACTGTATATTCTTGACTCCTTTTGTAAATTAATTTTCCATATACATATGGATTTATTTCTGGGCTCTCTATTTGTACCATGGGTCTATATCTGTTACTATGCTAACACCATACTGTTTTGCTTACTACAGCTTTAAAAATAATTTAATATGTCCTTTATTATATTGAGGTACTTTCCCTCTATACCCACTTTGAATTTTTATTATAAATGGGTGTTGACTTTTGTCATATGCTCTGTCTGTATCTATTAAGTTTACAGTAGGTTTGGGCAAAAGTAATTGTGGTTTTACATTGTTGAACTGTGCCATTTGATATTGGAATACATTCTTAAACATGGTTATGTTATACATAATTTTAATGCACACTTTTCCTTTTATACATTTTTTGCTAATGACATTACTTAGTGCTTATATTTATTTCTGACAATGGAAATGATTTTAGACAAAAAGCAAATTTGAGCAATTTTCTTATTTGAGTTCAAAATGGGTTATAACACTAGAAACAACTCATAACATCACCAATGCATTTGGCCCAGAAACTGCTAACATGCAGGGCAATGGTTATTCAAGAAGTTTTGCAAAGGAGACAAGAGCCTTGAAGATGGTGAGTGTAGTAGCTGACCATCGGAAGTTGACAACAACCAGTTGAAAGCATGATCAAAGCTGATCCTGTTACAACTGCATGAGAAGTTGCCAAAGAACTCAACTTCAACCATTCTACAGTTGTTTGGTATTTGAAATAAATTGGAAATGTGAAAAAGTTCAATAAGGAGTGCCTCATGAACTGACTGAAAAATCAAAAGCAAAATCATCATTGTGAAGTGTTGTCTCTCATTTTATGCAATGCCAACAAACCATTTCTCCATCAGATTATGACATGCAAGGAAAAGCAGAGTTTATATGACATCAGGTGACCAGCAGCTGAATGGTTGGGCTGAGAAGAAACTCAAAAGCACTTTCCACAGCAAAACTTGCACAAAAAAAGATCATGGTCACTGTTTGGTTGTCTCCTGCTGCTCTGATCTATTACGGCTTTCTGAATTACAGAAAAACCATTATATCTGAGATATATGCTTAGCAAATCAATGAGATGCACCAAAAACTGCAATGCCAGAAGCCAATATTGGTCAACAGAAAGGGCCCATTCTTCTCCATGACAATGCCAGATTACATGTAGCACAACCAATACTTCAAAGGTTGAATGAATTGAGCTAAAGTTTTGCCTTATCTGCCATATTCACCTGACCTCTTACCAAATGACTACCACTTCTTCAAGCGTCTCAAAAGCTTTTTGCAGGGAGAAAAACTTCCACAATCAGCAGGACGCAGAAAATTATTTCCAAGAGTTCATCAGATTCTGAAGCATGGATGTTTATTGCTACAGGAATAAGCAAACTTGTTTCTCTTTGGCAAAATTGTGTTGACTGCAATGATTCCTATTTTGATTAATAAAGATATGTTTGAGTCTACTTATGATTTAAAGTTCATGGTCCCAAACTGCAATTATATTTGCACCAAACTAATTTTTTATTTTTTTATCCTTCATTAAAATTTTTAGTACTATTTTGTGTTTGAACAAAATCTGGCATCATGTGTCCCAGAAATGGGTCAACAAAATAATAAGTGGCTATACACTATTGACTATAGAGGTAACAATATAAATTCTTTAAAAGTATTATGACAATTATTTAGATAATTTTAAACATCAGATTATTAGATGAAATTTAAAATTTATTTCAGTCAAAGGTTTAGCTTTTGTTATTACACATAATAGGTACTAACAAAATAATTAGGATGGCAAGCAATACAAAGCAGAGCCAAAGAATAAAATCTGACTAAAATTGAAATACACTTTAATCATTCATTATTAATTTTGTTAATAGTTATGTGCTAGGAGACACTGACTCATTGCCATGGTTACAACATGGTATAAAGCAAAGTCCTTAAATTTATGATGATTACTTGTTAATAGTCAAAGAAAACTTTCCTTTGACTTGAGATACATATATCTCAAGTTGAATTTTATTTTTCTTGTTTTTATAGTGAAATCTTATAGCTGTGTTAATATGAATTCTGAAAAAATGAGTTTCTCAAGGATTTTTGTTTTTTTTTTCCCCCAATTCTAATAGCTCCGATTATGAAGGATAGGATTTTTTTTTTTTTTTTGTATGTGAGCATATAGAGAAACGTTCAATACAGTATAATTAAAAATTTAATCAGGTCAGTGAAGTGTGAGCCATTACACAGGAAGCACAGTTCCTGAGGCAATAGGAATCTTACATAGAAGTGTATACTTATTACTTTACCAAGAGTGTTTGGGCTTGCAGTTTACCAAAGTGTAAATATCCAATGTTTTTTATAAGTTGTGTGTAACTTGATTAGCCAATAAACCATACTAAAGTGCATAATAAGCCATTTTGCCATATTCAGTTACCCATTCAAGCATGGTATCCATTGAACTGTGCATAAAAGGACATTTGCAGGATAGTGTAACCATTTCTTTAATGCAGAGTTTCTTTGTTTATGTATCAGCATACAAAATCTAGTAATTAACAGTGGGTCTCAGTTCATTTAATATGATTGAGCAAGGTCTCAACTCTACTACATTCTATTAGGATATAATAGCTCTCTTGACTTCTACCTACTTAGGAATAAGTATTTTATCCACCACGAGGAAAATGAAAATAACAGTGGCTTCCTTTCTTTTCATGAAAATGCAAAGTACCTTTTACATCAATTTGTGTTTATAAATGAAAAAAAAAAAGTGAGATTACTTTTATTTATCAGACCCAAACTGTAGTAAATCATTGCATGAATGCACACTTTTGGTGGTTTGAGTCATAAATTGAAGTCAACAATAATATTTTCACCTTTTCTTTATGAATAGAAACTTCAAACATAAACATTTCAAATTGCTTTTTCTTTCAACATGCAGGAGGAGAAACAATTTTCTGAAGTTAATAACTTTTCTGCAAAGACTGTGGGGAAATCATGCAAAGCTAAACTGCATAACATGGAGAGCTGCTAAACAAAAAACTTTTTGGAACTTCTATTACACTTTTTTTCTTTATATTTTGTGAGATTTAAAGTACTTTCAGAGAGTAAACATTTCTTTTTTTTAGATACTGGCTGTCATATATCTTAGAAAAGAAGACATTTAAACCATAATTCACTCTTAGATCAATCACAATCATGAAGGTAAAGAGTTTCTGAGGCATGTTTTCTCTCACTCTTCTAGAAATGGGTGGAAGCTCCATTATTTTTAATGCATGTCTTAAATGATGAGAAAAAATATTTCAGTGTGTTTTAATTTTTTGATTAAGACATTTGTTTTCCCAATTTTGACTTGATATGACTGTAATTTTACATAATGGACTGGAAATAATGTTTTTTTCATATTAATGATTCTTTAAACAAACAAAAACTCTTTGGAAAAAACATGAGGTAGACTTTTAATGTCTTATGAACAAAGGAGCCATATGTTTCAGACTGCCTTGATCTCTACTGTCTCTAGCCAGGAATCACACTGTAACCGACAACCATCTTGCTAAGTCTAACACCTTGTATTGGTAGATCTAAACATAAAAATTCTTGCTCTGGCATCATTGGTAGGGTCTGGTCAATTCTTGAGATTATTTGTTTCCTTTTTTACAATTCTACCTACTTCATTTTATTCTCTAAGACACAGCTTATTGTGGATATAATATTGCAAACAATGGAAACAGCAATGAGTAAAACATACAAGGCCTTTGCTCTCGTAGAACAGAGAAAAATTGCCATGTATCAAAAACAAGTGATTTGCATATTCCTTGTTTAAAGTAATAGACCACTGCTGGTGGGTCTGTGTCAATACACATGGATTGAGGTTAGTAAATTAATAAAATTTTGGTTTATTGTAATGCATATATAACAAAATTTTTGAATATATTCTATATGGTACACATAATCTGCCATGTTTAGACTAAGTGTGTATAAATTTAGTTTCTTACACCCAAGTTAACTCTCTAAACATTCTTTTACCATAGTTAGTAGATCATTTCATGTTATATTTATATATTAAGGATTGAAGATAAAACAAATATATAAGCTCGAGGTTTTCTGTTAAATTTTTATTATGACCATAGCTTTCTTGGGAATTTGAAGGCAAGGTGTAGTAGAGATTGTTTAAATAGCTTTCAATGCATGTATATATGTCCAAGGAAAATGCTACAGAATAAATTTCAGGGGAAATATTATGCAGTGGGCCATAGCAATATCAGTTTTTGCATTTCCTGCCTAGAAAATTAGAATATGTGAATACTTTTGTCATATGAAATTCTGACTGGCATAATTATGTAGACGTAGCTACAGCTAAAACACATCTTCTAAAACTATATACAAATTCATGTTAACATCTATCTTATTGACAATTATGTAAACATTCAGTTTTCTCATTCATTGCATGTCAGAGTCAAATTGCTAAGTGAAATTTAATGATGCAAAGCAACATAAATAGGTGATGAGAAAAAATGTATTAACATGGCTGATAATACATGAATACCTAACTGGAGCTAATTTCATAAGAAATAATTAAGACATAAATTGAACATGATTGAGAAGTATAGAATTTATTAAGTAAAATTCTAATTTGTTGTAGAAACTTAATAGTGCAAGTGTGTTATCCATTTTATTGCCGTATAGTTGTTCATAATAATCTTTTATAATTCTTTGTATTTCTGGCTGGATTGTCTCTTGTAATCTTTCCTTTTTCATTTCTAATTTAGTAGATTTGAATCCTCTCTCTTTTTTTCTTTATGAGTCTGGCTAAAGGTTTATCAGTTTTGTTTATCTTCTCAAAGAACCAGCTTTTATAAACTGGATAACCTGGAAGAAATGGACAGGTTTTTAGAAAAGTTCAATCTTCCAAGACTGAACCAGGAAGAAATAGAAATTATGAACAACCTAATTACAAGCACTGAAATTTAAGCTGTGATCAAAAATTTCCCAAAAAACACAAGCTCAGGACCAGATGGCTTCACAGGACAATTCTATCAAACATTTAGAGAAGACTAATGCCTATCCTTCTAAAACTCTTTCAAATAATTGCAGAGGAATTCAAACTCATTTTATGAGGCCACCATCTTCCTGATACCAAAACCAGATAATGACAACATACAAAAAAGAAAACTACAGGCAAATATCACTGAAGAACATAGATGTAAAATCCTCAACAAAATTTTATCAAGGAGAATTCAGCAACACATCATAAAGCTCATACACCCATGATCAAGGTGGATTTATTTCAAGGATACAAGGATTCTTCAATATACACAAAGCAATCAATGTGATACATCATATTAACAAATTGATAGATAAAAGCCATATGCTAGACTCAATAGATGCAGACAAAGTGTTTGACAAAATTTAGCACCCATTTATGATGAAAACTTCAAAAAATGGGCAAAGAAGGAACCTACTTCAACATAGTAAAGGCCATATATGATAAGCCTACAGCAAATGTTATTCTTAATGGTGAAAAACTGAAAGCATTCCCCCTAAGATCAGGAACAAGACAAGGGTATCCACTTTCACCACTATTATTCAACATAGTTTTGGAAGTCCTAGCTAGAGCAATCAGAGAATAAAAGAAATAAAAGGAATCCAGATCAGAAAAGAAGAAGTAAGGCTCTCGGTGTTTGCACATGACATGATATTGTACATAGAAAACCCTAAAGATAGTGTCAAACAATTACTAGAGTTAATCAGCAAATTTATCAAGGTTTCAGAATACACAATCAATACACAGAAACAAAATAACTTGTATTTCTATATATTAGCAATGAAAAATCAGAAACGAAAATTAAGGAATCAATCCCATTCACCACTACAACAAAAAGAATAAACTATCTAGAGATAAACTTACCTAAGGAGACAAAAGAAAAGTACACAGAAAATTATAAAACACTGGTGAAAGCAGTCAAAGATGACAAAAACAGATGGATAGACATTGCATGTTCCTGGATAGGAAGAACCAACGTTGTGAAAATGACTTTACTAACAAATGTAATCTACAGATTCAATGTGATCCCTGTCGAATTACCAATGGCATTTTTCAGAGAACCAGAACAAAAAATTTCACAATATATATGGAAACACAAAAGACCCTGAATAGCCAAAGAAGTCTTGAGAAAGAATGGAGCTGGAGGAATCAACCTTCCTGACTTTAGATTATACTACAAAGCTACATTCATCAAGACAGTATGTTACTAGCACACACACACACACACACACACACACACACACACGCACACACACTATATATATATATATATATACACCAATGGAACAAGACAGGAAACCAAAAAATAAACCCATGCACCTACGAGTACATTATATTTTACAAAGGAAGCAAGAATGTACAATGGGACAAAGACAGACTCTTCAATAAATGGTGCTGGGAAAACTGGACAGCTACAGGTAAAAGAATGAAATTAGAACAGTTTCTAATACCATACACAAAGATAAACTCAAACTGGATTAAAGACCTAAATGTAAGACCAGAAACTATAAAACCCTTAGAGGAAAACAGACAGAACACCTGATGACATAAATCAAAGCAAGATCCTCTATGACCCACCTCCTAGAGTAATGGAAATAAAAACAAAAGTAAGCAGGTGGGACCTGATTAAGCTTAAAAGCTTTTGCACAGCAAAGGAAAGCACAAGCAAGGTGAAAAGACAACCCTCAGAGTGGGAGAAAATAATAGCAAATGAAACAACGGACAAAGGATTAATTTATAAAATATACAACCAGCTCATACAACTCAATGCCAGAGAAAAAAACAACCCAATCAAAAAGTGGGGAATAGACTAAACAGACATTTCTCCAAAGAAAACATACAGATGGCTAAAAAACATATGAAAAGATGCTTAACATCTCTCATTATTAGAGAAATACAAATAAAAACTACAATGAGATATCACCTCACACCAGTCAGAATGGCCATCATCAAAATTTCTACAAACAATAAATGCTGGAGAGGGTGTGGAGAACAGGGAATACTCTTGCACTATTGCTGGGAATGTAATTTGATACAGCCACTATGGAAGACTGTATGGAGATTCCTTAAAAAACTAGGAAGAAAACCACCATATGACCCAGCAATCCTAGTCCTAGGCATACACCCTAAGGAAACCAAAATTGAAAAAGATACACGTATCCCATTGTTCACTGCATCACTATTTAAAATACCTAGAACATGGAAGCAACCTAGATGTCCACTGACAGATAAATGGATAAAGAATTTGTGCTACATATACACAATGGAATATTACTCCATCATAAAAAAGGAACATATTTGAGTCAGTTCTAGTGAGGTGGATAAACCTAGAGCCTATTATACAGAGTGAAGTAAGTCAGAAAGAGAAAGATAAATATCATTTTCTAACACATATATATGGAATCTAGAAAAATGGTACTGAATAATTTATTTACAGGGCAGCAATGGAGAAACAGATGTAGAGAATAGACTTATGGACATGGGGAGAGGAAAGGAGAGGGTGAGATGTAAGGAGATAGCAACGTGGAAACTTACATTACCATATGCAAAATAGTTAGCCAACGGGAATTTCCTATATGGCTCAGGAAACTTAAATAAGGGCTCTGTATCAACATGGAGAGGTTGGATGGGTAGGGAGATGAGGTTCAAAAGGTAGGGGATATATGTATACCTATGGCTGATTCATGTTGAGGTTTGACAGAAAGCAACAAAATTCTGTAAATCAATTATCCCTCAATTAAAAATTACATAAATTAAAAATAGTGTAAGTGTGTCATAGAAAGCAAGAAAACATGTTTCTTTAATGCTCAACTCTGTGGAGTACTATAACTGCTTGCAAGGAGGCATAAATCTCTTATGTTGAGAGAGAAAGAGGTCTCTTGAAGAGGTATATAAGAATCACTCAAGGGAAAAAAAAAAATAGATGTTGATCAGAAAATTTAGATTTTCTTTTTCAAAAAAGAATGTCAGCAAGATAACTCTGAGCCAAAAGGATGTAGAAAAATTAATATTCTGGAAAAAGTTCTGCTGATAAATACATTTGGTTTATAACAGATTTATTATTGTGTGTATATGTTGAAAGTTCCTGGGTAGTTCTGTAAATTTACAGAATAAAGATAATATTCTCTAGCTTACACATATGTGCTTTAGCCACCTGAAGGGGCAGGATGGAGGCCCTCCAAAACTTTGGACCAAATCTTGAGACTCAGAGTGCCATGCACATACATATGCAGCAAGAAGATATCAAAATGTATACTTATTAATACATAATGAAGCTTTTCTGGGGCAGTGGTAGAGCAGGGGGCTAAAGTTGGAGTGAATATGCCATGTGTCTTTGGGTTTTTATTGTGCTTAGGGCATGTTTCTGGTGGTTCAGATGGTAAAATATCTACCTGCAATGCAGGAGACCTGGGCTCAATCCTTGGGTTGAGAAGATTCCCTGAGAAGGGAATGGCACACCACTTCAGTATTCTTGCCTGGAGAATACTATGGACAGAGAAGCCTGGTGGGCTTGGGCTACAGTTCATGGGGTCACAAAGAATTGGACATGACTGACTAAAACAGGGCATGTTTTTAGAATTAGAGATTTTGTACACAACCAGGGAACTGCATGGTTTTAATCTCCTGCCCCCACTAAGGACGGTAGCATACACACATTTTCTTTGATTCCTAGATGTGGGGAAGAAGGAAGAATGAGAAGTAAAAAAGTGGGATCAGATTCATTATAGTCATCATAATTAAATGTGAAATTTGATAATTATGGAAATTTATCCTACTGTCATTTCAGGAACTAACAATTTATTATAGAAATAAGTTTCTAAGAAGGCAAATGAACAATAGATAATCATATAGTGATGTGTTAATCACTGAACTTATACTTTTAAATATATTAAATAAATTTTCAAAAGAACCAGTAAGTGAGGAACTATTATTATCTTTTTCCTAAGAGAAAACCAGTATATAAAACTAAGTAACATGCTTCAATGGCATGTGCCAATGGCATATGCCCAGCTGGAAATTAATGAAAGAAGGATTTATACACAAATAGACTAGTCCTAGAATGTGGACTTTAGCCATATACCATACTTCTGGAAAATGAGACTGTGTAAGACTGGAAGAAACACAAGCTGGAATCAAGATTGCCAGGAGAAATATCAATAACCTCAGATATGCAAATGACACCACCCTTCTGACAGAAAGTGAAGAGGAACTAAAAAGCCTCTTGATGAAAGTAAAAGAGAGGAGTGAAAAAGTTGGCTTAAAGCTCAATATTCAAAAAATGAAAATCATGGCATCCAGTCCCATCATTCCATGGGAAATAGATGGGGAAACAGTGGAAACAGTGTCAGACTTTATTTTTTTTGGGCTCCAAAATCACTGCAGATGATGACTGCAGCCATGAAATTAAAAGCCGCTTACTTCTTGGAAGAAAAGTTTTGACCAACCTAGATAGCATATTCAAAAGCAGAGACATTACTTTGCTGACTAAGGTCGGTGTAGTCAAGGCTATGGTTTTTCCAGTAGTCATGTATAGATGTGAGAATTGGACTGTGAAGAAGGCTGAGTGCCGAAGAATTGATGCTTTTGAACTGTGGTGTTGGAGAAGACTCTTGAGAGTCCATTGGACTGCGAGGAGATCCAACCAGTCCATTGTGAAGGAGATCAACCCTGGGATATCTTTGGAAGGAATGATGCTAAAGCTGAAGCCACCTCATGTGAAGAGTTGACTCATTGGAAAAGACTTTGATGCTGGGAGGGATTGGAGGCAGGAGAAGGGGACGAGCGATGATGATATGGCTGGATGGCATCACTGACTCGATGGAGGTGAGTCTGAGTGAACTCCGGGAGATGGTGATGCACAAGGAGGCCTGGCGTGCTGTGATTCATGGGGTCGCAAAGAGTCAGCCATGACTGAGAGACTGAACTGAACTGAACTGAAGTAAATGGATTTAAATGTTTTTTCTTTTTATATTTGTTGCTGATAAATAGGGGGAAAAAAGAAAGAACCCTAAGAGCTTTTAGTGAATTTATTTAAAAATATTTACTAGGGGGCTTCCCTGGTGGCTCAGGTGTAAAAGAATCTGACTGAAGTTCTGGAGACGTCAGTTTGACCCCTGGGTCAGAAAGATCCCATAGACAGAGAAGTCTGCCAGGCTGCAGTTCTTGGGTTCGCAAAGAGACACAACTGAAGTGACTGAACAATAAAATAACTACTAGGGGATTTAACGTTTAGTCAAAGCAATTGTAAATTAAGATTTTTGTGGCAATTTAGGATATAAAAAAAACCCAAATATATCTTTTTAAACATTTATATTAATATTATCATTTTACCAAACAACTTTTTATTTCATAAATTTCTAGATTTTGATAGCCAATGAATCAGCTGGAGTTAAATAGGATTATGCATTTCCCAGGTGGTGCTACTCATAAAGAACCAGCCTGCCAATGCAGGAGACATAAGAGAAACAGGTTTGATCCCTGGTCAGGAAGATCCCCTGGAGGAGGGCATGGCAACCCAGTCTGGTAACCTTGCCAGGAGAATCCCATGGACAGAGGAAAGTAACAAGTTGGATGCAGTCCATAGGGTCACAAAGAGTCAGACAAAATTGCAGCAACTCAGCATGCATGAAGGATTATGATAACATAAACGGGCATTCCATCTTTACCATTCCATGTGATTGAGGGGAAAACTTAGCAAATATATATAAACAGGTAAGAAATCAGCTTAGTTCAGTCACTCAGTCGTGTCTGATCTTTTGTGACCCCATGAACTGAAGCATGCCAGGCCTACCTGTCTACAATCAATACCCGGAGTCCACTCAAACTGATGTCCATTGAGTCGGTGATGCCATCCAATCATCTCATCCTCTGTCGTTCCCTTCACTTCCTGCCGTCAATCTTTCCCAGCATCAGGGTCTTTTCCAAAGAGTCAGCTATTCGCATCAGGTGGCCAAGTATTGGAGTTTCAGCTTCAACATCAGTCCTTCCAATGAACACCCAGGACTGATCTCCTTTAGGATGGACTTGTTGGATCTCCTTGAAGTCCAAGGGACCTCAAGAGCCTTCTTCAACACCACAGTTCAAAAGCATCAATTCTTCTGCACTCAGCTTTCTTCACAGTCCATACATGACCACTGGAAAAACTGTAGTCTTGACTAGACCGACCTTTGCTGGCAAAGTTAATGTCTCTGCTTTTTAATATGCTGTCTAGGTTGGTCATAACTTTCCTTCAAAGGAGCAAGTGTTTTTCTTTTTTATTTTTTTTCATTTAATTGCTGCAATCACCATCTGCAGTGATTTTGGAGCCCCCCAAAATAAAGTCAGGCACTGTTTCCACTCTTTCCCCATCTATTGCCATGAAGTGATGGGACTGGATGCCATGATATTAGTTTTCTGAATGTTGAGCTTTAAGCCAACTTTTTCACTCTCCTCTTTCACTTTCTTCAAGAGGCTCTTTAGTTCTTCTTCAATTTCTACCATACGGGTGGTGTCATCTGCATATCTGAGGTTATTGATATTTCTCCTGGAAATCTTGTTTCCAGCTTGTATTTCTTCCAGCCCAGCGTTTCTCATCATGTACTCTGCATAGAAGTCAAATAAGCAGAGTGACAATACACAGCCTTGACATACTCCTTTTTTCATTTGGAACCAGTCGTTGTTCCATGTCCAGTTCTAACTGTTGCTTCCTGACCTGCATACAGGTTAATCAAGAGGCAGGTCAGGTGGTCTGGTATTCCCATCTCTTTCAGAATTGTCCACAGTTTATTGTGATCCACACAGTCAAAGGCTTTGGCATAGTCAATGGATCAGAAATAGATGTTTTTCTGGAACTCTCTTGCTTTTCCTCTGATCCAGCAGATGTTGGCAATTTAATCTCTGGTTCCTCTGCCTTTTCTAAAACCAGCTTGAACATCAGGGAGTTCATGGTTCACGTATTGCTGAAGCCTGGCTTGAGGAATTTAAGCATTACTTTACTAGGGTGTGAAATGAGTGCATTTGTTCAGTAGTTTGAGCATTCTTTGGCATTGCCTTTCTTTGGGATTGGAATGAAAACTGACCTTTTCCAGTCCTGTGGCCACTGCTGAGTTTTCCAAATTTGCTGGCATGTTGAGTACAGCACTTTCACAGCATCATCTTTCAGGATTTGAAATAGCTCAACTGGAATTCCATCACCTCCACCAGCTTTGTACTGATGCTTTCTAAGGCCCACTTGACTTCACATTCTAGGATGTCTGGTTCTAGGTGATTGATCACACCATCGTGATTATCTGGGTCATGAAGATCTTTTTTGTACAGTTCTTCTGTGTATTCTTGTCACATCGTCTTAATATCTTCTATTAGGTCCCTACCATTTCTGTCCTTTATTGAGCCCATCTTTGCATGAAATATTCCCTTGGTATCTCTCATTTTCTTGAAGAGATCTCTAGTCTTTCCATTCTATTGATTTCCTCTATTTCTTTACATTGATCCCTGAGGAAGGCTTTCTTATCTCTCCGTGCTATTCTTTGGAACTCTGCATTCAAATGAGTATATCCTTCCTTTTCTCTTTTGATTTTCACTTCTCTTATTTTCACAGCTATTTGTAAGCCCTCCTCAGACAGCCATTTTGCTTTTTTGTATTTCTTTTTTTGAGGGATGGTCTTGATTACTATCTCCTAAACAATGTCACAAACGTCTGTCCATAGTTCATCAGGCACTCTATCAGATCTAGCCCTTTAAATCTATTGCTTACTTACACTGTATAGCCATAAAGGATTTGATTTAGGTTATACCTGAATGTTGTAGTGGTTTTCTCCACTTTCTTCAATTTCAGTCTGAATTTGGCAATAAGGAGTTCATGATCTGATAGGTTATATATTTCAGTTCAGTTCCATCGCTCAGTTGTGTCCAATTCTTTGTGACCATATGAACCACAGCACACCAGGCCTCCTGCCCATTGCCAACTCCAGGAGTTAACTCATGTCCATTGAGTTGGTAATGCTATCCAACCATCGCATCCTCTGTCGTCCCCTTCTCCTCCCACTTTCAATCTTTCCCAGCTTCAAGGTATTTTCCAATGAGTCAGTTCTTTGCATCAGGTGGCCGAAGTATTGGAGTTTCAGCCTCAGCATCAGTCCTTCCAATGAATATTCAGGATTGATTTCCTTTAGGATGGACTGGTTGGATCTCCTTGCTGTCCAAGGGACTCTCAGGAGTCTTCTCCAACATCACAGTTCAAAAGCATCAATTCTTTGGTGCTCAGATTTCTATATGGTCCAACTCTCACACCCATACATGACTACTGGTAAAACCATAGTTTGACTAGATAGACATTTATTACCAAAGTAATGTCTCTGCTTTTTAATATGCTGTCTAGGTTGGTCAAAACTTTTCTTCCAAGAGCAAGTATCTTTTAATTCCATGGCTGCAGTTATCATCAGCAGTGTTTTTGGAGCCCAAAAAATAAAGTCTGTCATTGTTGTCATTGTTTCCATTGTTTTCCCTTTCATTTGCCATGAAGTGATGGGACCGGATGCCATGATCTTAGTTTTCTGAATGTTGATTTTTAAGCCAATTTTTTCACCCTCCTCTTTCACTTTCATCAAGGGGCTCTTAAGTTCTTCACTTTCTGCCATAAGAGTGGTGTTATCTTCATATTTGAGGTTATTTATATTTCTCATGGCAATCTTGATTCCAGCTTGTGCTTCATCCAGTCCAGTATTCCTCATGATACAGTCTTCATATAAGTTAAATAAGCAGTGTGACAATATACATCCTTGACATACTCCTTTCTCTATTTGGTTATATATTTAACTATGGGTTATATCTTGATTATATATTTAACCTATGACAAAGGAGGTAAGAATTTACAATGAGAAAAGATTATCTATTCAATAAGTGGTACATGCAAAATAATACAGCTACATTTAAAAGCATGAAATTAGAACACTCCCTAACACCATACACAAACAAAACTCAAAATAGATTAAAGACTTAAGCGTAAGGGTAGACACTGTAAAACTCTTAGAGGAAAAATAGGCAAACCCTCTACAACATAAATAACAAGAGATTTTCTGATCTACATTAAAAAAAAAAAAAAACTAAAAGAATGAGACTTAATTAAACTTAAAACCTTTTTCACACCAAAGGAAATCATCAACAAAATGAAAAGTGACCCAAAAATGGAAGAAAATATTTGTAAATAGAGCAACTGACAACCGGCTGATCTCCATAATATACAAACCGCTCATGAGGCTTAATATCAAAGCAAACAATCCAAGCAAAAATTGGTAGAAGACCTAAGTAGATTTTTCTCCAGAGAAGACATACAGGTGGCCAAGAGGCACATGAATAGATGCTCATCATCACTAAGTATTGCTGTTATTAAGTCGTGTCTGATTCTTTGTAACACCATAGACTGTTGCCCGCCAGGCTCCTCTCCATATTTTCCAGGCAAAAATACTGAAGGACTCCCATTTCCTTCTCCAGGGGATCTTCATGATTCAGGGATGACCCATGTCTACTGCAATCCAGGCAGATTTTTCACCCCTGATTCACCAGAGAGACTTATTAGAGTAATGCAAATCAAAGCTACAACAAAGTATCATCACCTCACACTGTTCAGAATGGTCATTATTAAAAAATCTACAAGCAATAAATGCTGGAGAGGGTATGGGGAAAAGGAAATCCTCTTACATTTTTTGTCAGAAATGTAAATTGGAACAGCCACTATGGAGAAAAATATGGGGGTTCCTTTAAAAACTAAAAATAGAATTACCATATGACACAGCAATCCCACTCCTGGGCTTATGCCCAGAAAAAACCGTAACTCCACAATACATGCATCTCTATGCTCACTGAAGGAATATTTACAACAGCTAGGACATGCAAACAACCTAAGTATCCACTAACAGACGAATTGATAAAGAAAGTGTTTTACATATATATAATGAAATATTTAATTTTATATAATGAAATATTAACCATAAAAAGAGTGAAATATTGCCAATTTCAGAGACATGAATGGACCTAGAAATTGTCATACTGAATGAAGTCAGAGTTACATGATATCCCTTATATGCAGAATCTAAAAGAAAGGATACAAATGAACTTATTTACAAAAGAAAAACAGACTTGGAGATAGAATTCATGGTTAACAGTGGGGGAGGGATAGATTGGGAATTTGGGATGGACATGTATACACTGCTATATTGAAAATAGGTAACCAACAATGACCTATTGTATAGCATAGATAATTCTGAACAATCGTTTCAGTTCAGTTCAGTCGCTCAGTCGTGTCCGACTCTTTGCGACCCCATGAATCGCAGCACGCCAGGCCTCCCTGTCCATCACCAAATCCCGGAGTTCACTCAGACTCATGTCCATCGAGTTCGTGATGCCATCCAGCCATCTGATCCTCAGTCGTCCCCTTCTCCTCCTGCCCCCAATTCCTCCCAGCATCAGAGTCTTTTCCAATGAGTTAACTCTTCGCATGAGGTGTCCAAAGCACTGGAGCTTCAGTTTTAGCATCATTCCTTCCAAAGAAATCCCAGGGTTGATCTCCTTCAGAATGAACTGTTTGGATCTCCTTGCAGTCCAAGGGACTCTCAAGAGTCCTCTCCAACACCACAGTTCAAAGGCATCGATTCCTCGGCACTCAGCCTTCTTCATAGTCCAACTCTCACATCCATTCATGATTACTGGAAAAACCATAGACTTGACTAGATGGAACTTAGTTGGCAAAGTATTGTCTCTGGTTTTGAATATACTAAAAAGTATAGTAACTTTTCTTCCAAGCAGTAAGCGTCTTTTAATTTCATGGCTGCAGTCATCATCTGCAGTGATTTTGGAGCCCCCCCAAAAATTAAGTCTGACACTGTTTCTACTGTTTCCCCATCTATTTCCCATGAAGTGATGGGACCTGATGCCATGATCTTCGTTTTCTGAATGTTGAGCTTTAAGCCAACTTTTTCGCTCTCCTCTTTCACTTTCATCAAGAGGTTTTTAGCTCCTCTTCACTTTCTGCCATAAGGGTGGTGTCATCTGCATATCTGAGGTTATTGAGATTTCTCCCTGCAATCTTGATTCCAGCTTGTGTTTCTTCCAGTCCAGCATTTCTCATGATGTACTCTGCATAGAAGTTAAATAAGCAGGGTGACAATATACAGCCTTGACGTACTCCTTTTCCTATTTGGAACCAGTCTGTTGTTCCATGTCCAGTTCTACTTGTTGCTTCTGCAATTGTTTATAGTAGCCTAAATGGAAAAACAATTTTAAAAAGAACAAATTCGCATATATCTGAATGACTTTTCTGGACCCCCGAAATTAATACAATGTTGTTAATCAGCTATATTCCAATATAAAATAAAAATTTTAAATATTATTTGAAATCATCAGCAGATAGAGAAACCACTAAAAAAATTCAACATCCATTCAAAAGCTTGAAAGAAGTTGGGTGTGATAAAATGTATGACAAGCTCACAGCTAACATCACACTCAATAGTGGAAAGCAAAAAGCTGTCTCTCTAAGGTCAGGAATAAGATAAGGATGCCCACTCTTGTCATGCTTATTCAATATAGTATTGGAAGTCTTTGCCAGAGAAATTTGGCAAGAAATGCAAAAACAAATATATAAATTGAAGAATTAAAACTGTCATTTTTGCAGTTCAGTTCAGTTTAGTCACTCAGTCATGTCCAACTCTTTGCGACCCCATGAATTGCAGCACGCCAGGCCTCCCTGTCCATCACCATCTCCCAGAGTTCACTCAGACTAAGTCCATCGAGTCTGTGATCACATCCAGCCATCTCATCCTCTGTCGTCCCCTTCTCCTCCTGCCCCCAATCTCTCCCAGCATCAGTCTTTTTCAATGAGTCAATTCTTTGCATGAGGTGGCCAAAGTACTGGAGCTTCAGCTTTAGCATCATTCCTTCCAAAGAAATCCCAGGGTTGATCTTCAGAATGAACTGGTTGGATCTCCTTGCAGTCCCAGGGACTCACAAGAGTCTTCTCCAACACCACTATTCAAAAGAATCAGTTTTTCGGCACTCAGCCTTATTCACAGTCCAACTCTCACATCCATACATGACCACAGGAAAAATCATAGCCTTGACTAGATGGACCTTAGTCGGCAAAGTAATGTCACTGCTTTTGAATATACTATCTAGGACGGTCATAACTTTTCTTCCAAGGAGTAAGCATCTTTTAATTTCATGGCTGCAGTCACCATCTGCAGTGATTTTGGAGCCCAAAAAAATAAAGTCTGACACTATTTCTCTTGTTTTCCCATCTATATCCCATGAAGTGATGGGACTGATGCCATGATCTTCTTTTTCTGAATGTTGAGCTTTAAGCCAACTTTTTCACTCTCCTCTTTCACTTTCATCAAGAGGCTTATTAGCTCCTCTTCACTTTCTGCTATAAGGGTGGTGTCATTTGCATATCTGAGGTGATTGATATTTCTCCCAGCAATCTTGATTCCAGCTTGTGCTTCTTCCAGTTCAACGTTACTCATGATGTACTCTGCATAGAAGTTAAATAAGCAGGTTGACAATATACAGCCTTGACATACTCCTTTTCCTATTTGGAACCAGTCCATTGTTAAATGTCCATTTCGAACTGTTGCTTCCTGACCTGCATACACAGTTTTCAAGAGGCAGGTCAGGTGGTCTGGTATTCCCATCTCTTTCAGACTTTTCCACAGTTTATTGTGATCCACACAGTCAAAGGCTTTGGCATAGTCAATGGATCAGAAATAGATGTTTTTCTGGAACTCTCTTGCTTTTTCCATGATCCAGCAGATGCTGGCAATTTGATCTCTGGTTCCTCTGCCTTTTCTAAAACCAGCTTGAACATCAGGGAGTTCACGGTTCACATATTGCTGAAGCCTGGCTTGGAGAATTTTGAGCATTACTTTGCTAGCATGTGAGATGAGTGCAACTGTGCAGTAGTTTGAGCATTCTTTGGCATTGCCTTTCTTTGGGATTGGAATGAAAACTGACCTTTCCCAGTCCTGTGGCCACTGCTGAGTTTTCCAAACTTGCTGGCATGTTGAGTGCAGCACTTTCACATCATCATCTCTCAGGATTTGAAACAGCTCAACTGGAATTCCATCATTTCCACTAGCTTTGTTCGTACTGATGCTTTCTCAGGCCCACTTGACTTCACATTCCAAGATGTCTGGCTATAGATGAGTGATCACATCATCATGATTTATCTGGGTCATGAAGATCCTTTTTGTATAGTTCTTCCATATATTCTTGCCACCTCTTCTTAATATCTTCTGCTTCTGTTAGGTCCATACCATTTCTGTCCTTTATCGAGCCCATCTTTGCATGAAATGTTCCCTTGGTATCTCTCATTTTCTTGAAGAGATCTCTAGTCTTTCCCATTCTGTTGTTTTCCTCTATTTCTTTTCATTGATCACTGAAGAAGGCTTTCTTGTCTCTTCTTGCTATTCTTTGGAACTTTGCATTCAGATGTTTATATCTTTCCTTTTCTACCTTGCTTTTTACCTCTCTTCTTTTCACAGCTATTTGTAAGGCCTCCCCAGATAGCCATTTGCTTTTTTGCATTTCTTTTCCATGGGGATGGTCTTGATCCCTGTCTCCTATACAATGTCACGAACCTCATTCCATATTTCATCAGGCACTCTATCTATCAGATCTAAGCCCTTAAATATAGTTCTTACTTCCACTGTATAATCATAAAGGATTTGATTTAGGTCATACCTGAATGGTCTAGCGGTTTTCCCTACTTTCTTCAATTTGAGTCTGAATTTGGTAATAAGGAGTTCATGATCTGAGCCACAGTCAGCTCCTTGTCTTGTTTTTGTTGACTGTATAGAGCTTTTCCATATTGGTTGCAAAGAATATAATGAATCTGATTTTGGTGTTGACCATCTGGTGATGTCCATGTGTAGAGTCTTCTCTTGTGTTGTTGGAAGAGGGTGTTTGCTATGACCAGTGCATTTTCTTGGCAAAACTCTATTATTCTTTGCCCTGCTTCGTTCCGCATTCCAAGGCCAAATTTGCCTGTTACTCCAGGTGTTTCTTGACTTCCTACTTTTGCATTCCAGTTCCCTGTAATGAAAAGGACATCTTTTTTGTGTGTTAGTTCTAAAAGGTCTTGTAGGTCTTCATAAAACCATTCAAATTCAGTTTCTTAAGCATTACTCATTGGGGCATTGGGGCATAGACTTGTATAACTGTGATATTGAATGGTTTGCCTTGGAGATGAACAGAGATCATTCTGTCGTTTTTGAGTTTGAATCCAAGTACTGCATTTCAGACTCTTTTGTTGACCATGATGGCTACTCCATTTCTTCTGAGGGATTCCTGCCTGGAGTAGTAGATGTAATGGTCATCTGAGTTAAATTCACTCATTCCAGTCCATTTTATTTTGCTGATTCCTAGAATGTTGACGTTCACTCTTGCCATCTCTTGTTTGACTACTTCCAATTTGCCTTGATTCATGGACTTGACATTTCAGGTTCCTATGCAATATTGCTCTTTACAGCATGGGATCTTGCTTCTATCACCAGTCACATCCACAACTGGGTATTGTTTTTGCTTTGACTCCATCCCTTCATTCTTTCTGGAGTTATCTCTCCACTGATCTCCAGTAGCATATTGGGCACCTAATGACCTGTGGAGTTCCTCTTTCGGTATCCTATCATTTTGCCTTTTCATACCTTTCATGGGGTCCTCAAGGCAAGAATACTGAAGTGGCTTTCCATTCCCTTCTCTAGTATTACATACAGAAAACCCTAAATAATGAATTAAGTACATTTGCACAGTACTAGCTCAGCAGACAAAAGTATGTTATATTTTCATACACTAATAAAAAATTAACAAAGAGAAATTGAGAAAATAATTCCAGTTACAATTTCATCAAAAAAGTAAAATAAAGCACCTAGGAAAAAAATAACCAACAGGATATAAGTACAGAACACAGTTGAGACTGTAAAAGGCAAACATTGATGCAAAGGTATTCTGGTTCATGGATTGGAAGAATCAATATTTTTTAAATTTCTGTAATATTCAAAGCAATCTTTATCAACATTCCAAGAGTATTTTTCATAGTAATAGAACAAGCTAAATTTTTTTATGAAATCACAAAAGAACCTGACTAATCAAAGCAACCTTGAGAAAAAAGTACACAACTGGAGGCTTTCCTGATTTCAAACCATATGACAACACTATAATGATCCAAACTGTATGGTATTGGTTAAAAAAAAAAAAATACACAGATAAATGGTACAAAAAGCGCATGAATAAATGCATGTCAATTAACATAAATTAGGAGCTGAGACTATTCAAGGAGTAAATTGCACTTTTTTTTTTTTTTCAATAAATTATACTGGGGAAAACTGCAAAACATCAAAAGAATAAAGCTAGGTAAAAAAACTAGTTATTTGATTAAAAAATAACAGAGGACCTAAACAGATATTTTTTATAAAGATACACAGCCAAGAGAAAAATATACTCAGAATTATTAATCAGGGAACTGCAAATCACAACCATAATAGTATATTGCCTTGCACCTGTTAGAATAGTTGTTATCAAAAAGACAAGATATAAAAGGAGTCAGCAATGATATGGAGAAATGATAATACTTGTCCACTGATAGTGGGAATATATATTGGTGTGTCCATCATGGAAAACATAGTGGAGGATCCTCAGAATATTAAGTATAGAACTACTGTATGATTCAGCAATTTCATTTCTGAGTATTTATCTGAAGAAAAAAAACACTAATTTGAAAAGATACGTGTCCATATGTTCATTGTAGCATTATTTGCAACACATGAGACATGGAAATAAGAATACTTTGATAGAAGAATGGATAAAGAAAATATTGTATATATACACTAAATTGTTATTTGCTCAGTTGTGTCCAACTCTTTGTGACCCCATGGACTGTAGCCCTTAGACTCCTCTGTCCATGGAATTTTCTGGGCAAGATTACTAGAATTTGTTGCCATTTCCTTCTCCAAGGGATCTTCCCAATTCAGGGATTAAACCCAGGTTTCCTGCATTGCAGGCAGATTCTTTACCATCTAAGCAACCAAATATACACCCTGTGTATATTTACACAGTGGAATATTATTCAATGAAGAGAAAGGAAGAAAGTCTCCATTTGTAATAATATGGACAGACCTTGGATACATTATGCTACATGAAATAAGTCAGATAGACAAGCACTGTAAAATTTCACTTATATTTGGAAACTTAAAAAAAAAAAAAATTGAGTTCATGGATACAGAGAATAGATTGGTAGTGCCAGAAGTGGGGGTTGGGGGAAGAGGCAGGACAAATGGATGAAGGTGATAAAAAGTTCAAATTTTCAGTTTTATTTATTTATTTTTTAATATAAATTTATTTGTTTTAATTGGAAGCTAATTACTTTACAATTTTGTATTGGTATTGCCATACATCACCATGAATCCACCACAGGTATACACATGTTCCTCATCAGAACCCCTCTCCCTCGTCCCTCCCCATACCATTCCTCTGGGTCTTTCCAGTGCACCAGCCCCAAGCATCCAGTGTCATGCATCAAACCTGGACTGGCGATTTGTTTCATATATGATATTATACATGTTTCAATGTCATTCTCCCAAATCACCTCATCCTCTCCCTCTCCCACAGAGTCCAAAAGACTGTTCTATACATCTGTGTTCTATACATCTCTTTTGCTGTGTTGCATACAGGTTTATCATTACCATCTTTCTAAATTCCATATATACATGTTAGTATATTGTATTGGTGTTTTTCTTTCCGGTTACTTCACTCTGTATAGTCGGCTCCAGTTCCATCCATCTCATTAGAACTGATTCAAATGTATTTCCAGTTTTCTAAGGAATCTCCACACTGTTCTCCATAGTGGCTGTACTAGTTTCCATTCCCTCCTACAGTGTAAGAGTGTTTCCTTTTCTCCACACCCTCTCCAGCAATTATTGCTTGTAGGCTTTTGGATTGCAGCCATTCTGAATAGTGTGAAATGGTATCTCATTTTGGTTTTGATTTGCATTTCTCTGACAATGAGTGATGTTGAGTACCTTTTCATGTGTTTGTTAGACATCCATATGCCTTCTCTGGGGAAATGTCTATTTAGTTCATTGGCCCATTTTATGATTGGGTCATTTATTTTTCTGGAATTGAGTTGCATAAGTTGCTTGTATATTTTTTCGATTAGTTGTTTGTCCGTTGCTTCCTTTGCTATTACTTTCTCCATCGTGAAGGTTGTCTTTTCAACTTGCTTATAGTTTCATTTGTTGTACAGAAGCTTTTAATTTTAATTAGGTCCCATTTGTTTATTTTTGCTTTTATTTCCAGTATTCTGGGAGGTGGGAAATAGAGGATCTGCTGTGATGTATGTCAGTGAGTGTTTTGTCTATGTTCTCCTCTAGGGGTTTTATAGTTTCTGGCCTTACATTTAGATCTTTAATCCATTTTGAGTTTATTTTTATAAATGGTGTTAGAAATTGTTCTAGTTTCATTCTTTTACAAGTGGTTGACCAGTATTCCAAGTACCACTTGTTAAAGAGATTGTCTATAATCCATTGTATATTCTTGCCTCCTTTGTCAAAGATAAGGTGTACATCAGTTCAGTTCAGTTCATTTCAGTCGCTCAGTCGTGTCCAACTCTTTGCGACCCCATGAATCGCAGCACGCCAGGCCTCCCTGTTCATCACCATCTCACGGAGTTCACTCAGACTCACATCCATCGAGTCCATGATGCAATCAAGCCATCTCATCCTCGGTCATCCCCTTGTCCTCCTGCCCCCAATCTCTCCCAGCATCAGAGTCTTTGCCAATGAGTCAACTTTTCACATGAGGTGTCCAAAGTACTGGAGCTTCAGCTTTAGCATCATTCCTTCCAAAGAAATCCCAGGGTTGATCTCCTTCAGAATGAACTGGTTGGATCTCCTTGCAGTCCAATGGACCCTCAAGAGTCTTCTCCAACACCACATTTCCAAAACATCAATTGTTCAGCACTCAGCCTTCTTCACAGTCCAACTCTCACATCCATACATGACCACAGGAAAAACCATAGGCTTGACTAGATGGACCTTAATCAGCACACTAATATCTCTGGTTTTGAATATGCTATCTAGGTTGCTCATAACTTTTCGTCCAAGCAGTAAGTGTCTTTTAATTTCATGGCTGCAGTCACCATCTGCAGTGATTTTGGAGCCCAAAAAAATAAAGTCTGTCACTGTTTCTAATGTTTCCCCATCTATTTCCCATGAAGTGATGGGACCAGATGCCATGATCTTCGTTTTCTGAATGTTGAGCTTTAAGCCAACTTTTTCACTCTCCACTTTCACTTTCATCAAGAGACTTTTTCGTTCCTCTTCACTTTCTGCCATAAGGGTGATGTCATCTGCATATCTGAGGTTATTGAGATTTCTCCCAGCAATCTTGATTCCAGCTTGTGTTTTTTCCAGTCCAGCATTTCTCATGATGTACTCTGCGTAGAAGTTAAAAAAGCAGGGTGACAATATACAGCCTTGACATACTCCTTTTCCTATTTGGAACCAGTCCATTGTTCCATGTCCATTTCGAACTGTTGCTTCCTGACCTGCATACAGATTTCTCAGGAGGCAAGTTAGGTGGTCTGGTATTCCCATCTTTTTCAGAATTGTCCACAGTTTATTGTGATCCACACAGTCAAAGGCTTTGGCATAGTCAATGAAGCAGAAAAGGATGTTTCTCTGGAACTCTCTTGCTTTTTCCATGATCCAGTGGATGTTGGCAATTTGATCTCTGGTTCATCTGTCTTTTCTAAAATCAGCTTGAACATCAGGGAGTTCACGGTTCACGTATTGCTGAAGCCTGGCTTGGAGAATTTTGAGCATTACTTTACTAGCATGTGAGATGAGTGCAATTGTGTGGTAGTTTGAGCATTCTTTGGCATTGCCTTTCTTTGGGATTGGAATGAAAACTGACCTTTCCCAGTCCTGTGGCCACTGCTGAGTTTTCCAAACTTGCTGGCATGTTGAGTGCAGCACTTTCACATCATCATCTCTCAGGATTTGAAACAGCTCAACTGGAATTCCATCATTTCCACTAGCTTTGTTCGTACTGATGCTTTCTCAGGCCCACTTGACTTCACATTCCAAGATGTCTGGCTATAGATGAGTGATCACATCATCATGATTATCTGGGTTGTGAAGATCTTTTTCATACAGTTCTTCCGTGTATTCTTGCCACCTTTTCTTAATATCTTCTGCTTCTTTTAGGTCCAGACCATTTCTGTCCTTTATCGAGCCCATCTTTGCATGAAATGTTCCCTTGGTATCTCTCATTTTCTTGTAAAGATCTGTAGGCTTTCCCATTCTGTTGTTTTCCTCTCTTTCTTTGCACTGATCACTGAAGAAGTCTTTCTTATCTCTTCTTGCTATTCTTTGGAACTTTGCATTCAGATGTTTATATCTTTCCTTTTCCCCTTTGCTTTTCACCTCTCTCCTTTTCACAACTATTTCTAAAGCTTCCCCAGACAGCCATTTGCTTTTTTGCATTTCTTTTCCATGGGGATGGTCTTGATCCCTGTCTCCTATACAATGTCACGAACCTCATTCCATATTTCATCAGGCACTCTATCTATCAGATATAGACCCTTAAATATAGTTCTTACTTCCACTGTATAATCATAAAGGATTTGATTTAGGTCATACCTGAATGGTCTAGCGGTTTTCCCTACTTTCTTCAATTTGAGTCTGAATTTGGTATTAAGGAGTTCATGATCTGAGCCACAGTCAGCTCCTTGTCTTGTTTTTGTTGACTGTATAGAGCTTTTCCATATTTGGTTGCAAAGAATATAATGAATCTGATTTCAGTTTTGACTATCTGGTGATGTCCATGTGTAGAGACTTCTCTTGTGTTGTTGGAAAAGGATGTTTGCTATGACCAGTGCATTTTCTTGGCAAAACTCTATTAGTCTTTGCCCTGCTTCATTCCACATTCCAAGGCCAAGTTTGCCTGTTACTACAGGTGTTTCTTGACTTCCTACTTTTGCATTTCAGTCCCCTATAATGAAAAGAACACTAAGCGCGGGTGGCTGCGAGCCGGCTCACTGAGCATGGCAAAGAGGAGATACCCCACATCCGAGGTCAGGGGCAGTGGCCTATAGTGCCAGGCTGCGATGGCGCAGGAACCGCTGAGAGGAGCTACCCTGCGTCCGAGGTCAGGGGCAGCGGCTGTCAGGAGACACCCCGCGTCTGAGGTCAGGGGCGGCCAGTAGAAGCCACATTGTGCCTGAGGCCAGGGGAGGTGACCTTGAGGAGCCACCCGGAGCCCGAGGCCAGGGTGGCAGCTGGGAGGAGCCACCCACACCCAAGGCCAGGGCTGGCGGCTGGGAGGAGCAACCCAAGGAGTGGTGGCTGTGCAGGCCCAGGAGGGCCTAGAGGAGCTATCCCACGTTTAGGGTCAGGAACGGTGGTGGTAAGGAGATACACATCGTCCAAGGTAAAGAACAGTGGCTGTGCTTTGCTGGAGCAGCCGTGAAGAGATACCCCATGCCAAGGTAAGAGAAACCCAAGATGGTAAGTGTTGCAAGAGGGCATCAGAGGGCAGACACACTGAAACCATAGTCACAGGAAACTAGTCAGTCTAATCACACTAGGACCACAGCCTTGTCTAACTCAATGAAACCAAGCCATGCCTGCGGGGCAACCCAAGATGGGCGGGTCGTGGTGGAGAGGCTTGACAGAATGTGGTCCACTGGAGAAGGGAATGGCAAGCCACTTCAGTATTCTTGCCTTGAGAACCCCATGAACAGTAGGAAAAGGCAAAATGATAGGATGACAAAGGAGGAACTCAACAGGTCATTAGGTGCCCAATATGCTACTGGAGATCAGTGGAGAAATAACTCCAGAAATAATGAAGGGATGGAGCCAAAGCAAAAACAATGCCCAGTTGTGGATGTGACTGGTGATAGAAGCAAGATCCGATGCTGTAAAGAGTAATATTGCATAAGAACCTGGAATGTCAGGTCCATGAATCAAGGCAAATTGGAAGTGGTCAAACAAGAAATGGCAAAGGTGAACATCGACATTCTAGGAATCAGCGAACTAAAATGGACAGCAATGGGTGAATTTAACTCAGATGACCATTACATCTACTACTGCGGGCAGGAATCCTTCAGAAGAAATGGAGTAGCCATCATGGTCAACAAAAGAGTCTGAAATGCAGTACTTGGATGCAATCTCAAAAACGACAGAATTACCTCTGTTCATCTCCAAGGCAAACCATTCAATATCACAGTTATCCAAGTCTATGCCCCAATGCCCCAACGAGTAATGCTGAAGATACTGAAGTTGAATGGTTTTATGAAGACCCACAAGATCTTTTAGAACTAACATCCAAAAATAAGGTGTCCATAGGTGTGTGGATTTATCTCTGGGATTTCTATTTTGGTCCATTGATCTGTATTTCTGTGTTTGTGCCAGTACCATACTGTCCTGATGGCTGCGACTTTGTAGTAGAACCTGAAGTCAGGTAGGTGATTCCTCCAGTTCCATTTTTCTTTTTCAAGGTTGCTTTGGTCATTCAAGGCTTTTTGTATTTCCATACAAATTGTGAAATTATTTGTTCTAGCTCTGTGAAAAATACCATTGTTAGCTTGATAGGGATTACATTGAATCTATAGATTGCTTTGGTTAGTATGCTCATTTTCATTATATTGATTCTTCTGATCCATGAACATGCCATAAGAATGTAGTATACAGCATGGCGACCACATTAATAATAGTGCAGTGTATATTTGAAAGCTGAAATAGAGTAGATTTTAAAAGTTCTCATAACAAGAAAAAGATTAAAATATCAGGCCAATTTTACAGTAGATTGTTTGCCCTAATTTTGAGAGAAAATAATGCCTCTAATTTACTTGGTCTCAAATATGTAATCAATGGCTATAAAATATTGCTAGTTAATACATTTTATTTTCATTTGTATAATCTATGAGACTATGTGTACCTAGTATTTCTGTCACTAAGAATGGAATCAAGAAGAATCACTGAAATGTGAATATTTTGTATATTTTTGGATTGAGACATGGTTTTCAGGAAGATCTCTGTATGATCAGTGCAAGTAAGTAAAGCCTTAAAAACAAACATAAATTCATGTATTTTTAATATGACAAACCTAGTCATCAGTTCTAATAAAGAAAGGTGATTAATATTAGAGTAGGCATAATAAGATATAAAGGCTTTATGTCTAGAATTATATCAAGTTAATTAATCAGTAAACACACATTAAATACATACTATGTGAGGATTGGTGGGTTAGGGAGACAGATTCAGATTTTAACAAAAATAAAATACTTCTTGTTCTTAAATATTCTTATTTTAAGATATCCTTAAGAGTTATCTTGTCTTTTATCTTTTATCCTTAAGATATCCTTAAGAGAAAAGATATTTAAAAAAACCCAATACTTAAGCATTATAAGGCATACAATGAAACATATAAGAAAGCCATCTAATCTAGTCTAATGATCATTGAAGAATTTTCTGAGGATCTAACAATATCTATTAAATTATTTAGTTGTAATTAAATCATTTCCCTAGCCTAGTAAAATAAAGGCCAATCATAGCTTTTTAATTCAATGAATTCTATACTTCTGCCAGCTCTGGAAAAACCAATAATTCAATAAATATTTATTAGTGTGATTGGTATAAATGCTGATTATTACCAATTGAAAGGGTGACAGGTGGCTCAGTCAGAGAAGAATTCACTTGCAATGCAGGAGATGTGAGTTTGATCCCTAGATTGGGAAGATACCCCAGAGGAGGAAAGGGCCCTTTCCAGTATTCTTGCCCAGGAAATCCCATGGGCAGGGGAGTCTGGCAGTCTATAGTCCACAGGATTGCAAAGAGTCGGACATGACCGAAGCAACTGAGCACACAAACATATCAATTGAAAGCATGCCTGAAATATCCTTCAAATTGACACTAATCAGTAACTAAATGTTCTCTAAGAAAATATGTTAATAATGTTATATATTTACTTAATTATAAATTAAGTACTATGTATATAAATATGCATAGTCTGTTTGTCCATAAGACTGCCATGAAAGATTTATAAAGCACCCATGCTAAGATCATCATGGAAATGTGATATAACTACTCTAATCTCACAGTCTGGAAAATAAACGTGGAAACAGAGTAAAATTTGCTTGGGTTGTGCCACTTTATTGAACTTAAAACAGTTTTTAGTTTTTATTTTGGTTAATGGTGAGAATATTGGCAAATGATGTGACCAACAAAGAATTAATTTGCAAAATACACAAACAGCTTATACAACTCAACAATTAAGAAAGCAAACAACCCAATCAAAAAGTGAGCAAAAGACTTAAAGAGCCATTTCTCCAAAGAATACCTAAGATGGACATTAGGCACTTGAAAAGATGTTCAGCATTGCTAATTTTTAGAGAAATGCAAATCAAAACTACACTGAGGTAGCACCTCACACCAGTCATAATGGTAATCCTTAAAAACAAGTAAATGTTGGAGAGGATGCTGAGAAATGGGAATACTTCTTCCACTGTTGATAGAAATGTAAGCTAAAGCCACTATGAAAAACAGTATGGAGGTTCCTTATTACTATCAGTTCAGTTCAATCTCTCAGTCTTGTCAGACTCTTTGCAACCCCATGAACCACAGCACGCCAGGCTACCCTGTCCATTGCCAACTCCTGGAGTCCACCCAAACCCATGTCCATTGAGTCAGTGATGCCATCCAACCATTTCATCCTCTGTCGTCCCCTTCTCCTCCTGCCCTCAATCTTTCCCAGCATCAGGGTCTTTTCAAATAAGTCAGCTCTTCACATCAGGTGGCCAAAGTATTGGAATTTCAGCTTCAATATAAGTTTTTCCAGTGAACACCCAGGACTGATCTCCTTTAGGATGGACTGGTTGGATCTCCTTGCAGTCCAAAGAATTACTATATGATTCATTAATCCCACTACTAAACATATCCAGACAAAACTCTACTCTAAAAATGCACGTGCTCCCAGTTTGATAGCAGCACTATTCACAATATGAAACATGAATTATGGAAAAAACCTAAATGTCCATCGACAGTTGGATGAATAAAGAAGATGTTACATGTATTTGATACAATATTACTTAGCTAAAAAAAAAAAAAAAGAATAAAATAATTCCATTTGTGGCAAAATAGATACAACTGGAGATTATCATACTAAGTGAAGTAAGTTAGAAAGAGAAAGACAAATATTATATGATATCATTTGTGGAACCTAAATAATGGCATAAATGAACCTATCTATGAAGAATAAATAGACTCATAGACAAAGAAACACACTTATATTTGCCAAGGAGAAAGGGCCTTGAGGGAGGGATAGAGTGGGAGGTTGAGGTTAGCAGATGTAAGCTATTATCATGAAATGGATAAACAATAAGATCCTGCTGCAGAGTATAGAACTATATTTAGTATCCTATGATAAAACTTAAAGAATATTTTAAAATGTATTTATATGTATGTGCATGTATATCTACCTACCTACGTACCTACCTATCTATCTATGTATAGGATTAAAGTTTTACTGAGCATGGCTCTGCCCATCAGAACAAGACCCAGTTTCCCCATCAGTCAGTCTCGCCCATCAGGAAACTTCCATAAGCCTCTTATCCTCATCAGCGAGCAGAGATATGAAAATCACAGTCACAGGAATCTAACCAATCTGATCACATGGAACACAGCCTTGTCTAACTCAATTAAACTATGACCCATGCTGTGTAGGGCAACCCAAGATGGACGGGTTCATAGTGGAGATTTCAGACAAAACGTGGTCCACTGGAGAAGGGAATGGCAAACAAGTTCAGGATTCTTGCCTTGAGAACCCCATGAACAGGATGAAAAGGGAAAAAGATAGGACACTGAAAGATGAACTCCCCAGGTCAGTAAGTGCCCAATAAGCTACTGGAGATCAGTGGGGAAACAACTCCAGAAAGAATGAAGAGACAGAGCCAAAGCAAAAACAACACCCAGTTGTGGATGTGATTGGTGACGGAAGCAAGCTCCAATGCTGTAAAGAGCAATATTGAATTGGAACCTGGTGTGTTAGGTCCATGAATCATGGCAAATTCGAAGTGGTCAAACAGGAGATGGCAAGACTGAACGTTGTCATTTTAGGAATCAGTGAACTAAAATGAACTGGAATGGGTGAATTTAAATCAGATGATCATAATATCTAAGAATCCCTTAGAAGAAATGGAGTAGCCATCATAGTCAACAAAAGAGTCTGAAATGCAGTACTTGGATGCAGTCTCAAAAACGACAGAATGATCTGTATTTATTTCCAAGTTAAACCACTCAGTATCACAGTAATTAAATCTATGCCCCAATGAATAATGCTGAAGAAGCTGAAGTTGAACATTTCTATGAAGACCTACAAGACCTTCTAGAACTAACATCCAAAAAAAAAATGTCCTTTTCATTATAGGTGATTGGAAGGCAAAAGTAGGAAGTCAAGAGATACCTGGAGTAACAGGCAAATTTGGCCTTGGAGTACAAAATGAGGCAGGTCAAAAGCTAACAGAATTGTGCCAAGAGAATGAACTGGTCATAGCAGACACCCTCTTCCAATAACGCAAGAGAAGACTCTACACATGGACATCACCAGATGGTCAATACCAAAATCAGATTGATTATATTCTTTACAGCCAAAAATGGAGAAGCTCTATACAGTCATCAAAAACAAGACTGGGAGCTGACTGTGGCTCAGAACATGAACTCCTTACTGCCAAATTCAGACTGAAATTGAAGAAAGTGGAGAAAACCATTAGACCATTCAGGTATGACCTAATCAATACCTTATGATTATACAGTGGAAAGACAAATAGATTCAAGGGATTAGATCTGACAGAAAGAGTGCCTGATGAACTATGGATGGAGGCCATGACATTGTACATGAAGCAGTGATCAAGACCATCCCCAAGAAAAAGAAAAGCAAAAAGACAAAATGATTGACCGAGTCAGCCTTACAAATAGCTGAGAAAAGAAAAGACACAAAAGGCAAAGGAGAAAAGGAAAGCTTTACCCATTTGAATGCAGAGTTCCAAAGAATAGCAAGGAGATATAAGAAAGCTTTCTGCAGTGATCAATGCAAAGAAATAGAGGAAAAAACAGAATGGGAAAGATCTCTAGATATCTCTTCAAGAAAATTAGAGATACCAAGGGAACATTTCATGCAAAGATGAGCACAATAAAGGACAGAAATGGTATAGACCTAACAGAAGCAGAAGTTTTAAGAAGAGGTGTCAAGAATACACAGAACTATACAAAAAAGATCTATCAAAAGATAACCATGATGGTGTGATCACTCACCTGGAGCTAGATATCCTGGAGTGTGAAGTCAAGTGGGCATTAGGAAGCATCACTAAGATAAAAGCTAGTGGAGGTGATGGAATTGAGCTATTTCAGTTGATCTATTTCAAATCCTAAAAGATGATGATGTTAAAGTTCTGCACTCAACATGCCAGCAAATTTGGAAAACTTAGCAGTGGCTATAAGACTGGAAAAAGTCAGTTTTCATTCCAATCAAATAGAAAAACAATGCCAAAGAATGTTCAAAATACTGCAAAACTGCACTAATCTCACATGCTAGCAAAGTAATGCTCAAAATTTTCCAAGCTAGGCTTCAACAGTACATGAACCATGAACTTCCAGATGTTCAAGCTGGACTTAGAAAAGGCAGACGAACCAGAGATCAAATTACCAACATCCGTCAGATTGTCAAGAAAACAAGAGCGTTCCAGAAAAGTTCTACTTCTGCTTTATTGACTATGCCAAAACCTTTGACTGTGTGGATCACAACAAACAAAAATTCTTAAAGATATGGGGATACCAGACCACCTGACCTGCCTCCTGAAAAATCTGTATGTAGGTCAAGAAGCAACAGTTAGAACTGGACATGGAACAACAGACTGGTTCCAAATTGGAACCAGTACTCTTTTACTTCAAGTACTCCTGTACTTCAAGTTCGTACATTGTCACCCTGCTTATTTAACTTATGTACAGAATACTTCATGCCAAATGCCAGGCTGGATGAAGCACACTTGGAATCAAGTTTTCCAGGAGAAATATCAATAACCTGAGATGTGCAGGTGACACCACCCTTATGGCATAAAGCAAAGAAGAACTAAAGAGCCTATTGATGAAAGTGAAAGAGGAGAATGATAAAGCTGGCTTAAAACTCAACATTCAGAAAACTAAGATCATGGCATCTGGTCCTATCACCTCATGGCAAATGGATGTGGATATGATGGAAACAGTGCCAGACTTTTTTCTTGGGCTCCAAAATCACTGCAGATGGTGACTGCAGCCATAAAGTGAAAAGATGCTTGCTCCTTGGAAGAAAAGTTTTGACCAACCTAGACAGCATATTAAAAAGCAGAGACATTACTTTGTCAAAAAAGGTCTGTCTAGTCAAGGCTATAATTTTTCCAGTAGTCAAGTATGGATGTGAGAGTTGGACTATAAAGAAAGCTGAGCACTGAAGAATTGATGCTTTTGAATTGTGGTGTTGGAGAGGACTCTTGAGAGTCCCTTAGACTGCAAGTAAAGCTACCCAGTCCATTGTAAAGGAAATCATCCCTGAATTTTCACTGGGAGGACTGCTTCTGAAGCTGAAACTCTAATACTCTGGCCACCTGCTGGGAAGAACTGACTCATTGCAAAACACCCTGATGCTGTTTGAAGGCAGGAGGAGAAGGAGAGAACAGTGTTAGATGGTTGGATGGCATCACCGACTCAACGGACATGAACGAGTAAGCTCCGGGAGTTGGTGATGTACAGGGAGGCCTGTTGTACTGCCGTCTGTAGGGTCACAAAGAATCAGACAAGACTGAGCGACTCAACTGGACTGATTATATATATATATGTATATATGCTGCTGCTGCTAAGTCACTTCAGTCGTGTCCGACTCTGCAGGACCCCATAGACAGCAGCCCATTAGGCTCCTCCGTCCCTGGGATTCTCCAGGTAAGGACACTGGAGTGGGTTGCCATTTCCTTCTCCAATGCATGAAAGTGAAAAGTGAAAGTGAAGTCGTTCAATCGTGCCCGACTCTTAGCGACCTCATGGACTGGAGCCTACCAAGCTCCTCCATCCATGGTATTTTCCAGGCAAGAGTACTGGAGTGGGGTGCCATTGCCTTCTCCATATATATATATATATATATATATGTATAAACAAAGGGCTTCCTGGGTACTTCAATGGCAGAGAATCCTTCCTCCAATGTAGGAGACACAGTTTGATCCCTTGGTTGATAAGATCCTCCAGAGAAGAAAAGGGCAACTAACTCTAGTATTCTTGCCTGGAAAATCCCATGTACAGAAGAACCTGATGGGCTCCAGTCCAAGGTGTCACAAAAGGGTTGGACATAACTTAGTCCCTAAACAAAAACAACAGCAATGTATAATTAAATCACTTTGTTTTACAGCCAAAATTATTAAAACACTATAAAGCAAAAATATGCTTCAGTTAAAATATTTTTAAAAAGCTCTTAGTAAAAAAAAAAAGATAAAATAAAAATAAATGAAAAATTAAAAATAAATAAATAAAAAGCTCTTAGTGATGACATCTAACTCCACTTGGAATTTACAAGCCATCTGCTTGGTAACCTGTCCAAATAAAATGCCCTCAGCATTCATATGACACTCATTGGTAGATAACTTTTAAATAGATAGCAGTAGCTTATCTTCCATTTTCTTACACAAAATATTGTACTTAGGCAATAAGTATTTGCTTGCACAAAGAATATCTGGCAAAAAGTTATATTTTATGAAACAGTCACCATCAGTGACTGTTATGATACAGTCACCAACAGTTGCACCAGCTTTCAGTACTTAACTCATTGAAATTGGAAACCTTAGATTATATCACGTGGACCTGAAAGCATTAGCATAGTTTCAAATTTTTCTACAAGATCTTCATTGACTCATTTGTGTATTGCAGAAGTACACTGATGTCTAGATGGATTTATTGGAACTGCTGGTGTTCCCCATATTTCAGCTTTCCTATCACTGCAACTTACATATTTTTGGTCCTATTGCTTGGCCCCATGCTAACAAGTAGCAGAAATCTAAAACAAATGACTGTTGATTGTTTGACTCAGCTCTCAGAGTTTTTAATAGTGATGATCTATCAGAGTTTTTAAATTATTGAATTGAACTTGTGTTCTCAACAGCAATTCACTAAATTTTAACCTTTGGATGCTCCTTTTCTCTGGTACATTTCCTCCACTTCAATAAGAAATTGTATTACATTTACAAAAAACTTTCTATTTTGTAAAATTACCCATACATTTTCATTTATAATCCTGTTAGTTCCTGCCATGTTCTCTGATTTCTTTTTTCTAATATCCCTAATAGTTATGTTCATGTGTACAATTTTAAATTTCTATAATTGTTTTTTTCTTGTATAAATTCTGATAGAACTGTGTACAAATTTAAGTTTTTTATGAAATTATAATTGAATTGGAAAGTCACTAACTATATGATAATAATAACTTCTGTATTTTAGAAATACTATTAGCCCAAGTAGATAGTTTATTTTAAAATAAACATAATTACTATCCAGTATGTTAGACATTCTGCTGGGAGTTCAGAGAAGACTGTTTTAAACAAGTGAGATGGGCCATTTGTCTTCACATAGCTTATACTCCAGTATAGGAGATGGAAAAAAATATATTATAATATATGCAGTTAATGAAATAAACTGGGATCAGAGAGTGAACAAAAAGGCACAGTGTAGTCTACTACATTTAGGAGCTGACAGAAACCATTCAATGAAATAGATGCTTCTTTGTTAAATGAAGAGAAGACCATGCCTTCTTGCTCCATGGAAAATTTTATCTTCTTCAACCATTGAATAAAGTTTTTGTTTTTTAACCAGAAATTATACCAGAAACTTTTTTTTTTTTTCAGTATGGAAGAAAAACAAACAAACAAAAAAAACACCAAACCAAAAAATAAAACAAACACACACACACACAAAAAAACACTAAAAGAAAGAAAAAAAAAAAAAAAAACAATACTGTGATACTGTTCTTTCCCCCACTACCTTAGTATATACTGCTCACAATCTAGGAAGTAAGACTTCTAGTCTTGAGTGATTTCTTACCTATCAGTCAAGCATACTGAATGCAGTTTTGTGACCTGGTTTTTGAACCACTTACTTAAGTTCTTACATTCCCTCCAAGTTTATCCTTAATGTTTCTAAAAGATTCAATATTTTATTTTCTTTTTTATTTACCAGGAAGAATTGTCTAAATGGTATACATTGGACTTCGCACCGACTCAGCAATAAATAATCTGCCTGCAATGCAGGAGACACTGGAGACGTGGGTTTGATCCCTGGGTCAGGAAATTCTTCTGAAAAAGGAAATGACAACCCACTCCAGTATTCTTGCCTGGGAAAACTGATGCACAGAGGAGGCTGGCCAGCTACAGTCCATGGGGTTGCAAAGAGTTGGACATGACTGAAGTGACTTAGCACACATGCACACATGCATATATTATAACTGTGAAAATGACAACAGTGGTGATAGAAATTACTAGGACAGCTAAAGTTATCCTTGAAACACACACATCTCTTGTAAGGCTTATTTCTTCCAGATTATTCTAGTTTCACTTGTATTTTATAAAGTGTGGCTTATCTTGCTTCCTGAGAGTAAGCAATCCTAACAAGGCAGGTTCATAAGGAATATTAAGTAGCACTAATATTATTAACAAAATGGGGAAACTGGTCTGGTTTAGAGAGGCAGTAACCTTGTGAGGCTTCAATGGATAGACCTTCACTGTGGCTGTGGTTCAAAGTCAAATTGTTGGTCACTCAGTCATGTCCAACTTTTTGTGACTCTATGCTCTGTCCATGGAATTCTCCAGGCAAGAATACTGGAGTGGGTTGCAATGCCCTTCTCCAGGGGATCTTCTTGACCCAGGGATTGAACCAAGGTCTTTTGCATTGCAGGCAGATTCTTTACCATCTGAGCTAACAGGGAATATCTTATATAAATATCCTCCATGTGTCTCCAGTTTTGCCTATAGTGACTTCTGAACTTTCTTCATTTTCTTCCAACTTGACTATGCCCCTGTTGACCATTATTGTATTTTAGCTTTGACACTACTTTTCTACAGTCTGCACAGTTACTGGGTCTAGAATTTTAAAAACTATATTTCTTAGATATCTTTGTCAGCTAGTTTACTGTTAATTTCTGCCAAGGGGAGCCAGGGAAATTGAAACAAATGACTCCCTCCCTCATTTAGTTTCAGACAGTGTTTCATCAAAAGCAAGTAGCCAACTCCAGCTCTAGCCTCTAGTCTTTTGGTCTTCTACTACCAACCACAAAGAGGCTCCTCAGAGGTGCCTCTGATCTTGGCACCTTGGTCTTGGCAGGTAGAGTTACAGCTGTGGATGGCCCTCCTCAAAGATCTGAATGTCTAACCCATGATATTCCTATCCATAGGTCCAAGCATGGAACCTACAGGATCTGTCCTCTAAACTCCTAGGTTCTGGCAAGTCCACTCTTCCTTCTGGTTTCTCAGTCCTAAAGGTCATAGCCTCTTGCTACAGTTATCTCTGGGTAACTTCAGTATCCCTTTTATGCCCTCTGAGCTTTCTACTCTCTGTGTAACAATGTCCTCTATTAAATAAATCTCATTTAAAAATACTTAATTTTTTTTCCTGTGATACTTGGACTGATATGTACATGTGGCCTATATATCATGTTTTCCTCAGCATAGTATCATTGGTAACATTTACCTGACTGAAGTTACACTGAAACACAAGTTAGTTAATTTTAAACTAAAACTCTTCATTATATACTTCAGTTAAAATAAAGATGGAAATTTTAAGTTATATTAGAAGGATACACACACGGCACCTGAAGTAAGTCCTATATGGAGCGTGGATATTTTATAAGATCATCTTTTTCACATTAAAACTGAATTGGTAACCTACTGTATAGCACAAGGAACTCTATGCTATTTGGTAAACTAAATGAGAAAGAAATATAAAAAAGAGATATATGTATAAATGTACAGCTGATTCACTTTGCTGTACAGCAGAAACTAACACAATATTGTAAAGCATCTCTACTCCAATAAAAATTAAAAACAAAAAAACAGAATTACATTATTGGAAAGCAGGAAAGGGCTTACCTTCAGGGCAGATCATCAGATATTTGTTTTTCCCTGAGATAGCATTATTATTATTATTTTTTTTTTGCAATTTAAAAATGTTGCATTTAACATATATAAAATATTATCATTTCAACATGTCATGAACAGAATAAACTATTTTTTGTTAAAGTATAGATAATTTATATGGTTGTGTTAGTTTCAAGTGTACAGCAAAGTGATTCAGTTACTTATATTCTTGGTCAGAGAACCCATACTTCAGTGTGATAAACCCTGTTGATATGTTTCATGTGTAAAGATGAAAGAAAAATATTTCTTGCCAAGTCTCTGACTGTATGCCATCCATACAACTTCTCTAAAACAGACTACTTGAGGTGCATTCCACTCTAAGGGAACCTGAATGGGAATAAATTTGAGATAGGCAGCCACAAAAACTAGGTTCAATTTGAAGATTACTATGTGTTTGGAAGCATATCACATTAAATTTAGTTGACTTCCAAAGTTGTTAATAGTCTTCTACTGTATAGTAACTTACTGCTTTAGAACCATTATAAGCTGTCTTTGTATGCTAATTGAGAGATAACAAGTAGCAAGTCTCAGTTTAGTAGTCTTTTCTGAACTGACAGGTTGTTGCCCTCCAAAATGTGGCTAAAATAAATGAGGCACTGAGGAGAGAGATTTACCCACTTGCATCTTTATCAGGTTGGGCTTCCCTGGTGGCTCAGATGGTAAAGAATCTGTCTGCAGTGCAGGAAATCTGGATTCAATCGCTGGGCCAGGAAGATTCCCTGCAGAAGGGAATGGCAGCCTTTCCTGTATTCTTGCCTGGAGAATTCCATGGACAGAGGAGCCTGGTGGGCTATGCTCTATGGGGTCACAGAGTTGGACAGATTGAGTGACTAGCTAGTTTAGACTACTAAAGACTTCTAAACTAGATTAGACTAGATTAGCCTACTAAAGACTACTAAACTAAACCAGGCTTGCTACTTGTTATCTCTCAATTAGCATACAAAGCCACTATAATGGTGCTAAAGCAATAATTCTGCCTTTCAGCAGGCCAAGTCTCAAAGGCACAACATTTAGATTCTGGACTTGAATATGTAAGTACTTAAGGAATCTCCCCTTATCTGCATCTGTAGCTTAATATAAAAACTTATAATTTATACCTTTTTAGGAGCCATGGCCAAAAACATGCTTCTTGATAAAGAGATTTAATATGCAGGAGAAATAAATGACCAGCCAGACTTTTAGAATCTGTTATTAAATACTATATCATTATATGTTGTAGCAATATGATTAACAGCATATTTAATAAAGAATACCCTTATCCATTCAGATTCCAGTTCTGATTCATACCAATTGTGCAATCCTGGCCCTTTACCGCACTTTTTCCCTTACTTACTTACACTTAAAGAAAGAAGTTAACTATAATTGGCTTACTGGATTATCATGAGGATTAAATAAGTTATTGTATTATAAGCAGGCAAGTGCTTAAATAGTATTGTAAGTGATAACATTCTGGCCTGAAGAATTCCATGGACTGTATAGTCATACAGGACTAAGGGGCTTTCACTTGGGCTTCCCTTGCGGTAAAGCTGGTAAAGAATCTGCCTGCAATGTGGGAGACCTGGGTTTGATCCCTGGATTGGGAAGATCCCCTGGAGAAGGGAAAGGACATCCACTCTAGTATTCTGGCCTGGAGAATTCCATGGACTGTATAGTCTTTGGGGCTACAAAGAGTTGGACACGACTGAGCAACTTTCACTTTCAAATTATAATAAATGCTATTGAATCTCTCTATAATGTTTGATACACTGATTTGTAATATACAGTGTAATTCAATCAAGCTCTATGTGTCGCATTAACAATAATACCATAAATCACTTTTAGTATGGTGGCAGAAAAGTTGAAGTATGATAAAGATGTTTTATTTTTTATAGGAGTAGATGTAAGCACATTTATAGTTGAATCTTTATATTTTGATGTTCAAATAGAAATGTTCTTAGAACCACTAGTGGAATAAAAATAAATAAAACTTCTACATCAAAAGATAGAAAGGAAACAAGAAATATGACATGAATTGAAACACATAGTCACCCTGTAAATAGGAATATAACTCTCAAATGCATATAAAATAGTATCAAAATTGATTAGCTGACTCCCTCTATGTGCACATACACCTTTACTTGTCTAAGTACAAATCTAATTGATTAGGTTCATCTAGCACCAATACCAAGAAGGCAATGGCAACCCACTCCAGTACTCTTGCCTAGAAAATCCCATGGGCGAAGGAGCCTGGTGGGCTGCAGTCCATGGGGTTGCTAAGAGTTGGACATGACTGAGCGACTTCACTTTCACTTTTCACTTTCATGCATTGGAGAAGGAAATGGCAACCCACTCCAGTGCTCTTGCCTGGAGAATTCCAGGGACGGGAGAGCCTGGTGGGCTGCCGTCTATGGGGTTGCACAGAGTCGGATATGACTGAAGCAAACTAGCAGCAGCAGCAATAGCAACACCAATATAATAGAACTTGATACTAGCAAAACAAAATTAAAATGAACATATTCCTATAAGAACAACTAACCTTTAGAAAAGAATGGAGACATAGATTATTAGTTATTTATAAACTTTTTTTAATGTAGAATAAGATGTATTCTGAGAAGCTTTCATACCTTTAAGTTGTACTAGATACAAATAAACTTTCAACTCAGGTACTTTAAAAATTAAAGAAAAAAATCATAATTTTAGTAGTAAAAATAACTAGCTTAAAGAAATACCAGTAGAAATATCAGATATCAGATTCATATATTTTCTTTAAAAATATAGGGAAAGTCCCACAAGCCTGTTTTGGCAGACAAAGAACATCAAGAGAAAACATATATATATATATATATATATATATATATATATATGTATATATAACATTGTAAATTATAAATGTAATAAACCTCAAATTAAAAGGGAATACATCATTTTAAGCAGATTATTACAACTTTGGATAAATGCTTTTGATAAGTCAAAAGTAGCCTTTATTCTCATATAAATATCTGGAAATTGATACAGTCTTCTCAATAAAAGGTAGGAATACAGACGAATTTCCCTGAAGAAATAAAAAACTTAATCAATAATGACAAAAAGCCTAGTGGTCTTATAGATGAAACATATCAGAGTTCAAGAAGAAAATTATAGGAGATAAAGACACAAAATAATTCTAAGTATAATTAATATGGCCAGAATACAATTCATTGGGTTAGAATAGGTTTAAACAGAGGGTTAAATCAACCAAATGGACAAATAATACAAAGAGGGAAAAAGAAAATATAGACCCATGTTATCAATACAAGTGGAGAAGTTCCAGAGAAGATCACTGTTAATGAAGTCAAATAGAGTGATGAACATAGGCCATGGCCAGTTAGGTTTCAACCTAGAAATAGAGGAATGATTTGACATTAAGATTTTTATTTATCACAGTTCAGTTTATTCATGTGTCATGAGAAAATCATAATATATACTACCTAAATACTAGCATGTATTACACAATGCATAATTATCTAGTATAGTCATTTATACTTTTAAAAAAGGTGAACTTATTAAATGTTGCCTGGAATGGATTAACTATATCAAACTTAAAGATATAATTTCTATAGTAAAGTGCAAGTGCCATATTAAACACCACCACCCAAATCTCAATGAAGTTAGAAATAAAATAAATTTCTCTAACTATTTAAATTGTTTGGAAGATTTTATCCAATATAGTGTAATTTTTAAAAATTAAATAGGACTTCTGGAGAAAACAATCATATAGGCATTTGGATTAATCTTCATAAAAAGCACATTATGCTTGCATCCATCCAGTCTTCAATTCATCTGGAAAAATTTTCCATATAACCCAGTGATCTTTTTTCATATTCTGCTCAGAAGATACTACAAATCTTTAGTGTTCCCCTGAACCTCTCCCTCATCACTTTCAAGGATAAAATCACTGTATTCTATCAGAGAAGAAAAGATAGCAATGTAGAAACTGTCTCAACTCACTTCCTTCCCACAAAATTTACTTTTATCCAAGATCATTCCTTTCATCTATCCTTCTATCAGAGTGGACCAGGTCTTACTTTCATAACCAAAGTAAATAAGTTTCTGGTGTGGTATTTGGGATAATTGTCTTAAGATGGAAAAAAGAAAAAAAAAAAATGAATATGTTTCTGCACCAGAGAGTATGTGATTGGTACAGCAAGGATGTATGTGGTAGCTGGAAAAGTTGGAATACATTCAAGAGACAGGTTTTCTATTCAAAGTCTTTTCTAGTAGTCACCAAACCGAATTCTAAACTTCACTCTTGTCATCCCAGAGCACCATGTACTTACAGTTTTTTTTTTCTTTTTTTTTAGTCTTATGTTGGATTATATTTATGTGAGTGATTTATATTTTTCTCCAGTTATAATTTCCCTCAAAAGAAATGTCAATTAATTCAATGGCAATTCATTTATTTAACATGGGTTAGTCACTTAGTCATCTCTGACTCTTTGCAACCCCATGGACTATAGCCCATAAGGCTGCTCTGTCCACGAAATTCTCCAGGCAAGAATACTAGAGTGGGTATCCAGTCCCTTCTCCAGGGGATCTTCCTGACCCAGATATCAAACTCAGGTCTTCTGCATGCAGGTGGCTTCTTTACTTCTTTACTGTCTTCTTTACTGTATACACTCCATACATTTATTATATACATCATGTGTCATGCATTCTACCAAAAGGAGGGGGAGAAACAGAAGAAATAGCTTCTTCACTTAATTGGACAGAGATGTTTTTGTTTATTGTTCAGTTGTGCCTGACTCTTTGCAACCCCATGGACTGTAGTCCACCAGGCTGCTCTGTCCATGAGATTTCCCAGGTAAGAATACTAGAGTGGGTTGCCATTTCCTTTTCCAGGACAAAGGTCTAGATGTCAATATTATATTTACATATGTAAGCAATTAACTATCAAAATTCTAGGCAGTGGAAATGAACAAAGATGCATAATGTTTAGATGTAAAAATATGATTGAGCTAAAATCTTAAGAATGAGTAGGATTTAACTGAACATATGTAGTAGGTAGGCTTCCTAGGTGGTAAAGAACTCACCTGCCAATGCATGAGACAAGAGAGATGCAGGTTCAGTCCCTAGGTTGGGAAGGTCCCCTGGAGAAAGGCATAACAACCCATTCCAGTATTCTTGCCTGGAGAAGCCCATGGACAAAGGAACCTGACAGGGTACAGTCCATAGGGTCACACAGAGTTGGACATGACTAAAGTGACTTAGCATGCATGCAATCATCCAATAGGTAATAATAAGAGGTACCATAAATGACAATTTAGTTATTGTCAAACTTTCCATTGCAATTGGAAAATCACAGAGAAATCTATGGTTCTTTGTGGCTTAGTTGTGTCACTAAAGATATGATATAAATTATGTCATTAGATGATGCAAAAACAATTATTAAACATCTAGCTTCTAGTGAGTGAACTATATATATTAATAAATACTTCCTTTGCCATGGAGCACCAATGCTGTGGGATTCAAATAGATACAAAAACATTTGCAGTATCCATAACAAACAATTTAATAAACAAATAAATGTAACACCATGGACTGTAGCCCATGAGCCTCCTCTGTCCATGGGGTTCTCTGGATAAGGATACTGGAGCGGGGTTGTTATGCCCTCCTCCAGGGATCTTCCCAACCCAGGAATCAAACCTGCATCTGTTATATGTCCTGCATTGGCAGGTGGGTTCTTTACCACTAGTGCCTCCTGGGAAGCCTTAAACAAATGCATGTGTTAACAAAAATAATATTGATATATTGATATTGTGAAAGAAATATAATTTACTCAGCAAAAATAAAGGGAGCCAAATAAAGCTGGAAGCCTAAAAACCTTCCATTGCAAATGTTTACTTGCTTATTTGTCATTCATCTCCAAGCCATAGGCAAGGACCAGCTAACACCATTCCTTAAACTGATACAGAATCCATGTCTTCTCTCACTTGTTGTTTTGGCTTACACAGTTCCTCATGTGAGGAGGCCAGTATGGCCTTGGCAGGATAAAAATTCCCTCCTTGGAAGAGAGATTACATCAGTTCAGTTCAGTTCATTTCAGTTGCTCAGTCATGTCCGACTCTTTGTGACCCCATGGACTGCACCACACCAGGCCTCCCTGTCCATCACCAACTTCCAGAGTTTACTCAAATTCATGTCCATGGAGTCAGTGATGCCATCCAACCATCTCATCCTCTGCCTTCCCTTCTCCTCCCACCTTCAATGTTCCCCAGCATCAGGGTCTTTTCCAGTGAGTCAGTTCTTTGCATTAGGTGGCCAAAGGATTGGAGTTTCAGCTTCAGCATCAGTCCTTACAATGGATATTCAGGACTGATTTCCTTTACAATGGACTAGGTGGAACTCTTTGCAATCCAAGAGACTCTCAAGAGTGTTCTCCAACACCACAGTTCAAAAGCATCAAATCTTCAGTGCTCAACTTTCTTTATAGTCCTATTCTCACATCCATACATGGCTACTGAAAAAACCAAAGCTTTGACTAGACAGACCTTTGTTGACAAAGTAATGTCTCTGCTTTTTAATATGCTGTCTAGGTCAGTTATAACTTTTCTTCAAAGGAGTAAGCATCTTTTAATTTCATGACTGCAGTCACCATCTGCAGTGATTTTGGAGCCCAAGAAAAGAAAGTCTGTCACTGTTTCATTGTTTCTCCATTTATTTGCCTTGAAGTGATGGAACTGGATGCCATGATTTTAGTTTTCGGAATGTTGAGTTTTAAGTCAACTTTTTCACTCTCCATGGGATTCTCCCAGCAAGAATACTATAGTGGGTTGCCATTGACTCCTCCAAGGGAATCTTCCTGACCCAGGGGTCAAACGTGTGTCTCCTGCATTGGCAGGTGGATTCTTTACCACTGAGCCCCCTGGGAAACTCCTACGTGCCATACATAAAGATTTAGTTTCAACAAAAACTTGGAAGAAACATCTGCACCTACCAGATGTAAAATAGAAGAGAGAAGGACAGAGCCTTATAACCATACTTTGACTTTATGCTTAAGCTCAGCATATATATGTTGGTGTGGTAAATAATGGATTATCACAACAGATCCTATTTAGATGATATAAAGCTTCTCTATTAATTAGTCATAGTGGTAGACCTTCCCATTTCTCTGCCAATAATAATTACTCAGTTATTCTTCAGAGAGGAAAAGCAAGTCCTGATAAGGTGGAAGCCAATATAGCAAGAACAAACTCATTCACATTCTGCTTTCCCTTTAGGTCTTTAAACCTAGCTGATGAGGAATTTGGTGATTTCCACTTACAGTCGCAAATAAAAGGAGCAGCTGCAGTTCTAGCTGCAGCAACAATATTCTCAGAACATAGTCACTGAAAAAGCCTCATGTTAACTTCAAACTCATATTTTGTCAGTTAAAATTCATGCCTCTAATCCCCTCACTGGATCACTGCTTTGTTGAAAAGTAGTATCATTTACAATCCTGACAGCAGGGGATTGGGGTGCCAGGAACTGCAAATGTGTTGTCATCTGACTTCAGCAATGGTTTAGGAGTCCAAAGAACAGTGCAACATATTTTCAACAAGGAAAATTCCTTACAAAGCTAAAAACAGAAAACCAAATATGTATACAGAATAAAAGTAAAATGTGGTAAGGCCTTCATTAAATAGCTTTTCATTGATTTTTTTCATATTCTTTTCTTTCTGATTATTTCACCAAATAGAATTTTAAGTGCATTCTCCCTTTCCATCCCAATAAGTATTTCCACCAAATCTGTGATCACAATAGAAAACTTCGAAGAAATATTATTCTGCAGTTTTTAAATTTAGTACTTTCAAGTACTTATTGAAGATTTTAAAATCAAATAGTGATAACCTAAGAAGGGTAGGAGACTCAGAATTCCAAGCCTGCTACATTCTGCAAAGTTACACACAGGTAAAGCCAGTGTATTAATTCATAGATTCTAAAAAGATATAGATGCAAATGTGAATTCTAGACCTATATTCTAAGTGCTTAAGGATAAGAAAGGTCATTCAACTTTGCTCTTTAAATTTTCTTCTTGATCCCTCATGCCTCTCTTCTATTCACATCAATTAAATAAGAGGAAGGAATAATTAATTGATTATTCAGCTTCCTGGACACTGATAAGATCATGTTCCCAAGTAGATGCAGGCATCAGCGACTCAGCCAACTCTGTAGACTCGTGTCTTGGCACACGTTCAGGTGTACTGTGACAAGATTCGAAATTTCTCTTAGTAAGGAGAAACAGGTCACATGCTCCAAACTTCCAGAGGTTTCTACATTGGAAGATTTGGCTTTGCTTCCTTTTGACATGCTGTTCTTTTAAGTTTATAATTCTTTGGGAAACAGTGGCAATGATACAGGCCAGGATTCAGGTATGTCTCTTTTACACAGGGGGATGTGGGACTCAGCTGGTCCTTGGCTATCTACTGAGACAGTCATAGATTTCTTTGTCCACCCAGATTACCACTGGTAAGCTTTGGAGAAGTCTTTCTCATCAGATAAATCTCCTAGGTATTTCTTTGCTACCATTAGACTTAATTTCAGGACATATTGGGACTTCTGAGTGTTCAAGGCTTTCTAAAGCTCTGTCTGCCTTCAATGACCTGCACAAATGTTCCTTTAGTGAAACCTTACTATCTGTCCAGGCAGAGCCTCTTTCTCAAATCACCTTCTGAACTCATATTTTTCTTTCATCCCATCACCTGTTTCAAGACCAGGGAATTATTTGTTAGCCTGGAATAGGATGGTCTCTTATTCTTAAAATACCATTTCTCTCTTAGCTTTTGGTTATATTCTGAACTGCCTGTGATTCCCTAAATGCTTAGCTATCTATAAACCTCTTACTTTTTTTTTTTTTTTCTCCTGAAGACAACCCACACAGAAATTCTTATTCCTTGATGTTAAGTTGGACTGCTAAGGGAGAAAAAGAGGAAGAACCAAAAGATAGAGAAAATAGTTGATGTCTAAAAATACCTTTCCATGTTCTGTCTATCCATATTGTTCACCTACAATTTGAGCAAAAGCTATTTAAATTGGGGGAAGTCAGTGTGATCCCTACTTATTTTGTAAAAATGAAACACTTTCCCTATTTACAGACCTTATTTTCTTCTAACTACTCTTTGTAACATGGCTAGTTGTCATTAAACCCAGAATGTTATTTCTTTGATATTCTCACCTGAGCAATTTTCTGTCAGAGGGGTTTAACCCAGAATCCATGAATGGGATACAGGCAATTCATGAATCAGGGTGGGAAAATGTTAGCTACATCGGTACCCACTCCAGTTCTCTTGCCTGGAAAAATCCCATGGATGGAGGAGCCTGATGGGCTGCAGTCCATGGAGTCTCAAAGAGTCAGACACGATTGAGCAATTTCAGCTTCACTTTTCACTTTCATGTATTGGAGAAGGAAATGGCAACCCAATCCAGTGTTCTTGCCTGGAGAATCCCAGGGACAGGGGAGCCGGGGGGGCTGCCGTCTGTGGGGTCGCACAGAGTTGGACACCACTGAAGCGACTTAGTAGCAGCAGCAGCATGTTTCTACTAACCTTTAACTGAAAATTAATATTGTCCTGCATCATAAATATAGATATTAAACTATGGCAGCATTAATATTTGTGACTTAGTAATCGATATAAAGCACAGACACATTCATGTAATAGTAAAGCTCATGGAAATCTTAAAATGTGTTTGCTTTTAACATTATCCAATTTCAGAAGTTATTAAAACTACTAGATATTGGTATTTAATACATTAATAAAGAAGTAGGTATATTATTCTCTATTTTGGTCTTAAAATGTTATAGCAAAATCTCAGTATAACTAGTTTCCTATATAATTGCATGCATTTTGTTATTTTCAATTAAAACGTTGTTTAAATAATAGGTAATTATTTAATAATCTTTACCAAATGGCCACACACAAAAGTTTAGGAATCCCGCATATGACTGTAGCTTCTGATAAATCCAGATATATTTCTATATTACCTATGTCACTAGCAGAACAAAATTATGAAGGTTTTTACTTAGTGACTTGATTTTTTTCTGATTGTTGATTTGAAATCTCCTTGTGTAGAAATACGGTTAAACAAGAAAAAGAAATAATGTAATGTCTTCTTCTATTTGACCAAAACAAGAAAGTAATTATGCTCCACTAACAGTCAGTGAATTGAGTGACACTGATGCCCTCACTAGGTACATGTCTGTCAAGTCACTTGTCACTTATGATGTGGCAGGATTCCTAAAGAAAGGCAGTGTTGTTATAAAGGGTTGATAATGATGGACTCATTAGTCTTTCAATAGCAGATCGTTACAACATATTGCATTTTTTATGCTGTAAGATGCCCCTAATATGGTTAAATATCTTTCTTGGAAAAGTATCTTTAATAGTAAATCTACAGTCATTTGTAATGTAATAGATTGAGTTTAAGGAGGAGCCACATAGCTTCTAGTCTCACTTTTTTTTTCTTTCAGTTTACAGAAATGAGTAAATGTTTCAAATTTTTGCTGACCTTTTCTGTAACAGGTTATCAGGTTGCTACCAAGAAGTTATATTAAAAAATAGTAAAGACAGTTAACCTGCTATTTCAATCTAAAGTTAACATTTCAGTATTAACAGAGCCATTAACCTCTATTCAAAGGCAAATTTTCCCATGCAGAGACTAGTTTAAAAGGGATGCTAGAAAAGTTTTCCATCTGTACATTATTTTGTTGTTAAAAATGATTATATGCTACCTATTGTGTGAAAATTTCAAAATACTGAAACAAGATTTAGAAGCTTGTTAACAAGTTTCTAAATTAAAATTTTCAGTGGTTTTTATTTGGTAAAAATATAAAATAGTGAAACACTTTGGAAGAACTTCCTAAGATCATGGAAAATAGAAATTTTCTATTTGTATTTCAACATAACTCTATATATAATTAGAAAAGTAGATTGAAGAAACAATGATTTAATAAGCGCACTTAAAATGCTGATAGATAAATAAAATTGTTATCAAAATATATTTTAGTTAAAGCTCTCAGTAACGCTAGATGTGTATTCCAAATTTGTACTGATACATAATTCTGCTAAAGTGGTTCTATTTCTGGCTGATTTCAACTTTTAACCATTATTTTCAGAAAGAATTGCAAGTGGAAACACCACATTGTTTTTTTTTTCCACAAAACTTTTCAACTAACATCATATGAAAACATTATTCTATAAATAAATATTCCAAGCCAGTGATACTTTTTGCCTTACCTGGTGGCTCAGACAGTAAAGAATTCACCTACAATGCAGGAGATACGGGTTCAATTCCTGGGTTAGGAAGATCCTCTGGAGAAGAGAATGGCTACCCACTCTAGTATCCTTGCTGGAGAATTCCGTGGACAGAGGAGCTGGCAGGCTGAAGTCCATGAGGTCGCAAAGAGTCAGACACGAGTGAGTGACTTTTATTTCACTTCAAAGAAAAGATTAAATGAAAATAAAGCACTTTAACTGTACAATGTCAACTTTGCTTTTTGTCCCTGGTTGGAGCCAGGAATGTATGTATGTATATATATATTTCTCATTCAAAACATTTACTGACCCTTCCTTTGTCTCATTCTGACTGGACCCTTTCTATCAGTTCCCTTCATGTAGGAAAATTAATCTTTCTAATCTCACAATGTAAGGTACCTGACTTGCTTTGGTCAATGAAATGTGAGTGGAGGTGATATGTGGTAATTTCTAGCAGAAGATTTAAAGCCATTACATGGTTCTATATGAATGTGAATTAGAAAATGCTGAGCCATGCTCAGTCACTAAGTTGCGTCTGACTCTTTGTGACCTCATGGACTGCCGCCAGCCAAACTCCTCCATCCATAGAATTTTCCAGGCAACAATACTGGAGTGGGTTGTCATTTCTTTCTCTAGGGGATCTTCCCCACTCCAGGACTGAACCTGAATCTCCACTGAGCCACCTGGGAAGCCCATATAGAAAACACTGCCATATAAAACAGGGTTAATGATCAATATACTTTCTTCATTTAAAAATTCCATCTTTAGCACCTTTCTTCTAACCCAGCTAACCTAATTCACTTTTAAAAAAATGTTTTTATTTATTTGTTTATTATTATTACTATTTTTTACTTTACAATACTGTATTGGTTTTGCCATACATTGACATGAATCCACCACAGGTGTACGTGAGTTCCCAACACTGAACCCCCCTCCTACCACCCTCCCCATATCATCTCTCTGGGTCACCCCAGTTCACCAGCTCCAAGCATCCTGTATCCTGTATCAAACCTAGACTAGCGATTTATCTCTTACATGATAGTATACATGTTTCAATGCCATTCTCCCAAATCATCCCACCCTCCCTCTCCCACAGAGTCCAAAGTCTGTTCTTTACATCTGCATCTCTTTTGCTGTCTTGCATACAGGGTTATCATTACCATCTTTCTAAATTTCATGTATATGTGTTAGTATACTGTATTGGTGTTTTTTTTGTTGTTGTTCATTTTTCTGGCTTACTTCACTCTGTATAATCGGCTCCAGTTTCATCCACCTCATTAGAACTGATTCAAATGTATTCTTTTTAATGGCTGAGTAATACTCCATTCTGTATATGTACCACAGCTTTCTTATCCATTCGTCTGCTGATGGACATCTAGGTTGCTTCCATATCCTGGCTATTATAAACAATGCTGCGATGAACATTGAGGTACACATGTCTCTTTCAATTCTGATTTCCTCGGTGTGTATGCCCAGCAGTGGGATTAATGGGTCATAAGGCAGTTCTATTTCCAGTTTTTTAAGGAATCTCCACACTGTTCTCCATAGTGGCTGTACTAGTTTGCATTCCCACCCACAGTGTAAGAGGGTTCCCTTTTCTCCAGACCCTCTCCAGCATTTATTGCTTGTAGACTTTTGGATCGCAGCCATTCTGACTGGTGTGCTATGGTACCTCATTGTGGTCTTGATTTGCATTTCTCTGATAATGAGTGATGTTGAGCATCTTTTCATGTGTTTGTTAGCCATCTGTATGTCTTCTTTGGAGAAATGTCTATTTAGTTCTTTGGCCCATTTTTTGATTGGGTCATTTATTTTTCTGGAATTGAGCTGCATAAGTTGCTTGTATATTTTTTAGATTAGTTGTTTGTAGAAAAGTACAACTTTCCAAAACTGAATCAGAAGGAAATAGAAAATCTTAACAGACCCATCACAAGCACGGAAATTGAAATTGTAATCAGAAATCTTCCAGCAAACAAAAGCCCAGGTCCAGATGGCTTCACAGCTGAATTCTACCAAAAATTTAGAGAAGAGCTAACACCTATCCTACTCAAACTCTTCCAGAAAATTGCAGAGGAAGGTAAACTTCAAAACTCATTCCATGAGGCCACCATTGACCTAATACCAAAACTTGACAAAGATGCCACAGGAAAAGAAAACTACAGGCTGATATCAGTGATGAACATAGATGCACAAATCCTTAACAAAATTCTCGCAATCAGAATCCAGCAACACATTAAAAAGATCATACACCATGACCAAGTGGACTTTATCCCAGGATGCAAGGATTCTTCAATATCCACAAATCAATCAATGTAATTCACCACATTAATAAATTGAAAAATAAAAGCCATATGATTATCTCAATAGATGCAGAAAAAACCTTTGACAAAATTCAACATCCATTTATGATAAAAACTCTCCAGAAAGCAGAAATAGAAGAAATATACCTCAACATAATAAAAGCTATATATGACAAATCCACAGCAAACATTATCCTCAATGGTGAAAAATTGAAAGCATTTTCCCTAAAGTCAGGAACAAGACAAGGGTGCCAACTTTCACCACTACTTTTCAACATGGTTCTGGAAATTTTGGCCACAGCAGTCAGAGCAGAAAAAGAAATAATGGAATATGGAATCCAAATTGGAAAAGAAGTAAAACTCTCACTGTTTGAAGATGAAATGATCCTCTACATAGAAAACCCTAAAGACTCCACTAGAAAATTATTAGAGCTAATCAATGAATATAATAAATTTGCGAGATATAAAATCATCACACAGAAATCCCTTGCATGCCTATACACTAATAATGAGAAAGTAGAAAAAGAAATTAAGGAAACAATTCCATTCACCATTGCAACGAAAAGAATAAAATACTTAGGAATATATCTACCTAAAGAAACTAAAGACCTATATATAGGAAACTATAAAACACTGGTGAAAGAAATCAAAGAGGACACAAATAGATGGAGAAATATACCATGTTCATGGATTGGAAGACTCAATATAGTGAAAATGAGCATATGACCCAAAGCAATCTACAGATTCAATGCAATCCCTATCAAGCTACCAGCGGTATTTTTCACAGGGCTAGAACAAATAATTTCACAATTTGTATGGAAATACAAAAAACCTTGAATAGCCAAAGCAATTTTGAGAGGGAAGAATGGAACTTGAGGAATCAACTTGCCTGACTTCAGGCTCTACTACAAAGCCACAGTCACCAAGACAGTATGGTACTGGCACAAAGACAGAAATATAGATCAATGGAACAAAATAGAAAGCCCAGAGATAAATCCACACACCTATGGACACCTTATCTTTGACAAAGGAGGCAAGAATATACAATGGATTAAAGACAATCTCTTTAACAAGTGGTGCTGGGAAAACTGGTTAACCACTTGTAAAGAATGAAACTAGAACACTTTCTAACACTATTCACAAAAATAAACTCAAAATGGATTAAAGATCTAAATGTAAGACCAGAACCTATAAAACTCCTAGAGGAGAACATAGGTAAAACACTCTCTTACATAAATCACAGCAGGATCCTCTATGAACCACCTCCCAAAATACTGGAAATAAAAGCAAAAATAAACAAATGGGACTAATTAAAATTAAAAGCTTCTGCACAACAAAGGAAACTTTAAGCAAAGTGAAAAGACAGCCTTTGGAATGGGAGAAAATAATTTACTCTTTTTAGAACATTTTGTTGTTTTTCAGTCACCAAGTAGTATCCGACTCTTCACAAATCCATGGACTTCACAAACCCAGCAGCCCAGGCTTCCCTGTCCTTAACCATCTCCTGGAGTTTGCCCATTATCTTCTATGTATATTAGAACATATTTTATAATTATTTTCCTTACCTTCTCTTCTCAATTATTATCATGATTTTTCTTCTCTGTCTTCTCTATTACCATGAGTAAATATAAAATAAATATATACATAAATGTATCTATAAATATACAAACCATTTTAGCTTCAAAGTTTTAAAATACAGTTTAGCTTCAAGTTTCAAAATACAGTGGTCTCCATATAATAGCTATAAATATTCTTTGCAATACAATTATAACCTGTTAATTAATATTCTCCACTTTTCACATATTTGTCTTATATCCTCAAGTAGAAAGTTTAGCTTTTGGTAAGTCAAGATTGTTTTTCCATAATGCATGGATCACTGGACTAGAGTCTATGATTTTCAAGTTCTAGTCCTGGCTTGGCTACTGATTAATAAATATATTAATTACATACTCTAGTTATCAATTTTCCTTTCTTCAAAATGAAAGAACTGTATTCTCTTCTCTCTACTATTCTTCTCAGATTTCTACTGAAAGGAGATGTGTCTCTAAAATATTGACATTGCCTGCCTTTATACATATTCATTTTACAGATAGAGGCATTTTTAGTTTAGATTGCCTAATTGGTTTCCTTCTGCCATTTTTGACCCAAATTACTTTTATCAAAAGTTAGATAGAAAAAGATATTAATAATCATGATATATCTCTAAATCTTGAGGCTTCTCTATTAAAACCCACAGTTTTTAATAGGTTTTATGAATCATTCAGTCTTTGTTATTCAAATGGGAGTACCTTAAGGGCATAATCATCTTGAAAAATTCATCTTTGTATTTTCATAACACATAAAACAAACTGCCTTGCATGTTGAGGTCTGTAAAAATGTTTATTGGATTGAAACAAAAGAAACAATGATTCATATTTCTATCACTGTTTTCATGGAAAAGGACTGATTTTCTGGAATCCCTAATTCAGAAACACAATTCAGCTTCATGGCAAATACTAAAACTAAAAGTGAAAAAATAACTTTATATTATCAACTTTTAGGCTGATTTTCCTCTGGTAGAAAAGAAGATAATAACATAGAAGAATGGAGAAATGCAATTATTAGAAGTGGGAAATAATATTATTGTCATATAGGAGATAACAGACATTTTACCTTTGGCCCAAAAGCAAAAGAAAAAGAAAACTTAAAAGAGTTACTTTTCAAAGTAACTTAGAAGTTTCTCTCTTCTAATTCTATGATGTTACTGTTCCTATAGATAATACTTGTGACTATCCTTATAAAATCATAGTCTGTGAGTTTAATATTTAATTCTGAGTCCCTTTGCCTTCACTACTTCCATCTGCTTTGAGTGTGACTGATGATGTTGAGATTCTTTGCAGCATCATTGCCTCATGTACTTCGTATGCATGAAGCAGATGTAATCTCAGATGATCAGGCATCTATTACTCCTATGAAAAAATATCTACAATAGGCAATTAATTGTACTTCAGATTCTCTAGTCATTTTTAGAAGATTTAACAATACTGTTCATGGACATTCTATTGATCTTTATGTGTGACTAATTTATCTTCCCTTTCCTATGACTGAAGATAATGTAGGGCATAATTTTTTTTCTTTTTTCTTTGCTTTCAATAGATTATCATGTACTAAATTTCCTTTCCCCCACCCTCCTTAAAATGTTATGGAATTTATTCAGAAAGTCCAGCATTTCTGCATATATGAAGGACTTGACTCTTGTTACTACATAAAGGCTTTACAAAGAAACAGCAGTGTGAGCCTAATTTAAAATAATAATAATAATAAGTAAAACAATTTCAGTTGCACAGAGTTGCCCCTCATAAACTAGAGCAAAAAGGCTTCAAAGAAGTGTACCCTTACCTTCTTTCTCATTTTTTTTGTCAACACATACTCAAAGATACTGCAGAGGCTTAAGACTGTTCTGTATTGCAGAAAATACTGCCTTTATAGACCCTATCATAGTCTAAGATTATTTTCTGACAAGAATAGTAGTTCTACAAGAACAGGGATAGAGAAGGGAACTTATACACTGCATTCTATTTATTTTCGAAAATTTCCACTCCAGAAAATTATGAAGGGAGTGATGAGTTTGCATGGATTATCTTAAGCTTTTTTCTCCATCAGCAGTCAAGAGTTTTTACAAAGAAGCAGGAAGGGAGAACCCTGAAAACAACATGATCTTCACTATTTAAACTAATATTCCTAAACTTTAACCAGCTTTTGGAAGCATCCTCCAAAATGCATTTTTCTAATTTTCCTGGAGAATATTTTTCCCACTTAATGTCTATCATATCAAGTTTTAAAAATGCATTCTGATTCATATATATTCTGCAAAAGATAGATGAAGTTAAAAAAAAAAAAAATCCCAGTTAAGTTGTAACTTGAGTTTTTGAGTTTCACTTCTTACTTTGTTTTTCCTTATCTCAAAGTATACCTCTTAGTATTCCAGAAGAAATCCAAGATTTGCATATAAATCTAATTGTGTTTATTCATGCAAAACTTTTCAATTCATGACTAACTATCCATAGATATTAAAATTAATTTGTGAGGGAAGAGCCATTGTATTCAGAGATAGAAAGTGTCAAGCCTCCTGTCCTTCACATTTTACCACCACTTAGCTGTACACAAAGTGGGCTTAGGAAAGTGCTAAATATTTGCCTAAGAAAAGGGATATATGTCTGAGAAAGATGTATCTATGAACTGTGTCTCACATATCTGTGGACATTTGCATATGCACTTGATAGTTTTATTATTGATGATGGAACTGGAAGGATTTACATATTTAAAATAGATTGATCCAAATAAATCATTTAAACCTGAGAGTAATCAAAGTGTGTTTTAATCATTGTAACATATAGTAATCCACCAGTGGACTAGCTGCGTAAATATTTACTCTGTATATATTAATATCCTTTAAGCTAGGCTTCAGCAGTACAGAAACAAAGAACTTCCACGTGTAAAAGTTGGATTTAGAAAAGGCAGAGGAACCAGAGATCAAATTGCCAACATCCATTGGATCATACATAAAGCAAGGAAATTTCTGAAAAAAAAAAGAAAAACAAAAAACATCTACTTCTACCTTATTGTCTATGCTAAAGCCTTTGACTGGGTGGATCACAACAAATTGTAGAAAATTCTTAAAGAGATGGACCATGTTACCTATCTCCTGAGAAACCTGTATGCAGGTCAAGAAGCAACTGTTAGAACAGGACATGGAACAATGGACTGGATTAAAATTGAGAAAGGAGTACATCAAGGCTGCATATTGTCACCCTGCTTACTTAACTTATATGCAGCGTATATCATGCAAAATGCTGGCCTAGATGAATCACAAGCTGGAATCAAGATTGCCAGGAGAAATAACAACTTCAGATATGCAGATAACACCACTCTAATGTAAAACATGAAGAGGAACTAAAGAGCCTCTTGATAAGGGTGAAAGAGAGTTGAAAAAGCTGGCTTGAAACTCAATATTCAGAAAAACTTAAAATCACCTTCTGCTTCAAGATGGCACAGTAGAAGGATGTGCACTCATCTCTTCCTGCAAAAGCAACACAATTGCCACTAGCTGTAGAACAATCATAGGCAGGAGGATGCTGGAGCCCACCAAAAAGAGATACCCCATGTCCAAAGACAAAGAAGAAGCCACAGTGAGGTGAGGGAAGAGCACAGTTAGGTGTACATTCACCATAAAATCAAATCCCATACCTGCTGAGTGGCTGACCCACAAACTGAAGAACAATAATACCAAACAAGTTCTCCCAATGTAAATGTTCTGAACCCCACATCTGGCTTCCCAGCCTGGGGATCTGACACAGGGACTAGGAATATTCAGAAAATCTGACCTTGAAGTACAGTGGAATTTGATTATAAGACTTCCACAGGACTAGGGGTAACAGGAACTCTAGTCTTGGAGGGCACAAACAGAATCTTATACACACCAAGACCCAGAGGAAAGGAGCAGTGACTCCACAGGTGACTGAATCCAAACTATCTGTTACTGTTGGATTTGAGGCTTGTATTGACAGGGGCTGACCACAAAGATGGGAGCACTGGCAACAGCAGTCCTGGAAGCCCATAAACCCAAGGACTGGGTTGCCTCAGTCAAAATAACTGCCCAGGAGGAAGTGCAACCTCCACCTATCAACAGATAATTTGATTACAGCTTTATTGAGGAAGGTCCTGCCCACCAAAGCACAACCTAGTTTTTCTTATATATATATAAGCAAACTTATGAATTTTTGCCTAACTAAAAATTTTATGACATTTTGATTTTACTTATTTGGCTTAGTATGAATAGAATGCTAAATTTCTAATTAAAAACTTGCAACAAGCAACAAAGTTTTGCTGTATAGGAAAGGGAACTAGTTAATATCTTGTAATAACCTATAATGGAAAATAATTTTAAAAACAACATATGTGTAGATGCATAACTGAACCACCTTGCTGTGTACTTGAAACATTGTAGTAAGTCAATTAAAAAAAAAAAAAAAAGGAAAAATTAAAACTAAGATCATGGCATCCAGTCCCATCTCTTCATGGAAAATAGAAGGGGGAAAAATGGAAGCAGTGACAGATTCTATTTCCTCCTTGGGAAGAAACCTATGACAAACCAAGACAGCATATTAAAAAGCAGATATCACTTTGCCAACAAATATCTGTGTAGTCAAAGCTATGGCTTTTCAATAGTCATGTGAGTTGGACCATAAAAAGGCTGATGTCGAAGAATTGATGCTTTAGAATTGTGATGCTGGGGAGGACTCTTGAGAGTCCCTTGGACTACAAGGAGACCAAACCAGTCAATCCTAAAAGAAATAAATCTTGAGTATTTCTTGGAAGAACTGATGCTAAAGCTTCAATATTTTGGCCACCTGATGTAAGGAACCAGCTTATTGGAAAAGACCCTGATGCTGAGAAAGATTTAAGGCAAAAAGAGAAGGGGGCAGGAAAGGATGAGATGGTTGGATAGCAACACTGACTCAATGGATATAAATCTGAGCAAACTCAGGGAGATCATGAACGACCAGGGAGCCTGGAGTGCTGCTGTCCATTGAGTCACAAAGAATCAGACATGACTTAGTGACTGACAAATATATATATATCAGTATTTCTGGCTAAAAGCAAGAAATTAAATTCTCAGGTTTTTAATATTTTTAATGAGGTGGAATTCAGTAGATGTGATATTTATGTATTCAGTTATGTCTTATCCTAGGTGTAGTGCTTATTTTTCTGTCAAGGCAAGCCATAAGGCTTTCCACAAATTGTGTACGTTTAGAGAGATAGAATCAGATACTTCCTATAAATGTAATGAACCTCTATATTTTGACAGTGCCTTCTCCATTTCCCATTAGCTCTCTTTAGTTTTGAAATTCCAAAGATCAATGTTTATTACTTGGAAGTCTACCACATTTTTTTCTACAGTTGACCTTCTCTGGGGAAAAAAACAAACAAACAAACAAACAATTGACACTATCTACTGATGCAGGTGGAGTAATAATGTAAAAAAAAAAAGATAACAAAGATAATTTTACCATTAAATATGGGGAAAAAACTTCAAGGTTACCATTTGTTATATTTATAGCTTTCTCAAAGCTGCTATCTAGGCCTATACATGTTATCATGGGGGAAGGAGAGAGAAGTTTGAAATTATATTTCTGTGTTTTTATAGTTTTTTGATAGGAGAATAATTTTTTACTAAATGTAATACAATAATTACAAAAGGTTTGATTTCTAATTGATAATATCATGTAATATATCATCAAGGTAGCATGATATTTTATTCTTCATATGTTCTTATTCTGAAAATCATTAAGTCTAAATGCAATCTAAATTTAAGTTGCTTAGGAATAATTCTGTAATGTCTACTGGAAACTTTACACTAACAAAATTTTCATAATCAAATCACAATTTTATCTCTAGAGGAGTAACATGAGATTTCTAGAATCTAGATCTTTGAGAGTAAATGTATTTCAACACATGTACCTTTCTTTATAGCTTTTAAAACATAATCAACTAGAAAAGTTATAATAAATATTAAAATGTGATATTCATCCAAAAGCTAAATTTTAATAGTCACTAGAAACAGTCACTGAAACAAACACAACATTGTAGATAAACTATAATCCAATAAAAAAGGTGGGGGGGGGGAGAAGCTGATATAGGTATTTTGCCTTTGAGGTAGGAGATTGAATGAATTCCTAGAGTTAATTTGTCAGCTTCTACAACTGTTAATACATCATGAGAAATGCAAGGCTGGATGAAGCACAAGTTGGAATCAAGATTATTGGGAGAAATATCAATAACCTCAGCTATGCAGATGACACCACCCTTATGGCAAAAAATGTGAAGAAGTAAAGAGCCTGTTAATGAAAATGAAAGAGAAGAGGGAAAAAGTTGACTTAAAATTCAACAATCAGAAAACTAAGATCATGGCATCCGGTCCCATCACTTCATGGGAAATAGATGGGAAACAATGGAAACAGTGACAGACTTCGTTTTGGGGGGCTCCAAAATCACTGCAGATGGTGATTGCAGCCATGAAATTAAAAGATGTTTGCTTTTTGGAAGAAAAGTTGTGACCAACTTAAACAGCCTATTAAAAAGCAGAGACATTACTTTGCCAACAAAGATCCGTCTAGTCAAACCTATGGTTTTTTCCAGTAGTCATGTATGGATGTGAGAGTCAGACTCTAAAGAAAGCAGAGTGCTGAAGAATTGATGCTTTTGAACTATGATGTTGGAGAAGACTCTTGAGAGTCCCTTAGACAGCAAGTTCAGTTCAATTCAGTTCAGTCGCTCAGTCATGTCTGACTCTTTGTGACCCCATGAATCCCAGCACGCCAGGCCTCCCTGTTCATCCCCATCTCCTGGAGTTCCTCAGACTCATATCCATCAAGTCCGTGATGCCGTCCAGCCATCTCCTCCTCAGTTGTCCCCTTCTCCTCCTGCCCCCAATCCCTCCCAGCATCAGAGTCTTTGCCAATGAGTCAACTCTTCGCATGAGGTGGCCAAAGTACTGGAGTTTCAGCTTTAGCATCATTCCTTCCAAAGAAATCCCAGGGCTGATCTCCTTCAGAATGGACACATTGGATCTCCTTGCAGTCCAAGGGACTCTCAAGAGTCTCCTCCAACACCACAGTTCAAAAGCATCAATTCTTCGGCACTCAGCCTTCTTCACAGTCCAACTCTCACATCCATCCATGACTACTGGAAAAACCAAAGCCTTGACTAGACGGACCTTAGTCTGCAAAGTAATGTCTCTGCTTTTGAATATGCTATCTAGGTTGGTCATAACTTTTCTTCCAAGGAGTAAGCGTCTTTTAATTTCATGGCTGCAGTCACCATCTGCAGTGATTTTGGAGCCCCCCCAAAATAAAGTCTGACACTGTTTCCCCATCTATTTCCCATGAAGTGATGGGACCGGATGCCATGATCTTCGTTTTCTGAATGTTTAGCTTTAAGCCAACTTTTTCACTCTTCACTTTCACTTTCATCGAGAGGCTTTTTAGTTCCTCTTCACTTTCTGCCATAAGGGTGATGTCATCTGCATATCTGATGTTATTGATATTTCTCCCGGCAATCTTGATTCCAGCTTGTGTTTCTTCCAGTCCAGCATTTCTCATGATGTATTCTGCATATAAGTTAAATAAGCAGGGTGACAATATACAGCCTTGACGTACTCCTTTTCCTATTTGGGACCAGTCTGTTGTTCTACATCCAGTTAGAGCCCTTCAATTTCCCTTAGTAGTTCAGTTTGTCCTCTAATATTTTGACTGCTGATTCTAAGATGAAAAGTATCAATGGACATGCTAATATAATTAAAGCTCATAATTAGTTTAAGAAAATAGATATAAAAATAAATCTTTATAGAAATCACATGGTACACAAATATCAATTAAAAATAAAATCCCAGTGATCTACTTATATTTTGGGGTAAAATGTCTATAGGACAGAAGTATCACATTTAAAATAGACAAATTATTCCAAAGGAAAGAGATGTAATTCAAGTAACATAAGAGTATTTTAAAATAATCTAAGTAGCAATTGTAAATAAAATGGGAAATATTGCTTCAGTAAATCAACCCAGAGTGTTATAGGAATATTGAATTGTGAGAATGAGGAAAACATTTATAAAATTATAAATGCATGAAAAAATGTAATAGAAGACTGTGAAGGTGAAAATAGGAAAAGTTGTAAAATATTGAATAAAATGCCTGAGATATAAAATTTAATAACCATAGAGATTCTATTCTAAAGTTATGTTTACTAGCAGAGAAAAGAAGAGTAAATAGAAAATGAATAAAGAAATGTAACAAAAAATCACAAACGTGAATGGCAGGAATATGCAAATCAAAAAAACTTACAGTAAAAATTAGTCCACTGTTGGTGGAGACACAAATTGGTACAGTCATTGTGGAAAACAGTATGGCAGTTCCCTAAGAAATTAAAGTAGTTGACTTAGTCAACAAAGTAGGTGGTAGGTATGAAAGAGTAAACACAGATACAGGAAAATTCCCATGTTAAAGAGCAAAAATCATTCATTTTTCTGCTCTCATTAAATAATACCAACACATTTTTATTTCTAATGTGCATTTCCTGGTACCTTGATTTGGTATAAACATTCTATCTTCAGTTCAGTTCAGTTTGGTCACTCAGTCATGTCCAACTCTTTGTTACCCCATGGACTGCACCACACCAGGCCTCCCTGTCCATTTCCAACTTCCAGAGTTTACTCAAACTCATGTCCATTGAGTCCGTGATGCCATACAATTATCTCATGCTCTGTTGTCCCCTTCTCCTCCCACCTTCAATCTTTCCCAGCATCAAGGTCTTTTCAAATAAGTCACCTCTTTGCAGCAGGTGGCCAACATATTGGAGTTTCAGCTTCAACATCAGTCCTTCCAATGGATACTTAGGACTGATTTTCATTAGGATGGACTGATTGGAACTTATTGCAGTCCAAGGCATTGTCAAGAATCTTCTCCAACACCACAGTTCAAAAGCATCAATTCTTCAGCACTCAGCTTTCTTTATAGTCCAACTCTCACATCCATACATGACTACTGGAAAAACCATAGCTTTGACTAGACAGACCTTTGTTAGCAAAGTAATATCTCTGCTTTTTAATATGCTGTCTACATTGGTCATAACTTTTCTTCCAAGGAGTAAGCATCTTTTAATTTCATGGCTTACAGTCACCATCTGCAGTGATTTTGGAGACAAAAATATAAAGTCTGCCACTGTTTCTCCGAAATAATGGGACCAGACACCATGATCTTAGTTTTCTGAATGTTGGAGTTTAAACCAACTTTTTCCCCTCTCCTCTTTCACTTTCATTAAAAGGCTCTTTAGTTCTTCACTTTCTGCTATAAGGATGATGTCATCTACATATCTGAGGTTATTGGTATTTCTCCCAGCAATATTGATTCCAGCTTGTGTTTCATCCAGCTTAGCGATTCTGATAATGTACCCTGCATATAAGTTAAATAACTAACATGACAGTATACAGCCTTGACATACTTCTTTTCCTATTTGGAACCAGTATATTGTTCCATGTCTAGTTCTAACTGTTACTTTCTGACCTGAATACAGATTTCTCAAGAAGCAGGTCAGGTGGTCTGATATTCCCATCTCTGGAAGAATTTTCCAGAGTTTATTGTGATCCACACAGTCAAAGGCTTTGGAATAGTCAATAAAGCTGAAATAGATGTTTTTTTTCTGGAATTTTCTTCTTTTCTCAAAAATCCAGCAGATGTTGGCAATTTGATCTCTGGTTCCTCTGCCTTTTCTTAAACCAATTTAAACATCTGGAGGTTCATGGTTCACGTACTGTTGAGGGCTGGCTTGGAAAATTTTGAGCATTACTTTGCTAGCATGTGAGATAATTGCAATTGTGTGGTATTCTGAACATTCTTTGGCATTGCCTTTCTTTGGGATTGGAATGAAAACTGACTTTTCTAGTCCTGTGGCCACTGCTGAGTTTTCCAAATTTGCTGGCATACTGAGTGCAGCACTTTCACAGCATCATCTTTCTGATTTTGAAATAGTTTAACTGGAATTCCATCACCTCCACTAGCTTAGTTTGTAGTGATGCTTCCTAAGGCCCACTTGACTTCACATTCCAGGATATCTGGCTCTAGGTGAGTCATCACATCATTGTGATTTTCTGGGTCATGAAGATCTTTTTCGTACAGTTCTATGTATTCTTGCCATCTCTTCTTAACATCTTCTGCTTCTGTTAAGTCCATACCACTTCTGTCCTTTATTGAGTCCATCTTTGCATGTAATGTTCCCTTGGTATCTCTAATTTTCTTGAAGAGATCTGTAGTCTTTTCTATAATATTGTTTTCCTCCATTTCTTTCCACTGATCTTATCTCTCCTTTCTATTCTTTGGAACTCTGCATTTAGATAGGTATATCCTTCCTTTTCTCCTTTGCTGTTCATGTCTCTTCTTTTCACAGCTATTTATAAGGCCTCCTCAGACAGCCATTTTTCTTTTTTGCATTTATTTTTCTTGGGGATGGTCTTGCTCCCTGTCTCCTCTACAATATCAAAACTTCCGTCCATAGTTCCTCAGGCACAATATCAGAATTAGTCCCTTAAGTCTATTTCACACTTCTACTGTATAATCGTTGGGTATTTAATCTAGGTCATATCAGAATGGTCTAGTGGTTTTCCCTATTTTCTTCAATATAATTCTGAATTTGGCAATAAGGAGTTCATGATCTGCGCCACAGTCACTCCCAGTCTTGTTTTTGCTGATTGTATAGAGCTTCTCCATCTTTGGCTGCAAAAAATGTAATCAATCTGATTTTGGTGTTGACCATCTGGTGATGTCCATGTGTAGAGTTTTCTCTTGTGTTGTTGCAAGAGGGTGTTTGCTATGACCAGTGTTCTCTCTTGCCAAAATTCTATTAGTTTTTGCCCTGCTTCATTATGTATTCCAATACCAAATTTCCCTGTTACTACAAGTGTTTCTTGACTTCCTACTTTTGCATTCCATTCACCTATAATGAAAAGGACATCTTCTTTGGGTCTAATTCTAGAATGTCTTATAGGTCTTCATAGAACCGTCCAACTTCAGCTTCTTCAGAATTACTGTTTGAGGCATAGGCTTGGATTACTGTGATATTGAATGCTTTGCCTTGGAAATGAACAGAGATTGTTCTGTCATTTTGGGGATTGCATCCAAGTACTCCATTTTGGACTCTTTTGTTGACTATGATGGCTACTCCATTTCTTCTAAGGGATTTTTGCCCACTGTAGTAGATATAGTGGTCATCTGAGTTCAATTCACCCATTCCATTCCATTTTAGTTCACTGATTCCTAAAATGTCAATGTTCACTCTTGGTATGTCCTGTTTGACCACTTCCAAATTGCCTTGATTCATGGACCTAACATTCTAGGTTCCTATGCAATATTGTTTTTTACATATCAGACCTTGCTTCCATCACCAGTCAGATTCACAACTGGATGCTGTTTTTGCCTTGGCTCCATCTCTTCATTCTTTCTGGAGTTGTTTACCCGCTGATCTCCAGTAGCATACTGAGCACCAACTGACCTGGCGAGTTCGTCTCTCAGTGTCCTATATTTTTGCCTTTGCCTACTGTTCATGGGGTTCTCAAGGCAGGAATACTGAAGTGGTTTGCCATTCCCTTCTCCAGTGGCCCACATTTTGTTAGAACTCTCCAGCATGACTCGTCTGTCTTGGGTGGCCCTACACAGATGGAATGGTGTATGAGATGCCCTCATAGTTTTACTGAATTAGGCAAGGCTGTGGTCTATGTGATTAGATTGGTTAGTTTTCTGTGATTGTGGTTTTCAGACTGTCTGACCTCTGATGGAGAAGGATAAGAGGCTTATATAAGTTTCTGATTGGAATGACCTACTGAGGAGGAAGCTGGGTCTTGTTCTGTTGGGCAGGGCCATGCTCAGTAAATCTTTAATCCAATTTTCTGTTGATGGGTGGAGCTGTGTTCCCTCCCTGCTATTTTACCTGTGGCCAAATTATGGTGGAGGTAATGAAGATAATGGTGACCTCCCTAAAAAGATCCCAGTATGTACTGCTACACTCAGTACCCCCAACCCTGCAGCAGACCACTACTGACCCTTGCCTCCACCAGTGACTCCTGGACACCCACAGGCAAGTCTGGGACAGTCTTTTGTGGGGTCATTGTTTCTTTCTCCTGGGTCCTGGCACATAAAGTTGTTGTGCCCTCCAAGAATCTATTTCCCAGTTAGGTGTAAGTTCTGGCAGCTCTATGGTGAGGTTAATGGCGACCTCCTCCAAGAGGGCTTATGTCATACCCACGTCTGCTGCACCCAGAGACCCTGTCCTTGTGGCAGACCACCACTGACCCATACCTCCACAGGAGATGCTCAAACACAGTTCTGTCTCTCTGTGGGGTCCCTGGTCATGGTGCACACAAACATTTTCTCTTAGTGATACCAATTAATGTCATAAGCCTCCTAAGTAAGAGCACTGAAGGCATATAATTTAGTATTAACTTATGTTAATTTCTTTCATGATAAGGCATGATGAGACAGTTTAATGCACATGAGCACTATAATAAAATCAAATTGAGAGAAGGGTAGCTAGCTCTGTACTATTGTCACACTATTACTAATATGTGTGAGTGCATATATCAATAGATCATATTACTAGTTTTAGTTCTGATATTTATGTATAAACACAATGTAGCAAGTACATATATTAAAGTCCAAGAGAGAAACTTTTTACTCAGTAAGAAATATCTTAAAACACTTAATATGTTTTACAAATGACTTCTCATAGAATGTAAGATTTCATTAGTTAGGAAGAAAAATTGGCAAAATGGCACTGCTCTATTGCCATTCTGGCAATAGAGGTATCAGTAATGCATTATTTGTTTTACAGAAAGTGCTATAAACCTACAGAAGTAAAAGGTACAATCATCCATTATCTTTCCCTTTAGCAAGGTAGACTAAGTATCTTTCAGCATATTTCAACCCTTTGGCATTTTATAGTTAATTTATTAACCTATCACATTATAGCTCAAAAGCAACATCTGCTTTCTTCCTGGCTTTGCTATATTGAGAAGTGACACAAAATACACATATTTTCTGTGTATTGTATAAGGTATAAAATTTATCTAAATGTTACATAGATAAAATTAAAAGAAATAGTACAGAAATGTGTATATACATGATCTATGCATATATTCACAGAGTAGAGCAGTAAGTTTATTTATTAGTCCATTCAGGATCTAAGATTTCTGCAGTTTTCAGTTGTGTAAATTAGGGATAAAAATTAGTTTAGCATGCTGAACTCTTTGACACTAAATGGTAATAAAAATTGAATATATCTAGTATTTGCATATACTTCTGAAGATGGACATTCATTTGTTCATTTAACAAATATATATAGAATACATGCTCTATGCCAGGTAATGTTCTAGCAAAAAAATATAGAAAAGTATCATTGAGGAATTTATCAATTTATCATCTAATTGAGAGTAACAGATTATATAGTTTATTGCAAGATGATAAATATTTGAGAAAAAAGGAAGAAAAGGAGAAAAGGGAGCACAGGTTGAAGCTGATGTGTGGGAAGACTGCAAAATTGTGGATGTTATTTGAGGAAGATATTCTAAATATCTTGAAAATTTCTATAAAAGGAATCTGACATGAATATTCTTGTTCCTCAAGCCTACCTTCTACACCTCTTTCAGATATTTCCACAGATGTCACTTTCCTGATATTCTTTGTAGATTTCTGTCCTTCCAGTGTTTGGTCAATATTCACATTTTTAGTGTGTGTTTCCTTGTGCTTTTTCTCTTATTTGAAATTATGATTCTCCACTCATTTAAATTTTAACTCTACCCTTGCCATACATTGTCTTGAATTCATTTTTCACCATTTTTTTCACCATATGAACAACTACATATTTTAAAAACTAATTAGTTGATTGTCTGTCTTCTCCAACTTGGATATAAATTCTATGAAGGCAGAAATGTGCTTTGTTTTGTTTTCACTGCTATTGCTCTGGCTCTAGAAGAGCATTTGGGTTTAATAGAAACTCAACAAATCTTGACTGAATACACATTTAGTTAATATAGCTATCATTCTTGCTACATTTATTCCCTTCACTTGTTATATCCAGTCTTTTTACTATATCTCCTTTACTGTTTTCTCCAAAATATCTGCTTAACCTGCATACATTGCCCCAATTTACTGGCATCAAGACTCTCTCACCTCCATTGCTCCATCTCCTACTCTTGTCAGTTTCCACATTTTCAAATCTACTCTCTTCACTTTTGCTAGAAGGAACATACTAAAGTGAACATCTGATAAACCTTTTTTTGTTTTAGAAATTCCTTGGTAGAGTCCTTGATTCTTAAGATAACAGAACATGGCTGTGCCAACAATTCAAACCTCTTGTTTTGCCATTTGCCAATCTTTCCTGATATCATACTGCCATTTTCCAGTTGATCAAAAAATTATCCTCTAGAATTTTACACATAATAAGCCTACTTCTAGAATACATGCTCACATCCACTCCCCCTTCATCCACTATTTGCTGTTGGATTAATAACTTTCTCAGGGAAGAATTTTCTTCTAACTCCTAGAACAATGTTTTGTAATATTACACAGATCTCTAAACTTTTCTTTCCTGGTCCTTACCATAGATTGTAGATTTGTGTTTCTGTGTGTGTGTATTTGAGGGATTATTTTTCATTAACTTCTGTCTTCTCCCCTAGGTTATACACACAGTGAGAATAGATATCATTTCTGCTATAATCAGCATGATTTACCTGGAACCCAGTACACAGTACATGCTCAAAATTAAAACCAGAATAAACAAGCAAGCAAATGTAACCTAAGTGAGAGTGGAAAACTTGAGAAAGAATATTCAGTTGAATCACTACCTTTTGATACCAGTTCAGTGTGTTGATTAAACAGACTAGCTGAATAATGCTAAAATACTAAGGCCATTTAAAACAAACCAGTAATAGTGTGTGAAACTATATTATATAAGTCTAAAAACAAAGAATATATAAATTCGATTGAGGACCTATGTATTTTTGTTATTTTTCCCCTTTTTTCATTATGTTTGACATTTTTGAAGCTGAGTTTTGTTACAGTTCATTAGCCTATTGCAACGTGCTAGTATGATGAAATTGCACTGAGATGCATAACATAACATTTTAGCATGAACAATTGAAATTACAAGGTTTTGCAGATGTTATGTTGTGGAGATTGTTTCAGCTTGGCCTGGATGCTGAATTTGTGAGCAGGTAGCTTGTGATAGAGTGAGTTGAAATTGGTTCCCAATCATTGGAGAAAGTCGTAATGATGTATGAAATGAGAAATCTCTGCCCACTCATTTCAAAGAGAATACAAACCCTCCTTTAAATCACAGCTTGCTATTTCTACAAAATGTTTTGTAACTCCAGAGAATGGAAAGTCCATGGCATAGCCAAAACTTGCAGTTTATCAGAGAAACTGAGAGAAATAATATTTGTTAGAGGATTTGTGAAAATGAAGAATTATACATCTCGTATTGTAAGCAAGAATTTTTGTGACTATATAGATACCACCATTTATACAAATAAGTTCCAATGTCCTTAACTCAATGCATGTGTATACACATACATACACACACATACACATGACCATCCAGGAAAAATGCTCTGAAACATGTAAGTTAAACTCATTTCCATTAAATATTTTAAGCAACATTTACCTTGACTCCTTTTGAATGTTCTAAAAGAGGCTATAAAAAGAAGATTCATTCACTCATTCAAAAAATATTTATATAAAATGTATTATATAATTCACAGTATTCACTAAGGACATAGAGTGAGCAAAACACAAGCATCTCTGATTTCCTGGAATTCACTTTCTAATTCAGACATTAAGAAGAGTAAGTGAAGAAAGTATGTAACATGTTTGTAGTAAATGCTATGGAGAAAAATAAAGTGAAGAGGAAGATCAAAAGAGTACAGTGAATATTTTTATTCTGGTCAAGTTGGTCAAGAAAAATCACACTAAAAAGTTCATGGGAAAGGTTCTGAAGGAAGTAAGGAATCAAGGAAGCAAGCCATTTTATAATTAGGGAAAATGGCATATCAAACACCAGGAGAAACAAGGGAAACTGTGACTGTGCCTAGAATATTTGAGAAACAACAGTACATCAGTGTGAATATGCAAATAAAGTTTAAGAGAGACACTGGAATAGAAGATAGCTTACATAGAGACCTGTAGGCTGTTGTAAATTCTTTATTGATTCTAAGTGAAATAGGGAGCTATTGGTCAGGAATTGAGAACCAAGGAATGAGGCAGTCCAGGCTCACTTGAAAGCACTTTGGAAAGATAAAAATCAGTGGAGACTCACAAGAGGAGATGGAATGATTGTATGAATTAGGAGAGTAACAGAAATTGAGAGAATAGTAAACTTAAAATGTAAATAAGCATCAAGTTACTTTAAATGTGAAACATACTGAACTAGGATAAGAAAGAGAAGGAAAGAGAAGAGAGGAGGAGGGAAAGAAAAAGCCTAATCCAGGTAACTTTTAGACATGGGATTTTTACACTCTCAGACTAATGATTAAAAGAAATTATAATTATGAAAGTTTAGCTATTAGATTTAGCATATTCTCTGCATGGTTGGAATTTGATTCTGAGTCCATATTTTATATATCCTAGAAAAATGTAGTAAGTAACTATATTGAAGATAATGTGAGTTAAGTCTCTCATTTTGGGAGAAAGATGTTACAAGTAAAAGGGAGGAGGCCTAGAATAAACATTATGGTATTGGACTGGAATTGGATGTTATCAGTATAAATTCAAAAAGAGATATATACACATATAAAAGTACACACACACAACCCCACACACATATTTTCTAGTTTTTAGTTTCTTTTGAAAATACATAGAATGATACCTGAGTAACAATGAGTACCCCTTGTGCCTGATGTTCACATTAAACATCACTTTGAATTAAAAGGAACAAACGTACTGAAGGGAAATGATTTCAGGCCTCAGCAATAAAAGGGAACGTTGAAAGACATATGGGAACATGTTGAAGAGGCTCCTACTGACCAAGCTTTTTGAAATATCAGGATAAATACATACTGTATTATAACCCATAGAATAAATCATGATTATACTGGTGCATAATAATATAAACACAAAATCAATTAATATGTTAATATAGGAAAAGGCATTTCTTGACAGTAGACTTCCAACAAATAAAAATAGGATGTAATTAATTAATTGCCACTTGACAACCAGAGTTATAGCTGATTCCATGAGGATTCATGAATGGATGTTAAAAATGGTAAGTGAAAGTCTGATGAAAAATAAGATATTTACATAGTCTCAAAATATCCATCAATTACTCACTAATTGTAGAGGGGAAAGTATTGACTTTACCATGAGAAACCTGAAAGCATCACCTTAAATCAGTGATCAGTAACATTAGCAGTAATAGGACAAACTTAGAGTATGTATGGATCTCCTTCAACTGTGCATTAGTAAGTTCACAGCATCACTTGAATGGAATTGTGACCCAAATGGACAACCTGAATCTGAGGAAATATTGAGAGAAATTCTATAAAATAACTTCCCTTTTACATATATAAAAGAATTGTGCTGGACTAAAGAAGACTAAAGTAATCTGGCAAGGTAATAAACTACTATATTTCATAGTTTTAGATTTTGTTATATTGCAGTTATGTCAAAGAATGTTACTCTCCTTAGGAAATATGCACTGAAGTATGTATTTAAGATAATAGGTGTTATGTCTGCAATTTACTCTCAAATGGTCAATGGTTCTTTAAATAAACAGAGAGAATAAATCAAATGGAACAAATTATTTTAAATGTTTGAATCTGTTAAGAAGGGCTTATAAAACTCCTAGATTATTCATACAACTTCCCTGAAGTTTGAAATTCAGTAAACTGTTAGAAAAACTTTATTCATTTTTCTTTTCTTTTAGGAAGAATAGCATATTTGCAATATTGAAACTTCCAATGTAGTAACAGTCTACTGCTTTTCTTCCCTTTCTAAAATATGTATTTCTTTGCTACCCAGTAAACATTTATAGTTTTCTAAAAAGAGATTTTTCTCACTTTTTACAAAATTATTTTCAGTAGTTTTTGGTTGATGCTTTTGAGATGGATTTTTCTTTCTTTATCAAAATCTAACTTTTGATATTTATATATTTCCTTGTATACAGCTATTCAACCAAAATGTATCTTATTAGTTCTAGTAGTCTATAATTTAACATATATATTTTTAATTGGGAGAGTATGTAGTATTATATGAATTTAAAATGTTGTCATATGTTTTCTTATCTTCCTAATACATTAGCAAAAAACATCCATAATAGTCTATCATAGGAGAACTAGGGAAAACTCAGTCAACTGAGGATCCTAATTGGGGAAAATCTAATGTTTATAATTATCACATATTCACAGATATATAGGCTTTTAAGAAATGGGAAATGTAGGTAATCTAGAATTGGAATTAATGAATGTCTATAGAATTATTGTCATATTCCACAAAACAAAAAAGTATGATAAATATTCTACTTTTGATACTATAGTTTGTTATAGAGTATACATAAATGTGTTAACTTTTACTTTTCAGCACTATTTGGCCATGAAAACTTCTATATTCTTAGGCATTATAAATCTTTTTTTTTTTTTTAATGCAAAATAAAGAAGTTAAGCTAATAACTATGAAGTCTTCTGCTTCTTTCAATAGGTCTTAGGACTAAATAAACCAAAGATTATGAACCAATGTTTCTGTTGAAACAACCATGGTGGAAATGAATCAGAGGGTACAGTTCTTGTTCTGAGAGAAAGGAACAGGCAGGAGAATCACAATAAAATGCCTGAGACTTAATCAAATGTGAACCTGATGGGATTGGCATGTCCCCTGTTTGGAAAGAAAATCGGTCCAAATTGTCCCTGTGACAAACATGCTTGGGGTTCCTTGGCAATATTTTTCTTCTTGATAAAAACATCTTAAAAGGAAACTCTTTTAACCCCAGACATCCTTCTTTACTGCTTAGGACTTCATCGTACAAGGATATCCTGTTTGAAGTTGCTGCAGCCATCATGAGTCCTTGAATGTAAATAATAGCCAGTTAGCATTCTAACTCTTTAGAACGACTATACAACCACCTCCAGATTCTCAAGTAATACAACCAAGCCATCACGAGCTAGATATTCTCCTACCAGCAGCTGAATACAAAATACATGGTGAATACTTTTAACAGTAAATATGGCAGAAATCACAGTTAAATAGAGGTACTAGAATGGCAGCTACCCTCAGCCATACCCATCCTAATGGGAGGATGTTAAGAACATAAGAATATTCTTTACTGGCACCAGGAAAAAAGATGGGGAATTGGATATAAGGAAATGGATACATTTTTAAATTAATGTTTGTTTTGTTTTGCCCTGATTTTGTATTCAATGAATATGCCTTTTTCATTTTAGTTAAGTAACCAGAGTAGAAGGTTCAGGTCCATAGCTATAAAAGGATAGACCAAATAGCACTCGTGTCTTTTATTAATTGCTTTAGCCACATTGTGATATACCTGCCACAGGAATTCAACCCATTCACAATTACAGGGAGTTTCGGAATAAGAAAGATGAAGGGCAAATCTAAGTAGAAATAAACAAGAACATAGGTATTTTGTTGCTGTGACACTATTGTAGCAATGCAAACAACGACAAAACTTAGATTAAATAAAGGGGAGAGAAAGATATTAGGCTATTTTTTTAAGTAATACCTAATACTTTCAGTTGGAGAAGGTGATGGCACCCCACTCCAGTAATCTTGCCTGGAAAATCCCATGGACAGAGGAGACTGGTAGGCTGCAGTCCATGGGGTAGCCAAGAGTCAGACACGACTGAGCGACTTCCCTTTCACTTTTCACTTTCATGCATTGGAGAAGGAAATGGCAACCAACTCCAGTGTTCTTGCCTGGAGAATCTCAGGGACTGGGGAGCCTGGTGGGCTGCCATCTATGGGGTCACACAGAGTCGGACACGACTGAAATGACTTAGCAGTAGCAATACTTTCAGTTCAGTTTAGTCGCTCAGTCATCTCTGACTCTGTGTGACCCCGTGAATCGCAGCATGTCAGGCCTCCCTGTCCATCACCAAATTCCAGAGTTCACTCAGACACACGTCCATTGAGTCAGTGATGCCATCCAGCCATCTCATCCTCTGTCGTCCCCTTCTCCTCCTGCCCCCAATCCCTCCCATCATCAGAGCTTTTCCAATGAGTTAACTCTTCTCATGAGGTTGCCAAAGTACTGGAGTTTCAGCTTTAGCATCATTCCTTCCAATGAAATCCCAGGGCTGATCTCCTTCAGAATGGACTGGTTGGATCTCCTTGCAGTCCAAGGGACTCTCAGGAGTCTTCTCCAAGGCCACAGTTCAAACACATCAATTCTTTGGCGCGCAGCTTTCTTCACAGCCCAACTCTCACATTCATACATGACCACAGGAAAAACCATAGCCTTGACTAGAAGGACCTTAGTCGGCAAAGTAATGCCTCTGCTTTTGAATATACTATCTAGTTTGGTCATAACATTTCTTCCAAGGAGTAAGCGTCTTTTAATTTCATGGCTGCAATCACCATCTGCAGTGATTTTGGAGCCCAGAAAAATAAAGTCTGACACTGTTTCCACTGTTTCTCCATCTATTTCCCATGAAGTGATGGGACCGGATGCCATGGTCTTCGTTTTCTGAATGTTGAGCTTTAAGCCAACTTTTTCACTCTCCACTTTACTTTCATCAAGAGGCTTTTTAGTTCCTCTTCACTTTCTGCCATAAGGGTGGTGTCATCTGCATATCTGAGGTTATTGATATTTCTCCCAGCAATCTTGATTCCAGCTTGTGTTTCTTCCAGTCCAGTGTCTCTCATGATGTACTCTGCATATAAGTTAAATAAGCAGGGTGACAATATACAGCCTTGACGTACTCCTTTTCCTATTTGGAACCAGTCTATTGTTCCATGTCCAGTTCTAACTGTTGCTTCCTGACCTGCATACAGATTTCTCAAGAGGCCGGCCACCTAATACTTAATTCACTTCTAATATAGGCAATTTTTAATGCCTTCTTACTATTGGGAGAAATCAAGGAATAGAGAAGTCACAGAAACTTCTCTAGGTCACACAACAAACAAATACTGGAATTGGAACCAGCAACATGATCTCTATAACATCACAGTCTGTACTCTTAATTGTCATGCTACAAACAACTTGCATGTTTTTTATTGTACCTGGGAAGTCAACACACAAAAACATCCTTCTGATTCTACTTTATGTCACAGACTTGTCAAATTGAAGAGCAGCTGCTTTGACAGTATCTTAGAGCTGGTTTATTAAATAAGCCTGTGCAAAGTTTTCAGAACTCCACTTATGTCAGTTTTTTTTAGACTTAATGTCTATGATTCAATAATAATGCCAGCTTATTAGTGCTACAATTTGTTGTTATTCTTTAGAAGAAGCAGACAGACAGTTCTTACTCTGCTAAATGATTTTGTCTCCAGGCTTAAAATAATTACATGCATTAGTAGAGAAAAGAACAAGGGGACCAGGTCAGAAGATGGAAGTTGTCTTTAGATGAAAATAAACAACTCAAAAAGGTACAAAGGTGAATTTTAGAAAATATGAGCCAATAGATGGTATGTTTATCAAGCGGCATATTTTTTACCAAGGGTAATTGATGACATCAAATTCATTTGAGAAAAAAACAACTGACCTTTTAGGCTGGCATGGATTCAATGTAAGTATACTACATCTTTCCTATGAGATTAAAAGAATGTATATACAGTATTCCATGCTTTTATAAAAATAATTGTATAAAAGTTATCATAGTACACAGGGTATAGAAAACTAGATTGGATTATATACATACAAGTTTCTGGATCAAAGGATCCATGAACTAACTCTAAAGGCTCTCAATCATCTGATTTGGGATATACTAATAACAGATTCAAAATAGAAATAAGTAACAGTATTCTGAGAGGAAGAGATGATCCAATTTGTGGAATAGCTTGAGCCAAATAGTTGAAATGATTTAATAAAATTTTGTGTTGATCTAAAGAGTCAATATTTGGGAAAAATTTAGTCTAGAATGTGGTGGGTAATAACAACATTTTTAAAAAACTAACAACAAAATAATACATGTAGTTTAGATACAACTTGAATCATGCAAAAAATAAGACTGGCAGCTCTGATTTAATACATTTTATGTGAAAATTATAAAGGGATTTCAAATAAATATGATTTTGATGTGCATGAGCACCTTAAGTTTTCCGTGCTGTCATTCAAGTGACATGGCTCTTAAAGGTCACCCTAGTAATAATAATTATGTCCCCTATCCCAGCCAATTCTGAATTGGGTGCCTTTTCTCTACCTGATATAGTCCCAGGTAAGTGTGGGCCAGGTGAAATATTTCACATAAGAGGCAGGCAAATGGCAAGGAACATATTCTTTATATGCTTTATATACACTTAAAATCTATCACTTGAATCACTCTGAATTTATCTGTGTTGCTTGCAGCTGTCAAGGTAACAGCCCCTTTCCTGCTTTGTCTTTAAACTGCTTGATAATTAAATAAAAAGAAGAACATAAATAAAGAAATGTGCCCCCGGAAATTTTCATTATTAATGTTCTATGACTAAATTGAAAATCTGCTACTGTACCCCAAGGGGGTGATTAATTTAGCAGACTAGGAGTTTTGATTAAAAGGGAATGAAATGTCTGACACATAGTCTATTTATCAGTTATTATGATATTAAAACACTCTAGTCATTCTGGCACCTAGATGAAGACTTCACAGCCTAAATGTCACTTCATTTTGCTTCTTTTGATTTGGTGGTGTTTTATGTGCTTATTATCTCTGAAAGTGAAGTCGCTCAGTCGTGTCCGACTCCTAGCGACCCCATGGACTGTAGCCTTCCAGGCTCCTCTGTCCATGGGATTTTCCAGACAATAGTCCTGGAGTGGATTGCCATTTCCTTCTCCAAATGTGTTTATATGTGTGTGTGTGGGTGAGGAGCACACATTTTCACTGATCTTTGAAGAAAAATAATGCTACAACAAAGCTTTCTTTCAAAAGTTGTTTTCCCTATTTCTACATGTTTCAGAAGATTTGGGGAATATACAAAGAAATTTATATTTTTTGAATTAGCTGGTCATTCCAAAAATTGAGATTATTATAAATGTTTTCTATTGCTGCTAAACAGTCACAAATATAGTTATTAGGATGTGTAATTTATGATCCTGTTTCATTAAGTAATTGATTCTCCTACTGAGTGAAAGTTAGTCCTGTCTGACTCTTTGTGACCCATGGACTATACAGTTCATGGGATTCTCCAGGCCAGAATACTGGAGTGGATAGCTGTTCCTTCTTCCAGAGGATCTTCTCAACCCAGGGACTGAACCAAGATCTCCTTCATTGCAGGTGGGTTCTTTACCATTTGAGCCATCAGGGAAGCCCTAGACTCTCCTAGACCAAAACATTATAATTAAAGAGTTGTACCATATCACTGATTTAGATAATATACAAACAATATAAAAAAGGAACACAGATATTTTAGTGAGTAGCTTTAATTCCCCAGAATATGCTGAAGATATTAAATGCTAATGTAATTCAGAAAATAAATGGTAAAATATCATTTGTGTTTATTTTTTTTTATTTCATTTAAATGTCTACCATAGTTTAACCTTTGTCTTTCCAGATAATTTAACCACCCATTACCATTTGGAAAATTAAGTTCAAATATCTTCTCATAGTTTTGTGTCTTTCTCTCTTTGTGTGTCTCTGTGTTTCTGTTTCTGTTTCTCTCTCTCCTTCTCTGCTCCCGCTATCCCATCACTCAACATGGGAATCATGTTTTCTTTTTTCTCTCTTTTTTTTTTTTTTAATTGATCTTGTTGGTTTCTAAGTAAATTTTAAAACCTGACTTAACTAAGAGTGTTTGACTGGGGTCTTCTTTCCCAATCTCATTTTTCATTCTTCCTTTAAAGCCTTAAATGACTAAAACCTGGGGCAAGGCATGTTACATTTGGAGCAATAATCTATTTTTTTTTTTCCACCTCATTTCTACTCTCCAATTCGTATTCAAGGGCAATTCCATATCCTGAGCTGGAAGAAGCATGAGAACAATGAAACCTTGGAATAGATATAAGGTCAGTAGGAAAAGACCACTTATTCAACCTGAAACTCTATTCAATTATCTACTGACCCCGATTTCCAAGTTTTAAGTCATTCAAAATCCCCAAAGTAAAGAGAGGGCTACGTGCCTAAGCAGAGTTTGGTGATGTAAAAGGGAAGATACTCAAAAGTTTCATATTCCACAGGTGGGGGTGGGGAACACTATACAGAATCAACATTAGTTCAGTTCAGTTGCTCAGTCATGTCTGATTCTTTGTGGCCCCATGGACTGCAGCCCCCCAGGCCTCCCTATCCATCACCAACTCTTGGAGTTTACTCAGACTCATGTCCATTGAGTTGGTGATGCCATCCAACCATCTCATCCTCTGTTGTCCCCTTCTCCTCCCACCTTCAGTCTTTCCCAGCATCAGTGTCTTTTCCAGTGAGTCAATTCTTCGCATTATGTGGCCAAAGTATTGGAGTTTCTGATTCAGCATCAGTCCTTCCAATGAATATTGAAGACTGATTTCCTTTAGGACTGATTGATTGGATCTTTTTGCTGTCCAAGGGACTCTGAAGAGTCTTCTCCAACACCACAGTTCAAAAGCATCAATTCTTCAGCACTCAGCTTTCTTTATAGTCCAACTCTCACATCCATACATGACTAGTGGAAAAACCAGAGCTTTGACTAGATGGACATTTGTTGGCACAGTAATGTCTCTACTTTTTAATATGCTGTCTATGTTGGTCACAACTTTTCTTCCAAGGAGCAAGCATCTTTCAATTTCATGGCTACAGTCACCATCTGCAGTGATTTTGGAGCCCCAAAATATAGTCTGTCACTATTTCCACTGAATCAATTTAAAACCTACCAAAAATCCAATACAGAGATTCCTTTTCCATCTAACACACAAAACAATCATTTAGCTTTCCTTATTTTTTAAGACTGAATATTTCATTGCATATATGCACCACATTTTTAAAATCTATTTATCTGTCCATGGACATCTAAATTGTTTCTATATCTTGACTACTGTCAATATGCTGCAATGAACATTGACATGCAGATCCTTCTTGGAGACTCTAATTTCAGTTCTTTCAAACATATACCCAGAGTGGGAATCCTGGATAATATGGCAGTTCTATTTGTATACTGAGGAAACTACATACTGTTTTCCACAATGGCTTTACCATTTTCCAGTCCCACCAAGAGTATACAAGGGTGTCAATTTCTCCACAATTTAACCTTTTGCTTTTTGAGGATAGCCATCCTAACAAGTGTGAGGTATTATAATCTCATTGTGCTTTTGTTTGTATTCTGATTAGTGATGCAGAATACCTTAACATGTCCCTGTCTTCTTTGGAGAAATATCTATTCAAGTCCTTTTCCCCACTATATGCAACAATACAGATGCACCTGGAGGACATTATGCTAAACAATATAAGCCAGTCACAGAAGGACAAATACTGTACAAGTCCACTTTCTTGAGTTATTTTAAGTAATCAAACTCATATAAACAGAGAATAGAATGGTAGTTGCCAGGGGCTTCCCTGATGGCTCCCACGGTAAAGCGTCTGCCCTCAATGCGGGAGACCTGGGTTCGATTCCTGGGTTGGGAAAGTCCCCTGGAGAAGGTAATGACAATCCACTCCAGCACTCTTGCCTGGAAAATCCCATGGACGGAGGAGCCTGATAGGCTACAGTCCATGGGGTCTCAAAGAGTCGGACATGACTGAACGACTTCACTTCACTTCACTTGCCAAGGGCTAGGGAGATTGGAAACTAAGGAGCTGTTGCTTAATGGGTATAAAATCTCAGTTGTGCATGAGACATTAGTGACATAGATCTGTCTGTTTCATAGTATCATGCATATAGCTAACAATTCAGTGTTGCACACTTAAAAATTTGCTAAGAAGGTAGATCTCATCTTATGTGTTCTTAGCACACACACAAAGTGGAGTCGGCAGCACTTTAAAAGGTGACAAATTTATTACCTTGAATGTGGTGATATTTTCATTGATATATGCATATCTCAAATTATGTACATTAAATATATCCAGTTTTATTGTGTATCAATGATACTTCAACAGAACTAATTTAAAATTCATTTGTGACATGAGGGGAAAGTTAATAATCTTAATAATATAACAGCAATTAGCAATTATTAATGTCTTCCTATATTGTATCAAGTATAATTATAAATACTTTATATTTATTATCAACTTTTATGTCTCCTATAAAGTAACTGATACTGTTTTCTCTTTATAGATTTCATTACTGTTGCTAAATTATGCTATTTAGGATAAGATAACTGGTAATGGAAGAGATTGGGCTCCTATTACCAAAACCCAGACTCATAAACTGATACAAAAAGTGATATACTGAATTCTAGCAGCTGCTAATTGACTACACATAGACTTCCCTCAAATATTTGTTCAAGCTGAACTACTTATCTGTGATTGGTTCATAACACAAAACAGGTGTCTCACATCTACCTTATTCACTTTCCCTATCCATTCAGTTTTCAGAAATGAACCCTACATTAATGGACCATGAGGGAGGGAAGAACACAAATGCTAGAGTTCTAAAAACCTGAGAGTGTATTACTTCTATTCCCTGAACTAGCTACTTGAGACTTCTACCAGCCACCCATTTGTCTTGTTTATTTTCCTGTTACATAAAATGAAGATGAAAGGTAAACACTTTCTAAGTTGATGTGAATGTATAAGATCATGAATGTAAGACATCTAGTGCTATGATTAACACAGAAATGTAATCAAAATGGTAGACACATGACTAAGATCTCCAGTTTCTTGAGTGATTGATGAGAATATCAACTACTTAACTTGCTCTGCTTCTTTAACTCTGATTTTAACTAGAATTCTAATCTAGCTACATTTATATATGTGTTCTTTTCCTTTAATGTTCAAAGAGGATGAGCATGATATTGGATAAGAAAATTGAGGCACAAAGAATTTAGCAGATTGAGTTGAATATTAGAGCCCCCTAATGAATTTCTTGCCACCCTGGCTGTACTTCACTGTGCCCTTTGGTGCTCACTGACCCTGTACCACTTTGCTCCGAACACTCTCAAACATTCCAAGCCAGTCCTAGCTTAATGGTTCCCTGGACAGATGCTGAGTCACTGATGACACAAATTTAAAAACTGCACACCTAGGCACTGAGTATCCTAGAAGCTATCCCACATCTTGGTTCCAATTTCAACCTCATTCCAACTTTTGACAGGAAGATGGAAAAGTCTTTAATGGCAGTAGGTCATTTATGCTTAATTTGGCATTTATTACATCTGCACTTAGTTCTTACCTCTGGATAACTTAAATGTGGCTATATAGGAGGGCCTGAACATCAAGAAGACAGGGATCAAGGTCATCCCCATGGAAAAGAAATGCAATAAAACAAAGTGGCTGTGTGGGGAGGCCTTACAAATAGCTGTGGAAAAAAGAGAAGCAAAAAGCAAAGGAGAAAAGGAAAGATATAAGCATCCTAATGCAGAGTTCCAAAGAATAGCAAGAAGAGATAAAAAAGCCTTCTTCAGTGATCAATGCAAAGAAATAGAGGAAAAGAACAGAATGGGAAAGACTAGAGATCTCTTCAAGAAAATTAGAGATACCAAGGGAACATTTCATGCAAAGATGAGCTCAATAAAAGACAGAAATGGTCTGGACCAAACAGAAGCAGAAGATATTAAGAAGAGGTGGCAAGAATACACAGAAGAACTGCACAAAAAAGATCTTCATGACTCGGATAATCTCGATGGTGTGATCACTCATCTAGAGCCAGACATCCTGGATGTGAAGTCAAGTGGACCTTAGAAAACATCACTACGAACAAAGCTAGTGGAGGTGATGAAATTCCAGTGGAGCTGTTTCAAATCCTGAAAGATGATGCTGTGAAAGTGCTGCACTCAATATGCCAGCAAATTTGGAAAACTCAGCAGTGGCCACAGGACTGGAAAAGGTCAGTTTTCATTCCAATCCCAAAGAAAGGCAATGCCAAAGAATGCTCAAACTATCACACAATTTGCACTCATCTTGCACTCTAGTAAAGTAATGCTCAAAATTCTCCAAGCCAGGCTTCAGCAATACGTGATCCATGATGTTCAAGCGGGTTTTAGAAAAGGCAGAGGAAACAGAGATCAAATTGCCATCTGCAGGATCATGGAAAAAGCAAGAGAGTTCCAGAAAAACATCTATTTCTTCTTTATTGACTATGCTAAAGCCTTTGACTGTGTGGATCACAATAAACTGTGGAAAATTCTGACAGAAATGGGAATACCAGACCACCTGAACTGCCTCTTGAGAAATCTGTGTGCAGGTCAGGAAGCAACAGTTAGAACTGGACATGGAACAACAGACTGGTTCCAAATAGGAAAAGGAGTACGTCAAGGCTGTATATTGTCACCCTGCTTATTTAACTTATATGCAGAGTACATCATGAGAGACACTGGACTGGAAGAAACAGAAGCTGGAATCAAGATTGCTGGGAGAAATATCAATAACCTCAGATATGCAGATGACACCACCCTTATGGCAGAAAGGGAAGAGGAACTAAAAAGCCTCCTGATGAAAGTGAAAGAGGATAGTGAAAAAGTTGGCTTAAAGCTCAACATTCAGAAAACGAAGATTATGGCATCTGGTCCCATCACTTCATGGGAAATAGATGGGAAACAGTGGAAACAGTGTCAGACTTTATGTTTTTGGACTCCAAAATCACTGCAGATGGTGATTGCAGCCATGAAATTAAAAGATGCTTACTCCTTAGAAGAAAAGTTATGACCAACCTAGATAGCATATTCAAAAGCAGAGACATTGCTGTGTCGACTAAGGTCCGTCTAGTTAAGGCTATGGTTTTTCCTGTAGTCATGTATGGATGTGAGAGTTGGACCATGAAGAAGGCTGAATGCCGAAGAATTGTTGCTTTTGAACTGTGGTGTTGGAGGAGACTCTTGAGAGTCCCTTGGACTGCAAGGAGTTCCAATGTGTCCATTCTGAAGGAGATCAGCCCTGGGATTTCTTTGGAAGGAATGATGCTCAAGCTGAAACTCCAATACTTTGGCCACCTCATGCGAAGTGTTGACTCATTGGCAAAGACTCTGATGCTGGGAGGGATTGGGGGCAGGAGGAGAAGGGGACGATAGAGGATGAAATGGCTGGATGGCATCACTGACTCGATGGACGTGAGTTTGAGTGAACTCCGGGATTTGGTGATGGACAGGGAGGTCTGGCATTCTGCGATTCATGAGGTCGCAAAGAATCAGAGACGACTGAGCGACTGAACTGAACTGAACTGCACATCAAGAAAAATTTTCTTGGAATTAGATGTTTCTATTTTTTAACATTTTGTCTCTCTATTCTTTTCTTTTTTAGCTATGACAATTACAAAGCAAATAAATAAAACTAAGCACTTTAAACGCATACATATACAAACATCAGAAGTGGTTCTCAGAGACATTCAGTGCATCATAAACATAACCAGAGCAAATAAAAACACGCCATTTTGATACACTTAAGGATAAAAGGGAAGCAACTACACTGCATATTATTGCCAGATTCTGGGATTCAGAAATAAGCCAGAATGTCTGAATCTTGCTGCTGCTGCTGCTAAGTCGCTTCAGTCATGTCCAATTCTGTGGAACCCCATAGACAGCAGCCCACCAGGCTCCTCCATCCCTGGGATTCTCCAGGCAAGGACGCTGGAGTGGGTTGCCATTTTCTTCTCCAATGCATGAAAGTGAAAAGTGAATTTGAAGTCACTCAGTCGTAGGAGCTACTTTATTTTGGGCAAAATGTACAGAGCTGGTTAAAAGTAAACCAGACCCATGGGCTCCCTTGACCTGGGGAGGAAGTAGGTAAAGAATGAAGATGGGGATAAGTATTCTGTATGGATAATTATTTCTGTAAGAATAGAGCAACTCTAACTCAAAATATCTCCCTGCCATGGATGGGCAGTGACTGAGCCCCAAAATGGGTTTTCTAACATTATAATGAATATTTTTGAAGAACTCTGCAAAACATAGCTTCTTTCTCTTCTCAACTCAAGGGTTCTCTGGGTTTATTTCAATCACTGTACAAGCTAAATCACTTCAGTCATCTGACTCTTTGAAACCTGTTGGAGTGCAGCCTGCAAGACTCCTCTGTCCATCATTATTTGAAAGCTGAGGTAATGAGTCCATGTGCACTTGATGCACATGGTGCCCCACAAAAAAAGGTCAGTCACCCTCCTTACCCTTTGTTTTTCACCAGTTTGGAGTCTGCAATATGAGTAAGAGCTGCTGCTGATATCCTTGTGACCCTGGCTTACTAGATCAAAACTTGGCTAGATCAAGCCAAGAATGGCAACTTTGCACTGAGAGTGAACAGAAATTTAAATTCTACAGGTGTGTTGTTATTTCATGTTTACTTAATTCACCAGAAGTTTGGAACTCAAAGATCATATGGGAATAGTGTGATAACAAACACCAGTTCTCTCAGATATTTTCATGCAAATGAGACTCAAACCATACCTATAACTTTTATGGATTTTATGCTTAGGCTGTTTTACTTTGTTGAGTTTCTATGCCTTTTTCTTCTTACTTTTTTTTTTTTTTCCTTTGCTAAGAGCAATGTTTCAGGGAATAGGGGGCATGGATATTCTCAAAACAGATTAGTGTATATTTAATTGGAGATATAGTAGGAATAAAATGAAAGTAAAGCAACTTATTGGTATGATTGGAAACAAATAAGTAAGTGTGACACACAAAAGTAAGTATGATAGCACTAATGGGAAAGGGGAGAAAAGATGTCAGGATTAATCAGAAAAATAAAGTTGTTTCTGGCTAAAAATTGAATTATGATTCTTTGAGTATGCAAAGATAGAGAAGATGTTGAATTGGACACCACTAATATTATGTCTCCTGTTCTAAATCCATAGATAACAGCTTTACTATTTTGTAAACATGGTCTTTAGTTCCCTGTAGAATAGACACAAGGAGATGATGGTCCTATTGTGTCATTTTTATTTTTACCATCATCATGTTGCTTTTTATGAAGCATTGTTTCTCTCCTCTGAGATACTCTGGAGGAAAGTAGTGGGAAATTACAGTAATTTCTGTTCACTGGGGTAGCAGATGATACCTGCAACTATTTGTCTTTCTCATATCTATTTAAATTTGGTTATTAGATGGAAAATCTTAAGAATTGACAACACATATTCCCTTACATAATGATCTCCCAATTCTTGTAAGTAATGCTAAAGATAATTTTTAGCAATTTCTGGACTTTGTTCACTCTTCATACATTCTAACAGTGTATGGCACAAGACCAAAATCCAGTGTGTTGTGCCTTTACTCAAAGGATGACCAGAGTTTTCATGTTCATCAGCGTTTCAATCTCAGCATCTTAATATCATACATGTCTGTATATTTTTTACAGGATCCTTGAAAAAGCCTTTTACTGATTTGGGAAATAAAATAGAGAGAGAAAATATTAAAAGCAGTGTTTTAAGTGTCAGAGATAATTTAATTCACATTTTATTGCAGACTTTTCCCCTTGTCTCCTCAAAAGTGGCAAACAAATTGGTTTTATCTCCATATTACATTCATTATAATCTTCTTCATAAATAAGGGTTAGTTTATTCAAGGGTTTGTTCCATTTTCCCCCAGAGTTATTTTATTTGTACTTTGCTTAAATGTAATAAACAGAATAAATATCCTGGGAACTTGAATAGGAGATTGAGTTCTTAGGTTGAAAACAAGATCCTAGTAAGCAATAATGAGCTCTGTCTCTGGCATAGGAGTTAGACTCACAAAGTTTAGGGAGATGTGTATCTGTGGAAACTTTTATAAGAAATGAATGTTACCCTTTGCCATGTTTCACAATGATGCTGTTAAAGAGTAAAATGAATTTTGTGGAACTGCCAATACAGCTGCAACACTCTATGTGGGATTCTGCCTTCAAGTGGCGAGGTAATGGGTGTACTAGACAAGCTCCAAATGTACAATTATAGCTTTCATCCAATTATTCCAAAAGCTACTTAAGTGACCCTGAAGTCAATTTAAAATCTATGTGAATCTGTTCTTATTGTCCAATGGACCCAAGTGGGTACATTTTTATTTGAAGCAGGCTCTTAAATTTAAAAGGGAGTTTTAGAGACACATAAAAAGAATGTCTGGGTTTTGCTCATATCCCAAAAAGGGAAATAATTACTAGAGTAATTGTCGCATGATGTCTTTCACATATACCTTACAACTTAAATCTGATCTGAAGATAGAAAGCTCTGCATAGCTTTTGTATCCAGAACACAACCTATACATACTAGGTATCAAACAAACAATAGACTAGTATCAGTATCTATTGATTAGAAGACTGGCATCAGAATTTGATAGGGGGAGTTTTTTTCTTAGCCTTGGGGACGTCCATATGAACTGTTTCTTATATCCTTAATACTTCTAATTTCCAGGCAAGATAGATAGACATACAGATTGTTAGATATTTAGATAGATGACAGATATGCAAACACATACATAAACATATACATGAAAACAGAGATACATGTATAGATACTTCAGCACATAGATAGATGATCGACCTTTGGATATAGATATATATCCATATACATGAAAGATAGGAATATAGACAGATAGATATTCCCCACTGGTCAGACAGTAAAGAATCTGCCTGCAATGCAGGAGATGTGGGTTTGATCTCTGGCTCAAGGTCCCTTAGAGAAGAGCATGACTACCCACTCCAGGGTTCTTTTTAAAATTTATTTATTTTAATTGGAGAATAATTATTTTACAATATTGTGATGGTTTTTGACATACATCAACATGAATTGGCCAAAGGTATACATGTGTCCCCCTCATCCTGAACTGCCCTCCCACCTTCCAGTACACACAATGGAATATTACTCAGCTATAGAAAGTAATGCGTTTGAGTCAGTTCTAATGAGGTGGATGAACCTGGAGACTATTATACAGAGTGAAGTAAGTCAAAAAGAGAAACACAAAGACTATATATTAACACATATATATGGAATTTAGATGGTAACAGCAATCCTACATGCAGGGCAGCAAAAGAGAAAAAGATGTAAAGAACAGACTTTTGCACTCCAGTACTCTTTCTTGGAGAGTTTCATGGACAGGGGAGCCTAATGGACTACAGTTAATGGGGTGATAAAGAGTCAGACACAGCTCAATGACTACCATATTCACTTTCAGATATATAGATAGCTAGACACAATCATCAAAAAATTCTATGTAGCTCCTTCCAGACCTTATTGAAAATATGTGTGTGCTTAACATTAATTGGTGGTCACACCTGGGAATAATTATTAATCCCCCAAAAGACTAAATCATTTTCTTTTTGACCAGTAAAAAATTAACTTTAAGGTTTTCCCATAACATCCTTAGAGTAGTCCCTTCATTCTTCTCTCAGAAAATTCATTGTACTTTTTTTTTAAGCCACGTGGTACTCTTTCACACTAATACATTCAGTTTTAAGTACAGTATTTTTATGGTCTTATGTTATTATTTAATGGTTTATTTTATTCACTTTAAATCTTATACTGTATGATTTTGGTCCATTGTGTCCTTGTCTTTTTATTTTCTGCTAAGCAAGGATCATCTGTATCTTCTTATTTTATACACACACACATTAAGTGGGCTTCCCAGTTACTGCTAGTAGTAAAGAACCCACCTGCCAATACAGGAGACTTAAGAGGCATGGGTTTGATCCCTGGATGGGAAAGATCCATTGGAGGAGGGCATGGCAACCCACTCCAGTATTCCTGCCTGGAGAATCCTATGGACAGAGGAGCCTGATGGACTACAGACCACAGGGTTGCAAAGAGTCAAACATGACTGAAATGATTTAGAATGGAGCACACATACACATTAAGTTACAGAGGCCAACTCAATCCAGGTTTTAAGATCAGATCCTGTTTAAGCCAGGAAACTGCTCTGTGATACTCTCTGTGCTGTCAACTTATCTTCCACCAGCAGCTCTATAGTCTTGAACTTTGTTCACAGAGAATGAACCTTGATCAAATGCCATAAATTTCTGTCCAAATACACCATAGAACAAGCAGGTATGGGAGTTACAAGTCATTGGTCTTGCTCTGGTCAAAGGAATTTTGCTATGTGACTGTGGTTTAGTCACTAAGTTGTGTCCAGCTCTTGTGACCCTGTGGACCATAGCCTGCCATGCTTCTCTATCCATTGAACTTCTGAGGCAAGACTGCTGGAGTGGGTTGCCATTTCCTTCCAGGGGATTTTTCTGACTCAGGGATTGAATATGGGTCTCCTGTGCTGCAGGAAGATTCTTCACTGACTGAGCCATCAGGGAAGCCCCTGCCAATGGATTCTAAATACAATTAATTATGGTAATTGAATGGTTTCCCTAAATTATTGAATAAAATCCCTCAACATTTTCCTCACGCCCCTTATGGTCTTTGTGTGTACACACTGGTTTGCTTAGCTCAAAAATCTCCTTTCATTTTTAATTATAAGAATTCATCCACAGATTGTACTGGGAAGAATGAACAGAATAATTTATCATTTCTTCACAATTATAATTTAGATTCCTCAATTTACTCTAAACACTACCCAGGTTACTGGAAGTTGTGTTGTTTAATTACAGTAAAACTAGCTTCTCATTTATTGAAGAGCTACATTCAAGATCTTTTGAAAATTGAAGAAGATAGAGAGACTTTAGGCAAGAGTTTAGAATGATATGGATACCAGTGTCCTTGGTTTGCCAGATTTCTGGCAATTGACCCATTTACTGGATTAATCAAGTGGAGTCAAATAGATAAAGCATGTAATTAAAATTTGTAAATAGAGTAAGATGCCTAATACATAAAAACATCTTGTAATGGTCAAAAATGTGAAATCCTTATTCAGGTCTGTTTTTTTCTTTTCAGATATTGAACAAAATTCAAATTGTAGCCAGCATGGTTATAAATTATTAGTATAATTATTAGATAATTTCAAAACGAGATTACATCATAGCTTTAAGCACTATTTGGATATCAACCCAACTGCATAAATGAGGGGTCCTAAGAAGGCAATTTGACTTAGCAGACTTTTACAGTCATAGAGCTATAATGAATAAACATAACAAAACCCAAATGAATTTCCTTACCTTAAAAGTCAACAACTGGCACATATTCAAAAGAACTAAATTATAAAAGTTCCACCTGTTCTTTATCCTAAAGCCAGTGGACTGACAATTATGTTTGTAGATAATGGAAAATGAAAGAACATTGGGGGAAAATACAGGATGTGTTTCAAATAGAAATGCCATAGATAAAACATTGATGGTGTTCTGAGGACATTTAGGTATCCTCAGTTCAGTTCAGTTCAGTCACTCAGTCCTGTCCAACTCTTCGCGAACCCATGGACTCCAGACCTCTATGTCCATCACCAACTCCCAGAGTTTACCCAAACTCATGTCCATTGCATCAGTGATGCCATGCAGCCATCTCATCCTCTATTGTTTCCTTCTCCTCCTGCCTTCAATCATTCCCAGCATCAGGAGCTCTTCAAATGAGTCACTTCTTTGCATCAGGTGTCTAAACTTAGAGTTTCAGCTTCAACATCAGTCCTTCCAATGAACACCCAGGACTGATCTCCTTTAGGATGAACAGGTTGGGTCTCCTTGCAGTCCAAGGAACTCTCAAGAGTCTTCTGCAACACCACAGTTCAAAAGCATCAGTTCTTCAGTGTTCTTGTCACATCCATATATGACTACTGGAAAAACCGTAGCCTTGACTAGATGAACCTTTGTGGCAAAGTAACGTCTCTGCTTTTTAACATGCTTTCTAGGTTGGTCATAACTTTCCTTCCAAGGAGTAAGTGTCTTTTAATTTAATTGCTGCAATCACCATCTGCAGTGATTTTGGAGCGCCCCCCCGCCCCCCGCAAAAAAAAAAAAAAAAAAGTTTGACACTGTTTCCCCATCTATTTCCCATGAAGTGATGGGACCGTATGCCATGATCTTCGTTTTCTGAATATTGAGCCTTTAGCCAACTTTTTCACTCTTCTCTTTCACTTTCATCAAGAGGCGCTTTAGTTCTTCGCTTTCTCCCATAAGGGTGGTGTCATCTTCATATCTGAGGTTATTGACATAACCTCAGCAATCTTGATTCCAGCTTGTGCTTCTTCCAGCCCAGCATTTCTCATGATGTACTCTGCATATGAGTTAAATAGGCATGTGAGTTAAATAGGCAGGGTGACAATATACAGCCTTGACATACTCCTTTTCCTATTTGGAACCAATTCCATGTCCAGTTCTAACTGTTGCTTTCTGACCTGCATACAGATTTCTCAAGAAGCCAGTCAGGTGGTCTGGTATTCCCATCTCTTAAAGAATTTTCCACAGTTTATTGTGATCCACACTGTCAAAAGCTTTGGCATAGTCAATAAAGCAGAAATAAATTTTTTTCTGGAAGTCTCTTGCTTTTTCAATGGCCTAGCAGATGTTGGCAATTTGATCTTTGTTCCTCTGCTTTTTCTAAATCCAGCTTGGACATCTGGAAGTTCACGGTTCACATACTTTTGAAGCCTGGCTTGGAGAATTTTGAGCATTACTTTGCTAGCATGTGAGATGAGTGCAATTGTGTGGTAATCAGGACATTCTTTGGCATTGCCTTTCTTAGGGATTGGTATGAAAACTGACCTTTTCCAGTCCTGTAGCCACTGCTGAGTTTTCAAAATTGCTGGCATATTGAGTGCAGCACTTTCACAGCTAGGTATCCTCACAGCTGTCCATTTTACGTTTGAACTAGGCACAAAGAAGTTGACAATTGTCATAGGAGGATAGCTCATTTGGTAAAGAATGTCTCTGCAATGCAGGAGACCTGGGTTCATTTCCTGGGTTGGGAAGATCCCCTAGAGAAGGAAATGGCAACCCACTCTAGTATTCTTGCCTGGAGAGTCCCATGGACAGAGGAGCCTGGCATGCTAGAGTCCATGGGGTTGTAAGAGTCAGACACTACTTAGCAACTAAACCACACACACACACACACACACACACATACACACACACACACACTCACACACACACACACACATCCTTCAGCTTAGATGCTACTGTCTAAAGCCTGAGTCCCACAGTTTTACATTATTTATACATTGAAATATATAAAAGCTACAATGTAGTTGTAGGCACTATCAATACTAATCACTCTCACTAATCACTCTTAGGCCTCTTTACTGATACTACTTGCAAACTGAATTGAAGATACATTTCTATGTAAAAGTTATTGCCAACCAAGTTGTTAAGAAAATATATTATTTTTGAAAATATTTATTGATTCTCCATGCATAATTCAATTAGATGTGAATTTGGCAAAGTTGCCCAACTTAGAAGTCCTGAATACACTCTAGACCAAAAACTGAATGTGTAAAATGACTAAAGGATACAGATCCAATTACAGTCCAAATTAAAAGCTTTCTTTCTTTGATAGCCTACATTACATACTAAAGCTAGAAGTAAAGACTAAAAATTGAAATATTAATGAAAAATTAATTGAAATATTAATTAACAAGCTTAGCAAGACCTTTCATACCATGGCTCTATAACATCTATATCTGTAGTTTCAGTTCAGTTCAGTTCAGTTGCTCAGTCGTGTCCAACTCTTTGCAACCCCATGAATTGCAGTATGTCAGGCCTCTCTGTCCATCAGCAACTCCTGGAGTTCACTCAAACTCACTTCCATGAGTCGATGATGCCATCCAGCCATCTCATCCTCTGTTGTCCCCTTTTCGTCCTGCCCTCAATCCCTCCCAGCATCAGAGTCTTTTCCAATAAGTCAGCTCTTCGCAAAATACTGGAGTTTCAGCTTTAGCATCATTCCTTCCAAAGAACACCTAGGACTGATCTCCTTTAGAATAGACTGGTTGGATCTCCTTGCAGTTCAAGGGACCCTTAAGAGTCTTCTCCAACACCACAATTCAAAAACATCAATTCTTTAGCACACTCCAACTCTCACATCTATACATGACTACTGGAAAAACTACAGCCTTGACTAGACAGTCCTTTGTTGGCAAAGTAAAGTCTCTGCTTTTGAATATGCTAACTGTGTTAGTCATAAATTTCCTTCCAAGTAGTTTACATAGAGTCAAAAGTAGAAGATACATATTTCAATAGAATTTCAGAATATTTTTAAAATTAATATTCATATAATTTTTGGAAGTATTCATCAAAAGTATCCTCTCCACCGTAATTCCTTTTAGTAAATTTTATGTTATAACAGAACTTTGCTCAGTTTTTTTAGATAGTAGAGGCTTGTTTGTATTCACCTGGGAAAGTCAACAGTATATTTGGAGTGTAAAGTTTCAGATATCTATTAAGATGCTGCCATTTAGAAAAACAAAAAAAAATTGTTTTTATGGCCTGGTTAGTCAACAAAAACATAATGAAATTCCCATAGAATTCTCATGTGGTACTTTGATATGATAAGCACATGAACTTGTTTTTTTTTCCCTCCTGGCCAAAAAGCACTTGCAAATGTCTTTACCTTGTTTATTAATTCTTAGATAAACAGATTTATAAGAATATTACTTAGGGCATAAGATGTTATTGTCACATTAGCCTTAGATGGCTCAGGTATTTTACTCTTTATCAAATGCTAAAAATTAATCCAAAAACAAGTCAAGCAACAGTTTCTGATGAAGTTGAGACATAGATCTATGGTACTGAGTGAGCTCTCTGAAGTGAAGTCCCTCAGTCGTGTCCAACTCTTTGCGACCCCATGGACTGTAGCCTACCAAGTTCCTCCATCCATGGGATTTTCCAGGCAAGAATACTGGAGTGGGTTGCCATTTCCTTCTCCAGATCTTCCCAACCGAGGGATTGAACCTGGGTCTCCTGCATTGTAGGCAGACACTACCCTCTGAGCCACCAGGGAAGGCTAAGGAGCTCTCTAGGTCTTTCCATATTGGACATGTATTTCCCAGCAAAGAAATGATGATGGGTCTAAGTTATGTTTGTGGGGTTCTTCACTTCAGAATATGAGCATTTAAAGTATGAAAACATTTTTCACTTAATAAACTGAGTTGTAGAGCTTATGCAATTCTTCACACAGCTAAACCTTGTAGGATTCAGTTTTCTACAAGGAATTCTTAAGTAGGGACAACACTATAAGTAATGTTAGCCAGGAACATCCTTCTGAGGACATTTTAGAAATAAAGTCTCTTTCTCCTAGAAAATGGCTCTAATTTTATTAATTCTGAGGTCCAGTTAATGAGAAAAGTAAACCTGATAACTTGGCTTCCTGTTTTCCCCCTTGAGGTGGTGTTTTCTACAGGCCATAGTGGTAAATGGATTTCATGAAAATTAATTTAACCCCCTCTTCTCAAGCTTCTATGTGAGATATCTAGTTTTACCAAAGAGCACTATCTCAAGACATGCTTTATTTCAAAAGTTTGAGCATTATATAGCGAAATTATTGAAGTTAACAGAAACCATTCCAGAGCCATAAGTTAAGAAAATTTCTGGAATTAACAAGATACTACAGGTAAGAGGTCCCAGAACTTTCAGCCCTTTTTAAACCCTTAATGACCATATTAAGTTGATTGTTCTTATGTATAATCATGAAATTCACAAGAGGAACAAGCTTTTATGTCCCATACATTTAGCATTGATAGTAACATAAATTATTTGGCTGCTATTCACAAGAAAGAGATACCACACTTAAGCAGTACTTATGCAATAACATGGTCACATCCACATCAGAATGTCATAACTTTCAAAGCTTTTCTTGGACACTGTAACTACAGTATATTTTCCCTATTTGAAAGATGTTAATAAAAAAATGTAGTAGCATCATTGAAAACAATTTTAGGTAAACCACTCCACTTGATAGTTTTCCATATGGCATAATCTTTGATAGTAATGTATCTAACATTTCCTTATTCATCATCTAAACAAGGGAGTTGTGTACCTCGTGTATAATTATCCATTCTCCCAACACTATCTACCACATGAACTTATTAAACTGACTGGAGAAAAGAAAGTCTCAAATTTAGCAGCAATTATTGATGCCACTAACCAATGTTTTTCATTTCAGTACTTGACAACACACGTTAACTTTTTGTTGATGGGCCATGTTTAAAGACATGGATTTTAAAGACAAAGAATCTAGGATTCTCTAAGATTGGATATATGTTTGCCCATCAAAGCTTTTCATAGAGGACAATTTCTATATTCCAGATATATATATAATAGGTCATAAATAATAGAGCCAGTAATCCTACAAGCAGTAGATATGCCTATTATGTATTATACAGAGTTTGAAATGCTAAGAAAGTAGCATGTGAGCAGATTTTCTTAAGAAAATGTTAACCAGTCCTTTGTCTGCCCTCCTGCTTTATCTGTATTTAATCCAATGCTCTATGAAAGAAACACAATGCAAGTCACAGACAGGAATCTTGTGTGTAATTTCAAACTTCCTAGTAGCCATATTTTAAAAAATAAAAAGAAAAGATAAGATAAAATATAACCCTATATTCTATTAACTCAATTACCCAACATTTTATATTTTCAATGTTTAATCAGTATGAAGGAAATAAATATTTTACATTATTTTCTTTTAAACAAGCTTTCAAAATCTAATATGTATTTTGAGCTTACTGAACATATCAATTATGACTAACTACCCTTGGAAGAAAAGTTATGACCAACCTAGATAGCATATTCAAAAGCAGAGACATTACTTTGCCGACTAAGGTCCATCTAGTCAAGGTTATGGTTTTTCCAGTAGTCATGGATGGATGTGAGAGTTGGACTGTGAAGAAGACTGATCATCGAAGAATTGATGCTTTTGAACTGTGGTGTTGGAGAAGACTCTTGAGAGTCCTTTGGACTGCAAGGAGATCCAACAAGTCCATTCTGAAAGAGATCAGCCCTGGGATTTCTTTGGAAGGAATGATGCTAAAGCTGAAACTCCAGTACTTTGGCTACCTCATGCAAAGAGTTGACTCATTGGAAAAGACTTTGATGCTGGGAGAGATTGGGGGCAGGAGGAGAAGGGGACGACAGAGGATGAGATGGCTGGAAGGCATCACTGACTCGATGGACGTGAATATGAGTGAACTCCGGGAGTTGGTCATGGACAGGGAGGCCTGGCGGGCTGTGATTCACGGGGTCACAAAGAGTCAGACACGACTAAGCGACTGAACTGAACTAAACCCACATTTCAAGTCTCAGTAGACTCGTGGTTAGTGGCTACTGCATTCTATATTGTAGTGACCAGACGAGGATGGCTTGCACCCTCAGATCCACGTTCCCCTCTTAGCCGGTCTGAGGCGCGATCCTCAGGAAGTTCTCCCGCTTTGGAGCAGACCTAGGACCCAGAGTAATCCCTCCCTCTTTGCGGAAACCTTGGTTCAGTCAGGCGTTTGAGGGGTCAGTCTGCCTTCGCAACTCTCTTGCTTCCTCTTAGTAAGCCTGCGGTGGGAGTTGAGTTTTGGAGCACAGGCTCCGAAGTTCTGTAGGCTGGGTTCGAATACTTGTTTTACCCCTTGCTTGCTTTGGGACCCAGGGCAAGTGAATTAAGTCTCCAAGTCTCAGTTTGAACATCTCTGAGATGGGTTATTTACACCGATCCTCATGAGGCTCGGAAGAGATACCCCATGCCCAATGTAAGAGAAACCCAAGTAAGATGGTAAGTGTTGCAAGAGGGCATCAGAGGGCAGACACACTGAAACCATAATCACAGAAAACTAGTCAATCTAATCACACTAGGACCACAGTCTTGTCTAACTCAATAAAACTAAGCCACGCCCGAGGGGCAACCCAAGATGGGTGGGTCAAGGCGGAGAGGTCTAACAGAATGTGGTCCACTGGAGAAGGGAATGGCAAACCACTTCAGTATTCTTCCCTTGAGAACAACATGAACAGTATGAAAAGGCAAAATAATATGATACTGAAACAGAAACTCCCCAGATAAGTAGGTTACAAACACACTACTGGAGATCAGTGGAGAAATAACCCCAGAAATAATGAAGGGATGGAGCCAAAGCAAAAACAATATCCAGCTGTGGATGTGACTGGTGATAGAAGCAAGGTCCAATACTGTAAAGAGCAGTATTTCATAGGAACCGGGAATGTCAGGTCCATGAATCAAGGCAAATTGGAAGTGGTCAAACAAGAGATGGCAACAGTGAACGTCAACATTCTAGGAATCAGGGAACTAAAATGGACTGGAATGGGTGAACTGAACTCAGATGACCATTATATCTACTACTGCGGGCAGGAATCCCTCAGAAGAAATGGAGTAGCCATCATGGTTAACTAAAGGGCCCAAAATGCAGTACTTGGATGCAATCTCAAAAAAGATACAATGATTTCTGTTCATTTATAAGGCAAACCATTCAATATCACAGTAATCCAAGTCTATGCCCCAGGCAGTAATGCTGAAGAAATGGAAGTTAAACAATTCTATAAAGACTTACAAGACCTTTTAGAACTAACACCCAAAAAAGATGTCCTTTTCATTATAGGGGACTAGAATGCAAAAGTAAGAAGTCAAGAAACACCTGGAGTAACAGGCAAATCTGGCCTTGGAATGTGGAATGAAGCAGGGCAAAGACTAATAGAGTTTTGCCAAGAAAATGCACTGGTCATAGCAAACACCCTCTTCCAACAACACAAGAGAAGAGTCTACACAAGGACATCACCAGATGATCAACACAGAAATACGATTGATTATATTCTTTGCAGCCAAAGATGGAGAAGCTCTATACAGTCAACAAAAACAAGACCAGGAGCTGACTGTGGCTCAGATTATGAACTATTACCAAATTCAGACTTAAATTGAAGAAAGTTAGGGAAAACCACTGGACCATTCAGGTATAACCTAATCAAATAGCTTATTATTAAACAGTGGAAGTGAGAAATAGATTTAATGGCCTAGATCTGATAGATAGAGTGCCTGATGAACAATGGAATGAGGTTTGTGACATTGTACAGGAGACAGGGATCAAGACCATCCCCAAGGAAAAGAAATGCAAAAAAGCAAAATGGCTTTCTGAAGAGGCCTTACAAATAGCTGTGAAAAGAAGAGAAGCAAAAAGGAAAGGAGAAAGGGAAACATATAAGCATCTGAATGCAGAGTTCCAAAGAATAGCAAGAAGAGATAAAGCCTTCTACAGTGATCAATGTAAAGAAATAGAGGAAAAGAACAGAATGGGAAAGACTAGAGATCTCTTCAAGAAAATTAGAGATACCAAGGGAATATTTCATGCAAAGATGGGCTCGATAAAGGACAGAAATGATATGGACCTAACAGAAGCAGAAGATATTAAGAAGAGGTGGCAAGACTACACAGAAGAACTGTACAAAAAACATCTTCATGACCCAGACAATTACAATGGTGTGATCACTCATCTAGAGCCAGACATCTTGGAATGTGAAGTCAAGTGGGCCTTAGAAAACCTCACTACGAACAAATCTAGTGGAGGTGATGGAATTCCAGTAGAGCTATTTCAAATCCTAAAAGATGATGCTGTGAAAGTGTTGCAGTCAATATGCCAGTGGCCACAGGACTGGAAAAGGTCAGTTTTCATTCCAATCCCAAAGAAAGGCAATGCCAAAGAATGCTCAAACTACCACACAATTCCACTCATCTCACACGCTAGTAAAGTAATGCTCAAAATTCTCCAAGCCAGGCTTAAGTAATATGTGAACCATAAACTCCCTGATGTTCAAGCTGGTTTTAGAAAAGGCAGAGGAACCAGAGATCAAATTGCCAGCATCCACTGGATCATGGAAAAAGCAAGAGAGTTCCAGAAAAACATCTATTTCTGCTTCATTGACTATGCCAAAGCCTTTGACTGTGTGGATCACAATAAACTGTGGACAATTCTGAAAGAGATGGGAATACCAGACCACCTGACTTGCTGCTTGAGAAATCTGTTTGCAGGTCAGGAAGCAACAGTTAGAACTGGACATGGAACAACAGACTGGTTTCAAATAGGAGAAGGAGTATGTCAAGGCTGTACTTGTCACCCTGCTTATTTAACTTCTATGCAGAGTACATCATGGGAAACGTTGGACTGGAAGAAAAACAAGCTGGAATAAAGATTGCCGGGAGAAATGTCAATAACCTCAGATATGCAGATGACACAACTCTTATGGCAGAAAGTGAAGAGGAACTAAAAAGCCTCTTGATGAAAGTGAAAGTGGAGAGTGAAAAAGTTGGCTTAAAGCTCAACATTCAGAAAACAAAGATCATGGCTTCCGGTTACACCACTTCATTGGAAATAGATGTAGAAACAGTAGAAACAGTGTCAGACTTTATTTCTTTGGGCTCCAAAATCACTGCAGATGGTGACTGCAGCCATGAAATTAAAAGACGCTTACTCCTTAGAAGAAAAGTTATGACCAACCTAGATAGCATATTCAAAAGCAGAGACATTACTTTGCTGACTAAGGTCTGTCTAATCAAGGCTATGGTTTTTCCTGTAGTCATGTATGGATGTAAGAGTTGGACTGTGAAGAAGGCTCAGTGGTGAAGAATTGATGCTTTTGAATGATGGTGTTGGGGAAGACTCTTGAGAGTCCCTTGGACTGCAAGGATATCCAATCAGTCCATTTTGAAAGAGATCAGCCCTGGGATTTCTTTGGAAGGAATGATGCTAAAGCTGAAACTCCAGTACTTTGGCCACCTCATGCAAAGAGTTGACTCACTGGAAAAGACTCTGATGCTGGGAGGGATTGGGGGCAGGAGGAGAAGGGGATGAGAGAGGATGAGATGGCTGGAAGGCATCACTGACTCGATGGACGTGAATCTGAGTGAATTCCGGGAGTTGGTGATGGACAGGGAGGCCTGGCATGCTGCGATTCATGGGGTCACAAAGAGTCGGACATGACTGAGTGACTCAACTGAACTGAACTGCATTCTAATTGCTTAATTTCCCTTGGTCGTTTTCTTAGGCTAAAAACCAAGAATGAAAATAACTTCGATATGAATAAATAAGAATCAATGCTCCACAATAATGTTTTGACACTCTTTAAAAAAAAAAAAAAATGACTGTGACAAGTAATAGAATTACCTTCCGAACACATATAGCTCTATTAAAAACTTCTTGATGGCATGATTAAATATTGGGAAACTTCATTTCAGTTGAGTTCAGTCACTCAGTTCAGTTCAGTTTAGTCGCTCAGTCGTGTCTGACTCTTTGTGACCCCATGAATTGCAGCATGCTAGGCCTCCCTGTCCATGACCAACTCCCGGAGTTCACTCATATTCACGTCCATCGAGTCAGTAATGCTATCCAGCCATCTCATCCTCTGTTGTCCCCTTCTCCTCCTGCCCCCAATCTCTCCCAGCATCAAAGCCTTTTCCAATGAGTCAACTCTTCGTATAAAGTGGCCAAAGTACTGGAGTTTCAGCTTTAGCATCATTCCTTCCAAAGAAATCCCAGGGCTGATCTCCTTCAGAATGGACTGGTTGGATCTCCTTGCAGTCCAAGGGACTCTCAAGAGTCTTCTCCAACACCACAGTTCAAAAGCTTCAATTCTTCAATGCTCAATTTTCTTCACAGTCCAACTCTCACATCCATCCATGACTACTGGAAAAATCATAGCCTTGACTAGATGGACCTTTATTTGCAAATTAATGTCTCTGCCTTTGAATATTCTGTCTAGTTAGGTCATAACTTTCCTTCCAAGGAATAAGCATCTTTTAATTTCATCACTCCTATCACCATCTGCAATGCTTTTGGAGCCCCCCAAAATAAAGTCTGACACTGTTTCCACTGTTTCCCCATCTATTTGCCATGAAATGATGGGACCAGATGCCATGATCTTTATTTTCTGAATGTGAGCTTAAGCCAAAATTTTCACTATCCTCTTTCACTTTCATCAAGAGACTCTTTAGTTCTTCTTCACTTTCTGCCATAAGCATGATGTCATCTGCATATCTGAGGTTATTGATATTTCTCCCGACCATCTTGATTCCAGCTTGTGCTTCCTCCAGCCCAGTGTTCCTCATATGTACTCTGCATGGTAAACTTCAATGCCCTTTAATTTAGCAAGTACTCATTGAATTCCTATGAGGTGTGAAGAATCAATTAAGAAAATACTCAATGAAGTTTTGTTAAGTAGAACATAGTTTTTAATTGTCAAAATTTAAGTAAAGAACAAGAGAGAGACAAAGTTTGCCTCCTACAAGGAATTTTTTAACACGGAGCTAGTTATGCCATTGAAATTGCAAAAGAAATAAAACATTGCCAAGCATATAAAGTATTTACTTTCTATTTAAAGAAAAGTAAAACACAACGTACTATAAGACAGTGTGAAAATGTCATTGTAAGAGTCCAGTGAATAAACAGATTGAAATAAAATGTCAGGTAGATAATAAAAAGCACAATGAAGGGAATTTTTTAAAGTGGATGATTTGTTAGCTAATGATGTGATGAGAGGCTATGATCTGCTATTTTATATAGAGTGATTAGGAAAGGCTATTTTGAAAAAATTACATAAATGAAGTGAAAGATGAATAATGTGAATACGTGAACGAACTTTCTAAGCCCAGGGAAATGCAAATATAAATTAATTTCCTGAGCAGAGAAAATGACACTCCCCCTCCACATCTTTAAAATGTATTTTTATTTTTGGAATATATTAAAGATAGTGGAAATTAGTCATGACTTTGAAAAGGTGGCTAGGGTCTAGATCATTCAAGTATACCATTGTAACAATTTTGGACCTGGGTGATTTTATTTTCTGGATGTGATAGAAAATTTAGCTTAGCATTTAGATAAAGACATTATATGATCCTATATTTATCTGTAACAAATAGAAATCACAGGATAATGCTTAATATAAGAATAGTTGTTCACAGTCTACTGTGGTTGTCACATAAATAGGATAGTTGCTATTCTAGGGTGATGAAGTGATGTGATGTTACAGAGTTGGGATAACATTAGAAGGTAGAGAAAATGGGGTACTTTGGAATGTCTTGATATGGATTATATAATAAACAGGAAAGTAAAAGTCTGAAAAGCAAGGATACAAAGAAAATAAAAAAAGAAAGAAACAGATTCCAAACAGAAAAAAGCACATCAAAACTGAGCATGAAGTCAAAGTAATATCCATAGCTAGATTTTGTTGACAGCAGAGGAATTAGTTGAACTCACTAGATTTTTAGAGGGTCAGGAAGAAACAGGAAAACCTTTGATTAAAAGAGTGTAAGTAAAAGGATAGACTAGAATTATGAATAGCCTAAACTGCAAAATTACTTAGTTTTATAAAACACCTATCAAAATTTTACTGAGTAAGAAGAAATGAGTTGTTAAAAGTAGAGAAATCATAAAACTTTGAACATTCTTACAGTGATTTTTTTTTTCTGATTCTGCAAGTAAAAGATGATGATACCTGAAATTAAATTTCCTCTTTGCTCAATGAGTAAATGGGTAAGAACCTCAGTTTTTTGAAATAGCAGCACAAGAATTGAGAGCTGAATTGTCTAAAAGTGATCATGAGTTAATTAAATCCTTGAACCCCTTACCTTAAACTTCTACACAAAAGGAAGGATGTACATTCTTTGGGAAAAAGACAAAACAAAGCAAATTATAACTTACATTCCATTTAGATTTTATATACACATTTTTTTTATTAAATGCATTATTGTATACTATATAAATAATCCAGATGATATGTATATTATGTTAAATTCATATATTTATGAAAGTGAAGTCGCTCAGTCACTCTTTGCAATCCCATGGATAGTAGTCTATCAGGCTCCTCTGTCCATTGGATTTTCCAGGCAAGAGTGCTGGAGTGGATTGCTGTTTCCTTCTCCAGGGACCTTCCCGATCCAGGAATCAAACCCGGGTCTCCTGCATTGCAGCCAGATGCTTTACCATCCGAGTCACCAGGGAAGCCCTAAGAATATGAATCATACAAATAACTAAAAAATATAATACATAATCAAAGAACAGATAAATCAATGGAAGCACATTCATTGATGAATTAGATACTATACTTAGAAAAATGACCAAAAAACAGTTTTAATTATAAATACATATGTGATAGATGGAATTACAGGACACAGAATAATGAATAATTAATAATATAAATTATTTTAAGCTGACCAATAAATTCAACAACTAAAATACAGATGCAAATATAAATTGTATAATGCCAGCCTAATTCTCAGTTAATATTAATAATACAAATTTGAGGTTCCTTTGACTATTATAGATCATTTGAAATTTTACACAAATATAGAATCATCTTGGTATATATACAAAAGGCCTGTTGAAATTTTAATTGCAATTCCATCAGATTTGCAGATATGACAATTTGCATTTTAATAATATTGAGCTCTCCAAAAGCTCTACACATGGTACATCTATCCATTTAAGTGCTCTGTAATTTTTCTCTTCTTGCATTCTGAAATTATTAGTATGATATTATTGCACATTTTGGTAATATGTACCTATTTTGCTATTTTATTCTATTGCACATTGTAATTATATGTTTTTCTAATTATTTCTCAAACAGAAATAAAATTGATAATGTGTGCATGCTAAGTCACTTCAATTGTGTCTGACTCTTTGTGATCCTTTATTTCAAATAAAAGTCAATTATTTTCCTGAAAGCACAGCTAAAGGAATATGGATTGCTTGTTTTGATTTTTGTTTTGTTTGTTTGTTACACATCTGTAAATATTAAGATGTTCTCTATTTAAAAGGTCTGCATGTCACATTTTCTCTAAATTTAGAGTTTAGGAAAGTGAACTGAGATCTGACCCAATTGAATTCAGTTCATGTTTATAAATTAAAATCTAACATATTAAATGAAGTTCTTTTAAAGGAAGAGGAAAACTCTAGTTGTTTGGGGGTTTTAAAATAGTAAACAGGTCTAGTTCAGATATTTACCCGTATCTATGCATATACACACCCACACAGATAATGTAGAGAGAAGTTATGTGAATGAAACTGATGTAACAATACTAGTGGAAAGTCAAAATATCAACAGAAACTGAGTATGAGACAAAGCCTTACTAAGCAAAAGTGAAATGTAGATTCATTAGGAACACTATTTCAGACAAGGATAGAAATAGAGAATATGACCAAAACAGAACAGTTACTATTTTCATACCATAAATTGTCTTTAGACTCCAAAAACATCTGCTTCGTTGACTACTCTAAAGCTTTTGACTGTGTGGATCACAACACACTGTGTAATATTCTTAAAGAAATGGAAATACCAAATCACCTTACCTGCATCCTGAGAAACCTGTGTGTACGACAAGAAGCAATAGTTAGAACTGAACATGGAAAAATGGACTGGTTCAAAATTGGGAAAGAAGTGTGTCAAGGCTATAGATTGTCACCCTACTTATTTAACTTATATGCAAGGTACATCATGTGAAATACTGGGCTGGATGAAACACAAGCCAGAATCAAGGTTGCCAGGAGATAGAACCTCAGATTAGCGATGGCACTACTCTTATGGCAGAAAATAAAGAGGAACTAAAGAAGCTCTTGATGAAAGTGAAAGAGCAGAGTGAAAACGTTGACTTAAAACTCAACATTCAGAAAACTAAGATCATGGCATTAGGTCTCATCACTTCATGGCAAATAGATGGGTAAACAATGGAACAAGTAAGAGATTTTCTTTTCTGGGTCTCCAAAATCACTGCAGATGGTGACTGCAGCCATGAAATTTAAAAACTCTTGCTCTTGGAAGAAAAGCTATGACCAACCTAGACAGCATATTAAAAAGCAGAGACATTATTTTGCCAACAAATGTCCATCTAGTCAAAGCCATGGTTTATCTAGTAGTCATGTACGGAAGTGAGAGTTGGACCATAAAAAGAGCTGAGTACTGGAGAATTGATGGTTTTGAACTGTGGTGTTGGAGAAGACTCTTGAGAGTCCCTTGAACTGAAAGGAGATCAAACCGGTTAATCCTAAAGGAAACCAGTCCTGAATATTCATTGGAAAGACTGATGTTGAAGCTGAAACTCCAATACTTTGGCCACCTGATGAGAAGAACTGACTCATTAGAAAAGACCTTGATGCTGGGAAAGATTGAAGACAGGAGGAGAAGGGGACAAAAGAGGATGAGATGATTATATAGCATCACTGATTCGATGGACATGAGTTTGAGCAAGCTCCAGGAGTTGGTGATGGACAGGAAAGCCTGGCATGCTGCAGTCTATGGAGTCGCAAACAGTCAAACACAACTGAGTGACTGAACTGACAGACTGATTCTTTTAAAACTACGTTCTAAGACAGGGAGGCCTGGCGTGCTGCGATTCATGGGGTCGCAAAGAGTCAGACATGACTGAGCGACTGAACTGAACTGAACTGAAAATTATATATGGACTCTATGTATCATATTAAGGACATAGTGTCAATAACAGTGATACTCATGGGATATCTTTTGAAGAATCATAAAAACACAAACTGTATGGATTGAAAAATATTTTTGAATATCATAAATAACCTATTAACAATACATCTGATATTAAACATACTGAAGCTTCTGGCACTGGTTGGACTGGGAAATACGTGCTGGCTAACTGTCATCTACAAGTGGCATTATTAATATTCAATCTTATTATTTTTCTGTAACTTTAGAGATTTTGCCAGGTTTTTGCCTTCTGCCTTTTTAAAAGCTCTTGGCTATAGAAAGTGAACACTGAAAGATACAGTATTCTCACTATACTAGAGTATTGCAAACATCTGTGACTTTTTTTCTCTTCCACTATATATTATGATAATTTATCCAAATAAATCAGAAATTTTAGGTAACTTGAGAAAAAAGTCATACAATTTTGTTAATAGGAAATATAGCCAAATAAACTGAAAGTAAATCACATGAGCATAATGACTCTGTGCTGATTTTTGACAGAATGGATATTTCTTATATTTTCTATTTTTTTCTGACATGTATGTACTAATTGATTTTTATCTCTTAAATTATGTTGCTATTCTTCAGATACTTAAGAGATACTTAAGTTATTATAATTAAGTATCTCTAGTCTTCTCTTTATATCATTTATATCTTTAATGTCTGAATGCAGGTCTTATTTTTAATGGTTACTGTTCTGGTTTTCATTAATATCTGTGAAATGTTAGGAGCACATTTTGCTTAATAGCAAAAACACTGGTATATTGTCTTATACCAGTTTTTTATGTCTTAAAACAATATTTATGGATAAATGTCAGGCTGCTTTGAAAATATTATGCCAAAGGTTCAACTAGAAAGGAAACTAATTAACATAAATGTTTATGACCATTAAAATAATCTGCTTTCTATGGAATTCATGAAGATAAGAATAATGTTATTAAAATTTTCTCATAAGAATTAAAACCCTAACTCTATATTTGGCCTATCATACCCCATGTTTTTCATTTTTATATGGCATTCTTATCAATATGTTAATATATCCTGCTGCTGCTGCTAAGTCTCTTCAGCAGTGTCAGACTCTGTGCAACCCCATAGATGGCAGCCCACCAGGCTCCCCTGTCCCTGAGATTCTCTAGGCAAGAACACTGGAGTGGGTTGCCATTTCCTTCTCCAATGCAAGAAAGTGAAAAGTGAAAATGAAATCACTCAGTCGTGTCTGACTCTTAGCGACCCCATGGACTGCAGCCTACCAGGCTTCTCCATCCATGGGATTTTCCAGGCAAGAGTACTGGAGTGGGGTGCCATTGCCTTCTCTGTAATATATCCTATACGGTCCTAATATCTACACTTATTAGTAATAGCAGTTTTTTTCTTGGAAGGAATTCAGAACATATTTAATAATGCCACTGTCCTAGTTCTTGTCTCCTTTACAATGTTAAAGAACATAAAGTACATTTTAATGATAGAGGGCATATAGACTTTCTGCTGGAATACTTAACATGTGAAGATTCTAGGAGATTGTTGAGAATAGAAATGAATATAGAAGGAGACAAAGAAAGGAGATATGAAAGGTTTTTTACTGGGAGATAAAACAAGGATTTTATTGTGAAAATTATGTATCTGATTTTTCAATTCTTTGTGACAAATATGAAAAATTAATAAACTAAAACCTCAATTAAACAGAGTTGGGAGACCAGAAATGGGGGCTATCTCACCCTGGTATGACAGCAGATCTCAAAAGGAAGAGAAAGACTTCTATCTTGGCAAGAACTCAGCCAATGAAAAGCTTCCAGCTTTTCCCTCTGTAAAATCTGTATGTGTGTAAGTCCTGTCATGGTGACCAAGCCCAAAGTGAAACTTTCCACTGATCCTGAATAAACCCATGTTTGCTGGAAACATGTCTGGCAGTATATTTATTTTAGGTCAAAACAACAAAGGGTGTATTTTTAGGCCTTATACATAAATTGAAAGTGTTGTTTTCTCATATATGAGTCTTTTTTCATTAAAAATTTTAGTGCCTACACCCTCAGGATTTTTTAATTTTTAGAAGATAGAGTATTAGCTGTGAATAAAATACACATTTTGTTTTTGCTCTCTGTAAAGATTTTCCAATATAAGAAGGCAGATAGTAAAAAGAGTAGTAAATATTGTCACAATAAAAAAATATCAAATAAAGATAAGAACATTTCAGAGAATAAAATAGGTTACTATACACTGACCAGGAAGCTACACCAAAGAGTTATATAAGAGAAGATTATCTAAACAGGTGGCCTATAACTTGGAGACCTGAAAAAAAAAAAAAAAAAAAAAAAAGGAGCTAAAACTGTGAATATAGGGGAAAGAAATTCCAGGCAGATGGAATAGGGTAAAATTTTTCTATTATGGTGAAAAGCTTGGCAAGGTCAAGAAGAACCAGTCTATAGTTGCTAGAGCGTAAATAGCAAAAAACAAAGAGCTTGGAGATGTAGGTTGGGGTAGATCACAGAAGATTTTTAGGGAGAAAACATAACGATTTACTAAAGTTTACAAACAGAATTCTGAATAAATGAAAAAATGTTTATGGAGGAGAGAGATTATATAATTTTAAGCATGTATTCTATCTGTATTAACAAATCCAACAAAATATCAATTTAAAAAATTCTCAAAGTGTTTAGGGCATTTGTCTAATGAATTCAACATTAATATGAAATTATTGATGTATAAAGATGCCTAAGATATATTTGAAAATAAGGGAAAAAAAAAAAAATAACGAGAGAGAATTTGCCCTGTTTGACCAAATCTATTGCAAAGCTACATTCTTCAAAGCAAATGGTATTAGCAAAGGAATAAACAAAAAATTTAGTGGAGTAAAATTAAAAATTTCAAAAAAAATGTATAGCAAATGTGGAAATGGCAGAGATTATTGACGGGAGGGGGGGAAGCCTCTTCCTTTATTATAGAAATTTTAATACTACTTAGTTAGTTACTACTTAGTTAGTTCAGTTGCTCAGTCGTGTCCGACTCTTTGTGACCCCATGAATCGCAGCATGCCAGGCCTCCCTGTCCATCACCTTCTCCCGGAGTTCACTCAAGCTAACGTCCATCGAGTCCGTGATGCTATCCAGCCAACTCATCCTCGGTCGTCCCCTTCTTCTCCTGCCCCCAATCCCTCCCAGCATCAGAGTCTTTTCCAATGAGTCAACTCTTCACGTGAGGTGGCCAAAGTACTGGAGTTTCAGCTTTAGTATCATTCCTTCCAAAGAAATCCCAGGGTCGATCTCCTTCAGAATGGACTGGTTGGATCTCCTTGCAGTCCAAGATACTCTCAAAAGTCTTCTAAAACACCACAGTTAAAAAGCATCAATTCTTCGGCGCTCAGCCTTCTTCACAGTCCAACTCTCACATCCATCCATGACCACAGGAAAAACCATAGCCTTGACTAGACGGACCTTAGTCCGCAAAGTAATGTCTCTGCTGTTGAATATACTATCTAGGTTGGTCATAACTTTTCTTCCAAGGAGTAAGCGTCTTTTAATTTCATGGCTTCAGTCACCATCTGCAGTGATTTTGGAGTCCAAAAAAATAAACTAAGTAACTAACTAAGTAATACTACTTAGTTACTCAGAAAGTAAATCAAGCTATATATTTGATAGGCAGAGTTCACAATATTGAATCTAATAGAATTACTAGCTTACTTTCTCAATGAAAGTATTAAATATTATAAAAATAAAAACATATATAATAATTTCTACAGGAGCTAAAATTGCTTTTAATAAACACTAAGACCCATTCATTATAAAAATATTTGATAAAATGTATGGCCTTGGAGTACAGAATGAAGCAAGGCAAAGGCTAATAGAGTTTGCCAAGAGAACACACTGGTCATAGGAAATACCCTCTTCCAACAACACAAGAGAATACTGTACACATGGACAACACCAGATGTTTGACATCAAAATCAGATTGATTATTTCCTTTGCAGCCAAAAATAGAGAAGCTCTATACAGTCAGAGAAAAAAAAAAAAAAAAAGACCAGGATCTGACTGGCTCATATCATGAACTGCTTATTGCAAAATTCAGACGTAAATTGAAGAAAGTAGGGAAAACCACTAGACCACTCAGGTATGACCCAAGTCAAATCCCTTATGATTATATAGTGGAAGTGAGAAATAGATTCAGGGAATTAGCTGTGATAGACAGAGTGCCTGATGAACTATGGACAGGGGTTTGTGACATTGTACAGGAGACAGAGATCAAGACCATCCCCAAGAAAAAGCAATGTAAAAAAGCAAAATGGCTGTCTGAAAAGGCCTTACAAATAGCTGTGAAAAGAAGAGAAGCAAAAAGCAAAGGAGAAAAGAAATGATACCCATCTGAATGCAGAGTTCCGAAGAATAGCAAGGAGAGATAAGAAAGCCTTCTTCAGTGATCAGTGCAAAGAAATAGAGGAAAATAACAGAATAGGAAAGACTAGAGATCTCTTCAAGAAAATTAGATATACCAAGAGAACATTTCATGCAAAGTGGGCTCAATAAAAGACAGAAATGGTGTAGACCTAAAAGAAGCAGAAGATGTTAAGAAGATGTCATAAGAACACACAGAAGAACTATACAAAAAAAAAAAAAAAAATCTTCACAACCCAGATAATTACAATGGAATGATCACTCACCAGTCATCCTGGAATGTGAAGTGAAGTGGACCTTAAGGAGGATAATTTGATGGAATTCCAATTGAGCTATTTCAAATCCTAAAAGATGATGCTGTGAAAGTGCTGCACTCAAAATGTCAGCAAATTTGGAAAACTCAGAAGTGGCCACAGGACTGGAAAAGATCAGTTTTCATTCCAATCCCAAAGAAAGACAATACCAAGGAATGTTCAACTTACTTCACAATTGCACTCATCTCACACACTAGTAAAGAAATGCTCAAAGTTCTCCAAGCCAGGCTTCAACAGTACATGAACTGTGAACTTGCAGATGTTCAAGCTGGATTTAGAAAAGACAGAGGAACCAGAGATCAAATTGCCAACATAGGCTAGATTATTGAAAAAACAGAAAATTCCAGAAAAACATCTATTTCTACTTTACTGACTTTGCCAAGGCCTTTGACTGTGTGGATCACAATAAACTGTTGACAATTCTGAAAGAGATGGGAATACCAGACCACCTGACCTACCTCTTGAGAAATCTGTGTGCAGGTCAGGAAGCAACAGTTAGAACTGGACATGGAACAATAGACTGGTTTCAAATAAGGAAAGGAGTACATCAAGGCTGTATATTGTTACCATGCTTATTTAACTTATATACAGAGAACATCATGAGAAATATTGGGCTAGATGAAGCTCAAGCTGGAATCAAGATTTCCGGGAGAAATATCAATAACCTCAGATATGCAGATGACACCACCCTTTGGCAGAAAATGAAGAACTAAATAGCCTCTTGATGAAAGCGAAAGAGGAGAGTAAAAAAGTTGGCTTAAAACTCAACATTCAGAAAACTATGATCATGGCATCCAGTCCCATTACTTCATGGCAAATTGATGGGAAAAGAATGGAGTTATTGCAAAATTTATTTTTTTGGACTCCAAAATCTCTGCAGATGGTGATGGCAACCATGAAACTAAAAGATGTTTGCTCCTTGTAGAAAAGCTATGACCAACCTAGACAGCTTATTAAAAGGCAGAGACATTACTTTGCCAACAAATGTCCATCTAGTCAATGCTATGGTTTTCCCAATAGTCATGTATGGATGTGAGAGTTGGACCATAAAGAAAGCTGAGCTCCGAAGAATTGATGCTTTTGAACTGTGGTGTTGGAGAAGACTCTTGAGAGTCTCTTGGACTGCAAAGAGATCCAACCAGTCAATCCTAAAGGAAATCAGTCCTGAATATTCATTGGAAGGACTGATGTTGAAGCTGAAAATACTTTGGCCACCTGATGCATAGAGCTGACTCATTGGAAAAGACCCTGATACTGGGAAAGATTGAAGGTGGGAGGAGAAGGGGATGATAGAGAATGAGATGGTTGGATGGCATCACCGACTTGATGGACATGAGTTTGAGTAAACTTCGGGAGTTGGTGATAAACATGTTGGACTGGCATGTTGCAATCCATGGGATCACAAAGAGTCAGACATGACTGAGTGACTGAACTGAACTGAACTTATCTGATAGCTTAATTAATAAATGTGTTATATCTATTTATGCATGTAATACATTTGGATATTATATATAGAGAAAAGAAAAAAGAACCAACTGCAAAACATATTACAAGCAAGACAGTTTAACAAGTGAAAATTTGCCTATTATAATTCACAAAAATAAACATGTAAGATCAATAGGTATCATATGTAAAAATAATAAACATTTAGATTATATAAAAGAAGTGAAGATCCTATTTGCAATGGCAACAAAAATTGTTGAAATATCTAGGCAAATATTTAACAAAAAATAGGCAAAATCTCAATGAATATGTGAAGTTAAGCTTGCATACACTCTTAAGGTACACATGAAAGAGATAAGTGAAAGAGATACTACATTCTTGGGCAAGATATCTTATATCTTAAAGATTTTGTTTTCTCCTTTTAGTTTATAAATTTTCTATGATTACATTAATAATTGTCACTTTTGTTTCTTCATCTGAAACAAATTAAGATAGCATAAACTTTGAGTAAAATTCAAGAATATGCATTAATCAGAATAAACTGTGTAAAAAACAATAATGGAGGAGTAGGTATACCAAAAACTGAAAGATGGTATAAAGATTATATTATTAAGTCCACATAGAATTTGTTGATAGAAAGATGGAAAAGCTAATAGAATAGAAAGCCTGTAAAAGGGTACTCAAGATTTACAGAAGATTAGTATTGAATAAAGATGACATCTCAAATCATTAATGAAAACACAGAACATGTAGTAGTAATTAACTATTCTTTAGAAGAAAAGATCTATTGGATTTTTTTGACAAGGCAAGGCAAAATGAAACAAAATATAAGTGCCATAAACTAAATCAAAATGATCTAACAAAATAGAAAATAATATTTACAAGCTATACTTCTTGAAATGAAATATTGCTAATATAAAAGTCTATGACAAATTAAGATAAAAATGTCCCAAAATATTAAATAAAAATAAAGGAAATATATGAACAAACAAGCCACAAGATTAGCATTCAAATTAAAATGACCACTTAATAAGGCACTCAAAAACCATCATAGAATGAGGGATACAAATTAAAAATACACTCACACACCATCTCTCATCTATTAGATTTATAAAAATCCACTATTTTAATAAACACCTATTTGTGAGGCTGTGGGGATTCAGAGACTCTAGTACAGTTCAGTGGAATGCAAAATGGTTGTAAACTAGATGGAGAAGAAATTGTCAAAGAAAGAAAGTGAAGTCACTCAGCCGTATCCGACTCTGTAACGCCATGGACTGTAGCCTATCAGGCTCCTCCATCCATGAAATTTTCCAGACAAGAGTACTGGAGTGGGTTGCTATTTCCTTCTCCAATGTGAAATTGTCAAAATACAGCACAATTACATTTTTACTAGTTTACACTAAGACAAAAGATTCAAGAAGTAGGTATTTGTTACTTCTTCAGCTTAAATCAAGCAAGGTATTTGATAAGGAATTCGTTTCTCTCAAAATCTTGGAGGCTCAGCAGACTGCTGTAGACTCCTCTGAAAAAGTCTAAAGGACTGTATTGGTGTTTTTCTTTCTGGCTTACTTCACTCTGTATAATAGGTTCCCGTTTCATCCACCTCATTAGAACTGATTCAAATGTATTCTTTTTAATGGCTGAGTAATACTCCATTGTGTATATGTACCACAGCTTTCTTATCCATTTATCTGCTGATGGACATCTAGGTCGCTTCCATGTCCTGGCTATTATAACACATACATATGGAATTTAGAAAGATGGTAATGATAATCCAGTATGCGAGACAGCAAAAGAGACACAGATGTATAGAACAGTCTTTTGGACTCTATGGGAGAGGGTGAGGGTGGGATGATTTGGGAGAATGGCATTGAAACATGTATAATATCATATATGAAATGAATCGCCAGTCCAGGTTCGATGCATGATACTTGATGCTTGAGGCTGGTGCACTGGGACGACCCAGAGGGATGGTACAGGGAGGGAGAAGGGAGGGGGGATTCGGGATGGGGAACACGTGTATACCTGTGGTGGATTCATGTTGATATATGGCAAAATCAATACAATATTGTAAAGTAAAATAAATAAATAAATAAAATAAAAAGAAAGTTAAAAAAAAAAAATGCTAAACTAAAGGACAAGCAACTCAGAAAGGAAGATGAAGGAACTTGGCTGTTTTTTAACCAGCCCATACAGAGTTTTAGGGCCAAGAATGGAGAAGAATTGTATGTAGATAAAGTGAGGAATTGACATACCAGATGGCTGACTGATGAGATCTGTAAAATAAGGGAGAGAGCATTTGTGATTGAAACTGAGAAATAAAACATTGCCTGCAATATCAGCAAACAGTGGATCTAGCCACCAGATTCAGTTCTGTTCAGTTCAGTCGCTCAGTCGTATCTGACTCTTTGTGACCCCATGGATTGCAGCATGCCAGGCCAACCTCTTCATCACCAACTCCTGAAGTTTACTCAAACTCATGTCCATCAAGTCGGTGGTGCCATCCAACCATCTCATTCTCTATCATCCCCTTCTCCTCCCACCTTCAATCTTTCCCAGTATCAGGGTCTTTTCCAATGAGTCAGCTCTATGCATCAGGTGGCCAAAGTATTTTCAGCTTCAACATCAGTCCTTCCAATGAATATTCAGGACTGATTTCCTTTAGGATTGACTGGTTGGATCTCTTTGCAGTCCAAGAGACTCTCAAGAGTCTTCTCCAACACCACAGTTCGAAAGCATCAATTCTTCAGAGCTCAGCTTTCTTTATGGTCCAACTCTCACCTCCATACATGACTACTGGAAAAACCATAGCTTTGACTAGACAGATCTTTGTTGGCAAAATAATGTCTCTGTTTTTTTAATAAGCTGTCTAGGTTGGTCATAGCTTTTCTTCCAAGGAGCAAGTATCTTTTAATTTCATGGCTGCAGTCATCATCTGTAGCCACAGCATTACAGCCACTCCAAAGGTGAGCCCTAAGGGGGTTCAGGAAGGAAATAAAGGATTGTAATCTAGCAGTCTAGCAGTCATCAGACTATAGTCATCCCAGTGAAACTGCTTGAGAAAAATCAGGATGCAAAAACACAGGTTACTGGCTCCAGATGCTGAGGTGCATATTAAAGGATTGATTTCAGTGAGCCCAGACACTTGCATCTTCCCATACACTGAAAAGTGCTTAATTACTTAACTTTTAGTTGTGCAATATTTTCAGTTGATGGACTCCAAGATCTAGAAACCAAAAGAAAAATCCTCCAACCCATGAAGGAGAATGCATCACCTACCACAAGTAGTGGTGAAAAAGGTGCTATCTTAGGAGAATTTATAAAAATTTCCCTCCAGGAAAAAGTTGATTCACAACAACTTCCAAGACCAGAACTAGAGCATGGGCTCCTGAAAGCATAAGACAAAAAGAGCTTCTATGTCTCTTTAGTTGTTTCCCTCTCCTTCAAACTCAAAGCCTGGAAATGTCAGAAATTAAGGAAAAGTAGGAATAAGAGGAGAGAAAAAAATAATCTCATTCACAAAAGATAAGCTAATTGAGTAACTAATTTGGCTGAAAACAAAGCAATTCGATGTAATAGATTGTTTTCAAATTCAACTAGAAAAAAAAACCCACATTTCTATGCTTAGATAATTTTTAAGGAAAAAAAAAAGTGTTCATAGTTTAAATCATGAATAAAAGGAAGATTGGATTTTGCTAATAAGCAGTCTTTTTTTAATGTCCAATATATTATCTGTTCATACGTATGATAAGCAATCACTCAAAATCAGCGTTTTCTTAACATACTTGTTACTTATGCCGCTTTCACTCTCTATTAGCATCCAATTAATAAAAATATCATGGCTTATAGTTTTGTCCAGCCATTTTTAATCAGATAAGAAAGTCTTAATTATACAGTCTAGAGGATGTGGGCTAAATTTAAACACTGATGCATTTGAAATTTCTGTAAAACTAATGCCTATGCCTTTCAAGATGAAAAGTTGGTTAATTTTACCATCTAAATTTCTAATAGAGTTGTTACAGTTATTTCACAAATAAGATCATATACAAACATGATCAAGTGCTTTCAGTTCATATACCATCTCAAGGATGTAATTTATTTCCACAAATAACCACGTGAAAATAATAACACAACATAGCTGTTAACTACCACAAGCCCAGAGGCTCAGGCTCTTAAATTGAGTTGCTACCCAGCTGCCCACTTGAAAATTCATAAGGTACATATATATATATAACATTGGAGATCTCAAAACATGGTTACCTCCTAGTGGAACTTTTTTTCTTTGGCACTGTATTATATAGTATAGTTCATGTTTAGCATTTAAGAAATTGCAGCTACATTCCATTATCAAAGACATATTTGTTAAAACATGAATATAAAAGGATTTGTAATTGAAGCACAGCTTTGATATATTTAACAGGATGTAAAACTGCCATCCTATTTTAATAGGCAATGTTTTATGTGCATTAACAGTAATATAATAATGCCTCTTCCGTGTACTCTTGCCATTAGCACTTTTTCCCTCCCTTTCTTTTAGTCAATCTTAAAAATTTAATGTAATCCAAACACATTAACATCTTTTTCACCTCACTGTTCTTGAAATCAACTTTCCTTAATTGAAGGATAGTTGCTATATAACTATACTGATGAGTACTTCTCCAATTATTTCTGCCTGTTGATTCATGTACACTCTTCCTAGCCTTAGACATGCTTATAGTTACTGAAAGTGTGAGAATGGAGCAATGAAATGGATAAAAGTGAGACAGATGCAGAAAATCAAAGAGGAATGAATTTCATGAGTTTAAAAGCAACTGAGTTCTCTCACATGCTTTTGGGCAAAGCCACTTTTGATGGCATTGAATGAAAAAGAAAACAGTGTGTGCACCACCTTATGACTTAAAAATGGCAGAGTTATAGGTATTATTATAAAAACATAGTATTATTCCAGAGGTGTTCTTTATTTTTGTTTATTTTATTTGCTCTGATTCAGACTATATTATTTTTTTCTAATGATATTTCAGCATGACTTTATATGCTCTTAAAGAGTGTAGCATATAGGAATACAACAAGAAAAGCTAATACAACTAATAGTAATACCTTACTGAGTTGCACAGAAGTACTCTTACCTGGATAGCAGTTAAATATACATATATACACAGCACTGATAGCAAAACAGAAGGACAATTTTGCCTTCAAATAGAGGGAAAAAACTGTATCATTTAGTGACCTGAGACTCTGAATTCTAATATATTACATCTCAAATGTATTCTCTCAGTATAATTTTTGGTACTTATTTCTGTTATATTTACATACACATACATATATGTGTGTATATATACACACATATATGTGTGTATGTGTCTGGAAATGCTAAATTCAAAGGCAGATGGTTAGAGTCCCCTTTTCAACTCCATTAAAGTTTAGGTAGTTTGATGTTTCTGGCTCCAGGAAGTTTAATCTAGATTTCTTTCAAAATGTAGACAAGATCCTAGACTTCAGTAGTGAGGCTGCTTTAAGAGGACTCAATATTTTAACTGATAATACCCTAGGACACTTGAATGTGTTTGTACTCTAAAATTTTCTTTGTTAAGAGCCTATAACAGTGCAAAGGCTACACTTCAATACAAATGTTTATCTCCTGATATTCTATTAACTTAAACTGCAGTTGCTTATACTAAGCCAAGTTGTTAATGAGTATCAGCAGATAATTTTCTTGATGTAGAGTTGAAAGTTGATTCACCTAGATCTTATCATGCATCACCTTCAGGAAATCAATGTTTAATTTCATTCATTCATTAAATAAATTTAGAGTGTCCATTTTATGGAATGTATGTATTTCTTACTGTCACATTTTAGACAAAAAATATGTTTCAAAAAGCTGCTTTAATAAAGAAGATGTTGTAGTCTTTCAAAGTATACATCACAAACTCTTTTATAGCATGATATCTCTTAATATACTGGCCTCAGTTTAGGATGTAGCTAATATATGTGTCTCAATATCTTAAGCACAAATGACATGTAGTCTATTTTCCATTCTGTAGTTCCTTGTTCAGAAATTTGTGGATGTCTTTTATGTTTGTTAATTTATGTGAAGGATAAGTGAATTGCATATATAAACTCTAATTCTGTTACTTTCAGGATACATTATATTTTTAGATAGATGGTACATAGATGAGAAAGAGATTGATTTCTTGAAAACATTATTATTAAACATTTATATTAAACATTTGAAAAGGTAACATTGGACATTATATAAAAGTTCTGACTTTGCACATGGGAAGTGCTTTAAAAAAAAAAAAAAATCTTGCTTCAGAAAGTGAAACTACTATCCCTAAGTCTTCTCTCTCATAACCCAAGTATAATAGAAAAGATTATATGAAATATTGATTTTTAAAATTTTGAATTTATGTTTACATATTAAAACATAGAATGTTGAAGAACAAAGCACATACAGAAAAAATCAGAAAACATATAATCTACAAATTTAAAAATAGTCATTTATATTAAACTTATTTAACCATAAGAGACAATGCCTTATCCTTATTTTTTTAATTCTTTAGCAAGTCACTGAACACTAAATTATGATGAAATAAAATTCAGTAAAATGAACCCATATATATATAGCAGTATGACAATTCCAAAAAATATATACAAAGTATAGTACTTCATGAGAAGAACTGTTTATTTCAATCCAGGCAGTTTTGGCTTAATAGCTCATAATTAATCAAAGTATTTTACTATACTGAAAGACAGAAACAAACAAACAAAAAAACTTTTGGTAATTTATTTAGATGTAGAAAAAAAGTGGTTGATGAAACTTAGTACACATTATTATAATACTTCTCACAAAACTAAGTACAGAATTAAATTTCTTCAGTCTGATGAAGGGGACATAAGAAATGCCTAGAGCAAGCAACCTACCTCACGGAGAAAAACCTAGGTGCTTTCTTCCTCACACTTAATGTTTTCATTCTTACCTTAAATATTACAATGAATACTAAACAAAAGATCAAAATCAGTGTAACAAGGCAAGCAAAATTAAAAAAAGCCTACAATCTAGAAAGAAGCAATAATGACTATTTTTAGACCACATGCTAACATTTGTAGAAATTATTAAGCCCACTAAGATAGCTATGGAACTAAAATTTGAGTAGAGTAAGGTCAGGATTTCCTTGGTAGCTCAACTGGTAAAGAATCCTCTTGCCATCCAGGAGACTCCGGTTAGATTCCTGGTTTGTTAAGATCCCGTGGAGAAGGGATAGGCTACCCACTCCAGTATTCTTGATGTCCCTGGTGGTTCAGAGGGTAAAGAATCAGCCTGAAATGTGGGAGACCTGGGTCTGATTACTGGGATGGGAATATCCCATGGAGGAGGGCATGGCAACCCATTCCAGTATTCTTGTCTCGAGAACCCCCATGGACAGAGGAGCTTGGCAGGCTATAGTCCATGGGGTCACTAACAGTAGGACACAACTGACACTGAGTGATAAAGCACAGCAACAGAGTAAGGTCACAGAATACAAGGTCATTATAAAAAATCAATTATATTTCTACATGGTGGCAGTGCATAATTAGAAATTTTAAGTATCATTTACAATAGTATAAAATGAAATGAGAGATTGATTTAGTGAAGGATATATAAAACATGTATCCTAAAAAACATCATGGAAATAAACTAAGGAAGTCCTAAATAAAGGAAGAGATGCTATGATCATGATCAGAAGATATCATATAAACCAGATATAAATTCTTGGGAGTTCCCTGGTGGTCCAGTGGTTAAGAGTTTGTGCTTCCACTGTAAGGGACACAGATTTGATCCTGTTGAGGAACTAAGATACACATGCCTCACAGTGTGGCCAAAAAATACATAAAATAAAATAAGTTGTTATTAAACTGATCTATAAAGGCAACCAATACTAATCAAAATCCAACAAAGTTGTGGTAAAGATTGACAAATTGTTTCTAAAATGTATATGGAAATTTAAAATTATATGAAATAACAAGTGAAATTAAAAAAAAAAATTGGGAGGAATTACACAAACTGTTTCCAACACTTAGGACATAGTTACAGAAATCAAGCAACTATTGGTATTAACATAAACAGGTTCACCAACAAAGCAGAAGAGATTATATAGAAACAGAACCACATATATATTGGCAATGTGCTTTTGACAATCATGCCAAAGTAATTCAATAAGTTACTTTTTAAAGGGTATACTCCATTTATATTTATTAGAAATATTGGTTATATCCCTCATTTTCTACCTTGTAGAACATTTGTAACTTATTTTGTATTCTATATCTAATAGTTTGTACCTCTTAGTCCCCTACTCCTATATTGCCCCTCTCCCACTTCCATCGCTCCAATAATAACCACTAGTTTGTTCTCTGTGTCTATGAGCTGGGAAAGATTGAGAACGAGAGGAGGGACAGAGGACAGGGTGACAGAGAGCGGGTGACAGAGCATGAAATGGTTGGATGGCTTCACTGACTCAACGGACATGAGTTTGAGCAAACTCCAGAAGTTAGTGAACAGGGAAGCCTGGTATACTTCAGTTGATGGGATCACAAAGTCGGATATGACTGAGTGACTGAACAAAAACAATCTGAATAGGCTATTTTTTTTTTTTTTTACATATTTACTAGTTTGTTATATTTTTCAGATTCCATATAAAGGTGATATCTGGCAATACTGTCTTTTTCTGACTGACTTATTTCACTTAGAATAATGCCATCAAAGTTCATCCATGTTGCTACAAATGGCAAACATTTTGTTCTTTTTAATGGCTAAGTAGTATTTCATTGTATATGAATATATCACACCTTCTTTATCCATTCATCTATTTTAGGTACTTAGGTTGCTTCCATACCTTGCCAACTGTAAGTAATCACTACTGTGAACATTGGGGTGGTATATATCTTTTCTAATTTTTGAGAGGTTATATACCCAGGAGTGGAATGGCTGGGTCATGTGTTAATTTTATTTTTCATTTATTGAAAACCTACATACTGTTTTTCACAGTAGCTGTAACAATTTACATTCCCACCAACAGTGTACAGGGCTTCTTTTCTCCACGTCTTTGCCAGTCAACATTTGTTATTTGTGTTCTTTTTGATGATAGCATACTGACAAATGATAAGTGATATCTCACTGTGGTTTTGATTTGCATTTTCCTGATGACAGGTAATGTTGAGCCACTTTTCATGTGCCTGTTTGTCATTTGTCTTTGGAGAAATGTCTATTCAGCTCTTCTGCTCATTTTTTGATTAGGTTGTTTAGCTTTTGATATTGAATTGTATGAGATGTTTACATAAGCTGGCTATTAATCCCTTACAGATCATACCATTTGAAAATATTTTCTCCCATTCAGTAGGTTACTTTTTGTTTTATTAATGGACTTCTTTGCTGTAAAATCTTTGAAATTTAATTATATCCCCTTTACTTACTTTTTTCCCCTTTATTTTAGGAGTTGGATCCAAAAATATATTGCTGCAATTTATCTCAGAGACTGTTATGCCTATATTTTCCCCTAGGAGTTTTATAGTATCCAGTCTTACATTTAAGTGTTTAATCCATTTTGAGTTTATTTTGTACATAGTTTTAGAGAATTTCTAATTTCATTCTTTTACATAGAGCTGTCCAGTTTTCCTACCATCACTTGTTGAAGAGACTGCCTTTTCTCCATTGTATATTCTTACCTCCTTTGTTATAGATTAATTGACCATAAATGCATGGGTTTAATTCTGGGTCCTCTATCCTATTCCACTGACTTATGTTCCACTGATCTGTTTTTGTGTCACTACTGTACATGTTTTGATTACTGTAGCTTTGTATTATAGTCTGAAGGGAGGATGGTTTACCCACTTTTGTTCTTTCTCAAGACAGTTTTTGCTATTTATGATATTCTGTTTCCATATAAATTTAAGGAATTTTTGTTCCAGTTCTATGAAAAATGCCATTGGTAATTTGATAGAGATTGCATTGACTCTGTAGACTACCTTGGTTAGTATAATAAGAATTTTAACAGTATTGATTCTTTCAATAAGGGATCAATAACATTTTCAATAAATAATACTGAAATGTTGGCTATGTATACTTCTAAAAGGGATCTAAACCTTAATACCATACATAAAAATGAACATGAAAACTCTTACAGACATAAAAATAAGTGCTTAAACTATATAAAAATTCTAGAAGAAATCATTTAAAAGTTTTTATTACTTTGGGTTAAGTAAATAGTTCTTAGGTCATGAAAAATGTGAAATAAAAAAACAATAATGATAATTTGGACTCAATCAAAACTGTAAACTCCATTCCTTCAAAAATACCCTTAAAATGAAAATTCAAGACACATAAAATTGTTCATACAGGATATGTTAAGAACCATATAAATAAAAAATAAAGATACACTCACTACAATTTAAACATATGCAAAAGACTTAGACCTTTTATCACAGAAGCACATTTAAAGATGCTCATCATCATTTGGCATTATGGAAATGCAAATTACAATGTCACAACGATATCCCTGCATGCACATTGGAAATGACTAAAATCAATAAGAACTGAGGATATGAAGTGTTGGCAAGGTTGTGGAGTAAAAAACCCTCAGATATTGTTCTTTGAAATGCAAAATGATACAGCTACTTTGGACAACAGTTCAGCAGTGTTTTATAAAGTTAACATATACTTACAATAGTTATTCAATAATTCCAACCCTACATATTTAATCATGAGAAATGAAAACATACCCTTATTTAAAGATTTGTAACTAAAAATTAAAAGCAACTTTATTCACTGTAACTCAAACCTAAAAGTAACTCTAATGTCTCTCAACTGGTGAATGGATGAACAAAATTAGGTATATTTGTACAATGAATGAAGTACTACTCAGCCACAAAAGGAAACAAATCAGCAATAGAGGCAAACTATGGATGAATTTCAAAGACATTAGGTTAAGTGAAAAAAAATAGACAGAAAAGATGATGTATTTATTATTTATTTTATATGACAGTCTGCAAAAGGCAAAACTATACAGACAGAAACAGATAGTGGTCCCCAGAGCAGGCTGTTGTGGTGGGGATTGACTGTAAAAAGGTACAAAGGAAATTTTTGGAGGTGATGGAAATATTCTGTCATAATTTTGGGTGGTGATGGGCTCAGTACTATAAAGAATTATAAAAACTTTTCAAAGTGTACAACTAAAAAGGGTGAATTTTACGCTATTTAAATTATATCATGATAAATCAGACAAAACAAAAATGAACAATGTATTATTAATAGAAAACAATATATAGGGACAATATATACTCCCCCTGCAAAGTAAACAAATATCATCTCATTTCATTTTAAGCAAGCATACTCTATCATCCTTTAAAAAATAATCTTTTTTACAAGGACCACTAAAAGCTTGATCACCAATGTTTTTCTGGGAAAACTTCTAAAGTCCTCTTTGGTTTATTCCCTTTGAGATTTGTAAATTTCTCTCAGGCACCAGCTCCCTCCTGTGATCTTGGCTGCCCAGATTTTCTTTGGATCTCTGCAATCACCCTTCCTAGGCAGCAGCCTAGATCCTATTAACCCTGCTCTCCTCAAGTCAGGCTTTCTTAATATTCTATAAACATGAACCAGCTTCACACTAAGATACTGATAGTTCTTAACAGCTAAGTGTGTCTCCAAGGGCTATATACTTTCACAAAGTTTATACATTGTTACGTCATATAATATATTAATGTTTATTAAAAAACTTCCATAAGAATTATCTCATTTCATCCTTATACTCCTGTGAAATAAATAGCAGATGATATCATTATCTTCATTTCACAAGTACAGGAGAGACTCGGAAAGTATTGGAAGACTTTTTGGTTTGTAAATATAGTAGTTTACCTAAACTGATGATATTTCATTGAATGTCTAGGACTTTAAGAAATGATATTTAGGGGCAACCTGTCAAATGACTTTAAATCCCATTTTGCAGCCAAACATGAATATTCTCTTCATATACTTAAGCTAGCCTTATTCTTTTGTAATTAAGCCAGCCCGAGTAATAGATACATATTTGCTAGTCTTTAAAGTCTACACTTAGAACTGGACATGGAACAATAGACTGGTTCCAAATAGGAAAAGGAGGACGTCAAGCCTGTATATTGTCACCCTGCTTATTTAGCTTATATGCAGAGTATATCATGAGAAACACTGGGCTGGAAGAAGCACAAGCTAGAATCAAGATTGCCGGGAGAAATGTCAATAACCTCAGATATACAGATGATACCACCCTTATGGCAGAAAGTGAAGAGGAACTGAAAAGCCTCTTGATGAAAGTGAAAGAGGAGAGTGAAAAAGTTGGCTTAAAGCTCAACATTCAGAAAATGAAGATCATGGCATCCGGTCCCATCACTTCATGGGAAATACATGGGGAAACAGTGGAAACAGTGTCAGACTTTATTTTTGGGGGCTCCAAAATCACTGAAGATGATGACTGCAGCCATGAAATTAAAAGATGCTTACTCCTTGGGAAAAAAAAGTTATGACCAACCTAGATAGCATATTCAGAAGCAGAGACATTACTTTGTCAACAAAGGTCCGTCTAACCAAGGCTATGGTTTTTCCAGTGGTCATGTATGGATGTGAGAGTTGGACTGTGAAGAAGACTAAATGCCAAAGAATTGATGCTTTTTAACTTTGGTGTTGGAGAAGACGCTTGAGAGTCCCTTGGACTGCAAGGAGATCCAACTAATCCATTCTGAAGGAGATCAGCCCTGTATTTCTTTGGATGGAATGATGCTAAAGCTGAAACTCCAGTACTTTGGCCACCTCATGCGAAGAGTTGACTCATTGGAAAAGACTCTGATGCTGGGAGGGATTGGGGGCCCAAGGAGAAGGGGACGACAGAGAATGAGATGGCTGGATGGCATCACGGACTCGATGGACGTGAGTCTGAATGAACTCCGGGAGTTGGTGATGGACAGGGAGGCCTGGCGTGCTGTGATTCATGGGGTCGCAAAGAGTCGGACATGACTAAGTGACTGAACTGAACTGAAAGTCTAATTTTTCAGTATTAATAAAATCTTACAAACAAATAATATATTTGTATTAAAAGCTATTAAGCTATAATTTTTCCCATTTCTGATATACTCATTAATGCAACAACAGGAACTCATGAGATATCTGTAAGCTTAAGCAGTTTACAGAGTTTCATGATATCTTTCAAGTCATCAGACTATGCTAATTGTATGACTGTGTTAATTTCCTAAGTGACAGACATTATGAAAGTGCTGAACAGAATAGATTGTGATTAGGACAACAATGATTTTAATGGAAAAAGGTCAGCAGCTGCATAAATAGTGAAATGCAAGTGAAGGGAGTGATGTCAAAAGTGATACACCCTTTGACATGACGATGGCTCTTCTAATGTGGGGCCAGGCAATAGAGAGCAGGGTGTTCTGGACCATGATCCTCCACAGACCTTTGTTATTACCACTCTGAAGAAGGCAAATTCAACTGCCGCACCATTTCAGTGCTCAATTATAAAAATCAAGTAATTTATCTGACTACACAATCAAATCATGCTTGAATCACTCTACAAACTCTAGTCATCCTGTCTCTCCTGAGAGGTACCTCCTAAGGCAGTATTTTCAGGTTTCACTCAATCTGTAAATATGTAAAACAAGTTTTCAAAAAACTGCTTCTCATAACTTCCAGCACTTTTTTATTGTTCTTGTTGTCTCCTACACACAATATATAATGTAGCTCCTGTTTTATAGGATTGATATTTAAATAGTAAAAGAAAAGAGTTTTGTTTAGACTTTGTTTAACTTCATCTTACATTTCTTGTTCACTCACTCCATGATGTCCGACTCTGCAAACCCATGGACTACAGCATGCCAGGCTTCCCTGTCCTTCATCATCTCCCAGAATTTGCTCAAACTCATGCCCATTGAGTCAGCAGTGCCATCATCCAACCATCCTATCCTCTGTCGACCATTTGTCCTCCTGCCTTCAGTCTTTCCCAGCACCACGGTCTTTTCTAATAAGTCAGCTCTTCCTATCAGGTGGTCACAGTATTGGAGTTTCAGCTTCAGTATCAGTTCTTCTAATGAATATTCTGGATTGATTTCCTTTAGGATTGACTGAAATCCAAAGACCTTCTCTTTGAAATTATTCATCTCTGGTTCCCCCTTCGATGATCTGGTCACTATTGTTTTTGATTCTTTCTCTTCTCTTGACCTCCAGCATCCTCTTACCTGCTAGCTCTTCTCTTGCAACTTAGGGAGCTGCTGCCTGTCTCCTGTGAAGCTTCTGTCTTCTCCATTAAAACTCAATGAATCTCTTGCATGTCTTTTATTAATATATTTCATTATCACCTCTTAACTCTATCAATATTGCCTTTTTTTTTCTCTGTTTTTAGTCGCTAAGTTATATCTGACTCTTCATGACCCCATGGACTGTAGTCTTCCAGGATCCTCTGTCCATGGGATTTTCCAAGCAAGGATACTGGCATGGGTTGTCATTTCCTCCTCCAGAGGATTTATATGGCCTTAGAAGTATTTTTATTTCTAAAAGCACTGACTATACATGTTTAATAGGTATTTCATAATATATACCAATAACCCAAGTTATATTTTAAACATTCTATTCATGCATTTCATCTATAGCTTGCTTTATGTCTCAATATACACATCCCTCCAAATTAATAAATGTAACATATCAAAAAAATAATTTATTATTTTTCTTTTCATACCTATCTGTAAAACTCTTTCCCAAATTCCTGGCTCAAAACCTTAATATGTTCCTCTTTTTAGTTGCTATGTTCAGCAACCTGATAGGGTCTTTCAATCTGATTTCCTGAATATCAGTTGCAATTTTATCATCAATCCTTTCTGAAAATGGCTACTCTTACTGTAAAAATTTCTCGAATTTTGTTCAGAGTTCCTAAAATTATCTATGTAAAACATAAATATTCTCTTGTCATTTGTTACATATGTATTTTGTATACTTAACCTATTGCCTACAGGATTCAGAACAAAGCATACGTTCTATGCTATGGTCACAGTTTTTGGTCACTTCCTTATACTAGTCAAGTCTTTTGCTCTAAATAAAGTTCATTATTCACAATATTCTTGAATATTTTCTACTTCTCAACTTCTCTGACTTCTTTATTGTTCTCCTTTTCTTTTCCAGAAAATTCTCTACTTACTTTCCCTTCTACACATACCAAATCTTGCTTCTCCCTCACAAGTGTTGTCTTCACATTAATGTATTTTTCTATAATCCTCAGATGGACTTAGTTTCTCATCTTTGACTTAGCCACTCATACTTAGAATGTCAGTATTCCAAAGCATTTTGTCAGTCAATCTCTTTTGATATTCATTCTTTTATAAACCTTATCTGCCAGTCAAAGGATGGTTCATCTTTCAGTGAGTTTAAGCATATAGTCATTTCTACACTATCTTTAAACACAGATAGAAATAAGATCTCAATAGAAATATCTTATGCTCTTAGAAGAAGAGAAAGAGTGAAAAGAAAGAAAACTAAAATAGTAAAGGTCATTTCCATGTCAAACCATTTAAAGAAACTACTGGGAGAAGTAACTATACTTCTGTTATCAATTTATAGTCTTTTGTTATTATGAACATCTGCTGCCTATTAAGCTAGAATAAACAAGCAAACCTAACGAACCATGTAGCTTCTTACCAAGGAGGGAGGTGAACAAGGAACAGCCTGGCCTTTACCTTGTAAACTCCATTAATGTCATTTAAGAGTTCTGAGGATGTGAAGATGATAGTAGATAATGTACTTTGAAAAACTGAGGAAGAGAGAGATAGATGAGATTGTCTTGATGGGTAATCTGAAAATAATAGAATGCATGGGGGAAAAGACAGTAGTACAACCAGCATCATTTTCTGAGAGAAATTTTGGAGAGAATTCTAACACAGAATCTGTTGGATCCCAACGTTGAAAGGGGAAGTGGAACAAGATGTGTGTGAATAATTGAGGGGTAGCTAAAAAGACATTTTTCTTTTTAGAAAAGAAAAGTGTGCCCTTCAGTGTGCCCCCTTTACATTCCATACCTGCAAAAAACTGGCAACTCTGATGGTTTCCTTACAGTAAATTTGAAACAATTCAGAGAATACATTTTTGTTTTACAGGTGTCATAATTAAGGAGAGGAGAGGATTTAGACGTATTCCAAAGAAGTCATAAGAATCTTCATTTTTAGGACTACATTAAAGGTTATTTGCAATTTCATAAAAATGGAAATCTATCCTAGAAAACTCATTTACACTGTGTAGTAGGTGCTTTTACTCTAATACAGTTCTTTTCAGTTGATCAGTAGTGTAAAACTCTTTGAAATCCCATGGACTGAAGCACACCAGGCTTCCCTGTCCATCACCAGCTCCCAGAACATGCTCAAATTCATGTCCATTGAGTTGGTCATGGCATTCAACCATCATCCTCTGTTATCACCTTTTCCTCCTGTCTTCAATCTTTCCCAGCATCAAGATGTTTTCAAATCAGTCAGTTCTTCACATCAGGTGGCCAAAATACAGGAGTTTCAGCTTCAGAGTCCAGTGAATATTCAGGACTGATTTCCTTTAGGATTGACTTGTTTGAACTCCTTGTTATCAAGGAGACTCTTGACAGTCTTCTCCAACACCATAGTTCAATAGCATAAATTCCTCAGCACTCAGTTCTGTGTACGGTCCGACTCTCACATCCATACCTGACTACTGGAAAAAAAGATAGCTTTGACTAGACAGATCTTTGTTGGCAAAGTAATGTCTCTGTTTTTTTAATATGTTGCCTAGGGTGGTCATAGCTTTTCTTCCAAGAACCAAGCGTCTTTTAATTTCATGGCTGTGGTCACCATCAGTGATTTTGGAGCTCAAGAAAAGAAAGTCTGTCACTGTTTCCACTGTTTCCCCCACCTATTTGCCATGATGTGATGGGACAGGATGCCATGATCTTAGTTTTTTGAATGCTGAGTTTTAAGTCAGCTTTTTCACTCTTCCATTTCACCTTCATCAAGAGGCTCTTTAGTTCCTCTTTGCTATCTGCCGTAAGAGTGGTGTCATCTGCATATCTGATGTTAATTAGCATTTCTCCCACAATCTTGATTCTAGTTTGTGCTGCATCCAGCCTGGCATTTCACATGATATAGTCTGTATATACATGGGCTTCCCTGGTGGCTCAGAGGTTAAAGCGTCTGCCTGCAATACAGGAGACCTGGGTTCGATCCCTGGTTTGGGAAGATTCCCCTGGAGAAGGAAATGGCAACCCACTCCAGGATTCTTGCCTGGAGAATCCCATGGATGGAGAAACCTGTTGGGCCACATTCCACGGGGCCTCAAAGAGTCGGACACGACTGAGCGACTTCACTTCACTACCTCACTTCAGTCTGTATATAAGTTAAATAAGCAGGGTGACGATATACAGCCTTGACGTATTCCTTTCCCAGTTTGAAACCAGCCCATTGTTTCATGTCCAGTTCTAACTGCTGCTTCTTAACTTGCATATTGATTTCTCAGGAGGCAGGTAAGGTGGTCTGATATTCCCATCTCTGGAAGAATTTTCCAAGCTTGTTGTGATCCACACATTCAAAGGCTTTGACGTCATCAATAAAACAAAAATAGATGTCTTTCTGAAACTCTTTTGCCTTTTTTATGATTCAAAAGATGTTGGCAATTTGATCTCTGGTTCCTCTGACTTTTCTAAATTCAGCTTGAACATCAGAAAGTTCTTGGTTCATGTACTGTTGAAGCCTAGCTTGGAGAATTAGGAGCATTATTTTGCTAGTGTGTGAGATGAGTGCAATTTTGTGGTAGTCTGAACATTCTTTGGCATTGCCTTTTTTTGGAATTAGAATGAAAACTGACCTTTTCCAGTCATGTGGCCACTGCTGAGCTTTCCAAATTTGCTGGCATATTGAGTGCAGCACTTTTACAGCATCAGCTTTTAGGATATGAAGTAGCTCAACTGGAATTCCATGACCTCCAATAGCTTTGTTCATAGTGATGCTTCCTAAGGCCCACTTGACTTTACATTCCAGGATGTCTGGCTCAAGGTGAGTGACCATATCATTGTGGTTATCTGGATCATTAAGAACTTTTTTGTATAATTCTTCTGTGTATTTTTGCCACTTCTTCTTTATATCTACTGCCCCTGTTAGGTCCATACTATTTCTTTCTTTTGTTGTGCCCCTCTTTGCATTAAATGTTCCCTTGATATCTCTAATTTTCTTGAAGATATCTCTAGTCTTTCCCATTCTTTGTTTCCCTGTTTCTTTGCATTGATTACTGAGGAAGGCTTTCTTATCTCTCCTTGCTATTCTTTGGAACTGTCCATTCAGATGGGTATATGTTTCCTTTTCTCCTTTGTCTTTAGCTTCTCTTGTTTTCTCAGCTATTTGTAAGGCCTCATTTTGCCTTTTTACATTTCTTTTTCTTGGGGATGGCCTTGATCACACCTCCTGTACAATGCCATGAACCTCTATCCATATGTATTCAGGCACTATCTTTATCAGACTTAATCCCTTGAATCTATTTGTCACTTCCACTGTATAATTGTAAAGGATTTGATTTCGATCATACCTGAATGGTCTAGTGCTCTTCCTTACTTCATTTCTGAATTTTGCAATAAGGAGTTCATGATCTGAGCCACAGTCAGCTCCTGGTATTGTTTTTTCTGACTGTATAGAGCTTCTCTGTCTTTGGCTGCAAAGAATACAATCAGTCTGATTTCAGTATCAACTATCTGATGATGTCCATATGTAGAGGCTTCTCTTTTGTTATTGGAAGAGGGTGTTTTCTATGACCAGTGCATTCTCTTGGTAAAACTCTTTGTTAGCCTATGCCCTGCTTCATTTTGTACTCCAAGGCAAAACTTGCCTGTTACTCCAGGTATCTCTTGGTTTCGTACATTTCATTCCATCTTGTGATGTAAAGAACATCTTTTTTGGTGTTAATTCTAGAAGGTCTTGTAGATTATCCTAGAACCGTTCAAATTCAGCTTCTTCAGTGTTAGTGGTTAGGGCATAGACTTGGATTATTGTGATACTGAGTGGTTTGCCTTGGAAACAGAGATCATTCTATCATTTTGTAATTCTGTCATTTTACTCTAATTCCCTAAACCGTACATATGAAAACATTAACAAAATTATGACTCATTCAAAGAAGAAACAATCATGAAAGGAGAGAACTGCATAAAGAACAAAAGAAAATATATACATATGTTTTAAAAAATAGGAAAATGCAAAGAACAGAAAAGAAAAAAAAATACATTTGAGAAATAAAATTGAGAACACATTTCACAAAATGATACAAAAGCAAGAAAAATTAATGAAAACCAGAGGATTAATCTAAGCAACTCAATATTTTAATGAGACGCTCATAAAGAGAAAACAAAATTGTGGGAAAGAAATTGCAAGATTATTCCACAAGATTTAAAAATAATATTTTCAATGTTAATAGTATGTGCTGAGTGCTCAGTTTAATGAATTAAAAAGTCTCATGCTGAGATGAACTATGATGAAATGTGTACCAACAAGGATATATTTAAAAAAAGAAAAAAGAAAAAAAATTGTAAAAATCTTCCAGATGAGGAAAAAAAAATCCAAGCTTCATCAAAATACTGAGAATGAGATGGTATTAGACTCCTGAGCTGCAATAATAATGACTGTCAGAGAGCAAAACACTTGAATACTGCCAATAAATAATTTTCAAGAAATAATTCTATGCCCAGTCAAAAAAATATGGGAATAAGATAATTATATTCCTAGCATGGAAGGTCTTAATACTTTTACCATTCCCATACCCATTATTAAAAGCTAAAACTACATCCTTGTTTTAGTAAGTATAATAATATAAAAGAAATTGTGGCAGAATATTAGTTGAGCAATTAATAATAAAACCTTGATTATATTTGAAACCCAAAACACTAATTCACACATTCCAGTTGGCTACTGCTTCCTAATGAATCACTCCAAAACTTAGTGGCATAAAGCAACCATTACATTGCTAGATAGTTAGAATAGGAAAAAGGAGTCTAAAATGGTGGTGGCTAAAAGAGGAGAGTGAAAAAGTTGGCTTAAAGCTCAACATTCAGAAAATGAAGATCATGTCATCTGGTCTCATCACTTCATGGCAAATTGACAGGGAAACAGTGTCAGACGTTATTTTGGGGGGCTCCAAAATCACTGAAGATGGTGATTGCAGCCATGAAATTAAAAGACGCTTACTCCTTGGAAGAAAAGTTATGACCAACCTAGATAGCATATTCAAAAGCAGAGATATTACCTTGCCAATAAAGGTCCATCTAGTCAAGGCTATGGTTTTTCCCGTTGTCATGTATGGATGTGAGAGTTGGACTGTGAAGAAAGCTGAGCACCGAATAATTGATGCTTTTGAACTGTGGTGTTGGAGAAGAATCTTGAAAGTCCCTTGGACTACAAGGAGATCCAACCAGTCCATCCTAAAGGAGATCAGTCTTGGGTGTTCATTCGAAGGACTAATATTGAAGCTGAAACTCCAATATTTTGGCCACCTCATGCAAAGAGTTGACTCATTGGAAAAGACCCCGATGCTGGGAAGGATTGGAGGCAGGAGGTGAAGGGGATGACAGAGGATGAGATGGCTGGATGGCATCACCGATTCGATGGACATGAGTTTGAGTGAATTCTGGGAGTTGGTGATGGGGAGACCTGGCGTGCTGCGATTCATGGGATTGCAGAGTTGGACACGACTGAGCGACTGAACTGAACTGAAAAGACAATGAAGGGAAAAGCCAGTGAAAATAGAACAAAGGTAGGTCTGAGGATTGGAGTGAGGACCTCAGGTTAAAAACAAACTGCCCTCCTGGCTAGCCCAATTTACATAGGGCAGGCTCATGCGGGAGGAGACAAAAGTATAAGGAGGAAGCTTAAAAAAATTGAGGCTTATCTTCTCTTCCAGTCTTTTGGGTTGCCCTTTCCTGACACCTCCAGGATGTATTTTCCTTTGTTTGCCAATAAAACTGAGCTATAAAAGTAGTCTGTCCATCACTTCAAATTTTTGCTGTGGCAACACTGAGGGGGCTTTGTCTCTATTCTGTGCATTCTATCTGGGCCTCAGCTAGGAAGACCCAAAAGCTAGACATTGTTATTATATGTTCCAAGTTTCACTCACATGCTTAATACTGGCTGTTTTTTGAGATGCTAGTAAGATCTATTGCTAGAATACATGGCCTTTCAGCGTGTACTGGGCTTACTCACATTACAGTATCTGGGTTACAAGAGCAAATGGACTGAAGACCAGAAACTCACTGTAGTGCATTGGATGAGCTAGGTTTGAAACTTGTACTGTGTGAATTCTGCTATAATCACAAACCTATCCAGATTCAAGAGGAGGAAATATCTGCATTGTTTATTTGTAGTAAGAATAACCAATGATATGAAAGTGAATCATTTCTGTGAAAATTTTGGAAAGTTCCATTAAATAAAGACAGTTATTAGGCAAAAAACTTTATGTCATTCCTTTTTTCTTCTTCAAGCCTGGAACATGGATATGGTAATTATAGTAATAGTCGTTATTTTAGTCAATGAGTCAACTTGAACATCCATGGGGCATCTGCATTCAGTCATTTAATGACAATAGCAAACATCTAAGTATCCATTAGGTGCAAAACACTGTTCTGGATACCAGAGAAGCAAATATAATTAAGCCAAAAAGTGACATGAGATACCTAACTAACTATATAATTAATTAGCTTGTGTGTAGAGACGGTGGGAAGGAAATGTAGAAGAGTTAGTAGGAAATTGGTAGGTGATGATAGTGTTTTTAACTTGGAGTTGGTAGTAATGGAGGTAGCAAGAAGTGTTATAATTCTGTGTGTAATTTTGAAGACAAAACAAAGGAGATTTAATGAAAAAATGAAATGTGGAAATGGGAAAGCATACAAACAGTTAAATATGACTTCAAAATTCTTAATTTCAGCAACTAGGAATGATAGGTTTTCCATTTTCTGTGAAGAAAATTGTAGGAGTAGATTTCAGAAGGGAGATTTTCTAACATGTTTTATATTCAACCTTGAAATTTGAAATACTTGTTAGATTTTTAAGAGAGTTAATAAATTTGTACTTGGGACATATTAATCAGGATTTTAATAAAAACTAGAGCTATAAATAAGAAATTCATACATAAATGTTATTTAAATAGTAGAAATAGATTTAGTTATTAAGGGAGTTAATATAGATAGAGAAGGAAAGGATTCCAAGTCATTCCAGTGTTCAGAAGTTGGGAAGATGAGAAAAACAAGAAAGATTTCAGAACAGCATGCAGAATGGAAGAAAACTGTTATTTACTTGAAGCCAAGAAAAGAATATGTTTCAAGGAAGAAGCAATAAACTTGTCCAACACTGATGAGTCCTAACAAAAGAGGGAGGATGAGAATTTTATACTGTGTGCATTAATGTAAAAAGATCATTAGAGACATTGACAAAAGTAGTTCCAATGAAGTGATAACACCAAAGCTTCATTTGTATAGATTTTTAAATATTGGAGACAAGCATAGCAAAGCTTTTCAAAAGTTTTGCTGTGGGAAAAAAAAAAAAAAGGTGATGCCATGGGGATTTTTTTATAAAGGACAATTATAAACATTTATACATGATGGGAATGATTCCATAGAAAATTTTATATTAATTTTATAGGAGACCTTGTCTAACTGTTGGCACAGTATGCATAAGTATGTCAGAAATGATGAAATTAATTTTTATAAAAGGAAAGAACTCAGCCTTGAGAGCATGAACTGTTCATCTAGGAGGAAGGCAGAGTATGGTATGTAGGAATGTTAGTGAGTAGGTGGTAGTATATTTTGTGGAATTTATCTTTTGATTATTTTATCTCTCAGGAAAATAGAAGGTAAGGTTACTGAGAGTAAGGAGACAAAGGAAGTGAGGGATGAATGCAACAGGAAATGCAGTATGCATTATTCCTTTAGGAGAACAAAAGAGTGCATGGAAGAGCAAAATCTGGTAGAACAGTGGCAATGTCACACTCCAACTTGAGGTTCATGATCATGATTTTTAAGTGAGAACAGTCAGAGTGAGTTGATGTCCATCTGTCTACAGCAGCATAGATGCTTTGGAGCATGGAGCTTTGCATGTGAATGAGACAGAGTGAGGACAAAGAGTGAGTGGAACATTGGGATTGGTATGGCAAATGGGCTTGACAGATGTTTTTATCATCTTTCTTCTTGGGAGCCAAATGGATTGGGCTGAAAAGTTTAAAACTACATTTTCCAGATGCCCTCAGATCTAGTTTCAGAGGCACAACTGAATCTAGAATAAATCTATGCCTGGGAGAGACAGAGGCTGTTTTCTGGCTACTCGTGTCTGTTTTCTGCTGGCAAGCAAGGTTGTGAAGTTTGGGGACTGTCAGCAGTCAATAGCTAATGCTGGGGAGAAGTTTCAGCAGAGATGGTGGCCGGATTGTGCGTTAACACATTCATTGACCAAATTCGCATGTTTGTTGAGAGATATTTGGGACAGCAGAAAAGTTTCCTAATCCTAGATTCCTGAACTTGTGTTCACAACTGCAGATCACCACATCACTGCTTATGTTCTTGAACTGCATTGTTCAATACTGCCCAATTATTTTTCTTCTTCTTCTTTTCTACTAATCGTATAAGAGTTTGAAGCTCTCTAGACAATCAGACTTTCCAATATGAGCCACTAGATAGTGTCCCTGCACACTTAGGGTGACTTCAGATACCAGCTGTCCAGAACATCCTAGATTGCAAGCTACTGCTCTATTTATTATTAGCACTTCATTTTATAATATAAGGTATTATAAAAATGATAAAATTTATACCTGCTGTATTGCTTTTGAAGCCTAGGTTGTGAAAATGGGAATAATGTTTTTTAAATGCTACAAGAAGAAATTGAAGATACATTTTAGATATGAAAGTGAAGTTGCTCAGTCGTGTCTGACTCTTTGCGACCTGTGGACTGTAGCCCACCAAGCTCCTCTGTCCATGGGATTCTCCAGGCAAGAATACTGGACTGGGTTGCCATTTCAAAATAGATCAAAACTATGTATCTTATAGTTTTATAGGTTTTTTCATTGAAATTAATTTGTAAATATCCAATAAAAAATAACTTCATGTTCTACATAATTTCATTATGTAAAAGATAATATAAACAATTGTTTGGTAACAAACACATTGAAATCTTTTCATATAATTGAACTTTATTTCATTTTAGGAATCTTGGTGAAATATAGAAATCATATCAGAAGTCAGATACCTTTTCCAGGCTCCCACGTTGCTAGGTTGAGGTGAAAGAACCAGGCTCCACTAATCAGCTGCATCTACCCAAGATATTTGAATCTTAGATGAGTGCAGTAAGGAAAAAAAAAAAAAATAATAATAATAATAATAATAATAACTCATGAAATCCATTCCTAGAGAATGACAGCTGCTTCAAAGTTTTCCAGAAACATTGGTGACATTCTGTTGGATTACACTAGCTTTGGTGATTTATTGTTAGCTCTATTGCATATGTCTGTTTGTATGTCCATTTTAGAAATATTTAATCTACTTTCATTAACTTTGAACTTCGTTTTTAGCAACAGAGAAGGGCATCAATTTTATGATAACTATGGCAACTCACTCCAGTGTTCTTGCCCAGAGAATCGCAGGGACTGGGGAGCCTGGTGGGCTGCTGTATATGGAGTCACACAGAGTCAGACATGACTGAAGTGACTTAGCAGTAGCAGCAGCAACATAATGAATATGCATGGTGATTTTTCTGATTTCTGTTTCCTAAAAATAAAAAAGAGATAAGTTGCAAAATGGACTGACAGAAAAAGGAGAAGAAAGGGAGCCAAGGTTAAATTTGAAATTTGGAAGCAAATTTTTAAAGAAAATAATAAATCATGCAACAGGATCATATTCAGACAATAAGTTGAAGTTTAGATTGTAAAATTATTTACTCTTGATATAATTATTTATCAGCTAACCTTACCAACTACAACATTTGAAGACTAGCATTTGTTCATATCTTGAAGCACAGCAGCTGCAACAGACTGCACAGAAGCACAGTCGAGAGGAGCGACACCATGTCTGAGGTCAGGGGCGGTGGCCAAAAAGAGCAAACTCACATCCAAGCAGCGGTGGCTGCGCAGGTGCAAGAGGGTAAAGAGGAGCTACTCCACCTTCAAGGTCAGGAAGGGCAACTCGTTCAAGGTAAGGAGCAGCAGAAGCACTTTGCTGGAGCAGCCGTGAAGCAATACCCCACGTCCAAGGTAAGAGAAACCCAAGGAAGATGGTAGATGTTGCAAGAGGGCATCAGAGGGTAGACACTGAAACCATAATCACAGAAATCTAGGCAATCTGATCACACAGACCACAGCCTTGTCTAACTCAATGAAACTAAGCCATGCATTGTGGGGCCACCCAAGATGGGCGGGTCATGGTGGAGAGGTCTCACGGAATGTGGTCCACTGGAGAAGGAAATGGCAAAACACTTCAATATTCTCGCTATGAGAACACCATGAACAGTATGAAAAGGCAAAATGATAGGATACTGAAAGAGGAACTCCCCAGGTCAGTCAGCTCAGTTGAGTTCAGTCGCTCAGTTGTGTCTGACTGTTTGTGACCCCATGAATTATAGCACACCAGGCCTCCCTGTCCATCACCATCTCCCGGAGTTCACTCAGACTCATGTCTATCGAGTACGTGATGCCGTCCAGCCATTTCATCCTCGGTCGTCCCCTTCTCCTCCTGCCCCCAATCCCTCCCAGCATCAGAGTCTTTTCCAGTAAGTCAACTCTTCACATGAGGTGGCCAAAGTACAGGAGCTTCAGCTTTAGCATCATTCCTTCCAAAGAAATCCCAGGGCTGATCTCCTTCAGAATGGACTGGTTGGATTTCCTTGCAGTCCAAGGGACTCTCAAGAGTCTCCTCCAACACCACAGTTCAAAAGCATCAATTATTTGGCGCTCAGCCTTCTTCACAGTCCAACTCTCACATCCATACATGACCACAGGAAAAATCATAGACTTGACTAGACGGACCTTAGTCTGCAAAGTAATGTCTCTGCTTTTGAATATGCTATCTAGGTTGGTCATAACTTTTCTTCCAAGGAGTAAGCGTCTTTTAATTTCATAGCTGCATTCACCATCTGCAGTGATTTTGGAGCCCAAAAAAATAAAGTTTGAAACTGTTACTACTGTTTCCCCATCTATTTCCCATGAAGTGATGGGACCGTATGCCATGATCTTCGTTTTCTAAATGTTGAGCTTTAAGCCAACTTTTTCGCTCTCCTCTTTCACTTTCATCAAGAGACTTTTAATCTCTTCTGCACTTTCTGCCATAAGGGTGGTGTCATCCACATATCTGAGGTTATTGATATTTCTCCCGGCAATCTTGATTCCAGCTTGTGTTACTTCCAGTCCAGCGTTTCTCATCATGTACTCTGCATTTAAGTTAAATAAGCAGGGTGACAATATACAGCCTTGATGTATTCATTTTCCTATTTGGAACCAGTCTGTTGTTCCATGTCCAGTTCTAACTGTTGCTTCCTGACCGGCAGACAGATTTCTCAAGAGGCAGGTTAGGTGGTATGGTATTCCCATCTCTTTCAGAATTCTCCACAGTTTACTGTGATCCAAAGTCAAAGTCAAAGTCTTTGGCATAGTCAAAAAAGCAGAAATAGATATTTTTCTGGAACTCGCTTGCTTTTTCCATGATCCAGTGGATGTTGGCAATTTGATCTCTGGTTCCTCTGCCTTTTCTAAAACCAGCTTGAACATCTGGGAGTTATCGGTTCACGTATTGCTGAAGCCTGGCTGGGACAATTTTGAGCATTACTTTACTAGCGCGTGAGATGAGTGCAATTGTACAGTAGTTTGAGCATTCTTTTGCATTGCCTTTCTTTGGGATTGGAATGAAAACTGACCTTTTCCAGTCCTGTGGCCACTGCTGAGTTTTTCAAACTTGCTGGCATACTGAGTGCAGCACTTTCTCAGCACCATCTTTCAGGATTTGAAACAGCTCAACTGGAATTCCATCACTAGCTTTGTTCGTAGTGGTGCTTTCTAAGGCCTACTTGACTTCACATTCCAAGATGTCTGGCTCTAAATTAGTGATCACGCCATCATGATTATCTGGGTCATGAAGATCTTTTTTGTACAGTTCTTCCATGTATTCTTGCCACCTCTTCTTAATATTTTCTGCTTCTCTTTGGTCCATACTATCTGTCCTTTATCGAGCCCATCTTTGCATGAAATGTTCCCTTGGTGTCTCTAATTTTCTTGAAAAAATCTCTAGTCTTTTCCATTCTGTTATTTTCCTCTATTTAGGTGTCCAATATGCTACTGGAGGTCAGTGGAGAAATAACTCCAGAAAGAATGAAGGGATGGAACCAAAGCAAAAACAATACCCAGTTGTGGATGTGACTGGTCATAGAAGCAAGGTCCAATGCTGTAAAGAACAATATTACATAGGAACCTGAAATATTAAGTCCATGAATCAAAACAAATAGGACATGGTCAAACAGGAGATGGCAAGAGTGAATATTGACATTCTAGGAATCAGCAAACTAAAATAGACTGGAAAAAGGTGAATTGAACTCAGATAACCATTATATCTACTACTGTGGCTATGAAGAAATGGAGTATCTATCACGGTCAAAAAAAGAGTCCAAAATGCAGTACTTAGATGCAATCTCAAAAATGACAGAATGATCTTTGTTCATTTCCAAGGCAAACCATTCAATATCACAGTGATCCAAGCCTATGCCCTAATCAGTAACACTGAAGAAGCTGAATTTGAACAGTTCTATGAAGACCTACAAGACATTTTAGAACTAACACCCCCCAAAAAATGTCCTTTTCATTATAGGGGACTGGAATGCAAAACTAGGAAGTCAAGAAACACCTAGAGTAACAGGCAAATTTGGCCTTGGGATATGGAATGAAGCAGGACAAAGACTAATAGAGTTTTGCCAAGAGAATGCACTGGTCAGAGCAAACACCTTCTTCTAACAACACACAAGAAGACTCTACACATGGACATCAAAAGATGGTCAACACTGAAATCAGATTGATTATATTCTTTGCAGCCAAAGATGGAAAAGCTCTATACAATCAGAAAAAACAAGGCTGGGAGCTGACTGTGGCTCAGATCATGGACTCCTTATTGCCAAATTCAGACTTGAAGAAAGCAGGGAAAACCACTAGACAATTCAGGTATGACCTAAAGCAATTCCCTTATGATTATACAGTGGAAGTGAGAAATATATTTAAGGGACTAGATCTGATAGACAGAGTGCCTAATGAACTATGGATGGAGGTCCATAACATTGTACAGGAGACAGGGATCAAGACCAACACAAAGGAAAAGTAATGCAAAAGGGCAAAATGGTTGTCTGTTACAAATAGTTGTGAAAAGAAGAGAAGCAAAAAGCAAAGGAGAAAAGGAAAGATAGAAGCATCTGAATGCAGAGTTTCAAAGAATAGCAAGGAGAGATAAGAAAGCCTTCTTCAGCAATCAGTGCAAAGAAGTAGAGGAAAACAACAGAATGGGAAAGACTAGAGATCTCTTCAAGAAAATTAGAGATACCAAGGGAATATTTCATACAAATATGGTCTCAATAAAGGACAGAAATGGTCTAGACCTAACAGAAGCAGAAGATATTAAAAAGAGGTGCCAAGAATACACAGAAGAACTGTACAAAAAAGATCTTCACCAGCCAGATAATCACCATGGTGTGATCACTCGTCTAGAGCCAGACATCCTGGAATGTGAAGTTAAATGGGCTGTAGAAAGCATCACTGCAAACAAAGCTAGTGGAGGTGATGGCATTCCAGTTGAGCTATTTCAAATCCTGAAAGATGATGCTGTGAAAGTGCTGCACTCAATATGCCAGCAAATTTAGAAAACTCAACACTGGCCACAGGACTGGAAAAGGTCAGTTTTCATTTCAATCCCAAAGAAAACAATGCCAAAGAATGTTCAAACTACCGCACAATTGCACTAATCTCACATGCTAGTAAAGTAATGCTCAAATTCTCCAAGCCAGGCTTCAGCAATAGGTGAACCATGAACTTCCAGATGTTCAAGCTTGTTTTAAAAAAGGCATAGGAACCAGAGATCAAAATGCCAACATCCGCTGGATCACAGAAAAAGCAAGAGAGTTCCAGAAAAACATCTATTTTAGCTTTATTGACTATACCAAAGCCTTTGACTGTGTGGATCACCATAAATTATGAAAAATTCTGAAAGAGTTGGGAATACCAGACCACCTGACCTGCCTCTTGAGAAACATATATGCAGGTCAGGAAACAACTGGCCATGGAACAGCAGACTGGTTCCAAATAGGAAAAGGAGTATGTCAAGGCTGTATATTGTCACCCTGCTTATTTAACTTATATGCAGAATGCATCATAAGAAACGCTGGGCTGGAAGAAGCACAACTGTAACCAAGATTGCCAGGAGAAATATCAATAACCTCAGATATGTAGATGAAACCATCCTTTGGCAGAAAGTGAAGAGGAACTAAAAAGCCTCTTGATGAAAGTGAAATAGAACAGTGAAAATGTTGGCTTAAAGTTCAAAATTCAGAAAATGAAGATCATGGCATCTGGTCCCATCACTTCATGGGAAATGATGGGGAAACAGTGGAAACGGTGTCAGATTTCATTTTGGCTGGCTCCAAAATTATTACAGATGGTGATTGCCACCATGAAATTAAAAGATGCTTACTCCTTGAAGGAAGGTTATGGCCAACCTAGATAGCATATTCAAAAGCAGAGACAATACTTTGCCAACAAAGGTCTGTCTAGGCATGGCTATGGTTTTTCCAGTGGTCATGTATGGTTGTGAGAGTTGGACTGTGAAGAAAGCTGAGCACTGAAGAATTGAAGCTTTTGAACTGTGGTGTTGGAGAAGACTCTTGAGAGTCCCTTGGACTGCAAGGAGACCCAACTAGTCCATCCTAAAGGAGATAGTCCTGGATGTTCACTGGAAGGACTGAGGTTGAAGCAGAAACTCCAATACTTTGGCCATCTATGTGAAGATCTGACTCATTGGAAAAGACCCTGATGCTGGGAGGTTTGGGGGCAGGAGGAGAAGGGGACGACAGAGGATGAGATGGCTGGATGGCATCACCGACTCGATGGACATGAGTTTGGGTAAACTCTGGGAGTTGGTGATGGACAGGGATGCCTGGCATGCTGCGATTCATGAGGTCACAAAGAGTCAGACTCGACTGAGTGACTGAACTGAACTGATATCTTGATTTTCTGCTTTTCACACTGTTCATGGGGTTCTCAAAACAAGAATACTGAAGTGGTTTGCCATTTCCTTCTCCAGTGGAGCACGTTTTGTCAGAACTCTCCGCCATGCCCCATCTGTCTTGAGTGGCCTTACATGGCATGGCTCATAGCTTCATTGAGCTAGACAAGACTGTGGTCCATGTGATCAGTTTGGTTAGTTTTCTGTGATTGTGGTTTTCATTCTGCCTGCCCTCTGATGGATAAGGATAAGAGGCTTATGGAAGCTTCTTGATGGGAGAGACCCACTGAGGGGGAAACTGGGTCTAGTTCTGTTGGGAAGAGGCATGTTCAGTAAATCTTTAATCCAATTTTCTGTTGATGGGCAAAGCTGTGTTCCCTCCCAGTTGCTTGACCTGAGGCCAAACTATGGTGGAGGTAATGAAGATAATGTTGACCTCCTTCAAAAGGTCCCATGCATACCCTTCTGCACTCACGCCTCTGCTGGAGACTTTTGGACAGTCATGGGAATGTCTGGGTCAGTTTCCTGTGGGGTCACAGCTCCTTTCTCCTGGGTCCTGGTGTGCACAAGAGTACATGTCCTTCTAATTCAAGCTATGTTTTTTCCAGTTGTCATGTATGGATGTGAGAGTTGGACTATAAAGAAAGCTGAGTGCCAAAGAATTGATGCTTTTGAACTGTGGTGTTGAAGAAGACTCTTGAGAGTCCCTTGGACTGCAAGAAAATCCAACCAGTCCATCCTAAAAGAAATCAGTTCTGAATATTCATTGGAAGGACTGATGCTGAAGCTGAAACTCCATTTGGCCACCTGACGTGAAGAACCAACTCACTGGAAAAGACCTTGATGCTGGGAAAGATTGAAGGCAGGAAGAGAAGGGGAGAACAAAGGATGAGATGGTTGGATGGCATCATCAATGCAATGGACATGAGTTTGAGTAGGCTCTGGGAGTTGGTGGTGGACAAGGAAGCCTGCCATGCTCCAGTCCATGGGGTTGCAAAGAGTTGGACACAACTTAGCGACTGAACTGATTGATTATGTTAACTGAAAAAGATGTACAACTTGAGAGTTGTGGGTTAGATTTTATCTGGGGAAAAATTAGGACTGCAGCCTGCGAGGCAGCATCTCAGATAGCTCTGAAAGACTACTCCAAAGTGGCAGTGGGGAAAAGTCAATATATAAGGTTTTGGTAGAGAGGGAGTTCAGTGCCATGAAGCACTCATTTTACAAAAGTTTTTTGTTAGTCATGAGGATCTGATGTCACCATGAAGGGATTTAGTGCTCCCTCAGGGATTGTTGAATGTCAACAGCTATAGTAGCATGGGGTTCAGTCTCTGTAGAGGCAGATGGCAAATGTCTTTTCTATTCAGTCTTTGGCAATGCTCTTCATAAGTGCCAATTTGTAGTTGACAATTGCAATGTCTTACAGGACAAAGAATATGTTTTAAAATCATGTTTCCAGTTGAAATTTGAAACTCCTCTGCCAACTGGGTTGTTCCAACGGATCTGACTCTCTGAATTTCTGTTTTGTTTTTTATTAAGTTTTATAACAGTTCTCATTGAAAAGAGTTAATGAGATTAATTGAGGCACATTTCAATAATCGTATAGAATGTCATTTGTTAATTTCCTTTCCTCTTTGTTTTCTTCAAAACCAAATTTAAAGCAATTTTAATTTAACAGAAAATCTAAGAGTTACTCTGATTTCATTTAAAATGTTAACTAGATAACATATATGAATAATTAACATTATATTAATATTTTATTTGTATGGTAGCATGAGTTATTACCTCCATGATTCAACTTGTCAAAGTAAAGGTTATAGTTTTGAAATATGTACAATATTTCAATTATATCATTTGCTTGTTTGTTCATTTCTCTTTAATCAAATAATATTTCTTGTCACCATTTTTGAAAAAAATTATATTCTATCAACTTTAGTAATAATTAAGCACTACAATATTTGCTTTCTCCTAATCAACTTCCATTTTCTATTATTAAATTCTGCAATTCTTTTCCAAATTTGACTGGCTCATTTTGGAAATCTAATTATTTCTTATGTCCAAAATGATAGAATGATTATTTTTCAAACTAGCAATTTTTGTTCTCAAGTTCCTTTTGCTTTTTCTATCTAGATTGGGAGAATTTATTCCATTTGCTATTAGAATAAAGGAAAACATATATCATTAATGACTGAGATACGTTTAGGAGCTTTATTTCAAGTTCTGCCTATTTCATTATAAATCAATGTCTATATAGATATTTTTTTGCATACTAGTAAGTAAAGAGAGTCAATTCAAATGGTTAGAATTTTTCTGGCTGAAACATATTCACCTCAGGAATGTGAAGTAAAATCCATTTTTAATCTGTGCTTATGGTTTAATATATTTGAATTTTTAAGCTTCATATAATTTTATTTTATGTAAACAATCTCCATTAACACAAAATATCCAAATAATCAGAATTCTTTATATGGGAGTTAGAAAGCATTGTAGTGAAAAACTGAGCATTGTTAAAACCACTGTTGTTCAGAGAGTATATGAATGGTTTAAGGATAAATTATACAGGTTTTGTGGAGAAGGCAATGGCACCCCACTCCAGTACTCTGGCCTGGTAAATCCCATGGACGGAGGAGCCTGGTAGGCTGCAGTTCATGGGGTCGCTAAGAGTCAGACACGACTGAGCGACCTCACTTTCACTTTTCACTTTCATGCATTGGAGAAGGAAATGGCAACCCACTCCAGTGTTCTTGCCTGGAGAATCCCAGGGATGGGGAAGCCTGGTGGGCTGCCGTCTATGGGGTCGCACAGAGTCGGACACGACTGATGTGATTTAGCAGCAGCAGCAGCATACAGGTTTTGAGATTTAAGCCATTGATTTCAGTCACATCACTACCACAGGAATCAATGGTGACTGATAGCTGCCTAGTAGAGCTATAAGTGGGATACTGGCAGTATATTCCAAACAGCCTTCAAGAAACAAATCTAGAAGAAGATATCCATCTGGAGAATGATGGAATATTTGTTTTCAAAAACTATTCAGTAACTCCATAAATTGGATATGACACAGAGCATGGACTGACCCATCCCTATAAAACAATTTGAGTTATTGCCCTTGTTTACGCTTGCTTCAAGGACATTTTGGAAGGGATAGTCTATCTCACCTGTGGTTGGAAATTTGCATATTCATACTTTGGAAAGCAACACACTATAGAGAAAGTTTTCTCAAATATCAAGACTCTGAGTTAACTCAGGGTCTTGTAAAATTATATGTCCTTCTTCAGGTGAGCCTGGGGTGAAGTTTAGGAGTCTGCATTTCTAAGCAAGCTCCTAGGTGATACTACATTGCTAATCCATAGGTCATTCAGTTCACAGATGTTAGAGTAGCAAGCAAGCATAAAAGGAATCAAGGAACACCAATATAAAATAAAATTTTAAAAAGAGTGACTTAATCATGACACTGAACAACAGAAACCAAAATGTGAGTCAACCTATAAATACTCTCCTTCTCCCTTTCCAGATTCCCTTTTTCCTCTCTGGCTTAACTTGTACATTTCTTCCAAGAGGATAGCCATCAATTCACCAGTTTAGATAGGTGGCTCAGATGGTAAAGCCTCTGCCTACAATGCAGGGGACCTGGGTTTGATCTCTGGGTCAGGAAGAACCGCTGGAGAAGGAAATGGCGACCCACTCTAGTACTTTTGCCTGGAAAATCCCATGGACACAGTTCACAGGGTCGCAAAAAGTAACAGGACTGAGTGATTTCACTTTCACCAGTTTGAAGAAGTGAAGAAGTGAAGTGAAGTCGCTCAGTTGTGTCTGACTCTTTGTGACCCCATGGACTGTAGCCTACCAGGCTCCTCCGTCTCTGGTATTCTCCAGGCAGGAATACTGGAGTGGGTTGCCATTCTTATAAGGTGCATGATTAATCATTAGTTAAGGACAAAAGGAAATTAAAAGTTTTTCTTATGTTAGAGTTATCTGTCTTCTATATACAGAAAAATCGTCAAGTTTGGCAACTGAAGCATTTATTTCAAAATCTATTATCTTCTTTACCATTTAGGTGAAGTTAAGGAAGTGAGCTATTTTCTGGGCTTGCTCTCTGTTTCTCTAGATACAAAATGTTAAAGGATGTTGTATGGGTTAAATAATACGTGTAAAGTTTGACACTCATTAAATATCTTTGTCCAACAATTCTTAAAATATTTTCTAAACATTGTGTTTTTTTGATAATCCTGGACAATTTTTGGTCTAGTTCATAAGAATATTTTCCCTTAACTATATTTTCAAATGAATGTAATTTTGGAAAGAAAATTATTACTTACTAATTGTTATTTAGTTAGCCATGTGGTTTTTAAGCAATGTCTGGTTATCTAAGAGTTAGTTATCTGCAATTTTTTTTTTTTTTTAATCTACTTGCAACTACTATATCCTCCCAAAACAAAAAACAGTTTCAGGACAAAAGTCATCTCTAACGTTTAAAGGATTCACTTTCTTTATTTTATTTTTTTTTTAACATGTATAGAGGAGAGAACTACCTTTAAACCAGTCAATGACTAACATATAATTAGAAATTTTTAAGGCACTTATTCAACTTCTCTATGTGGAATAATTATCAACTTGGCACCTGATAATAATATTTTCAAAGCCATTATTTACCAGCTCAACTCTGTAAATTACATATGTATGGAAAGTTCCTTCTTGTTATCAGTGGGTTCTGACGAGCAGCCCTGGACCTGGCTACTCATTCATGTGGGTTTCCCTCATGGCTCATACAGTAGAGGATTTGTCTGTGATGCAAAAGACCTGGGTTTAATCCTTGGGTCAGGAAGATCCTCTGGAGAAGGGAACAACAACCCACTCCTGTATTCTTGCCTAGAGAATGCCATGGATGGAGGAACCTTGCAGACTATAGACCATGGGGTTGCAAAGAGTTGGACACGGCTGAGCAACTAACCCTTTTCACTCATATATACTCTGAAAGTCAGAAGAAAGAAGTCTATATAGATTTACTTTACATTTGAACATATTACCCTCTTTCCTCTTCAACATATTACAAATTGAACACATTACATCAAGAATAAAATAAAATTTTGCATTTCTTTCCTGAAAACCAAGTAAACTACTACTTAATCAATGCATGATGCTATTTTCTTAATTCATAATAGTAACATATTCTATGAACTTATCAAATGCATATGTGTGGATTCCAAATGTATTTACATTTTAATTTTCAACTAAACTTGTTCACTTTAATTAAAATTATATAAACATCTCAAGGGCTTTTCTTATAATGTGTGTAGAAGATTTTAAATAGGAGGAAATCTAAATTGATGACATAATTTTTGGAAAAATTTTTCTGCTCTATTTAAACTACTAAAGAAACCAGTTCAATGGTTAATAAAGAAAACAATCAGAATTTTGCAGAAAAATTTTGAGGAAAGCAATTCTTCCCATGGAAATTAATTTTATAAGTCAATTCTAAAGGATTAATCTTTGGACAATTTTTAAAAATGGCAGAAATATCAAGAACCCTGATGCAAGAAATTACACAGGCAACTCTTCCAGCATTGGTAAAATTGAGGCTCACAAAACATGAAAGGATTCCACTTCCAAATTGCTCAGAAACAGATGACTCACAAAGACCACCTAGTCTTTAAGCTTTATAACCAATGTTTGAGTGATAACAAAGTAGAAATTATGTAAGTATTTCAATATATCTTCTGATCATTTTATATAATTATGCATAGCAAACTGTATGAAATTCTAGTTAGATTATAAGTTCATTCACTCTCAACACAAACACTAAAGATTTTACAAAGTCCCTTTAGAGAAATCTCCATTTTCTAAATAGATGTGGAATCATGTGGAAACCTTATGCTACAGATTTCTTAACTGTTCATCATTCTAGGCTGTGCAGAGATGTTTGCCTCTCTACAAGTTTACTGTTTGCAGATCCACTTAGTACTTGGATATATCCATGCTTAAAGTCTATTTAATTGTATAGTAGCTATTATTTGAATATTATGAGAGTTTGCTTCCCTCGTGTAGTCAAAAAATTTTCTCCTGATTTATATCCGATTATATTTCATTTGGATCTTATCTCCTGTAGCTTGGTATCCTGTGTAGTATTCTCCTTCTGAATACTCTGTACAATGGTATGTATGTTTCCATAAGAAAGGGCTATTGTGCCTCTTTGATGGACAGAAACAGGAATTTCTCAAATAGGGGCAAAACTAGGAGTGAAACTACTATTCTGTAGCATTTCCTTTCTCTCTTATTTCATTATCTTATGACTACAGAATGTGTAGTATAGAGAAAATGCATTCATCTATTAACTTTCTCTGTATGTTTCCTCTTACAAATTGGGGGCAATATTGTATTTCAATGAATTGAATATACTATTATTGTAAGACATCATATGTAACACAGATAAAAAAGCAGCCAGTTAAATTATTAGACTACATGTCACTAAAAATATTGGAAAACATTTTAATCAATCCCACAAATCTATTATTACTTTGAAATGTCTTTCAAATATTTAAGGTATTTGACAGTTTCTTCTGCCTTTAGTAGTATTTCTTTATTCATGATAGGAATCTTGTTTTATGGATTTTAGGAGTAAGAAATTATACAGCCTCAAATCAGTGATTCTCAAACGTCAAGCATTACAAATTACCCAAGGATCTTACTTACTTAAAAAGTAAATTTTGGTTTAGTAGATCTGGAATGAAGCTAAGACTGTGTTTCAAACAAATACTTCCAGCTACCTGGGACAAGTGAGTAGAAAAGGTGTAACGTACTTGGTCAAAGCTTCCAAGGAAATTAGGATTTGTGTCGTTTTTCAAATGGTTAATATTTGCTTCACTATTTTTCACAGACTGTTCTTATTGACTAAAAAGATGCACAATGTGAGAGTTGCGAGTTCAGTTTTATTTGAGGCAAGATGAGGACTGCATCCCAAGAGACAGCACTGCAGATAGCTCTGAGAAATTGTTTGGAAAAGGTAGTGGGGGAAGGTCAATATGTACAGTTTTGGTGAAGCGGGAGTTCAATGCAATCAAGCACTTATTTAACAAGAGGGTTTCTGTTAGTCACGAGAACCTGATGTCATCATGTAGAGATTTAGTGTTTTTTTTTTAGGTATGGAGAGATGTAAAGACTGGGATCATGAAATCAGTTCCTGAAAATATCTATCTAAAGACCTATTCCACCAGATTCCCTGGAGCACAGAGTGCCTCATTCTCTACACTGAATTTCCTTTAGGGAGTGTTGAAGGCCAGCAGATGCAGCAGCGCAGGGTTCAGTCTCCACAGAGGTAGATGGCAAAGGCACTTGTTCAGTTGCTGGCAAATGCTCTTGGCAAATGCCAGTTTTCAGTTGACAAGCAGGTGCCAATTTGTAGTTGATTATTCTGTTTCTGTGCATGTCTAGGAATAAAGTAACTTTCTATTTTGATGTTTATTGTCTATGTTATGTTCATCATGTATAAAGGAAATTTAAACAAACATAGTACCAACGACCTACCAAGTTCAACTGAAATGATGGCAGTTTGAGAAGCTATGACCAAAGTTGTGCCAGGGAGTGACAATGTTGAATTGCCCCTGTGAGTGACAATGTTGAATTGCCCCTAAGCCTTATGCTCCTTGAAAACAAGAAGAGTTGAGAAATTCCCATACCATTTTGTCTTCTAAGAAACAGGCTGATGTCAAAAGACTACCCTGCCCTTGCATTTTCCAACATGGAAATTGCCTCCATTCTTCCCCAGAGCTCCCTGCTTTCCCTACCTCTATAAGACACCAGTCCTTTTTCCTTTACTCTGAGGCTTCCTCAGTAAAGAATGTTCTCCCTACTGCAGCTGCCAGAAGGAAATCTGTATAATTGTTCAGTTCATGTAGTTTTTCACAGCAGGCAGTGTCTATTTTCAGAGTATAGCACCATGGGTAAATACATGGATCCTAGAGTAAGATTAATTAGTTTTTAGTTCTGGTTCTTATTATTAGCTGTGTAACATTAGAGAAGAGATTAAAATAACTCCCTAAACCTCTAAATCTCCATTTCAACACAAATAAAACTTTATACAGTTACATCACTGTCCTACTCAAAAACTTGGATGCTCCCATTCTGCTTAGTGAAAGCCTAAAACCCATCTTTAGGGCATCATGACCCTTGAAGTGGCTCTCTCCCCTCTTCTCTCTTCTCTACTAGTCTTCCAGTCACTCTGCTCAAGCTACAAAGGCCTTTTGTTTTTCCCATTTTGGGGACTCATGAAGCCATGTCCAGTATCTAAACTATTCCTTATGCTGTTCCCTCCTTCCAAGATATCCACAGGTATTATCATGCTCAGTTTCTTCTCATCTCTTGGGTCTCCATTATAAAGTCACCTTCTCAAAAACGTGGAACCTCTTTCCTGAAATCCTATCTGAAATCCCTTTCCCTTCCTCACTATCTATTCCCTTCCCCACTATCTATTCCCTTCCCATGTTACAACACTCCCATATCTGTCATTCTAATGGGTTTTCTTACTGTTTCCTCATGAGAATGTAAATTCCAAATGGTGGAAGTTAGGGAATTTATGGAGCTCAGGAAAAAATGAAAGTGTGAGGCTTCTTGCTCAAACACAACTATAAAAACAAAGTTCTTTTTTGTCTGTGATCTCTCTTTCAACTTATACTGTTTTTATTTGCTACCTAACGTAATTCTAAGTAACTACTTCCCTTTAATGTATTAGCATGGATTTTACAGCTCATTTTTTTTTTTAATTTTTCATTTTGCAATGACAGATTAAATGAAACGTAAGAGTATTTAACTCAAGGGAAAAAAAGAAAAAGAAAAAGAACAGCAATAAAGAAACCAAATTATTCACACATACCATTCTATCCCAACTGGTGGAAATACTACACAATTCTACTCTTTTTATTTGACTTCTTGATACATGTACATTCTACCAATACCCTCTGTCTTTGGCCGACTGAAGAATAAGCAAGGAAAAGGAACTGTTGTTTTCAGAATCTTCCCCCTTCCTTCTGTCATTGTTTAGTGCATAGGTGGTTAGTGGCCTCTATAAATTCTTCTCCTAATACTTGCTTTGAGGCCTACTGAATCCTTGTCATTCAATGATCCACAAGAATTCTGTGGTCATAGGGCTTCAAGAATGGTATGTGTGAATCATGCAGAAAGGAAACATGCATATTGCATGGACCTCTTTCAAGTATGTTCTTTCTGCATTCTCACATCAACCTTCACATACCAAACAGAAGTTCAATGACAAAAGTAACATGGACATGGGGACAGCCAACCTAGCTCCAGTTTCCACTGCTCAGAAACTCTCAGATTGGTTTATTCTGTACTACTAATGACCAAATACTGCCTGGACATGTGGAAAAGAACAATTTTGGAAATACATGAACATATTGGTGAGGCTTATATCAGAGTACCTAAGTGGTAAGTTAGTTTTAATAGTGCTACTATAAGTAGTAGTATTATAAATAATACATGTTAGATAATTTCTAAGTTACTTCTGGAAAATGAGCAATATGTCTTAAGATCTTTTTGTGCATTCACACTAATCATAGGATTAGTTGTTGTGTATTAAAGGTTGGGATATATAAATTAATTAATTAGACTTACTAGCTTCTCAAGTAAAAGTTTTGGTGAAATAGGCTGAATTTAGTGGCAAAAATAATACTTTGGGTTAAATACAGTTTAATTACCTACATGTACATTGTATTCAATTACAATAAATGAAAGTCATAATGGTATATTAGGTTTCTGGAAAACATTAGCACTTAAATTTTGCTATATAATTCAAGACTTAGAATAAGGGGTGGTAACTTATCATTGAGGTCATCTTTCAACTCTGTTCCCAAATGTTTTTCTATGAAGAGGTAACCTAAAATCTTCCTCTTTCATGGAAAATTTCCAAGGCTCAAAGCACTAATGCAGTTAATATTAGCATTGGATGGGGACCAGTTATGCTGACATCTTCCATTTTTAAATAATTGAAAAGCCTAGATTCCCTTTATAACCTTGTTTCACAGAAGGTAGAATTAAATATCCCAATCTCTGCGCTCACATTTTTTTCTAGAATAACATCAAATTAAGTTGCCAGTAATCAATCTATTAATATCTGCAGAATACCTCTATGGATGTGTCAAGTAATTGAAGTGAGAGTCAAAAAGGTATATGATATTTTACCTGTATTCATGATGTTTTTTTAGAGACTGTAATGAGATATTTCAAAACAGTGTTTGTTTAATAACCAAAGAATAGTATTTATCTTAAGGTCTGGCCATGAATATGTAAGAAACAAAACAAAAAATACAGCTGCTTACAAATAAGTTTACATTTCTCTCACATGACAGCCTAAGTTAAGCATCCCAATAATGATGTGGGAGCTGCACAGTATTGGGAACTGTAAGGAAAAATAGCAGGTTGTGGGGAACAGTAGAGGGGAAGTGCTCAACAGAAAATTCATTGCCTAAAGTATATCCTTCAAAGTGATTTGATACTGATTCTATGGGGTGTATTTTATAACTCTATTAATTCTAGATAATTGGTGCCAGTGTAAAATGATTCTTCTCTATACATTGATAAATTAATTAGGTGTAAATAGACAAAGTATATTTTCCTACATTTGCCCTTATTTTCTTATTGTCTATAATACTCATATTTATAAATGCCCTATGCTTCAAATTCTTTTTTGAATTGATGATTAACCTTATCATTTTTTCATTAATGATCTAAATAAAATGTTAAATATATGTTAATTTTAATACCTGTAAGAGAGTCACTTCATTTAAACATGTTATCTTTTAAAAAACTAAAGAGCCTCCTGATGAAGGTGAAAGAGGAGAGTGAAGGAGCTCTATTAAAACTCAACATTCAAAAAAATAAAATATGGCATCTGGTCAAATCACTTCATGGCATGCAGATGGGGAAACAATAGAAAGAGTGACAGACTTTACTTTCTTGTACTCCAAAATCACTGCAGATGGTGACTGCAGCCATGAAATTAAAAGACACTTCTTGGAAAAAAAGGTATGACCAACGTAGACAACATATTAAAAAGTAGAGACACTACTTTAGTGACAAAGGTCCATATACTCAAAGCTGTGGTTTTTCCTGTAGTCATACATGTATGTGAGAGTTTGACCATAAAGAAGGCTGAGAACTGAAGAACTGATGCTTTTGAACTGTGCTATTGGAGAAGACTCTTGAGAATCCCTTGGACAGCAAGGAGATCAAACCAGTCAATCCTAAAGGAAATCAATCCTAAATAATTATTGGAAGGACTGATGCTGAAGCCCCAATATTTTGGCTAACTGATTCAAAAAGTCAACTCATTGTAAAAGACTTTGATGCTGGGAAAGATTGAAGGAAGGAGGAGAAGGGGACAACAGAGGATGAGATGGTTGGATGGTATCACTGACTCAATGGATATGATTTTAAGCAAGCTCCAGGAGATGGTGAAGGACAAGGAAGCCTGGTGTGCTGAAGTCCATGGAGAATTAAAGAGTTGGACATGACTGAGCAACTGAACAACAGCAAATTCCCCTGTCATCTCACTCATTGCCATGTTGTTGCCATCCACAACATACATTTTCCTTGTCAAAATGTAAAATGTGTGTTCTAGCTCCTGCTATCTTGTCTACATTCCTTCCCACAGAACTTGGAGAAGGCAAAGAAGAGAGTAAGCCTCTGTTCTCTTTGGGGGTAACATACTTTAGGTCCACTCATTTCTTATTGTCCAAGATTTAGTCAGACAGATTACTTACTAGCAATTGGACTGGGATATGTTGTGTCTGTCAGCTCAGTTCTGCGCCTAGCATCAAACTTTGAATTCTAATTACTGAAGGAAAAATGGAGCAATGGACATTGGCCAATAACTGTCGGTCTCTGCACAGTGGTTATATAGGGTGACCAAGATGACCTTAACTTTCTCTTCAGCTTCACTAACCTTTAAACAGTCTCCCTAGCTCTATGCACCTAATACTGCTTTTCTTAGAGCAATTATTTTAGAAATTGTATAACTGTAAATTCTTTCTCTTTCCCTTTAGATATAAACCTCTTTAAAAGTCTCTTGATCTACAAGTAAGAAATATCTTTCTCAAGAATGTAGGAACCATCCTGTTATAATATAATCTTCAGGGAAGATAGATCCCTAACTTCCAGGCTCTAGGAAAGGACAGAGGCCTTCAATGGGCCAGTGCTGTGAACAAACACAGATAGCCTCATCACAAAGAGAAGCATTTGCAAACCCTGAACTAATTCAGTGGGATCCACATGTCCCATTGATCTTTCTAACTCCTATCACTCTCCAGTACTGATACACTAGCTCAACATCTGTTGTTTGTCTAAGGGAGTTGAGTTCAGGCTGTATTCTGTTCTATTTATTCCATTGCAGTCATCTTGAACAATGTCTCCCTTCTCTGTATAACACTGTTCAGTCTGATTTTTGCTTTTGTAGGGGATTTGAAGACAGCAGGCATCACAATGTGCCCAAACTATCTAGGAAAATATCTGCATATAGAAAGGATTGGCTTGTGTCTTAATAGTTTAGTAGAACTTTCATAAATGGAAGGGTATAGAGATTCATGTTCCAGATTTATAAATAGTGTGCAATCTAGAGTAAAGAGTGTTTCTTCTGACACAAAGATTCAGCTACATAAGGTTCAAATAAACTCAGACACAGGCTAGTTAATAAGTGAAGTAGCTTAATGTAAAACAAATCAGGTGATGGGAACTCTTAACTCAATAGCTCATACCCTTTCTGTGAAGGAAGCCCTGTTCAGTCCCATCTGCTTGCTACTACATGGCTAGATTTCTTAATTTTTATAAATAAACTGGAATATGGACTTTTATTTTTCATCTCAATTTTATCTAAAGACAAAGAGGAGAGTGAAAAAGTTGACTTAAAGCTCAACATTCAGAAAACTAAGATCATGGTATCTGGTCCCATCACTTCATGGCAAATAGATGGGAAAACACTAGAAACAGTATCAGAATTTATTTTGGAGGGGGCTCCAAAATCACTGTAGATGGTGATTGCAGCATGAAATTTAAAAGACGCTTACTCCTTGGAAGGAAAGTTATAACCAACCTAGATAGCATATTCAAAAGCAGAGACATTACTTTGCCAACAAAGGTCTGTCTAGTCAAGGCTATGGTTTTTTCAGTGGTCATGTATGGATTTGAGAGTTGGACTGTGAAGAAAGCTGAGTGCCCAAGAATTGATGCTTTTGAACTGTGGTGTTGGAGAAGACTCTTGAGAGTCCCTTGGACTGCAAGGAGATCCAACCGGTCCATTCTGAAGATCAGCCCTGGGATTTTTTTGGAAGGAATGATGCTAAAGCTGAAACTCCAGTACTTTGGCCACCTCATGTGAAGAGCTGACTCATTGGAAAAGACTCCGATGCTGGGAGGAACTGGGGATAGCAGGAGAAGGGGATGACAGAGGATGAGATGGCTGGATGGCATCACTGACTCAATGGACGTGAGTCTGAGTGAACTCCAGGAGTTGATGATGGACAGGGAGGCCTGGCGTGCTGCAATTCATGGAGTCGCAAAGAGTCGGACACGACTGAGTGACTGGACTGAATTGAATCATTTCAAAGTGAGAAAAACACATAAGGGCTACAATCAATCATTAACCTACACAAATATGCTTTACTTTGTGTCTGTCCAAAAAAAAAATAAATAAATAAACAGCTAATATTTGAGGCATTAAGTAATAGAGAGGTGAGTTTACTTGGGAGGTGAATTACTTCTGAATTTTGTCATTGTGGCAACTTAATTTTTCTGAGTCTTAGTTTACCTTGTTTATCTCCAAAACCCAGATAATTACTAATACATAGGGTTGGTTTGTTGATGTTAAAACAATATACATAAAAATGTTTAGAAAATGGTAAAATGTGACTTAAAATATGAGTAAGAGTTTGTAACACAGAAATAAAACATGGAAGCACAGCCACTTGTCCAATGACCTTACAAAAGCCATAGCATATCCTGTTCATAAAATGAATATAAAAATACTACATCATAGGGCTATGGTAAAGATTAAACAAGATAATTCACAGAAGGTTTTCAGCGTGGTTTGTATTAAGTATGTAACAAAAGCCTTTAACTATCAGTAAGAATAGGAGTAGAATATACAACAAATTCTGATCCCCCTTAGGAATATTGGCACCTTCTTGAGAATAGCTAAAGCAGGGAAAAGAGCAAACAAACAAAACAATAATACCACAAAGGTTGCCAATTATCCTGTGGAATATTAATGCTCATTTTATGCTGATTCTGCTATAATGTTAATTGGGAATCCGGAGTCTTCCTTTATGCACATAATGAATATTCTTTCTCATGCTCTACTTATTCATCCCTGACAATTACTAAATTAATTACTTCAAATTGGAGCACATACCAATTTTTAACCCTTTATATCTGTACTCAACTTAGGAATTTAAATTTGGTTCTCTAAGTATTTTCACTATTGATTTAAGTGTGTAAATAAAATGCCTATAAAATATGATCAAAGGTCTTTTGAACATAATTATGTAGCAGATACAGGAAGATTTGAAAATGCAGTTCCTACAAGCAGCTTAGTTTGATCAAAAGCTGTCAATGCAATTTACTTCATATTGACATTCTTTGACCACTGTAGTTGTACAGCATGCAGACTTAAAACATAACTTTGAGGAATATGAAACCTATTCACTTGGCTGAAAAATAGTGGAAATCCATGAAGATATAAAATTTAATATGCAGACAAAATTTTTGCATTACTTAGTGACTTTCACCCAGGGTATCAACTGAATAGAGAGAGATAAATATATGAACAAGAACACGTCTATTACAACAAAACAGCATAGCTTTTGATGGTTAATAATAAAATCAGCAGGAAATTTTCATAATCTTGTACCAAAAATGTCAAATAATATCTCCCAAATACTTTGGTTAATAATAAAAACACCACAGTTTTTGATGGCTGGTAATTAAAATCAACAAAAGATTGTAACAAACTTACACCAAAAAAAAAAAAAAAGTTAAATAACATTTCAAAAATACTTTGGTTAATAATCCTGACTCTTTGAAAATCATTACAACTGCTAACAATTTTTTTTTTTAATTTAAAGGAAAACAAAGTGGATAATTTCCAAAAAAATGTTTTCTTATTTTTTGAATCTTACCATTTTTTTCTAATCTCACTAGGATGGATATATCCCACCTGGAGAATAGTAAATACTGTCATATTGATTTTCATGACCTTGAAAGCACATCATTCATGCATTAATAAGACAGCATCACAAAAGGCTATTTACTACCATAAGCACAAAATAAAAACATAGAGATAGGTTATTTATACAAAGAATATACTCCGTACAAGGAAGTATCTATCATTTTGTCTTAAAAATGAATAAAGGTCTGACTTATGCTACAACACAGATAAATTTTAATATTATGTTAAGGGAAATAAGGTAGGTATAAAAGGACAAAAGCTGCATGATTCTGACTCTATGACAAATGTGGTGGTGTTAGTCACTAAGTTGTATCCAACTCTTGAAATTCTATGGTAGCCTGCCAGGCTCCTGTGTCCATAGAATTTTCCAGGCAAGAATACTGGAGTGGGTTGCCATTTCCTATTCCAGGGGATCTTTCCAACCCTGGATTGAACCCAGGTCTCCTGTATTGCAGGCAGATTCTTTACTGACTGAGCTACTATGACCTACATAGATTAGTCATATTCATAGAGACAAAATGTGAAATGGTGGTTGCCAGGGGCTGGGAAGAAAAGGAATTACTGTTTAACGGATACAGAGTTTCAGTGTGAGTAGAAAAAAAAATTCTGAAAATGCATGGTGATAGATACACAGCATGTTGAGTGTAATTGAGGACAAATACAAGTATCTCCCAAACAGTTAAAATAATAAATTTTTATGTATATTGTTGTTCAGTCACCCAATCAGGTCCAACTTTTTGTGATCCCAAGGACTGCAGCACACCAGGCCTTCCTGGACCTCACCATCTCCTGAAGTTTGCCCAAGGTCATGCCCATTGCATCAGTGATGCCATCCATCCACCTCATCCTCTGATGCCCTCTTCTCCTTCTGTCCTTAATCTTTCCAGCATCAGGCACTTTTCCAATAAGTTGGTTGTTCGCATCAGGTGACCAAAATACTGGAGCTTCAGTATAAGTCCTTCCAAAGAGTATTCAGGGTTGACTTCCCCTAAGATTGACTGGTTTGATCTCCAAGGTTTTGCTGTCCAAGGGTCTCTTGGGAGTCTTCTCCAGCACCACATTTTGAAGGCATCAATTCTTTGGTGCTCTGCCTTTGTGACAGTCCAGCTCTCACAACTGTATGTGACAACCAGGAAGACCATAACCTTGACTATACTACTGACTTGACTTGACTATACTATTACTTGAATATACTATTACTTGTTTGGCAGAGTAATCCCTCTGCTTTTCAACACACTGTCTAGGTTTTTCATTCTTTTCCTGTCAAGAAGCAATCTTCCTCTAATTTCATGGCTGCAGTCACTGTCCACAGTAATTTTAGAACCCAAGAAGAAGAAATCTGTCATTACTTCCACCTTTTCCCCCTAGATTTGCCATGAAGTAATGGGGCTGGATGCCACAATCTTAGTTTGTCCCTTTGTTTTAATATTTAGTCTTAAGCCATCTCTTTCATTCTCCTCCTTCACCCTCATCAAGAGGTTCTGAAGTTCCTCTTCCCTTTCTGCTATCAGAGTGGTGTCATCTGCATATCTGAAGTTGTTGATGTTTCTCCTGACTATCTTGATCCCAGCTTGTAACTCATCCAGCCTTTCTCATGATGTGCTCAGCATAAACAAACAAGGTGACAGCAGACAGCCCTGTCTCCTTTTTCAATCTTGAACCTATCAGTGTTCCATACAGGGTTCAAACTGATGCTTCTTGGCCCGCATATAGGTATCTCAGGAGACAGGTAAGATGGTCTGGTATTCCCATCTCTTTAAGAGCTTTCCACAGTTAATTATGATCCACTGTCAAAGGTTTTAGCTCAGTAGATGAAACAGAGGTAGTTTTTTTTTTTTTTTGGGGGGGGGGGGAGGGGGATTGGGTGGGACTCCCTAGCTTTTCTGTGATCCAGTGAATGTTGGCAATTTGATCTCTGGTTCCTCTTCCTTTTCTAAACTCAGCATGGACATCTAGAAGTTCTTGGTTTGCATAATGCTAAAGACTAGCATGGCTTAGTTTCATTGAGTTAGAAAAGGCTGTAATCCATGTGATTAGACTGACTAGTTTTCTGTGATTATGGTTTGTGTGTCTGCCCTCTGATGCCTTTCACAACACCTACTATCTTACCTGGGTTTCTCTTACCTTGGATGTAGGGTATCTCCTCACGTATGCTCCAGCAAAGTGTAGCCACTGCTCCTTACCTTGGACGAGGGGTATCTCCTCACAGCTGCTCCTCCTTACCTTGAATGTGGAGTAGCTCCTCTCAGCCCTCCTGTGCCCATGAAACTAAGCCATACCGTGGGGGGCCACCCAAGATGGGTGGGTCATGGTGGAGAGGCCTGACAGAATGTGGTCCACTGGAAAAGGGAATGGCAAACCATTGCAGTATTCTTGCCTTGAGGACCCCACAAACAGTATGAAAAGGAAAAATGATAGGATACTGAAAGAGAAACTCCCCAAATTGGTAGGTGCCAAATGTGCTACAGGAGATCAGTGGAGAAATAACTCCAGAAGAAATGAAGGGATAGAGCCAAAGGAAACACAATACACAGTTGTGGATGTGACTAGTGATACAAGCGAGGTTCAATGATGTAAAGAGCAATATTGCATAGGAATCTGGAATGTTAGGTTCATTAATCAATGCAAATTGGAAGTGATCAAACAAGAGATGGCAAGGGCGAACGTCGACATTCTAGGAATCAGCGAACTAAAATGGACTGGAATGGGTGAATTGAACTCAGATGACCCTTATATCTACTACCGTGAGCAGGAATCCCTTAGAAGAAATGGAGTAGCCATCATGGTCAACAAAGAGTCCAAAATGGAGTACTTGGATGCAATCTCGAAAAAAAACAGTATGATATCTGTTCGTTTCCAAGGCAAACCATTCAATAACACATTAATCCAAGTCTATGCCCCAGGCAGTAATGCTGAAGTAGCTGAAGTTTAATGGTTCAATGAAGATCTACAAGACCTTTTAGAACTAACACCCCCAAAAGATGTCCTTTTCATTATAGGGGACTGGAATGCAAAAGTAGGAAGTCAAGAAACACCTTGGGTAACAGGCAAATTTGACCTTGGAATACGGAATGAAGCAGGGCAAATGCTAATAGAGTTTTGCCGAGAGAACACACTGGTCATAGTAAACGCCCTCTTCCAACAACACAAGAGAAGACTACACATGGACATCACCAGATGGCCAACACTAAAATCAGATTGATTATATTCTTTGCAGTCAAAGGTGGAGAAGCTCTATACCGTCAGCAAAAACAAGACTGGGAGCTGAATGTGGCTCAGATCATGAACTACTTATTGCCAAATCCAGACTTAAATGGAAGAGAGTAGGGAAAACCACTAGAACATTCAAGTATGAACTAAGTCAAGTTCGTTATGTTTATACAGTGGAAGTGAGAAATAGATTTAAGAGACTAGATCTGATAGAGTTCCTGATGAACTATAGACAGAGGTTCCTGACATTGTACAGGAGACAAAGATCAAGATCATCCTAAGGAAAAAGAAATGCAAAAAAAGCAAAATGGCTGTCTGAGGAGGCCTTACAAAAAGCTGTGAAAAGAAGAGAGGCAAAAAGCAAAGGAGAAAAGGAAAGATATAAGCATCTGAATGCAGAGTTCCAAAGAATAGCAAGGAAAGATAAGAAAGCCTTCCTCAAGGCTCAATGCAAAGAAATTGAGGAAAACAACAGAATGGGAAAGACTAGAGATCTCTTCAAGAAAATTAGAGATACCAAGGGAATATATCATGCAAAGATGGGCTTGATAAAGGAGAGAAATGGTATGGACCTAACAGAAACAGAAGATATGAAGAAGAGGTGGCAAGAATACACAGAAGAACTGTACAAAAAAGATCTTCAAGACCCAGATAATCACAATGGTGTGATCACTCACCTAAAGCCAGACATCCTGGAATGTGAAGTCAAGTGGGCCTTAGAAAGCATCACTATTGAACAAAGCTAGTGGAGGTGATGGAATTCCAGGTGAGCTGTTTCAAATCCTGTAGATGATGCTGTGAAAGTGCTGCACTCAATATGCCAGCAAATTTGGAAAACTCAGCAGTGGCCACAGGACTGGAAAAGGTCAGTTTTCATTCCAATCCCAAAGCAAGGCAATGCCAAAGAATACTCAAACTACTGCATAATTGCACTCTTCTCACATACTAGTAAAATAATGCTCAAAATTCTCCAAGCCAGGCTTCAGCAATACATGAACTATGAATTTCTAGTAGTTCAAGCTGGTTTTACAAAAGGCAGAGGAACCAGAGATCAAATTGCCAACATATGCTGGGTCATCAAAAAAGCAAGAGAGGTCCAGAAAAACATCTATTTCTGCTTTATTGACTATGCCAAAGCCTTTGACTGTGTAGATCACAATAAACTGTGGAAAATTCTGGAAGAGATTGGAATACCAGACCACCTGACCTGCCTCTTGAGAAACCTATATGCAGGTCAGGAAGAAAAAGTTGGAACTGGACATGGAAGAACATACTGGTTCCAAATAGGAAAAGGAGCACGTCAAGGATGCAGATTGTCACCCTGCTTATTTAACTTCTATGCGGAGTACATCATGAGAAACTGGGCTGAAAGAAGCACAAGCTAGAATCAAGATTGCTGGGGAAAATATCTATAGCCTCAGATATCCAGATGACACCACCCTTATGGCAGAAAGTGAAGAGGAATTAAAAAGCCTCTTCATGAAAGTGAAAGAGGAGAGTGAAAAAGTTGGCTTAAAGCTCAATATTCAGAAAACTAAGATCATGGCATCCAGTCCCATCACTTCATGGCAAATAGATGAGGAAACAGTGGAAAGTGTCAGACTTTATTTTGGGGAGTTCCAAATCACTGTAGATGGGTGATTGTAGCCATGAAATTAAAAGATGCTTACTGCTTTGAAGGAAAGGTATGGCCAAATTAGGTAACATGTTAAAAAGCAGAGACATTACTTTGCCAACAAAGGTCTGTCTAGTCAAGGCTATGATTTTTCCAGTGGTCATGTTTGGATTTGAGAGTTGGACTGTGAAGAAAGCTGAGTGCCCAAGAATTGATGCTTATGAACTGGGTGTTGGAGAAGAGTCTTGAGAGTCCTTTGGACTGCAAGGAGATCCCAGCAGTCCATTCTAAAGGAGATCAGGCCTTCTTTGGAAAGACTTATGCTAAAGTCGAAGCTCCAATATTTTGGCCACCTCATGCAAAGAGCTGACTTATTGGAAAAGACTCCGATGCTGGGAGGGATTGGGGGCAGGAGGAGAAGGGGACAACAGAGGATGAGATGGCTGGATGGCATCACTGACTTGATGGACATGAGTTTGGGTGAACTCCGGGAGTTGGTGATGGACAGGGAGGCCTGATGTGCTGCATTTCATGGGCTCACAAAGAGTCAGACACGACTGAGCGACTGAACTGAAAGACTAGCTTGCAAGATTTTAAACATATCCTTACTAGCATGGGAGATGAGTGCAACTGTCCAATGGTTAGCACATTCCTTAGTGCTATCCTTCTTTGGAATTGGAATGAAGATTGACCATTTCTAGTCCTATAGCCACTGCTGGGTTTTCCAGATTTGCTGACCTAATGAATGCAACACCTTGATGTGAGAGTTAATTCCTAGGCCAGTTGATAAGAAGTCCAGGGTCCCCGAGGAGCAGGAGCAGGAGGAGAAGAAGAAGGGGGTCTGGTGCTCTCAAGGAGATAGGGATCTGGAGTTCTCAAGGAAGAAGAAAGGACAAACATCTTTTTTTCTTTACTTTCCTTAGTCTTAGTCACATAAAAGGTTTTTTTCTTTAGGCCCAGAACAGATGATTACAGGACAAACAAATCAGTTTAAACTCTGTACTAAGGATTATACAACAAAAATATATCCTGCTTGAGGACAATTTCTCCTACCTGAAAACCTTCTGGATAATCCTGTTATCTTAAAATGCAAATTATGGGAATGGGTTTAGTAAGATCTTTACAACCTTGAGACATTATTTTGATTTATTTTAATAATTAAAATTATAAAACTCTCTTGCCAACACGAGGGGGGCACTGTCCATACCCCTTCTGTTGTCTATGTCAGAAGCTTTCTCTGTCCCTTTTTATACTTTAATAAAACTTTGCTATACAAAACCTCTTGAGTGATCAAACCTGGTCCCTGGTCATGAAGTTAAAACTTCTTTGGAGATCAGGAATTTGACACCGTTCACCATAAGCTATCAATGGCATGTGTTTTTATGAATATTTTACCACAATAAAAAAAAATGACATATTTCAAATCCCACTGAGATAAATGTAAATTGTCAAAGATCACGGAAGAAGACACACACTTTGAAATGAGGTTTCAAGCCAAAATATCAGAGTAGTTAAAGCAAAATAATTTTGTTTTCCTTCTAGGTTCTCTTCAAATTTTTGACAAATCTTTTATTACTTTTATTCTTAAGAAATGATTTTTTAAAATGTTTCTAATTCTCATTCTTCAATACTGACTAAGATGGCTATCAGTCAGTTCAGTTCAGTCGCTCAGTCATGTCCGACTCTTTGCAACCCCATGAATTGCAGCACACCAGGCCTCCCTGTCCATCACTAACTCCCAGAGTTTACTCAAACTCATGTCCATCAAGTTGGTGATGACATTCAGCCATCTCATCTTCTGTTGTCCTCTTCTCCTCCTGCCTCCAATCCCTCCCAAAATCAGAGTCTCTTCCAATGTGTCAACTCTCTGCATGAGGTGGCCAAAGTATTGGACTTTCAGCTTAGGGCATCAGTCCTTCCAATAAACACCCAGGAAAGATCTCCTTTAGAACGGACTGGTTGGATCTCCTTGCAGTCCAAGGGACTCTCAAGACTATTCCCCAAAATCACAATTCAAAAGCATCAATTCTTCAGTGCTCAGTCCAACTCTCACATCCATTCATGACCACTGGAAAAACCATAGCCTTGAGTAGACAGACCTTTGTTGGCAAAGTAATGTCTCTGCTTTTTAATATATTATCTAGTTTGATCATAACTTTCCTTCTAAGCAGTAAGCATCCTTTAATTTCATGATTGCAATCACCATCTGCAGTGATTTTGGAGCCCCCCAAAATAAAGTCTGACACTGTTTCCCCTTCTATTTGCCATGAAGTGATGGGACCAGATGCCATGATCTTAGTTTTCTGAATGTTGAGCTTTAAGCTAACTTTTGCACTCTCCTCTCACTTTCATCAAGAGGCTTTTTAGTTCCTCTTCACTTTCTGCCATAAGTTCCTATTCTGTCATCTGCATATCTGAGGTTATTGATATTTCTCCCAGCAATCTTGATTCTAGCTTGTGCTTCTTCCAGCCTAGTGTTTCTCATGATGTACTCTGCATATAAGTTAAATAAGCAGGTGACAATATACAGCCTTGACATACTCTTTTTCCTATTTGGAACCAGTCTGTTTTTCTATGTCAAGTTCTAGCGTTCCTAGGATGCATATAATACTTTTTTATATTTTCTGAGCAAAAAAATAAATTTCCTAGTTTGAAACATTTTTTTTTTTTTGGAAGGAATAGATAAATGTAAAACCTAATACAGAACTCCTGAAAGAAATATAGTAGTCACAGGAATTCTATTTAAATGTGGTGAGATTTCAAAAAATAGGAAAACAGTTTCTTGCAAATTGCCTATTTTTTTTTCCTTAGATTTCATTAAAAATTCTTAATCAGTGTAAGAGTTTCCAAAGAGTCAAGGTTATCATCTGAAGTTTGTCTGTATTTTGGTAGAAATACAATTCATTTTCAGAATTACCAGATTGTACAGCATTTATGTACATTAAATCTAGAACAGAAGTGTGCCAAATTCTGGTATTTCTCATCTCATTGTCAAAATTATATTAATTCAAAGGACAAATACATATGACTTACAACATCCAGAGAGCTTAAGTAATAAACATAATACCAGAATAACAATATTATAATTTTGTGTCCCATGTTTTCCTTATTATAATAAGGAAGCCTGGTGCGCTACAGCCCATGGGTTGCAAAGAATCTGATGTGACTTAGCAACTGAACAACAATACTAAATATGCTGGGAGAAATATCAATAACCTCAGATATGCAGATGCATGAGAAATGCTGGACTGGAAGAAACACAAGCTGGAATCAAGATTCCCGGGAGAAATCTCAATAACCTCAGATATGCAGATGACACCACCCTTATGGCAGAAAGTGAAGAGGAGCTAAAAAGCCTCTTGATGAAAGTGAAAGAGGAGAGTGAAAAAGTTGGCTTAAAACTCAACATTCAGAAAACGAAGATTATGGCATCTGTTCCCATCACTTCATGGGAAATATATTGGGAAACAGTAGAGACAGTGTCAGACTTTATTTTTTTGGGCTCCAAAATCACTGCAGATGGTGACTGCAGCCATGAAATTAAAAGATGCTTACTCCTTGGAAGAAAAGTTATTAGCAACCTAGATAGCATATTCAAAAGCAGAGACATTACTTTGCTGACTAAGGTCCATCTAGTTAAGGCTATGGTTTTTCCTGTGGTCATGTTTGGATGTGAGAGTTGGACTGTGAAGAAGGCTGAGAGCCAAAGAATTGATGCTTTTGAACTGTGGTGTTGGAGAAGACTCTTGAGAGTCCCTTGGACTGCAAGGAGATTCAACCCGTCCATTCTGAAGGAGATCAACCCTGGGATTTCTTTGGAAGGAATGATGCTAAAGCTGAAGCTCCAGTACTTTGGCCACCTCATGCGAAGAGTTGACTTACTGGAAAAGACTCTGATGCTGGGAGAGATTGGGGGCAGGAGGATAAGGGGACGACCCAGGATGAGATGGCTGGATGGCCTCAAGGACTCGATCGACGTGAGTCCGAGTCAACTCCGGGATATGGTGATGGACAGGGAGGCCTGGCGTGCTGCGATTCATGGGGTCGCAAAGAGTCAAACACAACTGCATGACTGAACTGAACTGATGCAGATGACACTACCTTTATGGCAGAAAGTAAAGAAGAACTAAAGGCCTCGTGATGAAAGTGAAAGAGGAGAGTAAAAAAGTTGGCTTAAAGCTCAACATTCAGAAAACTAAGATAATGGCATCCACTCCCATCACTTCATGGGAAATACATAGGGAAACAGTGAAAACAGTGCCTGACTTTATTTTTCTGGGCTCCAAAATCACTGTAGATGATGATTGCAGCCATGAAATTTAAAGACGTTTACTTCTTGGAAGGAAAGTTATGACCAACCTAGACAGCATATTAAAAAATAGAGACATTACTTTGCCAACAAAGGTCCATCTAGTCAAAGCTATGGTTTTTCCAGTGGTCATGTATGGATGCAAGAGTTGGACCATAAAGAAGGAGATCAGGCCTGGGTGTTCATTGGAAGGACTGATGTTGAAGCTGAAACTCCAATACTTTGGCCACCTGAAAAGACTGGCTCATTTGAAAAGACTCTGATGCTGGGAAACATTGAGGGCAGGAGGAGAAGGGGATGACAGAGGGTGAGATGGCTGGATGGCATCACCAACATGATGGACAGTGGTTTGGGTGAACTCTGGGAGTTGGTGATAGACAGGGAGGCCTGGCATGCTGTGGTTTTCATGCATGTAGGTTTTCATAAAACCATTCAACTTCAGCTTCCTAAGCATTACTGGTTGGGGCATAGACTTGGATAACTGTGATATTGAATGGTTTGCCTTGGAGACCAACAGAGATCATTCTGTCATTTTTGAGATTGCATCCAAGTACTGCATTTTGGACTCTTCTGTTGACCATGATGGCTACTCCATTTCTTCTGAGGGATTCCTGCCTGCAGTAGTAGATATAATGGTCATCTGAGTTAAATTCACCCATTCCAGTCCATTTTAGTTCGCTGATTCCTGGAATATCAACGTTCACCCTTGCCATCTCTTGTTTGACCACTTCCAATTTGCCTTGATTCATGGACTTGACATTCCAGCTTCCTATGCAATATTGCTCTTTACAGCATCGAATCTTGCTTCTATCACCAGTCACATCCACAACTGGGTATTGGTTTTGCTTTGGCTCCATCCCTTCATTCTTTCTGGAGTTATTTCTCCACTGATCTCCAGTAGCATATTGAGCACCCAATGACCTGGTGAGTTCCTCCTTTGTTATCCTATCATTTTGCCTTTTTATACTGTTCATGGGGTTCTCAAGCCAAGAATACTGAAGTGGCTTGCCATTCCATTCTCCAGTGGACCTCTGTCAGACCTCTCCACCATGACCCGCCTGTCTTGGGTTGCCCAGCAGGCATTGCTTTGTTTCATTGAGTTAGACAAGGCTGTGGTCCTAGTGTGATTAGATTGACTAGTTTTCTGTGAGTATGGTTTCAGTGTGTCTGCCCTCTGATGCCCTCTTGCAACACCTACCATCTTACTTGGGTTTCTCTTACCTTGGGTGTGGGGTATCTCTTCACGGCTGCTCCAGCAAAGCACAGCCTCTGCTCCTTACCTTGGACAAGGGGTATCTCCTTACCACCACCGTTCCTGACCTTCAACGTGGGTCCTCTAGGCCCCCCTGTGCCTGAGCAGCCACCACTCCTTGAGATGCTCCTCCAGGCTGCAGGTCCTCGGGGTGGCTCCTCAGGGTCACCGCCCTTGGCCTCAGGTGCAAGGTGGCTTCTCCAGGCTGCCCCTGACCTCGGACACAGGGTGTCTCCTCCCAGCTGCCACTGACCTCAGACATGGGGTAGCTCCTCTCTGCCGCCACCCCTGACCTAGGACGTGGGGTGTCTCCTCCAGGCCGGCACCCCTGACCTTGGACGTGGGGTAGCTCCTCCCAGCCCACTGACCTCGGACGTGGGGTAGCTCCTCTCGGCTGCCGCCCCTGACCTCAGACGCAGGGTAGCTCCTCTCGGCCGAAAAAATGCATTAGTTCCAGATTCTTGTCCTGTTTTTGTAGGTATTAATTTTGTTGTTTTATTTTATCATTGTTTTTGGTTTAATGATATATAGGTATTTAGTTTCTTGGTTTGTTTTTATTCTTAAATTGTCATCAAGCAATTCTGATATATACAAAACTGCAGAAGTGTAGCCCATTTTACATGAAGAAAAAGACTTTTTTAAATTACAATAGATTAAAATAAAGTGTTTTAAAAATATAGCATGATGTTAACAAAAACTCTAATAGTCCCCATTTCCCAATTGCTTGGACAAGAAAAGTTGTAACTAAACTTATTAGGGCCATTATCTAGAACAACAAAAAGCCTTTTAAAGTACTTTCTCATATTTTATATCTCCCCAAACAACCCTATCCTTATTATGTACCATGAAGAAATTGAAAAGGTAAATAAATGGAATAATGTGCTCATCTTCACAGAATCATCCTGAGACCTCTTAGAAAATGTACTGTTGTGACAGATATCCCTCTTCCCCTATAAAGATTGATCATCAATTCCCTAAAATTGATTAAATTAAAGGAGAATGTTCGCTGTGATAAACAGTCTTATTTGAGCACTAAAATATAATCAAGCAAAGCTCAGAGGATTAACTTGTTATGCATTTTCCCCACAATAAATAAGCAGTGAAATGGACACTATACTAGAGGTAACCTATCTGGATTTAAGGAAATCTGAAGAAAGCTGAGTGCCAAAGAATTGACACTTTTGAACTGTGGTGTTGGAGAAGACTCTTGAGAGTCCCTTGGCCTGCAAGGAGATCCAACCAGTCCATTCTGAAGGAGATCAGCCCTGGGATTTCTTTGGAAGGAATGACGCTGAAGCTGAAACTCCAGTACTTTGGCCACCATGTGAAGAGTTGACTCATTAGAAAAGACTCAGATGCTGGGAGGGATTGGGGGCAGGAGGAGAAGGGGACAATAGAGGATGAGATGGCTGGATGGCATCACAGACTTGATGCACATGAGTCTGAGTGAACTCTGGGAGTTGGTGATGAACAGGAAGGCCTGGCATGCTGTGATTCATGGGGTCGGAAAGAATCGGACACGACTGAGTGACTGAACTGAACTGATTGTCTCTTATATAAAGCTATTTATCTGCAAGGGCAGCAGCGGGGTAGAAGGAATGAATACCAATTGAAATGGTTGGGAAATAGGCTTGAGTGTAGATACAGACATTGTCAACAAAAGGATTAACAAACAAGCATAGAATTTTCACCCTTAAAGAAAAAAAAAGTTTGATAGATCAAGAGGCAGAGAACCTCCAAGGAGAAGAGGCAATTTTAGGCAGGATCATCTTTGCTATTATATTTTTGAGAAATACCTCTCAAAAAGCAATGTACCAAATAATCAGATTAAAATAACATAATGGTTATGTCGATGTTGTGTTTTACATATATAACTATATATAAGTATACCTGTATATATATTTAAATTTAGGTCTTCCTAACTGTCTTTATAAGTAAGGAAGGAGTTCACAGATTTTATACTTAAAACTTGGCTATATATAGCATAATTCTTTAAATAGGTATAATCTGAAAATCCTACTTCAAAACAGCTAAAACACCAAAAAATTCATTTTCTCTCCTAAAGTTCTCAAATTTAGTATAGACCCTCAGATAATTTGATTAGCAATTCAATTATGTCAATGATGTAAATCCTTTTCATCTTTAGTTTATAATGTTCTCATCATTAGCTTTTTCCTTTCTAAGATTGTTTTCCCTTGAAAAAAGTGGAAGTGTTAGTCACTCAGTCATGTCTGACTTTTTGTGACCCCATGAACTCAAGCCCACCAGGCTCCTCTATCCATGGAATTCTCCAGGCAAGAATACTGGAGTGGGTAGCCATTTCCTTCTCCAGGGACCTTCCCATCCCAGGGATCAAACCCAGCCCTCCTGAATTGCAAGAAGATTATTTACCAATTGAGCCACCTGTCAGTAAGCCCTATTTTTCCTTATGGTTGCCCAATATCTGTCATTATTTGGGGGGTTACATATCAATAACCTCAGATATGCAGATGACACCACGCTTAGGGAGAAAATGAAGAGGGACTAAAAGGCTCTTGATGAAAGTGAAAGAGGAGAGTGAAAAATTTGGCTTAAACCTCAACATTCAGAAAACAAAGATCATGGCATCTGGTCCCATCACTTCATGGCAAATAGATGGGGAAACAGTGGAAACAGTGCCAGACTTTATTTTTTGGGTCTCCAAAGTCACTGCAGATGGTGATTGAAGCCATGAAATTAAAAGACACTTACTGCTTGGAAGGAACGTTATGACCAACCTAGATAGCATATTCAAAAGCAGAGACATTACTTTGCCAACAAAGGTCTGTCTAGTCAAGGCTATGGTTTTTCCTGTGGTCATGTATGGATGTGAGAGTTGGACTGAGCACTGAAGAATTGATGGTTTTGAACTGCAGTGTTGGAGAAGACTCTTGAGAGTCCCTTGGACTGCAAGGAGATCCAAACAGTCCATTCTGAAGGAGATCAGTCCTGGGTGTTCTTTGGAAGGACTGATGCTAAAGCTGAAACTCCAGTACTTTGGCCACCTCATGCGAAGAGTTGACTCATTGGGAAAGAACCTGATTCTGGAAGGGATTGGAGGCAGGAGAAGAAGGGGACGATAGAGGATGAGATGGCTGGATGGCCTTACCAACTCGATGGACATGAGTTTGGGTGAACTCCAGGAATTGGTGCTGGACAGGGAGGCCTGGCGTGCTGCAATTCATGGGGTTGCAAAGAGTCAGACATGACTGAGCAAGTGAACTGAACTGAACTGAACAGTCAGATATAAATAACCAATATTCTAATGATCAAGAAGCCATCTCTTCCTGTGTTTTCCTATTAGAAATGAGAAAACATTTTGGAAACACCTAATATATCTTAATTTATGATTCTTTGAAACAATTAGAACACATATTTACTCCTATCATAGTCACTGAAGAGAAAAAGAGGTTCGTTTGATTGGCTACGAAGAACCCTCTGAGATTACACAGATGCTGGGGGCAAACCGCCATGACTTCTAAGTAGATACTTTATACATAAATGTAATTTTAGATAGTTTTAAAATATTTTATAGCCACTCCAGAGTGTGTTATTAGTAATGCAAATATCATGATAACTTTGGTGACATATTAGCAAGTCTGTAAATTTCAGCAGAAAAGTCTAAGACAACTAAAATAATGCAAGCATTTCTGAATTATATGCAGTTTGAATTATTATATGCATGTAGAACAGTCATTGACTTTTTTACTTGTCATGGGAAAGTTAAAATACTCCAGATCCCCATTTATTTATATTGTCTGAGTGTTCACTCTTATTCTCCTGAACCACTTATTTATTCTTATTTGTTGTTGGTTCAACTTTTATTTAACATATAACTCCATGATAATCACTGTGCTGATAAAATAAGCCTTCCTTAGATTTTTGTTTGCCTTTACAATTCTACAATCCAATTTTACTTTTTTAAAAATGTAATCCAAATTTTTCTACTTTTTCCAATTTTGTGGAACAATTTCTATAATATTTTTAAAATCTATATCCCCAACACACAAGCATTGAGTTTGAAAACTAAATTTCTTTAAAAAACATTCTGTATGTGTACTAAGAATAATGGAGCCATAAAGAAGTTCAGAAGTAAAGATTCAGTATTATGTTATTTACCTTAGTTATTCTTTGTTAGATTTATAGTATGTCCGATCTTTTGGAGAAATACAATGCATTGTATCTGCAGATTGAGCTGGTCTCAATGATTACCAATAAAAATTGCCTTTCATTTTCAATTACCCTTCTTTCTTTCTATGTACATTTAGGGAATCCCCTGATTTTGCATTTGTTTCTAAAAAGTAAATCTCTTGGGACCACACATAGCATACAGCATATTTACTATGCACTTCATATGCATTTCTAAATAACTCACTAATATTCAGAAAAGTATGTAAAAGTTGTCTTATAAAAAATAGAGAATCTGGGATTAGTATTCAAAAATCCCAGACATTGAGATATGTGCTTCTGGGTCTGGTATTTCAGTGATTATTGTGAAGCCAGTCCAGCTGCTATCCAATCTTGCTGTGTCCTTATTTAATGCAAGGCTGATGTAGGAAGAGCTGCTATTAAATTGTAAAGCAGTGTTCTAGTCAAGGATCTATGAATCTCACTGAGGCCTGTCAAAATCGAGCAGCTAATAATCCTGTAGACAGTTTGGAAAGCATAGTGCATGTGAGCTCAGGGTGAGGAGTTTATCTTTATTACCTTTTTTAAAGTATCTCTCTATCTTGCTGAATTGCACAAGTCAGATAACCCTATGGCCACATGATCTATGCTCAGGATAGAGAAAAATAAGTAGGATTTGTAAGACTATTTGTTGATGTTGACAAAGCTAAACTTCCCAACAAGTCATCACTTATTTCAGTATAAAGAGCACAAAAGTAAAAAAAAAAAAAAAAAAAAAAAAAAAATCAAAATACCTGAGTTCTGCGAACTATTTTCTACTTACTTGTTTTTTTGACAGTGGAATGCATATTTATCAAATATTAATTGATAGCAAGGAATTAAAATGCTTGCTGAGAAGATTAGGTTAATAGGGTTAAAATAAACTATTAGCATAAACTAGAAGTAGCCAATGCATCTAAACTATTGGGATTATTTTTTCTCTTAATATTAAATAATTCCAGTTTCCTTCCCAAGTCTTGTGGGAAGTCCAACATTAGGGCCACCCATAGGACATACAGGTTACTTGGCAAAAAAAAAGAAAAAAGAAAAAAGAAATTGATGGGATTTGTATTCTTTCTTGTCAAATATGCTGTTCCTGGATAATTTTACATCTGTCATTTTAAAAAAATGTAGCAATGCTGTTATTCACAGTGAAATCCTCTTTGGAATCTATTTGTAATGGAACAGTATAGCTCTTCTTCCCTCTGAAGTACCCTAATTTCATGTATCTCATGTTGATTATATCACTACTGACATTGCTTCCTCCATCATGTCTATCATGAATATTGGCTTCCACTGACGCCTTAAAAGGCTGCTACTGATCTTCACTGATGACAACCACACATGCAAGTCTTCCATAGAGTATGGAGAAAAAATGTAAATAATAATTTATTTTACTGTCATTGTAAATTTACAGTTTCAAATTTCATACTGCAAGCAGAATAATGCATCTTCAAACTGTGTTTCTTTGAAATTGAAAATTTTGATACATTTTTTTGAAAGTTTAAGCTCTTATCCTACTATTTAGTTGATTGAGGAAAGCATTTTGGTCTACTATAAATGGTTTAAATTCAAACTAACACATAATTTAATCTGCAGAATAAAGATAATATTTTTTTTTTTTTTACATTTAGTATGTTCATCACTTGTAAAGAGCTACTACAAATTTAAATCTAATGAGACAAAACTCTATGATACAGGCATTTTATTCCCATTTTGTAAATGAAAAAATGAGGCTTAGAGATGCTTAAGGGAGAAAAACACAGTCTTCAAAATGGAATAACTTTTTCTTACAATAATTTATCTGAAAATAATTTCAGGTAAAATATATGATACTGAATTTCAAAACTTGACTTGCACTGCTATACAGATATCTTAATCTGTAATTAAGGAATTAGGCATATTTCATTATATTTATAACAATGAAGTTTATTGAAAAGTAAAAGGTTTTAAGTGGCAATGTTATAAACTGAATTTTTTCTACCCAAAATTCTTATGTTGAAGCCTTAACTCCTACTGTGACTGTATTTGGAGCTAGATCCTAAAAGTCATCATGGTTAAATGAAGTCGTAAGAATAGGGCCTTAATCCAGTAGGAATAGTGTTCATATAAGAAATGAAAAGGCATTTGACAACACAGCAAAAAGTTGTCATGTATAAACCAGGAAGGGGGATCTCACCAGAAACCAACCCTGCCAGCACACTGGGCTTGGGCTTTGAGGCTCAGAACTTGGAGAAGATAAATTTTTTTGTTTAAACTACCCAATCTGTGGTATTCTGTTATGAGAAACTGAACTAAATCAGACAATAAAATGACTTTGCATTATTACACATTGTTGTTGTTCAGTCACTAAGTCATGTACCATTCTTTCTGACCACATGAACTGAAGCATATCAGGCCTCCCTCTTTCTTACTATCTCCTGCAGTTTGCCCAAGCTTATGTCCATTGAATCAATGGTACTATTCAGCCATGTCATCCTCTGCCACCCTCTTCTCCTTTTATCTTCAATCTTTCCCAGCATCAAGGAATGTTTCACATATTTTTACATTTTTATTGTTAAAGTATTTTAAAGACTCTACGGAAAAAAAAAAAATTTAAAGTTTCAAATTTTGTTGACACAATATAAATTATTTGTTCTTATTAATGAGTTTAATACTCTTGGTACTGAGGGGCTATGTGTCTTTCAAATAAAAATAATGTGAGAAAAAGAAAAAAACAATATTCTTAGAATATTTTTATCCTGGTAAAAGTATACTTTCTCTGATTTTATGTTATGTTTTAAAACAGATTTGAAATAGTCAGAGATATCCAGTCCATCTGGCCAATATTTTTATAAGAGGACACCAAGGTCCAGAGAAGTTAAATGATTTGTTAAAGGTCAGAGTTAAGTCTTGACAAATAGGAGATTATAACCAGCCTATTATGTCCAGTACATATTTCTTACAGGTGCTTTCTTAAACACTTGTATTTCCAGGAAAAAACTGAGTTAAGTTTTAAATAGATTCAAAAAGATGAAAAAATTATGGCTTCTAGATTTTATAGTGAAACTAATTTGGGAATAGTGTTACGTTTTTCTTTTACACTCTGTTCTACTGTATGTGACACATACCCACTCCTCTCCTACAACGTGAAATGCATCATTCGAATTATGTAGCATCTGAGGTTACCACATCAGGAAGGAGTTGGAAAGAATAGTTCCTAATTACATTGGCCTACACAATACTTCTGTTTTCAGTTTATTGAAAAGAACCAGTCAACTGACTTCTACCTAACTGTAAAGGTACCTCTGAAGATGTCCATATTGGACTGCTATGGACTGAATCACTGTCCCCCCACAAATTCCTATGTTGAAGGCCTAACTCCCAGAGTAAAGGTATTTGGAGATAGAATCTATAGGAAGCAATTAAGGTGAAATGCAGTCATAAGAATGGTGTTTTGATCAGAAGAATTGGTATCTTTTTAAGAAGAGACAAAGAGATCTCACTCTCCCCATCTCTATGTCTCTATGTGTATAAAAAGAAGAGAATATGTAGGTACTCAGTGTCATGATGGGTGTCTACAAGCCAAGAGAAGAGGCTTCAGAATGAAACCTAGCTTGCCAGCACTTTAACCTCTGACTTTCAGCCTTCAGAATAATGAGAAATTTCTGTTGTTTAGCCGCCCTATTTGTGCTATTGATATTTTATTATGATAGCCCAAACTAATGCAGAAGGATAATGGAAGGTTTGTTATCTCTCTTTTTTTCTTTATTATTGTTGCTATTGTTACTATTATTTTTGTCTACAGTCTCCTTCTATATATGGGAAATCAGATGCAGAGCAGACCATATAGTTTGATTAGAAAGTTCCTTTGTCAAAAATAGATATGTCATAGATGAGTATACTTCTGCATTTGGTGAAATTTTGTGACTGGTTCAGGAGAGCCGGTATGGTTTATGGATTAAAGAGAGAGACTCTGAGAGCAATCTGTCTGGATTTGAACTCTAGCTCTACCACCTTTTAACAAATGACCTTGGTAAAATCACCTTATATTTTTGTTGCATTAGTTTTCTCATTTGTAAAGCATGGATAATAATTCACCTTAGTCATAGGGTTGTTATGCAAGTTTTAAATTGATCAGTATATGAAAAGTGTCTAGAACAATGTCTGACACAGAGTGTTATTTATGTGTTAGTCACTAAATAAAAATAGACAATGGATCCATTTGAGAAATTTAGAAGTGGAAAACTACTATATAGATTAAAGGTGAAAAATCTCCTCACTTTTAATATTGGCATATCATTAGCTTGATTTTTAATTTTGCATTTCTAAACACTTAAGACACCTTAGAGAAAACTGAAGTCCCGTGACATGCTTCACATAAAAAGATGTTTGACAGTCAAGTAAGTTTGAGGAATTCTGCATGTTAAATCAGATGACAAGTCATTCTGAAGAGAAACTGTTTAAATTTATTCAGTCAAGAGATTCGCTAACTTATTTTAAATATGAATCCATTTAGCAACACACTGGAGCATCCTGGGAAACTAACGTTTCATGAAACACACTGTGGAAAACGCTGTCCTAGAAGGATCCTAGTACGTATTATCAAAAATAAAGTATGCTCTTTTAGCTGAAATGTCATGAAGTAGACAAGTTCCTGGGACCTGAAGCTAGACTACCCACTGTGGTTGGAGCACATGTCAAAGCAATAGGGAGACCTAACTGGTGGCAGAAGCTTGGGAGAAACTCATTTGGTAGCTGATAACGACTTCTGAGGAGTATGGTCAGAAGTCAGACTGGACATAAAGGAGCCTTACTATTGAATTGCAAGGTTGGGTTTTAGTATTTTAGATACTTCCTGCCTAAAGTGAATATTGGTCCTAGAAAAGGGACTAATAAGATACACTGAAGCTCTAAGCTCTCACCATTAGAATGTGGTTGGAAAACTTTTTAAACTATCAGAGAGTAAGTAGTGTTGACTTTGTAGCTCTTTGTAGCTATATGGCTTTTATTACAAGTGCCCATCCAGCATTGCCCTTGTAGTAGTGAAAACAACCACAGATGGTACATAAATGAGTGATCACTGGGTTAAAATAGGACTTTTGACCACTGATGTTTGAATTTCATGCAGTATTCACATGCCACAACATATTACTCTTTTGATATTTTTTTTTTCAAAAATTATAAATAGAAAAGCCATTCTATGCTCATGGAATGTGCAAAAACAGACAACAGGAAGGATTTATCCTATCATTTGCAGATTCCTCTTTTTAAAGTATAAAAGTTAAGTTATGAGTACATCTCAGTACAGTTCAGTTAAGGTCAATCACTCAGTCATGTCCAATTCTTTCTGATTCCATGGACTGCAGCAGGCCAGGCATCCTTGTCCATCACCAACTCCCGGAGTTTACTCAAACTCATGTGCATTGAGTTGGTGATGCCATCCAACCATGTCATCCTCTGTCATCACAATCTCCTCCTGCCTTCAATCTTTCCCAGCATCAGGGCCTTTTCCAATGAGTCAGTTCATTGCATCAGGTAGCCAATGTACTGGAGTTGCAGCTTCAACATCAATCCTTCCAATGAATATTCAGGACTGATTTCCTTTAGGATGCACTGGTTGGATTTCCTTGAAGTCCAAGGGACTCTCAAGAGTCTTATCCAAATCACAGTTCAATACCATCAATGATTCAGTGCTCAGCTTTCTTTATAGTCCAACTCTCACATCCATACATGACTACTGGAAAAACCATAGCCTTGACTAGGAAAGTAATGACTCTGCTTTTTATATGCTGTCTAGGTTGGTCATAACTTTTATTCCAGGGAGTAAAGGTCTTTTAATTTCATGGCTGCAGTCACCATCTGCAGTGATTTTGGAGCCCCCCAAAATAAAGTCTGACACTGTTTCCACTGTTTCCCCATCTATTTGCCATGAAGTGATGGGACTGGATGCCATGATCTTAGTTTTCTGAATGTTGAGCTTTAAGTCAATTTTTTCACTCTCCTCTTCCACTTTCATCAACAGGCTCTTTAATTCTTCTTCACTTTCTGCCATAAGGGTGGTGTCATCTGCATATCTGAGGTTATTGATAATTCTCCCAGTAATCTTGATTCCAGCTTGTGCTTCACCCAGCCCAGCATTTCTCATGGTGTACTTTGCATATAAGTTAAATAAGCAGGGTGACAATATACAGCCTTGACGTACTCCTTTCCCTACTTGGAATCAGTCTGTCGTTCCATGTCCAGTTTTAACTGTTGTTTCCTGACCTGCACACAGATTTCTCAGGAGGGGTCAGGTGGACTTGTATTTCCATCTCTTTCAGAATTTTCCACAGTTTGTGCTGATCCATACAGTCAAAGGCTTTGGCATAGTCAATAAAGCAGAAACAGATATTTTTTCTGGAATCCTCTTGCTTTTTTGATAATCCAATGATGTTTCAATTTGATCTCTGGGTCCTCTGCCTTTTCTAAAAACAGCTTGAACATCTGGAATTTCACTGTTCACATACTGTTGAAGCCAGGCTTGGAGAATTTTGTGCATTACTTTACCAGCATGTGCTGCTGCTGCTGCTGCTGCTGCTGCTACTGCTGCTGCTAAGTCCCTTCAGTTGTGTCCGACTCTGTGCGACCCCATAGACAGCAGCCCACCAGGCTCCCCCGTCCCTGGGATTCTCCAGGCAAGAACACTGGAATGGGTTGCCATTTCCTTCTCCAATACATGAAAGTGAAAAGTGAAAGTGAAGTTGCTGTCATGCCAACTCTTAGCGACCTCATGGACTGCAGCCCACCAGGCTCCTTCATCCATGGGATTTTCCAGGCAAGAGTACTGGAGTGGGGTTGCCATTGCCTTCTCCGTACCAGCATGTGAGATGACTGCAATTGTGTGGTAGTATGAACATTCTTTGGCATTGCCTTTCTTTGAGATTGGAATGAAAACTGACCTTTTCCAGGCCTGTGGCCACTGCTAAGTTTTCCAAATTTGCTGGCATATTGATTGCAGCACTTTAATAGCATCATCTTTTATGATTTGAAATAGCTCAACTGGAATCCCATCACCTCCACTAGCTTTGTTTGTAGTGATGCTTTTTAAGGCCCACTTGACTTCACCCAGGATGTCTGGCTCTAGATAAGTGATCATACCATTGTGATTATCTGGGTTGTGAAGTTCTTTCTTGTATACTTCATCTGTGTATTCTTGCCACCTCTTCTTAATATCTTCTGCTTCTGTTAGGTCCAGATCATTACTGTCTTGTATTGAGCCCATCTTTGTATGAACTGTTCCCTCGGTATCTCTATTTTTCTTGAAGAGATCTCTAGTCTTTCCCATTCTATTGTTTTCCTCTATTTCTTTGCATTGATCACTGGGGAAGGGTTTCTTATCCTTTTGGTATTCTTTGGAACTCTGCATTCAGATGCTTATATGTTTCCTTTTCTCCTTTTCTTTTTGCTTCTATTCTTTTCACAGCTATTTGTAAGGCTTCCTCAGACAGCCAGTTTGCTTTTTTGATTTTTTTTTTTCCTTTGGATAGTCTTGATCCCTGTTTCCTGTACAATGACATGAACCTCCATCCATAGTTCATCAGGCACTCTGTCTATCACTAATCCCTTGGATCTATTTCTCACTTCCACTGTATAATTGTATGGGATTTGATTTAGGTCATACCTGAGTAGTCTATTGGTTTTTCTTACTTTCTTCAATTTAAGTCTGAGTTTGGCAGTAAGGAGTTCATTATCTGATCCATAGTCAGCTCCCAGTCTTGTTTTTGATGACTATATAGTGCTTCTCCAACATTGGCTGCAAAGAATATAATCAGTCTGATTTTGGTGTTGACCATCTGGTGATATCCATGTGTACAGTCTTCTCTTGTGTTGTTGGCAGAGGGTGTTTGCTTTGATCAGTGCATTCTCTTGGCAAAACTCTATTAGCCTTGCCCTGCTTTATTCTGTACTCCAAGGCCAAATTTGGCTGTTACTCCAGGTGTTTCTTGACTTCCTACTTGAGAACATCTAACGGGTCTTACATAAGAAACTAATTTTAATATTAAAAGACTCTGCTTCAAACAGTGAAACTGACTTAAGATCAGGTTATTGATAATTAACTTCAGAGCACAGACATCAGATATGATTCCACCAGTTTTTAAAGATGAGATAACCCTGTGATTGAAAAGTATATTAACACTCATACAGATAATGGCTTAATTAAAAATAAATGTAAGAGGATAATGTGGTGAACGGGATATTATTTGGAAAGTACATACTAACTGCTGTATATGTAAAATTTATTGAAATTTTCAGAATACAGTAGTGGCAACTGGGAGGAACTTATACCTTAAGAAGTGTTGTTTATGATATGAAAAGTGCTCTTTAGACATCACTTGGGACCACCAAAACACTTGTGTGAAATATACATGGTCATTGTTCATCTTAATGGGCTTAATTGAAGAGTTTAATAAATTTAGATCGAGCAGAAGTCATTGAAAAAGTGATTGATAATGCTAATAATATGTTGAAAGCATTAAATATCTAGAAGTAGGTAACTCTATGAATACCTTGGGAGACTGTAAGTAATTACAACAATGATTGGTCTTCCCGGGTGGCTCAGATGGTAAAGAGTCTCTCTGCAATGGAGGAGATGTAGGTTTAATTCCTGAGTCAGGAAGATCCCCTGGAGGGGGGCATAGCAACCCACGCCAGTACTCTTGTCTGGAGAATCCTAAAGACTGAGGAGCCTGGTGAGCTACAGTGCACAGGGTCACAAATAATTGGACATGACTGAAGCAATTGAGCACACATGCAGAGATGCAAACAGGTTTTCTGAACCTTATTTAAAATGTCATTGTGTATAAAATGCATGAAGGAATCATGTGACAAAATCTGTGATTATTTAAATAAACCTCTAAATAGAAATGCAAAATAATGAAATTACTCACATTTGTTATATTTACAACAGAATCAGAAATCACTTATTACAAAAATATAAACTATATATGACCTATATTCAGAGACTTGTCTAAGCTATAATTATTCCTCATGAAGTTTAAGATTTACCTTTCTAAACTTTCTCTTCCATTTTCTACCACTACAGTCTAAATTAAACACAACATTCAAAGTAATCTCTCAGGCAGAAGGAGTAAACAATGGCAAAGAATTTTTGTTCTTGGGATGGCCAAACAAAAAAGCACATTTATGTATTTCAACTTAATCCTATTATATACCATTACCTGATGTTAATGATAAATAATAAGACATTATGTTGTAACTTATGGAAAAATGCTTCTGTGTAAGATAAAACACAATGAAAAGAGGAAATCTAAACCAGATTACACAGAAGACAAAAATGGATAACCTTGGAAGAATCCCACTGACTTCCCTCACTTAGAAGACTGTAAACTCTTCTAAAAAGACACAAGTAAACCTCTCTAATTAGGAAGTTATATGTACAGGCTCAAAAAAGACATATCCCTGCAAAGGGTTTGAGGGTCTCTGAGTATGCAGAATGCTTTAAAATATGCTTTAACAGAGCTAGGTAAACAAATGTGTATCTGACATCTGAGCTCATAGCCACCTTAACTTCATTTTTGTCTAAACAAATCACTTTTATACTTAATGGGGAGCCAACCAGCTTGAACTTAAGAAAGAATAATAGGTTTTGACGGAAAAATCTATCAGATTTCTTTCAACAGAAAAGAGATGTTAGATAGGAAACATCTTTATATCTTGCATTAAAGGAACAGGAGGATGACTTTACAGGTTTTAGGAGTCCACTGTGGCTCCTTTGCCTGTGTGTGAAAGGGCTTTCTTGGTGGCTCAGGTAGTAAAGAATCTGCTTGCAATGCAGGAGATCCTGGGTTTGATCCCCGGATCGGGAAGATTCCCTGGAGAAGGGAATGGCAACCTACTCCAGTATTCTTGCCTAGAGAATTCCATGGAGAGAGGAGCCTGGTGGGCTACAGTCCATGGGGGTCACAAAGAGTCAGATATGACTTTGCCCGTGTGTACTGAACTGTAACTTCCTCCAATTTTAAAGGAAAACTGGAGAAGGAAATGGCAACCCACTCCAGTGTTCTTGCCTGGGGACGGGGGAGCCTGGTGGGCTGCCGCCTATGGGGTTGCATGGGGTCAGACACGACTGAAGCGACTTAGTAGTAGTAGTAGAGTATCTTTAGCTGGGCTGATTGTTGTCTCCTGTACAAAGACAGTCTGGAGTGGTAACTGTTTTTTCAAATGCATATATCCTAGCAAAAAGTAACAAGGTATATGAAGAGGCAGAAAATATGGCTCAATCAAATAATAAAAATAAATCTCCAGAAACTGACCATAAATAAAGGTGTTCTATGAACTACCTTATGGAGAATTTGAAATAATAGACATTAAGAGGCTTAGTGTATTACAACAGAATACAGGCAAATAAATTAAATTGAGAAAATGATATATGAACAAAATGATAATAATAAGAGATAGAAAGTACATCAAGAGAAAAATAAAAATTTTAGAGCTGAAGAATACAATAAATTGAAAAATTTACCAGAGGGGTTTGATAGCAGACTTGATCAATCAAAAGACACAATAAGGATGTTTAAAGATGGGTCATCTGAAGTTATCCCATCAGAGAAACAAAAAGAAAAAGATGAAGAAGAAAAGTGACAAAAGCCTAAGGCACTTATGGTATACCATCAAGAAGTCAAATTACTATACATCAAGAAGTCACATTATTAGAGTTCAGAAGGAGAAAACGAGAAAAGCTTAGGGAATTTTTCTGAAGAAATAGTGGCCCACAAATTCTCAACATGAGGAAGAAGATGAACCTTCAAAGCCAGAAATTCAAACAACAACAATAAACCCAAAGGCAATATTGAGATACATTAAAATCAAACTATCGAAAATGTAAGACAAAGACAGAATTCTGAAACTAGCCAGAAAAAAAAAAAAAAGGCAACTTATCAGATATAAATGAGTTCTCATAGGACTATTAGTTCTTATTTCTAAGCAGAAACCTTTCAGACCATAATGGCATGTGGCATTATATTCAAAGTGGTGAAAGAAAAGAAATATTGCCAAACAAGAATTCTGTACCTGGCAAAACTATTCTTAAAAGTGAAGGAAAAATGTATACTTTCTTGGCTTTATAAGAATCATTAAAGAAATTCCTATTTCACATCAAAGGATGCTAGACAGCAAATTGACATATGAAAATATAAGGCTTTCTATTAAAGATAAATAAATAGACAAGTACAGAATCCTACAATATTCTAATTATGATACATAAATCCCTTTCAAATATGGTGTAGACTTGAAAATAAAAGCATATTTATTGTATACATTACTATAAGACTATGTTAACAAATGCAAAATATAAAAATCTAGAATTTGTGACAATGATAACATAAAATCCAGGGGTTGAAGAGTTTTTTTAAATTCAATTTTAGTTAAGTTATCAGTTTCAAATACATTGTTATGGGAGAGCTTTATTAGCAAGATAATAGAGTAGGAGACCCACTCTATTTTGTATACATCATCTCACCCCCAGACCAGCACAACTCTGTACCAAAATGCAATTCCTCAGCCCCAGAGTGTTCCTCTCACTGGGAAAGGCACAGTCAGTTAAATGGTCAGCCTCCCCCTTCTTTCAGAGTACTGTATGAAGATGCCAATTCAGTTTCACCCCACCCAAAGATTGGAATAGCAAAGATGCATAGTGATGACTAAGAATAAAGAAGAAGGGGAAGAGCTGTAAGTATCAGCCACATGGAAGGAGTGACCAGGGTTCCCGACAGCCCAATCTGCAGAGGATCAAGCAGCACTCATTTCTGAGGACCTCTACAGACTTTGTGGACATGGCAGAACATCTGCAGGTTTTAACACAAAGGATCTTGTCATGGACCTCAGTGCACTACTCCAAGAGGACCCCAGCGGCATTTGCCACTGAGGAAATCACTGGCCAGCAAAAGTCCCCCTCTAGCTTTTGCCATGGAGAGCCCCACAGACTCTAGCTGTCTGATTGTTCCCCTAACCCACTCCTACTGTAGCAGCCCCATTCAGGGCTGCTGTGAATACCTCAGGCCCCAGGATTCATTGTGGCTACCCCATCTGAAGCTGGCCTCAGGCCCTGTGGCAGCATCTATGAATTACACCAGCCCATTTCTCCACAGGTGGCCTTATTGCCATGCATATGTCCCCAGTTAGTCCCTACAGTATGTGAGTGCACATAAAAAGCTGAGGCTCTAACAGTTGCTTGGGCACCAAGAGATGGCCTCAACTCCTCTCACTAGCCTGCATTGCTTTACACAACCACAGCCACACACCTGCACTTTGCCAATTCTGCTGTAACAAGCAACAATTACCATGTGGGAATCTGTAGTCAGTCTCTACAGCTGAATAAGTACATAATTACAGCCTGAACCCTCATAACTGTCTTATGTGTCACAACAGGCCCTGGTCCTGGCCCTTAAAACTATGTGCATACCTGTATAAAATTCATGCCACTAGCAGAGGCAAACCACTAGCTGTAGCCACCACTATCACCTGTCCTCACCATTGCAACTAGCAGCACTGCTGAGGATCTTGATAACCCTGGCAACCATAATGGACACTCCTTGGCTCTCAACATCAAGAACTGCAATGTTGTCAGTGTGATGGAGCCAGCTGTCTGAGCTAAGGCACCATGCTCCAACAAATTGGGAGCCATCACATAGTCCCTGCAACTGGTGTTCTATACCACTAGACCCAAGGCCACAGAAGCTCCAGTGTATTCCACCACAAGTGAATGTCTCTAGTGAAGCCATTCCATTAATCTGGAAGAGGTAACTACTTTCTTAAACGTGTAAATACTCACACAGGGCTACAGGGATCACAAGAACACAGGAAACATGACACCACCAAAGGAGTATAATAAGCTTCTAGTAGCTGACTCCAAAGAAATGAAGATTCACAAATTTCCTGACAAAAACCTAAAATAATTGTCCTGAGTTAGATCAGAAAGCTACAAGGGAGAACAGATAAACAATTTGACAGAATCAGGAAAATCATTCAATCTTTCTCACCTTTCCAAAAACTTGAATAAGATGGAATGGTTGTAAACTAATTTGCAAGGTCCATATACCTTGATGCCAAAGGCAGATAAGAGCACTGCAAAAATTTTATAGACCACCCCCTGTGGATATTGATGCTAAACTCCTCAACAAAATATTAGCAAATTGAATCTAACAACACATTCCAATGATCTGGAATGCAAAGATGATTCAACATGTAAAAATCAATCAATGTGGTGTACTACAATAACGAATAAAAAACAAAACCCAGAAGATTATTTGATTCAGAAAGTGCTTTGACAAAATTCAAAATACTTTCATGATAAAAAAGACACTACAAACTAGAGTAAAAGGAAATTGTCTCAACATAGTCAAGGCATATATGAAGAGTCCACAGCTTTTCATGTATGTCCACATGACATTCATCATTGAGAAGCTGTCTTTCTAAAATTAGGAAAAAAGGCAAGGCTGACCTCTCTCACATTTGTATTCAACATAGTAGTGAAAGTTCTACCCAGAGAAATTGGACAAGAAAAAAAGAAAATACAAAAGACTTGTGGCTTGGGAGGAAAGAAGTAATATTGTCTCTGCTCACAGACATCATGGTCAACAAAAGAGTCCGAAATGCAATACTTGGATGCAATCTAAAAAACGACAGAATGATCTCTGTTCGTTTCCAAGGCAAACCATTCAATATCACAATTATCTAAGTCTATACCCCAACCAGTAATGCTGAAGAAGCTGAAGTTGAACGGTTCTATGACGACCTACAAAACCTTTTAGAACTGACACTCAAAAAAGACGTCCTTCTCATTACAGGGGACTGGAATGCAAAGGTAGGAAGTCAAGAGTAATAGGCAAATTTGGCCTTGGAATGCAGAATGAACCAGGGCAAAGGCTAATAGAGATTTGCCAAGAAAATAGCAAACACTCTTTTTCAACAACACAAGAGAAGACTACACATGGACATCACCAGATGGCCAATACCAAAATCAGATTGATTATATTCTTTGCAGCCAAAGATGGAAAAACTCTATACAGTCAACAAAAACAAGACCAGGAGCTGACTGTGGCTCAGATCATAAACTTCTTATTGCCAAATTCAGATTTAAATTGAAGAAAGTGGGGAAAAACACTAGACCATTCAGGTATGACCTGGTGGCTCAGATGGTAAAGCGTCTGTATACAATGCGGGAGACCTGGGTTCGATCCCTGGGTTGGGAAGACTCCCTTGTGAAGGAAATGGCAACCGACTCCAATACTCTTGCCTGGAAAATCCCATGGACGGCAGAGCTTGGTGCAGGGCACTGTCCATGGGGTCGCAAAGAGTTGGGCACGACTGAGCGACTTCACTTTTATGATTATACAATGGAAGTAAGACATAGATTAAAGGGATGAGATCTGACAGATAGAGTGCCTGATGAACTACGGAAAGAGGTTCATGACATTGTACAGGAGACAAAGATCAAGATCATCCCAAGGAAAAAGAAATGCAAAAAAGCAAAATGGCTGTCTGAGGAGGCCTTACAAATAGCTGTGAAAAGAACAGAAGCGAAAAGCAAAGGAGAAAAGGAAAGATATAAGCATCTGAATGCAGAGTTCCAAAGAATAGCAAGAAGAGATAAGAAAGCCTTCCTCAGTGATCAATGCAAAGAAATAGAGGAAAACAATAGAATGGGAAAGACTAGAGATCTCTTCAAGAAAATTAGAGATACCAAGGGAACATTTCATGCAAAGATGGGCTCAAGAAAGGACAGAAATGGTCTGGACCTAACAGAAGCAGAAGATATAAAGAAGAGGTGGCAAGAATACATGGAAGAACTGTACAAAAAAGATCTTCAAGACCAAGATAATCACAGTAGTGTGATCACTCATCTAGAGCCAGACATCTTGGAATGTGAAGTCAAGTGGGCCTTAGAAAGCATCACTATGAACAAAGCCAGTGGAGGTGACGGAATTCCAGGTGAGCTATTTCAAATCCTGAAAGATGATGCTGAGAAAGTGCTGCACTCAATATGCCAGCAAATTTGGAAAACTCAGCAGTGGCCACAAGACTGGAAAAGGTCAGTTTTCATTCCAATCCCAAAGCAAGGCAATGCCAAAGAATGCTCAAACTACCACACAATTGTAGTCATCTCACACTGTAGTAAAATAATGCTCAAAAGTCTCCAAGACAGGCTTCAGCACTATGTGAAACATGAACTTCCAGATGTTCAAGCTGGTTTTAGAAAAGGCAGAGGAACCAGAGATCAAATTGCCAACATCCGCTGGATCATCAAAAAGGCAAGAAAGTTCAATAAAAACATCTATTTCTGCTTTATTGACTATGCCAAAGCCTTTGACTGTGTGGATCACAATAAACTGTGGAAAATTCTGAAAGAGATGAGAATACCAGACCACATGACCTGCCTCATGAGAAACCTATATGCAGGTCAGGAAGCAACAGTTCGAACTGGACATGGAACAACAGAATGGTTCGAAATAGGAAAAGGAGTACGTCAAGGCTGTATATTGTCACCTTGCTTATTTAACTTATATGCAGAGTACATCCTGAGAAACGCTGGGCTCGAAGAAGTACAAGCTGGAATCAAGACTGCTGGGAGAAATATCAATAGCCTCAGATATGCAGATGACACCACCCTTATGGCAAAAAGTAAAGAGGAACTAAGAAGCCTCTTGATGAAAGTGAAAGAGGAGAGTGAAAAAGTTGGCTTAAAGCTCAACATTCAGAAAACGAAGGTCATGGCATCCAGTCCCATCACTTCATGGGAAATAGATGGGGAAACAGTGGAAACAGTGTCAGACTTTATTATTTTGGACTCCAAACTCACTGCAGATGGTGACTGCAGCCATGAAATTAAAAGACACTTACTCCTCAGAATAAAAGTTATGACCAACTTAGATAGCATATTCCAAAGCAGAGACATTACTTTGCCGACTAAGGTCCGTCTAGTCAAGGCTATGGTTTTTCCTGTGGTCATGTATGGATGTGAGTTGGACTGTGAAGAAAGCTGAGCACTGAAGAATTGATGCTTTTGAACTGTGGTGTTGGAGAAGACTCTTGAGAGTCCCTTGGACTGACTGCAAGGAGATCCAACCAGTCCATCCTAAAGGGGATCAATCCTGGGATTTCTTTGGAAGGAATGATGCTAAAGCTGAAACTCCAGTACTTTGGCCACCTCATGAGAAGAGTTGACTCATTGGAAAAGACTCTGATGCTGGGAGTGATTGGCGGCAGGCGGAGAAGGGCTCAACCGAGGATGAGATGGCTGGTTGGCATCACTGACACAATGGGCGTGAGTCTGAGTGAACTCTGGGAGTTGGTGATGAACAGGGAGGCCTGGCGTGCTGCAATTCATGGGGTCGCAAAGAGTCAGACACAACTGAGCGACTGAACTGAACTGAACATGTAAAAAACTCTATATATTCCACACACACACAGAAAGTTAGAAGGACTAGTCCACAAAGTCAACAAACTAACAGGCTACACATATACACAACAAAGTATAATTCTATACATTAACAATCGGCTATCTGAAAAGCAAGTTAAGACCACAATCCCATTTAGAACAGAATCAAAAAAAAAAGAAAAAGAAAAAGAAACACAACACTTAGGGATAAACTTAATGAATAGGCATGTTGAGAATTTAAACTACCCCATAAGGGCTTCCGTTTAGCTCAGTTGATAAAGAATCCACCTGCAATACAGGAGATCTCAGTTCAATTCCTGAGTGGGGAAGATAGGCTGGAGAAAGGATAGGCTACCTACCCCAGTATTCTGGCCTGGAGAATTCCATAGTCAGACAAGACTGAGTGAACTTCACTTTCACTATAATATTGTGTTCGTTTTGTGAAGCTAAGTAGCCTGCAGGGGGCTTGACATGTCATTCTTTCCCTGTCAAGGACATGCCTTAGATAACATCTCACTGAGTCACAGGTAAATATAAGTTCCTGATATGATTTCCTCAATGCCCCTTGTAATAAACAGTCTCTTCTGTCTTCTAGCTCTTTCCCTTGTGTATCCCTTAAATAATAGCCCCTGGAATATTACCAGAACATTTCTGTTCTGTTCTGAATTGACAAATCCAGGCTTAGCCCAGAACCACAAAGCATTCTATCTGCAAACCCTAATAAAGGAATGTTTCCCAGGTCCTGTGGCTCACTGTCTGCCTGTACTTGGCCTGGACCTCCTTGTAATGCCCCTCAAGGCATGCTGTGTACCTTCTTCAGGACCTGTGAATATTAAACCCCTATTTCACCTTCCTTTGTGATCTTTTCTGAACCATCACTCTCCACTCAAGATTCCAAGACTCTTTTTAACATATGCTAATTTAACAACAAAAGAAAAAAAAAAAAATCACAAGGCAAACGACTTGTGAAAATTACAAAATATTGCTAACAGAAATTAATGAAGACAGCAATAAATGGAAAGACATTCAATGTTCATAGATTATAAAAAATATTGTTAAAATATTCATACTACCCAAAGTGATCTACAGATTCAAGGGAATCCCTATCAAAGTCTCAATGGAATTTTTTTTTTTTTGCAGAAATAGAAATAAAATTCTAAAATTGATATGGAATCTCAAAGGATATCAAATATCAAAAACAATCTTGAGAAAGAAAACACAGGTTCAAAAATTACACTTTCTGATTTCAAAACCTAGTACAAACCTACAGTAATTTAAATATTGTGGTACTGGTACAAAAAACAGATATACAGAAAGATGAAAACAAATAGAAAGCACAGAAAAATGTCATCACTTCATAAATGACCTTTGACAAGGTTGCCAAAATGGGCAAAGGATATTGTTTGGAACAAATGGCATTGGGAAAACTGGATATTCATATGCAATAGAATGAAGGTGAACCCTAGGTTACATCATATATGAGAAGTTACAAATACATTAAAGGTCTAAAACTTGAAGCTAAATTTTCCTAGAAAAAACATAGGGGAAAACCTCTATGACACTGGATTTGGCAAACCTTTATAGGATATCACAATAACACAAGCAACAAAATCAATAATACACTAGTGGGACTACATCAATCTTAAAAACTTCTGTGAAGCAAAGAAAAGAATGAACAAAGGCAATCTATGGAACGGCAGAAATTATTTGCAAACCATGTATCTGATAAGAATTTAATATCCAGACTATATAAATTTCTATAACTCAAGAACAACAACATAAATGCATAATAATTACATAAACAACAACATAAACTTCACTGTAGAATGGCCAAAGGAGTTGAATAGACATGGAGAAAAGAATGAATATCCCAAAAGCACATGAAAGTTTTTAACATAACTAAGTATCTGGGGAATGCAAATTAAAACCACAATGGGGTGTCACCTCATACCTGTTTCATGGCCACTATCACAAAAATTTCTTTTTCATGGGGATGGTCTTGATCCCTGTCTCCTGTACAATGTCATGGACTTCCATCCATAATTCATCAGGCACTCTGTCTATCAGATCTAGTCCCTTAAATCTATTTCTCACTTTCACTGTATAATCAGAAGGAATCTGATTTAGGTCATACCTGAATGGTCTAGTGGTTTTCCCACTTTCTTCAATTTAAGTCTGAATTTGGCAATAAGGAGTTCATGATCTGAGCCATAGTCAGCTCCTGGTCTTGTTTTTGCTGACTGTATAGAGCTTCTCTATCTTTGGCTGCAAAGAATATGATTAATCTGATTTGGGTGTTGACCATCTGGTGATGTCCACGTGTATAGTCTTCTCTTCTGTTCTTGGAAGAAGGTGTTTGCTATGACCAGTGTGTTCTTGGCAAAACTCTATTAGCCTTTGCCCTGCTTCATTCCATTCTCCAAGGCCAAATTTGCCTATTACTCCAGGTGTTTCTTGATTTCCTACTTTTTCATTCCAGTCCCCTATAAGGAGAAGGGCATCTTTTTTGGGTGTTAGTTCTAAAAGGTCTTGTAGGTCTTCACAGAATCATTCAACTTCAGCTTCTTCAGTGTTACTGGTTGGGGCATAGGCTTGGATTACTGTGATATTGAATGGTTTGCCTTGGAAACGAACAGAGATCATTCTGTTGTTCTGGGATGTGGGGTATCTCTTTACGGCTGCTCCAGCAAAGCACAGCCACTGCTCCTTACCTTGGATGAAGGGTATCTCTTCAGAGCCGCCCCTCCTGACCTTGAATGTGGAGTAGCTCCTCTTGGCCCCTCTGCGCCCATGCAGTGACTGCTCCTTGGATGTGGGGTTGCTCCTCTTGGTCGTTTCCCCTGACCTCAGGTGTGTGGTAGCTCGTCTCAGCTGCCGCCCTGACCTTGGGCATGAAGTAGCTCCTCTCGGTCGCCACCCCGACCTCTGGCGTGGGGTAGCTCCTCTTGGCCGCTCCTGTGCTGATGCAGCCTGGCACTCTCCTGATGAAAGTGAAAAGGAGAACGGAAAAGTTGCCTTAAAGCTCAACATTCAGAAAATGAAGATTATGGCATGTGGTCCCATCTCTTCATGGCAAATAGATGGGGAAATAGTGGAAACAGTGTCAGACTTTATTTTTGGGGGCTCCAAAATCACTGCAGATGGTGATTGCAGCCATGAAATTAAAAGACACTTACTCCTTGGAAGGAAAGTTATGATCAACCTAGATAGCATATTCAAAAACAGAGATATTACTTTGCCAACAAAGGTCCGTCTAGTCAAGGCTATGGTTTTTCCAGTGGTCATGTATGGATGTGAGAGTTGGACTGTGAAGAAAGCTGAGCACCGAAGAACTGATGCTTTTGAACTGTGGTGTTGGAGAAGACTCTTGAGAGTCCCTTGGACTGCAAGGAGATCCAACTAGTCCATCCTAAAAGAGATTAGTTTTGGGTGTTCATTGGAAGGACTGATGCTGAAACTGAAACTCCAATACTTTGGCCACCTCATGCAAAGAGCTGACTCATTGGAAAAGACCCTGATGCTGGAAGGGATTGGGGGCTGGAGGAGAAGGGGACGACAGAGGATGAGATGGCTGGATGGCATCACTGACTCGATGGACATGAGTTTGGGTGAACTCTGGGAGTTGGTGATGGACAGGGAGGCCTGGTGAGCTGTGAATCATGAGGTCGTGAAGAGTCGGACATGACTGAGCGACTGAACTGAACTGAACTGAATCACAAAAATAGGAAATACAAGTGTTGGCAGCAATGTGAAAAAACTGAAACTGTTGGCTTCAGTTGGTGGTCATGTAAGATGGTGCAGCCACCATGGAAAATGGTGTGGAATTTTCTCAAAAAATTAAAACTACAGTGTTATCTACCAATCTCATTTCTGGTATATATTCAAAGAAACTGAATTCAGGATTTTAAAGACAAATGTGTGCTCCCACGTTTATTTCCGCATTAGTCACAATAGCCAAGATATGGAAGTCAACTAAATGTTCTTTGACTGAGGAATGGATAAAGAAATTGTGGTGTTAATACATACATGCAGTAAATATTATTTAGCCTTAAAAAGAAAGGAATCTTGTCATATGATACAACATGGATGAAACTGGACTATATATGGTTAAATGAAATAAGCCAATCACAAAAGGACAAATACTGCATGATTTCACATATTAGAGGTATCTATAGTTACCTACGGAGAAGGCAATGGCACCCACTCCAGTACTCTTGCCTGGAAAATCCCATGGACGGAGGAGCCTGGTAAGCTACAGTCCATGGGGTCGCTGAGGGTCAGACATGACTGAGTGACTTCACTTTAACTTTCATGCATTGGAGAAGGAAATGGCAACGCACTCCAGTGTTCTTGCCTGGAGAATCCCAGGGACAGAGGAGCCTGATAGGAGGTCATCTATGGTGTCGCACAGAGTCGGACATGACTGAAGTGACTTAGCAGCAGCAACAGCATAGTTACCTATTCTCAGACGTTAGAATTGTGGTTGTCATGGGCTGGGCAAAGGGGAGTTGCTGTTCAATAAATACAGAGTTTCTGTTTTGAAAAAAAAAAAAATTCTAGAGATCTGTTGCATGCTTAAAAATAGTCAAGAAGAAAAAATTTATGTTATGTGTTTTCTACCACAGAAAAGCAAAGGGGAGAGCACTCCATGTAGCCATATGGAAAAATTTTTCAACATGTATATTTTATGTAAATGTAACAAGGAATAGAACGTGCTACCAACTGAATTAAAGAGGGGAGAAAAATTATACATTTCCTTTGTATGTATATGTATTAAATCTCTGTAAGGATAAAAAAATAATTTCTCTAGGTATTATACAAAATTGCTACCTGTTATTCTGGAGCTGAAGAATTTCAGTGATGTGAGACTATGACTCTCAAACACTGCATCTGAGAATGTACAAAGAAACACAAGAAAAGCTTTAACTATGGTTTACATTGGATAAAGAGATACAAATATTTACACACAAGCTATAAAGCTCTTTATGCACGCAAAATAGACAGCATTTCTTTCTTTTCTAAAGAAACTGAGAAAAGCAAAACCTGGATCTAGAGATCACAGAGATTGAGACACTATCAATTATATGACCATAAAATAACAAAGAAGCATCAAAAACACTTGAGATGAGTTAATTTTGTCCCTTTTAAACTGAATTTTTTATTCCCTTCACCTTTTAGTCATTTCCTGAAGCCATTGATAATGCAGTTGGCAGTCATGACATTGTGGGGAAAAAAAAATGTGTATGAAGGGCACATCAAACATACTTGGTATTCTTTCCTATTTTACTTTTTTTTTTCTTCTGTGATTGCATCCTTCAAATATTGCTTTAGATGGAGCACTGAAAGCAGCACAAGAATCTAGTTCAGTTAAATATCTGCTTTTAGTTCTAGACAAAAGGGGAAAGATCCGGTGGTCATAAATCTGTGAACACAATTTATTGAATACATTTTTCAAGTCATTGCGGTGAGACAGGCCGAATTGAAATGAGTCTATGTGCATGTCTGTTTTATTCCATTTTATGTGAAAAAGGCCCACCCTGGCCTGGGTCCAAATCGACAGGAGAGTTTTAGAAGAGTGATAAATTTTAATACATCTGTTAGCTGATAATGATTAATGGCCATATCGCAAACTCTTTAAGAAGTTGGAGATTTAAAGTGGCTCACCACTTCTAGGTAGATTTATCAGAGAGAGTTAACTGATGTTTCTACAAGGAAAATTACCTACACTAAAAGGACTCCCTGTTGGAAGTTGATTAGAAACATAACTAGTATAATAAGTATCTCTCATATTATCCAGGCTTTTTGCTTATGTAAAATGCTAGTTTACATGAAATATAATTTTATTAGTTTCACCTAATAACCAAGGTAATGGAAATTAATTAAATTTGATTGGGATGATCATTAAAATTATATAATTCAGATTTCTCTTATATAGTGAGGTTATTAGAAAAGTATTTTCTTTTTGAAAGTCATCATTGTATTTATAAGGAAAGTTTACATTAGCTTAATCTCCAAAGCAATGGTACATTTGTAGAATAAAATCTCCAGCAGGAAATAAAGGTCTACATATTAATGTCACTTTCACAGAATAATGTAAGCCATTATGTTACCTGTTATTCCTTGGTCTGTCTTGTCTTTATACAGTTAGCAGCTGCTAAGTTTTTGTTAAAATTATCTATAAGTACTCAAAAGATTCACTTGTATTCTTTGTTTTTTTTTAATATAAATTTATTTATTTTAATTGGAGGTCAATTACTTTACAATATTGTATTGGTTTTGCCATACATCAACATGAATCCGTCACAGGTATACACGTGTTCCCTTTCCTGAACCCCCCTCCCTGCTCCCTCCCTGTACCATCCCTCTGGGTAGTCCCAGTGCACCAGGCCCAAGCATCCAGTATCACCCAATGTTCATCACAGCACTGTTTATAATAGCCAGGACATGGAATCAACCTAGATGTCCATCAGCAGATGAATGGATAAGAAAGCTGTGGTACATATTCTTTGTTTTTAATAGGAGAAAAACTGCTTTACAATGTTGTATTACCTTCTGCTGTACAACATGAATCAGCTATAAGCATACATATATCCCTTCCCTCTTAAGCCTTCCTCCCATCCCTCACCCCCATTCCATCTCTCTGTATCGTCACAGAGCAGCTCGCTAAGCTTCCTGTGCTATACAGCAGCTTCTCACTAGCTATTTTATACATAGTAGTTTATATATGTCAATGCTACTCTCTCAATCCACCCCCTCCTTGCCTTCTGACACTGTGTCCACAAGTCCATTCTCTGCCAGGGGCCAGCATGAGGAACTCCGCCCATGGCAAAGGTCATGAGGAAGGAAGCTTGGCATACGCAAATGTGTGATCAAGCCTCAGGAAACCCCCTGTTCCCGAGCATCTACCCCCAAAACCATAGTACTTTACGGGGGTCTCTCCCCCATAACCATTTCTCTCAGAGAAGGAGTTAACTTGCAGCTCCAAGTTAATAAAAATTCCTGGGCGTGACAAGAGTGTTTCAACTTATGAACTCTGAAGTTTCTCTGGCCTGCCTGATCAGGTTCTTCCTGATGCATGTGATTGTTTACAGCCTCCCAACTGTGAGAGGCACAGGATGTTTTAAAACTTTCTAAATACAGACTCTTTTGAGAAGTTAGAAGATCATTAGTATAATATTAGTGGGTTGATTAGGAATTATATTGGTGAAGGGTTTTTTCATTTGTTGTGCCAATAATTACTGCTAATTCCCTGCCCTGGGTGTGACAAGGATGTCTCAGGTCAAACCTCTCTGCTGACAGACTAGCTCCTGTGACAACCTCTCAACCATAAACAGCACAGAGAGTTTGGAGTATCACCATAGGGCTTTTTTCATTGATGAGTCAATGATTGCCAGCAGGCCTCCGTATCCTTAGGCACCTGGGAATATATTAATCAATGTATTTGGAATATAGAAAAGGAAATATAGTAGTTTTTTGATGTTAGCAATACTAGACTTTTTGAGTTAATTAATTTCCTCTTTTGTTATAGATCACTGTACTTTGTTATAAATCACTATAAATCACTATGTTATGTAAAAATGTAACTTTATCACTATCTTAAGACAAAATAGATCTTAAGGGGAACATTGGTGAAGGGTTTACATTTGTTGAGCCAATATTTGCTGCTAAATCTCCATTTTCCTGCCCTTATAATGAATATAACTAGCATATAGGAGAAATAAGTATTAACCTTTAGGATTAATCATGTTAAACCTTAGGTTAAGTAAATTCCTTTCTTGATTGTAACTCACTACACCCTCACCCTATAGGAATGCAACTTTATTTGGAGGGTGGCGCTTGATTTAAGAATAAATCACCCCTGGAAAAATAAGTTTTCTGGTTAACTGACCGGTATCAGAAAGGGCCATAAAATGTCAACAGACCTCATGGCTAGAAGATAATGTAAAAACCCATAAGACTTTTGTATAATTTTATATGAAGCAGCTGATTGTGACAAGGGTCAGGTCTGCTGACCCCCGCGTGACTCTGTATTCATCCCTATGTATAACAAAAAGGTATATAAACAAACCTGAAAAATAAAGAAATGGGATCAGCTTCTGGAAAGACTGATTACCCCGTGTCGTTTCTTTCTCACTTCCGTTTTCCTGGCTGAATTCCCATCTGGTATGAGGGTACACACCAAGCCTACTAACTTTGCTGGGGCTTCCAAGATCGGACCAGGGAGGCCTCAGTGCCTCCTCTCCCTCGGGAGAACAGAAAAACGCCTGTGGCCTTCGTAGATGGTGATTAGTATTCCACGTAAACCAGTTATTCAGCCTCTTTTTCTCCACTAATGCTCTCCTACTACACTATCTGTTTCTTTTTTTTTTTTTTTTTTACTAACACATATATATGGAATTTATTTTTTTATTTTTTTATTTTTTTGGCAGGCAGATTCTTTTTTTTTTTATTAAATTTTAAGATCTTTAATTCTTACATGTGTTCCCAAACATGAAACCCCCTCCCACCTCCCTCCCCATAACATCTCTGTGGGTGATCCCCATGCACCAGCCCCAAGCATGCTGTATCCTGCGTCAGACATAGACTGGCGATTCTTCTAATCTCCCTCTATATCTGTAATTAAATAAGTTTTTTCCAGAGCACTGATTCCGTCCACACCTTCGAATTACCCTGGATCCATTGGTGCTGGACCCCGGCAATTCTCTGACTCTGCCACTCTAATCCTGCAATTCATTTGTATTCTACTTCAAACAAAACATAAAATAACTTTAAATATGCAAGCTTACTTAACCTACACTTTTATATGTTCATAGATAATAAACATAGGCTCACTTGATTGTAAGAATTTTCCTACATACTAGTTATGATCTTGATCAATCAATATTTTCACCTTGCAGGATTTACTAAGTACTTTACAATTCACTGATTACCATTATGTTGATTTTTTTTTTCACTTTCAAATATAACTAGAATGATAAGATAATTATTTTTGCTGAAAATGTTCTAATAGCACAATAGTAAATAAGCCTTTGCTCATAAAATAAACCCTTAATTCTAATAAAATCTATTTTGGGGGCAGGTCATTGAAAAGACATGACCCATTGGTTGACCTTGAGTTGGACCCTGGCAATTGGAGGCTTCCCACCCGTTCACCTGTTTTTGGAATATGTATTTTGTTTGCCTTCCCAGTTCCCAGAAGTTGCCCCACGGGTACAGCACTGAGATAAAAATGTGATGCTGATAGCATACATGACTGAACCCAATTATAACTCTATATAAACTTTCAAGGTTTCCAGGCAGATGCAGAAATCTATACCTCTTGGGGTCTCTCATAAGACAATCCTCATAGATAAGTTCTGCTACTTATTAAACCTGACCCCAACCAATCTGTAGGGGTTTGCCTCTTTCCTTGGCTTCTTGCTGCCCTTTTCATATGGGTGCCAGTTTTAGATAACACCTAGAAAGTTCCTGAGGTTTGCAAATTATCATCCGTTATTCTCAACTTAATTTGATGTAATCAAATATTGCTGTAAGCCATCTAATACTGATATTTCTAGTATTGGGGGGACACATTATTTACTTTCATGTAAAATTATTAAAAGTCTTAGCAAAATCCTTATGAGTATATTCTTATCAACACAATAGATTGAAAATATTTCTCCCAGTATTTCTTTTCTTCCTCTCTCATTTTCTCTAGTTTCCCTTTTCTTCTCTTCCTTCCCCAAGCCTTGTTGACTTATTCCTTCAAATGTCTCTCCTTCATTACTTTAATTATCTCCTCTCTCCTGATGAATTTGAAGGTAACATTACATAACAAGATGGATAATTTTTACCAGTTCAGGCAAAATCTCAAAGGCAGTTATTTCAGAACATTAAATACAAGTAAAAATTTAAATGGCCACCTAATATATACATGTATGTACTGAATCAAAATTTGATTTAACAACACTATGTAAATAGGTGCCAAATTGTATTAGGTCTGTCCTATAGGATTATTTATAATTATATATAGTGTTGTGAAGATATCTACATTATTATTAACATGCTCAATACAGCAATAATATTGTGAAATAATAATATTGTGAAAGAGATTTCAAGTAATTTTAGGAAACAAATGGAATTTGGTTATTATTGAAATCTTGGTATGGCTGTCTTAAGATGCAGTCCAACTGTGAGAAATGCTATTATCATAATGATAGTTCTAACAATATAAAACTGAATTTTAAATTTTTTCTGCATGTTTGTAATTATAACGCTCTTTTATAAGGGAACAAAAAAGAGTGAAGTAAATTGAGGTTGGAAATAATTTGAAGCAATAGTCCTCAAAGCATAGTCAAATTTTCTAACTTTTTTCAAATGTTTGCCTAGCTCTATTTGTAACTGAAAATAACATATTGGTTACAACATGAGCTTGCTTAATTTACCCCATGCATAGAAAATAAAGTAAAATAAAGTCCTTGATCATTCTTGCAGTGGGAAAATCATAAATCTAAAGCTCTTAATCTCTAAAGTAGAAATGAAGTGATTATTGCATTTATATGAAGTGTAAGAGTATAATATGGATTTTTATAAACTAGAACAGTGATCTTAGAGGTATTACATGCTACAGAATATTGTGTTCATAAAAAGAAATATGAAGCTGGAAATTTCAAAAAAACTTGCATGTTTGTTGTTAAAATGAAAATCTTTCACTTTATTTCATTCATAAATGCCAAAAATTAATTGTAAGAATTTAAAGAAATGCATTATATTTTGACATTTAAGAGTAAAATATGACACATTACAAGCTAGCATATTGAAAGAAAAACAATGTCTATTATTTGGTGTTTGTGGGTATATGTTTGTGAAATTGATAGCCAGATAACTGATAATTGTTGGAAAAGTCTAACCCCAATAATTCAGTTATTCTGTATGGTTATCAGAGAAAGAAATAGAATAGAAAGTTGAGCTGCACCTATAACCCAAAAATTCAAATAAAACATTAGTTAAAAAAAGAGGTCTTAGGTTAGCAATTAGTTTTCATGTTCATTCATACTAAATCTTCTACAAATGCAAATTTCATCTGTTGGATAGTGCTCTAGTTCCCTTTCTACATTTTAAGTTAAGGTACTAATGAGCTGTGAACTGAATAGTTGGTACCAGAGAGAAATAAACCTTGTGTAACACACCAAATTGGCATAATCAGTTATTAAAATCATTGAGATTTTACATAATAAAGTCAGGATAACTATATGATAAGAATATAAGCTTTAGAAACAATGAAAGGGGTTCAAATTTTAGCTTTAAAATCATCTATTGTAGACATTATATATAATCATCCTTTAGTAACTTTTCCTTCTGCATTTCAGAGAAGGAAAATGTTAAGAAAGAAATACTAATGTGGATTTCTTTTTAATTAAATGTAACCATCTATGCAATGTTTCTGGCATAGGTCTGGATATACTAGAAAGTATTGAAGAAATATAGGGATTCCCTAGTGGCTCAGACAGTAAAGCGTCTGCCTGCAATGCGGGAGACCCAGGTTTGATCCCTGGGTCTGTAAGATCCCCTGGAGAAGGAAATGGCAACCCACTCCAGTACTCTTGCCTAGAAAATTCCATGGATGGAGAAGCCTGGTGGGCTACAGTCCATGGAGTTGCAAAGAGTCGGACACAATGAGCCTGGTGGGCTACAGTCCATGGGGTTGCAAAGAGTCGGACATGACTGAGCGACTTCACTTTCTTTCACAAATGTAACAATCTATGCAATGTTTCTGGCATAGGACTGGATATACTAGCAAGTATTCAAGAAAAGGAAATGCTTTTAAATTAGAGGTGTACATTATTGTTGCTTTCATAGTTCAAAATCACTAAATATTTGTAATATAGTATCTTTTTACCACTACATAAAACCTGAAAACTTATTTTGCCTTTCTAGCATTTTCCTTATCTTTTTTGTCTTTCATTGAAAGGTATCTTACTGAGGAAGAGGAATCAACAGTGGAGAGAGGATGAGTCATACTAACAAAATGATTTATTTTTCATTGGATATTTTGATCTAGTGGATATTTCAGTGTTATTTGGGGCTTCCCTAGAAGCTCAGTTGGTAAAGAATCTGCCTGCAATGCAGGAGAACCAGATTTGATGCTTGTGTTGGGAAGACCCCATTGAGAGGGGATAGCAACCCACTCCAGTACTCTTGCCTGGAGAATTCCATGAACAGAAGACCTGGCAGGTTACAGGCCATGAGATCACAAAGAGTCAGAAACGACTGTGATACCTTTCCTTTCCTTTTGTCAGTGCTGTTAATCATTACAAGAGTTCATAATCCTGGATAGACTGAGAGCCTTAGCTTACATCACATGAAGTTTTTCATTAAATTTGGAAACTTGCATTATTAAATCAGATCATTGAAGACTATCACCTCACAACAGTCTACTGTTTGAGGAAAACAATTTGAGAAACAGCATAATATTTACTTTTAAGCTCCCAGCTTGCTCATTCCTTTTTTCATCACACTCAAGTAAAAATGCTTTTGTATTCACATACCAAGTGTTTTCAAATATAAAATAAGAATAATCAGTGTAGTGAACAAAAATAATGGCAAAAAAAGATAGGGAAAAATACTTTCAATATTTAGTAAAAATAACATTAAAAATTTAGTAAAATATATTTTTAAAGAAAATATATGAAGGGCATTATTTACCATCATTATTTTAAGCGTGAATGTTTTATGCTATTTAGTCTTCAGTTGGCATCACTTATCGCAGGAGTATAATTGTGAATCACAAATAAAATCATAAAGGCAATTTGATCATAAAACTTAATATATAATTTCCTAAAATTTGAATAAAAACTCCTTTTTACTATGAATTTCCTAGGGAAATAAAGTCCCAAAGGACATAAAGTCTAAACAACACCCTTTAAATCTTCTCCATTAAAGTTAAAAAAAAAAAAAAAAACCTGGAATCTATCCTCCTCATATGTTACTCTGTTTGTTTAGTCTTAGTTATAGAAGTGTCTTGATGACTCTGAAATTCAGGCCTAGACAGTAAAATAAATAAATCATTTTAAGGCCACTCTGTGGTTTTTCAGTCCCGCTAGCTTTCCAGTTTTAGCCAAACATGTGTAAGAGAAAGCCACAACCCAATGATGAGGGATTTCTCCCACTTGATTAAAGAGCATCATGTGCTATTTGTGATACTTTTCTTTCCCTTCTAGTATGCTGGAAATCTCACCTTTTATTTGAAAGTAAGTGTATTTCTTTTTTTATTTTTTTGAATCTCTCTCTCTCTTTTTTTTTTTTTCCTGAATTTCATTATGTGGACAGTTTACTCACTAGATTAGTTTCCTAGGGCTACCATAACGAAGTCCCACAAACTGACTGGTTTAAAACAGAAGTTTATTGTTCCACAGTTCAAGAGGCCAGAAGTCTTGAGAGCCACATGTTGGCAGAACTGCAGGCTCTCTGAAAGCTCTTGGGAATGATCAGTTCCCTGCCTCTGTCCTAGCTCTTGCACCACCAGGTGTTCTTGCCTTGAAGATGTAGCCCTCCAACCTTCTATCTTCACTTGGTATTTTCCCTGGGTCTTTACGCTGCCTTTCCTATATGTGTGTCTGTCTCAGTACCCACATGTCTCCTTTTATTAATGATACCAGTCATATGGTAGTAGAGCCCACCATAATGACAGCATTTTAACTTGATTTTCTCTACAAAAACCCCATTTCCAAATAATGTTACATTCTGAGGTACTGAGGTACGGACTTTAACAAATTCTTTTGAAGGGGAAGAAAACTAAAGGCAAAACATTCACCCATCACACGTGAATATTGAAATATCTCATGTAAAATTTAGCCTACTTAGAAGACAACATAAGGCACATACTTTAGGAAGTAGGTTAATTCCTAAAGTAGGTAAGAATAAGAGACCGTGATACTTTCCATCTTCACATGGAGTAGTGACAGTTAAGGCAAGGTGCCAAAAACATTCATGAAAATAAAACTTTTTCTGTGAAATTTAACAGAGTGGGGCAGACCAGTAGCCATTAATATCCTTATTATCATTTGAAATGTTATTGACTTTTTAAAACTTTCTAATCCACAAAATAATTGCATGTTATCTGTCTTGTTTATTGCTATGCCTCCCGTTTTTAGCACATAACACATACTCAATAAACACTTGTTACTTGGATGAATCTCTATGCCTGGATGATGGGATATTGATTAATTAAATATATATATATATAGAGAGAGAGATCTATCTTTTCACTGAAGAAACAATGCACAAATTATGGATTTTTGCAGGTAGAAAAATAGTTTCAAAATATTAAGCCATTAACCCCTTCACCAAGACATACCATTTTATATTAAATGTTTATTATTCAAATGGCAACAATACCCATTCATGTCACTGTGGCTTTCTGTCAAGTGTAATCTCAAATAAGGATATCTCAGGATAATTTTTAGGTTCCCAAAGTATTCACAAGTATCAAATACAGGGAGAAATTTGCTTCCACATTTTTAGGAGAATAATGTTAAAATGTGCTGATAAAAGTATCAGTTTTGAAGTTAGAAGGATTGTGTCAATTTTGTACTATTTTTATACACTTTAAGAAAGCATTTAATCTTATCTTTTCCTGTGCTATGGAAAAAGTGATGGCAAGAGTAACACACAAAGCATAGGTTTCCTAAAGGATCAAACAAAATGACTTATACAAAAATATCTTATTAGCACTATACAAACAGCAGTTAATATTTCATCAGAGAGCTCTATGTGAAGATTGTTGAAGTTCTTGCATTTTTTTAAATGCAATGTTGACAGTGGATATTCCTGTAGCTGGAAAGTGACTGTAAATGGTACTTCATAAATAGAAAAATATCTTTTAATTATAAAGAGGTAAAATAAATCTTACTTGTAAAATAAAAATTAGACTGTAAAATCCAGTCCTCAAACAAGTCATACACTTAAAACATCCCCAGTATAAAAAAATTGCCAAAGATTTCTCCATTATTTTAGGGAGGAGCTTAAAAGACAGAGCCAATGTCATTCACTCAAATCTATCATATGAAAAAATTCACTTGAATTCTAAAACACTATATATACATTGTCAGGCAATCTTAAAGGAAATCAATCCTGAATATTCATTGTAAGGACTGATGTTAAAGCTGAAGGTCTAATTCTTTGGCCACCTGATGCAAAGAGCCTACTTACAAGGAAAGACCCTGATGCTGGGAAAGATTGAAGGCAGGAAGAGAAGTGGATGACAGAAGATAAGATGGTTGGGTGGCGTTACCGACTGAATGGACATGAGTTTGAGCAAGCTCCGGGAAATGGTGAAGGACAGGGAATCCTGGTGTGCTTGCTGTCCCCGGGGTCACAAAGAGTCAGACACAACTCAGTGACTGAACAACATACATTTTCAAATTAAAAGTTTTAGCCTTCAAATAACAAGAGTTCTATTAGAGTATTTTCAAATTATTCAGGTGTATTTGTCTCATTAAAAAAAATGACTGAGTGTAGTACTGGTATGATGGTTCATCAGGATATCAGAGATAGCAAGGTGACTTTGTTTGACTTAGCTGATGAGAAAAAGTAGGTAGGCTATTTTAAAAAGATCAACCATTATTCAATCCCTGACTTTCCAATAATTTTTCAACAGCAACAGAAGCCTGAGGACAGTGGGAAATATCTTCACAGTATTGAGAACAGAATAATGTGTCCCATCAAGTACACATCCGAGAAAATATTTCAAGAATAAGAGTAATATTAAAAAATAAAACAACTTCCAAATACAGAAAGCAGTTTGTAAGTAATAAATTGTCTCTAGGAAAATTCCTAAGATAAGTAGAAGAATAACTATCCCAGATCGAAGTTCACTGGTGCAAGAGGAAATAACAAAACTAGTAAACATATTAAAAATTAGTTGAAGGGAAAAATGAAATAAAAGTAAGTATCTATTCAAAAATAGAAAAACAAAGGGAAAAGGGTAAGATAAGCATAACCAAATAGGTTTTAGAAATTAATCCAAGTATATCAGTAGTAATGATAAATGAAAATAAGGAATATAATCCAAAGAAAATGTTACATTGGATTAAATATTAAATATAGCTAGATATTGCTTACAAACAACTGAATTAAAATGTAAGTAAACTGAAGGAGTGAAAGAGTGGGAAAAATACCAAGCAATTATAATAGAAAGCATGCTGGAATGGTCACATTAATTTCAGACAAAATGTTATACAACATTACCAGAGATAAAGAGGGCAGTTATCTAATGATAGTGGCTTATTTCATCAGAAGACATGATAATTTCTATAACATAAATCCTCAGTAACAAATTTTCCACATACACAGGTCTCTTACAACCACAAGTATAGATAGTAAAATCCATATAATATTGAGAGATTTAAAAATAAATCTTTCTTAAAATATGATGGATTAGGCAGGAAAAATTTCAATAAACATAAATAATTCTTAAACAAGCCAATGAATCAGTTCAGTTCAGTTCAGTTCAGTCGCTCAGTCGTGTCCGACTCTTTGCGACCCCATGAATTGCAGCACACCAGGCCTCCCTGTCCATCACCAACTCCTGGAGTTCACCCAGACTCATGTCCATTGAGTCAGTGATGCCATCCAGCCATCTCATCCTCTGTCATCCCCTTTTAGCCAAACTAGAACACCATACTCAGTGTCAGTAAGAATTTCAGACAGGGGTACATCAGAGATGGTTTCTTTCTGCTCCAGTGTATTTGAGTCCTCACCTGAGAAATCTAAAAGCTGGTGATTAAATGATCTAGATGCTCATTGACCTATAAATCTTAAAGTTGATGTTATCAAGGGATCAAGCTGTAGCTGTCAGAGAGAAAATACACGTCATCTCCAGGTGGTTAGAGTTTCCTCAAAACACTGTGACTGGGTTAAAGGTGAATAAAGATCAGTATATCTATACTTATATCATAGATGTGTGTATGTATATGCTCAGGTGCTCAGTCATGTCTGACTCTGCATGGACTGTAGCCCACCAGGGTTCCTCTGCTCATGGAATCTTCGAGGCAAAAATATTGGAGTGGATTGCCATTTCCTACTCCGGGGGTTCTTCCCTACCCAGAGATTGAATCTGCATCTCTTGTGTCTCTTGCATTGGCAGATGGATTCTTAACAACTAGTGCTACTAAGAGTTGCATAACATATAGTTATAGATATACTATATAGGATATATATATATATACAAACATATATTATGTATATCAATGTGATTGATAGCAAGGAACAACATAAACCAAAAAGGTAGCAAAACCATGTGTGCTTTGACATTTAAGTAAAATAATTCAAAATACATCTTTATGGATTTCAGAACTAACCATTTTGAATATAAGATATTTTGTAGCCTTGATTAATAAAATATTGTTATGCATGGCATAACCATTGCAGTAACTACTAGGTGTATTCTCCCCCTAGACATACCTCTTTTCATGGCACTCTAATTCAGTTTTCATTGGTTTCTAAGCCTAGAAAATGTAAAAACTTTATTTTTTCCTGTTTCTTACCAAAATAGGACTTCTATAATTTTGACTTAAACTGTTTTTTTTTTTTTAATATGGTTTCTTTTCCACTCCTCCTTTTTATATGCATTTGACTTATATAGACTTTACAGAGATCCAGAAACACAGGTCAAAATTTGTCTTTATATTTTTAATCACACATTTCTCTATATGGACTATTACTCCGTACCATATGTATCAACTAAGGTTTACCCATTTTGCAAACTCTATCTCAAATTTTGCCTCCTGAAAGAAATTCTCTGTGGTTCCTCCAGCCTTGGGTAAACTATTCTTCCTCTTTTTCACATGAAAAATAACACATAGTTTGAAAACCTTGTTCAATAGCATATATCACTCCCTACCTTATTATTTTTGTTCATCTTTGATGTTTATGTTCCAAGATCAGAGGGCATGTATAATTCAACTTATATTTACCATAATGTAAAGCACCTATTGGAAATCCAGATATGTAATACATGATCAAATAATATTTGCTTATTTAAATTAATCTTATTTTCATATTCAATATGTACTCACAGTACTTAAAATATTCTTCACAAAGTACAATTCTAACTTTCCAATCATTTGAATATATAAAGATGCATTTAGTTTGAAGTTTCTCTATTCTCTCCTCTCCCTTTCCCCTCTATCATAAAAAGTTTTTGAAAAACAGCACATCCACTCTTTGTCCTTTCAAGTCATGAAATTTAATATAGAAAGCTTACAAAAGCAGTGAAACTGACAGGGGTCAAGTTTAACCAGTTTAATTTCTAATTGGCCTCCAAAAGACCCACATTTTCACACCTTTTGAACTTCTTTACCTGTTGTAGCTAGATCCCTTCCTCCAACGGCATAAGAAAATACATAGAATTAGTGACAAAGATTGATAAACAATGCAAAAGTTTCAGCTATACTTGTTGAAGCTTTTTTTTTTTTTTTTAAGTCCTCTGTTATCCAAATTTCCTTTCTGAAGGAAAGAATTATTTAGTCCTACACAGCCATCACAAAGTTTTACTCTTTGCCCAGTATGGTCTTTCTTGGCAGACAGAAAAGACTAGTAGGGGGCGGTTAATTTCAGGAGTTTTCAGTAGATTTACCACAGTAACTGGAAGAAAGAAACCCTTTTGTTTCCTATAGGTATGGTCTAATCCAAGAGCTCTGTGATGTGAAGCTTCAGAAGATGGTCTAGTAGGCTGAATGGATTTTAGCACTTTGTATCTTTTCATACAAATGCAGAGGACTATGATTCCCTCAGGTTATAAACTCTCTTTTTATTTTCATCTTCATTGGTTCAACATTAGCTGTGCAAATCAAAAGTAGGATATCTGTCTGCCTCTGCTTTTGAAGTTGTGTATCCTGTTTCCATTATGCTATTTAAAAAATGTTTTTTTTTGTAGAGAGTTGCTCTTTAAGGATATGCAAAAATGTAAACTTAATACCTCATATTGGTATTGAACCTATTAGTACAATTACATTATAAAGTATATTATAAAATATGCATTATTAATTCACAATGCAAATACATTGCACAATTATCATAATTTTTTCAATATCAGTTATTAACTATTAAATGGAACATAGGGAAGAAAGTGGTGACTAGCTCTTTAACTCAGATGATAGAAATGTTCCATTATTCTTCTGACTAACATTTGATTGAAGCAACTATTAATTTACCTATAGGTATGTAAATGTAAGGGCATCCCAAGAGCATATTGCAGTGCACAGAAACAACTCCAGTTTTCTTGCCTGGAAAATTCCACGGATGGAGGAGTCTGGCAGGCTATAGTCCATAGGGTAACAAAGAGTCAAACATGACCGAACAACTGAGCATACACATACATGTAAATTGTATGTATAACTGAAGTGCTTAGAATAATCTGAAGCTTATTTTACCAAGTTTCCATTCTAAGTCATATTTACATATCAATTCATTAAAATAAATATTAAAATGTAGAGACTACCATCAAAGTCACCATTATCACTTACAGATGAGGAAATTAAACTACAGAATTGTTAAATAATTTGCCTCAAATCATACATGTAATAAGTGGTTGAACCTGAGATGCAAATTCAGTCTGTCTCTAGAGCTTGGGATCCTGGCCATTGTGTTATACTGGATCCTTCTGTCTCTCCCTCTTATGCTGTCATGTGGCTAATAGCTAATGCCTTTCCTAGCATTCTCAGTGATGCCTCCATGTGAAAAATCATAAACTGATCAATTTCACTGGCTTACAGATGGAGATTCTGTAACTTGACTGCATAGATAGAAGAATCATTAGAGCAGGAATGTGTTATAGTTTTTAATGTACACATTTTTAAGATTGACACTTTGTAGACTGAGATATTATGACCTTATTCAGAAAATCAAACTATGTTTTAACCACTAATAAAAATAAAAACTTTTCTGTTAGATAGAAATATGTACATCAAAAAATGTATATCATAAAATATATAAATATGAACATCACACAATATATATTATATAATAAAAATATGTACATCATAAATACATATAAAATTCAAACATACTTGAATCCAATTTTGGATCAATCTTTTTTTCCTTCATCTAATTTGAATGAGATTTTGCTATTACTCACAAACACTCTAATATATATTCATACACATTTGTATGCTCTCTCTCTCTATATATATATATATGTATAACAAAGCTTTTATTGAAACAGATTTTCCTCCATACATTCTTAATTGATGATAGACTGTCAGGAAGGGCAAAAGGTAGAAACGATAAACTCAATAAACAGGATTAATCTCCTTTTGTGTGTGTGTGTGTGTGTGTGTGTGTTAAGAAGAACTGAGGAAATTACTGTGCAGCAGGAGGCTCTTCTCCTCGTTGCTGGGAAACAGTCATTTGCGATTACTTCAAGGCATTGCCACCTGGAGTAGAAAAAGCCTTTCTAAGCCAAGGTGCCAAATTCGACAGATCACATTAGTTTAAGTCCAAACATCTGCAGAGACAAAGTTGAGTATGCTGTGAAGTCCTATTGGCTGCATTTCTAAGAACATGCTTTTCAAAATTTCATGTGCCAATTAGTCCATAAAGTATTTATTGAGTCTCTGATATATTCAACACACTGAAATAGTCACCATGGGCAAACAAGAAGTAGTAGATAGTTTACAATCCATTTACATTTCTAAAGAGTTATTTATAAGCTAAGGCTCAAAATACTTTCAAGCATAAACAGATGTGACCTTGTCCCTAAGGAACTTAGAATAGGTGGTTCTGAGTCAGAAGCTCAATGAAATATAGAATCAAAACCTGTCTAGTTAGATGTCACCCAATGCACTCTTCCTTTTGCTGCTGCTGCTGCTGCTAAGTCACTTCAGTCATGTGTGACTCTGTGTGACCCCATAGACGGCAGCCCACCAGGCTTCCCCATCCCTGGGATTCTCCAGGCAAGAACACTGGAGTGGGTTGCCATTTCCTTCTCCAATGCAGGGTTTCCCTGGTGGCTCAGTGGTAAAGAATCCACCTGCAAATGCAGGAGACATGGGTTCTATCACTGGCCTGGGAAGATCCCACATCCCACAACTAAGCCTATGTACCACAACTACTGAGATTATGCTTTAGAGCCCAGGAGTTGCAACTACTGGGCCCACAGGTGGCAACTACTGAAGTCAGAACTCTCTAGAGCTTGTGCTCATCAACAAGTGAAGCCCACACACCACAACTAGAGTAGACCCTGCTCATAAAAACTAGAGAAAAGCCTGCTTGGCAATGAAGACCTAGCACAGTTAAATAAATAAAATTATTTTCAAAAATCACTGTTTAAAAATTTATGTTTGAGTAATTCAATAATATGTGACGAGGTATAATTATTAAGAATTTTTTACCCCCTTAGTCTTATTTGTCCATCAGTAACAAAAAAAAAAAAAAAAAAGGAGAGGGAATATCTCTTTAAATATGTGAAGACCCTTCCTCTCCAAAAATATGCCCTTTATTTATTCTCTAAGCCTCATTCTCTCCTTCCTTCAAACAGTCTTCTGAAATGACTTTTCAGTACAGCCTTATTTTCTTTTCACGTAACTCTCTTTTGGCCCTTAGGCTGATTAAAGCTCAGCCCATCCAAAACATATGTTTATTTTCAAAGAATTACCTCTTTGGCTTTCTAATTTTTCATGAAGCGAGACTCAAGGTTCATGAATCAACTAGGATTCACTTTGCTTTGTGTTTTTTTTTTTTTTTCCTGAGATTTATTTTCTTATTGAGGGTAATTTATACAGAAAACCTAGAGAAATACACCAAGATTTTGTTCAATTCTCACAAAAAGGAATGAGCACCATAAATAATTTGAGGTAAAATAATTTGCCATGGCAACAAAACTACAGGGTAGAGTAGAGTAGGACTTGAGACAAAAATAGAATTAACAGCACATGATCAATCTCTTGATGGTTTTAGTGAATAATTGTGGCTTTACATGCTGCTTTAAAGAAGGGTCAGAGACTAGGGTGTGCTGAGAAAGATGTGGTGAAGTTGAAGTGAAAGTCACTCAGTCATGTCTGACTCTTTGTGACCCCATGGACTATTCAGTCCATGGAATTCTCCAGGCCAGAATGATGAACTGAGTAGCCTTTCCTTTCTCCAGGGATCTTCCCATCCCAGGGATCAAACCCAGGTCTCCCACATTACAGGCAGATTGTTTACCTGCTGAGCCATAAGGGAAGCTCAAAAATACTGGAGTGGGGAGCCTATCCCTTCTCAAGGGGATCTTCCGGACTCAGGAACTGAACCAGTGTCTCCTGCATTGCAGGCAGATTCTTTAGCAACTGAACTATGAGGGAACTGCAGTGAAGTCAATGAAAATAAAGTAATTCAGTTAATGTAATATAGGCTATCTGCTACACCTTGCTTTACATATTAAACCTGAGCACAGTAGGACTGAATGACCACCTCAAATACTGAAAAGAAATAATCTCAAAGAATTAGCCAGTTTGCCTAGAAAGGATAGGAGGCTATTACTTTCCATAATGCAATGAACAAGTACAAACAACTCCAGGTGCTCTGATAAGTCACTATCTTAGTGATGAATTGCTTTCTGATGCAGTTTATCACTGCCTTGTAGAGACAAGGTATGGAAAGAAAAGAAAAATGAGAACCATATTTGTAACTTTCATTATTTTCTGATGAAATGAGTAACATCTATTATTGTTATTTTTGTAAACCTATAGGCTTAATACATTTTCAAGTTATTTCTGTTTCATTTAATTCTATTAGCTTCATATCTTCACATTTAAATATCATATTTTAAGTCCTAAGATTGTAAAATATATTTTCTAAAAATTACTATTTCATCATCAAGGCCTAACTTCCAATATATGTTTCCTACTTTTTGTGTGTTTACTTTTGGCAAGTCTTTTTCCCTATTTTTGAAAAAAAATAAAACATTTTATCTTTATAGATATAAATTCATTGAGTTTCTTATGGTCTCATAGTGGTTAAGAATGATAGAAAAACAGTTCATGATATAGAAAATGAAGAATATAATATTTTGATTTGAACCCTCATCTGGTTGTCTGATTCTCTTTTTTTTTTAATTCTCTCTGAATACCATGGTTTCTTTTTGAGAAAAGAGACTGGCAAGCCTACTTAATCTTTTATATTGGCCACAGTGATAACTTCCTATTAAATTTTAATATTGTTGTACTGATAAAGAACATAAAACATTATGCAAAACTTGGCACAAACATGATTCAGAAGTGCATCTGCTGGAAAATAAACACTTGAGAGCCTGGAAGTTAGCACGTGGCATTGCTCTGGAGAAGATAAGCCAGGCAACTCATGGAACTCAGAGACGTTACTATGGGCTTTTGTAATGATTTTCCACTCATGCTTAGAGTGAATCTCGGTGTCTCAGCTGCTGGATGAGCTGTTGTAAATATCCTTTAGTGTACTCTGATGACAAAGAGGAATTCTTAGAAGATATAATTTTTACTGGTTCTCTTATCTGGTGAAATCATTCACTATAATTAAGGCAAAATGAGATCACTATTTTGGTACATCTTCCTATCTGTAAAATACAATAAGAAAGTTCACTTTCTTTTTAAAGTGAGATAAAAAGAGTCTACACATTTTATGTGGTGAGTTTTCCTCATGAAATTAGGAAATCTTATAATAAAGAGTCCAGAAAGGATTGAACACAAGAATATGAGAGAAGAATGAGTGCTGTAGTAAAAAGGAATAAAAAGAAAAGCATGGGAAAAAGTCATTATCAGAATCAGAATTAAAAAAGGATGATGTGTTGAAATTTAAAATTAAAAAATGGATCAAATGAAATTGACACATTAAATTTAAGATAGATTTCTAGAGGGAGCATCTATATAAGGGAATTATATTCATTCAAGTATATACTCAAAACGGTGGGTAAGAAAAAGACCCATTCCTTTCAAGACACGTTTAGTGATCACTTATATACATGTGCACACACAAAGAGATTAAGAAAAAATTTAGTCTAATTACCTAATGAAAAATAATTATCAGTTAACAAATAGTGTTTCTTTCATATTCAATAATCTTAAACTTTAGGACACTGAATATATTGTTAGCATCTCCAAAGAATTCAAAATTACATCACAGACCATGTTCTGTGCAATCAAACAGAGCTAAGATCAAATTCAAGCCCTGCCTCTTACTAGGGAGAAGGAAGTAGCAACCTACTCCAGTATTGTTGCCTGGAGAATCCTATGGATAGAGGAGCCTAGAGGGCTGCTGTCCATAGGGTCACGCGGAGTCGGACACGACTAAAGTGACTTAGCATGCATGCATGCATGCATTGGAGAAGGAAATGGCAACCCACTCTAGTACTCTTGCCTGGAGAATCCCAGGGACAGAGGAGCCCGGTGGGCTGCCATCTATAGGGTTGCAGAGTCAGACATGATTGAAGCGACTTAGCAGCAGCAGCCTCTTACTAACAGTGCAGCTTCTCCTGTTTGGAAGCCAATTACCTTATACAAAAAAAAAAAAAAAAAGAAGAAGAAGAAAGAAAAGACATTATATAAAAATAGCTTACTTGACAGACTGTTTTTTGTTTTTTTCCCAAAGTACATTATATGGTGCAGAAGTAGGTGGGTATAAATGATAATCACTAAAATTTTTGAGCTTTATAGTGTTGTACATACTTCAACATGTTCTGGTTATCAACTTAGTCTCATATATGAAAATAATGAAATTATATATGATATATAAACTCAGTATTCTTTCTGTGTATTTCCACATAAGTGTGTACAAATTTAATATAATTTTCCACAGGCAAAGTTAAAACAGTCATTCATAGTAATTTAGCAGAATTTTAAAATTTATTAATTCCTCACACACCTTCATGAAATGCATTTCACAGACTAAACATCTTATAAATAGATAAAATTTACTTTAATAAGAAAATATATATACTATATAAGCTTTTTTTATAGGGTCAGGTGAATTAAATTGGAAACCTCAAGACTTACCAAACCAAGTCAACTAAACCCAGTGTTAGCCCTTAATAAATATTGGACTAAGTAAATCTTGACTTTAATAATCTTATAATTTAAAGTATGCATATATATACACATCTACATATAAATTTTAAAGTATTTTGAGCTCACTATAAATTTTAATAAAGAATATCTATTTTAATCACTCAAATTGTATCAATAATTTAGCCTCAAAAGTGTGGCTGGTCTTATCTATAGAGACATAAAGACTAGGACCTTATTATGTGAAAGACAAATTGTGTTGTTAGTTTAGATTGAGTAAAGGCTCAGTGAAATTATTATGAATCCAGAGGCTAAGAAAGAAATTAAGGAGATCCAACCAGTCCATTCTGATGGAGATCAGCCCTGGGATTTCTTTGGAAGGAACGATGCTAAAGCTGAAACTCAAGTACTTTGGCCACGTCATGTGAACAGCAGACTCATTGGAAAAGACTCTGATGCTGGGAGGGATTGGGGGCAGGAGGAGAAGGGAAGGACAGAGGATGAGATGTCTGGATGGCATCACTGACTCGATGGACATGAGTCTGAGTGAACTCCGGCGGCTGGTGATGGGCAGGGAGGCCTGGTGTGTTGCGATTCTTGGGGTCGCAAAGAGACATGACTGAACGACTGAAGTGAACTGAACTGATGCCTATAACAGCTTGTTCTAGGAATTAGATTTGTATAAATAATCAAGGATGTTTATTTAAATAAAGTTTTGATATGGTCAGAAAACAAAAGAGATATACCTTCTGCTGATGATGGAAAGCAAAAATTTCCCTGATTGATAATTTGAGGCTCTCCCAGTGATGGATGTGAAGGGAGTATGAAGACATAAACTGACCAACTACATTTCTATGTGGGATCAGATGATGAGAAGATATTTCAGTTATTTCTGGGTTAGAGAGGAGGACTACAGCTAAATTAAATCTAACAGAAGAAGAAAACAAAGGTCTCAGAAACAAAAGGAATTTCCAGGAAAAAAAAAAAAAAAACACATATAAGAAACAAGTCAGAGCCCTTCTCTTAAAATTGCAGGTAGACAGTCGGTAAGACATTTTGGAAAGTGTCAGTTGCTCAGTCGTGCCCAGCCCTTTGCAACCCCATGGTGTGTGGCTTATCAGGTTCCTCTGTTCATGAATTCTCCAGGCAAGAATACTGGAGTGGGTTGTCATTCCCTTCTCCTGAGGATCATATCAAACCCAGCTCTCCTGCATTGCAGGTGAATTCTTTACTGCCTGAGCCACCAAGGAAGTCCCAGACATTTTGGAACTACTGCCTATAGATAAGGACAGTTGTATTTCATTAATGCATAGTTAGGTTTGTGGATAATGGAGTGAAGAGACTAAGGAGAGAAGAGACTAAGGAGAGAAACTGTTCATTTAAAGTATTAGCAGAAGAGTTTTAATATGACAGTGAAATTGGGGGTGTTTCAAGTTATTGTCTGTGAAGTAAATGTTCATGATATGCATTATTGTAAATCAGTGTCACTGAGGGAGTGTTCAAAGAAAGTGAGATACACTCAATGTTGCTAGACAGGGGCACAATATGGTTGAAACTTGGACAAAGTGGGGGTTGGGGCACTAACTCTTCATGTGGTAGAAAATCCATTTACACATTGTAGTCAGTCCTCCTTTTACATTGTTTCTCTGTAACCACTGTTCTGCTTCTGCAGATTCAGCCAGCCACCAACTGTATAGTACTTTAGTACTTGCTGTTGAAAGCTATCTACCTACAAGTGGACCCAAGTGGTCCCCACCTATGTTGTTCAAGGGTCAACTGTATATAGATGAAATTCAAAGATGGGTAGGTATTGGATCCATCAAAGGTTACATACCAGCTGGCAGTACCCAAAACTGGGTGCACTGGAATGGCAAATGCATGCCTGCCAAAAGAAGAAATTTGCTCTGTATTGCTTCCTATAAGGACCTCTGCAAGATAGTATCCAAATCAGACGTTAGAAGATAAAATGTTTAGTTCAAAAACCCAAGAAACAGGAAATTAAATACTGTTTCTCTGGAACTGCAAATAATGGCATCTCATGTCATACTGAAACAGGAAAGGAGCTAACATGCAAAGCAGCTTAATTTGTTTAAACTTGCCTTAACTTGTCTAACAGTGTATCGAAAAGTAGAGACATCACTTGCTGACAAAGATCATAGTCAAAGCTATGACTTTTCCAGTAGTCATGTACGGATGTGAGAGTTGGAACACAGAGCTGAGTAATGAAGAATTGATGCTTTTGAACTGTGGTGCTGGAGAAGACTCTTCAGAGTCCCCTGGACAACAAGGAGATCAAACCAGTCAATCTTAAAGGAAATCAACCCTGAATATTCATTGGAATGATGGATACTGAAGCTGAAACTCCAACAATTTGGCCATCTGAAGTGAAGAACTGACTCACTGGAGACCCTGATACTGAGAAAGATGGAAGGGAAAAGAAGGAGGGGGCGGCAGAAGATGAGCTGTTTCAGTGGCATCACTGACTCAATGAATATGAATTTGAGCAAACTCTGGGAGATAGTGGATGACAGAGGAGCCTGGTGTGCTGCTGTACAAGGGGTGGCAAAGAGTCACACATGATTTAGTGAATGAAGAACAACTACAAAACTTGCCTAAAGGCAAAAGGAAACAACAAAAAACAATGAAGCACCCTTATTAAGAAAAACATATAACAGGAATAAATATTTCTGCTGTCAATAAATTAACTTAAGTCCCTCAAAGTCTGGGATATTGAAATTTCTGGAAAGGTATGAGTGAAGACGGGAGATCCCCACGCTGTAACACCGTTGCTTAGATAACAGGCATTGTAAACACCAAAGCTCAAAGCAGCTTCAAGTCAAGTAGAAACCTGCTAGTAAAGAATCTCCATTGGAGACAAGCTTGGGACTTAAACAAAACAAAACAAAACAAAACAAAACAAAAAGCCCTTCCGCTGGATGTGGAGCTTTTAGAGTAAAAGAATGTAGTCAGTTCCAGTCTTCATGGTGTAGTGCTAAATTTCACTGATAATTGAAAAAGTCATAGAGACTAGGAAAAATGCAAGGATGAAGCTGTGAATGAACACATTTAATTTTAGGGATACCTGCTTTAATTGTAGGATAACAGTTAACAAAAGATCATGAATCATGGTGGTATCATCATTTAGGAAGAAAATTCTCCCAAGCAAAATAAATTAAAAGTGAAAGGGATGTTAAAATACTAAAATAAGAAAACCTCCAGAAATAGCTATGCGTGGAACACCAGACCGATTATCTGGTTATGTATTTATTTAAGTTATACTCTCAGAAATATTTGTCTTTACCCTGTCTGATAAGGTAGTGTGATAAGGGTGTTTGGCTCTTACCGCCTCTATATGATACATAAGCTTTCACCATAAACTTATTCAGAGATTCCTCCTAATTACATTTAAGTGTGTAGGTTGTGGATGCTGGAAAACTCGGTTAGACTGGCATCCTGTTGACACCGACAGCATTGACTTATTCAATAAATATTTGCTGATATCTTTTAAACCACTTATTCATTCAGTAAATGAGTATTGAATGGCTCCTATTTGTTGGCTCTGTTGAGGCATTAATGATTCAACTGTGAGCAAGATGGTATTCAACTTCATAAATCACACACTGGAGTGTGAGACAGACAAATTATCCTTTATGTGAGCAGCTGAGGAAGGACAAAGGACAAGATATTTGTAGGAGAGGATCTGGTCATGAAATTGAGAGGATGTGATATTAGACATATCATCATACAGATACTGAAATCAATAAAATTGGGTCACGAGCAGTGTTAAAGTGACAGTGATGCCAGTGCTATATACATGGAAGGCAAGAAGAATGCTTTAAAGGGCTGGGAAATGTCTGTAGGTTTTAGAATCTGATGACATGCTGTTCAGAATGAGTCCAGTTATAGTGGAGAAAGGGAGACTAATCTGGGACTGAAAGAAGTCATACCCAGACTCACTCCAGGCCAAGTGGTTCTGAAGGATGGGAGAAAAAACAACCATCTCCTGAAAGAAATGTAAGAGGAGCAGAAAATAATCAGATTTCAGTTAAAGGAAGAAAGTGAAAGGAACCTTAAAGACTTTGAGAAGAGAGAGGAAATGGCTGATAACTATGTATTCCAGAGGACAAAGTGGGAGAGTTTTAGAAAGTGGGATGGAGTTAGTTACTATTCTTGACATAGGTTGTGTCTGAAGATTAGGGTATGTGCAATAAGAAGTGACTTGGGAAACTGCTATATCTTGGGGTGACCAATGTCAGTGCTCAAGTGATCAGTTTTGTCCAACTGTTTGTGAATCCATGGAGCCTGCCAGGCTCCTCTGCCCATGGAATTTTCCAAGCAGGAATACTGGAGTGTCATTTCCTACTTCGGGGGATTTTCTCAACCCAGGGATCAAACCTGCCTCTCTTGCATCTCCTACATTGACAGGCAGATTCTTTACCACTAGCACCACCTGTGAAGCCCTAAGAGAAGAAAAGATCCTGTGTTTTCATGGCCTTTGATCAGTTTTTGACTTAATGGCCTGTATATTGAATGCTTTCTTCTCACTTGTGACGGCAAGCACCATATATCACATTTGTGCCCTATGTGGGTATCCATCTCTCAGTTGCTTCAGATTTTGAGAAGAGGGATAATCAGTTGGCTTTCTGTCTATTCCACATCCCAATTCAAGGATCTTACTCAGGTTTTAGAAAAACAGAGATGGTAGATTATAGAAATTAAAGTTTGAATTATTATTATTTTTTAATTTAAAATCCAGTGTTCTTTCCACTGCACTGCTGTACTTTTAGCAGTGAAAAAGAATTGATTACACAGTATAGGACAGGGAAGCCTTGCGTGCTACAGTCCATGGACTTGCAATGATTCAGACATGACTGAGCAACTGAACAATAACAGCACACAGTATATACTGCATTAAGTAATTGTTAATATCCTTCAGTTGTTAATATCCTACTACCTGTGAATCATCCCAGAAGTAGAGCAGATACAGAACTATTCTGTCATCCATTTCCATCAAAACCAACATAATTTTTCTAAAACTTTTTAAGTAACTGTTTAGATGATCACTTTTCTGCAGATCCAGTTATTCCCATGAGATAAAATCTAATATAAATTATCAGAAAGGTTTTTACTTGTACCCCTGCCAGCATTCACTTCTCTCCACATGAAGTCTCAAGGAACTTCATGTCTTATGAGTAAACTCTGAAACCAAACTGGATTAAAATCCCAGACTAACCAAGATTTAGCTGTATAACCTTCAGCTAGTTTCTTAATCTCTCTATCAATTTTTTCATGTGAAACAATATAAATAATGATATTATCTACCTCAAAGGGTTATTGTGAAGACTCAATGAGTGAATATATGTAAAATGTTTAGAGGATTCCCTGGGCACAAGAAAACACTATGGGAGTACTGTTATTATCACTTTCTTTCTTTCGATTTTACCTGAAGTTTCTTTGGATATCCACATATTGGATTTCTCTTACAAGTTTACACAGAGGACCTTTGTTGTTTGTGATTTTAGCTTTCCTGGTTTAGATTGACTTTATCATCTTGTTCAGTTCAGTTCAGTCGCTCAGTCACGTCCGACTCTTTGTGACCCCATGAATCGCAGCATGCCAGGCCTCCATATCCATCACCAACCCCCGCAGTTCACTCAGACACATGTCCATCGAGTCCGTGATGCCGTACAGCCATCTCATCCTCTGTAATCCCCTTCTCCTCCTGCCCCCAATCCCTCCCAGGATCAAAGTCTTTTCCAGTGAGTCAACTCTTCGCATGAGGTGGCCAAAGTATTGGAGTGTCAGCTTTAGCATCATTCCTTCCAAAGAACACCCAGGGCTGATCTCCTTCAGAATGGACTGGTTGGATCTCCTTGCAGTCCAAGGGACTCTCAAGAGTCTTCTCCAACACCACAGTTCAAAAGCATCAATTCTTCGGTGCTCACCCTTCTTCACAGTCCAACTCTCACATCCATACATGACTACTGGAAAAACCATAGCCTTGACTAGACAGACCTTAGTCAGCAAAGTAATGTCCCTGCTTTTGAATATGCTATCAAGGTTGATCATAACTTTTCTTCAAAGGAGTAAACGTATTTTAATTTCATGGCTGCAGTCACCATCTGCAGTGATTTTGGAGCCCCCAAAAATAAAGTCTGGCACTGTTTCCACTGTTTCTCCATCTATTTCCCATGGAGTGATGGAACCGGATGCCATGATCTTTGTTTTCTGATCCCATTAACGCTAATGAATTTGTTAATTCAACAAGTATTTGTTGAGTGCTTCCTATGTATCATAATTTATAACATTACTGGCAAACAAGACAGTATCTACCTTCAAGGAGTTTATGTTCAAGTAAAAAAAGATGGTTAGTAATCTACAAGTTTGGGAAATAGAAATTTAAATACCATATATTATAAGATAGGTGAAGAAAAGCTTAATTAGAAGTCAAATGTCTGGCATCGTTATTTTATTACTCAGCCGTTAAAAAGAATTCATTTGAATCAGTTCTGATGAGATGGATGAAACTGGAGCCGATTATACCGAGTGAAGTAAGCCAGAAAGAAAAACACCAATACAGTATACTAACACATATATATGGAATTTAGAAAGATAGCAATGACGACCCTGTATGCAAGACAGGAAAAAAGACACAGCGGTGTATAACGGACTTTTGGACTCAGAGGGAGAGGGAGAGGGTGGGATGATTTGGGAGAATGGCATTCTATCATGTATACTATCATGTAAGAATTGAATCACCAGTCTATGTCTGACGCAGGATACAGCATGCTTGGGGCTGGTGCATGGGGATGACCCAGAGAGATGTTATGGGGAGGGAGGTGGGAGGGGGGTTCATGTTTGGGAACACATGTAAGAATTAAAGATTTTAAAATTAAATTAAAAAAAAAAACAAGAAAAAAAATAAAGAGATAAAATGTCATCAGAAAAAAAAATTTATCTTTTAAAATGTGACATTGAGCATTGCCTATATTTTACTAAAATTATTAGATATGGTGATCATTCCTAATTTAGATTTTCTTTAATTTTTTTTTTTTTTTAATTTAACAAGGATCTACTCTATTGAATTCTCTCCTTGTCCTCTGATCCTTTCTTTGGTTCCAAAATCATCATTGGTCAGTAAACACATGTTGAATGAATAAATGGTTATTTTGCCTCTCTTATTAGCATTGTAGAGACTACATTGAAAACAGCAATTAGCTTGATTCACAGTGTTACAATGAATCTAACTAAACCAATTTTCTCCTTTGCAATTATAGGTCCCAGAGCACAGGACACTCCTAAGGCAGTTACCATATTCTGAAGAGCAAACAGTATTCACTTTTTCTTTGCTGCTTTGATGGTGATAAGCAATTTACAAGTGGTAGAGAAAAACAAAGCTACAGAAACAATTTTCTGAAATGGTCCTTGTGTGATGAGCACAGAGAAATTGTCTTTAGTTATAAAAGTATTAACTACACTTATAGTATTACAATAAAGTATTAAAGCTACACAGTTAAGTAGCAACATACTGCTTAGTTTAATATAATTAGGCCTAAGTAAATCTATAATGCATATGCTATATCTTTTTCTAGAAAGTCCCACTGATATTCCAGAGAAGAATTTTGAAAATCTTTTGAGGAAGCATCAAGTAAAAAAAGAGCTCTGAATGTGCAAAATTAATAATGCTAAGTTCAGTGAGGGCTCCTGGTTTGGGAACTGAAGTTGGAGAGCTTTTGAAGTCTACATAATAAATGAAACAACTAAGAGCTTATTCAGCCACCTGGAAGCTGAACTGGATGTAACTTGGATCTCATGACTTCTGTGAAGAAGGTGATTTTTTTCAGGCATGACTCAAAGGAACTGCTGTTGCAGCTGCTGCTGCTGCTGCTACTAAATCACTTCAGCCGTGTCCTACTCTGTGCAACCCCATAGATGGCAGCCCACCAGGCTCCTCTGTTCCTGTGATTCTCCAGGCAAGAATATTGGAGTGGATTGCCACTTCCTTCTCCAATGCATGAAAGTGAAAAGCAAAAGTGAAGTTGCTCAGTTGTGTCCCACTCTTAGCAACCCCATGGACTGTAGCCTACCAGGCTTCTCTGTCCATGGGATTTTCCAGGCAAGAACTCTGGAGCGGGTTGCCATTTCCTTCTCCAACTCAAAGGAACACTGACTGCCAAACCCCATTCCCATCCAAATATTCAGAGATGGAAAACCATTTAGCAACCATAGCGTAAGTCAGAGAGAAGTCAAGATGTGTCAAGAAATGAGCAGCAGGGGAAAAGTGACCATCATGAAAAGACTGGACATTCTGTAGAAGCTGCAGTAGAAATAGAAAAGTAAAAACTTCTCTTTGCAAACTCCACCAATGAAGGGAGACATTATAAATATGAACTTCAATCAACTGTGAACTGAAAAGGTTAGTTACTCAGTCATGTCCAACTCTTTGTGAATCCATGAGTTGTAGGCCACCAAGCTCCTCTGTCCATGGAATTCTCCAGGCAAGAATGTTGGAGTGAGTTGCTGTTCCCTTCTCCAGGGGATCTTCCCAAACCATGGACTGAACCTAGGTCTCAGGCATTGCAGTCAGATTCTTTATTGACTGAGCCATCGGTTGGTAAGCAATCAATTGTAAACTGAATGAATATTCCTGAAACTTGGTGACAAAGCTCAGAGACAAAGATAAGTTTCTTTGGATAGAGCAAGTATGAGTGAGCCAGGCAGGGGACATACCGAAGTGATGTAGAAATGTCTAGAACTACAATAATAAAGGATTTAATTTGCAAGTGTTTGTATATTTCAGTCACTTATTCTATGGCCACTATTATAATAAAAAATTGAGTTATAAATACATGCATTTTCACAAGTATAAAACAAATATTCCTTATAATACAGTCTTTAAGTTTTATCAGATCAGTTCAGTCACTCAGTCATGTCCTACTCTTTGCGACCCCATGAACCACAGCACACCAGGCCTCCCTGTCCCTCACCAACTCCCAGAGTCCATGCAAACTCATGTCCATTGAGTCGGTGATGCCATCCAACCATCTCATCCTCTGTCTTCCCCTTCTCTGCCTGCCCTCAATTTTTCCCAGCATCAGGGTCTTTTCAAATGAGTCAGCTCTTTGCATCAGATGCCAAAGTATTGGAGTTTCAGCTTCAACATTAGTCCTTCCAATGAATACCCAGGACTGATCTCCTTTAGGATGGACTGGTTGGCTCTCCTTGGAGTCCAAGGGACTCTCAAGAGTCTTCTCCAGCACCAGAGCTCAAAAGCATCAATTCTTCATCGCTCAGCTTTCTTTATAGTCCAACTCTTATATCCATACATGACTACTGGAAAAACCATAGCCTTGACTAGACGGACATTTTATAACGAACTACGAATACTTTAAGTACATCAACAATGAAGCATCTGACATTTTATCATTCCCAAATGTGTATCTATTGGTTTTTAAAATTTTCTGTTTGTTAAAGAAACCATACAACTTTACATTTTATTTTCAGTTTATTTCATTGTTAATTAAAACATACATAGAAGTTGGCCATAAAAAAAAAAAATTGGAAAAAGGCCTTTGTCAAAAGATCTTTATGGTTTCTATTACTAGGAATGAATCAGCATTGCTCTATATACTTTAAATACAAAATAGCTTCCTGAATCTACTTTTATACTTTTATGTACTATGCCAAGGTTTACTGCAGGGTTTGTGGCTGAGCAAAAGAGATCCACAGAAAGAAGAATAATTTACTGTATGTAGCTAATATATGATTTTATAAATCCTGTATATAGTGTATAAAAGATACTCTTGCAAATGCATGATTAGAAATTGTTCAAAGATGCCAGTTACACATGACTGTGAGTATTTTCTTGAACTAAGAAATCCTTTTATAACCAGAATTTCCTTTTTATCTTTTGTAACCAGAATTTCCTTTTTGTCTTCAAGTTACTTATTCCTTAATCATAATATATATTACTGATTTTATTATTTACTAGAGTAGATTGAAATATTCATCTCAATTCTAACTCCTCACATCCATGCCATGACCCTATCATGGGAAAGTATACTTCCATACCTACTTCTTGACTTTAGGGCTAACCATGTGACCTGTTTGACTAACGGGAATTTAGTAGACATGATATGAACAGAGAGTTGAATTGAGATTGTGTGACTGAGTTTAACTTCTTGAAGTCCGGGAATCCTATGTATGTACTGCAGAAACAGAGAGAGTTTTACAAAGGATGAAATACTTATTCAACAGAAAACAAAAAAATAAGTTTGTTGGCCTGTTTCCGAATAGTTACTGAAGTTATATTCAGCCATAAGCATAGTAGACTAAGTTATTTGGATTCATTTTGAGTAAATTGACAATTGGTCAGATCACTCAACTTCACTTCAGAAGCAGGTTGAGCCTCCAAGCCCTCTAGCATTATTTATCCCTGCTTCAACCAAGAGATATTTTTAAGTAACAGTTTCACAGTAATTATAAAAATGTAGACACAACTTGAGTTACTAATGCCATTGCATGTGACCACTTAGAGTTTGTATTTACATGCAAAATTGTTAAGGTTAAAGAAAACTTTGAAGGGTAAGTATTTTGCTTTACAAAGGTAAATTTGAGTTTTAATATAAAATGTTTCACTGAATTCAATATTATACAATTTAATGTGTAGGAAAAATACAGATAATTACTGATGAATACATGATTCTTTCATATCATTGCTAAAAAATATTGTCATTTAAGAAGTATATTAATAAAGGATCCTTTGGGGATGTCAAACATGGTAGTTCAAATTCCTATGGACAAGAATTACCTACACAGAGTTCCCTGAGCCTATGCCCCAGAATGAGGCATCTATGGAATTGACCATGTGTGTGTGCTTAGTCACTCAGTCATATCTGACTCTTTGAAACCTCAAGAATTGTAGTCCACCAGGCTCCTTTGTCCATGGGGATCCTCCAGGAAAGAATACCAGAGTGGCTTTCCATGCCTTCTTTCAGGGGATCTTCCCAACTCAGGAATCAAGCCCAGGTCTCCCTCATTGCAGACAGATTCTTTAACGTCTGAACCATCAGTGAAGCCCTGACCATAGCTGGAACAAAACTGGGCCAGAAAACAGCCTCAGTACAGTCAATCAACACACAGTGAGGGTGAGAATAGACCCTTAACTTTCATGAGCCATGAGTGTTGTGATGGCACACTATTAAGACTTATTGTGCCATTAGTATACCAAGACACCTACTGTCTGTTAAGACTTTGGCTTATTTACTGTTCAAATTGTTTTCTACACCATTTCACCTCACACAATGTCTCAGTCACAGTAAATCTGTTGACTTATGGATTCTCAGCTTTAAACCAAAGGAATTTACAATCTTACTGAAGATTTAAAAGTCTATATGAAAAATTATAATAATGCAGGGCACAATATGATTGGACAAATGTTTTTTTGTGTGATGGATGTTACAAGAGTTCAGTTCAGTTCAGTCACTCAGTCGTGTCTTTGCAACCCCATGAATCGCAACATGCCAGGCCTCCCTGTCTATCACCAACCTCTGGAGTTTACCCAAACTCATGTCCATAGAGTCAGTGATGCCATCCAGCCATCTCATCCTCTGTCATCCCCTTCTCCTCCTGCCCCCAATCCCTCCCAGCATCAGGGTCTTTTCCAATGAGTTAACTCTTTGCATGAGGTGGCCAAAGTATTGGAGTTTCAGTTGCAACATCAGTCCTTTCAGTGAACACCCAGGACTGGTCTCCTTTAGAATGGATTGCTCGGATCTCCTTGCAGTCCAAGGGACTCTCAAGAGTCTTCTCCAAACACCACAGTTCAAAAGCATCAATTCTTCAACACTCAGCTTTCTTCACAGTCCAACTCTCACACCCACACATGACCACTGGAAAAGTCATAGCCTTGACTAGATGGACATTTGTTGGCAAAGTAATGTCTCTGCTTTTCAATATGCTATCTAGGTTGATCATAGCGTTCCTTCCAAGGAGTCAGCATCTTTTAATTTCATGGCTGCAATCACCATCTGCAGTGATTTTGGAGCCCCCCAAAATAAAGTCTGACACTGTTTTCACTGTTTCTCCATCTATTTCTGATGAAGTGATGGGACCAGATGCCATGATCTTCATTTTCTGAATGTTGAGCTTTAAGCCAACTTTTTCACTCTCCACTTTCACTTTCATCAAGAGGCTCTTTAGTTCCTCTTCACTTTCTGCTATAAGGGTAGTATCATCTGCATATCTGAGGTTATTAATATTTCTCCTGGCAATCTTGATTCCAGCTTGTACTTCATCCAGCCTAGTGTTTCTCATGACGCACTCTGCATATAAATTAAATAAGCAGGGGGTTATAAAGAGGAAATAAAATGTAGAGGATTAGTGACTCTTTGAAGCTAATGTATAGTAATCAACGAAGTTTCTTGAAGGAACAAGTTTGGGGCTGTATTTGAAGGACTGATTGAATTTAGGATACTTAGAGAATGGGGAAATGCATTTGAGAAAATACAATTTAGAACAAGGGCATGATTGAACTCAGGGACAGGTATATAATGGAAGGGGTATCTTTGGAAACAGACTGTACTAGGTTCAAGTTTTGCCTCCTGTCCACTTAAGCAACTGAGGGAATATTACTTAACATTTCAAGGCCTTTGTTCTCTTCTCCAGATGTGAGCTACTTTCTTAGTGATATTATTCTGAGATCAAGTGAAGTAGGTTACAGACTGATAGGCGTACTTCATACATTAATAAAAGAAACTATTAATTTCTAGTCCTCATTTGATTTTTTCTCATTCTCTATATACTTATTTTGGCTTTACAGTATTATTTCCCTTTCTGTGCTCAATACCTATCTACTTTTTTAATATCATTTTAAGTCTGGGAGTATGAAGCTAAGAGAAAAAGTGCCATAATACTGGGAGATGAATAAACAGAATGAGATTCTAGTATTCTTTTTCCAGTTAACCAATGTAGCCAAAAACTGTCTTCTAAACAGTGATACCAAAAGAGTTCTATGAATTCCCATGTATTCTGGGGTATGAATAATTATAAAGGGGAATCACGAGCGAGAAATGAAAAATATTTTTTTTTCTTTTCCAGGAGTTAATATACTAACAGGAGCAAACAGAAGGTAGCAAGAGAGAGATTAGGCACACACACTGTTACACTCACACACAGCATCTTATCACAAGGTTTTGTGAGGTTTAAAGTGCTAGCACTGAGACACGTTCAATGTTTCACTGAAAAAAATTCTACTGCATAAAAAGTGTCTTTAGACACAAACACACTTCTGCATTATTTCTAGGTCAAAAACGCATGCTTTGAATGAAGATGCTTTCTGCTTTCGTATTTATATTTGCTATGATGTTGTCCGTGTTGTTTTGCATGTGTACAAAACATTACACTTATAACATTGTTTATAAATTTAAAAAAATGATTTTCAAAAGAGCAAACTGACTTGTATTTGACAGAAGCACCAGGTTTTTTTGGAGGACCCTCAATTCAGGAATAAATTTTGTTAATCAACACAGTTCAAAATATAAAAGCATGCACTTATTTATAATGTGTTAAATAGAACTAAAATACCTAATAAAAATTACTTTGTTGAGATTATGCTTCACACTTTTTAAGGCAGACTTGTGGTGGAATTGGGGAAACTCAGTTCTGAGATGCAATGGAGATAGGAAAGCACAGAAAAACAAATGGAGAGGCCAGAGAGAACAGGACTTGGGGAGAATACCAAGTTGTAGGGTGTCCTCCCTCTGAGTTATAATTGTTCCATGAGTTCTAAGGTTTCAGAGGGAAAGAGCAACTTAGGCTTAAACTTGGCCATCATAGCAAGAAAACTCAGAGACATTTTCAGATGTGACAGAGCAGCACACATCCAGATATTAAGCAACAGTGAAAGCTCAATGCAGAATTATTATATTTTTAGAATAGAAAATAGTATTCAATTTCTACTGGGAAGCTGGAATGAGTAGGAAAAGTGTCCACATGTGGTTGGAAAGGGGTATTAGAGTACTTTTTAAACAATATGTTTTTGTATTGGAAAAACTGTTGTGATTTAGTGAAAGTCAAGGTGGATCAAGGAATAAAGTTGGTGGGGAATAAAGTTGTTTTCCCCACCTACAGCTGAGCATCATCTCAGTGATACCAGTTAAGTAACCTGAGACTGAGGTCACTGTAGCAGGGAATTATACCTTGAATGAGAGAAAAAGCACCGTGAACGTAGTGGAGACTAGAGGATGCCTGAAGCATGATGCTCACACACAATAGGGCTTGCCTCAGGGACACTGGATCGTTCAGTAGCAGAAACATCCCAGGCTGCATCTAAACAGCAGAGATTTGTAATATAGAGTAGGTTTGGCCCTTTTATTGGTCCAAAATGAACACGCAGATAAAAGGATGAACAGGGCTGGACAAAGAACATGTTAGATAGAAAATTAATTCAAGATAAAAAGAAAAATTTTAAGTATAAATCAATACATTTATCATATTTTATTCCTGTTAACTCTGATGCAACAAAATATTCTCAATGCTGAATACTTTTAGGCATTGATTATTGTATTTAAGAAATTTATGAATTTAAATAAATTTATTTAAATCATATCTCATAGATTCTCACCTATTATATAGATGAGATACATAATATACACATCTGAGCCTACTTGGTACCCTTCAAAGATCTTTTCACACCTATTGATGAGGCTGTAAGCATAAGACAAGGCTCCATTGTTATGTTCTAGCTCCTTAAAAGTTTTTGGCCTAGACTCTGCCTTCTACCCTATACCAAATTTGTTCTGTTCTGGTGTTTCTTTTTTTTTTTTTTTTCCTGCTGCTTTGTTCTCATTGTTTTCTTCCTCATATGTGATTTCCCTTAGATTTTTTGTTTAGCTTTGATTTGTATGACCTTGTCTTTGAGTTTTTCTCGAGGATGTTCAAACTGAGGATTTTTAAATCCTGCCCAAGTAACAGACCCAGTGTTTTCAGTTCTCCTACTCTGATTCAGATCATTGGCTTCCAGGTACCTATTTGTCTAGGAAGGCATTTCAAACACAAAAATCACCATGTGCTGCTGCTAAGTCGCTTCAGTCGTGTCCGACTCTGTGCAACCCCATAGACGGCAACCCACCAGGCTCCGCCATCCCTGGGATTCTCCAGGCAAGAATATTGGAGTGGGTTGACATTTCCTTCTCCAATGCATGAAAGTGAAAAGTGAAAGTGAAGTTGCTCAGTCGTGTCCGACCCTCAGCGACGCCATGGACTGTAGTCTACCAGGCTCCTCCGTCCATGGGATTTTCCAGGAAAGAGGACTGGAGTGGGTTACCATTGCCTTCTCTGTTATTGAAGTCACATTAGTTGAATTTTGGTAAAACACTGTAAAGTTCATTGTTAAAATATGAAATAAAAACTTTTTTCACCCCATTTGCTAGAAAGCTTTAAGGCAAGGACTTTGATTTTTTCGCCAGCACCTAACACAAAGCCCAGTCCACAGCTACACACATGCAGCGTTTAGCAAGTAGTAGACTCATTAATTGACCTACTGACCCATGTAGATGAATGTTCAGTTCAGTCTCTCAGTCGTGTCTGACTCTTTGCAACCCCATGAATCTCAGCACGCCAGGCCTGCCTGTCCATCACCAGCTCCCAGTGTCCACAAAAACCCACGTCAATCGAGTTGGTGATGCCATCCAACCATCTCATCCTCTGTCATCCCCTTCTCCTCCTGCCCTCAATCTTTCCCAGAATCAGGAATTTTTCAAATGAGTCAGCTCTTCGCATCAGGTGGCGAAAGTATTGGAGTTTCAGCTTCAACATCAGTCCTTCCAGTGAACACCCAGGACTGGTTTCCTTTAGGATGGATTGCTTGGATCTCCTTGCAGTCCAAGGGACACTCAAGAGTCTTCTCCAACACCACAGTTCAAAAGAATCAATTCTTCAGCACTCAGCTTTTTTTATAGTCTCACATCCATACATGACCACTGGAAAAACAATAGCCTTGAATAGACAGATCTCTGTTGGCAAGGTAATATCTCTGCTTTTTAATATTCTGTCTAGGTTGGTCATAACTTTCCTTCCAAGGAGTCAGCATCTTTTAATTTTATGGCTGCAGTCACCATCTGCAGTGATTTTGAAGCCCCCCCAAAATAAAGTCTGACACTGTTTCCACTGTTTCCCCATCTCTTTGCCATGAAGCGATGGGACCAGATGCCATGATCTTAGTTTTCTGAATGTTGAGCTTTAAGCCAACTTTTTCACTCTCCTCTTTCACTTTCATCAAGGGGCTCTTTAGTTCCTCTTCACTTTCTGCCATAAGGGTAATATCATCTGCATATCTGAGGTTATTGATATTTCTCCTGGCAATCTTGATTCCAGCTTCTGCTTCCTCCAGCCCAGTGTTTCTCATGATGTACTCTGCATATAAATGAATAAATGGAACTGAATACCCTCTGGGGGATCAGAAACCTAGTTTAGGATGAGATTGAGCCAAATAAGTTTTGTAACTGTAATACATGTGTCATTAAACTTCTCTAGAGGAAGTTCAAAATGCATTTTTGATATTTTGAGCTATAAATATGACATATTAGTTCAGGTGTAAAACATAGTGATTCTATATATGTGTACACATGCATTATATGGAAGTCCAGTTACCACTTGCCACCACACAGTTTTTACAATATTATTGACTATAATTCCTATGTGTACATTATTTCCCTATGACCTGTTTATTTTATAGCTGGAATTATGTTCCTTTTAATCCCCTTCACATATGTCATCCATTTCCCATGCCCATCCTAATTCTCTTCAATATTTATCTTTCTTTTTGTAATCAACTTCCTCAGGTATGTGAAGAATAAATGAAAATAGATATTGATCTATATCCTCTGGTATCACCTAAATCTTACCTTTGCATTTCTGACAGAAAGTTACATTTTAAAACTCAGCAGTCTGACAGCTAGTTTCTAGTAGCTGATAATGCTAAGTTTTCCAATCTGTTTTCCTCCCCAAAATTCTAACCATGACATAAGCAACTTTAATTTGTCACTGACATCATCATTTATTACAAGCCTTCATCCTAACAATCCATTGCCTTTTAGTGTCCTTTCTTTTTACTTATTTATTTTGATGGCCTGCCCAGCTTTGAGTTTGCCTCGCATTCCCAATTTGCCTTTCAGCCAAGTGGCTAGTGCTGACTGAGGAGCCATCACCATCCATCACTATCAGCACACTGCACATTATTCATTGCATTTCAAATGGATGGTGCACTTCAGTTTTCACATCTTCAGTGCCTTTGGCCTCTCTGCCAATAATTCTTCCACTTTAATATTTAAGAGGCACCCAAAAGTTTGGATGTTTGAATGTCTGGCTTTACAAACAAGCAAGGTGCAGCAGAACAGTCTGTCTAAATTTGTGTCTCTTCTTTTGGTTGATGAGTACAAAGATAGGCTAGAAACTCTTTGTACTTTAATGTTGAATCACCAACCCTGTAATAATATTAATCTCTTTTGTGTGGAAAATTGTATTTTTTAAAGACAGAGTTTTAAATCTTTCAGGTGAATAGAGTTTTAAAAGTCCAGTGAATTTCTTTGTTTGTTTATATAAAACACTTACTTCCAATAATTGAAGTGTAAGTTATTCTTACAATGTGATCATAATTTGTATCTAGAATAGAGCTCAGATTGTGAAATAAGTATGGGTTATTTTAAACATATGGTGCTTTCTGTTTTATTTTTATTTTTGCTACAAAGACCTGAATCTTGGTTCACTGTTGCAGACTTTGTTGATATAGACAAATTTAGAGAGAAGATAGTAGTAGCTTTTGTATTTGGTGGCCTAGAAAGCTTATAAATAAAACTGTATTAAGCTGAAGAGGATGTGCATTGAATACTGGGAGGTCTAATTTTAATTAGACAAAAATTACCATGCAATCTTTTTTTCCTAGTAGCTTTATATCTTAAATATTAGATCCCAACAGAACGATTTTAAATACATTTTAGATACCACTTTTAAAACTTCTTTTTGTATGTATTCAATAAATAGGGTAATAGCATAATTTATTGTACAAACGCTTCAGATAGTGGTGTTAAAATCAAACACAAATGGAAACTAGACTTGAAAATTTCCTAAGACAAAACTAGTTTAGTCATATAAGCAAAGCTTAATTTAGCCTATTTTGAAAGACAAGTAAGGCTAAGTTGACCTAAGTGACTTCTTGTTATGACTCTGAAAATTATAAGTGGAATTTAAATTATCTCTCAAGGTTGATATGAGATAACCACTAACCAATGTCCTTGCTTTTAAGGAAATTCTAGCATGATATGCAATCACTGTGAAGAATAGTCACTGCTTCCATACTACATAAACTGCTGTATAACAAAATATCTCTGGGCTTCATTCCATGTTTGGTTTGAGTGCTTTGGTTTGGAGAACTATTTTTGATGTGTTCACAATAAACTTGTGCTTGCTATTTCAGTGGTTCATTGGTTTGATTTATTTTTTCCCTGAACTTTTAACAGAAGGAAGAGCAACACAAAGAGCAAAAATTGCATCCATTTTCTAAATATCTATTTACTTGATTAATTGATTATATTGGTAATATCTTGAATAGCACTATTCAAAATCTAATTTCAAAATTAAGATTCCTTCTAAGGATAAGTCCATGCACATTAGAGAAACATGTTTAAAATCTTTTTTTGCAAATTTTAGAACATTTAAAAATAATATAGACCCAGAATATTATGGTTACATAGTCACATGCTGCAATCAGTTTCTTAGTCACAGTTGTCACTAATAAAATGTCAGTTTCAGAAGAAAAAAAAAATGTTTCTGAAAAATATATGGGGTTTTGCGTCAATACGTTTTTATGGTCTTTTTCAAACATGCATGACTACAATCTACTTCAAAGTTGCAATTTAATGGGTAACCCAAAGTTCATATCTTCAATTAACACTTCTCTGTAGATCACAACATATTTAATTGAAAAATATTGCTTTTCTAAGAGCTAACATACTAGATAAGCTCAAAGCAAACTAAGCTATATGAAGGATTTTTCTAAGCCTAATTAACTTTAAGCAAATATATTTAAATATTTAATCTCATATATTAATGCACATACTGTATTCTTTCTCCACTCAAGATACATTCCTTTGATATATAATTTTATGAATGAAAATCTGCAAAAACTTATCTTCGTTTATGGTACAATTAGTATCAAATCATCATTAGGTGCTGCAAAATCATAGGTCATCTTAATTTATAAGATTTTGACAATAAAAGCTATTTAATATTACCACTGTAAAAATTATGTTTTTATATCATTGGATAAATTATTTTTATTTAGATTGTAAACGTCTCAATTAATTTCACATATTTTTATTTCAAATGATATAGTGTTAATTTAGTGACTCCATTAGCAGATAAAAAACAGCACAGATTTTTACATGATAGCGGTTCTACATCAGTTGATCAGTGCCTTGAAATACAAATTTAGTTAATAACTGTTCTATTTTTTCCCCCCATCCAATACACAAACTCCAAATAGAGCTCTGGGGAGTTAGTTCCCATCCCCTTGTGTCTTCTTATTCCACCAAAGAGATGGAGGGAAACACTACTGATGGCCACAGCCAAGGTATTTAAGCCCAAGAAAACACTGAGATTTAATCAGGAGAATATAGAACACTATCTTCTTTATACTTGACCAACACCCCAGTAAGACTAGTAACAGTTAAGGTTACAGCTGAAAGAGTAGCAAGACAAGAATGCTCCCTGAAAAGGAGTATTTAAGCATGCCTATATCTATTTAAAAAATGAAAACAATAGTTAATAACTTAAAAAAAAAAGAATGAGCCTGAATGTTTTTGCTGGTGATTTCTACCAAACTTAAAAAAAAAAGAAAGAAAGAAAGAAAGAAAATCCAATTCTGTAATTTTTTTCCTAGAAACAGAAGTAAAAGAAAAACTTCCTAACTTTTTTATGAAGCATTACCCCAGTATCAAAATCAGAAAAATATAAGACTTCCCTGGTGGTCCAGTGGTTAAGACTCTGTGTTCCCAATGCAGGGGGCCTGGGTTTCATTCCTGGTCAGAAACTAGATCCCACATGCCACAACTAAGAGTTCACATAACACAACTAAAACCTGGTGTAGCCAAAAAGATAAATTAATTAAAATAATCATTTTAAAAGTCAGATAAATATGTTACAGGAAAGAAAAACTACAGACTGATAATTCTCATGAACACAGACATAAAAATCCTCAACAAATATTAGCAAAGCAAATCAAGCAATGTGTAAAAGGAATTATATACACTATGATCAAGTACCAAGTGAGATTTTCCCAAGTAAACAAGTCTGATTCAATATTCAAAAACAAATTAATGCAACAAAACCATGTCAACAGGGTAAAGAATATAAACAAACAAAAATACATGATCACATCAATTGATAGAGGAAAAAGCATTTAACAACACTCTCCTTTTTATGATAAAAAAAAAAATTCATCAAACCAGAAATTAAAGAGTACTTTTTCAGCTTGCTAAAGAACACCACCACAAGATCTTCAGATAAAGTCTTACTTAATAATGATAGACTCAGGGACTTCCCTGGTGGTCCAGTAGTTAATAATCCAGCTGCTATGCAGGAGGGCACCAGTTTGATCCCCAGTCTCTGATAGGGCAACTAAACCCACGTCACAACTACTGAGCCCAAGCATCACAACTGGAGAAAAGCCTCTGTGCCACAAATAAGACCTGACAGCAAATAAATTAATAAATATAAAACCAAAATGACTATTTAAAAAAAAATAATGAGAGACTTACTTTTTCTCTTGGATTGAGAACAAGCCAAGGACGGCCTCTTCTACTACTTTCTTTCAATATCATATCAGAAGTCCTTTCATACTGCAACAAGGAAAGAAAGTGAATGCTATATAAATTGGAAAGAATAAAACAATACTGTCTTTATTTGTAAATGACATGATGATCTATGTAAAAAACCTTAAAAATTCTACAAAATTTTGCAGTGGAAAAACCTGGTATTATCTCTTTCATGATCATAATTAACTTTAAAGAGGAGAATCATGTTGATAGTATGCACTTTTGGTATGCTATGAAAATGGCACTTTATAGTCTTCCTCTCACAAATCCACATGCCCAACCTAATCACGAGAAAAAGTCATACAACTCCTACTTAAGGAGCATAATACAGAGTATCATTATTAGAGTGGCAAAGAATCCACCTGCCAATACAGGACATGCAAGAAATGAGGGTTTGATCCCTGGGTTGGGAAGATCCCCTGGAGTAAGTAATGGCAACCCACTCCAGTATCCTTGCCTGGAAAATTCCATGGATAGAGGAGCTTGGTGGGCTATGGTTCATAGGGTCCCAAAGAGTCAGACATGACTGAGCACAGACATGCACTCCTGTAAAGCTTACTAGACCATCACAGAGAAAGCATCTTAGAAAATGTTCCAGCTAAGGAAAGTCTAAGAAGATAAGATGATTAAATGTATTATGGTATCCTTGATAGAATCTTGAAACAGGAAAAAAAAAAAAGCATCATTTTAAAACTAAGAAAACCTGAAAGTATGGATATTAGTCAAAAATAACATGTCAATATTGGCTCATCAATTGTGACAAATGTCTCCTGTGAATATAAGATGAAGATGTTAATAATAGTGCTAATAGAGGGAATCAGGTTTGTGCATCTGCAAACTATCTAAACTACATTTGTAAGTTTTCTGTAGACCTAAATCTACCCTAAAATAAAGTTTAAAATTAAAATAAAGTCAACAATATAGTGCCATCAAACAAGAAAATGGACAGAATTGAGATTTTCACCACATAAAAATTGGTAAAAGCACTGTAACAAAAGCATTCAGAATGTACATTCTGAGGCAAGACTGCTTAACCTCTGTTTCACTCACATGTTTTATACAGCTAATATAGTTGTCTGTGTTTCCAGTGACCCTGCCAAGAAGTAGCCAAGTGGCTTGTGTATCTTGCAGGCCTTAGTAGATAGCACAGCCAGTTTTTACTATAAGAGGCTGACAGGGGCTATGGTGTCCTACTGCTAGCCAATACTGGCCACATTAATCAGAAAGTGCTTATTTTAAAGGTGAGACCCTGCACTGTTTGTCTTGATAGAGAGACTTCAATTACCTTGCCTCTGGGACTCTTGGGTTAAAAGATTATTGTTGGTTCTCTTTCATGTTTACTCATGTGATAAAAGTAAAATCTTCGTACAGAGCACAGGCATCACACACACTACCAGATGAGACCATGGCAGATGCTGTAATGGAGATCTACCACAGTCATTCTGACTTCTCTCTTACTAATATATCTCATTAAAAAAAAAAAAAAAAAACAGGTAAAATGCTAAACCGTATGGAACACCAGGAGAGAAGTACTAGTGAGGATTTATTCAAAAAGAGATAGAGAGAGAATGCAATATGTGGTCATTTAATTTGGTATATTTCCATAGAATTTTCAGTTGCTAGGGTTTTTGACTTGAGGCTTTTTTAATGTGCTACAATTCAGGTTTTTATGAGTATAGTCCCCTATTCTATATAATAGGTCATCCTTGTTCATCTATTTCATATATAGCAGTGTGTATATTCAATGTCTTGTAAGAACAAAATGGAAAGAATCTAAAAAACATATATGCACATATATATGTTTAACATGTAAAGATAATCACTTTGCTGTATACATGAAAATAACAAAATATTATAAATCAAATATGCTTCAATAAAAATATAAAATTCAAATGTTTTTGGTACTTTTTACTTATACTGTTTTTGGTCCTTTACTCAATGAAGGACAGAAATGGTATGGACCTAAGAAGCAGAATATATTAAAAAGAGGTGGCAAGAATACACAGAAACTGTACAAAACAGATCTTCTTGATCCATATAATCACAATGGTCTGATCACTCACCTAAGCCAGAAATCCTGGAATGTGAAGTCAAGTGGGCCTTAGGAAGCATCAATATGAACAAAGCTAGTGGAAATCATGGAATTCCAGTTGAGCTATTTCGAATCCTAAAAGATGATGCTGTGAAAGCACTGCACTTAATATGCCAGCAAATTTGGAAAACTCAGCAGTGGCCATAGGACTGGGAAAGGGCAGCTTTTCATCCAATCCCAAAGAAAGGCAATGCCAAAGAATGCTCAAACTACTGCACAATTGCACTCATCTCACACACTAGCAAAGTAATGCTCAAAATTCTCCAAGCCAGGCTTCAGCAATATGTGAACCATGAACTTCCAGATGTTCAAGCTGGGCTTAGAAAAGGCAGTGTGTGTGAGTGTGTGAGTCGCTCAGTCGTGTCCAACTCTTTGCGACCCCATGGACTGTAGCCTACCAGGCTCCTCCGTCCATGGGATTCTCCAGGCAAGAGTACTGGAGTGGGTTGCCATTTCCTTCTCCAGGGGATCTTCCCAACCCAGGGATCAAACCTGGGTCTCCCACATTCCAGGCAGATGCTTTAACCTCTGAGCCACTTAGAAAAGGCAGAGGAACCAGAAAATAATTTGCCAACATCTGCTGGATCATGGAAAAAGCAAGAGAGTTCCAGAAAAACATCTATTTCTGCTTTATTGTCTATGACAAAGCCTTTGATTGTGTGGATCACCATAAACTGGGGAAAATTCTGAAAGAGATGGACATACCAGACCACCTGACCTGCCTCATGAGAAACCTATATGCAGGTCAGGAAGCAACAGTTTGAACTGGACATGGAACAATAGCCTGGTTCCAAATAGGAAAAGGAGTACGTCAAGGCTGTATATTGTCACCCAGCTTGTTTAACTTATATGCAGAGTACATCATGAGAAACACTGTGCTGGATGAAGCTGAAATCACAAGCTGGAATCAAGATTGCTGGGGGAAATATCAATAACCTCCGTTATGCAGATGACACCACCCTTATGGCAGAAAGTGAAGGCAAACTAAAGAGCCTCTTGATTAAAGTGAAAGAGGAGAGTGAAAAAGTTGTCTTAAAACTCAGCATTCAGAAAACTAAGATCATGGCATCCAGTCCTATCACTTTATGGCAAATAGAGAAACAGTGGAAACAGTGGCAGACTTTATTTTGGGGGGGCTCCAAAATCACTGTAGATGGTAACTGCAGCCATGAAATAAAAAGATGCTTGCTCTTTAGAAGATGCTTGCCCTTTAGAAGAAAAGCTATGACCAACCTAGATAGCATATTAAAAAGCAGAGACATTACTTTGTCAACAAAAGTCCGTCGAATCAAGGTGATGGTGTTTCCAGTAGTCATGTATGGATGTGAGAGTTGGACTATACAGAAAGCTGAGTGCATAAGAAATGATGCTTCTGAATTGTGATGTTGGAGAAGACTCTTGAGAGTCCCTTCGACTGCAAGGAGATCCAACCAGTCGATCATAAAGGAAATCAGTCCTGAATGTTCATTAGAAGGACTGATGTTGAAGCTGAAACTCCAATACTTTGGCCACCTGATGCGAAGAGCTGCTTCATTTGAAAAGACCCTGATGCTGGGAAAGATTGAAGGTGAGAGGCGAAGGGGCCGACAGAGGATGAGATGATTGGATGGCATCACTGACTCAATGGACATGAGTTTGGGTGAACTCCGGGAGTTGGTGATGGACAGGGAGGCCTGGTGTTCTGCAGTCCAGGGGGTTGCAAAGAGTCAGACAGGACTGAGTAATTGAACTGAACTCATAATTAAAATTGCCAACTTAAAACATGAGAAGACTAGGCAAGTGGCCTTATGCACTGTCATAATTTTAGTAAAGAAGAAACACAGACCAAGAGAAGGTTAGTGACCGGGTGAAGTTCACAAAGATCACTTATGTCAGAGCCATAATCATAATCTCAGGGTTCAGACCCCATGCTTTCTCTTTGATTTCATTACCCTGAGAGATTATGCTGAAATTATATTTTTCTATATCTTAGTAATGAGGTCCATTGGTGCCTTGTTTGAGAGGAGTCTGAATGATATTTATGTAAATGAAGAAGTATATGGAATTATTTTAAATATTTTTTGTAATATTTAATCTTCACTTTTACAAGAGTAACAAATTTAGTAAGAAACCAAAGATACTATCCAGTTTGGTCAATCTCCTTGAGATGTTTCCAATGACACACTTGACACAATCACATTTCTTTAGGAAACATCTACTATTTATAAGTTACCATGTCAGGTACCAGAATAAGGGGATGGAAGTGAGACAGAGGACAAAATGTACAATCAGCTCATATAGCATAGAAGAGTCACAGGTGGATGTAACTCAGGGCAACAGATATTATAATATACTATAATAAGAGATAGCCTATTGGGGTTAATATTAATGCTGATTGGGGGACTGGGTAAATAATCATGAAAATTGAGCATTCAAGTTAAAGTTATGAGTAATAGGAAAAAGAAAAGTTTATAGATCCTAATATAACTACAGATTGTCAGCTGTCTTTATTGTTTATTGTTTAGATGCTTCTTTAAGGCAATTCAGTTCAGTTCAGTTCAGTCGCTCAGTCATGTCCGACTCTTTCTGATCCCATGAACTGCAGCATGCCAGGCCTCTCTGCCCATCACCAACTCCCGAAGTTCACCCAAACTCTTAGTGAGGATTTAATAGAAATGTCTATTGGAGCCAGATCATACAGTTATTCCAAAGTCATCTAAAAGGGGACTTATATTTATTGAACACCACTTAAATAATCTAATAAATATTACAGTTGCAAAAATATCATCTCAGAAATGAGAAATATTTCTTAACTTTTATCCATATTCATTAAAGTTTTCAGTTGCTCAGTTGTGTCCGGCTCTTTGAGACCCCATGGACTGCAGCACACCAGGCTTCATGTCCATCATCAATTCCTGGAGTTTGCTCAAACTCATGCCCATCAAGTTGGTGATGCCATCCAACCATCTTATCCTCTGTTGCCCCTTTCTCCTCCTGCCTTCTTTCTTTCCCAGGATCAGGGTCTTTTCCAATGAATCAGTTCTTCCAATCAAGTGGCCCAATTTTTAGAGCTTCAGCATCAGACTTTCTGATGAATATTCAGGATTGATTTCCTTTAGGATTGACTGGTTTGATTTCCTTGCAGTCCAAGGGACTCTCAAGCATCTTCTCCAGCACTACAGTTCATAAGCATCAATTCTTTGGCTCTCAGCTTTCTTTATGATCCAACTCTCACATCTATACATGATGACTGGAAAAATCATGGCTTTGACTAAATGGACTATGTTGGTAAGTAATGCCTCTCCTTTTTAATTTCCTGTCTAGGTTGGAAATAGGTTTTCTTCCAAGGAGCAAGAGGTTTTTAATGTCATGGCTGCAGTCACCATCTGCAGTGATTCTGGAGCCCCCTCCAAAATAAAGTCTGTCACTGTTTCCACTGTTTCCCCATTTTTTCCCATGGAGTGATAAGACCAGATGCCATGATCTTAGTTTTGAATGCTGAGTTTTAAGCCAGCTTTTTCTCTCTCCCTTTTCACTTTCATTAAGAGGCTCTTTAGTCCCTCTTCACTTTTTGCCATAAGGGTGGTGTCATCTGCATATCTGAGATTATTGATATTTCTCCTGGTAATTTTGATTCCAGCATGTGCTTCATCTAGCCCAGCATTTCACATGATGTACTCTGCATATAAATTTTTTTTTTTTTTTTTAATTTTTTTTTTTTTATTAAATTTTAAAATCTTTAATTCTTACATGTGTACCCAAACATGAAATAAATTAAATAGGCAAGGATTGGAATGAAAACTGACCTTTTCTAGTCCTGTGGCTACTGCTGAATTTTCCAATTTTGCTGGCATATTGAGTGCAGTGCTTTTAATAACACTTTTACCTCATCCATCAGAGGCTGCAAAGATAACATCTTAGAAATGAGATATTAACTTTTATCCATGTTACTCTCCAAAAAAGTGCTTCCCTTGTGGTTCAGATGGTAAAGCGTCTGCCTATAATGTGTGAGACACGGGTTTGATCCGTGGGTGGGGAAGATCCTCTGGATAAGGCAAAGGCAATCCACTCCAGTACTCTTGCCTGGAAACTCCCATGGATGGAGGAGCCCAGTAGGCTACAGTCCATGGGGTCGCAAAGAGTCAGACACAACTGAGCAACTTCATTTCACTTCACTTCACTTCACTCTCCATCAAAGCATTATACGTCAGTACTTTAAAACCCAAAAGGAAAAAATGCCAGCATGATCACCAAACGCTGACAGTACGAGTAAGCAATGGTGAACATTGGGAAATGTTCCACCTGGTGAAAATAAAGTGACAATGTTAGCTGCTCAGTTGTATCTGATTCTTTGCAGCCCCATGGAACATATAGCCCACCAGCTCCATTTTTCATGGGATTCTGCAAGCCAGAATACTACAATGAGTGCCATTCCCTTCTCCAAGGGATCTTCCCAGCCCAGGGATTGAACCTTGGTCTCCTGCCTTGCAGGCAGATTCTTTACCATCTGCAGATTAGCATGTTAAAGGAGCAACAGTAAGCATATCCTGTGATATGAAGAGACCTTTCAGTGGTGGGACTACTCTGGTAGCTTAGCTTTGCCACTTGGGTTTTGTTGAGATTGTGGGATCCTGCCTCCTCAAGGATAGTGAATTGCATCTTATAGAGGGTCTTGATTAATTGACTTATTTGGTATAAATTCAGAATAAAATGCCTTATGGAAACTAGAATTTCATGTCTGTTTTTTGTTGTTAGTCACTAAGTTATGTTCTACTCTTTTGTGATCCCATGGACTGCAGCCTGCCAGGCTCCTCTGTCCATGGGATTTCCCAGGCAAGAATACTGCAGTGGGTTGCCATTTCCTCCTCCATGCTATCTTCCAGACCAAGGGATCGAACCTGTATTTCCTGAATTGGTAGGTGGATTCTTTACCACTGAGCCACCAGGGAAGCCCTTTTAATACTTGTGACATATATGGGAAATCTATTTCAAGGATAACAACTTGCTATATATTACAAGTTTACAGTAAAGCCATAGGACTTAGGTGACAGAGAAGAGGATTACAAAATCAAGAGAGATTCCTGCAAAGATTCATTTAATATATATTGTCTTATTTTTAGATATAAATGGTAATACAGGGTGCATATAGATTTTTAAACTTTGCTAATTTTCTAGAAATTGCAAGAAATATTGATTATATTCACTCAGCTATGCTCTTCAATATTCTGTTTTAAGGAGAATAATTGTACAGAGGATAATCTCATTTCTTATAGATGCAAATAACCAATAATATATATATTTTTTATTATTCAGTGATAGTAGTAAATTCTTGGAGCAAATCAGCCAAAGAAAATTGGAATTTGAAAGTAATTACAAGGCATATAAACAATAATTTATTTATATTGTAGAAAATATGATAAACACTTGAATTATTTCTGTAAATTAAATGTAAACTTTCCTAAAATTATTTACCTTAAAAATTATTAAACAATCTATCCACATATGTAATATATAAACAAATAAGCAACATTATATACATGTACTAATATGATTGTCAATCTAATATTATACAATATATAACTTATATTATAACTGGAATATTCTACATGTACCAATTCTGAGAGCATATGTAACAGAATATAAATACTGTTTTATTATTTTTTAGAGAACATAATTAGTGTCCACAATTAGAGAAAAATTAGAACACAATTAGAGAAAAATTTTAGCTGCAACTCAACCTTGACTAAGTGCTAGGAGTGTTTCAATAGAACTTATATTTCCAGACATACCCCAAGAATTAACTGTAAAGTCCTGGAAGGTATGAAGTTTTTAGAATTTTACACATTGAGGCAACTCAAACTACAGGGAATAAATAAGAAACTGACATTCTAGCCCCAGGGCAGATATTGTTTCTTACTATCCATGTGGTTCATTGATTATGGATCAGATGAACAGTCAAGGAAATATAAACATGTCTCAATGCTGCTATGGCTTCTAAAAAAATCAAGACACACAAAACCGGTAAAACAAACAAAAACAACTGTATAAAGAATTTGCATATGCAATACACCCAGGAAAAAATAAAAACACAAAGAGGCTTTCATAACAAACAAACATTCTCACAGTGAGAAAACCAGTCTCATTATACCTATACTCTTACACACTGGCACACAAACACACTGCACAGCAAAATCTCAGTTCTCAACAAGTCTCATGGCTCCAAAACTTGTGAGCAGAGCCCTTTAGACTGATTGCTGCACCACCAAAGAAACAACCAGCCTACTCTGGAAATTATCCAATGGCATAGGTTTTATTGCTCTGAAATTGCAGGAGGGAGGCAACCAGCAGGTAAAACCTGGGAACAGATGCTCTGCCTCTAGTTTTCTTCTAACTTGGCCCTGAAATTAATTGATATTACAATATTTTGCAACAAAGACGCATTCTAAAGTTAAAGAGAAAAAAGAAATGTAGCTTTTCTAGCTGAATTATTATTTTCCACAGGTTTTTTTTTTTTTTTCTCCTCAAATCAGAATTGTTTCTTTCAAGTGGATTTTGTTTTCCAAGTGAGTAAATCTAAAAAACATGGGGCCTTCCCTGGTGGCTCAGCAGTAAAAGAATCCATTTGCAATGCAGGTGAGGTGGGTCAATCCCTGGGTCTGTGGGCAAGATCCCCTGGAGAAGAAATGGCAACCCACTCCAGTATTCTTGCCTGGAGAACCCCATTGACAAAGGAGCTTCACAGACTTCTGTCCATGGGGCCGCAAAGAGTTGGACATGACTTGGTGACTAAACCACCACCACTAATGTACTTTTTTGTTTTGCTTTCTCCCCTCTCAAAAAGCATTTTAAAAATGCAAGTGTTTGTTTTCTGGAAGTCAATCTCCTAAGTAATTTTACTTATTTTATTTTCTACTATAATTAGCAAATTATATGTATACATCTGCCAGTATGATGCCAAAAAAGTGTAGTCATAGATATATGAGACCAAATGCTTCCCTCATCATAAATGTTGATGATTATTTTTTTCAGGTTTCCATAAAGAGGCTCCCTTTTCTGTTAATTTCCTGCTGTCACATGACATACTGTACATCACTCTCTTCTCGTCTATTTACTCTAATTTATTTCCAAAAATTTTTCAAGATTCTCAAACTTATTAGTTTGAGAAATGCAGTTCTCAGCAAGCAGAAAGTTGCTTGTGTCTCTCTATGGACAGTTTGGATAAGTTACTGCCAAATGATGTATAAATTCTAAGCCATAATATTTGCTCCTGTCACTTAAATTTTCCTGGATTCTGGTTTGTTCTGCTAAAATAAATATAAAAATAAAAAGCATGTACATATATGCTTATATAATCTGCTATGCATATTTTCTATCCACTTAAATGATAATTTTAAATACTTATATTTATCATATATTATTTTGTTGAATAATAAGATGTATGTGACAATGTGGACAGAATTTATAAATTCATTTTTAACACTAGAAATGTGGAAAGTGGTATAAGAATATATTTTTAATGATAAATTTAAAGATTATTTAAAAAAGGAAACATTTGGGCAATATTAGAATCTAGTTATTTTATTTCTATTTAAATATTTTTCTCATTGATATATTACAAAAACTCTAGATTTAGGTAATTACTGTATTAGTAAGCTGTTTTTAAACAGATATTTGAGTTTTTAAAACTTATAGTGGTAGTTCTATTTGCAATTTTTTAAGGAATCTCCACACTGTTCTCCATAGTGGCTGTACTAGTTTGCATTCCCACCAACAGTGTAGGAGGGTTCCCTTTTCTCCACACCCTCTCCAGCATTTATTGCTTGCAGATTTCTGGATCGCAGCCATTCTGACTGGTGTGAAGTGGTACCTCATTGTGGTTTTGATTTGCATTTCTCTGATAATGAGTGATGTTGAGCATCTTTTCATGTGTTTGTTAGCCATCTGTATGTCTTCTTTGGAGAAATGTCTATTTAGTTCTTTGGCCCATTTTTTGAATGGGTCATTTATTTTTCTGGAATTGAGCTGCATGAGTTGCTTGTATATTTTTGAGATTAGTTGTTTGTCAGTTGCTTCATTTGCTATTATTTTCTCCCATTCAGAAGGCTGTCTTTTCACCTTGCGTATATTTTCCTTTGTTGTGCAGAAGCTTTTAATTTTAATTAGATCCCATTTGTTTATTTTTGCTTTTATTTCCAGAATTCTGGGAGGTGGATCATAGAGGATCCTGCTGTGATTTATGTCAGAAAGTGTTTTGCCTATGTTCTCCTCTAGGAGTTTTATAGTTTCTGGTCTTACATTTAGATCTTTAATCCATTTTGAGTTTATTTTTGTGTGCAGTGTTAGAAAGTGATCTAGTTTCATTCTTTTACAAGTGGTTGACCAGTTTTCCCAGCACCACTTGTTAAAGAGATTGTCTTTACTCCATTGTATATTCTTGCCTCCTTTGTCAAAGATAAGGTGTCCATATGTGTGTGGATTTATCTCTGGGCTTTCTATTTTGTTCCATTGATCTATATGTCTGTCTTTGTGCCAGTACCATACTGTTTTGATGACTGTGGCTTTGTAGTAGAGCCTGAAGTCAGGCAAGTTGATTCCTCCAGTTCCATTCTTCTTTCTCAAGATTGCTTTGGCAATTCGAGGTTTTTTGTATTTCCATACAAATCTTGAAATTATTTGTTCTAGTTCTGTGAAAAATATGGCTGGGAGCTTGATAGGGATTGCACTGAATTTGTAAATTGCTTTGGGTAGTATACTCATTTTCACTATATTGATTCTTCTGATCCATGAACATGGTATATTTCTCCATCTATTAGTGTCCTCTTTGATTTATTTCATCAGTGTTTTATAGTTTTCTATATATAGGTCTTTAGTTTCTTTGGGTAGATGTATTCCTAAGTATTTTATTCTTTTCGTTGCAATGGTGAATGGAATTGTTTCCTTAATTTCTTTTTCTACTTTCTCATTATTAGTGTATAGGAATGCAAGGGATTTCTGTGTGTTTATTTTATACCTGCAACTTTACTATATTCATTGATGAGCTCTACCCAGCAATCCCACTGCTGAGCATACACACCGAGGAAACCAGAATTGAAAGAGACACATGTACCCCAATGTTCATCGCAGCACTGTTTATAATAGCCAGGACGTGGAAACAACCTAGATGTCCATCAGCAGATGAATGGATAAGAAAGCTGTGGTACATATACACAATGGAGTATTACTCAGCCATTAAAAAGAATTCATTTGAATCAGTTCTGATGAGATGGATGAAACTGGAGCCGATTATACAGAGTGAAGTAAGCCAGAAAGAAAAACACCAATACAGTATACTAACACATATATATGGAATTTAGAAAGATGGCAATGACGACCCTGTATGCAAGACAGGAAAAAAGACACAGATGTGTATAACGGACTTTTGGACTCAGAGGGAGAGGGAGAGGGTGGGATGATTTGGGAGAATGGCATTCTATCATGTATACTATCATGTAAGAATTGAATCGCCAGTCTATGTCTGACGCATGATACAGCATGCTTGGGGCTGGTGCATGGGGATGACCCACAGAGATGTTATGGGGAGGGAGGTGGGAGGGGCGTTCATGTTTGGGAACACATGTAAAAAAAATAAATAAATAAAAATAAAAATAAATTAACTATTATCAATTAAAAAAATTAAATAAATAAACTCAGTACTGAATAAAAAAATAAAAATAAAATTTATAGTGGTAAACTAACATCTAATTTGTAGTGATAGACAGAATGTCAATTTGTTTAATTTTTAAAGCAGAGAGATTAGCAAAGATGGTCTTAATTCTAGATTGAACTCTATTATTATCTATCAAAACTGAGAATTTTCTGTCACCAATATGCTAAAATACCTTTAAGGCACCTTTCCAATTCTGAGATATGATATTATTATATTATGTTTTAATATTTTATTTATAAAGTTACAATTAATATAAATATATAGGTCTCAATATAAGAAAAAGAGCAAAAACTGTCAATGACACTAAAACCTTCTTGACTACTAAACTCTTTTCTCCCGAGGTTTACTTTCAACAATACTTTGTATTCCTCCAAATATGTTGTATATTTATGTATATAAACACAATCAACATGGAATTTTATAGTACCATGTCTTACTATTCAAATCTTATTCAACTTTATACACTTGAAAAATTTAAGAAGGTTTAACATCAAAATAAAACAGTGATATAGCCATTTTATGTTGAACACCCATGGAAACTGGGGAAACAGCTTTAATGCCTCCAAATTAATATATTTTGTATCCACTTTCTCCTCAAGCCTGGGCTCTGGCAGTTTTTCTGGAAATTGGCCTCTCAGAGAAGGTTACGTTGATGTCAGAGGTGATAATATCACAGTTGATGCCATGCAATTCAGTACAATATTCTTCACTTTGTGAGTGACTCAGAGTTTTGTAATGGATATAATATTAAATCACCTCCTGAAACATATATATCATATATGCTTTTAAACATCAATACAGAAATGAACCTACAACCTGTGATGTGACTCTAGAATATTGTTAGGCCAAAGGCTGATACTTGGAATTTTTTTTAAGTCCAGAGACTCCTCCTGAACACTTTTTAGTTGTCTATTTCAATGATAAACTAAGGTCTAAGTTGAGATTCTAAGTTGAATCTCAAAAGTGTTTATATAAGCAAAGATTTCCAGTGACTCCAGAGAACAGAAAGTCTTTTATTTCCCAATATTGGCTGTACTTTCATCTAAGAGACACTAACAAATGCAGCATAAAATTATACAAACCCTAGTTCCAGGACTTTATCTAGCTGACCAGAGACAGAGTCAGGGGTCAATATAATATTAAGTTCAAGATCAAACTAAAGATATGAGGAGTAGTAGTTGAAATTTATCTAGAATCAATAAACTTGGTCAATTTATTTTTAAAACAGGCTGCAATATTTTTATCCACTTTTCCTGTACTTAGATATTGAAAATCAATTTTGGTGAGATGTACAATCTAATATTTGGATGCTGCAGTAAAATCACTTTCTATCTCTACACGTTGTTATGTTTTAAGTGGGTTTAAAATGTAATATTCTAGGAAGAAATGATATTTTGATTCTGCTTCTAAAGCTTATATGAGGTCTAGGCCATGTAAGCTAATCAGTAAAAATTTTATTCTGCTTACATAGAAAAGAAAACTGGGGTTAAGAGATAAAGAAAAAAAAAAGGCATTCAGTGGATTTATTTTTCTCATGAAAAGAAGGCACACACATATCTGTTCACTCTCAGTATCTCTTTGGTTCAAAAAGTCAGATTCTTGATCACAGAGTCTTGCTGAAAAGATGGAGACTGGGGGCACTAAGCAAATGGGCTAGTGAGAGACAACAAAAGAAAGAAAGAAAAAAGGGAAAAGAAGGGAGGGAAGGAGAGAGGAGGGACGAGAGGAGAAAAGGAAGGAATGAGAAGGGGATAAGAGGGGGAGGTTACCAGGAGAAGGGAGGAAGAGAAGAGAAAAAGACACCTCAGAAAACAAAAGCCTTTGTGTGGACTGCAGGGCACTATTTGTTGAGCCTATTCAACGGCAGAAATCATTCACAAAAGTCTTTTAACATCAAATAAGAATGATCCACATTTTATGAGTTTTGTTCGTTTGGACAAAACCTGTGTTTGTCCATCTTTTCATTAATTGACTCAACTATTTCAAAGTATTTATTTAGAATCTTCCATGTGTTAAATCATTTGCTAGGTCCTGAGGATATTTGGGCAGGATAAAAATGTTCCCTCCTTTCCTGGAATTGTACAGTCTGTCAAGGTTAGTAATTTAGGATTTGATTAATTCCCAAATGAGAATAGTCCATGCTTAAAGCATAATATTTTTCTATATTACCATATACTCCTAATAAGGGCAACTAAGTGTAACTATAAAATATCTTAAGTTTCATGTGTCATAAAAACTGAAGTTTCAACTTCAGAATCTAAGATTTGATCAATCACTTTCTTCAGATATTTAAGGCATTATGTTCTTACAAAGTACTTTCTAAAATACACTAAAATATACATGGCTTATGAAGATGCTAAGGATTGGATTTCACTGTGAATATAAGATTTCTAGAAGGGACTGACTCAGACAAAATTAATGAGGAATCTGTCAGTTAATGATAAATCTGGAGACAATCCAGGGCTGCTGAGGTCTAGTAACACCCCAATATCTTTTTGCCTTTCCACTTTGCCATCCTCAGGGAAAACCAGGCAATCACACAGTGACAGCCATGACTGTGGAAGGAAGTAGATATACAAGTAGCCAAAAGTCAAAGTGGTCAGGAGTGTGTGTGTATTTTTTAAGTACTTCCCCAGAAGCCCCAGTGACAGGTTATAAGGTAAGGTCAAATTGTAATCTTAACTACAAAGGAGGACAGCAGATTTATTTTTTGAGCTTAGTGGATTTCCTCTTTGTTCCAATAATATATGATTTATCTGAGCAAAGAATGAGAAATACAAGTAATGAGTCAGAAATGAGTGATTTCCCCATCACACAGTGATACATCTTAATTGGTTACACGTGAGTGTTTACAGTTGCATGAAGGCAAGGAAACTATTTGCTGAAACATGGGAATCTAAAAAAAGTGCAGTTCCTCCCAATTTTCTCTGGGACTCTGTAGGGACACAAACACACACACACACACACACAATATCTAATATCTATACATTACATTATTACCTCTCTCCTAAGGAGTCTGTAAAACTGCTACAGTGAATAAAATAGGTGTTCCATTAATATCTTGACAGCAGAAAAGAAAAAGTCAAATACTTTTAAACCAATAGGGTTTATGACTTTAAGCTATACTTAGCTTATTTTTTGTTTAACAAATCAAGTGGAAAAAGAAAAAGAGTTAAAAGAACAGAAAAAAATATGGAGTGTGATTACTGTCTGACATGGTTGACAATGATTAAGATTCATTATGGCTAATGCTTTGAACATCTTTACTGAGCAATGGATTACTCATAAATAATCAAACACATAGTGTAATATTGGTTACCATCATTTTAGTTAAAATGCTTATTAGATAACAATCTGTTTCTTGGCTTTTGCAGGATAGAGTCCCTTGAGACAACACATAACACTTGATCTTAGTCAAAGGCCAAGAGGAAACAGTCATAATACATTTGAAAACATTTTATGGATCTATGGCACATACTCAATTATAGTAGATAGAGCAGCAAAAAATGTAAACATATGCTACTATAAATTATTTTAATATTTTTAGGAGAACAAAGACCACTAAGCTTATACTTCATTTCTGAACTTTGTGCTTTCCAGTGACCTTATTGTTTACTATATAATTCCATAAATAATATTTCATTTCTCTCACTGTTACCATTATAATCAATAAACAGATATTTCTAGTAAAATCTGATTTCTAATTCATTATTAATCTATTTTTTAAAGGTCTACAATATTCAAAAGCTCTACAGTTGGGAACAAACAGAGTATTAGGTCTTTTTTCTAGAAACAAAAGTTTATGAATTTTAAATTATAGATTTTAAACTCTGAGGAGGATATATGAATTATCCAAATACAAAAAAAAGCTATTTTAGTTATTATGATATTTAAACTATAATTTGTACTTTCTATACCTTGAAGATTTTTAGCTGTGATTGTTCAAGTGACTTCTTTCTCACTTATAAAAATACATGGACGTTCCTTTATTTTGGTGAAGCTGCTTGGTGCTATATAAAACTCTACCCTTGAAGATTTGGGAGAACAAAGACAGCATAAGAGTTGGAACTGAACATTTCATGAAGAATACATCGTCTTCTCCAGTTTCCAATGCAATGTGCATTTACTTTGTCTCATTAAAAGTATAACTAGTTCCTTGGTATACATTTTCTATCTCACTTTTATAATTTCCATCTAAAGAAGAAAACAATATTATTCCTACTCATACAAGTCTGGCATGCATATTTAGCAACATTTGGCCTTTGTTGACAATCAATTTAAAAAAGTGCAACCATGGAGAGATTAAGGAAAAACTCCTATGTAACAGGTACTGTTCTAAGCTCTTTGTAACTACTTCTCTTATTTCAATCCTTCAGCAAACCGACAAGGTAGGTAGATTTATCGCTTAACTATTATCATCATGTCGCAGATAGGAAACTGAGGCATCAACTATTAAGTGACTTTTCTTTAGTAACACAAGAGATATCATTGATATCATTGAAGGCAAACCATTTAATATCACAGTAATCCAAGTCAATGTCCCAATCAGTAATGTTAAAGAAGCTGAAATTGAATGGTTTGATGAAGACCTATAAGACCTCCTAGAACCAAACACCAAAAAAAAAAAAAAAAAAGATGTCCTTTACATCATAGGGGACTGGAAAGCAAAAGTACGAAGTCAAGAGATAACTGGAGTACCAGGAAAACTTGACCTTGGTGTACAAAATGAAAAAGGGCAAAGGCTAACAGAGTTTGGCCAAGAAAACACACCGGTCATAACAAACACCCTCTTTCAACAACACAAGAGAAGATTCTACAAATGGGCATCACCAGATAGTCAATACTGAAATCAGATGGGTTATATTCTTTGCAACCAAAAATGAAGAAGCTTCATACAGTCAGAAAAAAAAAAAAATTACCAGAAGCAGACTGTGGCTCAGATCACGAACTCCTTATTACAAAATTCAGGCTTAAGTTGAAAAAATAAGGAAAACCACTAGACCATTCAGGAATGACCCAAATCAAATCCCTTATGAGTATACAGTGGAAGTGACAAATAGATTCAAGGGATTAGATCTGATAGACAGAATGCCTTATGGACTATGGACAGAGGTTCGTGACATTGTACAGAAGGCAGGGGTCAAGACCATACCCAAGAAAAAGAAATGCAAAAAGGCCAAATGGTTCTCTGAGGAGGCCTTACAAATAGGTGAGAAAAGAAGAGAAGCTAAAGGCAAAGGAGAAAAGGAAACATACTCACCTGAATGCAGAGTTCCAAAGAATAGCTAGGAGAGAGAAGAAAGCCTTACTCAGTGATCAGTGCAAAGAAAAGATGAAAACAATAGAATGGGAAAGACTAGAGATCTCTTCAAGAAAATTAGAGATTACCAAGGGAACATTTCATGCAAAGAAGGGCACAATAAAGGACAGAAATGGTATAAAACCAACAGAAGCAAAATATATTATGAAGAGGTAGCAAGAATACACAGAAGAACTATACAAAAAAGATCTTCATGACCCAGATAACCACGATGGCGTGATCACTCACCTAGAGTGAAACATCCTGGAATGCAAAGTCAAGTGGGCCTTAGGAAGCATCACTATGAACAAACTTAGTGGAGGTCATGGAATCCCAGTTGAGCTATTTAAAATCCTAAAAACATCTGATGCTGTGAAAGTGCTACACTCATATGCCAGCACATTTACAAAACTCAGCAGTGGTCACAGGACTGGAAAAGGTCAGTTTTCATTCTAATCCCAAAGAAGGGAAACACCAAAGAATGTTCAAACTATCACAAAATTGTGCTCACCTCACACATTAGCAAAGCAATATTCAAAATTATCCAAGCCAGGCTTCAACAGTACATGAACCATGAAATTTCAGATGTTCAAGCTGGATTTAGAAAAGGTAGAGGAACCAGAGTTCAGATTGCCAACATCTGTTGGATCCTAGAAAAAGAAAGAGAATTCCAGAAAAAACATCTACTTCTGCTTTATTGATTACACCAAAGCCTTTAACTATGTGCATCACAACAAACTGGAAAATTCTTCAAGAGATGGAAATACCAGACCACCTGACCTGCCTTCTGAGAAATTAGTATGCAGGTCAAGAAGCAAGAGTTAGAACCGGACATGAAACAACAGACTAGCTGCAAATTGGGAAAGCAGTATGTCAAGACTGTATATTGTCACCCTGCTTATTTAACTTATGTGAAGAGTACATCATGCAAAATATGGGGCTGGATGAAGCACAAGCTTGAATCAAGATTGCGGGAGAAATATCAATAACCTCAGATATGCAGATGATACCACCCTTATGGCAGAAAGTGAAGAGGAACTAGGAGCCTTTGATGAAAGTGAAACAGGAGAGTGAAAAAGCTAGCTTAAAACTTAACATTCAAAGAACTAGGATCACGGAATCTGGTCCCATCTGGTCCCAAAATTTATTCACTAGCCAGAAAAGTCACAATCAGCACTAGGTATATCCCTTATATTTTCACATTTGAAAAAAAAATCACTCTCATTTTCTCTAGTTTCAAGGAGATAATTATAGTTATATAGAAAACTGATTTTTCCTATCTATAATTATGTCAATGAAACAGCTACTCATATGATCTATAAACAAATTTATTTTCCTCTCTCTTTATAACACTGGTTTATTCATTAAAATACTATGCCTTATTTGAGAATACTGAAGTTTGGTTCTGTTACTATTTTTATGAACACTTTCCTTTTAAATTTTGTTATTAAAGAAGAGTTTTTATGAATCAAAGATCCAAATCTTTCCTTGTAGACACAATTATAACATCCTACCAGTTACAGAATTCTGGAGTGTGGAATGATTATATCATACAGCCACTGCTGATAAATCAGCTGCTTTTTCTACTACTGCTAAATAAAGCAACTTGATTGAACGACCATAAATACCAAATCATCTCCATCCTCAGTGGGGAATTTTGGTCTTGTACTCCCAGTTGATGAGACTTGAACAGCATTAAAACAACACTTAAACAAGCTTTTACTCTAAAAATTTAAAAATTTGTCAGGATTGTTGTTTCATTAAGCAGCATGCAAACATCAGATCCCTTAGCACTTTTAGACACAGTAGTTAAGTCCCTGATCAGACAGATGGGTGATCTTCCTTAATGTGGATGTGCCAATCTGATTATTTCCATAGTCATGCCTCTTTAATTGCCTCAAATAACAAGTACAGTTTTCTATTTGATTTACCTGTTCATGACTTCCTGTGACTAACAATGCACAGAGTCGACTCATTGGAAAAGACCCTGCTACTGGAAAAGACTGAAGGCAGGAGGAGAAGGGGATGACAGACGATGAGATGGTTGAATGGCATCACCAACTCGATCGACATGAGTTTGAGCAAGCTTCAGGAGATTGTGAAGGACAGAGAACCCTGGCATCTGCAGCCCATGGGGTCACAGAGAGTTAGACACAACTGAGCAACTGAACAATAAATTGTTAACATGACAAGGAAATTGTACATCAGGGTTCAATAATCTGAAATCTGTAACAGATTTTATTTCCCCTGTCTTTTTCTTCCCTCCCTCTCTGTAGCATTGTATTCTACAAACACATTTAATGCAAATGTTTGTTTTTTGCAGATATCTAAATTATAATCTCACTTTTATCTGGAAGAAGGCCTAGGTATAATATGATAGGTTTGATGTTTCTTCAGTTCACTCAAATTAAATTCTGTTTCTATAGTTGGACACAATTTCCTCCTTCTTTATAGTCAGTGCTTTGACAATCTCTCTGTGTTTAGAAATATTGTCATCTTCAGCCATCTCTTAGGAAAAAGATGGCATAGCAATCAAAATTTGTCTTTTATATTGCCATATTTCTCATATTTCTTTCTTTCCCATTTGTGGTTCCTCTTCTGCTATTTAAAGCATACAGCCTACAGTTTCTTTGCTTAATCTAGGTAAATCTCATTTGTAACTGTTTTCCATTCCCATAAATTACAAACCCATTCTACTGATATATTTTGAAAACATATCTGGTTCACCAATATGCACAAATGTCATTCCTCCCAGTCCTCATTCTTACAACTTAAAAACCCTGGATATCATAAAACAAAGAAGCATATGAACACTCTGAAAGATGGGAAGAAGAAAGAAGACTGACTAGAGACTTCGCAGACATAATGATGAATCTCCTGTGTTTCCTTTGCTTCATATGTTCCAGACAAGGCACTGCAGAGACCACCATCTAGATCAACAGACACACAAGAGAAAAGTTCAAAGAAAAGTCTATTATCCCTATGAAAAATCCCCACATTAAAAAAAAAAAGGGAAAAAAACCACATACAAACCAAAAAAAGATCAGAGAAAAGCCTATTTTATAAACAAACAAACAAAAAAAAAACCCACTAAACAACAACAACACATACGAACAAATAAACAGAACAGGGAAACCTAACAACAGAACGTGTTGTCAATACTTGCCCTATTTCAACCAAACACCAACAGGAAAATCATATTATAGTATTTCAAGACGTTACAATTGGGAGTAACTATGAAAAGGGTACTTGGAATCTATGTTATTTCTTAGAACTGAATGGAAGTCTACATTTTCTCCCTATAAAATTTTAATTAAAAATGGGAATTTTGTTTCAAGTTCTGTGCTACCTGCATATTAACATATCTAACTGTTTTTTTTTTTCATTTCAACAGATATCTAAGTTTTAGACTAGAAGTTTAAAGTGCTCATAGAAGTTCTACCTACAAGCAACAGGACAGGGAAGGCCCTTTCTCACAGAGCCAAGTAACTTCTGAAATCTTGTATATTATTTGTTTGCTCAGTGAAATTTTATGGTGATTTATTATTGGCCTAGCTGCAAGATTATAGAGGTAACTATATGATGGTTCTTATTTACTAACCATGCATAACTTTGTGGTAAATACATAATAAATTACAATTATATTGTCAAGTGATAAATACAAATGCATATAAGGATAACACACCTATGAGAACAGAGAACAGGGAAGGGATAACATAGGTGACAGCTAATTCCAGATAGAGGTAGCTGACTCTACTTTAGCAAAAAAGTATGTAGCAATAATAGTTGACCTGATGATGCTTACAAAGTTCTTCCACTAAGTTTACACCACACTCTAAATACCTGTTCAACAGGAGTCTATCAGTGTCTGGTGCCATCTTAAATAGTGCAGTTATTACTGATGGCATGCTTTAGCAGTTTATAGCCACATTATTGTTTAATCTAACAAACATTTTATTAAAGTGTGTCTTGTTGTTGTTCAGTAGCTAAGTCATGTCTGACTCTGTAACTCCATGGACTGCAGCATGCCAGGCTTCCCTGTCCTTCACCATCTCCTAGAGCTTGCTCAAACTCATGTCCTTTGAGTCAGTGATGCCATTCAACCATCTCATCCTCTGTCTCCCCCTTTTGCTGTCACCCTCAATCTTTCACAGCATCAGTGTTTTTGCCAATGAATTTTTCTTCGCATCACTTAGCCAGAGTATTGGAGTTTCAGCTTCAGCATCAGTCCTTCCAATGAATATTCAGGATTGGTCTCCTTTAGGATTGACTGGTTTAATCTTCTTGCTGTCCAAGGGACTCTCAAGAATCTCCTCAGCACCACACTTAGAAAGCATTGATTCTTCAGTGCTTAGCCTTCTTTATGGTCCAATTCTCACACCTGTACATGACTACCAGAAAAACCGTAGCTTTGACTATACAGACCTTTGTCGGCAGAGTTATGTCTATGCTTTTTAATATGTTAATTTTGTCATAGGCTTTCTTCCAAGAAGCAAGAGTCTTTGAATTTCATGGCCAAAGTCAGTGCCAGTAATGATTTTGGAGCCCAAGAAAATAAATTCTGTCTCTGTTTCCACTTTTTCCCCATCTATTTGCCATGAAGTGATGGGACCAGATGCCATGAACTTAGTTTTGTGAATGATGAGTTTTAAGCCAACATTCTTTGTCTCCTCTTTCACCCTCATTGAGAGGTTTTTAGTTCCTCTTTGCTATTTTGCCATTAGAGTGGTATCATCTGCATATTTGCAGTTGTTGATATTTCTCCTGGCAATCTTTATTCCAGCTTGTGATTCATCCAGATTGGCATTTAATATGATGTACACTGCGTGTAAGTTACCTAAGCAGGATGACAATATACAGCCTTGACATACTTCTTTGCCAATTTGGAACAAGTCCATTATTCCATGCCTGGTTCTAACTGTTGCTTCTTGACTTGCATACAGCTTTCTCAGGTATGCCTGGAAGTATTTAAATTAAATCTGTTATTAATCTTATTTTGCAGAAGGCAATGGCAATCCACTCCAGTACTCTTGCCTGGAAAATCTCATGGGCAGAGGAGCCTGGTAGGCTGCAGTCCATGGGGTCGCTAAGAGTCGGACATGACTGAGTGACTTCACTTTCGATTTTGACTTTTATGCATTGGAGAAGGAAATGGCAACCCACTCCAGTGTTCTTGCCTGGAGAATCCCAGGGAGGGGGAGCCTGGTGGGCTGCGGTCTATGGGGTCGCACAGAGTCAGACACGACTGAAGCGACTTAGCAGCAATCTTATTTTAAAGCTGTAGAAATAATTTGGAAAATGCTGAAGATACATAGGGAAAAACATATTTGGAAGATAAATTGAACACCTAGAACTTAAGTCTTGGAAAATATTTGAATCATAGGTATTTGAATAAAAATTATATGTTAGAAAATCAACATAAAAGACATTCTTTCAAACTTTTTGAGCATTCATGTGTTTTCAGTTTTCATTGAATGCGTATACCTACTTTTAGTCAATCAAATTTTCCTCTCTTAACCTTGAGCATATTTTATACCCTTTGTCCATATTATTCAGCTCTTTATATCACTTGTAATTTTCACTGAATGATAAATACTGTGAATAACACATAGTATCTATATTTTATTTTGTTTTCCTTAAAACATTTTTATTCATACCAGCAATTATTTTATCTGAAAACCATCTTGATCCGTAGTTAGTGATGGTTTCACCTTTGTTATGGCATGTCTGGTAAAACAAAAACAAAAACAAAAATTATTCTAGGGCTATTGTCATGCTCTATCTAAGGAAGAAACTTTCTGGGTTTCACCTGACTGGCTTGAGTACTCACTGACATCTCTTCATTCTGGGTGGTTGGAATTCTAACATCTTTTAACCTGTTTGAGTTCCTCAAGTTTTTGAGATTTTATTTCCCTAGTAGTTGTTGGTTGCCTGTCCTTACAGATTGCACACTTTTACAGCCAAAAAGCTTCAGGCACACTAAGCAGCTCCCTCTTATCCAGTACTGTTTCTTGAAAATGTTAGCTGCCTCAGCCTTCCCAAACTCATTGCTGTTTCCTCACATCAATAGGACTCATATATCCTCCTTGTATTTCTCTTTGATGCACTGTGTTCTAGAAATTTCCTCTATATCAAGATCCTGTGCAAACATAAGGCTCATTTGCTTCTTTTTTTCATAAGAACCACATTTCTAAGACTCTTATTTTCCAATATCTAAAAAAATAGTTATAGATTTATCCAGTTTCCCAGTGTTATTTTCAAAGGGAAGGCTAATCCTCGTCCAGTATCCTATCACGGTCAGAAGCAAAAGTCTCTGGATTCATTTTAAAGGGAGAGTTTACATGATTTGTTCATGAATTGGATATGAGAGATGAAGACAAGGTAAAAATTACTATAGGACTTTTTCCTTGTTTACTTAGAATGATAAAGGTGCCATGATCGCTAAAGGATAAACAAGCTTTTATCTGTTTCTGTGATGAGAATGAGTGCAAATAACCAAAGAACTTTCACACATTTTGGGTTTGAAGTATCTGTTAAAATTCATAGAGATACACTATCTAGGGAGTTAGACATAGCTATCCTAAATTTCAGAGAAGAGAAGGAGGAAAGTGTTTTCAAATGGTAGTTCTCAGTGTGTATAAAATACAAAAGTCTTGAGACTACCAAATATTCCCCTAAGGGTCACATATACTTAGAAAAACACATGATAAGTAGACCTAAGGCTTTAGATCTACTTCAACACTTTTTAATAGAAAATGAACTGTTATTTGAATCATTTTTAAATAAAATTATTTTATTTTACTTTACTTGTCTACTGGCTCAGTGGTAAAGAATCTCTCTGAGAATGCAGGGGATGCAGGTTTGATTCCTGGGTCAAGAAGATCTCCTGGAGAAGGAAATGGCAAGACACTTCAGTATTCTTGCCTGAAAAAACCCACAGACAGAGGAGCCTTGTCAGCTATAGTCCATGGGGTCTTAGCAAGAGTCGGATGTGACTTAGCAACTAAATAACAGTGACTTTTCTACAATTTTGATAGTACATTAGTGATAGAACTTTCTTTTTGTTTTTCTTTGAAGTTGGTGCCCAAGGACACAGTAACAGGGAGGCAGAAATTAAGAGGGAAAAGATTAGAGACAATTGAAAACATTAAAATAGTTGTTATTGAGATAGTGAGCTCAGATTTATTATGTGCTCTTTTGCCATGCTATATTATCCATACATGACCACTGGAAAAACCATAGCCTTAACTACACGGACTTTTGGTGACAAAGTAATGTCTCTGTTTTTCAATGTGCTGTCTGAGTTGGTTAAAACATTCCTTCCAAGGAGTAAGCGTCTTTTAGTTTCATGGCTGCAGTCACCATCTGCAGTGATTTTGAAGCCCAGAAAAATAAAGTCAGTCACTGTTTCCACTGTTTTCCCATCTATTTCCCATGAAGTGATGGGACCAGAGGCCATGATCTTAGTTTTCTGATTGTTGAACTTTAAGCTAACTTTTCCACTCTCCTCTTTCACTTTCATCAAGAGGCTCTTTAGTACTTCTTCACTTTCAGCCATGAGAATGGTGTCATCTGCATATCTGAGGTTATTGATATTTCTCCTGGCAATCTTGATTCCAGTTTGTGCTACCTCCAGCCCAGCGTTTTTCATGATGTACTCTGCATAGAAGTTAAATAAGCAGGGTGACAATATACAGCCTTGACAGATTCCTTTTCCTATTTGGAACCAGTCTGTTGTTCCATGTCCAGTGAGAACTGTTGCTGCCTGACCTTCATACAGCTTTCCCAAGAGGCAGGTCAGGTGGTCTGGTATTCCCATCTCTTTCAGAATTTTCCACAGTTTATAGTGATCCACACAGTCAAGGCTTTGGCATAGTCAATAAAGCAGAAATTGATGTTTTTTTCTGAAACTCTCTTGCTTTTCCCATGATCCAGCGGATGTTGGCAATTTGATCTCTGGTTCCTCTGCCTTTTCTAAAACCAGCTTACACATCTGGAAGATCATGGTTCATGTATTGCTGAAGCTTGGCTTGGAAAATTTTGAGCATTAAATTACTAGCGTGTGAGATGAGTGTAATTAGTGCAGTAGTTTGACCATTCTTTGGCATTGTCTCTCTTTGGGATTGGAATGAAAACTGACATTTTCCAGTCCTGTGGCCACTGCTGAGTTTTCCAAATTTGCTGGCATATTGAGTGCAACACTTTCACAGCATCATCTTTCAGGATTTGAAATAGCTCAACTGGAATTCCATTGATCTCCACTAGCTTTGTTCGTAGTGATGCTTTCTAAGGACCACTTGACTTCACATTACAGAATGGCTGGCTCTAGGTGAGTGATCACACCATTGTGATTATCTGGGTCATAAAGATTTTTTTTTGTACAGTTTTTCTGTGTATTCTTGCCATCTCTTCTTAATATCTTATGCTTCTGTTAGGTCCCTACCATTTCTGTTCTTTATTGTGCTCATCTTTTCATGAAATATTTCCTTGGTATCTCTCTTTTTTTTTCTTTTTTTTTTAAAGAGATCTCTAGTCTTTCCCATTCTGTTGTTTTCCTCTATTTCTTTGCATTGATTGTTGAGGAAGTCTTTATCTCTCCTTGTTATTCTTTGGAACTATAAAGTTGAGTGCTGAAGAATTGGAACTATAAAACTGAGCCCCGAAAAATTGATGCTTTTGAACTGTGATGTTGGAGAAGACTCTTGAGAGTCCCTTGGACTGCAAGGAGATCCAACCAATCCATCGTAAAGGAAATCAGTCCTGGGTGTTCATGGCTAGGACTGATGTTGAAGCTGAAACTCCAATACTTTGGCCACCTGATGCGAAGAGCTGACTCATCTGAAAATACGCTGATGCTGGTTAAAATTGAAGAGAGGAGGAGAAGGGCACAAGAGGATGAGATGGTTGGATGGCATCACTGACTCAATGGACATGGGTTTGGGTGGACTCTGGGAGTTGGTAATGGACAGGGAAGCCTGGTGTGTTGCCATTCATGGAGTCAAAACAGTCGGACACGACTGAGCAACTGAACTGATGCTATATTATTGGCCCTCAGGGGCAAGATCATTTTGCTTCATTTGTTTTTTCTTGCTCTGTGATTAGTATTACAGAACAAACAATAGCCACCTTGCACATGTCCACAGCTAAGTGCTTATGCTAAGTGTTTTATTAAACTATATTTCACACTAAGAGAACACTTATTATAAGATTCACCATTATTAGTGAACCACTAAGAAAGAAACATCTAAGCTGTGACTTATCATCAAATCTATTGTGCATCTCAATTAGGATACACTAATGTGAAAAAATGCACCTTAGCATTTTTGTATAATTACATATTTTTTAAACCTCTGTTCACTTTATGGGAGAAAAAGACAAAAAGATGGAAGAGAAACAGAAATGAAAAAGGCAAAATATACATATGTTTGAAGAGTGCAAGAGGTGTTCAACAAAATAGAAGTGAACAAATGTTTCATCCTCTCATTTTTGAGATAAAAGCTTACAAGAGGAGGCTTCCTGGAAAAGTCCCAGGTGAAACTAGTTTAGTTTTGAATTTAATAAAATATAGCTCTTGGAATACATCAAGAAAAATAAAGTTATTCAATATCATTGCATTTGGCTCCATAATGGTTTCAAGTTACTTCACACTGTGGATAATGTTACTTTTTAAGCCATGGACAAAGTGACTTTCTGTTTGGTTCCATACCAAACTAATGTTAGCATTTTAATAATTGAATTTGAAATTGCTTTCTTTTGTTTACTGAAGCAGTAGAAGTTCCATCACAAGACCGTAAATCACTTAGGCAGTAATAAAGATGCTTCTACAGTAAGACCTACAGTAATATCTGTGTGTTTTATGAAAACAAAAGCCATTTTTAAAATTTTATTCATAATACTTTATATGTAATCTTTGGAGGAATTATATCATGAACACAATTCCTAATAGTTAATGATCTAATGTTTGTGTCCCACCAAAATTCATATGTTGAAGACGTAAATCCCAATGTAATGGTATTTAAAGGAAGGGCCTTTGGAGAATAACTAGGGTTAGAAGAGGTCATGAGGGTGTGATCCTCAGGGTGAGATTAGTGCCCTCATAAGAAGAGAGTAGAGAGCCTGTTCTCCTCACCTGCTCCCTACTCACCTCTCTCCACCATTTGAGGATAAAGCAAGAAAACAGCCATCTGTAAGCCACAAGCAGAGTCCTAACCATAATTTGATCACACAAAACTGGCATCCTGGTTTAAAACTTTCATTCAGAATAATGAAAAACAAATGGTTATTGTTTAAGCCACCAAATCTTTGGTTATCTGTTACAGCAGCCTAAGTTAAGATACTGATATTGGATTTATATACTTTTCTTTTGGTTAGATTTCTTAGTAGATTCATAAAGGCCTAGATTTTTAAGCAAAATAAAAATTTGTAAAACTCTCCTAGATGTTTCCATTAGATAGTATATCTGAGAGTTAAGAAACAGTTTTTGAGTTGATAACAAAGGTACTGTTCTGCTTGATAAAATTTGTATAATCTGTGAGTTGAAGTAATTAGTTCTCTAAAGTAGTAAAGGTCATTCATCAATTACTGCTTTCTAAGTTAAATATAATTAAGAAATAAAATTAGAAAAAAAGAAGACAGCAAATAAATCTATTTGGCTATATCAATATGCACAATTAACTATCCAATAAAATTTGTCACTGTAACATAAAAAAGTACCAGGTTTCCCTGCTGGATCAGATGGTAAGGGATCTGCCAGCAGTGAAGGAGACCTGGGTTCAATTCCTGGGCTAGGAAGATTCCCTGGAGAAGGGCAAGGTTACCCACTCCAGTATTCTGGCCTGAAAAATCCATGGACAGAGAAATCTTTTGGGCTATCCATGGTGTCAAAAAGAGTCGGACATGACTGAGCAAATAACACTTTCACTTTTCATAACATAAAAGCTCTTGAACATATGGGAGTAAGATTCAAAGCCCACTTTCAAGGAAATTTTGATACTTTGTCTTTACTCCTCTGACAAATTTCAGGGAACCATATACAGTGGTCAGCTTGAGCCCTGACCAGGAACACAGGAAGGATGAGGCATTAAGCCGAGTATTACCTCCTCACTTATGCTCTGCAGTAAGTTAGCCATTATAAAAATACAGCTAGTTTCTCTTTGACTTATGAATATCTAGTCTAGTACAGAGATCTTTAAGTAAAATTCCTATAAAAATCCAATCACTATAGGGCCTTATAAAAACTCAGCCAGTTATCTCCATTTCAAAAAGCATTCAACCCGAATCTCCAAGCAATGTAAGTTCAGTTCAATTCAATATCTCAGCCATGTCTGTCTGTTTGCAACTCCATGGACCACAGAACACCAGGCCTCCCAGTCCATCACCAACTCCCAGAGCAAGTAATGTAAAGATACCTTTAAAAATAGATGGTGCACAATTGCTACATTAATTCTTGTAACATATCATTTGTATTAAAAATCTTATAAAATGTTCTCTATTCATCTTTAAAAAAAACAGGAAATAACAAGCAGCTTAATTTTTATAGATGACAAGATGAAGTGATGATTGTCATACTTTTTTTTATATTAAGCTAATCTGCATCTTTTTTTCTTCCTAATAATTCCCATGTATTATTTCATAACAAAAAGCCCACATATGAAAAAAAAAAAAAGATTATATGGATGAATGCTACTAATCTTTAAAGGAGAAGTAATATTTGGCCAAAAAGAACATTAAAGGCACTCAAAACTCCTCAAAAAATTAAAAATACAGATAGCATATGAGCTAGCAATTATACTTCTATATACCCAGAAGTATACAGAAGATACCATTGGTAGAAAGAGGGGTCCAGGAACCACTAGGGATAACAAAGTTTGGGGATGCTCAGGTCCCATATTAGGACTTCTGCATCTGTAGTTCTGTATCTGCCATTCTATATCTGCAGATTCAACCAAAACCAACCACAGACCTAGTTCCGAAGGTAATTATTGAAAAAAATCCACACATAAGTAGGCACCCATAGCTCAGACTTGTGTTGTTCAAGGGTCTAGTATGTATCTGAAGGAAAATAAATATGTCAAAGGGATATCTTCTTCCAGCTGGATATGTTAATTCAGCACTATTTACAATAACCAAGACTTGGAAACAACCTAAGTATGCAATGATGGTTAAGTGGATAAAGAAGTTGCCAGCATATGTATGTATATATGAAGTATGTTTCAACCACAAAAAGGAGAAAATCTTGTCATTTGTGACACTATCAGTGGACTTTGAGGGCATTCTGCTAAGTGAAATAAGTCAGAAAGAGAAAGACAAATATTGTATAATCTCACTTATGTGTAGAAAGTTGTTTTTGTTTTTGTTTTTTTAAAGAAACTCATAGTAAAAGAAGCAATTTTGTGATTATCACAGGTAGGGAGTAGGTAGAAAGATAGGCAATTGGATGAAGGGCTCAAACTGTACAAATTCCCAGTTATAAGTAAGCACTAGACATATCATGTACAACATGAGCACTATTAGTTAGTACTGCTGTGGGACATATATGAAATTGCTAAAGGAATAAATCCTAAGAGTTCTCATCAGAAGGAGTTTGTTGTTGTTGTTGTTGTTGTATATATACTGGATGATACATTAAATAGACTTATTGTGGTAATCATATCATAATGAATGCAAGTCAAATCATTGTGTTGTACATATCAAAACTATTCTGTGTTGTATGTAAATTCAGTTCAGTTCAGTTCAGTTGCTCAGTCGTGTCCGACTCTTTGCAACCCCACGAATTGCAGCACACCTGTCTTCCCTGTCCATCACCAACTTCTGGAGTTCACTCAGACTCACGTCCATTGAGTCCATGATGCCATCCAGTCATCTCATCCTCGGTCGTCCTCTTCTCCTCCTGCCCCCAATCCCTCCCAGCATCAGAGTCTTTTCCAATGAGTCAACTCTTCGCATGAGGTGGCCAAAGTACTGGAGCTTCAGCTTTAGCATCATTCCTTCCAAAGAAATCCCAGGGTTGATTTCCTTCAGAATGGACTGTTTGGATCTCCTTGCAGTCCAAGGGACTCTCAAGAGTCTTCTCCAACACCACAGTTCAAAAGCATCAATTCTTCAGCAATCATCCTTCTTCACAGTCCAACTCTCACATCCATACATGGCCACAGAAAAAAACATAGCCTTGACTAGACAGACCTTAGTCGGCAAAGTAATGTCTCTGTTTTTGAATATACTATCTAGGTCGGTCATAAATTTTCTTCCAAGGAGTAAGCGGCTTTTAATTTCATGGCTGCAGTCACCATCTACAGTGATTTCGGAGCCCAGGAAAAAAAAGTCTGAAACTGTTTCCACTGTTTCCCCATCGATTTCCCATGAAGTGATGGGACCAGAGGCCATGATCTTCATTTTCTGAATGTTGAGCTTTAAGCCAATGTTTTCACTCTCCTCTTTCACTTTCATCAAGAGGCTTTTTAGCTCCTCTTCACTTTCTGCCATAAGGGTGGTATCATCTGCATATCTGAGGTTATTGATATTTCTCCTGGCAATCTTGATTCCAGCTTTTGTTTCTTCCAGTCCAGTGTTTCTCATGATGTACTCTGCATATAAGTTAAATAAGCAGGGAGGTGACAATACACAGCCTTGACATACTCCTTTTCCCATTTGGAACCAGTCTGTTCTTCCATGTCCAGTTCTAACTGTTGCTTCCTGACCTGCATACAGATTTCTCAAGAGGCAGGTCATGTGGTCTGGTATTCCCATCTCTTTCAGAATTTTCCACAGTTTATTGTGATCCACAGAGACAAAGGCTTTGGCATAGTCAATAAAGCAGAAATAGATATTTTTCTGGAACTCTCTTGCTTTTTCCATGATCCAGCAGATGTTGGCAATTTGATCTCTGGTTCCTCTGCCTTTTCTAAAACCAGCTTGAACATCAGGAAGTTCATGTTTCATGTCTTGCTGAAGCCTGGCTTGGAGAATTTTGAGCATTACTTTACTAGCATGTGAGATGAGTGCAAATGTGTTGTAGTTTGAGCATTCTTTGGCATTGTCTTTCTTTGGAATTGGAATGAAAACTGACCTTTTCCAGTCCTGTGGCCACTCTGAAGGAATATTATTGGTGGACTTGACTACCAAAAACAGAAAGCTTTCAAAGTTCTAAAGTATCACAGAAAAGCAGTAAGTTGATAAATAAGAAGCAGAACTCAAACTAGGAAATGACTGTTAAGAACAACCATTAGCCAGACTTATCAAGAAAAAAAGGGAGAAAAATCAAATCAACAAAATTAGAAATGAAAATGGAGAGATCACAACAGACAACTCAGAAATACAAAGGATCATAAGAGACTACTATCAGCAACTATATGCAAATAAAATGGACAACTTGGAAGAAATGGACAAATTCTTAGAAAAGTACAACTTTCCAAAACTGAACCAGGAAGAAATGGAAAATCTTAACAGACCCATTACAAGGATGGAAAGAAACTGTAATCAGAAATCTTCCAGAAAACAAAAGCCCAGGACCAGATGGCTTCACAGCTGAATTCTACAAAAAATTTAGAGAGGAGCTAACACCTATCCTACTCAAACTCTTCCAGAAAATTGCAGAGGAAGGTAAACTTCCAAACTCATCCTATGAGGCCACCATCACACTAATACAAAACCTGACAAAGATGCCACAAAGAAAGAAAACTACAGGCCAATATCACTGATGAACATAGATGTAAAAAATCCTTAACAAAATTCTAACAAACAGAATCCAACAACATATTAAAAAGGTCATACATCATGACCAAGTGGGCTTTATCCCAGGGATACAAGGATTCTTCAATATCTGCAAATCAACTAATGTAATACACCACATTAACAAATTGAAAAATAATAACCATATGATTATCTCAATAGGTGCAGAGAAAGCCTTTGACAAAATTCAACATCCATTTATGATAAAAACCCTCCAGAAAGCAGGAATAGAAAGAACATGCCTCAACATAATAAAAGCTATATATGACAAACCCACAGCAAACATTATCCTCAAAGGTGAAAAATTGGAAGCATTTCCCTTAAAGCCAGAAACAAGATAAGGGTGCCCACTCTCACCACTACTATTCAACATAGTTTTGGAAGTTTTGGTCATAGCAATCAGAGCAGAAAAAGAAATAAAAGGAATCCAGATTGGAGGAGAAGAATTAAAGTTCTCCCTGTTTGCAGATGACATGAACCTATACATAGAAAACCCTAAAGACACCACCAGAAAATTACTAGAGCTAAGTAATGAATAAAGTAAAGTTGCAGGATATAAAATCAACACACATATCCCTTGCATTCTTATACACTAACAATGAGAAAACAGAAAGAGAAATTCAGGAAACAATTCCATTCACCACTGCAATGAGAAAAATAAAATACTTAGAAATATACTTACCTAAAGAAACAAAAGACCTATATATAGAAAAATATAAAGCACTGGTGAAAGAAATCAAAGAGGACACAAATAGATGGAGAAATATACTGTGTTCATGGGTCAGAAGAATCAATATAGTGAAAATGAGTATACTACCCAAAGCAATCTATAGATTCAATGCAATCCCTATCAAGCTATCAGTGGTATTTTTCACAGAACTAGAACAAATAATTTCATAGTTTGTGTGGAAATACAGGAAACCTTGAATAGCCAAAGCAATCTTGAGAAGGAAGAATGGAACTGGAGGAATCAATCTGCCTAACTTCAGGCACTACTACAAAGCCACAGTCATCAACACAGTATGGTACTGGCACAAAGACACAAACATAGATCAATGGAACAAAGTAGAAAGCCTAGATATAAATCCACGCACCTATGGACACCTTATCTTTGACAAAGGAGGCAAGAATATACAATGGAGAAAAGACAATCTTTTTAACAAGTGGTGCTGGGAAAACTGGTCAACGACTTGTAAAAAAATGAAACTAGAACACTTTCTAACACCATAAGTGAGTGAGCGAGTGAAATCACTCAGTTGTGTCTGACTCTTTGCGACCCCATGGATTGTAGCCCACCAGGCTCCTCCCCCATGGGATTCTCCAAGCAAGAGTACTGGAGTGGGCTGCCATTACCATCTCCATTCTAACACCATACACACAAATAAACTCAAAATGGGTTAAAGATCTAAACTTAAGACCAGAAACTATAAAACTCCTAGAGGAAAATATAGGCAAAACACTCTCCGACATAAATCTCAGGGGGATCCTCTTTGACCCACCTTTCAGAATATTGGAAATAAAAGCAAAAATAAACAAATGGGACCTAATTAAAATTAAAAGCTTTTGCACAACAAAAGAAACTATAAGCAAGGTGAAAAGACAGCCTTCATTCAGAATGGGAGAAAATAATAGCAAACAAAGCAATGGATAAAGAATTAATCTCAAAAATATACAAGCAACTCATGCAGCTCAATTCCAGAAAAATAAATGACCTAATCAAAAAATGGGCCAAAGAACTATACAGACATTTCTTCAAAGAAGACATACAGATGGCTAACAAAAACATGGAAAGATACTCAACATCACTCAAACCACAATGAGGTACCATTTCACTCCAGTCAGAATGGCTGCGATCCAAAAGTCTACAAGCAATAAATGCTGGAGAGGGTGTGGAGAAAAGGGAACCCTCTTACACTGTTGATGGGAATGTAAACTTGTATGCCACTATGGAGAACAGTGTGGAGATTCCTTAAAAAACTGGAAATAGAACTGCCATATGACCCAGCAACACCACTGCAGGACATACACACTGAGGAAATCAGAATTGAAACAGACACGTGTACCCCAATGTTCACTGCAGCACTGTTTATAATAGCCAGGACATGGAAGCCACCTAGATGTCCATCAGCAGATGAATGGATAAGAAAGCTATGGTACATATACACAATGGAGTATTACTCAGCCATTAAAAAGAATACATTTGAATCCGTTCTAATGAGGTGGATGAAACTGGAACCTATTATACTGAGTGAAGCAAGCCAGAAAGAAAAACACCAATACAATATACTAACGCATATATATGGAATTTAGAAAGATGATAATGATAACCCTGTATGTGAGACAGCAAAAGTGACACAGATGTATAGAACAGTCTTTTGGACTCTGTGGGGGGGGCGAGGGTGGGATGATTTGGGAGAATGGCCTTGAAACATGTTTATTATCATATGTGAAACAAAACGCAGGTCCGGGTTTGATGTATGATACAGGATGCTTGTGGCTGGTGCACTGGGATGACCCAGAGGGATGGGATGGAGAGGCAGGTGGGAGAGGGGGTTCAGGATGGGGAACACATGAACACCCATGGTGGATTCATGTCAATGTATGACAAAACCAATACGATATTGTAAATTAATTAGCCTCCGAAAAAAATATAATTAGTAAAGCATTACTATCCAAGATATATGTGAAATTCATATACATTAGTATGAAACATTAAATTTCACATAAAATGGGAAGATATATTAAGACACAGTGTGGAGAATAATATAAATTGGCCAGTTAATTTAGAAAAGTATAATAATTAAAAAGGAACAAGTGTCCACTTTGAAATAATTTTACCTATAGCATTTTTAAAGTGTTAAATATATCCTGGAATATATAATTATTTCAAGCATAAATTATATTCAAGTATAAATTGAACTATTTTAAATAATGTATTTGGGTGCTGTTTCTATTTTTCTGTTTGCTTGCTATGTGGATTAACTTGAATTTACATTTCTGAATTCTTTCTTAAGATACCATCAAACCTGAGGAATGATTAGTGTATTCCACATATTTATTTCAATACTACATACTAGATAGAAATTAACATTAAAGATTTCAGAAATAAATTCTTTTCCTTAATGATTATTTATGCCAATAACCCCTTCTCCTTTTCTTTTACTAACAGAGCATTGATAATTTCACCTGGGCAAACAAGCTCCCAATTAGAGACTATGCTAGCAAGATGATGATGAGTGTGCATGCTCAGTCTTGTCCTACTCTATGACCCTGTGGACTGTAGCCCACCAGGCTCCTCTGTCCATAGTGTTTTCCTGGCAATACTGGAGTGGGTTGCCCCTTTCTTCTCCAGAAACTAGCAAGACTACTTTGAAACTCAGAATTGTCATATATCTGACTTATGTACAATAAGATGGAGCAGGAATGATGAATGCAACTTTATAATCACTCTTGTAAAAGAAAACTGCTCACTACTCAAGTCTTCTTTCAGGCATTCAATCTGATTCAAATGTGTCATTTTAAGGTCAACATCCTCAGGAATGGTAAAGCCACAATATAGAAAATACCTCTTCCCTCTATGTCATATGGCAGCATTTTGAAAACAGAAGAGTATTATATTATCTTCTTTTAAGTCACTGCTATCTGTTTTCAGTTAAAGAACTTAGTCAACATCTTATGTAATGTGATCATTTTTTGTATTCTGAGTTTCAAAATTATATATATATATATATATATATATATATATATATATATATATATACAGATAATAGAAAGAGAAATTTTAAAAGAGAAAAAAGAAAATATAAAATTGGATAGAATTGAACTATTTTATTGTAAAAAAAGCTGATAGTCTTAACTTTTAGATACTTAAGTGTCTAAGAATTTCTTTAGACTTCACTATAAAATATTTTCTATATATTAATAACATGCATAGTATGTTGATTTTAAGTGAGTGGTTGCCTCATCTATTCATGTATCTGTATCACAGAATTGGGGAAACATTAATATAGTAACATTATTGAGTTAGGAAAAATCCTCTAAATTTTTTTTTTCAATCAACATAGTATTAGCATCATTTCTCTGAGAGAAAGTCTAGATTTTAGCATCTTTTTTTTAATAGGCTTAGACATCATCATTGGAGAAAGATATGATAGCCTATCACAGTATTCTTGCTTGGGAAATCCCATGGACAGAGGAGCCTGATGTGCTACGGTCCATAGGGTCACAAAAGAGTTAGTTACAACTTGGAAAGTAAACAAGACATAGTCAGAGAGTTATAAACAGAGACTTGTATAAACTTCTCAGTCACAGTCCCTAAGAAGGGGCTTATTGTGGTTAAGGTTCAGGATCTAGAGTATCTGACGTTGTACCTATGTAAGATGTGAGAGCTGGACTGTGAAGAAAGCTGAGCACTGAAGAATTGATGCTTTTGAACTGTGGTGTTGGAGAAGACTCTTGAGAGTCCCTTGGACTGCAAGGAGATCCAACCAGTCCATTCTAAAGGAGATCAGCCCTGGGATTTCTTTGGAAGGAATGATGCTAAAGCTGAAACTCTAGTACTTTGGCCACCTCATGTGAAGAGTTGACTCACTGGAAAAGACTCTGATGCTGGGAGGGATTGCGGGCAGGAGAAGGGGACGACAGAGGATGAGATGGCTGGATGGCATCACTGACTCGATGGACGTGAGTTTGAGTGAACTCCGGGAGTTGGTGATGGACAGTGAGGACTGGCATGCTGTGATTCATGGGGTCGCAAAGGGTCAGACACGACTGAGTGACTGAACTGAACTGAAAATTATTTGGGAAAGTTTCATAATCTGTGCAAGTTTCACTTCCATCATATGTGGAGTAAGCATGATAATATTAATAGAATCTAACTCATCGGGTTAGATGTGTATTAAGAGATAATTCAGTGTTATAACTAGCATAAAGCTCCATAAAGATTAGTTTTTATTATGATATTGCTAATTTAGAGATGATACTAAGGTGAAATGATAAAGAATGTATACCCAGGTTCCTCTCAATGGGCTTTAGATTTGAAGTTTGGGATTTACATGTACCCATTACCATATTTAAAACAGATAATCAACAAGGCCTATTGTATAGCATAGGGAACTCTGCTCAATATTCTGTAGCAGCCTAAAAGGGAAAATAATTTGAAAAAGAATAGATACTTATATATGTATAATTGAATCACTTTGCTGTACATCTGAAACTAACACAACATTGTTAATCAACTGTACTCCAATATAAAATGAAAATTTAAGAAAAGAAAGCTAATGTGGAGTAATTGAAAAGGACTAAATAGTAGTTAATAAATTTTCATGCATTCAATTTGTCAGTAACTCAAAATTAGATAAGTGTCTTTGAATAAAAATATAATGAATGCATATTTTAAAATACTGAGCCATGTCAAATTATACTTAATATGTATATTTAAAATTTATTGTGCTATAATGTTTTTATTGGCACGTTTTACTAATGTCCTATAATGATTATTTGAGGCAAAGTGTTACCACAAATAGAATATTTTATGGCAGTATTTGGATTAAATACAAAATAATTCTTTTATTTCTAGTGTCATTCAGTATGAGAGACTTATTAATAATGAATCATTGGTAGACTTCAATGTAACAGCTGTCTGGTATCACTGCACACTCTTAACAGAAAACCTTCCAGAGGAAGGTACAGAATATTATAAATGAGTTTTTCTTTGATAGCATTCTATATGCATTTATATGCTGTGTTTTATTTTTTATAGGTGGGGGAGGGATAGAGATGGGATACGGAAGAACATATGAGTAAACCCAGTAGGGATACATTTTTCAAAGACCTAAGTGTTAAAGAAACCACATACATAATGTAATACTTTATGTTATTGAAACTCACAGATTCATATAAATATTAATTTCTCTTTTCTTCTAAGTGTGACTTTGATGCCTTCAGGTATTAATTACCTAATTATTATTTTTCCCTAATTATCATTACCAAGCTTCTCATTGAAAGGTAAGCTCCTTAAACAGAGGATTCTTGGTCATGTTTTTGTTTTTTATTGAAGTATAGTTGACTTACAATATTATATTAGTTTAAGTCTGTTTTGTTCAATCAGACTTAAAGCTATATACAGCAAACGGCCATGCAATAAGAATGTCATTCTTTAATGAAACTTTTAATAAATTTTTTAATGAGGCAATAGAAACATTAGATAAGGGAATACACTTAGGGATCATCTAGCCTAACCATCTCAGTTAGTAAAAAATAAAGTTGAGGCCAAGAGACAATAGAATGCTTAAGATTATGAAAAAAAAAAAAAAAAAAAAAAAACCTATGGTAGATATTAAAAAGTCAATGTATGGCAAAACCAATACAATATTGTAAAGTAAAAAAATTTAAAAAAAACTATATCTCTGATGTCACAGATTATAAACTAGTTGGTAACATATAAAGCAACTATGAAAATCTAGTGTGTCTTATTTGCAAATATTTTCATAAGTATAGAATTTATATTCCTTTCATTAAAAAGATTTAATGATGTTTAAACTGCAAAGACATATAATTTTGTGTGAAAAATTTCAAACACAAAAGTGTATGAAAGAGTATATATATATAGTAAAATTTTATAAAAATATGGGGAAAAAAAGTCATGAGAATACTGGTAATTTTAATTTTTTTCTTTAAATATTCACTAGCCCAATATCCATCCTCTCTCTTTTCCTTTTAGTAATAGAACATTGCACAATATTTCAAATCACTGCCCTTTGGTCATAGGGATCTCTATAATAAAAATGAGTTGGTTAAATGAAAGAGCATAAAACATATGCTCTTAAAACATATAAAACAAGTTTTCCTGTCATCATGCATGATGTTCCTGAAATATACAATGGTTACTACTTCAAATTACTCAAGGTATACATTGATAGCATTTCCACAAATTCAAGTTTCAGTTTGAAAACTGAGGTTCAGAAAATTTCATATCCAACATCCAATGTTTTTAAATGGCTCAGAACTTTCTAGTTCAAGTGGGGAATTTCCTACTAAATAACTGGATAACTGTTAATAAAGGATAAATTAGCATGGTTTTGGAATAATCAGTAATCATAATGAGCACTTCTACTTATATTAGTTTCTATTCTCTTTCTCCCCTTCAAAAGTTCTAGTTAGTAACTTGATTTCACAATTTTGCTTGCAGTTTGGTAAGGTCTTATGACTGTATCCACACCAATGGGATGTGAACAGAGGTGGGAGGTGCAACTTTTAACATCTCATTACATTGCACTCTGTTTCCTCCCAAACAAAAGGTTAGAACACAGACCTGTTAGTACTTTATCTTGGACCATTCAGACCAGGACAACCTTAGGAATGGAAGATTTTTAAGAGGTTTTAATTCATGAATAATGACCTAGAGTTAAGCCAACAAAGTCTTGCTGCTGCTAAGTCGCTCCAGTCATGTCTGACCCTGTGCGACCCCATAGATGGCAGCCCAGCAAGCTCCCCTATCCCTGGGATTCTCTAGGCAAGAATACTGGAGTGGGTTGCCATTTCCTTCCCCAACGCATGAAAGTGAAAAGTCAAAGTGAAGTCGCTCAGTCGTGTCCGACTCTTTGCGATCCCATGGACTGCAGCCTACCAGGCTCCTCCGTACATGGGATTTTCCAGGCAAGAGTACTGGAGTGGGGTGCCATTGCCTTCTCCCAACAAAGTCTTAGGTGTATGCAAAAGATAGGCAAGCATCATCTAACTTATCTATTTCAGCCACTGAATGTCCATTGTTACTATGTACATAACCATACATATCCATTATGCTAACTAATATAGTAATAAAGAAATCAAGAGAGACAGAGAGGATGTAACTTAAAGCAAAAGATCAAAATTGAGATCCTGGAAGCCAAAAGAAGTAGATGGCAAGTAAAAGATAAAAAATTTGGTAGGGAAATTAAAGTATCAATGAGTACCAGAGACTGGAAGCTACACATTGCTTATGGATAACAGCATATTTGGGGTATGGGTAAGAATATGAAATAGAATTTTAGAAAGTCAACTTCTTTTCAAGATACCTCAGAGAAATCTGGGTGAAATTAGGATAAAAATATGTATTAATAGTGAAAATGTATTTTTAAATCAATAGCGGGATAACCAAATTCATGAGAAACAGAAGGGCTAAATGAACACTGTACAGTGAGTATGTACATCTAAGTATGAAAGAATTCTTTGCAAATCTACTCACTCAAGGACTCATTCATTCAAAGAGCTTTTCAAAGGACTGATTAAGGAGTAAGGCCTCAGCTTATATTATCTTGGTTGAATTAAATAGTATTTCAGAACCTCAGCTTTATCACCTGAAAGAGAATCATGACATGATGGGAAGTAAATGGCACATAAAAGTCTGTGATTATTCTTGTTAATATCATTGTTAGAGAAAATGAAGCAACTAATTCTCTGGAGAATCTGACATTATCAAAATGAAATATGATAATTTATCTTTGCTTTGAAAATAAGTAGGTACCTTTCAGGCAGAGAGGAAGATAGGGTTTTTTAAATAGAAGTGTATATTGAGAGGCAAACAATCATGTAAGAACACCATACATAAAAGAAATTTTACTAACTCTGCAACATAGGTCACAAAATAGAAAATAAATTAATAGGCAGGTATAGAAAAATTTTGAAGGATTGTATTTCCAAATTAGAGATATTAGACAGAATCCTATATGTTAAAAATCATATTTTTTAAACCAAATAATAATATGAAAGATATCATTTATACAAAGAAATTCAAACTTCTTTAAGGTGGAGAAAATAATAAAATGAAAGGCCAACTATAGAGAGATTGGAAAAAAAAATGCTGTTGAAAGCAATCAGGCAAAAGACAATAGGTGTTGGCTAAGTCAGGGGAAGCAAGTGTACATTAAAAAAAAAAAATGACTGAATTGAAGAAATAAACCTGAAATTGGATATCACTTTGTAAAACACTGAATGCAGGTTTCTATGTCTGTAGTTTGAGAAATTCATGATTCTATTACCTAAAAGTTTAAAAACTGAGGAAGGGAACAGGTTTGTAGAAGAGAAATGAGCTGAGGAAGTTTTATAATAGCAAGTTGTTGTCAAGAGGGAGCTTCCCAGGTGGCACAGTAGTAACGAATCCACCTGCTAATGCAAGAGACACAAGAGACACAGGTTTGATCCCTGAGTCAGGAAGATCCCCTGGAGAAGAAAATGGCAACTAACTCCAAAATTCTTGCTTGGAAAGTTCCAGAGACAGAGGAGCCTGGCGGGCTACAGTCCATGGGATACCAAAGAGTTGGACGTGACTGAGCACCCATGTTGCCAAGAGTATGTGGATGTGTTGGGAATATAAGATAAAAAGCTGCATTTGTAAGTAACATTTTCTCTTGTATTTTTGCTGTAAAGTTCACCTCATCTATGTTTGCCGGGAGCCAGCATGAGGAACTCCGCCCATGGCAAAGGTCATGAGGAAGGAGGCTTGGCATACGCCAAGGCGTGATCAAGCCTCAGAAAACCCCCTGTTCCCGAGCATCTAACCCCAAAACCAGAGTCTGTTTTATGCTCTCACCTACGCCTCTGCCTTTATGGGGGGCTCTCCCCCATAACCGTTTCTCTAGGAGAAGGAGTAAACGTGCAGCTCCAAGGCAATAAAAATTCTTGGGCGTGACAAGAGTGTTTCAGCTTATGGACTCCTCTGAAGGTTATCTAGCCCACCTGTATAGGTTCATCCGGCCACATGTGATTGTTTACAGCCTCCCAATCTGAGAGGCATGAGATTTTTTAGACTTATTAAAGGCAATTCTTTTGGGGAATTAGAAATTATTAGTATAGTGGGTTGGTTAGGAATTATATTGGTGAAGGGTTCTTCATTTGTTGTGTCAATAATTGCTGCTAATTCCCTGCTCTGTGTGGGACAAGGATATCTCAGGTCAAACCTCTCTGCTGACAGACTAGCTTGTGTGACAGGATTATCCATACTCCTGCCACATGATTGCTTACTACCTCTTAACCATAAAGAGAACAGAGAGTTTTGGAGTATTTTGAGAGTCTTAATTAGCATAGGGCTTTTTCTTCTTGTTGAGTCAATGATTGCCACCAGGCCTCCATATCCTTAGGCACCTGGGAATATATTAATCAATATATTTGGACTATAGAAAAGGAAATATAGTAGTTTTTGATGTTAGCAATACTAGACTTTTTGAGTTAATGGATTTTCTCTTTTGTAATAGATCACTGTGCTTTGTTATAAATCACTGTGTCCTTGTTATGTTAAACTTTATCACTATCTTAAGATCAAATAGATCTTAAAGGGAACATTGGTGAAAGGATTTTCATTTGTTGGGCTGATGTTTGCTGCCAAATCTCCATGTTCCCTACTCTTATAATGAATATAACTAACATATAGGAGAAATAAGTATTAACCTTTAAGACTAATCATGTTAACCTTGGGTTAAATAAATTCCTTTCTTGATTGTAACTCACTGCACCCTCACCCTATAGGAATGTAACTTTATTTGGAGGGTGGTGCCTGGTTTAAGAAAAAACACCCTTGGAAAAAATAAATTTTTTGGTTATCAGAAAGAAAGGATCATAAAATCCCTAAGACCTTTTTATGTGAAGCACCTGATTTTGATAAAGGTCAGGACTGCTGACCCCTCCCCCACCCCGTGACTCTGTATTCATCCCTATGTGTAACAAAAGGCATATAAGCAAACCTAAAAATAAAGAAAATGGATCAGTTTCCAGAAAGACTGATTCCCCCATGTTGCTTCTTTCTTGCTCCCGTTTTTCTGGCTGAATTCCCATCTGGAGCATGGATGCTATTCCACGTAATCCAAGTTATTCAGCCTCTTTTTCTCCACTAATCTTCCTACTACACTATCCATTTCTAATCTCTCTATATCTATGATTAAATATATATTTTTCCAAACGCCGACTCCATCCCCCCACCTTCAAATCACCCTGGATCCACCGGGGCTGGACCCTGGCATATGTTCACTCCTCTTCTTAAAGAGTTTGCATATGAAACTGCTCCTCACTCCTGAGAAAGCAGCTGAATTTGAGTGGGAAGGAGCTCACTGTATGAAAAAGAATGGCTGGGGCAGTGTGGCTAGGTGCTAGGGATGAAACTAGGAACCTACTGAATATGGTCTCTGCATTCAAGCATCATGAACTTAACAGATATGAATTTGAGCAAACTCTGGGAAATAGTGGAGGACATGGGAGCCTGGCATGCTGCAGTCCATGGAATTGAAAAGAGCTGGACATGACTGACTGATTGAACAACAATTCATGAAGTGGAGTTTCCAGTGGGGAAGCTGACAAATTGAAATAATTAATTTTATATGTCAACTTGATTGAACAAGGGGGTGGCCAGATTAAATGATATTTCTGACTATGTTTGAGAATGTGTTTCTGGACAAGTTCAGTTCAGTTCAATTCAGTTGCTCAGTCATGTCGACTTTTTGCAACCCCATGAACCTTAGCACGCCAGGCCTCGCTGTCCATCACCAACTCCCAAAGTCCACGCAAACCCATGTGCATTGAGTGGGTGATGCCATCCAACCATCTCATTCTCTGCCATCGCCTTCTCCTCCTGTCTTTAATCTTTCCCAGCATCAGGGTCTTCTCAAATGAGTCAGCTCTTCACATCAGGTGGCTAAAGGATTGGAGTTTCAGCTTCAACATCAGTCCCTCCAATGAACACCCAGGACTGATCTTTAGGATGGACTGGTTGGATCTGCTTGCAGTCCAAGGGACTCTCAAGAGTCTTCCCCAACACCACAGTTCAAAAGCATCAATTCTTCGGTGCTCAGCTTTTTTTATAGTCCAAATCTCACATCCATACATGATTACTGGAAAAACCAGAGCCTTGACTAGATGGACCTTTGTTGACAAAGTAATGTTTCTGCTTTTCAATACGCTATCTAGGTTGGTCATAACTTTCCTTCCAAGGAGTAAGTGTCTTTTAATTTCATGGCTGCAATCACCATCTGCAGCGATTTTGGAGCCCAGAAAAATAAAGTCAGCTGCTATTTCCACTGTTTCCCCATCTATTTCCCATGAAGTGATGGGACCAGATGCCATGATCTTAGTTTTCTGAATGTTGAGCTTTAAGCCAACTTTTTCACTCTCTTCTTTCACTTTAATCAAGAGGCTCTTTAGTTCTTCTTCACTTTCTGCCATAAGGGTGGTGTCATCTGCATATCTGAGGTTATTGATATTTCTCCCAGCAATCTTGATTCCATTTTGTGCTTCCTCCAGCTCAGCATTTCTCATGATGTACTCTGCATATAAGTTAAATAAGCAGGAACAAGATTAGCATTTAAATGAGTGGAATGAGTAAAATAGGTCACCCTTCTCAATGTGTGTGGGCATCTTCCAATCTTGGAGGGTGTGAATAAAATAAAAGGGTAAATGGAGAAGGAATTCACCCCTTTTTGCTGTCTTCCTGTTAGAGCTGGGATATCGGTCTTCTGCCCTTGGACTGAGATTTACACCATCAGCTCCCTGCTTTTAGGCCTTTGGAATTGGACTGAAATTATACTGCTGGCTTTCCTCGGTCTATGTCTTACAGATGACAGATCATGGAACTTCTCAGCCTCCATAAAAGCATGAGCCAATTCCTCATAATAAATCTCTTTCAGATCTCTCCCCTATTGATGCTACTTCTCTGGAGAGCCCTGACTAACACATAAACTAAGAGAAATTTGTCTATAAGGTACCATCATGATAAATGATGAGGAGAACAGAAAGGTGAAGTCCAATTCATGGGGTTGAACCCACATGGTAAGTGGGATCACGTAAATATTTTATTATGCCATGATCCCTGTCAAAGGAATAAATAAAAACAAAAATAAACAACTGGGACCTAATTAAACTTAATAACTTTTGCACAGCAAAGGAAACCATAAACAAGACGAAAAAAAGACTTTCAGAATAGGAAAAAATATTGCAAATGAAGCAACTGACAGGTGATTACTCTACAAAATATACAAACAACTCATGCAACTCAATACCCAAAAACTAACAATTGAATAATAGGATGTGCAGAAGATCTAAGTCAACAGTTCTCCAAAGAAGACAAACATAGGGCCAAGAAGCCCATGAAAAGATGCTCAACATCACTAATCATTAGAGAAATGCAAATCAAAATTACAGTGAAGTATCACCTCATACCAGTCACAATGGCCATCATCAAAATTATCTACAAACAATAAATGCTGTCAAGGATGTGGAGAAAGAGGAACCCTTATACACTGCTGATGGGATTGTAAACTGATACAGCCACTATATAGAACAATATAGAGGTTCCTGAATACCTAAAAATAGAGCTACCATATGACCTGCAATCCCCTTCATGGGCACACCTGCAGAAACCCATAATTCAAAGAGATATATGCCTCCCAGTGTTCACTGCAGCACTATTTACAATAGTCACAACATGGACACAACCCAAATGTCCATCAACAGAGGAATGCATAAACAAGACATAGAACATATATGCAGTGGAATATTAGTCAGCTATAAAAGTGGAATGGAGTTGTGCCATTTGCAGAGACCTGGACGAACCCAGAGAGTACCACACAGAGTGAAGTTAGAAAAATAAATATCATATATTAACACATATGTGGAATCTAGCAAAACAGTACAGATAAACCTATTAGCAAAGCAGAAATAGAGACATAGATGTAGAGAACAAATGCATGGACATTTGGGGACTGAGGGGGAGTGGAAAAAGTTGGAGATTGGGATTGACATATATTAACTACTGTGTATAAAACAGATAACTAATGAGAAGCTACTGTATAGCACAGGGGGGGAAAAGTTACAATCTGTTTGTAGGGCTGGAATCAAGATTGCCAGGAGAAATATCAATAACCTCAGATATGCAGATGACATCACCCTTATGGCAGAAAGTGAAGAGGAACTAAAAAGCCTCTTGATGAAAGTGAAAGAGGAGAGTGAAAAAGTTGGCTTAAAGCTCAACATTCAGAAAATGAAGATCATGGCATCTGGTCCCATCACTTCATGGGAAATAGATGGGGAAACAGTGGAAATAGTGTCAGACTTTATTTTTCGGGGCTCCAAAATCACTGCAAATGGTGACTGCAGCCATGAAATTAATCAACACTTACTCCTTGGAAGGGAAGTTATGATCAACCTAGATAGCATATTCAACAGCAGAGACATTACTTTGCCGACTAAGGTTCGTCTAGTCAAGGCTATGGTTTTTCCTGTGGTCATGTATGGATGTGAGAGCTGGACTGTGAAGAAGGCTGAGCACCGAAGAATTGATGCTTTTGAACTGTGATGTTGGAGAAGACTCTTGAGAGTCCCTTGGACTGCAAGGTGATCCAACCAGTCCATTCTGAAGGAGATCAGTCCTGGGATTTCTTTGGAAGGAATGATGCTCAAGCTGAAACTCCAGTACTTTGGCCACCTCATGCGGAGTTGACTCATTGGCAAAGACTCTGATGCTGGGAGGGATTGGGGGCAGGAGGAGAAGGGGATGACAGAGGATGAGATGGCTTGATGGCAATACTGACTCAATGGACATAAGTCTGAGTGAACTCCGGGAGTTGGTGATGCACAGGGAGGCCTGGTGTGCTGTGATTCATGGGATCACAAAGAGTGAGACACAACTGAGCAACTGAACTGAACTGAACTGAACTGAGGGCATATATTAAGTTAACCTTAAAAATGCATTATGATAACCATTGTCTGTGTATGTATGTGTCATCTTATATTATGTGATATTTACCACAATAAAAAAATTAAATAAAATGCAAAGGAATACCATTTTCTCTACAGCATCCCTTGCTTCAAATGAATCCACAATTATATTTTATCTGGGGAAACTAAAATTCAAGAAATACACAAGCTACAAATTGATGGTCCATAGTTTAAACCTTAGGTTTTTCAGATATATCAATACAAGATCAGGAAGCTGTTGGCAAAATATCAAAAAAAAAAAAAAAAGTGTCCTTTCTTATGAACTTCATCTGCAAAAGAAACAATGTGAGCACCTTTCAGAATAAGCAACTAGTCTCCATGAAGAACCCAAGTTAGATGGTAGGCACTGAGAGAGGGGATCAGAGGGCAGACAAACTGAAACTACAATCACAGAAAACTAGCCAGTCTGATCACATGGAGCACAGCCTTGTCTAACTCAAGGAAACTAAACCATGCTGTATGGGGCCACCCAAGATGGGCAAGTCATATTGGAGAGGTCTGACAGAATGTGGTCCACTGGAGAAGGGAATGGCAAATCACTTCAGTATTCTTGCCTTGAGAACCCCATGAACAGTATGAAAAGGAAAAAAGATAGGACAGTGAAAGATGAACTTCCCAGGTCGGTAGGAGCCCAATATGCTATTAAAGATTAATGAAGAAATAACTCTAGAAAAAATGAAGGGAAGGAGCCAAAGCAAAAACAATACCCAGCTGTGAATGGGACTGCTGATAGAAGCAAGGTTCAATGCTGTAAAGAGCAATATTGCATAGGAACCTGGAATGTTAGGTCCATGAATCAAGGCAAATTGCAAGTGGTCAAACAGGAGATGACAAGAGTGAACATCAGCATTCTAGGAATCAGTGAACTAAGATGGACTGGAATGGGTGAATTTAACTCAGACATCCAATATATCTACGACTGCAGGCAGGAATCCCTTAGAAGAAATGGAGTAGCCATCATAGGCAAAAAAAGAGTCTGAAATGCAGTACTTGGATGCAATCTCAAAAACGACAGAATGATCTTTGTTCATTTCCAAGGCAAACCATTCAATATCACGGTAACCCAAGTCTATGCCCCGATCAGTAATGCTGAAGAAGCTGAAGTTGAACAGTTCTATGAAGACCTACAAGACCTTCTAGAACTAACACCCAAAAAGATGTCCTTTTCATTATAGGGGACTGGAATGCAAAAGTAGGAAGTCAAGAAACACCTGGAGTAACAGGCAAATTAGGCCTTGGAGTACAGAATGAAGCAAGGAAAAAGCTAGTAGAGTTCTGTGAAGAGAACACACTGGTCATAGCAAATACCTTCTTCCAACAACACAAGAGAAGACTCTATACATGGACATCACTAGATGGTCAACATCAAAATCAGATTGATATATTCTGTGCATCCAAAGATGGAGAAGCTCTATAACGTCAGCAAAAACAAGACCAGGAGTTGACTGTGGCTTGGATCATGAACTCCTTACTGCCAAATTCAGATGAAATTGAGGAAAGTAGAGAAAACCATTAGACCATTCAGGTATGACCTAAATCAAATTCCTTATGACTACACAGTGGAAGTGAGAAATAGATTTAAGGATTAGATCTGATAGATAGAGTGCCTGATGAACTATGGATGGAGGTTCATGACATTGTACAGGAGACAGGGATCAAGAAAATTCCAAAGGAAAAGAAATGCAAAAAAACAAAATGGCTGTCTGAGGAGGCCTTACAAATAGCTGGGAAAAGAAGGGAAGCAAAAAGCAAAGGAGAAAAGGAAAGATATACCCATTTGAATGCAGTGTTCCAAAGAAGAGCAAGGAGATATAAAAAGCCTTCCTCAGTGATCAAAGCAAAGAAATAGAGGAAAACAATAGAATGGGAAAGACTAGAGAGCTCTTCAAGAAAATTAGAGATACCAAGGGAACATTTCAGGCAAAGATAGGCTCAATAAAGGACAGAAATGGTAGGGACCAAACAGAAACAGAGATATTCAGAAGAGGTGGCCAGAATTCATAGAAGAATTATACAAAAAAGATCTTCACAACCCAGATAATCACGATGATGTGATCACTAATCTCTAGCCAGACATCCTGGAATGTGAAGTCAAGTGGGACTTAGGAAGCATCACTACGAACAAAGCTGCTGCTGTTGCTGCTGCTGCTAAGTCACTTCAGTCGTGTCCAAATCTGTGTGACCTCATAGACAGCAGCCCACCAGGCTCCCCCATCCCTGGGATTCTCCAGGCAAGAACACTGGAGTGGATTGCCATTTCCTTCTCCAGTGCATGAAAGTGAAAAGTGAAAGTGAAGTTGCTCAGTTGTGTCTGTCTCTTCATGATCCCATGGACTGCAGCCTACCAGGCTGCTCCATCCATGGGATTTTCCAGGCAAGAGTACTGGAGTGGGGTGCCATTGCCTTCTCTGATGAACAAAGCTAGTGGAGATCAATAGAATTCCAGCTGAGCTATTTGAAATCCTGAAAGATGATCCTGTGAAAGTGCTGTACTCTATATGCCAGCAAATTTGGAAAACTCAGCAGTGGCCACAGAACTGGAAAAGGTCAGTTTTCATTCCAATCCCAAAGAGAGGGAATGCCAAAGAATGCTCAAACTTCTGGAAAATTCCACTCATCTCACACACTAGTAAAGTGATGCTTAAAATTCTCCAAGCCAGGCTTCAGCAATACGTGAACCGTGAACTTCCAGGTGTTCAAGCTCGTTTTAATAAAGGCAGAGGAACTAGTGATCAAGTTGCCAACATCTGCTGGATCATTGAAAACACAAGAGGGTTCCAGAAAAACATTTATTTCTGCTTTATTGACTATGCCAAAGCCTTTGACTGTGTGGGTCACCACAAACTGTGGAAAATTCTGAAAGAGATGGGAATACCAAACCACCTGACCTGCCTTTTGAGAAATATGTATGCAGGTCAGTAAGCAACAGTTAGAACTGGACATGAAACAACAGACTGGTTCCAACTAGGAAAAGGAGTATGTCAAGACTTTATATTGTCACCCTGTTTATTTAACTTATATGCAGAGTACATCATGAGAAACACTGGGCTGGAAGAAGCACAAGCTAGAATCAAGATTGCCGGGAGAAATATCAATAACAGATGACACCACCATTATGGCAGAAAGTGCAGAAGAACTAAAGAGCCTCTTGATGAAAGTGAAAGTGGAGAGTGAAAAAGTTGGCTTAAAACTCAACATTCAGAAAACTAAGATCATGGCATCTGGTCCCATCACTTCATGGCAAATAAATGGGGAAACAGGGGAAAGAGTGGCTAACTTTATTGTTTTGGGTTCCAAAATCACGACAGATGGTGATTGCATCCATGAAATTAAAAGACACTTACTCCTTGAGAAGTGGGCTTCCCTGGTGGCTCAGAGGTTAAAGCGTCTGCCTGCAATGCAGGAGACCTGGGTTCGATCCCTGGGTTGGGAAGATCCCCTGGAGAAGGAAATGGCAACTCACTCCAGTATTCTTGCCTGGAGAATCCCATGGACAGAGGAGCCTGGTGGGCTACAATCCATGGGGTCGCAAAGAGTCGGACATGACTGAGCGACTTCACTTTCACTTTCACTTCACTACTCCTTTGAAGGAAAGTTATGACCAACCTAGACAGCATGTTAAAAAGCAGAGACATTACTTTGTCAACAAAGGTCCGTCTAGTCAAGGCTATGATTTTTCCAGTGACCATGTATGGATGTGCAAGTTGGTCTATAAAGAAAGCTAAGCACCGAAGAATTGATGCTTTTGAACTGTGGTGCTGGAGAAGATTCTTGAGAGTCCCTCGGACTGCAAGGAGATCCAACCAGTCCATCCTAAAGATCAGTCCTGGGTGTTCATTGGAGGGACTGATGTTGAAGCTGAAACTCCAATACTCTGGCCACCTGATGTGAAGAGCTGACTCATTGGAAAAGTCCCTGATGCTGGGAAAGATTGAGGGCAGGAGGAGAAGGGGATGACAGAGGATGAGATGGCTGGATGTCATCACCCACTCAATGGACATGGGTTTGCGTGGACTTTGGGAGTTGGTGATGGACAGGGAGGCCTGGAGTGCTGCGGTTCATGGGGTTGCAAACAATCAAACATGACTGAGCGACTGAACTGAACTGAACTGATCCATGAAGAGAAGCAGAAAGCCAAGCACTGAATTTAGACAAAACTGACGGAGATGAAGTGAGAGGAGAAAGAAAGATTCTGGCCTATATGGTGACCAATTCATTTGACCTTTCTTTCATTCACAGAAAGGAACAAAAGAGTTAAATATTTATTCTAAATGCTTTTTAGAGTTCTGGTTTAATCTGTTATTTTATTTTATTTTTTCAAGAAATATATTACATTAAGCTTTCTTTTCCTGAAAATAAGGATTAAAGGGACTTTTGAAAAACCTATATATTTATATGGTGTCATTTTGTATGTTGTGATAATACAGACATAATGGATATACTATTATGTTTATTTATCTTAATTTGGAAATATTCTGTGGTCTTTACTCCTAAAATGCTATTTTCTTGAAGATAAAAAAGTATAATATTATGGGTGAAACATGGTTGAAGAAATGATATATTTCTATTATGTTCTGCTTATATAATAACTGAACACCTCAGAAATACAGAGTGATATTTAAATTCATCTTGAGGCCTGTTAGGGGCCTCCCTGGTGATGCTAGTGCTTATGAATCCACTTGCCAATGCAGGAGATGCAAGAGACGGTGGGGGTTGGGGGGGGGAGTTCAATCCCTTAGTCAGGAAGATCCCCTGGAGTAGGAAATGGCACCCCACTCCAGTATTCTTGCCTGGAATAATGTGACTATCAAAGTTCTACATCAATTCAACATTTTTGACAGGTTTTCATTTTCTTTTAATATGTCAGCAAAAGCATTTAACAGAACTCAGAGTGATTTTCAGTCTCTCTCTCACACAGTCTTAGCACTTTATGTGAACTGTAGGCATCTGTGAAGCAATCATTTTGCTTTCTTTCTTTCTCCAGTACATTTTGTCTAAAATGACTTGACACAACATAAATTTACTTTACTTCACTTCTAAATAGAAAAAGTATTTTTGTTTTATGAAATAGTTTCTCTTCTTTCATATATCTTTCCAAATTGAGAAACATAATATGTACTAGTATCGATGTTAATCTCACCTTACTACAGACTTTTAGTCAAGTAAACATAAAAATCTGCATATTATAATTACTACAAATCTATGAAGGTTAATTTGGACATAATTTTTCAGTGTATCATCTGCTAGACTTGAAAAGCAATGATTAATTTTGCTTTGTCTCAGACTCTCCAAAACCTTTATTAACATTTTTCCAAGTTGTGTCTCATAGAAATCAGGAAATTTCAAACTATACTAATCCACATAGTACCTATATTAAAAACTAATCAATTTTTTATCACAAAATATACTTAGTCTTAATATTATTAAGGAGATTTGCTTTTTTGTGTGTGATCTTTTGGAATTTCTATTTTTGTCTTGCTATATTATTTCCATTAATGTAGTAGGTTGTGATATCACCTACTATTTTTTCTTATTTTATAAAACATGCTTATAAAAACCCCCCAAGGATTTAAATTAACTAAAAATATGTTAAAATTTTTAAATGCTTATTTATATAGCTATATTTATTACTATGAAGGTTTTATGAGGCACAGTGCTATATTTCCAACCTATTATAGCAGTAGCGTTCTTTATGGTTAAAATATTTAAACAGATTGTTCCTAAATTCCTAAACTCTAATAAATTATTAATGGATTTCAGTCTTTCTTTTAGAGAAACTTTTATAAAAATACTTATTGCACATTCTAGAATTTCACTTTATGTGCATTTACTTTTTTAAATATATGTCAACTTTTATGTTGAGATTTTGAGAAACATGTTTCTAATATTTGTTATCAATATATAAAAATATTGAGATAATAATCTAGTTGACTTTTCTTATAGTTTATTTGAAATAACTTTCAAAACAGAAAATTGAATGTTAAAACACAGTGCTTTTAGTACTCTGTTAGAAATTTTAATATCATAAAAGTTAATTTCTCAGGGTTTCAATTTCTACAAATAAAAAATGAAAGTTTGACTGGATATTTTCTAAATTTAGGGGGGAAGGATATAGTTCTAGAAAATTATAATTTCTTTTATGTTAATTCTCTACACTATGCTCAGTGAATATGACAAGAATGAGATGACAATTTAAATGTTACAATAATTATTTACCAATTAATTTACTTGCTTTTCAGACTTTTGTTGTGATTATTCTATGAAGGACTCAAAATACATCTTTTTTTATATCAGGTATCAAAGTGTTGGGGTAGGATTTTCTTCCATTATTTCTTTATAGAAAATTAATATTATTATTTCTGTTCTCTTTTTGTTTGAAATTGATATTGGAGAATATGGCTGGGACAGGTCTACATGTTTTCAAATATAGGTCATCAGGGGACGTTCAACTTTAAGGAATCCAACAGGTTGTTTTCTTCCTTTGTGTGCTGTTTCTCAAGGGCCCTCTGTTCCTTATCAGTTCCTGGAAAACAGGAAAGAGCAGAGCTGCATGCAGTTCTCAGGACTGAAGTCATGAACAGAACGCACGCGTGGATTGCCTTCAGTGACCTTTTACTTTATTATAAATTACTCAGTCACGTCCCTATTACTTAGGATATGGATTGTCTTCGGGGCCTGTGACGATTGTGTGATGATTGTTATTCACCTGTTTCTGTTTTTGCTCAACTTTATTTTTGCTGCCTAAAGCTTCCTTGTATAAAGATATATAAACACATGCTGCCACAAATAAAGTACCTTTGTTTCACTAGAGGCTTGGGTTCCCCACGTCCCTCTTTTCGTCGACTCCAGTCCCTCGGTCCCGGTCTGTAAAGACCATAACAATAGATCATTAGGAAAATATTAATGGCACTTGGAGAAAGCAGAAAAATATAAGTAATCCTTTGATAAAAAACTGTTTCTTTCTGGCTTAAAGGTATTTGTTTATTCCTTATATCTTCCCCAAAAGCGTAAGTGTCTATTCATGTCTTTAGTTTGCACAGCCCTAGTGACAGTCACTAAATGCATATTTAATGAGAGATATAATTAATTTGATATCACTTTCATCTTTTTCAGGGTAAGTTTAAAAAAAATACACTTCTCTCATGTATCTTCATGGAGAAGGAAATGGCAACCCACTCCAGTATCCTTGCCTGGAGAATCCTGTGGATGGAGCCTGGTGGGCTGCCATCTATGGGGTCGCAAAGAATTGGACATGATTGAAGTGACTTAGCAGCAGCAGCAGCATGTATCTTCAAATTCTCTTTTTCTTTTTCTCTAGTTCAATTCTTTCTGAACTGGGAAAACAAAAATATATCCTCCCTCTCAATACTGCTCTTCATTTGTGCTCTTCCCATCTCCTCTCTATCTGGCACTAACTAGTCTTGTCATGGCTCAGGTCTTGCACAGGAAGCAAGCCATGATTCAAGTGTCCTCACTCACGTGTTCTTCCCTGTCACATCTTTGCTAAAGGGGACCGTCAGACAGCTGCATCAAAGGTGGAAGACAGAAGACAAGAAGACAGGAAGCCTATAGGCATTCATGCAGTCATCACTCTCCCCTTAACTGTACCTCTCTCAAAGACGTTCATTTAAAATTTAGTCCTATCATCCTGTTGGGAAGGAAAGTAAGAGTCTGAGGAAAATAATGTTCTCCATCAGAGCTCTAACCCAGTGATTCACCACTCTGCTTTGACACTGTGATTGCTAAGGTAACTTTAAACAAGTACTGCCTCCAAGCCTGGCACACAGCAAAATATGATAAAATTAATCCTTTAAAGGATATGGGTATCCTTATATGTAGCTATTTTGACAATTGATTTCTACCAGCTGCTCAAAAAAGAAAAGACAAAATAACCTGAAGATAACAATGAACCATAAAGCCCATTACCTCTGTCCTAGTCTCATTCCAGTAAGTAGGGGCATTGATTTTATCTTTTCTGAATGGCCCAGTATACAGGTCTTCCAATTGTTGTCTACATGATGTTGAAGGTTATAATCTAAACACCAATGTTCATCGCAGCACTGTTTATAATAGCCAGGACGTGGAAACAACCTAGATGTCCATCAGCAGATGAATGGATAAGAAAGCTGTGGTACATATACACAATGGAGTATTACTCAGCCATTAAAAAGGATACAGTTGAATCAGTTCTAATGATATGGATGAAACTGGAGCCGATTATACAGACTGAAGTAAGCCAGAAAGAAAAACACCAATACAGTATACTAACACATATATATGGAATTTAGAAAGATGGCAATGATGACCCTGTATGCCAGACAGCAAAAGAGACACAGATGTGTAGAGCAGACTTTTGGACTCAGAGGGAGAGGGTGGGATGATTTGGGAGAATGGCATTGAAACATGTATACTATAAATGTAAGAAATGAATCACCAGTCTATGTCCGATGCAGGATACAGCGTGCTTGGGGCTGGTGCATGGGGATGACCCAGAGAGATGTTATGGGGAGGGAGGTGGGAGGGGGGTTCATGTTTGGGAACGCATGTACACCTGTGGTGGATTCATGTCATTGAATGGCAAAACCAATACAGTATTGTAAAGTAAAATAAAGTAAAAATAAAAATTTAAATAAATAAATAAAATGACAGTCACAAAAAATAAAAAAATAAACACCAATAACTGCCACAACTAGAATGTGGCTGTTAGCAGGATCTTACTTGTTATATACTATATTACATGTATGTTTCACCCAATGAGAATCTGTTTTCACCTCCGATATCTTTCATCAAAAATAACCTAATATATTCTCCCCATCATTGCTCTATGGTTAAGAAAAAATATAAGATATTGGAGAACACACTGTCCTGTAATCATGAAAAAGCAATCTAATAAATACACAAAGCTAGCTTTTCCTCCCTTATCTTTTCTACTGTGTGTCTTAAGAAAAGTGCATACATGTACATATGTTTATCTTAATTCTCACTCCTATTTTTAACATAAAATATTTTCAAATGAAGATTTTCAACCATGGGAGTTTTTAGCATCTAAGTCCCATAATTGTCAAGTGGCTATTCTAATACATAATTCGAAGGGGGAAATTGTTTTCTCAAAGTCATGTTTGGCCAAGTTCCCAAATTTTCATCCTTTATTAGCTATGATTACTAAGCCCCAAACTTTCTTAAATATAAGTATATTATTAAAAATAATAGGGTTTGGTATTTTTCTGTGTAGCATCTAGTAGAGAATTTTTTTTAATAAAGAAATATTACTGTCAGCATTCACTGACAATGTTCTCTGCTTGTTAATTTATATGATCACTATGGTTTTATTAGTAAAACTTCCTTCTCAAAAAGTTGGAACAAATGTTATATACAAAGAGATTTATCACTGACTTCTAATAAAATAAAAGAGCTCAAATTTACCTTTTAAGTGCACTGATTTAGTACATTAAGTCAATCAGTCAGTCAGTCAGTTAGTCAATAAACGCTAATTGAATACCAGACTCTGCACAGGATAAGGTTTAGGGCCAGAAAAACTAACACTAACAATACATTCAAGAATACAATTAAGTGGAGAAATTTCTACAGCTATTCTAATTGTAAACTGTTAAACTGAAGGACTAATTAATCAAAGATTTTAAATTGGTGAATAATTCAACTCTACCTTATTGTGAAAGTGCAAATGTTAGTTGCTCAGTTGTGTCCGGCTCTGTGTGACCCCATGGACTATAGTCCATCGGTCTCCTCTATCCATGGGATTTTCCAGGCAAGAATACTGGCATGGATAGCCATGCCCTCCTCAGGGAGTCTTCCTGCTTCAGGGACTGAAACTGGGTCTCCTGTATTGCAGGCTGATGCTTTACTGTCTGAGCCACCAGGGAAGCCCTCCTTATAATACTAAAAGTCAAGTAAATAAAATCTTATTTTTCACAGCCTCCCATTTAACAATATTTGGGTATAACAAATCTGTCCAGTTATACATATCATTTTTGATTCATTTAGAGAAATAAGAGAGCAATTCTCACAATGCAGGAAACAGTCATAATTGGGTTTAGTATGAAAATCTCCCAAAATTATTTCCTACTACTGAGTATATATATATATAAGCCATGTAATAAACTTTTAAAATGTCAAAACACACACAAGGTATATAAAAAATGTGTTTCAGAATACAAGAAATACAGGATTGATCATATATAAATAATGGAAGTGGGAAAAATGTTTCAAAATGTTAAGAAACTCAGAGATGATTCTCATAATGCTGAGATCAGTGTGGTGAAACTTTCCTCACTTATAATAATGGAGATAAAGCGATTAAGTCCTGAACAGCAGATATTTCATTTCTAGAAATTAGCCTTTTATAAATATATTTTAACTAAGGACAAAGGCAGGTTAGTAGGTATACAGAGCTTTTATATTTAGTTTCCTGTTCTACTTTAACTGGGTTCAATCCCTGGGTCAGAAAGTTCCCTTGGAGGGGGGCATGGCAACCCACTCCAGTATTCTTACCCGGAGAATCACATGAACAGAGGAGCCTGATGGGCCAAGTCCATAGGGTCACAAAGAGTTGGCCACAACTGAAGTGACTTAGCACACAACACAGTACTTTAATCCAAAGAGATGCAGTTGAAAGAGTTTGTTTCAGACTATAGTGACCATCTAATTAATTATCTAAACCAAACAATTTTAAGGATAAAAGAGGAATTATTGATCATTAGGCTGGCAATACACAAAAACTAGAACCCTTCATGTCTACCAAAACACATTGTCATGCCTACTGCAGATATATCTGAATCTCTAATCCTTATCACTTTATTAGTCACAAAAAATTGTGAAAATTATCTAATATATCTAGCATCTGTTTTCTCATTTATAAAAGATAAATTGTAATACCTAGAATTAAAATAAATATATTCAAGATGCCTGTTATGTATTAATCATTCAAGCATGTACATGCATGTGTGCATGTGTGTTAAGCTGCTTCAGTTGTGTCTGACTCTTTGCGACCTATGGACTATAGCCTGCCAGGCTCCTCTGTCCATGTAAGTGTCCAGGTCATAATACTGGACTGGGTTGCTGTGCCCTCCTCCAGGGGTTTGTAGCTATTTCAAGAGATTTCTTTTTGGCATCTTTGATTTAAATTCAATTAAGCATAAGTGATTTCAGATTTTTCTGGTGGCAAAATATTCACTGTACGGGTATTCCAGAATATCTTCACTCCATACAAATATTTATCTCTCATCCTCTTGCTTGTCATCATTGCCAGAAGAGGATTATGATCACTAATTCCAAAGGAAAGATGAGAGACATGAGTAGAGCCATTCCAGGCAAACTCGAGCTAAATCAGTCAGTGTTTCAGTTCAGGTACCAGAGAACATTTTTTCATAAAGGAAAAGACAATAAATGTTTTCAGCTTTGGAGCCAGATAGTCTCTGTACCAGTTATCAACTCTCCCACTATACCACAAAAGCAGCCATAGATAAAGTAAACCAATAGTCATGGTTTTGTTCTAATGAAACTTTTCTTCTGGAGACTGAAATCTGAATTTCATATTATTTTCATGTGTCATAAAATAGTTACATTTCTATCAACCATTTAAAACTATAGAAACTATTCTTAACACATGAGATGTGCAAAAATAGGTTGAAGACCTCATTGGACCATCAAGCTGTAGTTTACTGACCCCTGTATTAACTTGCTCTTTATTTTTAAATACCATTGAGGTAAATTTTTGTAGCTTTGTGTTATTTCTGTGGCAGCAAGCTGATACAACCTCAGTCTGGAATGGTCCAACACCATCACTGTATAAGCATGCATGCATGCACGCACGCAAAGTCAGTTAAGTTGTGTCTGATTCTTTGCAAATAGTGGATTGTAGCCAGGCTCCTCTGTCCATGGGTTCTCCAGAAGGGAATACTGGAGTTGATGCCATGCCCTTTTCCAGGGGATGTTCCCCACACAAGGATGGAACTCGCATTTCCTACATATGTATAATTAACTGCTACTGCTGCTAAGTCACTTCAGTCGTGTCCGACTCTGTGTGACCCCATAGACGGCAGCCCACCAGGCTCCCCCATCCCTGGGATTCTCCAGGCAAGAAAACTGGAGTGGGTTGCCATTTCCTTCTCCAATGCATGAAAGTGAAAAGTGAAAGTGAAGTTGCTCAGTCGTGTCCGATCCTCAGCGACCTGTATTCAATTTTGGCAACCCTTTATCTCTGCCATACCAATTGTAATTTATTTTAAAATTGTGCTAAGAAAGAACTATAAAATCAGGTGGCATCCAGAACATTTTCACTTGCTTTCTGGAAACTGCAAATAAAACTAGCTACTTTGTAAATTGTAAGTGAACATAACATGTACCACCAGTGCACTGAGAAATACCAAAGTTTATTTCTTTCTTCTGAAGCAATAACCAACTTGTCAGGTAGTGACAGCTCAGTGGACCTGACTCCATAAGTGACAATATCTGATATCTCCATTGCGATCTCTTAATGGACAAGTAGAACTTCCCTAGTGGCTTAGATGGTAAAGAATCTGTCTACAAAGTGGAGGATCCAGGTTCGATCCCTGGGTTGGGAAGATCCCCTGGAGTAGGAAATGGTAACCCACTCCAGTATTCTTGCCTGGATAAATTCATGGACAGAGAAGCCTGGAGGGCTATAGTCCTGGGGTTGCAAAGAATTGGACAGGACTGGGCAACTAACATATAATGGACAAGTAACATGAATGAGAACTGATAAATTAACTAAACAGTGAGGCCTTTAGAGTGAGGTGGATTTAGTGCCATAGCAGCCCACAGAAGCAAACGAAAACCTAAGCCCATAAATGCCTCAAGGTTGAGAAACTGATACTTAACCAATCACAGATAGCCAACTCAGTTCAGTTCAGTTCAGTCGCTCAGTCATGTCCGACTCTTTGCGACCACATGAATCGGAGAACGCCAGGCCTCCCTGTCCATCACCAACTCCCGGAGTTCACTCAGACTCACATCCATTGAATCAGTGATGCCATCCAGCTATCTCATCCTCTGTCCTCCCCTTCTCCTCCTGCCCCCAATCTCTCCCAGCATCAGAGTCTTTTCCAATAAGTCAACTCTTCGCATGAGGTGGCCAAAGTACTGGAGTTTCAGCTTGAGCATCAGTCCTTCCAAAGAAATCCCAGAGCTGATCTCCTTCAGAATGGACTGGCTGGATCACCTTGCAGTCCAAGGGACTCTCAAGAGTCTTCTCCAACATCACAGTTCAAAAGCATCAATTCTTCAGTGATCAGCTTTCTTCACAGTCCAACTCTCACATACCCCTCATACATGACCACTGGAAAACCCATAGCCTTAACTAGATGGACCTTTGTTGGCAAAGTAATGTCTCTGCTTTTGAATATGCTATCTAGGTTGGTCATAACTTTTCTTCCAAGGAGTAAGCGTCAATTAATTTCATGGCTGCAGTCACCATCTGCAGTGATTTTGGATAGCCAACTAGGTTTTTCCAAATAGAGCAAATGCTTAAACTATTGCCAATCAAATAATTCCCTGGCTTTACTTAAGCATCTTCTCTATAAAAGTCTTTCCTTTGGTTCCTATCAGTGGAAATCTACTAAAAACTTTCAGTTCGGTGCTGCTAGACTAGAATCAATTTTAACTCAGATTCTTAAATTTTTACTGTACCTTAGTTTATCTTTCATGAAAAATGAAAGTCACTCAGTCATGTCTGACTCTGTGAACCCATGGACTATTGAGTCCATGGGTTTCTCTAGGCCAGAATACTGGAATGGGTAGCCTTTCCCTTCTCCAGGGGATCTTCCCAACCCAGGGATTAAACCCAGATCTCCTACCTTGCAGGCAGATTCTTTGCCAGCTGAATCACAAGGGAAGCAGTTTATTTTTTAATAGAATTAAACTTGATTAGTGACAGAGATATAGGGTTGCTTCCTATCACAACATACCTTGACACAATGTGTGTATATATAAATGATCAAGATTTGACTTCCAGGCCTTTATTTAATTTCAAAGATGAACATAGTCATAACTCAGAGATACTGTGAGTTTGGATCCAGATCACCAAAATAAAACAAATAACACAATAAAGCAAGGCACTTGAAGTTTTTTGATTTCCTAGTGAATATAAGAGCTGTTTAAACTACACTGTAGTCTATTAAGTATGCAATAGCATTATGTCTACAAAATGTATATACTTTAATTAAAACAATACTCTAGACTTACTCTAAAATACTCTGCTGCTGTTGCTGCTGCTGCTAAGTCGCTTCAGTTGTGTCCGACTCTGTGTGACCCCATAGACGGCAGCCCACCAGGCTCCCCCATCCCTGGGATTCTCCAGGCAAGAAAACTGGAGTGGGTTGCCATTTCCTTCTCCAGTGCATGAAAGTGAAAAGTGAAAGTGAAGTCGCTCAGTCGTGTCTGACCCTCAGCGACCCCATGGATTGTATAGCCCACCAGGCTCCTCTGTCCATGGGATTTTCCAAGCAAGAGTATTGGAGTGGGGTGCCATTGCCTTCTCCACTAAAATACTCTAAACCCTCCCTTATCAGATGATGGCTAAAAGTCCTAGCCATCATCTGACAAGGGAGGGTTGCTATAATCCCACAGTTTGTAAAAGATGCAGTATATGTAAACATCATAAAGCAAAGTCCAATAATCTGAGGTATGCCTGTATATATAACCAAATAAAATATAAGAAGTTTAAAAGTTAATATTATGGTCCTCCTATTTAAAAGGCAAATACTGTTTACTTTTCATGACCATATCATTAATCCAGAAATTTTACAGGGCCTAAAATTTACTCCATAGGAGATTAAATATACAACTCCAGAAAATAAATATAAATGTCAAACGTCCTATTTAGGTAGATATGTTTGGCTGTCACTGTCAGATTTTAAAATCGCTAATGTGACCCAAAGCAATTCCATTACATACACTAAGCTTCCATCAGAGAGTATAAAGCAAGTCAATTATGGGCTGTAAAGAAATAACAGAAATTGTTCTTCCATACAAACAAAAGCAAATAAATGACACTCCGGGTGAATTTTTTTCTTACCTGCAAGTAATTCTTATATTGCTCAAAAGAAGCTGAGGTCTGGTGCCTTGAAATAATGCAATTGTTAATCTAGGAGTTGTTGTGTCTTTTCTGTGCCCTGAGTTATTGCTCAAAGCACATTAATATAAATTCTGCATTGCAAGTATCCTCTCTGACTTAAGGAAATGAAAGGGCAAACAAGGAACAACCACATACTTTGCTCACCTTTTACCACACAATCAATTGCATTCAATATGTTGCTAGAAATCCTCTAGCTCTGCTTAGCCCTAAATCACTAGTATTCAGAGGTTTATTGAACATTCACACTCATATGTCATTTGCAGGAAGTCTAATTGAAAGAATTTACAGTTGGTTGAGTGCTTCATTTAGATTGTACATGTTTAATAAAAGCTTTTTAAGGTACTAATCTCGACTCAGGAAACAACAAAAGCGCTTGAGGGTTAAAGAATAAAACATCGTAGGTAAATGTTATGGTGTGACATTTCCTCATAATGTTTCCAAAGTAACTGCATTTACTGGCTTTGAATTGTTTTCACATATCTAATGCACTTTGCTGGAAAAATTTAGCCTATTAGTTATACCATGTGACAGAAAAGTGATGGTAGAATTACTTCTCAGTCAAAATGCTGTGGTTAGCTGAAAATAGTGTCAATAATTATTGCACTGTAGGAGAAAGTCTAAAATAATATCTCCAGTGAAATAATCCTGAACATCTTCTCATACAAATAAATCTAATTAAGTAGTAGGAACTGACTTTAGTCTATGTTACTCTGCAGTTATTTTAAAATGTGATTCTGATTTTCCACTCGCATTATTGAACCATAGGCATTGTTTATGGGATGAAACTGCACATTGGGAACTCATTTGACACAAATTATTCTTGTTGCCATTTAGCTTTATATTTCAAAGAAAATGTGAAACTATGTAGAAAAGGAAACCAAAATTAAGATTCAAAAAATGAGGCAGGAATAACCTTCAAAGAACATAGACACATCAGCATCTGAATTCTCTCTGGCTTGGTATTCTGGAACAGACCACACAGCAATCAGAAACGTTACAAGGTGCTAAAAAACAATACTACAGGATAAACATGGAATCTGTGGGCCAGCTCTTTCAGGAGAAGTTTCTTCAATCTGTCTGCCTTCTCATTACTCAGCACACATTGGTGCCTTGCTATTTCCTTAGAATGGTGGACTAAATACTAATCCTACTGCATGATGCTAAGCAGGTTTTTGAACTCTGTTGTTTCTAAATAAACTTTGTTTTAAATTAAAGTGTTAATCCAGAGTTACCAATGCCTCATTTGGATTAGAATTTGAGTAAAAATCCTGAAAGTTACAAATTCTTAGGAATGCCATTGATGATAAAGTGAGGCTTGACTTTATTGTATTATGATATACATATTCATCCTTTTCTTAGACTTCAATTTATAATAGAAGAAATAAAGAAAAGCACTCAAAATAAATAGCCCAAATTACTAACATAAAGAAGATTGATGGATAAATTCTCACTGACTAGGTTGTTAGAATTTCTCAAAATAAAAATATTTTAATCTAATTTTGATTTCAGTTTGTCTGACACAAATTCAATAGTTCCATTCACATTTTGGAATGCTTGAAGAATAAAGATGGAGGGGAAGGGCAACATGGAGTACAGTGTTCCAAACAGGGGTCAAATGTTTGGGCTTTCCTTTCATCCATTTAGCGAACAACTATTGAGCATCTCATATAACTTTCTAGGTGTTGGAAATAGAGCAGTGAAAAGACATGCTTCTGGTACTCATGAATCAAGTGGGAAAAAGAGATAATTAAAAATAAATAAGTAAGCATTTTCTTCATGAGTTTTGCAGAGAAAAATGAAGCTTACAAAGAGAGGTCGCAAATGGGGTGTGGGAGTTATTTTACCATTTTTATAGAGTGTTAGAAAAGTTCCATTGATAATGTGATATTTGAACAGTAACGAAGGGGAAGTGACAGAGTGAACCACATGGATCACTAGGGAGAACAATCAGCAACATTTTCATTCTAGTTTTATGTTAAGTCAAAATCAGCTAAAGCTACATAAGCAGCACTGTCTGGCAGAATTCTTTTTTGAGTCATTAAATCCTTGAAAACTTTATTCAATACAGCACAAAATTTGCCATCTTCATCCTCATTTATCATTCCCTTCCCTTCTTTTCTGAGCTGGCTTTCTCTCTCATCTTGTCTTTCATAACCAGGCCCTCAATGCAATCTTCTTCACCACATCAAATAGACTGCACAATTGCATTGTCATCACTTCCTGTTTTTTGTTTGTGTAACCATTGCAGGTTTAAGATAAGAATTTACCCATTTTCTCTGGAAACTGAGTTTACCCATTTGCCATCTACATTAGTTTCTTTAATATTTGTGTATTATCTGATAATGCATTCATTTCTTTACTGTGTGTTATTAATAATAATAAATGCATCCTTTCATCCCAGTAACTGCACACTTGCCATTACTCCTGCTTAGAAAATAAGTCTGTATTAGTTTTCTACTGCTTTGTAACAAACCACTCCAAACTTGGTGGCTTAAGGCAAAACCTGTTTATCTCACATTGCGGGGGCGGGGCGGAGGGGGGGGGGGCGATTACCGTCAGAAGTCTAGGCAATGTACAATTCAGCTGGTTCTCTGCTTAGCATCTCACAAGGCTGAAATTAAGGTGTCAACACCGCTACTTTCTTTTCTCAAGGCTCTGAGAGTGAATCTGCTGTCAAGCTCATTTAGCTTGGTTAAATTTTGTTGGCTAAATTTTGTTCTTGCTGCTAGAGGAGAGGGTCCCTGTGTCACTGCTGACTGTCCCTTCAGGGACCTGGCTTTGCTCTTAGTGGCTGTCTCCACTCCTCCTCATGGTTTACAAGTAGCCTTTCTAGCAACAGCAGGTCTAATGCACACACTCTGAATCTCTGCCCTCCCTTCATCTTCACCTTTCTTGACACCTATGATCCCCTCATGTGTCCCATTTCTTGACCCCACATAGAGAATGGGGTTTCAACTTTTAAGGACTCAAGTATTTAGGCTGAGTCTACACAGACAATTTAAGACAATCTCCCTATTGTAAGGTTAGATGATTAGTAGTTTAGTTTTCAGCTGCAAAGTTCCTTCACAGTAGCACCTAGGTAAGTGTTTATTAGCCAAGGGGCAGGAATTGTGGGGGAACATTTTTAGAATACTGTCTACCATGAAGTGCTCAAACATTATGTCAGCATGTGCTGTCGTTAAAAAAAATACAGCTACTTAATCATACTTTTAGAAAGTAAGTGATAGTGATAGTGAAGTCGCTCAGTAATGTCCGATTCTTTGCGACCTCACGGACTATAGCCTACCACGCTCCTCCGTCCATGGGATTTTCCAGGCAAGAGTACTGGAGTGGGTTGCCATTTCTTCTCCAGAGGATCTTCCCAACACAAGGATAAAACCCAGGTCTCCCACATTGTAGGCAGATGCTTTACCATCTGAGCCACCAGGAAAGTCCAAGGACTATTATCATCTTTGTGTTACAGGTGGAGAAATTCAATGGGTCTGCATGATTCCAGACCACATGATTCTCCTCATATAGTGACATGCATTGAAATGTCAGGTAATGTCATTCATAGATAAGCAGAAGTTAAGGTAGTTATTCAAAATTAACCTTGTGCTCAGACTCTTTCACTCCATGAGCTGTAGGCTGCCAAGCTCCTCTGTCCATGGAATTCTGCAGGCAAGAATACTGGAGTGGGTTTCCATTTCCTCCTCCAGAGGATCTTTTGACTCAGGGATCGAACCTGCATTTCCTGAGTGTACTGCATTGCAGGTAGACTATTTGCCACTGAGCCACCTGTGAAATTTCAAATTAACCTTAATTAAGCAATTCAAGTTCAGATTTGAGTTCAGATTATAGATAAGGTACCTGAACCACTCCTCTCAGGAACAGGAAATATTAGTCTTCCACATTGAAATGCATTGCATTTGAAATTACCATTGATCCTCTTAAAAATATAATATTCTTTTTTCTACTTAGATAAACCAACTCTCCATTCAAAAGAAATTTTTAAAATATATTACATTTATATAGAAACAAAATGTTTCTAAGTATTTAATTTAAAAAAAATACAAAATATGTGTTTGCCAATACTAGAATTACATCATGATTGTCCAAAAGGCATGTGTGTGCTCAATTGCACAGTTGTGTCTGACTCTGTGTGACCCTATAAACTATAGCCCACCAGATTCCTCTGTCCATGGGATTCTCCAGGCAAGAATACTGGAGTGGGTTGCCATTTCCTCCTCCAGGGTATCTTCCTGATCCCGGGATGAAACCCACATCTCTTGCATCTCCCACATTGCAGGCAGAGTCCTTACCACCAAGCCACCAGAAAAGCCCTCCAAAAGGCATATTTTTTTTGTAATAATCTAGTAACAATTAGAAAAGCAAAAATTTTAATGATGTAAAGGAGTGACAACATTTTTAACATTAATTTTAGATCACTAAAGCTAATTAAGCAAATTTTAAAGCAATTTTAGGTTTATAATAGCATCAACTATGAACTTCAGCTTCTACATATCATGTGTTTATTCTAGAAATTTTGATTAGATATAAGTAAATCAAAACAGCATGATGATTTTCACAGTTAAGTATCCCCAAAGTACAAACTGAGAAGTAGGAATGTTTGGCATGCACATTTAACTAACAGTCAAATTATCAGATTTGCAAACATACTGGCAGATGTGATCAAACTAGATAATTTCAGACCAAAAATTTTTAAGACATTAATAGTGTATTTTCCCCTATTATTCAATGAATATATTAATATACTGGAGAAAGCATTCCCTGATTTGTATTATGGATTATGAATGTATATTCATAATAGACTCTGATGCTGGGAAATATTGAGGGCAAGAGGAGAAGGGGGCAATAGATGATGAGATAGTTGGATGGCATCACTGACTCAATGAACATGAGTTGAGCAAGTAAAAAACATGGAAGGCTGACATGCAGCAGTTCATGGGGTCTCAATGTGTTGGATACAATTTAGCAACTGAAAAACAGTCTACAAAAAGCAATGATATAAGTTTGCTCATTTCTCAAGACTCAGGAAATATAATTAATATATAGAATCCATTTATCAGGATGTTATATATCATTATTTGCAGTATAGAATATGTTCCCCTGATCTTTTAATCTGTAGGTTTTATTTCAGAGAAGACAATCTATAATTATAGCAAATAATTGTTTTCTAAAAAATATGAATGTTTATATTAACAGAGATTAAACACAGTAAGAGCTATCTTTTTTACTGTGATATACATGATTTCTTATTTCTGATAATTCAAAAGAAAGATATTCTTTGTATTAAATGGTGTATTGGGTACAGAGAATAGAATAAAGTTTAAGGGTTTTCTAGAATGTTAGAACTTCAAGGACTTAGCTTTTAACACCTGGTATAACTTTAAGGGATTTAGCATTTTCTATACTGAAAAGGAAAAAAAAAAAAAAAATGTCCGCCATAGGAAACTCAGCTGGGGTAAAGTTAAACATGAGTAGAGCTCAGAACCTTTCTACTCTAGCTGACTGTGAATTTTTAACTTATTTTCAGGCCACCCATCTAGTTTTCTGGGTAGGTAGATTTCTTTCCACTAGGCTAAAGCCAGAGGAAGTAGCCAAAGGTCTTCATTCTGAGATTCCGCTTGGCATGCACAGGGTTACCCAGGGAAGCCCACTGCACTATTTTTTATAGCATAGCATAGAAATGGAGGTTTGCGTGTATCAAATCCTTGACAAATGTTCCAGCAGTTAAGTAAAACTTTGTTTATATTGCGTGCCTCTCAGCAGAAATTAAGAACAGTGGAAACAATTCGCGCAAGTGGTTGGCAATCTTCTCTCGTTCTCTTTTAGTGAATATGACAAGCTCACCTGCTGTGGGAGGCTGAAAATAAAGGACAATCTCACCACATTAATAAAACATGAGCCACAACTGAATCTGAGGCCAACTAAACCACCAGAGACTTACTGTGACGCTTAATTTTGTCGATGATGGAAGTACTTTAGCCCGAGGTAACTTTCATGGAGGCCATATTTGCGTGCAAACCTTCACTTAAGGCACTGCAGACGGGCAGAGTTAATGTTCATGGGAGTGTAAACTTACAGTAAAAGGCAGGAACCACATAAGATGTTACATCACTCAAGGCAGTCAACTTTGGTATGCCCTAATGTTTTATTGAAGCTCATCCCTCCTCACAGGAGATCTGAAAACCCACTTAATGCCCTCAGAAAATTGTCTGTTTTGGCTGCATGGACTGGTTCCTAATCACAGAAAGATAAAAACATCAAAATAAGCTAATCGGGTTTTGCCATGAAATACAGTCTCAAGAGAGCTAGAAGTAAAAGGGGGAGGTTGCTGGGAGAATCAATTAAGTTCAAGGGTTTACTGAAATTAAGGTAAGGGTGCTTCAGTAAAAAGAAGGAGGGGACAGAGACAGCAGACAAGAGGTGGAAGAAAGAAGGGAAAAAAAAAATCCTTCTAGGAAATGGAATAAGCAAGATCCAGCAAAATTAAGTAAAATCATGATTACATTTTGTATCAGTCAGACAGCAATTGAAATGATGCTGAAGCACTGAAACAGTATTACCATGATTTCTCATAAAAATATTCTTTAGAAAATCATTTTAAATAAAAAGAACTCATAACAGAATGCCTCCAGAGAAAGGACATTTTATAAAAGAGAATTTTTCCTTCTGTCAATTATATATTCTCAGGCAATGATTTCAAAATTGTGTTTACATTTATTTCCATGCTTCTTTCTCGAGACTGAGAAAATTTGATTTCTTTAATTAATGGGAATAATTTATCTTTTCAATCAGAGAACGTTTGAAAATAATAAGAATCAAAAACAAAAACCATTATTGGAAACCCCCTGGGCTTTATTGTTGATTGGCTGTTCAGTTATTTGAAGGATTTTAACCAAAGGCTTATGGAAAGGAGTCTATTAAGGAAACAATGCAACTTACAGTAGACTTAATGCTTCTAGATCACAATGTGCTTTAGCTTATCGTGAATAAACAAACATCATGGTTTAGAAAGTGTTTTATCACCTTTTGGCAGCTGTAAAATTTTATATCTAATAACTCATAGAAATTCTTTCTGGGAGGCAATGGTACCCACTAACTGATTAATAATATTTGCTGTAGAAGGGGCTGATGTTTTGGTCAAGGTATGACAACACAAATTTAGAAGCATGTGTTTTCACCTTTGCAAAGGCATCTATGTCATTGTTCTCTCTTATGTCCATAGCAAGAAAAGTTTTAAGGTGGAAATAGATTATATAAGTGCATGTCATCTTGATGGTTCTTGTCATATATTGTATTAAGTGAGAACCTAAGCTGAATATAGACTGTTAGAAATGATTGTCACTGAGGTAAAAAATTCCTACTATTCTTTCAAACCATAACAAAAATATTACCTTAGGGAACATTTGCAAATCACTTCTTCCTCTACCTGAATTCAGCCAACATATGCATTTTTGTGGCCCAGACACATTCTTCTTCAATTTTTAATAACTTGATCCCACTTTCTTTCTTTTTTTAATTGAAGTAAAGTTGGATTTACAATGTCATGTCAGTTTCTGGTATACAGTCAGATGACTTAGTTTTATACACATATATATATATATTTTTCAGATTATTTTCTTTTATAGGTTATTATAAGATATTAAATATAGTTCCCTCTGCAATACAGTAGGACTTGGCTGTCTGTTTTATATATAGTACTCTGTGTCTGATCCAACATTTACAAATTGATGTGTTTTACATTCAGTATCTGAGTTGCAGCTTCTCTTGAATATCAGAAGATATGGCAGGATCTGGTACACATTATCAGCTAGCACAATTGGACCCTGTGCCTAGCCTTCTCTAAACCACAACTACCTCCATCTTCCCTGTGGCCTCATGAGCATAAGACAAATATTCTTTGCTCATATATTCTTTGCTCAAATCTTCTTGTTTTTAAATATTTAAATTATGTTTCTCTGCATCATTGTCACTATCAAAAACTAGAAAATGTGTATAAAGTTAGAGAAGTTTATAATTCAAGGGAATAGAAGAATGCATATTTTCAAGCATGAAGAATGTGTCTGTGATATCATGATTAAGGACTTCAGGTGATTTGGTATGGCAGATACAAAGGACACAGGAGAAAGTGATGACAAGACCTAAGGCTCAGATATTGAACACCCTTGTATATATACAATCCCAAAAGTTTAGATATTTCCACAGGCAATGAGGGAACCATTAAAGCAAGGTGTCTTTATTACATTCATGCTTAAGGTGATGAAATTGTAATACAGTACAGAGGAAAAAAAAAAAAGGTAGGAAGAACACTTAAGAAGCTATTACAGCAATCTATGAGGGAAAATAAGGTGTGAAGTAGGGTTATGCTCCCTAAACTTGAATAATCAGCTCTCATTTTTATAGATGTTGTACACATAATAAATACTGGCATTTACTTAACATTTTTTTTTCTTTTCAGTTACTCATTTTAAAAGGAAACTTAAATTACTACCATTATATGTGTTAGTATACTGTATTGGTATTTTTCTTTTTCTTTTTATATGGAATTTAGAAAAATGGTAACAATAACCCTGTATGCAAGACAGCAAAAGAGACACAGATGTATAGAACAGTCTTATGGAGTCTGTGGGAGAGGGCAAGGGTGGGATGATTTGGGAGAATGGCATTGAAACATCTATAATATATGAAATAAATCGCCAGTCCAGGTTCAATGCATGATACAGGATGCTCGGAGCTGGTGCACTGGGATGACCCAGAGGGATATTATGGGGAGGGAGGTGGGAGGGGGGTTCAGGATGGGGAACACGTGTACACCTGTGGTGAATTCATGTTGATATATGGCAAAACCAATACAATATTGTAAAGTAATTAGCCTCCAATTAAAACAAATAAATTTATATTAAAAAAATAAAAATAAAAAAATTACTACCATTATAAATGGCATGATAGAATTACTTGTCAGAAATAGAAACTGAATTCAAGGAAACAGAATCACATTCTTGAATCCTAGCTAGGTAGGTATCTTTGCCATCTAAGGCTTTCAGCCTAAGGTTACCCGCACTTGGTTGAAAAGGACAGTTCTAGGTATACGTTAGCTCTTCTCTGAGACTTTTCTTTATATAATAAGACGGATTGAAAGAGAATTAAAAACTGAAGAACTTTTTGTGCATGGGTCAATATCACTTAAAATCATGTCAGATAAGTAAGTACTTAAAATGAACTTAGGGCTTCTCTGGTGACTCAGACAGTGAAGAGTCAACCTGCAAAGCAGGAGACGCAGGTTTGATCCCTGGGTTGGGAAGATCTCCTGGAAAAGGGATGGCAAACAGAAGTGGAAAAAGTGAAAGTAGTGACAGATTTCCTCCTTTGGAGCTCTAAAATCACTGAAGATGGTGACTGTAACCATGAAATTAGAAGATGGTTGCATCTTGGAAGGAAAGCTATGACAAACCTAGGCAGTGTATTAAAACACAAAGATGTCACTTTGTCAACAAAGGTCCATATAGTCAAGGCTATGGTCTTTCCAGTAGTAGTGTATAGATGTGAGAGTTGGACCATAAAGAAGCCTGAGTGCCAAAAAATTGATGCTTTTGAACTGTGGTGTTGAACAAGACTCTTGAGAGTCCCTTGGACTTAAATTTGACCACCTATTTTGAACAACTGACTCATTGGAAAAGATTCTGATACTAGGAAATATTGAAGGGAGAAGGAGAAAAGGGTGACAGAGAATGAAATGTCTGGATGGTATCACCGATTCAATGGACATTAACTTGGGAAAAATCTGGGAGATGGTAAGGGACAGGGAGGCCTGGAGTGCTGCAGTCCGAGGGGTTGCAAAGAGTCAGACACAACTTGGTGACCAAAAAATGACAACAACAAAATGACATTGCCCCCTTGCTATGTATCTCACTTCGAGGGAAATCTCACATGAGGGCTGTGGTGATGGCAGTGAGGAACTGGACCCTAAAATCAATTAGGAAATCCAAATCATTAAATGAGGGACTACATTTAACTGCTAATTTCTCCTCTCAAGTGTCTTTCCTTTTTTTTTTTGATATTAGAGTCAATCTAGTAAAAAGAAAATTTCAGTGGAACAATATAAAAAGTGAAGAGTCATGGTCATTATAAACATTAATATACATATATATAATGTATATAAGATACAGCTATAGTGTGTGTGTGTGTGTGTGTGTGTGTGTGTGTGTGTGTGTGTGTGCATATACATGCTCACTCATGTCCTACTCTTTGTGAGCCTAGTAGGTTCCTCTGTCTATGGAATTTTCCAGGCAAAAATACTGGAGCAGGTTGCCATTTCCTACTCTGGGGGATTTTCCTGACCCAGGGATCAAACTTGACTTTCTTGTGTCTCCTGCTTGGCAGGTGGATTCTTTATCACTGCACCACCTGCGAAACCCACATCTCTAATACTTATTTATAAATACACATAAGATAGGAAAGAATAATAGTTAAATATGTAATATATAAAAGCATATATATAATAATTTTATTATAAATAACATTATATAATAGTATGTTTTGTATATTTTCCTATAATTTATCCACAGAATTACAGAAAATCATTTATTTTAAATATATTGTAATGGTTAAGGATTTAAGTAATAATAATGATGATTATGGGCCCCAAATTCTTTGCCAATCTTGATTTAAATTGTTATTGAAACTAAAAATCACAAGTTCCTCAAGTTTCTCACTAGGTGGTAAAACCTTGACAAATGTGCTTTAGCAATACAAAAAGATAGATTGACCATTATTAATATAAACAGCCTACATTTCCCTTAGGAAAGAAAAAAGATTGTTGCATATTTACCTGTTTTTATAAAAAATAAAGGTAATATCTAGCTATTCTAAGAAAAAAATAAAAGAAAGTGCCTGTGTTTTATATACAGAGTATGCCCTTATTTTCCACCTAGACTACTTTACCTTACCTGTTTGCTCTCATAGGCATTTACATTCTGACCCTTTTTGTTGCTTGTTAGAGTGTTTAGAGTGTTAATCCTTTCTCCTGTGAATCTCTAAAATATCTCATGAAACGTAACTCTGCCTGATTTGTATTCTTATTTGTTTTTATTATTTTTAATACAAATCTAACAATGTCTATACCTCTTCCATCTTAACATACTCAAGGATCCCTGAGAGCAAATCTCATATACACTTCAGTTTTCCAGTCTCCAAAACAGGGCATAAGATTGTTAGAAACCCTCAACAATGTTTTCAGAATTAGGAAACACACAAAAATGAGACAAGTTAACAAGTCCTATATTTAAATGAAAAGGTACAATAAATGGGTCACTATCCAAAAATTTCTAAAATCTTGAAGAGACTGATTTACCTACTAGTGGAATAAGAGGTAGAATGGCATTCTCTTCACTCTCTCAACCTGGGATGAGAAAAACAGTTTTTGACTATCACATTATATTTCTATAAATAGCTTTACCTCCACCTATATTTGAATTAACTGACCCAGAAAGATATAATGATAAGTCATTTAACATTTAAAGGATTATATGTCAGAATGATATTCTATTAATTAACTTCATGAACTAACATTTTGAATACCTGTATTTTCTAACATTCAAAGAGAAGCTACAGCTATCACTGTAGCCCAGTTTAGATAACTCTCTAGGGAATAGTTTTTATGCTGTCTTAGTCAATGTGTTAATGTCCTAAAATTTTTCTTTATTGGATCCTCTGTCATATTCAATTCACTCAATGGAAACCAAAGCCCTTATAACAGTCTATGCGGCCTCAATGACCTCGCCTCCAGTTACCTCTCAGATCCCTTTCATACTTCACTCCACTCTCTTTGTCTCCATTCTGATCACACTGTCTGCTGGTTGTCCCTTGAGATTAGACATCCTCACATTTTAGGACTATCCAATGGCCTGTTCCTTCTGTCTAGACTGCTCTTCTTTCAGGTATCCACATGGAGAACTCCCTTGGCTTCTTCATGTCTGTGCTTAAATGTCAGCTCAGAGAGGACCACTTAGGCTATGCTATTTAATATGTACCCTATTGTACCTCAATCCTCCCAAATTCTCAATAACCTTTCCCCTGTTCCACTTTTTTTTCCATAGAATTTGTCACCTTCTAACACACTGCAGAGTCAAACATGACTGAGCGACTAAACTGAACTGAACTGAACTGAATGCACTGCAATGGATTACAGTCTTGTCAAGAAAGTATTCACTTCCCTCTACCTTTCATTTTAAGATAAAATGTAACTCCCTGGCCACATGTCTTGATCTGGCCAGTAGTATGTGAATGGATATGATGTAGGCAGAGGTTTGTACAAGTCTGTGAGGTTTGCGTTGTTTGTTCCTGGGACATCTGCTGTGAGAAGGACAGGTCTGAGTAGTTGCTGGTTGAAAAAGAATGAGGAACCCCATGAAAGAGAAACCATTCTGCACCCATGCCAAGCCCAGGCTTGGCTCAAACTGAAGCACAACCGTCTGAGTCCACCCACAGACCAAGGTGCAAGAAAGATAAATGTTTATTTTTCTAAGCCACAGAATTCATAGCAACTTGCTCTTATGGCAATAGCTGACTAACATATATAGAATATGTTCATCTGTTTTATCTCTTTCTCTACCAGAACATTGGTTCCACGAAAGCAGGGAGTTTGGCTTATTTTGTATCCAAATGCTTAGAACAGGGGATGACATATAGTAGTGACTTAATTAATAATGGTTGAATGAATTAATCAATATATATTATTAGTTAATTTTTAAAGTCACTTTGTACATTTAGGATAAGCCCTCAATTCATACAAATAGGGTATGTTTTGGTAATTGAAAATATTTAATATCCAAAGAGGAAATATATATACTTTTTTATTATTTGATAATGTCAAAATAACATAAATAATAATAATAATAATGACTCTAAAATATATTTTGAAGACTAACACATAAGAATAACTAGAAAATCCAAAAAGCTAAATAATGATCAAGGTCAAATATTTTACTAAATATTAAATCATATTATAAAGCTACTAAGTTTGAAACACTGGCACACAAATGAACAAATATTCTATGAAGAAAAAACATAACTGAGGAGCATGACATCATCAAGAAAGTGAATTAGGAGACTCTAGGCTCTGTTGCCCCACAAATATCAAAACACTGATAGATGTCAACAAACACAGCTCTGGGAGATCTCAGAACTCCATTTAAGAAACTTCATCAACACAGTAGAATAAAAAGCCTGAGAATAAACACACAAAGGAGAAGCAGAACGCTTCTTTTTTCCTGTATCATCCCCCTGGCTGTCACTTCTCAGCACCAGGAAGGAATACCCAGCTCAAAAGAGATTCCCCCACCAGGAAAGGGAGTGCAGGGTGAGCCACTAGCTTTCCTTGCCTTCAGGGCACAGCTGGAAGGGTCTGCTTGGGTTACACCTTACCCAGAGCCCAGCAAAGCTGAGATGAATAGGGGTGGCTGTAAACACGAAGAGCAAGGGTTTACCAGTATCAGCCATTCAGTGGGAGTGATCACAGTTCCCAGTGACCTGCTATACAGAAAAAAAAAAAAAAAAAAACAGCCAGAACAGCCACCAAAAAGCCCCTGCAAATTTCACCAGTTTAAACCTCACTGGTATTCACATTGCAGACACTATTAGGTCCTCCTCCAGGTTCTCCCTCAACTCCTATCTGAGCCAGAGATCTATACTGACAGCCAGCTCAGCAAATCAAGCCTCTGGGACTGCATGAGTGCAAGATGCAAGCCTAGACCCCAGGAGCTGGCCCCACTGGCATGCACACACCTGGCACTAGACCTCCAGTTGTGCATTTACAAGCTGCTAGTCTGAATTCTGTCACCAGCTTTTATTGCCATATACACCTGTGGTGACATCCTGCAGCCATGGAGGGCATGCAGACAAGCAAGGCCTCCACAGCTACTGTGGGTCTGAATTTGACTCTATTTTCAGTCATTGACCTGTACCACTAGGCATACGTGTGGCGTGGCCCTCCAGCTATATGCCTTCATGAACCCCACAAAGCTATTGGTAGATTTCTCAAACACTATAGGCCAGGAGTGGAAGGTGGTTGATTTAAAGTGTTGTAAAAAGATTTTTTAAATGCTAACCTAGAAATATTTACCCTGCAAAGCTGTCATTCAGAAATGAAAGTGCTATAAAGACTTTTCCAAACACAGAGTTCATCATCACTAGACATGCCTTACAAGAAAGAAGTTCTTCAAAGTTAAAAGAAAATACACTAATTTGTAACATACAAGTGTATGAAAATATAAAACACATTGGTAACAGTAAGTATATAGTCAGATTCAGAATAATGTAACTGAAATAAGGTGCTGAGTTAATCAATGAACTATAGCATAAAAGTTAAGGGCAAAAAGTATTAAAAACAGCTATAGCTATAAAAATATTTAATGGATATACAGTATGAAAAGATATAATTTTTACATCAATAATATAAAATTCAGAGTGAGTAAAAAGTTATATTTTTTTGTATTGATCTGTTAATTTATCAGCCTAAAATAAACTGGGATATCCATAACAGGTTTTTAAGTAAGCCTGAGAGTAACCAAAACAAAAGCCTCTAGTAAATGCACAGAAGATAAGGAAAAGAGGATCAAAGAAAATCATCAGTTCACAAAGGAAGACAGTAAGGAAGAAAAGGAGAAAGGAGTTATTGTTGTATAGTCACTAAGTCGTATCTGTCTCTTTGTGACCCCAAGGACTGCAGAACACCAGGCTTCTATCTCCTGGAGTTTGTTCAAACTCATGTCCATTAAATGGGTGATGTCATCCCCTTCTCCTCCTGCCCTCAATCTTTCCCGCCATCGGGGTCTTTTCCAATGAGTCAGCTCTCTGCATCAGGTGGTCAAAGTATTGGTGCTTCAGCATCAGTCCTTCCAATGAATATTCAGGATTGATTTCTTTTAGGATTGACTGGTTTGATCTAGTTGCTATCCAAGGGACTCTCAAGAATCTTCTCTAGCCCCACAGTTGGAAAGCATAAATTCTTTGGAGCTCAGCCTGCTTTATGGCAAACTCTCATACCTATACATGACTACTGGAAAAATCATAGCTTGCACTAAATGGACCTTAGTCAGCACACTGATGGTTTCTGCTTGTTAATATGCTGTATAGATGGTCATGGTGGAGAATTCTGACAAAATGTGGTCCACTGGGGGAAAGGAATTGCAAACCACTTCAGTATCCTTGCCCTGAGAACCCCATGAACAGTATGAAAAGGCAAAATGATAGGACATTGGAAGCTGAACTTCCCAGTTCGATAGATGTCCAAGATGCCACTGGAGATCAGTGGAGAAATAATTCCAGAAAAAAAATGAAGAGCTAGAGCCAAAGCAAAAACGACACCCAGTTGTGGATGTGACTGGTGATGGAAACAAGGTCTGATGCTGTAAAGAGCAATATTGCATAGGAACCTGGAACGTTAGCTCCATGAATCAAGGCAAATTGGAAGGGGTCAAGAGGAGATGGCAAGAGTGAACATCAACATTTTAGGGATAAGTGAACTAAAATGGACTGGAATGGGTGAATTTAACTCAGATGACCATTATATCTATTACTGTGAGGAAGAATCACTTAGAAGAAATGTAATAGCTATCATAGCCAACAAAAGAGTCCAAAATGCAGTACTTGGATGGAATCTCAAAAGTGACAGAATGATCTCTGTTTGTTTCCAAGGAAAATCACTCAATATCAGAGTAATCCAAGTCTATGCCCTGACCAGTAATGCTGAAGAAGCTGAAGTTGAATGGCTCTATGAAGATCTATAAGACCTTCTAGAACTAACACCAACAAAAGATGTACTTTTCATGACAGAGGACTAGAATTCAAAAGTAGGAAGTCAAGAGACACCTGGTTCAGTTCAGTTCAGTTCAGTTCACTTGCTCAATCATGTCTGACTTGCTGCTTCCCCAAAGATTGCAGTCTGCCAGACATCCCTGTCCATTATCAACTCCTGGAGTTAACTCAAACTCATGTCCACCTGGAGTAATAGGCAAATTTGGCCTTGGAGTAGAAAATGAGGCAGGTGAAAGACTAACAGAATTGTGCCAAGACAATGCACTGGGCATAGTAAACACCTTCGTCCAACAAAATAAGAGAAGATTCTACACATGGACATCACCAGATGGTCAATACTGAAATCAGAAGGTTATATTCTTGCTGCCAAAGATGGAGAAGCTCTACACAGTCAGCAAAAACAAGACCGGGAGCTGACTGTGCCTCAGATTATGAATGCCTTACTACCAAATTCAGACTTAAGTTGAAGAAAGTAGGGAAAACCACTAGACCATTCAGGAATGAGCTAAATCAAATCCTTTATGGTGTACAGTGGAAGTTATAAACAGATTCAAGGGAATAGATATGATAGACACAGAGCCTGAAGAACTATGGATGGAGGTTCATGACATTGTATGGGAGGCAGGGATCAAGACCATCTCCAAGTGAAAAAAAAAAAAAAAATCTGCAAAAAGGCCAAATGGTTGTCTGAGAAGGACTTAAAAATAGCTGGAAAAAAAAAAAAAGAAGAAGAAAAGAAAAAGGCAAAGTAGAGAAAGAAAGATATACCAATTTGAATGCAGAATTCAAAAGAATAGCAAGGAGAGATAAGAAAGCCTTCCTCAGTGATCAATACAAATAAATAGAGGAAAATAATAGAACAGAAAAGACTAGAGATCTCTTCAAGAAAAGCAGAGATACCAAGGGAATATTTCATGCAAAGATGGACACAATAAATAACTGAAATGGTATGGACCTAACAGAAGCAAAAGATGTTTAGAAGAGGTGCCAAGAATACACAGAAGAGATATACAAAAAAGATCCTCTGGACCTAGATAACCACAGTGAGGTAATCATTTGCCTAGAGCTAGACATCCTGGAATGTGAAGTCAAGTGTGCCTTAGGAAGCATTACTACAAAAAAAAGCTAGTGGAATTCATGGAATCCCAGTTGAGCTATTTCAGATCTTAAAAGATGATGATGTGAAAGTGCTGCACTCAATATGCCAGCAAATTTGGAAAACTCAGCAGTGGCCACAGGTCTGGAAAAGGTCAGTTTTCACTCAAATCCCAAAGAAAGGCAATGCCATAAAATGATCAAACTACCAAAACATTGCACTCATCTCATATGCTAGCAAAGTAATGCTCAAATTCTCCAAGCCAGGTTTCAACAGTACATGAACCATGAACTTCCAGATGTTCAAGCTTGATTTAGAAAAGGCAGAGGAACCAGAGATCAAATTGCCAACATCTGTTGAATCATTGAGAAAGCAAGAGAGTTTGAGAAAATATCTACTTCTGCTTTATTGACTACACCAAAGCCTTTGACTCTGTGGGTCACAATAAACTGTGGAAAATTCTGAAAGAGATAGGAATACCAGACCACCTGACATGCCTTCTGAGAAATCTGTATGCACTTCCAGAAGCAACAGTCAGAACTGGACGTGGAGCAATAGACTGCTTCTTAATTGGGAAAGAAAGACGTCAAAGCTGTATGTCATCACCCTGCTTATTTAACTTATATGCAGAGTACATCATGTGAAATGCTGGGTGGGATGAAACACATACTGGAATCAAGGTTGCTGGGAGAAATATTAACAAACTCAGGTATGCAGATGACACCACCTTTATGGCACAAAATGAACAAGAACTAAAGAGCCTCGATGAAACTGAAAGAGAAGTGTAGGAAAAGCTGGCTGAAAACGCAACATTCAGAAAACTAAAATCATGGCATCTGGTCCCATCACTTCATGGGAAATAGATGAGGAAACAATGGAAACAGTGACAGACTTTATTTTCTTGGACTCCAAAATCACTTCAGAAGCTGACTGAAGCCATGATATTAAAAGACGCTTGCTCACTGGAAGAAAAGCTATGGCCAGACTAGCCAGCATATTAAAAAGCAGAGACATTACTTTGTCATCAAAGGTCTGTCTAGTCAAATCTATGGTTTTTCCATTAGTCATGTGTGGATATGACAGTTGGACAATATAGAAAGCTGAGCATAGAAGAACTGATGCTTTTGAACTGTGGTGTTGGAAAAGACTCTTGAGAAGCCCTTGGACTGCAAGAAGATCCAACCAGTCCATCCTAAAAGAAATCAGTCCTGAATTGGACTGACTGGAAGGACTGACCATTGAGCTGAAACTCCAATACTTTGGCCACCTGATGCGAAGTACTGACTCACTGGAAAAGACCCTGATTCTGGGAAGGATTGAAGGCAGGAGAAGGGGACAACGGAGGATGAGATGGTTGGATGGCATTATCGACTCCACTGGCATGAGTTTGCATATGCTCCAGGAGTTGGTGATGGACAGGAGAGCCTGGTGTGCTGTACTCCATGGGGTGCTAAAGAGTCAGACACGACTGAGAGATTGAACTGAACTGAACTGATAGGTTTGTCATAGCTTTTCTTCCAAGGAGCAATCATCTTTTAATGTCATTGCTGCAGTCATTGTCCACAGTGATTTTGGATCCCAAGAAGATAAATATGCCATTACTTTTCCTTTGTCCCCATCTATTTGCCTTGAACTGATAGGACTAGATGCCATGATCTTAGCTTTTTGAATGTTAGGTTTTAAGAAAGCTTTTTCACTCTTTTATTTGAATTTCATCAATAGGCTCTTTAGTTCCTCTTCACTTTACACCATTAGGGTGGTGTCATTTACATATCTGAGGTTGTTATTATTTCTTGGGGCATTCTTCATTCCAGCATGTGATTCATCCAACCCAGCATTTTTCATGATGCACTCTGCCTAAAAGTTAAATAAGTAGCGTGACAATATACAGCCTTGACATACTCCTTTCCCAATTCTGCACCAGTCCCTTGTTTGATATCCAATTCTAGCTACTGCTTCTTACCTTCATACAGTATTCTCAGGAGATGGGTAAGATGGTCTGGTATTTCCATCTCCTTAGAGTTTTCCACAGTTTGTTGTGATCCACACAGTCAAAGGCTTTAGGGTAGTCAATGAAACAGAAGTAGATATTTTTCTGGAATTCCATTACTTTCTCTAAAGGCATAAAATTCTGTATTAATTAAGGAATAAATAAATAACAAGACATAAGTGTACTCTGCCTATCAAATACTCACTTCAGCTATAAGAACACACAGGCTCAAGGTGAAGGAATGAAAAAAGATATTTCAGTAAATGGAAACCAAAAGAGAAAAGTAGCTATATTTTATTAGTTGAAATAGAATTAAGCTAAAAACTATAACAGGAGAAAAACATGAGAAAGGAGTCATCAAAAGAATATAACAATTAAAATACATGTGTACCCAGCATCTAAATTAATTAGATAAACACTAACAGATATTAAAGGAGTAATAGACAACAGTACAATAATAAAACACTTCAATAACATTTCAACAATAAATAGATCATTCAGACAGAAGATCAACAATGAAATTTTTATTTGATCCATGATTTACACCAAAATATCCATCTGACATATACAGAGCGTTCCATCCAATAGAAGCAAATACACATTCTTCTCAAGGGCACACTGGAATACTGGACATTCTCCAAGATAGATCATATGTTAGGAAGCAAAACAAGTCTCACTGAGCAATTTTAAGGAAACTCTAATATCATCCCAAATATCTTTTCTGACTGAAATGGTACACAACTAGAAATTCATAACAGGAAGAAGTGGTCCTAAGAGAGTTTATAGCAATTAATACTTCAGTTCAGTTCGGTTCAGTTGCAATTGTGTCCAACTCTTTGCCGCACCATGAACCGCAGCACGCCAGGCCTCCTTGTCCATTACCAGACAGAGTTCACCCAAACTCATGTCCACTGAGTCAGTGATGCCATCCAACCATATCCTCCTCTGTTATCCCCTTCTCCTCCTGCCCTCAATCTTTCCCAGCATCAGGGTCTTTTCAAATGAGTCAGCTCTTTGCATAAGGTGGCCAAAGTATTGGAGTTTGAGCTTTAGCTTCAGTCCTTCCAATGAATACCCAGGTTGATCTCCTTTAGGATGGACTGGTTGGATCTCCTTGCCATCCAAAGGACTCTCAAGAGTCTTCTCCAGCACCAAAAGTTAAAAACATCAATTCTTTGGTGCTCAGCTTTCTTTATAGTCCAACTCTCACATCCATACATGAATACTGGAAAACTATAGCCTTAACTAGATGGACCTTTGTTGACAAAGTAATGTCTCTGATTTTTAATATGCTGTCTAGTTTGATCATAACTTTCCTTCCAAGGAGTAAAGGTCTTTTAATTTCATGGCTTCAATCACCATCTGCAGTGATTTTGGAGCCCAGAAAAATAAAAGTCAGCCACTGTTTCCCCATCTATTTCCCATGAAGTGATGGGACCGGATGCCATGATCTTCGTTTTCTGAATGTTGAGATTTAAGCCAACATTTTCACTCTCCACTTTCACTTTCATCAAGAGGTTCTTTAGTTCTTCTTCACTTTCTGCCATATGGGTGGTGTCATCTGCATATCTGAGGTTATTGATATTTCTCCCAGAAATCTTAATTCCAGCTTGTGCTTCTTCCAGCCCAGCGTTTCTCATGATGTATTCTTCATAGAAGTTAAATAAGCAGGGTGACAATATACAGTCTTGATGTACTCCTTTTCCTATTTGGAACCAGTCTGTTGTTTTATGTCAAGTTCTAACAATTGCTTCCTGACCTGATACAGGTTTCACAAGAGGCCAGGTAGTCTGGTATTCCCATCTCTTTCAGAATTTTCCACAGTTTATGGTGATCCACACAGTCAAAGGCTTTGGTATAGTCAATAAATTAATATTTAAATTAGAAAAAAAATCTTTAAATAGCTATTTTTAATAACTTAATTAAAAAAAATAAGATTACACTTAGCCCAAATTTAATAGAAGGAAGAAGATCGCAATGGTAAGAGCAGAAAATAAATGAAACAGAATTAAAAACACTAGAAATGATCAATGAAAGTAAGATCTCTTTTTTAAAATGTAAATAAAAATGGATATTTAACTAGACTTAGCATGAAAACTGTACTCTAGTAAAATTAAAAATGAAAGATATTGCAACTGATACCTCAGAAATACATAGGATCAAAAGAGACTTTCTACCATTAATTGCAGAAAGTAAAGAGGAACTAAAGAGCCTCTTCATGAGGGTGAATGAGAAGAGTGAAAAAGCTGGCTTGAAACTCAACATTCAAAACACTAAGATCATGGCATCCAGTCCCGTCACTTCATGGCAAAGAGAAGGGGGGGAAATTGGAAGCAGTGATAGATTTTCTTTTCTTGAACTCCAGAGGATGGTGACTGCAGCCATGAAATTAAAAGACACTTGCTCCTTGAAATAAAAACTAGGACAAGCCCAGACAGCATATTAAAAAGCAGATATATCACTTTACTGACAAAGGTCCATATAGTAATTTCCAGTAGTAATGTACAGATGTGAGAGTTGGACCATAAAGAAAGCTGAGTGCTTAAGACTGATTGGTTCTATTTCTGGTGCTGGAAAGACTCTTAAGAGTCCCTTAGACTTCAAGGAGATCAAACCAGTTAATTCTAAAGGAAATCATCCTAAATATCCATTAGAAAGACTGATGCTGAAGCACCTATACTTTGGTCACCTGATGTGAAGAGCTGACCCATTGGAAAAAACTCTGATTCTGGGATATATTGAAGGCAAAAGGAGATGGGGCAGCAGATAATTAGATGGGTAGATAGCATCACTAATTCAATGGACATGAATTTGATCAAACTCTGGGAGACAGTGCAGGACAGAAGAGCCTGGCATTGCTACAGTCCATGAGGTCACAAAAAGTCTGACATGAGTTAAGGACTAAACAACAACAATGAAAGAGACTACTATAAATAATTACATGCCAACAAATGGGGCAACCTAGAAGAAATGGATAAATTCTTACTAACATGCAACCTATCACAACTAGATCATGAACAAATAGAAACCTGAGCAGACCGATAACAATCAATGAGACAGAATCAGCAATCAAAACGGTCCCAAAGAAGAAAATGTCAGGATCAGATGGTTTCACTGGTGAATTCTATCAAATATTAAAGAAGAATTTATGCTAGGAATTTGAAAATGAGGGAACACATTCAAGCTATTTTGCGTGGATAGCATAATAATGACACCTAAGCCTGATGAACTATGGATGGAGGTTCGTGACATTGGGATCAAGACAATTCCCATGGAAAAAAATGCAAAAAAGAAAAAATGTCTGTCTGAGGATGCCTTACAAAGAGCTATGAAAAGAAGAGAAGCAAAAGGCAAAGGAAAAAAGGAAAGATATAACCATCCTAATGCACAGTTCCAAAGAATAGCAAGGAGAGATAAGAAAGCCTTCCTGAGTGATCAATGCAAAGAAATAGAGGAAAACAACAGAATGGGAAAGAATAGATATCTCTTTAAGAAAATTAGAGATACCAAGGGAACATTTCATGCAAAGATGGGCTCGATAAAGGACAGAAATGGTATGGACCTAACAGAAGCAGAAAATATTATGAAGAGGTGGCAACCATACACAAAAATAAACTCAAAATGGATTAAAATCTAAATATAAGACCTAACATCTAAACATAAGATCTAAACATAAGACCTAATCTTTTTAAGATTCCTTAAAAAACTGGAAATAGAACTGCCTTATGATCCAGCAATCCCACTGCTGGGCATACACACAGAGGAAACCAGAATTGAAAGAGACATGTGTACCCCAATGTTCATCGCAGCACTGTTTATAATAGCCAGGACATGGAAACAATCTAGATGTCCATCAGCAGGTGAATGGATAAGAAAGCTGTGGTAGATATACACAATGGAGTATTACTCAGCCATTGAAACTATAAAACTCTTAGAGGAGAACATAGGCAAAATACTCTCCAACATAAATAACAGAAAGATCCTGTATGACCCACCTCCCAGAATATTGGAAATAAAAGCAAAAATAAATTCAAATTAAAAAAATAAAATTAAATCTAATTAAAAGTAAAAGTTTCCACACAACAAAGGAAACTATAAGCAAGGTGAAAAGACAGCCTTCTGAATGGGAGAAAACAATAGCAAATGAAGCAACTGACAAACAACTAATCTCAAAAATATACAAGCAACTGATGCAGCTCAATTCCAGAAAAATGAATGACCCAATCAAAAAATGGGCCAAAGAACTAAATAGACATTTCTCCAAAGAAGACATACAGATGGCTAACAAAAACATGGAAAGATACTCAACATCACTCATTATTAGAGAAATGCAAATCAAAACCACAATGAGGTACCATTTCACGCCAGTCAGAATGGCTGCGATCCAAAAGTCTACAAGCAATAAATGCTGGAGAGGGTGTGGAGAAAAGGGAACCCTCTTACACTGTTGATGGGAATGCAAACTAGTACAGCCACTATGGAGAACAGTGTGGAGATTCCCTATAAAACTGGAAATAGAACTGCCTTATGACCCAGCAATCCCACTGCTGGGCATACACAACGAAGAAACCAGAATTGAAAGAAACCCATGTACCCCAATGTTCATCGCAGCACTGTTTATAATAGCCAGGACATGGAAGCAACCTAGATGTCCATCAGCAGATGAATGGATAAGAAAGCTGTGGTACATATACACAATGGTGTATTACACAGCCATTAAAAAGAATACATTTGAATCTGTTCTAATGAGGTGAATGAAACTGCAGCCGATTATACAGAGTGAAGTAAGCCAGAAAGAAAAACACCAATACAGTATACTACCACATATACATGAAATTTAAAAAGATGGTGATGATAACCCTGTATGTCAGACAGCAAAAGAGACACAGATGTATTGAAGTCTTTTGGACTCTGTGGGAGAGGGAGAGGGTAGGATGATTTGGGAGAATCATGTATAATATCATGTAAGAAATGAATCGCCAGTCCAGGTTAGATGCAGGATGCAGGATGCTTGGGGCTGGTGCACTGGGATGACCCAGAGGGATGGTATGGGGAGGGAGGTGGGAGAGGGTTTCATTATGGGAAAACATGCACACCCGTGGCAGATTCATGTTGATGTATGGCAAAACCGATACAATATTGTAAAGTAGTTAGCCTCCAATTAAAATAAATAAATTTAAATTTAAAAAAATAAAAGAAGAGGTGGCAAGAATACACAGAAGAACTGTACAAAAAAGAGCTTCATGACACATAATCATGGTGGTGTGATCACTCACCAATATCCAGACATCCTGGAATGTGAAGTCAAGTGGGCCTTAGAAAGCATCACTACAAACAAAGCTAGTGGAGGTGATGGAATTCCAGAAGAGCTATTTCAAATCCTGAAAGATGATGCTGTGAAAATGCTGCACTCAATATGCCAGCAAAACTGGAAAACTCAGCAGTGGCCACAGGACTGGAAAAGGTCAGTTTTCATTCGAAACACAAAGAAAGGCAATGCCAAGAATGCACAAACTACTGCACAATTGCACTCATCTCACACACTAGTAAAGTAATGCTCAAAATTCTCCAAGCCAGGCTTCAGCAACACATGAACCATGAACTTCCAAATGTTCAAGCTGGATTTAGAAAAGGCAGAGGAACCAGAGATCAAATTGCCAATATCCGCTGGATCATTGAAAAAGCGAGAGAGTTCCATAAAACATCTATTTCTGCTTTATTGACTATGCCAAAGCCTTTGACTGTGTGGATCACAATAAACTGTGGAAAATTCTGAAAGAGATGGGAATACCAGACCACCTGACTTGCCTCTTGAGAAACTGTATGCAGGTCAGGAAGCAACAGTTAGAACTGGACATGGAACAACAGACTGGTTTCAAATAGGAAAAGGAGTACGTCAAGGCTGTATACTGTCACCCTGCTTATTTAACTTATATGCAGAGTAATCATGAGAAACGCTGGGCTAGAAGAAGCACAAGCTGGAATCAAGATTGCCAGGAGAAATATCAATAACTTCAGATATGCAGATGATACCACCATTATGGCAGAAATTGAGTGAGTGGAGTCTCTCAGTCGTGTCCGACTCTTTGCGACCCCATGGACTGTAGCCTATCAGGCTCTTCCGACCATGGGATTTTCCAGGCAAGAGTGCTGGAGTGGATTGCCATTTCCTTCTCCAGGGGATCTTCCGGACACAGGGATCGAACCCGGGTCTCCTGCACTGTAGGCAGATGCTTTACCAAAGTGCAGAGAAACTAAAAAGCTTCTTGATGAAAGTGAAAGAGAGAGTGAAAAAGTTGACTTTAAAGCTCAAAATTTAGAAAACAAAGATCATGGCATCTGTTTCCATCACTTCATGGCAAATAGATGTGGAAACAGTGGAAACAGTGTCAGACTTTATATATTTGGTCTCCAAAATCACGGCAGATGGTGATTGCAGGCATGAAATTAAAAGACACTTATTCCTTGGAAGGAAAGTTATGACCAACCTAGACAGCATATTCAAAAGCAGAAGACATTACTTTGCCAACAAAGGTCCATCTAGTCAAGGTATGGTTTTTCCTGTGGTCATGTATGGATGTGAGCGTTGAAATATGAAGAAGGCTGAGCACCGAAAATTGATGCTTTTGAACTGTGGTGTTGGAGAAGACTCTTGAGAGTCCCTTGCACTGCACAGAGATCCAACCAGTCCACTATAAGGGAGATCAGTCCTGGGTGTCCTTTGGAAGGAATGATGCTAAAGCTGAAACTCCAGTACTTTGGCCACCTCATGCGAAGAGTTGACTCATTGGAAAATACTCTGATGCTGGGAAGGATTGGGGGCAGGAGGAGAAGGGGACAACAGAGGATGAGAGGGCTGGATGGCATCACTGACTCAATGGATGTGAGTCTGTGTGAACTCCGGGAGTTGGTGATGGACAGGGAGGCCTGGCGTGCTGCAATTCATGGGGTCACAGGGAGTTGGACACGACTGAGTGACTGAACTGAACTGAACTGAGGTACATTTTCAATGGAAATGAAATCACTATCTTGAAGAGATATCTGTATTCCCATGTTTACTGCAGCATTATTCGAAGTAATGAAGACATGAAAACCTAAGTGTCCTTCAACGAATGAATGATAAAGAAATGAGGTCTATATAAACAATAGAGTAGTATTCAGCCACATGCAAAAAAAAAAAAAAAAAGAGGAAATAGTGTCATTTGCAACAACATGGAGGCATTATATTAAGTGAAATATGTCAAGCAGCAAGTGAAAAATACTGTGTGATCCCAAGTGAATATGGATTCTAAAATCTTTTAATTCATAGAAACAGAGTAGAATGGTGGTTATGAGGGAGGGGCTGAGGAGTGAGTGAACTGGGAATTCATCAGTCAGAGTACAAACTGTTAGTTATAAGATGAATAAGTTCCAATCATTTAAGGGACAGCATGGTGACTACAGTTAAAAGTACTGTATAGTTTGAAAATTACTATGAAAGTAAAGCTGTAATGTTCTTTTCAAAACAACAGAATGATTTTTTTCTGAGGTGAAGGATGTGTTAACTAACTTTATTGTGGTAAGCATTTTGCAGTATGTATATATATATATATATATCCAGTCACCACATTTTAGACTTAAACTTACACAATAGTATGTGTCAATTATATCTCAATAAACCTGGATTAACCAAAGAAAAATCATAACCAAGCAATTTCTGATTTTTCTATCTTCTTCCCTTTGACTGTGCTACACATTCATCATGGGCAGCAAAGAAGAGTTTGAAAAAGCTGGGGCAAGTGTCTCACAAGTTCCAAAACCCCAATTTGTAAAAAGCAAAATCACAATGAGCTCCAATCCACCTCTTCTAGTTTCCTTTTAATTGGAATAAGGAACATTTTGTTTACTGTCACTATAAGAATATTACTGAAAGAAAAAACAGGTTGGCAACCTACTTTGATTTTTTATTCACATTCGGTGCATCTTCTAAGATCCTTCATTGTCAAACCTTTTTCCCAGAGTTGAAGTTTTAAGATTTTTGTCCTGTTAGGAGCATTCTCTGTACATAAATGATAGATGATTTAAAGGGCATTATTAAGCAGTGGAATCCTCCTAACAAACTCAGTAGCATGCTCTATTTGTGCAGTTGAGTTTCCAAGAATTGTTGTTTCATTCTTATCCTTCATCGTCACGATTACAAGATATTTTCACAGGTATCTTCTTCTTATACTTGATAAATCTCATATAAAGTATTCACTGTATTAGTTTTCTACTGCCACCATAACAAATTACCACAAGCTCATCAGGTTAAACAAATTTATATTCTTGCATTTCTGTTGGTCAGATATTAGGATGTCTGCAGGGCTGTTCTTTCCTGAATGTTCTAGGTGAGAAGAGTCTCCTTGCCTTTTCCAACTTCTAGAGATCACCAACATCCCTTAGGTTGTCTTCTCCTTTCCTCATCTTCAAAGCCAGCAATATTACATTTCTTGGACTTTCCGCCCATTGTCATATCTAGCTCTAACATCAGCCAGGAAAGATTTTTTTTTTTTTTTTTATTAAAGGAGTCGTGATTAGATTCAGCCAACTGGATAACCCAGGGCAATTTCCCATATCCCTACTCACATCTGCAAAGACCCTTTGACTCTTTTGCCATACGAAATAACAATACACAGCTTCCAGAAATCATGCTAGGACATTTTTAGAGGGTTAATAAAACTCAGATGCTGAATTCCATACATACATTTAAAAACTTTAATCTTATTCAACTCATATTTACAAACAAATTCACATATTTCTAGAGACCAGTTTGACAAATTTTCTTCTAATCAAGATGAACTCAATATAATACTTGATTTGGAACTAAATTAACATTTTCTAAGAAAAGCAGAGGTTGTTCAACTGGTGAATTTAAAAGGTTTGCTTGGAAACAAGTACATCTATATCCTCATTTTAGAAATCATTAGAATGGATAAAGATGTAAATTATAATAAAATGATCAAAGGGAAGACTGGCTGCATCTGGCTCTCTGCTTTGGAAGCTCAGGGATGCTCTTCTTTCTATTTTCAGGGATAACCAGTCCCTGAGGGACTGCCTAATGCTAACTAAACTGTGAGACTGAAGAAAAAAAACAGATTGCAATTTTATTAATTAAAGTGAGAAATAAAGTTGTCATAAGACCTGAAATTCAGAACTTATGTCAGATCAAGCAGTAGATCTTCGTATTCTAGTTATGCTACATGGAAATCATATTATTATCAGTAGTCACTTTGTTGTAGTAACTTAAATAATTTTCTCAGCAGCATAATACTCAATAAGCAGCTCCTTTTAGTTTTATTATAGGATACACACATGGGAGTCCCAACATCAACACTGGTGAGTTGAAAGTGGAAAAAAAAAAAAAAAAAGAGGCTTGAAAATAATTAAACAATTCAAATCATGGGCTGCAGAATGACAAATATCCATGCAGTTTAAATTTGATTGAATATGAAATATTCAAATGGATTCACAAAATATGGGTAAGGAGGGGTAAGAAAACTAGTGCTTGGTTGAGCACAGCATATTAGAGCCAATTTGGACAAAGAGAAACCTGGAAACAAGATATGTAAATTAACCAAAAATTCTCTTCAATAAATCTTGCAATGTATAGTCATTATTACATCTTTTTCATCATCTGTGTTGTTGCCAGTCATACTGAGTTTAAGACCTCTTTGTCATAACATAACATAACCCTTATAAATATCCCTTGTTGTTTGCAATGACACATTTCAATGTGCAATATCTGAAAGTCAAATAGATGGTTGAGATGCAATTTTAATTTTTCATCTTTTCCTTCTCTTTTCCTCGTAGCCTCTGTCTTTGAAGGCCTTTTGCTACTCTACTCCAATTTGGACATTGATTGTTAAATTGTTGTTACTTTCCTGGACTTTAAACCTAGCTTGGTAAGTGAGTGAAAGTTGCTCAGTCATGTCTGACTCTTTGCGACCCCATGGACTTGTCCATGGAATTCTCCAGGCCAGAATACTAGAGTGGGTAGCCTTTCCCTTTTCCAGGGGTTCTTCTCAACCCAGCGGTCAAACCCAGGTCTCCCGCATTGCAGGCGGATTCTTTATCACCTGAGCCACAAGGTAAAGGATATTTCATTCAACCCTTAAAAATACAGAGATAGAATTCCCATGCAATATAAGGTGCTTATTACTTTTTGAAGACTTTCAACCTTATTAGGATTTACATTTTAAAAAGTCTGTCCAAATTTAAACAGTTGATATTAATAATATGTATAATGCTATCATTGGCAAAGCTGCAGCTCAGTGGGTAAAGAATCTGCCTGCAATACAGGAGATAGTTTTGATCCCTGGGTCAGGAAGATCCTCTGATGGGAGCACATAGCAACCCACTCCAGTATTCTTGCCTGGAAAATCCCATGAACAGAAGAGCATGGCAGGCTGCAGTCCATAGAGTTACAAATAGTCTGATGTGACTGAAGTTACTGAGCATGCATGCATTCATACCGTTGGCAAAATTTAATACAGGTCTAAGAAGGCTTCTAATTTTTGCCAAGTATTGTGTTCATATGAGATAATAAAGAATCATAAAAATGAATCTTTTTAAAAATTGATATTTTTATTAATTTGTGTACTCTTTGAAATAAAATCTGGAATTATGAGAGGTACTGAGGAAATGTAATATATAACATATATATATTTATATATATTTCATATATACCTAAGAGAAACTACAGTAGTATAGAACACAAAATTGTTTTTATAAATTATTTCTAAACTTACTTTGGAAAATATGAGTACATACTTGGGAAGCTCAGTAAGAGGTAAATGTTTCAGATGACAGTGTGCTTTTCTATTCAGCATGATTGCTTGAGATAAGTAAGATATTTTGAAGCTCATAAAGGCAGCATTAGATTCAATATTGGATAACTTTTAAAAAATAAATGACGTCATTTAGATGCTCATCTTAAGTAATAAAATTGAATTTAGAAATTTCTGTAGTGCTAAAATAAACAATTTTTTTTTTTAGTTTTTCTTTATTGTCCTCTTCTCCATGGCCAAACATTTTTTTTGAATATTTCAGTTGATTCTTATTATCCTAACAAGAAATCATCTTATCTATTTTTCCAGTGTCTCCAGTTTTCAACAATTTCTGTTTCTTCAACATTAAGGTGATGTTAGAAACTAGATAGAAAGTTTGAGGAAACATCAATCAAAGAGTAAAAGTTATGGTGTCAGAGGAAGTGAAATCATTTTGTACTTCCTGAAAACTAAAAGAGGTTTATAGGTTTTTCTATTGTTGCAGCCTGAATTTGATTATTTAATTACAGTAAGATGTTCTTAGAAGAGGTACATTAACCAAAAGAGAAAAACAAAAAGAGCTTGTGTGGTGTTTATTTAAAACTTTAGAAGGATAATTAAAATGAACGAGTCACTATAAATCACTCTAGCCCCCAAGTTGCTCAGACCCTCTTCTTGACATATTAACAGAGTGGCAAGAAAAATAGCCTGTCTCTGAAGAGATTTTTCCTCTTCCCTTCAGGTTTTCTATTTACATTCTCACATTTAGCTTGTCAATTCAAATGGATTAGAATTAAATTGTAAATGAGACTTAAAAAAAAAAATGTTTCCTCCTAAAAAAGGATGAGTATAGTTTAAAACATTTTCACTGTTTTAGCACAATGTGTAATAAAATTGGTTTAAAAGCTCACTGATGTGAAAGTTTAGGCTATTAATAAAATAAAAGCTTTATTCTTACTCTGGTAAAATTCTTAAATTTTCAACATGTTTCTTTCAATTTATGTTCTACAATTTAGTTTGTACAATGAAGAAAGGAGCTGCAATATGCTCAGACAACATCTATAATTAGCAATTTATCAATTTTCATTGATGATAGAGATCTAATGATGAAACAGAAAACAAAACTTTGTTCTATTATCTGAATCAAATGCTTCAATAATCCAACCACTTTAAGATTGGGATTTTTATTGACACTTTTCTTAAAAAGAAGATATTTAGCTTTTCTTAGAATAATGAGCACAGAAAACTTAGACTAATATTCCAAAGAACTAAACCTTTCTTTCCAACAGTTGAATAGTAACAGAAATGTTTGTTATCTCCAACTTCCCTTAAGATATTTGTAATAGTGAAATAACTGTAAAATATTTAGAATATTTCTTGCTTATTTTTTTTTGTTTTTGTTTTCAATTCTGTTTATTTTTTTTTTAAAGACTGTCTTGAAAGTACAACCAATGTGATTAATTGTGACTTTAACAAAATCAGTGTAAACAAATCCAGTATCTAAACACATCTTCACCAATGAAATTAGGGAAAAGGGAAGGAATTTCAAAACATAGACAATCACAAAATATAGGTTTAATTACTACTGTTAAAATTAAAAAAAAAAAATACTACCAAGAAAACAAACATAAGTACTTGTGTAAGTCTTGCTATTTTGAATAATGTAACATCTTTCTTAAGTTCTATAAACAGGTAGAGGTTCTGGAACACACAAACACTTAAGAAAAGAAAGGCTAGTTCCTTGGGAATGACTATCCAGTATGATACAGTTACTTCAGGATAACCTAAGAGGAACCTACCTTACAATCAGATTTTAACAAATGATTTTGCCACTAATAGAAATGGGGAATGAGTGAATGACAAGTTTCAGAGGGTGAAACGAAATTTTAATTCAATATAAGGGTTGTCTACAAACAGACAGAAAAAATGATAATGCTGGTTGTCACTCCACAACTACGGAAGTAAAGTGTGAAAGAAAAAGAGACTGGGTCAGGACAGAAGAGAAGGAGCATGTGGAGTTCATCTCTTCCCACAGGGACACCAAGAGTACATCTACAAGCTGAACAGTTCTTTCAGAGCACCTGCTGAACTCTAGCAGAGGACCTTGGACACCTAAGGGACAAGAAAAAATCCTCATGTAACTGAGTGAATGAAAGAGAAAAAAAGGTGGAAAAAATAAAGGAAAAAGTGGGATGGTACCTGTGCCCCTGGAGGAACTGAAGGAGAGGCAAGGTCCCCACACCTGGGGAAGCTCCCTCATAGGTGAAGAGGACAGTTGGGACAAAGGGGGAGGTTCAGGGACTATCAGAGGAAAGTGATACAACTAAGGTCTGTGGCAAGCAGACCAGAGTGAGATCTACACAGATGTTCCATGCCACAACCCTACACTCTCCAGCCTGAGATAAGTGTCTGTTAGAGTGGACGGGAGCTGGGTACTAGAAGATGGGATTTGGAGAGGGGACCTGGGGAGAGGACCTGCAGAGACAGCATGAGGAAGGAGGAGTGAGGATCTCTACAACCAGGAATACTCCTGAAGGAAGTCCAGATCACTAGAAAAGCAAAGCACCATTGTTGAGTAATGTGCGAAGGGCAGAGCTTCTCTATCCTTAAGCACTGCTGGAGTGAGTGCCCCTCACACCAGTCAGCCACTGCCTCTGCCCCTTCTCACTTGGTCTAGGAGCAGATTCTTGTAGGTGGCTCACAAACAGAGGTGGAGCTGATACCAAAGCTGAGCTCCAGGGGCTGTGCAACTGAGGAAGAAGAGCTGAAATATCTCCTTGCTGCTGTGCAAACCACAGATTAAAGCCCTGCGACTGTCTTAGTAAACTCAGCACTTGTGAAACATCTGGATAGGTGAGTGCTCCTGCAACTGAGACCAGGACGCCTGCTAAAGTTGATAGCTTTAGCAGCTGTGAACTCTGAGGATATGCACATATTGGGGTTGGGCTAGGTCAGAGTCTAAGCTGTCCCCATACCACCCACAGTGGGTCCAGATCCATAATTCCTGCAATCCTAGGAACTGACATCAGTGGACCTACACTGCCTAGTGAAAACACCACCAGGCCCAATTGCCAGCATACCCTAGTTAAGGTTGGACTGAGAGAAGTGCCAACAACAGAGTAACTAGTGATCTCAAAACAATGAGTGAAAAGCGATACCACAGAGCATGCACATAGATGCAGAACATGCACATGCAGACCATGCATGCACGACAGCTCCAGAAAGGAAGACTCAGTGGCTTCTCTTCTGGTGGGGATGCTCCAGTACTGCATACCTCACACCACAGATCAGAAACACAGATAAGAAAGAGATGTGGGGACTTCTACATCAACAGCGAAAGAACAAACACAGTCCTGACAAGGCAGTGGCAACCACAGAGCAAAGGGGAGGCCCTGCTCAATAATCAGGGCAGGCTCTGATCATCACAACACCATTCAAACACCCTATCAATGAGATAACAGCCAGCATACAGTGCAGAAAGAGGTGGTAGACATTCATACCAAATACAGCCCTAGCGTGTGCACATGCACACACACACACACACACACCCCACACACAAAATTAAACCCACACAGACTACACAGGGATGTTCCCACATAAAAATAGCTGCCAAAAAAGTTTGGTGTCAGAATAAAGCATGCCTGCAAAAACTCAGCCTTGAAGGCCAGCAGAGCTAGAATGCTGGAGCTAGAAAGGGTTGGGGGTAACAGAGACTTCATTTTTTGAGGGCGCACACAAGGTCTCACATGTGCTAGAACATAGCATAAAGCAGCCTATGTAGGAACCTGGAAACTTTTACAGAATTAAAATAAAAATTTACAATTTGTATGGAAACACAAAAGACCATGAATAGCCAAAGCAGTCTTAAATAAGAGCTGAGCTAGAGGAATCAGGCTCCCTGACTTCAGACTATACTGTAAAATACAGTCATCAAAACATTGTGGTACTAGACCCCAAACAGAAGTACACATCAATGGAACAGGACACCAAGTTCACAGATAAATCTAAGCATCCAGAGTTACCTAATTTATGACAAAAAAGACAAGGATATACAGTGGGAAAAAACTCTCTCCAACATGTGGTGCTGGGAAAACTGGACAGCCACAATGAAAAGAATGAAATTAGGGCACACTCTAATACCATACACAAAGAGGAATTCAAAATGAATTAAAGACCTAAATTTAAGGCCTGTTAATATAAAACGCTCAGAGGAAAGCATAGGCAGAACACCCTCTGGCACAAATCGCAGCAAGGTCTTTTTGTTCTATATCCTAGAGTAATGAAAAGGAAACAAACAAACAAACAGAACACAAATGTGACCTAATTAAACTCAAGCGCTCTTGCACAGCAAAGAAAACCATAAACAAAATGAAAAGACAACCCATAGAACTGGAGAAAATATTTGCAAAGTGAATGACAAAGGATTAAACTCCAAAATACACAAGCAGCTCATGCAACTCTATGTAAAAATTAAAGAACCCAGTCAAAAAATAGTTGGAAGATCTCCAAAAGATAGACGTTTCTCCAAAAACAGCATACAGATGGCCAAAAAGCACATGAAAAGTTGCTAAACATCACTAATAGAAATGCAAATCAAAACTACAATGAAGGATCACCTCACATCAGTCAGAATGACCATCATCAAAAAACCTAAAAACAATGCTGGAGAGGATATGGAGAGAAAGGAAGCCCCACCCCCCACTCCCCCCACCCCCCACCCCCCCGCCACATTATTGGTTGGAATGTAAATTGGTAGAGCTACTTGGAGAACAGTATTGAGGTTTGTAAAAAGGCTAAAAAGTATATCTACAAAATAACCAGCAATCCTACTCCTGAAGGAAACCACAATTCCAAAAGACATATATACCCCCAACATTTATTGCAGCACTATTTACAATACCCAGGACATGAAGCAATCTAAATGCCTATTGACAGAGGAATAGATAAAGATGCAGTACATATATATATATACAATGGAGTATTACTCAGCCACAAAAAGAATGAAATAATGTCATTTGCAGCAATATGGATGGACCTAAGATTTTCATACTAAGTGACATAAATCAGCCAGAGAAAGACAAATTGTCACATGATACCACCTATATGTGTAATATAAAAAGATATAGTACAAATGAACTTGTTCATAAAATAGAAATATATCTATAGACTTTGTAAACAGTCTTATGTTTATCAAATAGGAAAGGTTAGTGGGAGGGATGTTAGGAGTATGGGATTAACATTTACACAGTAATATATATATATATGTATATATATATATATATATATATATATATAATAGATAAATAATGAGAACCAACTATATAGCACAGGGAAATCAACTCAATATTCTGCAATACCCTATATAAGAAAAGAATGTGCAAAAGAATGGATATATAAATATATATATATATATATATATATACATACATATTGGAGAAGGAAATGGCAACCCACTCCAGTGTTCTTGCCTGGAGAATCCCAGGGGCAGGGGAGCTTGGTGGGCTGACGTCTATGGGGTCGCACAGAGTCGGACACGACTGAAGTGATTTAGTAGTACACATACATATGTATGTGTGTATATCCATACATACATATATATGTGTATATAATATATACACATGTGTAACTGAATCACACTGATATACACCTGAAACTAAACATCTGTAAATCAACTATGTGTGAGTGTGCTAGCTGGTCAGTCATGTCCAACTCTTTGCAACCCTGTAGACTATAGCCTGCCAGACTCCTCTGCCCATAGGACTCTCCAGGCCAGAATACTGAACTGGGTTGACAATCTCTTCTCCAGGAGATCTTCCTAACCCAGGGATCAAACTGGCGTCTCCTCCAGTGTGGGCTTTTATCATCTGAGCCATTTGGGAAGCCACTCCAATATAAAATAAAAATTAATAGAAAGCAACACAGATTAAAAGAAAGTAAAATTAAAAAAAAAAATACTTGAGTCTCTTACTTCTTATCAAGGATGAAAGTACTCATTGGGAAACTGTAAATAGAATCTGTGTCCTTATGTTTTCTCTTGTATAACTTAGGCAAACTATATATTAGTAGTCAACCATTTTTCACAGATCCTCTAATTTACAAACAGTAATGTCACCTGTGCGGTTAATATTGAAGATGAGTGGCACCTTTTCTAGGTCTGAGCTATAAAGGCACTATTGACGGTAGAAAAGTCCAAAAAAAAAAAAAATGATTAGCAAAGCAATAATCTTCCAAATTCTCATGCTTATCTTTCCTACTGCAAAACATGCCTCCCTGACAAAGATAATGGTCAATGACTATCAAAGTAATATTTTTTCATATAAAAATATCCTAGTCCCAAGTAATACTCTTTTCCTTTCAAATAGTATCTAATAAACTAACGTAGTATGGACAGTATGTTAGACTAGGGTGTAAGAGTATTTATTTGGACATGATCTCTGTAATCACATAAAAAGTTTTTAGGATGGATCTATAATTTAACAGAAACTCAGTGTTTAATAAGTGGCAAACCCTTTCCTAGGGACATTCTTTGTATTAGCTCATCTCATCCTTCCCTGGTAGCTCAGCTGGTAAAGAATCTGCATGTAATGGAGGAGACCCTGGTTGGATACCTGGGTGAGGAAGATCCCTGGAGAAGGGATAGGCTACCCACTCCAGTATTCTTGGGCTTCTCTAGTGGCTCAGCTGGTAAAGAATCTCCCTGCAATGCAGGAGACCTGGGTTTGATCCTTGGGTTGGGACAATACTCTGGAGAAGGGAAAGGCTACTCACTCCAGTATTCTGGCTTGGAGAATTCCACAGACTGTATAGTCCATGGGGTCACAAAGAATCGGACACAACTGAGCCACTTTTACTTTCATCCTATTAACAACATTGTTTAGTAGAGCTATTATTATTTTTTAATTATGAATGAGAGGAAACTGAGACACAGTTAGTTGAAGTTCATATACTACACAGTACTAACTATCTTGGATTGAGCTTAAAATCTCTGAATATTTGTTGAACAAATAAAGTCATGACAATCTGATACCAAGTACATAGTTTTAGCCACTGTTTATAATGCTCAAAAATATTAATGAGCATGCTATAAATATTTATAGATTGCTTGTGCTTAGAGAACAATACATATTTTTCCTTAATAGTAAAATAAAAGGGCTGCATTCATCTTTTTAAGACATCTCAACTTTTGCAGAGGACATATAGAACTATCTCTATATACACAAATATATATTTCTGTATAGATGGAAATACATATAAATATATCTGGGTGAATGGATAGTTAATACACACATACACAGAGAAAAACAGACAGACCAAGACCAAACAGCTAATGTATATCACTGCCTTAGCAGTAAGTAACTTGCAATACTGTGCACTGTTTTTCTCTGGGTCTGAATCATCTTGTGTTATTGGATAAAAGACTGATTTGGATAGAGTTAGATGGAACCCAGGTGGCTCCCTGATGCTGATAGTGTGCACATATTGCCTTGCACCTGCTGAATATTACTTCATTCTGTTCTTCTTTTGTAATAGCTCTTTAATCACAAAATTAATAGCATACTCAGAGGTGGACAAATGAAAGCCAAGCACACATTTTTCCAAATTGTTATTTCTCTCAGGTTGTCTTGAAGGCATTTCACCATTTTGGGACCTAGACCTGGCATATTTGTCCAGTAACATAGGGCCAAGCAGAGTCATAATTCTCTCTTTGATATTGGGTGTGGTTAGTTTCATTATGAAATACATATGCTTTAGAGTGGAGAGAATTGAAACAGTAAGTATAAATAACTTTTGGGTGATTTATTTTTTATTTTTATTATTCTTTTAACATGCTCTATTAATACAGATTCCTTATTATGAATATGCATGTGGGTTGGGTCCACAGAAATGATACATCAGTATACTTCAGAATAAACAGAAAAACATTACAGAAAATATAATCAGTGTTTAGAGTATGTGTTTATGTGATCCCTGAAAATACATAGAAATATAGAATATACAAGAGATTCTGTATAAGGAAAAAAGGTATGTTGGAAGCCCTTAAAGATATTGTTCAGTTCAGTCTCTCAGTCGTGTCTGACTCTTTGCAACCTCATGAACTGCAGCATGCCAGGTCTCCCTGTCCATCAACAAATCCCAGAGTTTACGCAAACTCATGTCCATTGAGTTGTGATGCCATCCAACCATCTCATCCTCTGTTGTCCCCTTCTCCTCCTGCCTTCAATATTTCCCAGCATCAGGGTCTTTTCCAGTGAGTCAGTTCCTCACACCAGGTGGCCAAAGTATTGGAGTTTCAGCTTCAGCATCAGTCCTTACAATGAATATTCAGGACTGATTTCCTTTAGGATGGACTGGTTGTATCTCTTTGCAGTCCAAGGGACTCTCAAAAGTCTTCTACAACACCTTACTTCAAAAGCATCAATTCTTTGGCTCTCAGCTTTCTTTATAGTCCAACTCTCACATCCATACATGACTACTGGAAAAACCATAGCCTTGACTAGATGGACCTCTGTTGGCAAAGTAATGTCTCTGCTTTTTAATGAGCTGTATAGGTTTATTCCAAGGAGCAAGCCTCTTTTAATTTCATGGCTTCAGTCACCATCTGTGGTGATTTTGGAGCCCAAAAAATGAAGTTCATCACTGTTTCTACTGTTTCCCCATGTATTTGCCATGAAGTTGAGCTAGACACAAAAGTAAATTGTGTACTTAAAATTCAATTTATTTCATCTATTACTAGTTATAAATTATAAATAAAAACAAATTGAGTATGTAATCTGAAATAATATGTTACTAATTTTTCTTAACTATTTAAGGAGATTTGTCTATAATTGTTTTGATTCTAGTTTCTAGTGATAGGCATTAACATAAAAGACAGCAGCCCTCAAGGAGATTTTAGTCCAATAGAAACCTGGGACTGCAGAGCAGATGAAAAAGACAATGGTAACAGAGATTAGAATCCAACCTAGGGAATGCAAATCAGTAACTACTAGGGAATTATAGGAGTTCCTAGAATTCTGAGATTCTAGTGTAAGCATGAACTCAGATTATCCCATCTATGAAAAAATCTATCACCAAGGGATTAATGATATTTAGACATAGTTATGGAGAAGGCAATGGCACCCCACTCCAGTACTCTCGCCTGGAAAATCCCATGGATGGAGGAGCCTGGTAGGCTGCAGTCCATGGGCTCGCTGAGGGTCGGACACGACTGAGCAACTTCACTTTCACTTTTCACTTTCATGCAGTGGAAGAAATGGCAACCCACTCCAGTGTTCTTGCCTGAAGAATCTCAGGGATGGGGGAGTCTGGTGGACTGTCATCTATGGGGTTGCACAGAGTTGGACACAACTAAATCAATTTAGCAGCAGCAGTAGCAGCAGACATAGCTAATTACATGACATATAAACCTTTTAATTACATCATTAGAAGCTTAGGTAGGATATCATGGTTTCTTTAACTTTGGGTTGCTTCTTGTTGGATAGGTTTTTGCATCTTTGTTTTCCCTATGTTCTACTTCTGTTCATTTAAGTGAAAATTTGAAAGAAACATAGTGCTTATGTGGATTAATACTAACTTTATTAATACATATTTGCATACTACTCTAGTGATCTCATGCTGATTTCCCTAAACACTGAATACCAAATTATTCAAGGAAGTTAAAGGTCCATCAAGTCAAAGCTATGGTTTTTCCAGTAGTCATGTAAGGATGTGAGAGTTGGCCTATAAAGAAAGCTGAGCACTGAAGAATTGATGCTTTTGAACTGTGGTGTTGGAGAATACTCTTGAGTCCCTTGGACTGCAAGCAGATTCAGCCAGTCCGTCCTAAAGGAAATCAGTCCTGAATATTTATTAGAAGGACTGATGCTGAAGCTGAAACTCCAATACTTTGGCCCCCTGATGTTAAGAACTGACTCATTGAAAAAGACCCTGATGTTGGGAAAGACTGAAGGCAGGAGGAGAAGGGGATGACAGAGAATGAGATGGTTGGATGGTATCACCAACTCAGTGGACATAAATTTGAGTGAACTCCGGGAGCTGGTGATGGACGGGGAGACCTGGAGTGCTACACTTCATGGGGTCGTAAAGGGTCAGACGAGACTGACCGACTGAACTGACTGAATAGCCAGTCATCCAGCAGGATCCTAATTAGCTTGTGAACTTACCTACAACTGAGATATCACACTTGGGATGGAAGCACCTGCTGAACCCTGTAACGAGGAGGGGTCTGTGCTTTGGCACATCTCCAATGTTTAATTAACCGGTCATCTTTTATTTTGCCTCTACAAAGCATTTAAATCTGTTCAAGTGAAACATGCCAAAACTATTTCAAATCCAAACCTAGGAAAAAAGTCAGTCAAATATGGGTATCTTTTTGTGTAATTTACAATGTTTTTCAGTTTTTGAGCATGTATTTTCCTTTTTTTTTTTTTTTTTTTTTTGGTGAAAGATTGGCCAAGACTAACTGATAGTAATTTTAAGGAGATTAAGCAAAACTCAGAAGGTTATGGTTCTACTCACCTATGCCTGGCATGCTGTTGGACATGGGGTCGAAGAGTTGGACACGACTGAGCAACTGAACTGAACTGATGCCTTACAGTTGTAATTATTCTTTTTGTGCTAAATTGCTTTAGTCATATCCAACTCTTTGCAACCCTATGGACTGTAGCCCTCCAGGCTCCTCCATCCATGGGATTTCCCAGGTAAGAATACTGGAGTTGAGCTCAAACTCAGAAGAACTTTTATGTACTTTGAACAATGTTTTGTCTAAAAGAACCATATTCCGTATGATGACACAGCACACTATAATTATACAATTGGAGGTTTTGTGTAATGGTTCTATTTTACTAGAATCACTGTGTATGTGTATAATTACCAGTTGTGATAAATACTTCACAAAGTTACTCATGAGTATAGGGGCTTCCCTTGTGACTCAGCTGGTAAAGAATCTGCCCACAATGTGGGAGACCTGGGTTCGATACTTGGGTTGGGAAGATCCCCTGGAGAAGGGAAAGGCTACCCACTCCAGTATTCTGACCTGGAGAATTCCATGGACTATACAGTCCATGGGGTTGCAAAGAGTTGGACATGACTGAGTGACTTTCACTTTCACTTTCATGGGTATAGAACCCTAAGGTAAGCTTGGATTCAAGGTTCTCTAAATGACCGAGTGCTTAACTCAGATATGACACATTTGGCTAAGGTAAACTGACAAAGCATATCCATGAGTAATTTTTGTTAACATCTTAATTTGTTTATGTGTACTTTTTATATGGTATATATAATATGTAATGTTTGGAATAAATATTTTCTTCTCTACTATATTTTCTTAACCAATCGTCCTTTTTATTCATTGAAATTCCAATCAGTTGTTTTGCAGTAATAGTCCCTTGAAAGGAAAAAATAATTTCCATTTGTTATTCCAGACCTGATGGTGACTAGGAGAGTAAACTAGTTGCACCCTCTTCTGGAAGACGAAACAGGCAGTCTCAATATTTCATAGGAGACTCGTGTATAACTCATGAATGTGCAAATGTTCCCACTGCAGAGTACACTTATATTAAATAGAGCACTTGTAGATGATATTTGTGGCAGGTAAATAACTCATAATGTCTTCTAAAATATAAGAGACAGTCTATAATGATCTGTTTTTTAATAAAATATATATTGTCTGTGTTTTCCTTTTCTTAACACTAGAGTAACAATCACTGTATAATTAAAAATGAACTTAAATATATGGTATCACCTAAGCTGATGTTACACATAAAAAGAAACAAGAGGATGACAAACCTGTATAAATTGTATGATAATATAAAGTTTCCTAAATTCCATAAACACCAGTGCTGCTGCTAAGTCACTTTGGTCATGTCCAACTCTGTGCAACACCATAGCCAGTAGCCCACCAGTCTCCCCCATTCCTGGGATTCTCCAGGCAAGAATACTGGAGTGGGTTTCCAGTTCCTTCTGCAATGCATGAAAGTGAAAAGTGAAATTGAAGTCGCTCAGTCATGTCCGACTCTTAGCAACCCCATGGACTGCAGCCCACCAGGCTCCTCCATCCACAGGAGTTTCCAGGCAAGAGTACTGGAGTGGGGTGCCATTTCCTTCTCCAAAAAGCCAGTGCTAATGTATGGTAAATGTAACATAGAAGCATTTTTTACTTGTAAGGAATCAGGCTTTTCCAGTTATTAGATATACAGCTCAGTAGAACCGGTATTCTCAGGAGTTATAGTTCAGTATTCACCAGTAAATTGCTCAGTTACTGATTCAAAATGACTAGAAAACATGGAGCTGTTCAACTTCCTATTATAATGAACAGCCTGAGGCATCAATAGTTTTGAATTGGGGGGAAATTTTAAAACTGTAAATTTGCTAACATTTGTCTGAAATTGTTTACGTTTGTTTGTAGTACCATTTGTCCAGGACAAGGATATTAATGAGATGCTATCACAAATTAGTACACTCATTTGTTCATCAGTGTTTCTAGATATACAGTGTTTTTAACAGCCAAATATTAATATAAGTTATTTGCTACTTAGTTACAGAAGTATATATAATTTATGAAATTTATGTACTGTCTATATAATAATAAGTCTAAGTTGAGTCTTTAATAATGAACCTGCTAATCATAATTTCCACTGACTTTTCTGCAAAATGTAATTGTTCAGCAGATTTTCAAGGGGCTGATCGGCTAAAGCCAAGTGCTATATGTGTAATAAGAAGGTGAATAATGTATATTTTTTTAAGAAGGTAAGTGATATATATTTATGAGTGAGTAAATGCAGAAATTAAAGCACATGGATCTTTAGGGTTTACACTCACTTCAGTAACTAATCTACACCAGGTGTATTTTATTACAAATGATGGAATCTGCTATTCTCTTCTTGATGTACAAATCTTACTTCATTATAGGGTGCAAGAAGAGGAAATTAATATAGTAAAAATCAGTTATGCTCAAAAAACTATATGGTCATATCCTAAGATTTCCCCACGTCAAAATTGTTTAGTCACTAAGTCATGTTCAACTCCTTGCAACCCCATAGACAGTAGCCCACCAAGCTCCTCTAACCATGGGATCTCCTCATCTTGCCTGGGGTTTCCCAGGAAAGAATACTGGAGTGGGTTGCATTTCTTTCTCCAAAGGATCTTCCTGACCCATAGACTAAGCTCATGTCTACTGCTTGTCAGGTGGATTCTTTACCACTGAGCCACCTGGGAAGCCCTTACTTTATAATAATAGATCTTAAAAGAAACACTGATGGTAGATTCTAGCTAACTAGAGTATAGTAAAAACAAATTTAAATGAAAACTATAATACCATTTGATTTACATAACAGGTCTTATAAAATCCCCAGGATCAAATTCAATTATTTACAAATCCTACTGAGAAAGCTGTGCATTGAAGAAATGATGCTTTTGAACTGTATTGTTGCAGAAGACTCTTGAGAGTCCCTTGGACAGCAAGGAGATCAAATCAGTCAATCCTAAAAGAAATAAGTCCTGAATATTCTTTGGAAGGACTGATTTTGAAGCTGAAACTCTAATACTTTGGCCACCTGATGCAAAGAGCTGACTGGTTGGAAAAGACCCTGCTTCTGGGAAAGATTGAAAACAGGAGGAGAAGGGGATGACAGAGGACAAGATGGTTGGATGATATCACTGATTCAATGGACATGAGTTTGAGCGAGCTCCAGGAGATGGTGAAGCACAGGGGAGCCTTGTGTGCTGCAGTCCATGGGGTTGCAAAGTGTCAAACACAACTGAGCAATTGAAAAATAACTGTAACACTAAAATAGCTTTGCCCAGTTCTGCTTCTAATTAAGCATTTCTTATGTAGGAAAAAATAATTCTTGCTATTTAAATATGATACTTATAATTCAATATAATAGTGAGATTATCTATAATATTTGAAATTTTCTTACCTTAGATTTTGCATTTCCTATGCATCAAGTCAAGAAAACATAACTTTTATATAGTTGATCTAGATAATATTTAAGGACAAAAAAAATCTATGATTTTAGATCATTATTTTTTATGAATGATTCAATGTCAATTGGTTATTAGCTATAATCTGAATTTAGGAATTTGTTTTAAAATGTCAACATTAATTTCATAAAAATGCCTACATTTCTTCTATCCTTTTCTGTATACTTGCATACACATGGTTGAGGTTAGTTTATTAAACACCCTAAGAGAACTATTTTCTCTCTCAAAAGATTTCAATGGCTGTTTTAAAAAGTGGTACTGTCTTTCCACAGATAGCTGTAATGTGGCAATTAGTTTAATGAAAGATCAGTAAAATTTCCTGACTGTGTTAGTCAACAGACTCAGCTGAATACTTAGGCACATCAACCATATACTTGCCTTTGAGACTAAGTCATTTGTGCCTACACCAACTGGAATGCTGGATATTGGCCAGTTACAGTTTAATATTTACCACGGAATTGCCTTGGAGAGTGAAAGGGAACTACCTTGCTCAAGTTCACACACATCTCTTTGGATAACATTCACCCAATGACCACCAGAAATGAAAGGAACCTAGAGTAGTTGGACACGATAGAAGGTGGGAGTACATTTCAGAAGCAGACATATGTATACCTATGGCTGATTCATGTTGATGTATGGCAGAAATATGTTCTACAATATTTACAGTATTGTAAAACTTGCAAATTTTTAATGAATACAGTAAAACAGTTATCCTCCAATTAATTTTTGTTAAGGCAACATGAAAAAGAAAAGCACCAGGTCCTGCCTCAATCTGAAACATTTCTGATGGGTCATCCCAACTCCAGAGATCCCTGTGGGATATACTAATGCCATGGTTGGAACTGTATTGCAATTCCCTTCCCTGTCTACAATCCTGGTTCCTTCTGATGCTTCTCACAGATGCTATTCCTGAGGTATCCCTCAGACCCCTTCTGCAAAGACGTCTTTGACTCAGTCTGTCCCAGACAACCCACACTCAGATGTCTTCTGTGTAGGAAGAGGACAACAGGAACAGAGATCTGAGCCTCAGACAGTCTTCTTTCTGGAGAAATGAGTGTGAGGAGAAAAGCTGACAATATTTTTCCTCAGGCAGAACAGTTATGTTAGAGTCAACTACAGAAAAAAATAGCTAGTTACTCTACTTCAACAGCAAGAATACAAATCAGCATTCTGGAAGAGGCAAGGAAAAGTGAGTCAAGTGATGAAATTGAAGAATACTAAATTAAAAGTTTAGTGCCAGCATTCTCAGTGTTCATGGGCTGACCATTCTTCCCAGAACTCTAGGAAATATTGACATACTGGATTTTATCATTCGAAATATAAATCACTTTTACCAGCAGCAAGTGCCTATATCCCATAAAGGCAAATAGAAATCACACTTGGTTTAAAAAAAAAAGGCTCTATAGTTCTAAAAAGGCTCACAGTTTTTCTGTTAGCATTTGTTATGCTTTCATTTATTATGTTATTAACTGCAAGCTCTCCTTGCAAATGCCAAAGGGTTAATAAAACTTAAACTTCAGAAAATATTAGCTCTTATTTTCTTCTCAGCGAATTTGTAAAAATCCTCCTTATGTGAATTTAATAGAACATCTATGTGCAACAGAAGCATAGTTTGAGAGATCATGGCTTAATACAAACAAGCTTCCTAATGAGGGAAAGCAGTGAGGAGAGTTAGAATAGTTTGGATGTTTGGTTTATGGATTATGAAGAGAGAATGTTCAACTACCTGGAGTCCATCACGTTTATTGATGCAGTAGTTAACATATTTATATAAAAAGAAATATACATATAAATATAACATGCATGTTTTCAAATTTTTCAACTGATTATTTTAACAATGTTAACTAATTTTTCACACCTCTAAATTTATATGTATTTGTACTATCCAAATGTACAAGCAACCTTTATCAATAATATGAAAAGAGAGCTTCTTGCCACATAATTATCCATTGCAAGAAATGTCCTCACAGAATATGCTGATGAGAAACCAAACAAGAAGAGAAAATAGTTCCAAAAATAATCATATTATTCTCACATTGGGAAAAAAGCTCTAAAAACTATTGTAGCCATCAAATACATCTGTAAAGCATCTGCCCACAATGGGTCAGGAAGATCCCCTGGAAGAGGGCATGGCAACCCACTTCAATATTCTCGCCTGGAAAATTCCATGAACAGAGGAGCCTGGCAGGCTATAGTCCATGGGGTTGCAACGAGCAACTACCACTTTTCATTACTGTATGAAGACTTAGTGTATTATATCAGGGATGTGGATAATTCTCTCAATTACATCATTATATCTCAGGTGAACACAGAGTAATCTATAGTTTCAGTGATAGTAACAGATCATTTTGGCAGGTGTAAACCTGACTTGAAAACACATATTCACTATATGATAAAATATTCCTTAAGTAGTTCTTGTAAAACATTGTAAATTCTTTAGAAATAAATATCTTAGCTGATTCACTTCTGATGTATTACTTTCGCTGTTGAAACCATCAATATAGTCAGTGGCTAAGCTATTTAATAGACACTTTCCAGTGAAAATATAACAGCGTTTGTTTCTATTTTGTTTTATCTAAATCCATCCTGCTTAGATATTATTTTTCTCTGGCTTTTAACCCATTTTTTTTAACTTTCAGTGAGTGTAGAGATTGAATAAGCAGTCCACAAAAGCAAAAAGCTAAGAATTAAATCAGAAATACTTTGTGAATTTGGACACAAGTGCTCTATTAATTACAACATAGTCTTGTATCTGTATGAGTATTATATGACAAGCTTATCTTACAGAGAAAAAAAATCATATTTCTTTCAAATAAAGCAAACGAAGGTACTCAAACAATTTAAATGGAAAAAACATGTATATGGGTCAGTTCAGTTCAGTTCAGTTCAGTTCAGTTGATCAGTCGTGTCTGACTCTTTGCAACCCCATGAATCGCAGCGTGCCAGGCCTTCCTGTCTATCACCAACTCCCGGAGTTCACTCAAACTCACGTCCATTGAGTCAGTGATGCCATCCAGCCATCTCATCCTGGGTCGTCCCCTTCTCCTCCTGCCCCCAATCCCTCCCAGCATCAAAGTCTTTTCCAATGAGTCAACTCTTCGCATGAGGTGGCCAAAGTACTGGAGCTTCAGCTTTAGCATCATTCCTTCCAAAAAACACCCAAGAGTGATCTCAAAAGCTATCAAAAAACAAAATTCTAAAGGCAACATATTCAGAGAATATGTTTAACCTGCTTATCACAGACATACTAATATATGTGAAAACCATCGCTATACATAATATCAGAGCAGAAAATATTTTTCCATAACTGCACTCTAAACACTAAAGTCCTTGGATTTACTGCTGGCTTTCTGTCCCTTTTCCATTTGTCCTCAGTTTTAGAACATATGATGACCATTTACTTGAACCAGCAATGCTGTATCACCAAGTAACACAGAATAGAGATTTTAGGCCTCCATTAAATGATGCATTAATGTATCTATAGACAGATTCACACACATTGAAAAAATACAAAATTACTTTTGTAATATTAAGAATTATAAATTATGTATTTTCTATTAAATTGTACCTTAAACATATAGGCCCATTATAAGTTAGGAAGTTGGAAGGACCCTGAATTTTCTGAGAAAATTTGGACTGTCCTGTGAAAATTCTATAGAAATGTTTCATTTCTCAAATTGAGAATCATAACATGTAGGAGACAGCACTGAGGGACATACTCAAGGTAAACTGCTGCTGCTGCTGCTAAGTCGCTTCAGTCGTGTCCGACTCTGTGCGACCCCATAGACGGCAAGCCCACCAGGCTCCCCTGTCCCTGGGATTCTCCAGGCAAGAACACTGGAGTGGGTTGCCATTTCCTTCTCCAATGGATGAAAGTGAAAAGTGAAAGTGAAGTCACTCAGTCGTGTCTGACTCATAGCAACCCCATGGATTGCCGCCTACCAGGCTCCTTCGTCCATGGGATTTTCTAGGCAAGAGTCCTGGAGTGGCTTGCCATTGCCTTCTCCATCAAGGTAAACTAGGGCCATGAAAAGTATCTGTGGTGGCTGTAGAGAAACACAAGTCCTAGGTAGGGGAGAACTTGGTTTGCATTCTATCTGAAATATTTCTCATCCTGAAAAGACACATTGAAAATTTAATAAGCATCCCTAGAATGTTAAAAGACCACATAAAGCACCATTACATTATTCTTTGGCAGTTACTTTAAAAATTTATATACAATTAATTTTCCACCGCTATTCAGTTTTATGCTAATTAAATGCCTAGACACTTATTCTTGTATAAGATTGGACTATCAGCGTTAGTTCAAGGCCATTCCAGAAGACTGCAAAACGATGTTTATTACTTATGTAAATTTGGTTAATTACACACCAACTCAGTTATCTTATTTATTGCATTTCAATTAGTATCTTTTTAATAGTCACTAACCCTTTAATTAACTCAGAAGAACAAGAGGTGTCTTGTTAAATGTAAATTAAATAGATTTAAATATACAATAGATTGCAAATGGTAGATTTACTGCTAATGCTATAGAAAACTGTTGCTGGAAGAGCTAAACATACTTGATACCATCTGCCTTCATCTCTAGGGAAGAAGAAAATTGTATTTTCCTTATAAAGTTTTTTAGCCCAAAGATAAGACTAAAGCAAAACCAGACTATGGCAGGTTTGTATTTTGTACTGTTTTTGCAAAAGTGAAATAAATGTAATTTTGCACTTTGTCTTACTTTCAGTGAAAAATCCTAGCAATACAGTGAAATATAAAATATTTCTTAAGTGTGGAATTACTTCTGAAAATGATTGTTCAAATGTTTAAAAATAAACTATGATCACTGATTTATCTGTTCAGGGTAGAAGGGAGAAAACTATAACAGCTCTTCCCTAAGTGTTCCCTTGTGACCTAACTAGGAAATTAATTAGCAGGGATCACTCTGTGGCAACAATCATGATTACAGGGGAGGCTGATGGTCAATGGGCTAACACTGTAACTCAGTCTGGTTAGGATAAATGTTTCTGCTTTAGTTAATCTATTTCTCAGAGGTGAAATAAAGACTTAGCTAAGATGTAAAGAGCATCTACTTTCATGTAATAACAAGTTTTGTGCCTTGCATGGGAGTTCAAGAGCATTTCTGGATTCTGCTATTTATCTTTACAGTCTGTCACTGTAAACACTAGAAATAGATGGAGTTGCCTATATAGATATGTGTATATATATATATTCTTTGCTGTATTTTCAATACTTTGTGGCAGAGTCTAGCATAGAAGAATAAAATTTTAAAACATTAGGCTGAGGTTTCAGTTCAGTTCAGTTCAATCTCTCAGTCGTGTCCGACTCTTTGCAACCCCATGAATCACAGCATGCCAGGCCTCCCTGTCCATCACCAACTCCCGAAGTTCACTCAAACTCACGTCCATCGAGTTGGTGATGCCATCCAGCCATCTCATCCTCTGTCGTCCCCTTTTACTCCTACCCCGAATCCCTCCCAGCATCAGAGTCTTTTCCAATGAGTCAACTCTTTGCATGAGGTGGCCAAAATACTGGAGTTTCAGCTTTAGCATCATTCCTTCCAAAGAACACCCAGGACTGATCTTCTTTAGAATGGACTGGTTGGATCTCCTTGCAGTCCAAGGGTACTTTAACAGAATAACAGAATACAGAGCTATATTTCCATAAACCTCTGAAATTGTAAAACATCTAGATTTTCCTTTCAATATTTTAATAGTTCAAAACTGAACATAAAAATAAAGATTTTAAATCAAAATATCAAAATGTGAAAGTACTAGAAAAAATTATAAGAACATATTGCAATAAAATCACCAATCCCCAAACCATTTAACTTATCATTGTCAGCATGGCAATCTCAGATATTCCCCCATTTCCTCTTTCCCTTTTAATTCCCAAGATATTCTGTTTTTTCTCCAGAAATTAGTGAGCTGGAATACTATCCACAGTAAGGAAAAAGAAAAAAAAGATTTCAGGCAGTGTCTTATTGTGAATATCATGTGAGACTAATTCATTACACCTTTCCTTTATATAATGCTTGTGTTTACTTCATGTCATTTCAATATTTCCAGGCTAAACCTTTATATTGTGAGTTTATTCTAATTTCTCCTTTAAAAAGATTCTCTTTTCAAATACCTTTGCAAAGCTCATAGTATCTGTAGGAAATCTCTGAAGAACTCCCTAATGTAATTAATCTTGGCAATATCATGGGAAGTATATCCTTGTTGCCTTTCCCATGAAACTCTTCTTCTAGAGAAGCAACCTGAAGGTCTCTTCTTAGCAGAAACTCTTCTAACCACTTAACAAATGCTATAGAGCTCACATTCTGAATTGATAAATCTGAGTCTGGATCTTGACTCCAACTTTCAGTAGCTATATTACCTGGGTAAAAAGTCTTAACCACTCCAAAATCCAATTCTTCATTTTTTCAAGGAGAATGATAATTGTTAACCTATTAAGCTTTATATGAGGATTGATTTTTTCATGAGAATTATTTGTAAGATGTTTAATACAGTGTCTGATACTTAGTGACTGCTGTATAAGTAGTAGTTGTACCTAATAAAACATTAAAAGGTTATATTAGCTTCAGGGGCAGAAACATTTCAGTCGATACAAATGAGAAAAAATACGCTATTAAGTTCTATAAGCTAAGACTTAGTTCTTAGGTTGAAAGCAAAATTATTTATTAAAGGTGGGCTTTTTTTTTTTTTTCCTTAGAACATGTAGCAAAACAAAGCAAAAACCTTAAGTGCATATAGGAACTCTACCTACATGTTATGCATTCAGATATTATAAACTATTCTTATTAACATAGATGGCTTCAACAACTACACTAGGAAATTTAATTCTACTTAAAATAACTTAAAAGTTATTTTACTTTGTTGATAACAAGACTGGGTATATAAAAGACATTTTATCAAACCACTCCACAGTCATATTCAGGCCTAACCTCCTAGAAAGGCTTTCCTTCTGGAATTTTAAAATCCATTCCTCATGGGACACACTCCAGACATCCACCACTATTCCTAAAGCATCTGCAAAGCCACTCTCCCTTTTCCAACTCTGAAGTTTATCTCTGGCTTTACAGAGACCATTCAATGTATAAGGCATGAAATCATTCAACTTCCTATCTCCACAACTCCTAATACTATCTCCTCTCACCCTCACTTGCATTTTTCCCCTGAAGTGAAGTGAAGTGAAGTCGCTCAGTCATATCCGAGTCTTTGTGACTCCATAGACTGTAGCCCACCAGACTCCTCTGTCCATGGAATTTTCTAGACAAGAATACTGGAGTGGGTTGCCATTTCCTTCTCAGGGGATCTTCCCGACCCAGGGATTGAACCCGGGTCTCCTGCACTGCAGGCAGACACTTTACCATCCAGTCCCACCACTTTATCTGATCCCAGTTCTTCCCATCTTTTCTGGAACTTATCCCATTTCTTATACCCAAACCAACAAAGAAGCAGACTGTCTGTCTAGGTTCCCATCTAGCTTCTGTTATGCTTCTCTCATTTTTGATAAAAGTCATGAAGGAAATGTCACCAAGAGTAATATGCATGTTGTTATATCCCTTCCTCCAAATAAGCAATCTTGGCCTCATCTCTTCTCTGAATCATCTTGTGGAGCTCACCAGTATGGGCTTTGTTGCTTGTTCCAATGATCAATACACATATTTGGTATTTCCACTACAGTTAACACTTTGTTTCCTTTCCTTGAGAATATCCCCTTATTTCCCATGATAGCATTTCTCTCTTGTTCCTATATGAATCCTCTTTCTACTAACTCCATTTGCTAGGTCTGCTTTTTTAGATACACCCTTAAAGTATGATGTTTCTAAGCATATAATTCTTAGTTTATGTTGTTTCTCACTTTTCTTTATCCACATCATCTCACCCATTCTCTTGGTTCATCTACTTCCCAAACTAAATTTTTTCTAAAGGTATGTTTCAGGGTTTTCCTAAAATCAATATCCCTATGTTCCTCCACACAGATGAAATGTACTTCAGATGTCCAATGACAGCATAACTTACTACAAAATTAAATTTTCTACCTCTTTCAAAATACTACCAGTAAAAAGTAAACCTAAAAGTACAAAAATAAATATATCACATGTACATTATATAAAAATATGTCCACAAAAATATCCAACACATTTCACTCAGTTCAGTTCAGTCACTCAGTCGTGTCTGACTCTTTGTGACCCCATGAATCACAGCAAGCCAGGCGTCCCTGGCCATAACCAACTCCCAGAGTTCACTCAGACTCACACCATCGAGTTCGTGATGCCATCCAGCCATCTCATCCTCTGTCGTCCCCTTCTCCTCCTGCCCCCAATCCCTCCTAGCATCAGAGTCTTTTCCAATGAGTCAACTCTTCGCATGAGGTGGCCAAAGTACTGGAGTTTCAGCTTTAGCATCATTCCTTCCAAAGAAATCCCAGGGCTGATCTCCTTCAGAATGGACTGGTTGGATCTCCTTGCAGTCCAAGGGACTCTCAAGAATCTTTTCCAACACCACAGTTCAAAAGCATCAATTCTTCAGTACTCAGCCTTCTTCACAGTCCAACTCTCACATCCATACATGACCACAGGAAAAACCATAGCCTTGACTAGACGGACTTTAGTCGGCAAAGTAATGTCTCTGCTTTTGAATATACTGTCTAAGTTGGTCATAACTTCTCTTCCAAGGAGTAAGCATCTTTTAATTTCATGGCTGCAATCACCATCTGCAGTGATTTTGGAGCCCAAAATAATAAAGTCTGACACTGTTTCCACTGTTTCCCCATCTATTTCCCATGAAGTGATGGGACCAGATGCCATGATCTTCATTTTCTGAATGTTGAGCTTTAAGCCAACTTTTTCACTCTCCTCTTTCAGTTTCATCAAGAGGCTTTTTAGTTCCTCTTCACTTTCTGCCATAAGGGTGATGTCATCTGCATATCTGAGGTTATTGATATTTCTCCTGGCAATCTTGATTCCAGCTTGTGTTTCTTCCAGTCCAGTGTTTCTCATGATGTACTCTGCATATAAGTTAAATAAGCAGGGTGACAATATACAGCCTTGACATACTCCTTTTCCTATTTGGAACCAGTCTGTTGTTCCAGGTCCAGTTCTAACTGTTGCTTCCTGACCTGCATACAGATTCCTCAAGAGGCAGGTTAGGTGGTCTGGTATTCCCATCTCTTTCAGAATTTTCCACAGTTTATTGTGATCCACACAGTCAAAGGCTTTGGCATAGTCAATGTTTTTCTGGAACTCTCTTGCTTTTTCCATGATCCAGCGGATGTTGGCAATTTGATCTCTGGTTCCTCTGCCTTTTCTAAAACCAGCTTGAACATCAGGGAGTTTGCGGTTCACATATTGCTGAAGCCTGGCTTGGAGAATTTTGAGCATTACTTTACTAGCATGTGAGATGAGTGCAACTGTGTGGTAGTTTGAGCATTAGCATTTGGCAAACTTTGTTAAAGGTGACAATTTGTATTTAGTAACACAAATTTGAATTCAAATGTCTCAATATCTGGATTCCCTGGTAGCTCATCCAATAAAGAATTCACCTGCAATGCAGGAGACCCCAGTTGAAATCCTGAGTCAGGAAGATCTGCTGAAGAAGAAACAGGCTACCCACTCCAGTATTCTTGGGGCTCCCTAATGATTAGCTGGTAAAGAATCTGCCAGTAATGCAGGAACCTGGGTTCAGTCTCAGGGTTGGGAAGAGCCGCTGGAGAAGGGAATGGCTACTCACTCCAGTAGGCTGGCCTGGAAAATTCCATGGACAGAGGAACTTGGCGGGCTACAGTCTATGGGGTCACAAAAAGTAGGACACGACTAGGCACACACGCATGCCTCAGGCAAAGGATAGGAATGAAAGCTTAAGTTTTTAGTTCTGATAGGGCTTTCATTTGTGAATTTCACAACACTTGAACTTCAATACACAATCACTGAGTAGATGGTTGAAACAAATTTTTATTGTTAATAATCTCTGTGCCAAAAATGCATTTTAAGTGATCCTAATGTATTAATTAGAACTGTTAGAACTGGACATGGAAGAACAGACTGGTTCCAAATAGGGAAAGAAGTACATCAAGGCTGTATATTTTCACCTTGTTTGTTTAACTTCTATGAAGAGTATATCATGAGAAATGCTGGACTGGAGGAAGCATAAGCTAGAATCAAGGTTGCCAGAAGAAAAATCAATAACTTCAGATATGCTGATGATGTCACCCTTATGGCAGAAAATGGAGAGGAAAAAAAGAGTCTCTTGATGAAAGTGAAAGAGGAGTGAAAAAGTTGGCTTAAAACTCAACATTCCGAAAACTAAGATCATGGCATCTGGTCCCATCACTTCATGCCAAATAGATGAGGAAACAATGAAAATAGTAAGAGACTTTACTTTTGGAGGCTCCAAAATTACTGCAGATGGTGACTGCAGGCATGAAGTTAAAAGACGCTTGCTCCTTGGAAGAAAAGCTATGACCAACATAGACAGCTTATTTAAAAGCAGAGATATTACTTTGCCAACAAAGGTCCATCTAGTCAAAGCTATGGTTTTTCCTGTGGTCATGTATGGATGTGAGAGTTGGACGGTAAAGAAAGCTGACCACCAAAGAATTGATGCTTTTGAAGTGAGGTGTGGGAGAAGACTCTTGAGAGTCCCTCGGAGTGCAAGGAGATCCAACCAGCCCATCCTAAAGGAGATCACTCCTGCAAATTCATTGGAAGGACTGATGCTGAAGCTGAAACTCCAATACTTTGGTCACCTGATATGAAGAACTGACTCATTTGAAAAGACCCTGATGCTGGGAAAGACTGAGGGCAGAAAGAGAAGGAAAGGACAAAGAAAGAGATGGTTGGATTGCATCACCGACTTGATGGACATGAGTTTGAGTGAACTCTGGAAGTTCGTGATGGACAAGAAAGCCTGGTGTGTTACAATCCATGGGTCACAGAGTCTGACATGACTGAGTGACTGAACTGAACTGAACATATTAATTACACTGAAGTTCAGTCATCAAGTCACTTACAGTAAAGAAAAAAAACCAAGTGCTACTTTTTTCCACTATTCAGAATGAACCACTTACTTTAGAGAGAGGTTAATGCTTGACTGAAGACAAATTTTCCCTAATAATTCATTTTTCAATCATTTAACTTGCAATTTTTTAGAACACAATTAGAATGATGGTTCTTGAAAATATTCTGATTTATATCATGCTATACTAAGCAGATTTTTAACAAAAATATTTATTTTGGGTTACTTTTCTAAGAGTTGTTTGTTTGTTTGTTTGTTTTAACCTAAACTGAATCTGAATTTTAAACACCATGACTGCTAGTGTAATGGAAGAGGAACTGCTGTCATTTATGTAGCCACAAGTGCTCTAGAGAAGAAGAAAGTAAGTTGTATTGCCTTGGACACTTCAGTATGGGATGAAGAATTAGAGCTGAGTAATTAGGAAAATAGTCAATTTTTAATACTTCTTTAGATTCCCCTTATAAGAGGGAACAACTTTATTCTGTATTCATCATCATTATACAAGAATTGGTCATGTTTTCTTTGCAGGATCTGAGAAAACAAAGTAACACAAAATTACTGAAGAACAGATATCTCTAATGTTAACACATATGCATAAATGCTTGCTTCAGCTAAGCTGTCTCAATTTGTAAAGGCATACACTTTAAACACTTGCTAAACAGCTGTTTTTTTGTTTTTAGCTTTGGAAAGGTGATTGATCAAATGAAAATGAGACAGTGGATTTAATAAGAAATTTAATAAACTACGTTTCTCTTCCATTTTTCCCTTCAATAGAGGTTCAGTTTTTGTTTCTGAGGAACAAAAAAACAGTTTTTGCTCTAGCTTTCTTAATATAGTAATTCTTAAATTAGAAATGAGAGAGAAATCTGGCTGAATACTTGCCATCTTAATGACTATCACCTGGTAATTCACCTGCTCTGGTGACTGGAGGGGTTTCTTTCTCCTTCTAAATTCATCTTTTCTAAGGCTGAAGATTCCATGTGTTGATGTGGATAAACTTTTGAGATGAAAGAAAAAGACCTGGATGCTCACACATTTATTAATTTAATGGAGATGATTAAAATGGGAAAGAAGACATCTTGGGAAAATGATTTTTTTACAACATTTTTATATACATCATTATTGATATATCCATCCCTAGCAATCAGGGTGGTAAAATTCAATGGACAGATCACTTCAATAAATTCAAAATATCTGATAATTTCTTAGTTTGCCATTTGATTCTACACATATCAAGAGGAACTGGTGTAGACCTCAATTTTCTTGACTATGAAGTAGATAACTACCAACCAAAGATTTATAGGTAAGGTTTAGAAAAAAATATTTGCTATATTTTATAATGATTGTCCTTTTCTGCCCATAATGCATATCAACATTTATTTAGCTAGTATACACAATTCATTTTTCTGTAGTCTCCATGGAGACAACAAGGGACAAAGGTCATGGCTCCACAAAGCATTTCCTCAGGTAATTGCTCAATTTTCATAGCTCACAAGCTTTACTAGTGAATAGGTTATGTCCCTTTAGGCTATCTATCATAGACATTTGCTAACTCATCCATTTCTATAAGTGACCTTAGAGAAGCTTTAAAATTGTAAGCTATCTAAACTTCTGTAGTTTCACCAATTCATATGTGAGTGGAATAGAATGGGGGCATTTCTTTAGCATGTTGTTCATATGTAAATAAAGTAATAGGCTTAATGATGAAGCCCATTTACTATTTATTCCATCAAATAGTCATCTATCTTCTACTAAATATAGTGTAGCATAAATCACACATGGATTTCTCTTAGTGGGAGATAAGTGAAGAATTTTGTTATAACAAAGAAAGTGCGGTAGAGAAATCCCCCAATTATTTTCTCATCTCTGCAAGTGCTTATTTCAACACATACACATGGTTCCTTTAAGTTTTTCTATATGGATGTGCAGGCCATAATTCTTGATATATCTTCAGAAATGTTAGTGTTCTAGGCTTTAAATGGGGTATTTGTTTATGAAGAATAAACTGTGAAAGCTTTCTCTTCAGCCCTGCATATCCCTGGACTTGTCTTACCCAAACATGTTACTAAGACAAGAAATATTCAATTTCACTTCTCAGAGTCGGGAACGTCTTTCATTGGTATGAATTAAATGCTTTACTGACAAATTATCATGAAGTAACTTAATTAAGAGAATCAATAGAATAATACATAGACGTACCTCTTTTGTTTGAAAATAAACTTGTACTTGAAAATCTTTTATGAGGAGGGCACTGGAACATTTTCTTCATTCCATGAGACTCACAACAAAATGACTAGCCTCTGGCTATGAGCCTAGCTAATGATTGTGTGTGTGTGTGTGTGTGTGTGTGTGTGTGTGTGTGTGTGTCTACCGCTGCTTACACGTAAAAATTTGTCTAGACTAAGGTAACAGTCATTTTCAATTGAGAAAGGTAAAGCCATACTCTTCAACATCAGTTAGATTGATGTGTTAACACTTGACAAGTCAAACTTGACTATTCTCTATCCAACTTAAATTAACAAAATAAACTGTACTATTATATGGTGCATGAATAAAAAAATTTTTTAACATTTGGATAAAATGCTTTCCAATAATAAATTGTGATGCACTTTGATTTAATTAGTGTAGTTAACTAGACCAGTAAATCAGATATTGTTACAGAGCTAATTATTCATTTGCATTCTTCTTCCTTCAAGTAGCTCTTTTAACTAGAGGTTTATCTACAACTGTATAGAATTTCTCTCTGAATGTAGTAATGAAAGCCATATATCTTCAAGCAAATGTTGTAAATTAAAACAAGGAAATTATAAAAATATCTTACAGTGAAAATCAGAATTCCATTTGTCTCAGAAAATATATTTATTTCTATTATGTATTCCTAAAGTTTCAGTTTACTTTCAGGATGCATGCTCTCTGACAGCACTTTCCTTTTTGTCAAATTTAAAATTTCATTCTAATTTCATTCTAAATTCTCTCCCTTGGTTTTAAAGTAAAAGAAAACTTTTTTCTCCAACAGTTGATAAATAGAAATTATATTGGTAACTCCGCACAATGTAAGAAAAGCTACCCAATTAGCATTAGCTTTCCCATGACAAGGAAGTCTGTCACCTTCAATGTCCATAACTCTGGCGAGAGAAAATCACCTACTTTCAAATTAAATTTAACCTTTCAGAGCATTAATTATTGATGTAACAATTTCCCGTCACAGTGTTGAAGAACAGTATTACTCACATGCTTTGACTTTCATGACAATGAAGAATTACAAACTGGGGGCTGAAGGAATTGAATCCTCTTGGTTGAATTGGTTTTAGGGAGTTTCTATTTTAGTTCTTTAACTACAGAGCACTGCTGCTAAGTCGCTTCAGTCCTGTCCAACTCTGTGCGACCCCATAGACGGCAGCCCCCTAGGCTCCTCTGTCCCTGGGATTCTCCAGGCAAGAATACTGGAATGGGTTGCCATTTCCTTAAAAGTCAAATGTTTTCAGCATTAGAGATTTCAAATCAAATAGTATTTTCATAAAAATTACAATACTGTGAAATGATAATGATACCTGAAATGTTAACTTGCATTTAATATATTTTTATACACAGGGTAATCAAATTAAAACGTAATAAAGTTCAAGTGTGAAGAACATATAATAGCTTTCATGAAGTAAACCATTACTCATTTTTTGGCATCCTTGTAGTTTTTTCAATTCATTTGGTTTCATATTGTCCCAGACTGGAATTACTTTAGTGAAAATAAATGAGACATAAATTGGTGTCTAAATTACACAGTTAATCTCCACTCTGAGGCCTTATCGCCAGAGATTGAATTGATTAGCTTTTGGAGGGAATCAGGCATTGGTGCACCAAATCTCCCAGGTTATTCTAACATGCAATCTGTTCTTTAAATTATTTTAAGACAGATGTCAACTTTGTTGCACTTTGGAAAGATCTGGGAAACTTTAATAAAAAAAAAAAAAAAAGAATGCTTGGGTCCTACGTCCGGACGCTCTAATTTAACTATTCTGAGCTATAGCCTGAGCATCAAAGTTTTTAAAGTTCTCCATGGGTGTAAAAGGCCGCATGCATCAATCACCAGCAAATTCTAGCACACTATTTATATTTGTGGCCCAAATGTGCTCATCTGTTTCAATTTACTATTACTACTGCATCTGGACCTTGTTATTCGATCTCTTTTGGCATCATCTCTTATAAAGCCTCATCTCTATTACGGCACTTCCCTTCTATATGACTCTTGCCTCCCAGGTAGTATTTCAATCAAAGTCTGCAGGTTCCCACCAAACATGAACAAAGACAAAATAAAATAGATAGAGGCTAGTTCTCTGTTATGAACAACCTGTGTTGCAGGCTTGGAACCACGCCAGGAAACTCCTATTGTAATTCATCTGAAGAATACTTGCTGCTGCTGCTGCTAAGTCACTTCAGTCGTGTCCGACTCTGTGTGACGCCATAGATGGCAGCCCACCAGGCTCCCCCGTCCCTGAGATTCTCCAGGCAAGAACACTGGAGTGGATTGCCATTTCCTTCTCCAATGCATAAAAGTGAAAAGTGAAAGGAAGTCCCTCAGCTGTGTTCGACTCTTCGCCACCCCATGTACTGCAGCCTACCAGGGTCCTCCGTCCATGGGATTTTCCAGGCAAGAGTACTGGAGTGGGGTGCCATCACCTTGCCTATTCTTTAATCAGTTCCTCAGCAAAACTTGACAAATATATCTATGCATCCCTGTAGATACAATCCTTAATTTCCCAGTTCTATAGCAGTAGTAGCAGCAGCAGCATAGCCTCTACTGTACTATATAAAGAAAAATACTTCTTAATTTGATAAATTGCTTTTATATTGTCCAATCTCCACAGGTGTTTCCTTCTATCCTTCATCAATTTTCTCCATCAAAACCAGCAACTACAATCAACATTCTGTTTTATTTCACAGATATGTATTTTACCAATTAGTTGGAATAAATTGTATTTGTTTTTAGTTTCCATTTCTTTAAACAATATATTACTAAGTTACTTTTAGTTTTTGTTGTTTTCAATCTTTTCTCTTCATATATCCTATAGCTAGAGTGGAGAACACTGAAATTTACTTTCACTGAAGCTTCAAAACCTAATTTCTGAAATATACTATAGAATAGGTTACTCACAATGGAACTGTAAGGGAGTCATTCAACAACTGAAATACTCATCATGTAAGCTTTGTTGGTTCATGCTGAATATAAAATTCATTGAAATACTGAATTACACAGCCCTAGATTATAGTCTGCCTCCTTCAATTTCTTTCAATAAATGTGAAATTATTGAGTCCTCTTGGAGTTCTAACAAGTTGAGGAAGTAATTCAGTCTTGATAGTGAAAAACTATTAATGAGGTAATTTTTGCTATTTTGTGAAAAATGAAAAAAATAAAGCCTTACTTCTTGATTGTGAAGAAAGATGATTCTCTATTTTTTAACTTTTTACATAAGACAATACACTGCACACTGATTGTTCAGACTTTTTATATCTTTAATTCTACCTATTAATGATTAGATAAAAAGTGGAAAAAGTGTTTGATAATTTGATAAAAGCAGTCTATTTAAAATGGTTGCTTTTCTATAAACAGTTGGATCAATAAACTGATAGCTGTATAAAACTAGTAATATGATTTTTTTCTATAAAGTTGCAATGGGTGTAATAGCTTTTTCATAGTATAACAATTAATCTCTTTCTGTGTATGAATTTTGCCAATTCTTCAAATAAATCCAATTTGCAAATTATTTGTGACTAACACAGTCAAAAATAATGTACAATAAACTACATATTATATTAGGTATATGTAGAGTACATACCATTGTATAATTGTATTTATATAATAAAATTATATACCTGTATAATAGATTTAAGGAAGGTAAAAGCACACAGATTTAGGTGGTAGTGTTCTGATAAAGGATGAACCTGTCTCTCCATTAAAAAATAGGCAGTACTCTATTATAATTCCATACAGGAAATTGATTTTCTCAACATGTTTTTATAGGCTTTTGATAAATGCTTGTATCTATAGCCACTATGTTTGCCCAGTCATTAATAAATATAATTTTGACAAATGTTGGTGGATATTTTTATTTACCTTAATGAGCATGATGCAAGTGAAACAAAGAAGATATGCATTAAAATGTCGCTTATCAGTAATGTTAGGGACTTTGGTGAACTGGATAATTTTTTCAATAATAAATTTTCATTCTTCTGTATTATTCACAATATAACAGCCAAAGTCACAACACACTTTTAAAGTTCAACTGCATTATTCGCAATTTTTCCATTGCTTTCATGAGTACAGAACAAGGTTTTTGCCAACTTCTTAAAGGGCCAGGTAGTATATGATTCAAGCTTGCTAGCCACATGACTTTTTTGTTATGACTACTCAACTCTGTTATTGAAGTACAAAAACAGCCAGCATGCCTAGGTTCCCATAACAATTATTGTATAAAAACAAGCAGCTAATCTACAGAGCTGAGTTTAGACAGTGAATAAAACAATAAATTAAGATCTGGTCTATGGAAATTGCCAACTTCAATGGTGTAAGCCCTCCCACTGTGGCCAAATTCAAGCTCCTAAAGTGACTTCACTGAAAGAGTACTTGAAAAGAGAGCCTTGGCAGCACAATGTCACATAGTATTTCAAATATACACGTACAAGATGTATAGAGCAGAGAGAAAAGTAAAGTGCCATAACATAATTAGGAAACAGTAAGTTTTTAGTATGTATTACCTTTGTTTTTACTTTATTTTTGCTATGTATATATAAAACCAGTTTATACTTATGAAAGTCCTGAAAATTTAATAATATGCTCTGTGAGACAATATAAACCAGCTCTAGAAACAATTGACTTTTATACTTTGTAATATATAATTACATATTCTATAACATGTAATATATAATTTTAAAACACATGTTTAAGTAGTCCAGTATCTATAAATGATTACAAATATTCCTTATAAATTTGTTCTTAAAAATTTTGTCAAGGTATGTATGTTTTTGAAGGTCAACTGGTAAACACAATTTTTAGCATTGTTGTTGTTCAGTCCCTAAGTTGTGTCTGACTCTTTTGAGACCCCATGGACTATAGCCTGCCAAGCTCCTCTGTCTATGGGATTTCCCAGGCAAGAATATTGGAGAGGGTTGCCATTTTCTTTTCCAGAGGATCTTCCCAACCCCAAGATCAAACCCATGTCTCCTGCATTGGCAGGAGGATTCTTTACCACTGAGCCACCTGGGAAGCCCATAATTAGCATTAATTGCACTAGTATCAGTAGATAGGGAGATCATTCTGAAGGCAAACACAAACTGGACACATGCAGAGTCAAACATTACACATTATGTGTGGACTATAATCTTTACATTCTTCCAAAGTAAAAGACAACTGTAGGGAAAGAGCACTGACCATGAATGAGTATTCTTAGGAATTCTAGTTTCAGCTTTCAAACTGACAAAAACAGTTTCATCTTTTAACACCTGCCCTATTCACAAGGTAAAGATTATAAGCCTTGACATTTGCCTTCTTCATAAGAATATCATAAGAATAAGTAACACAATATCCAGTTTTGCTTACCCATTTAGAAAAAAACACATTTTCCTAAAAACAAAGAAAAGAGACTTAAAATCCATGCAAAATTAAGACCTAGTGTTATAGTTATATTGTGGTATTGAATAGGCCTGTTGGTTTACTGGGAATACACAACAGGTACGTTAGATCCTGATCTATACTCCCAATGCTACTAACTCTATTCCAGTCTCTAACGCCATCCTATTGAGTACAACGCTATGGTGACAGTAAGCGTGGTTTGACAGAGGGTCCTGCATGCAGGTTCCATGACCTTTGACTCCTATATGCTAAACTTTGCCTTAGATAATCTTTGATGGACTGACCTTTTAGATTACCTATTGTAACTTTTGACTTTATAGTGCAAATATAAATGAGCCAACAATAGTGTGAGGTAGATAATATTCAGTCTACATATATGTGAAAATGAAAGGATCAATACAAAGCCCTTTGTTTGCTAGCTGAAGAAGAAAACCTACAATCCAATATGAGTATTTGTAAAATGATCTCCAGCTTATTTGAAAATGAATATATGAAAATATATTAGGCAAGGGATATTCAATTTTCAGAAGTACTTGATAGAGGAGACTTCACTGAGGGAAAAAAAAGGAATATTTTTAGTTTAAAATTTCTTTTTCTGCTTCTATGTTTAGGGATTTATGGGACAATTCCCTCAGTTTCAAATTCTAATAAGTTTCTTTGGAGAAAATGAAAAAAGTAAAGCAGAGACTCTGAAAGGAATTAAGAGAATTCAAGAAAAAAATGTCCATGAAACAAACTCTAACATTCTGTTTTTTGTTTTAGTTGTTAGGGACTGCTAGAAAAGCCTCACATGTCATCTGTTTTATAATAAATTTTCCATACCAGCATTGTCAACCAAGGAAAGTTTTGGAAGTAGAGTTAACAGAGTTATAACATAAAGTAATCCAGCATTAAAAGATAAAACATTGTATTGGGGAGTGGGGGGTGTACTTTCAAAAAGTCTTCTGAGAAACTTGAATAAACTCAATCTAATGTGATCAACATGATATCCTGAAGTAGATTTTTAAATTTTTCCTATTTTTGCAAGAAAACAAAGAGAATTCTGAGAAAAAGTGAACTAGATAAATCTAACTTTTAGGAAATTTGAGATGGTTTGATGACACATCTTACTTTTGTGGCCTTAGGAGAGATTTATTTTTTTATGTATTATGTATGTCTAAAATAGTAAGGCCATAGATTTATATATATTATTTAATCTACAGAGACAAAATAATGCATTTGGTACATTGTTTTTATGTCTTTATCAAATTGCCTTTATGATTTACATTGAAAATTATAATTATAACTTATCTGATGTGCAATTATTTGATGTCTTATCTAGCTAAATAGAATTCACATTGATAATGGATTCATTACAGCATACTTGCAATAGTCAAAATATCGAAGTAGCCTGCTGCTGCTGCTGTTGCTAAGTCACTTCAGTCGTGTCTGACTCTGTGCGACCCCATAGACAACAGCCCACTAGGCTCCCCTATCCCTGGGATTCTCCAGGAAAGAACACTGGAGTGGGTTGAAGTAGCCTAAGTGTCCATAAATAAGATGTGGTGTGTGTGTGTGTGTGTCTGTGTGTGTGTGTGTGTGTGTGTCTGTGTGTGTGTATATATATATATATGTTGGGATTTTATAGGTATATATCTTCAGTAAGATATTACTCAGCCAATAAAGAAATGAAATCATGCCATTTTCAATATCACAAATGGATCTAGAACGTGTAATGCAAAGTGAAAGATGCAAGACAAAGACAAATACCACATGACCTCACTTATCTAAAAGACAAAACAGTCAAAATAAAAGGCTTATAGATACAAAGAAAAAATGCCAATCCATTCTAGTATTCTTGCCTGGAAAACCCCATGGAGAGAGGAACCTGGTGGGCTACAGTACAAAGGGTTGCAAAGAGTCAGACATAACTGAACATGATCATGGATGTATACAATAGATAATGCTGCTGCTACTGCAGCTAAGTCACATCAGTAGTGTCCAACTCTGTGCGACCCCATACATGGCAGCCCACCAGGCTCTGCCATCCCTGGGATTCCCAGGCGAGAATACTGGAGTGGGTTACCATTTCCTTCTCCAATGCATGAAAGTGAAAAGTGAAAGAGAAGTCGCTCAGTCAGGTCCAATTCTTAGCGACCCATGGACTGCAGCATACCAAGCTTCTCTGTCCATGGGATTTTCCAGGCAAGAGTACTGGAGTGGGGTGCCACAGCCTTCTCTCACAATAGATAATAAGAACCTACTATTAGATAGGTGCGAAAGTAATTGCAGTTTTGCATTGCTGAATTTTGCCATTTAATATTGGAATACATTCTTAAATAGATGTGGTTATGTTATACATCATTTTAATGTGTATTTCTCGCTTTATTTTTATTTTTTGCTAATAACTTATTACTTGCTTTTTACTTTACATTTATTTTAGACTACAAAAATGATGTTAGACAAAATGCAAATTTAAGTGATTTTCTTATTTGAGTTCATAATGTGTCATAAAACATCAGAGGCAATGTGCAACATCAACAATGCATTTGACCCAGGAACTGCTAACAATTGTACAGGGCAGTGGTAGTTTAAGAAGTTTTACAAAGGAGATACAAGCCTTGAAGATGAATGTAATGGCCATCTATCAGAAGTTGACAATGACCAACTGAGAGCAATCACTGAAGCCAATCCTCTTACAACTACTTGCTGCTGCTGCTGCTAAGTTGCATCAGTTGTGTTCAACTCTGTGCGACCCCATAGATGGCAGCCCACCAGGCTCCTCTCTCCCTGGGATTCTCCAGGCAAGACTACTCGAGTGGGTTGCCATTTCCTTCTCCAATGCATGGAAGTGAAAAGAAAAAGTGAAGTTGCTCAGTTGTGTCCAGCTCTTCACGACCCCATGGACTGTAGCCTACCAGGCTCCTCCGTCCATGGGATTTTCCAGGCAAGAGTATTTACAACTACATGAGAAATTGTCAAAGAACTCAACATCAACCATTCTGTGATCATTTGGCATATAGAACGTGTTATGCAAAGTGAAAGATGCAAGACAAAGACAAATACCACATGACCTCACTTATCTAAAAGACAAAACAGTCAAAATAAAAGGCTTATAGATACAAAGAAAAAAATGCCAATCTATTCTAGTATTCTTGCCTGTAAAATCCCATGGAAAGAGGAACCTGGTGGGCTACAGTCCAAAGGGTCGCAAAGAGTCAGACATAACTGAACATGACCATGGATGTATACAATAGATAATGCTGCTGCTACTGCAGCTAAGTTGCTTCAGAAGCAACCGGGGAAGGTGAAAAAATAAATGGGTTCCTCATAAGCTGACTGAAAATTAAAAAATAAAATAAAAAATAAATTATTGTTTTGAAGTGTTATCTTCTCTTATTCTTATTCTATGGATTCTAATACAACATGAACCATTTCTTGATTGGATTGTGATGTGTGAAAAATAAGTGATTTTATAACAAGTGACAGCCAGCTCAGTGGTTGGACCAAGAAGAAGATCCATAGCACTTCCCAAAACCATACTTACACAAACACACACAAAGCTCATGACTACTGTTTGGTGGTCTGCTGCTGGTCTGATCCACTATAGCTTTATGATCCTGGTGAAACCACTATATCTGAGAAGTATGCTCAGTAAATTGATGAGATGCACTGAAAACTGCAATGCCTGCAGCCACTATTGTTCAACAGAAAGTGTCTAATTCATCTCCATGAGAACACCCAATTGCACTTTGTACAACCAACACTTCAAACATAGAACAAATTGGGCTATGAAGTTTTGCCTTATCTACCATATTCACCTGACCTTTTGCCAACTGACTACCACTTCTTCAAGTATCTGGAAATCTTTTTGCAGGGAAAATATGTCTACAACCAACAGGAAGCAGAAAATGTTTTCCAAAATTTGCTGAATCCTGAAGTGTGGATTTTTATGCTACAGGAATAAACAAACTTATTTTGCATTGACAAAAATCTGCTGATTGTAATGGTTCCTATTCTGATTAATAAAGATATGTTTGAGCCTAGTTCTAGTGATTTAAAATTCATTGTCTGAAATTGCAATTACATTTGCACCAACCTAATATAGCACAGAAAATTCTATTCAATACTCTGTAATGACATATATGGGAATATAATCTAAAAATAAGCAGATATATGTGTATGTATAACTGATTCTCTTTAATGTACATCAGAAACTAATACAACATTGTATATCAACTATTCTAATAAAATTTAATCTTAGAAAAGAAGTTCTACTTTTTTAAAAAAAGAATGCTTATAGTTGTCAATAGTATTCATCCTGTTTTTCAATGCCCATAGTTGTTACAGTCTGTGTTCAACTGACTGAAGATGAATACTATTGATGAATAGTATTGTGGAGGAATTCTATTGAGAGTCATTTTGTCTATATTTCTTCCTTCTGACTGAAGTCAATTAAAAGTTAATGAGTGTGTAATAGTAACATATATAATCCAACCAAATAACTTCAAATGATATTTATTGTATAATAGTATCTACAGTGAGGACATTTTATATTTATTACTAACTTAAATCCCACATACTCCAATTTTGGGGACACACTTAATTGTTCCTTGTGTGTTTGCTCTTTGCATATTCTCAGTGGAGTGAGTAAACAGGTGCTCTCAGTGTTGCAAAGGAAAAAAAAATATTTGAATAAAACAAGAAAAAAATTATATAATAGTGACATTATTTTTGTATATGAGTGAATAACTTCAGTAGGAAGACATTAGTTACCTTCCCATTATATTTATATAGTTTTTAAAAGCCTTTTAAAATTAACTTCAAAAGAAGTCTGAGGTTGTTAAATAAACACCAATAAAATTAGGTTTATGCAGTAGAAACAACAAGCAGAATCATTCCTAATAGGGTAAGAGAGTCAGCATTCTAGAAAAACTTATTCATCTTCTTGGACCCAGGGGATGTTCAGGTAATTGGAAAAAAAAAACAAAAACACAATAATACAGGGTTTCTAATGGCTCAGCAATGCTGTATACACAAAAATATAGAAACTCTAGTTAAATAATTATGGTACACTGCTGAGTGAGCATAAATGTAATGGCAAGGCTTCACAACTTCAAAAAGTATTTGTTATTTTTTATGCAAAATGAAGAAAAATTTATATATAGTTTAGGAATTATAATTCACCATTTATTTATTTGCCTGTCATAAAAATCAAGCTAATCAATTTAACTTCTGATAATATAACCTATTTTCCATATTGTTACATAATCTTTTTTCTATAGTTCATTTTAATATGAGTTATATTAATTGAAATACATGTGATTACTCACAAGTGATCCTTTGATAGTTTTGGGGACAATCTCCAGCATAAAAGCAAGCTTATTCTTGGGTGGTTGTTTTTAACCATTCTGAGTATTTTCACTCCAAATGCTTTTTTAACGAAATTTTGAAAAAAAAAAAAAAAAAACTTACTAGTGCCTAATTAAAGATGAGGCAAAAATTAGAAAATTTTTAGAGTAATGCCTATACAAACAATAGAGGACCAGGAGGATTAAGAAATGAAACCATGAAAAGAGAAGGTACAAACAACATGAAAGCAGACAAGAAATGACAAAATATTTAGGAAAGGGCCATGTTTATAGGCTATGAAGCAGCAGCAACAGCATTAAAGTAAATGAATTCAGAGATAAACATACAGAGAAATTACGTTTAATATTACTCTATGGGTTAGGACTTCAGGGAAGGAAGGTGGTCACAACAAGCAAAGTTTAGAAAGGTTTAAAACAGAACAGAGTACAGAGAACTGAACATGTGCAAATTAATGGTGAGCTTATGGAGGGTGCTTTGTGCTTCCCTGGTGGCTCAAAGGGTAAAGAATTGGCCTGCAATGCCAGAGACTAGGGTTCAATCCCTAGGTCCTTCTCCAGGGACTGACAACCCACTCTAGCTTTCTTGCTTGGAGAATTCCATGGACAGAGGAGTCTGGCAGGCTACAGTTCATGGGGATGCAAAGAGTTGGACACAACTGAGTGCCTAAGATTTCACGTTTGGGTACAAGAGCATACAACTCAGTGACTTTCAGAGAAAAAATATTGGCACTGTTGGGAGAATCTTAGAGATGATGATTGTAGACAAGTGGAGACTTGAAAGAACAGTTTCAGGCAGACTGATTGTGACAACTATAGGCATTGAAAAACAGTATCTACCAAAGTGAGAAAGATTGGGAAAGTATCTGCTCTTCAGAAAGCTTTTATCTTTTTTGACACTCAGTGGTAAAAGGAAAATCAGTTTAGTTCAGTTGCTCAGTCGTGTCCGACTCTTTGTGACCCCATGAATCGCAACACACCAGGCCTCCCTGTCCATCACCAGCTCCTGGAGTTCACTCAGACTCACATCCATCGAGTCAGTGATGCCATCCAGCCATCTCATCCTCTGTCGTTCCCTTCTCCTCCTGCCCACAGTCCCTCCCAACATCAGAGTCTTTTCCAGTGAGTCAACACTTTGCATGAGGTGGCCAAAGTATTGGAGTTTCAGCCTCAGCATCAGTCCTTCCAATGAACACCCAGGACTGATCTTCTTTAGGATGGACTGGTTGGATCTCCTTGAAGTCCAAGGGACTCTCAAGAGTCTTCTCCAACATCACAGTTCAAAAGCATCAATTCTTCGGCACTCAGCTTTCTTCACAGTCCTACTCTCATATACATACAAGACTACTGGAAAAAAACAATAGCCTTGACTAGACAGGCCTTTGTTGGCAAAGTAATATCTCTGCTTTTCAATATGCTATCTAGGTTGGTCATAACTTTCCTTCCAAGGACTAAGTGTCTTTTAATTTCATGGTTGTAATCACCATTTGCAGTGATTTTGGAGACCAAAAAAAAATAAAATCTTACACTGTTTCCGCTGTTTCCCCATCTATTTCCCATGAAGTGATTGGACCAGATGCCATGATCTTAGTTTTCTGAATGTTGAGCTTTAAGCCAACTTTTTTGCTTTCCTCTTTCACTTTCCTCTTCACTTTCTGCCATAAGGGTGGTGTCATTTGCATATCTGAGGTGATTGATATTTCTCCCGGCAATCTTGATTTCAGCTTGTGTTTCCTCCAGCCCAGCGTTTCTCATCATGTACTCTGCATATAAATTAAATAAGCTGGGTGACAATATATAGCCTTGAGGTACTCACTTTCCTATTTGGAACCAGTCTGTTGTTCCATGTCCAGTTCTAACTGGTGCTTCCTGACCTGCATACAGATTTCTCAAGAGGCCAGTCAGGTGGTCTCATATTTCCATCTCTTCCAGAATTTTCCACAGTTTATTGTGATCCACACAGTCAAAAGCTTTGGCATAGTCAATAAAGCAGAAATAGATGTTTTTCTGGAACTCTCTTGCTTTTTCGATGATCCAGTAGATTTTGGCAATTTGATCTCTGGTTCCTCTGCCTTTTCTAAAACCAGCTTGAACACCTGGAATTTCACAGTTCACATATTGCTGAAGCCTGGCTTGGAGAATTTTGATATATAATAATAAAATATTACAAAATCATCTTAATTTATCACAACTTTATTCTGAGAAGTAGAAAGATGAATCTTCTTAGAGTTGTCAATAAGGCAAGTAGGTGTGTTTGAAATATTACTAGGAATAGCAGAATACAAGGAGCTAAATTAATGCTTCTTTATATATGCATCTATATATATACACACAAGTGCTCAGACATACACACACATGTCTATACATAGGTATTCTCATTTGAACTATAGCTGAAAGTCCTCAGTCATTTTACTTGTTGAAATGTTTAATCATAAATTTCAAAGGTGATACTTTTCAGAGAAAACATATTTACCTAAGATACTGGTTCTTGTTCTGAGGTCACTTAATTAAAGATTTCTACTTGTGAAAGCTTAATTAATATGATAGTCTATAATATCCATTTTATATATCAAATTGTACTGCCTGTCTCAGAGTTTTGTTTTAAGTAGTCTCAAAAAATTAAGGTCTACATTCAAAGTTGCCTTTTTACTTCAAAGTAGAATTGGTATATAAACTTATAGTAACCTTTCTTAACCATCCATTTTAAGGAAGCCTTCAAAAGTGATGACAGCTCATACTGCTTTTTATATTTACTGGATATAAAGTTGGAGCCTACGTTAAATGCATTTAATGGCATTAATGCATGCATAGCATTTTTCCATGTGTCATATATAATTTTTCTGCAGTGGATGATATATGTAGCAACTAAAAATATAAACCACCTGTTGTTCAGATTTTCACTGCTGAGTGTCTGCATTGTTTAGCTTTTTCTACAGTGTGCTGTGTGTGTCAATATTGATTTCAGAAAAAGTAATAAAGGATCCTGTCAAAATAAAATTAAAACCTAAGGCAATCTACGTTGCTGAAGGGGGTCAGCTTTAATAACCATCACCATCTTACCAGAACCGCTGTGAAATTTCATTAACACTGTACTCCAGTCACATATCAGCTAGGTTTACAATTACTACTTGATTATATGTCTGTATAGATCGTTAAGCACAAGTCTCCTTTTTGTGCCCTGTATCATTTGGTGCATGGGGATTCTTTTCAATTCAGTAGAAACTCTATTCAAGGAAAGAAAAGGATAATAAGAAAAAGGTTGGTATTGAAACTTTTCCTCAACTTGGCACAAAAATACTGAATGCATTTCAATTTCAGAACATTTGGCATTTTAATCTATTCACCCTTGTGTCAGATATCCATTTGAGATCAAAACAGAGTGACAGATAGTATATGGAAATGGCAACCTACTCCAGTATTCTTGCCTGGAAAATCCCATGGACAGAGGAGCCTGGCGGGCTACAGTTCATGGGTTTACAAAGAGTCAGACATGACTGAGCGACTGAGCACATATGGAAACGTGGAAAAAAAAAAAAAAAGAAACAAATAGGACTTTGGAAGACTCAGGGCCATGTACCAGAAAGATCATGGAACTGCCTTTTTTCTTAGCTCATAGATGAACATTATCAATTTCACCTATTATTTATCAATACATGTTGATCTTCCCAATGAATTAGAAAATAAATCTGAATGGGCACTTGAAATGGTGATAAATATAAACCTATCTTTCCTCTTTCAATAGGTTGATGTTTCTATATACAATTGACCCTTGAAAAACTCAGAGATTTGAGGTGCTGAACCTCCCCAAAGTCATAAATCTATGCATAACTTACAGTAAGTGTTCTACATCAGAGTTTTCTGTACATCTATAGATTGTAGTACTGCACTATTTGCTATTGGGGATAAAAAAAAAAAAACCCACATAGAAGCAGACTCATATAGTTATGTTATTCAAGGGCTGACAGACTGGAGATTTTAATGTTAAATTTTAAGTGATATTGGCATATAAGTTGTTTTATGCTTCAGTAACAGATTTTATTTTGGGGGGGCTCTAAAATCACTGCAGATGGTGACTGCAGCCATGAAATTAAAAGATGCTTACTCCTTGGAAGGAAAGTTATGACCAACCTAGATAGCATATTGAAAAGCAGAGACATTACTTTGCCAACAAAGGTCCATCTAGTCAAAGCTATGGTTTTTCCAGTAGTCATGTATGGATGTGAGAATTGGACTGTGAAGAAAGCTGAGCGCTGAAGAATTGATACTTTTGAACTGTTGTGTTGAAGAAGACTCTTGAGAGTCCCTTGGACTGCAAGGAGATCCAACCAGTCCATTCTGAAGGAGAACAGCCCTGGGTGTTTTTGGAAGGAATGATGCTAAAGCTGAAACTCCAATACTTTGGCCACCTCATGCAAAGAGTTGACTCATTGGAAAAGACTCTGATGCTGGGAGGGATTGGGGGCAGGAGGAAAAGGGGATGACAGAGGATGAGATGGCTGGATGGCATCACCGACTCAATGGACATGAGTCTGAGTGAACTCCGGGAGTTGGTGATGGACAGGGAGGCCTGGCATGCTGCGATTCATGGGGTCACAAAGAGTAGGACACAACTGAGCAACTGAACTGAACTGAACTGAAGTAATATTGTCTTGCATGGTGTCCAAAACAGGCCTACTCAACACTGAATGCTTTTCTGTAACAAATAATATATTGACATGAGACTCTGATATATTTACACAGTTCTGTATTTGAAAGGCAAGCCATAAATTATCTTATAAAATATGTAGTTCACGGTTCCATGGGCCACAGGAACTTTGAGATGTAAATTTAAAAGTAACAGTTTATATTTGTCAGTCACCAAGGTCTGTCACTCACAGGCTTTGGTTACAAACCAGTGTTGAGGCAATCCTGATCAATGGGCAGTAGAAGGCCATAGCTACCAATAAGCCATTTCTAGGAGATCATGTAGCAATAAGCCCACTATCTAGTGTCCATGAGATCTCACAAAACCTGAGGAAAAATATTTCTCATTAATCCTGTCTTAAATCTCATTCAATTGTCTATTTACACTCTAGTTTTTCTTCATGTCTGGGATCTTGCATGGAATCCTCGTGTTTACGGTTAACTCCCTTCTCAGCTCTGATCTGATAGGTTGAGCCCTGATCCTATTTAACCTCTTTTCCTTCAGTTGAAAGTCAGTTACAAGCATTTAAATCATCTTCCTTTGTTCCTAAACTATTCGCCTCCATCTGCCTTGTAATCACTACTGATGCTACTTAAAGATTATTACTTTAGTATAGTGACTGAAAGCTCTAGATTCTAAGTAAATTGATCAGTTTCAAATATAGGCTCTACTGTTAATACAGATATGTATATTTCTTTGATCCTGTTTTCTAAACTATTTTACTAAAAAACGTATAATAAAAGTTCTACCTCATGGGAATATTGCAATAATTGGAGCAAATATTTCTAAACAGAATATCATATATGTGTAGTAAATATTTAATAATTTAAAGAAATATTAACTATGTTCTCTTATCTAATCGAGGACTTCTCTGGTGGCTCAGACAGTAAAGTGTCTGTCTACAATGCAGGAGACCTGGGTTTGATCCCTGGGTCGGGAAGATCCCCTGGAGAAGGAAATGGCAATCCACTCCAGTACTATTGCCTGGAAAATTCCATGGACAGAGGAGCCTGGTAGGCTACGGTCCATGGGATCGCAAAGAGTCGGACACAACTGAGCGACTTCACTTCACTTCACTTATCTAATCAGACATGTAGACCATTAGGACTATTCCAGACTAATATAGAAGTTGAATTCCTCCTTTAATATTGCAAAGTAAATGACCAAACCCTCTTTAAGGACCAACCAGTCCTACCGGTAGACCAAACTATCTTTGTCCATTAGAGCTGACAGTGACAACAATTATGGTATTTCCCTTTCTCTAAGTGCTTTGCCTGCTTCGTACATTTTTGTGGTGGCTCCACTTGGGAAATGTCTTTTCCATGGCTCAGGATCTGCGATCAGCAAGGGTTTCCCTATGTCACCCAGTTCAGTTCAGTTGAGTTCAGTCATTCAGCCAACTCTTTGCAACCCCATGAATCGCAGCAAGCCAGGCCTCCCTGTCCATCACCAACTCCCGGAGTTCACTCAGACTCACGTCCATTGACTCAGTGATGCCATCCAGCCATGTCATCCTCTGTCATCCCCTTCTCCTCCTACCCTCAATCCCTCCCAGCATCAGAGTCTTTTCCAGTGAATCAACTCTTCACATGAGGTGGCCAAAGCAAAGGAGTTTCAGCTTTAGCATCATTCCTTCCAAAGAAATCCCAGGGCTGATCTCCTTCAGAATGGACTAGTTGGAGGCAGATTCATGTTGAAGTATGGCAAAACCAATACAATATTGTAAAGTAAAAAAAATAATAATAATTAATAAATAGCAAAAAAGAAACAAAATAAAATTAAAAAAATAAAATAAAAAGTGAAATAAATGGGGGGAAAAAAGTCTTCTCCAACACCACAGTTCAAAAGCATCAATTCTTCAGTGCTCAACTTTCTTCATAGTCCTACTCTCACATCCATACATGACCACTGGAAAAAACAGAGCCTTGACTAGACGGACCTTTGTTGGCAAAGTAATGTCTCTGCTTTTAAATATGCTATCTAGGTTGGTCATAACTTTTCTTCCAAGGAGTAAGCGTCTTTTAATTTCATGGCTGCAGTCACCATCTGCAGTGATTTTGGAGCCGAAAAAAATAAAGTCTGACACTGTTTCCACTTTTCCCCATCTATTTCCCATGAAGTGATGGGACCAGATGCCACAATCTTAGTTTTCTGAATGTTGAGCCTTAAGCCAACTTTTTCTTTTTCATTTTCCTCCTTCACTTTCATCAAGAAACTTTTTAGTTCCTCTTCACTTTCTGCCATCAGGGTGGTATCCTCTGCATATCTGAGGTCATTGATATTTCTCCCAGCAATCTTGATTCCAGCTTGTGCTTCTTCCAGCCCAGTATTTCTCATGATGTACTCTGCATAGAAGTTAAATAAGCAAGGTGACAATATACAGCCTTGATGTACTCCTTTTCCTATTTGGAACCAGTCTGTTGTTCCATGACCAGTTCTAACTGTTGCTTTCTGACCTGCATATAGGTTTCTCAAGAGGCAGATCAGGTGGTCTGGTATTCCCATCTCTTTCAGAATTTTCCATAGCTGCCTTTTTAATATGGAGACACAGTTGCAGATGGAGGTATAAATACTCACGTTTTACTTCACCCAGCCACCAATACTATGTACAACAGAGCTTAAGATAAATACAAATCTCCCAGTTATTAAAATTATTGCATTAAGTCCACTAAAGGATGAATTTATCTTTAAAGTTTTGAGATCAATTTCTCTTCAACAAGCAGCCTACTAGATAGTGGGCTGGTTTATATTTGAATAGTATCATTTGGTGTCATACATATGTTTGGACCCTTATTCTGGCCTTCTCTAATAGAAGGTGGCCATTGCCCAAGTCACTCAGTCATGTCTGACTCTTTGCGACCCCATGGACTGTAGCCTGCCAAGTTCCTCTATCCATGGAATTCTCCAGGCAAGAATACCAAAGTGGAAAACCATTCCCCTCTCCCAGCCGATATGAAAAGTTGATTCATCAGTAAAGACCCTGATGCTGGGAATGACTGAGGGCATGAGGAGAGGAGGGAGACAGAGAATGAGATGGTTAGATGGCATCAACAACTCAGTGAACATGAGTTTGAGCAAACTCTGAGAGACATTGAAGGACAGAGAAGCCTGGCATGCTGCAGTCCATAGGGTAGCAAAGAATGGGGCAAGACTTAGTGACTAAACAACATCAACAAATGCCAAAGTCAGGGGCTTCTCTGGTGACTCAGTGGTAAAGAATCCACCTGCCAATGTAAGAGACACAGGTTTGATCCCTAGGTCAAGAAGATCCCCTGAAGAAGGAAATGGCAACCCACTCCAGTATTCTTGGGCTTTCCTGGTGACTCAGACAGTAAAGAATCCACGTGCAAAATGGGAGACCTGGGTTCCACCCCTGGGTTGTGAAGATTCCCTGGAGAAATGAATGGCTACCCACTCTAGTATTCTTGCCTGGAGAATTCCATGGACAGAGGAGTCTGACAGGCTGCAATCCATGGGGTAGCAAAGAGTCAGACATGATAGAATGACTTTCACTTTTCACCTAGGAATACACTGGATCTTCATAACATTTGAACTTTTGGAATAAAATCTTCATTGCCCCTACATATATTACCTGGCTCTCTTTCTGGCTCAAAATAAGAAATGTTACTTCTTCATAAGAAATTGAAAGTGTGAAAATATACTGTGTGTGATAAAATCCTGGATCCGTTATTTATTAGTTGGGTCAATTTGGGTGAACTGCTTAGCTTCTCTGAGCCTCAAACACCAGATCAACAAAGCAGGGATAAAACGTGTTAGTGATAATATAACATAATTTCCTAATTTACTTGATCCAAAGCCTGAAATATAGAAAGTAATCAATAAGTGCAAGATAATAATAATCATAATGATAATATGATTATTACTATTCCTAACTGTGGCTTCACACTGACAGAGCGTGGCCCGCTGGAGAAAGGAATAGCAAGCCACTTCAGTATTCTTGCCTTGAGAACCCCATGAACAGTATGAAAAGGCAAAATGATAGAATACCAAAGGAGGAACTCCCCAGGTCATTAGGTGCCCAATATGCTACTGGCGATCAGTGGAGAAATGACTCCAGAAAGAATGAAGGGATAGAGCCAAAGCAAAAACAATACCTAGCTGTGGATGTGACTGGTGATAGAAGCATGATCCGATGCTATAAAGAGCAATATTGCATAGGAACCTGGAATGTCAGGTCCATAAATCAAGGCAAATTAGAAGTGGTCAAACAAGAGATGGCAAGAGTGAATGTTGACATTCTAGGAATCAGCGAACTAAAATGGACTGGAATGGGGGAATTTAACTCAGATGACCATTATATCTACTACTGCAGGCAGGAATCCCTCAGAAGAAATGGAGTAGCCATCATGGGCAAAAAAAGAGTCCGAAATACAGTACTTGGATGTAATCTCAAAAATGACAGAATGATCTCTGTTCGTCTTCAAGGCAAACCATACAATATCACAGTTATCCAAGTCTATGCCCCAACCAGTAATGCTGAAGAAGCTGAAGTTCAATGGTTTTATGAAGACCTACAAGACCTTTTAGAACTAACACCCAAAAAAGATGTCCTTTTCATTATAGGGGATTGGAATGCAAAAGTAGGAAGTCAAGAAACACCTGGAGTAACAGGCAAATGTGGCCTTGGAATGTTGAATGAAGCAGGGCAAAGACTAATAGAGTTTTGCCAAGAGAATGCACTGGTCATAGCAAACACCCTCTTCGAACAACACAAGAGAAGACTCTACACATGGACATCACCAGATGGTCAACACCGAAATCAGATTGATTATATTCTTTGAAGCCAAAGATGGAGAAGCTCTATACAGTCAACAAAAACAAGACCAGAAGCTGACTGTGGCTCAGATCATGAACTCCTTATTGCCAAATTCAAACTTAAATTGAAGAAAGTAGGGAAAACCGCCAGACCATTCAGGTATGACCTAAAGCAAATCTCTTATGATTGTACAGTGGAAGTGAGAAATAGATTTAAGCATCTAAATCTGATAGATAGAGTGCCTGATGAACTATGGAATGAGGTTCGTGACATTGTACAGGAGACAGGGATCAAGGCCATCTGCATGGAAAAAAAATGCAAAAAAGCAAAATGGCTGTCTGGGGAGGCCTTACAAATAGCTGTGAAAAGATGAGAGGTGAAAAGCAAATGAGAAAAGGAAAGATATAAGAATCTGAATGCAGAATTCCAAAGAATAGCAAGAAGAGATAAGAAAGCCTTCTTCAGTGATCAATGCAAAGAAATAGAGGAAAACAACAGATTGGGAAAGACTAGAGATCTCCTCAAGAAAATTAGAGATATCAAGGGAAAATTTCATGCAAAGATGGGCTCGATGAAGGACAGAAATGGTATGGACCTAACATAACCAGAAGATATTAAGAAGAGGTGGCAAAAATACACAGAAGAACTGTACAAAAAAGATCTTCATGACCCAGATAATCATGATGATGTGATCACTAATCTAGAGCCCGACATCTTGGAATGTGAAGTCAAGTGGGCTTTAGAAAGCATCACTATGAACAAAGCTAGTGGAGGTGATGGAATTCCAGTTGAGCTGTTTCAAATCCTGAAAGATGATGCTGTGAAAGTGCTGCACTCAATATGCCAGCAAATTTGGAAAACTCAGCAGTGGCCACAGGACTGGAAAATGTTAGTTTTCATTCCAATCCCAAAGAAAAGCAATGCCAAAGAATGCTCAAACTACCACACAATTGTACTCATCTTACATGCTAGGAAAGTAATGCTGAAAATTCTCCAAGCCAGGCTTCAGCAATAGGTGAACCGTATACTCCCTGATGTTCAAGCCGGTTTTAGAAAAGGCAGAGGAACCAGAGATCAAATTGCCAACATCCGCTGGATCATGGTAAAGCAAGAAAGTTCCAGAAAAACATCTATTTCTGCTTTATTGACTATGCCAAAGCCTTTGACTGTGTGGATCACAAGAAACTGTGGAAAATTCTGAAAGCTATCAGAATACCAGACCACCTGACCTGCCTCTTGAGAAATCCGTATGCAGGTCAGGAAGCAACAGTTAGAACTGGACATGGAACAACAGACTGGATCCAAATAGGAAAAAGGAGTACGTCAAGGCTGTATATTGTCATCCTGCTTATTTAACTTCTATGCAGAATACATCATGAGAAACGCTGGGCTGGAAGAAACACAAGCTGGAATCAAGATTGCTGGGAGAAATATCAATAAGCTATGAAATGCAGATGACACTACCCTTATGGCAGAAAGTGAAGAGGAGCTAAAAAGCCTCTTGATGAAAGTGAAAGAGGAAAACAAAAAAGTTGGCTTAAAGCTCAACATTCAGAAAACTAAGATCATGGCTTCTGGTCCATCACTTCATGGGAATAGATGGGGAAACAGGGGAAACAGTGTCAGACTTTATTTTTTGGGCTCCAGAATCACTGCAGATGGTGACTGCAGCCATGAAATTAAAAGACATTTACTCCTTGGAAGAAGAGTTATGACCAACCTGGATTGTATGTTCAAAAGCAGAGACATTACTTTGCCGACTAAGGTCCATCTAGTTAAGGCTCTGGTTTTTCCAGTGGTCATGTATGGATGTGAGGGTTGGACTGTGAAGAAGGCTGAGTGCCAAGGAATTGATGCATTTGAACTGTGGCTTTGGAGAAGACTCTCGAGAGCCCCTTGGACTGCAAGGAGATCCAACCAGTCCATTCTGAAGGAGATCAACCCTGGGATTTCTTTGAAAGGACTGATGCTAAAGCTGAAACTCCAGTACTTTGGCCACCTTATGCAAAGAGTTGACTCATTATAAAAGACTCTGATGCTGGGAGGCATTGGGGGCAGGAGGAGAAGCGGACCAACCTAGACAGCATATTGAAAAGCAGAGGCGTTACTTTTCCAACAAAGATCCGTCTAGTTAAGCCTATGGTTTTTCCAGTGGACACGTATGGATGTGAGAGATGGACTGTGAAGAAAGCTGAGCCCTGAAGAATTGATGCATTTGAACTGTGATGTTGGAGAAGACTCTTGAGAGTCCCTTGGACTGCAAGGAGATACAACCAGTCCATTCTAAATGAGATCAGCCCTGGGTGTTCTTTGGAAGGAATGATGCTGAAGCTGAAACTCCAGTACTTTGGCCACCTCATGTGAAGAACTGACTCATTGGAAAAGACTCTGATGCTGGGAGGGATTGGGGGCAGGAGGAGAAGGGGATGACAGAGGATGAGATGGCTGGATGGCATCACCAACTCGATGTACGTGAGTCTGAGTGAACTCCGGGAGATGGTGATGAACAGGGAGGCCTGGCGTGCTGCGATTCATGGGGTCGCAAAGAGTTGGACATGACTGAGCGACTGAACTGAACTGAACTGAACTGTGGCTTCATTTAGGATATGTCCAAAGCAACTTGATTGATGATTACTAAGCAAAATCCCACACTGAAATTTAATACCCTAGACTTTTCTTATTTTCTCATATAAAGAAAATAAGTGTTGTTGGTGTACTATCTTCAGTTTTATTTCCCATCCACTTTTCAACACAAATATCCTGTCTTCCTCTTCTAAATCGCTCCACATCACCAAATAATTCATTCAGTCTTGATACCATTAGAGATAACTTTACTCTGTTTAGACTTGCTTTTAACTTGAGACTGAGTCTCATCCTTGAAATAAATGGGTGAGTTCACTCTGAAATGTGGGATTGATTGATGCCTCTGGTTTTAAGACTGCACAGCATTATGAATAAAATAGTTTTCTTTTTAGCATCTCATCTGTCATCCCCTTCTCCCCTTGCCCCCAATCCCTCCCAGCATCAGAGTCTTTTCCAATGAGTCAGTTCTTCACATGAGGTGGCCAAAGTACTAGAGTTTCAGCTTCAGCATCATTCCTTCCAAAGAACACCCAGGGCTGATCTCATTTAGAATGGACTGGTTGGATCTCCTTGCAGTCCAAGGGACTCTCAAGAGTCTTCTCCAACATCACAGTTCAAACGCATCAATTCTTCAGGGCTCAGCTTTCTTCACAGTCCATCTCTCACATCCATACATGTCCACTGGAAAAACCATAGCCTTAACTAGACGGATCTTTGTTGGAAAAGTAACACCTCTGCTTTTCAATATGCTGTCTAGGTTGGTCATAAATTTCCTTCCAAGGAGTAAGCATCTTTTAATTTCATGGCTGCAATCACCATCTGCAGTCTAGCACGTCAGAAATATTTATTGGGAAAATTGAATATTTACATCATTTATTTAATATGTATATTAATATTGAGTAATTTTATTGTGTTTGACTCTAAAGTATAATGATAGTTGAGTATTGTGAAATGAGAACTCAAAAGACTTGAACACATTATATTTTAAATAGTAGGCTCTTAACTCTTACAGATCTTTGTAGTTCAACTGATTACTACATGCTGACCATTCATGATGCTCATTCTGAGTCATTAAAGTTTAAGAGAAAAAAATCCATTGCTTTTCATTACTTTAGATAAGCTAGTACTTTTCTTAAAGTAGATGGACAATGGCTAAGGCTGATGCTTCTTGTTTTAAGACAGTGCAGCATTATGAATAAGATAGGTCCCTGTTTAACATCTCCACTACCAAGTCAGAGCTTTGTCACAAATCTCTGTCACTGTATCAGTATTGGCAGTTCACTATGTTGTGGAGACTCTGAGTCAGCAGATATGTTCCCAAATGTACTCATTCTTATTACAGAAGAAATAGCTGAAGGAGACTCTTGATTGCAAATGGTTCTAGTGTACTAAGAATGAATGTCATCACTAGTGAGCACATTTTATTGAAAACAGCAATTACATTGAATGAGGCATTCGTTTTAAGAAAGTTCAAGTCATATATTATTTTTTAGTAAAGACATTTTAGAAGTCAAATAAAAAGAAATCTATAAAAATGACTCATTTCTGTTTTTGATTTATAAAGTCATGCATTTCTGAAAGACCCCCTGCTGCTGCTGCTGCTGCTAAGTGCCTTCAGTCGTGTCCAGCTGTATGCGACCCCATAGATGGCAGCCCACCAGGCTCTGCCATCCCTGGGATTCTCCAGGCAAGAATACTGGAGTGGGTTGCCATTCCCTTCTCCAATGCATGAAAGTGAAAAGAGAAAGTGAAGTCGCTCAGTTGTGTCTGGCTCTTCACAACCCCATGGACTGTAGCCTACCAGGCTCCTCCATCCATGGGATTTTCCACGCAAGAGTACTGGAGTGGGTTGTCATTGCCTTCTCCCGAAAGACCCCCTAAAATTAGTTTAATCCTTTACTTCAGATAGATTAAGAAATACTCTTATTGTTCTCAAATTCTTTATCTTAGACTCAGTCACTTCAATTAAGTAGTATTTATTACATTCCGACTAACAGACACAACTGAGTGACTAACACACACTACACTATGAAAAAAAAATTGTAATCCATTATAGAGGTAATACAATGAAGTATAAAATAAAATATTGGGTTTTCAGACTTCACAATAGTGGAAAAATATATAAACATAAAAAATAAGTAAAATGAAATAAGTGATTACGTGCTTAATCATTGGAAAAGTTATAGGTATGAAGAGGGATTCGATGTGAAGTAAAGAAAAACTTCAATAATGGAGTGAAAGCTGAGATAAAAAGAGAATGTTAAGAATAATTTAGAGTAGGAAAGGAAAGGGCAACCTTGAATAGAACCATAAAATATTTTATTCACCCAATGTCCAGTGTATTCAAAGAAAAATTAATGCATCCTACTTCTAGAGAAGTAGAATACATCATATAGGTAACTAATAGAATTTTAGCTTTTGGTAATGCAAAATGTTTAATTTCACTTTGTTGTTAAGAAATATCTCACATGGTCTGCATATCACAGAGATCTTCCATGGCCTATATGATAAGAATTTTTGCATCCTCAACTTGCTTGTCATGCCAATAACTGGTCTTAAAAGAAAACTGCTTCTCCCAGAGCCCTGCTGCAATATGTAGCCTTGAATAGCTCCACTCTCAATCATATCCACTGAGCCTTCATATCATTTGTATTTTTTTTTTTTTTTGTAGTTTGTTTAGTTACTAAATCTTAACCAACACTTTTGAGACACCATGGACTGTAGCTCTCCAGGTTCCTCTGTCCATGGGATTTTCTGGGTAAGAATACTGGAGTGGGTTGCTATTTCCAACTCCAGGGGGTTTTCCTGACCCAGGGATCAAACCCATGTCTCCTATATTGACAGGTGGATTCTTTACCACTGAACCACCAGGGAATCCCCTTACCCTCACCCTAATTATAATTTGTGTGAGCAAGGAAAAACATATGATTCAAGGAAGCTAACACAAACATCGGAGAAGGCAATGGCACCCCACTCCAGTACTCTTGCCTGGAAATGCTATGGATGGAGGAGCCTGGAAGGCTGCAGTCCATTGGGTCGCTAAGATTAGGATATGACTCAGCGACTTCACTTTCACTTTTCACTTTCATGCACTGGAGAAGGAAATGGCAACCCACTCCAGTGTTCTTGCCTGGAGAATCCCAGGGATGGGGGAGCCTGGTGGGTTGCCATCTATGGAGTTGCACAGAGTCGGACACGACTGAAGTGACTTAGCAGCAACGCAAACATATGACTTGCATTGCTATAAAAACGTACATCTTGTTTCTCGTTATACTGAAACAATTGTGTTTCTTGAAAGTCTTAAAGAAGAATTGGCCAGTATGTATAAATAAAAGAATAACTAGAGAATGTAGTTGACTTGGATGACTATGCAGTATCTAATTAAATCATCACATATTTCTAGTGCTGAATCTCTGGAACTGACTTGGATTGTGAATGATAATTCTTTTTCACAATGAGATCTTTCCATGTGAGGGTTCCTTTACTTGGATGTCCTTGAAGTTGCACTTAGTTTACTTCCCTGTGCATGTGTGTGTGTGTATATATATATGGGTATATATATTTATGGATATATATATATATATATATCCTTGACCCCTTAACCTAGCCTGGGTTTATGATGACTGTTTATTACATTCCCAGAATAAAATAAAACATGCACTAGAGGTAACTGAGGGTATTTGTATGTGGCTTTCTCTCTGTCTGAAATACTTTCTCCTTTCCTTGCCTTCACTTAGCTAATAAGTAGTTACCCTTATAGAATTAGTTCAGAAGCACATTTCATGCCTTCAAGCATTTAAATATATGAAAGTTGAGAAGTTTTAAGATGTAACAAGTGATATTTATGACTTTACTGGACAGAATTACTTTGATCTAGATTTGAAAGAACTAAAATAATACCAACATAGATAAAAATTATTTTACCATGGAGGTCATTAAATAGTATTAAGTGAGGTATTACATAAATTGTTGAAAAAAACTGGAATAAATTCAGTGATAGTGTACAGATTATGATGAAAAAATTTTAGTTGTACTTTGAAAATGTTATTTTGAGTAGTATTTAACTAAATGCTAGGTTATCACTACAATTAACATTTTTTTGGAATTCATAATGTAAACTAGATTTATGACAGTAAAAGAATAGCTAACTGTTACTAGATTCTCAGATGATATAGGTATCTTTCACCCATTTCTTTTTTTTTTTTTAATTTTTATTTTTACTTTATTTTACTTTACAGTACTGTATTGGTTTTGCCATACATTGACATGAATCCACCACAGGTGTACATGAGTTCCCAAACATGAACGTCCCTCCTACCTCCCTCCCCATAATATCTCTCTGGGTCATCCCCGTGCACCAGCCTCAACCATCCTGTATCCTGCATCAAACATAGACTGGTGATTTGTTTCTTACATGCTATATACATGTTTCAATGCCATTCTCCTAAATCATCCCACCCTCTCCCTCTTCCTCAGAGTCCAAAAGTCCACTCTACACATCTGTGTCTCTTTTGCTGTCTCGCATACAGGGTCATCATTGCCATCTTTCTAAATTCCATACATATGTGTTAGTATACTGTAATGGTGTTTTTCTTTCTGGCTTACTTCACTCTGTATAATCGGCTCCAGTGTCATCTACCTTATTAGAACTGATTCATATGTATTCTTTTTAATGGCTGAGTAATACTCCATTGTGTATATGTACCACAGCTTTCTTATCCATTCATCTGCTGATGGACATCTAGGTTGTTTCCATGTCCTGGCTATTATAAACAGTGCTGCGATGAACATTGGGGTACATGTGTCTCTTTCAATTCTGGTTTCCTTGGTGTGTATGCCCAGCATTTCTTAATGGTTTTGAAAATAGCATGTTTCTGAATTATAAATTATTCTCAACTATAAGAATTTGTGAAAGTATCAACAAGATTGAAGCTATTTTGTGGCAAAAGTATCCATTTTATTAAGTGAAAAAAAAAACATTTTACATTTTAGTTTAAAAATATCTTCAGTACCAAATAAAATGTATTTTACCAAATAAATAAATGTTCTATATGGAGAATTTTGTAGTGTTCTATTTTTTTTTTCTAAAGTTTTAAAAAACCAAAGTGCTGAACAGTGAAGTTTACATGTGCCTAAGATTCCTTAACAGTTCAGCCTCTACAAATATATCATCTAATCCTATCTCATATTTCATTGCAATGCTTGCCAATCAGTAACAGACTTTGGCCCCATGTCACTCTCATCCCATTGGATGGCTGTCATGGGAGCTGCCCAATGGTGCGCTGCTAATGAGGCAGCTTAAAGAGCAGCTGGGGATGTGCAATTACTGGATTAGGGTCAAGGCCAAGAGAGAAAATGGATGAGAGAGATAGAGTCTGAACGACTGCCAATAAGCAGGGGTTCTATTATCCTGCTAAAACAGGACATTCATTACCATCTATTGTAACATAATTTGGGTTTAGTCAAGCTGTCTCTCCCTCTCTTTGGATTTACAATTCATAAGCCACAAAGGATCCAAAGGGTGCATTGTCCCTTGTGGCCACGTAACCCTGGGTGAGGGAGAAGCATAGCAGAAATGCATGAGCTGTGAAATCCCTAATGTAAGCACCATCAGGACAGCACCTTGTTCCTGGGAGCTGTGACATAAGTTGTAGGCACATTGCCAAAATAGTTTTGCATCTCTCTGGAGCCGATTTGCTCATTAAGCAAAGATAAAAAGTTCTTGTTTATCCTTTGCACAAATCAAGTCCTAATGCTAAGAGCTGAGAATCTCCATACTGATTTCTTCTCATTTCTGGTAATATTACTGCACAGGAACAGAAGTTTATTTTTCCATAAGGATATAAACCAAGTTCTTCCAAGAGTCAGAGAATAATCTGTGTCCCTATTTTTCAGTTGGTTTGTATTATTTCTAGGCATGAAATATCACATGTATAAAATTTGTATAAGAAAAAAACACCCTTATTTTGCTCTTTAATCACAAAGCTTCCCATCCTTTAAATAGGATGAATGTGTTTCTCCTTCTTCCTCTTCCTCTCTTCTTGTGCCTGTACTGAACTTTTTCAATTATATTACTTATTAACATTTGTATTCCATGCTAAAGCACACCTGCCATCTGAACTAATGGGACCGTAGTGTTATTGTCTATATGCTGTACTCAGTTCGGAAGGCAAATGAGCTTGATGAAAAGAGAGCAAGTACAGTAATTCAGAGCAAATTAACCAAGGCATAGTGAGTATAATTAATCTCTGCAGTAAAATAAGGAAAATGACATTCTTAGCCTGATAGTGGGACAGTGCTGACCTCAGTCTGTGGCAGGTAGACCTCACAGATCATCCTCTACCCCTATCAGAAAGTTACTTCTGTAAGTCACAGATAAAAGTAGAAGCAGCACAACCAGTCCTTATGAATCTTTTAAATGCGGCTTTACCGCAGATGACTTTCCAGTTGTTCTTGCATTTTTTAGAATGTGTACAATTCAATCCACATTGGTTTTCTTTCCTGAGAAGCTAAAGTTTCATCTTATTTGTATGATTGTTTCACATGCTGCTGCCTAGTGTAAATTTGTTATAATTCATCTCATTATTTCTATGTGTGCTTTATAGATATTCTGTCTTCAGTTTTTAAAATTTAGGTGTTTTGACTTTGAATGCTTACCAGCATAGGTATTTCAAACTGCTTACACAAACTACAGTAAATGATCCATCATTAGCAAAGCCTGCTGCTGATTCTTCCAAAGAATCATTTTATGAATGTATTTATAAGCTTCAAAATACATATTGCCTTACTTAATTCTTAGAAACAGAATTCTCTTTTAATGGATTCAGGTCATTTAATGTTATGATTCAAGGTGTTATCATAATAACTCTGGTTCAGTTCAGTTCAGTCTCTCAGTCGTATCTGACTCTTTATGACCCCATGGATTGCAGCACGCCAGGCCTCCTTGTCCATCACCAACTCCTGGAGCCCACTCAAACTCATGTCCATTGAGTCGGCAATGCCATCCAACCATCTCATCCTCTGTCTCCCCTTCTCCTCCAGCCTTCAATCTCCCAGCATCAGGGTCTTTTCGAATAAGTCAGCTCTTTGCATGAGGTGGCCAAAGGATTGGAGCTTCAGCAACAGTCCTTCCAATGAGTATTCAGGACTGATTTCCTATACAATGGACTGGTTGGATCCCCTTGCAGTCAAAGGGACTTTCAAGAGTCTTCTCCAACACCACAGTTCAAAAGCATCAATTCTTCAGTGCTCAGCTTTCTTTAAAGTCCAACTCTCACACCTACACTTGACCACTGGAAAAAGCATAGCCTTGACCAGATGGACCTTTGTTGTGTCTGCTTTTTAATATGCTGTCTAGGTTGGCCATAACTTTCCTGCCAAGGAGTAAGCATGTTTTATTTTCACGGCTGCAGTCACAATCTACAGTGATTTTGGAGCCCCCCAAAATTAAGTCTGTCACTGTTTCCACTGTTTCCCCATCTATTTGCCATGAAGTGATGGGACCAGAAGCCATGATCTTACTTTTCTGAATGTTGAGCTTTAAGCCAACTTTTTCACTCTCCTCTTCCACTTCCATCAAGAGGCTCTTTAGTTACTCTTCACTTTCTGCCATAAGGGTGGTATCATCTGGGTATCTGAGGTTATTGATATTTCTCCTTGCAGTTTTGATTCCAGCTTGTGCTTCATCCATCCCAGTGTTTCTCATGATGTACTTTTTACATATAAGTTAAATAAGCACTGTGACAGTATACAGCCTTGACATACTCCTTTCCCTATTTGGAACCAGTCTGTTGTTCCATGTTTAGTTCTAACTGTTACTTCCTGACTTGCATACAGATTTCTCAAGAGGTAGGTCAAGTGCTCTGGTGTTTAAGAATTTTCCACAGTTTGTGGTGATCCACACAGTCAAAGGCTTTTGCATAGTCAATACAGCAGAAATAGATGTTTTTCTGCAAAACTCTGTTTTTTTAGATAATCCAGCAGATGTTGGCAGTTTGATATCTGGTACCTAGCAATCAAAAAGCCACATTCTGATCAACAGTATCTGCAAACTCTTAACAAATCCATCTTTCCTGAAGGCATAGAGTGTTAAGAACTGATTTTTTGTGTGTATGTGTGGAAATATATTAATGTTCCAGGTAACTTAAGAGAATTGATTAATTATCACTGTTTCCTTTTACTAAATACAAGGTGGTTTATGTACAGAGACTGATCTAAGAAGGTAGTTTCAATGCTCATACAACTTATAAGAATATGTTAAGTAGATCTTTTGAGGATGTGAATGATAAGTGCTCAAATCTATGAAATCTAATCTACTTATTACCTACTGAATGATACACATTGTCTTAAGTAACGATGGGCCCTCTATTTCAGAAATAGTATGTGTCACATTCATAAATATGGTTTAATGAAATGAAGTCTCCATTCCCAATTTCTTCATAAAACAAATTCCAGTCTTGATTCATGTTTGTTTCTTTAACAGATAAGAAGTCTATGAGTTACAGGTTGGAGGATTTTTTGCGGGAAATACTTGCCTAACATAATTGAATATAAATCAAAATAAATGGAGCAAGGGAGGGAGAGGGGAAAAGAGGAGAAAATTTATATATAGCTGTTAGTCAATTATAAAGAATTCTGCCACTACAAGTTTCTTTTGCTGGGGGGGCAGTATATAGAAGTTTAAAGGTAGACAATGGATTTAGTCTTAATTTCTCAGTATTATAAAGATGGTAAGGAGATTCTGGTTTCTGGGGGTAACTTCCTGGGAAAGGACAAAATTGCGAGTGATGCTGGTTTTATAACCCTTTCTTGGAGCAGAATTTGAGGGATAAGATGAGACTTGGATAAAATGTGAGCAGGATTTTTAAACACGATTCTTCTATAGGACGGTTAAAGTTTTCACTACAATTCCCCAAACCATGATATGCTTAGTAAATTTGTAGACAGTGATGGGGATGATTCAGCAAAAGGCAAAACCAGAATCAGATTCTAGATGAGAAGACAAATGAGTCACAATTATAGCTCGCAGGCACAGTAACAGACCTAGAGATATGATGTGTCTTTTAAATGGGACAAAACCATTTAATTCTTGGTCAGCAACTGCTCACAAAGTTTGTCTGTATACTTTTGTATTTTGATAATAATAATGGTACTTATTTAGTTTTTACTGTGAGACATGTAGTGAACTGAATTCTTTAGCCTTCACCACATTCCCTATAGAAGAGGTAAGTATTTTCTTATTATTTTCCCCTGAAGAGAAAATGAATGCTTTGAGTTTAAGTAATTTGCCTTAAATCACACAGCTATTAAGCTGTGAAGCTGAAATTCAAATCCAGGAAGCCTGGCTCCACAAAACATGCACTAAAGCACTGACCTAGACTAGTAAGAAAAGACATGTTAATGTGCTCCACTAAACACTGCATTTCTGCTAGGGAACAACTTTAATACCAAGAAAGAACTGGTCTTTGGGGATGAAACCCTAAGCGGTAAAGAATAAATAGAAACTTGGAAATAAGTAGAATCATGACCATGTTTACAGTAGCATGTTTTAACATTCTGATTCTTCAAATATCTTTACCCACTTAGATTCTAGAAGAGTTATAGAACTTCTCAATGGGCTTCTGGAAAATATGTTTATTAGAGTATGTTTAAAATTATTTAATATCCCATTTTCCAACCATTCCCTTCACTTATTTCATGCAGTCAAGAAACAAACACATAAAACATCTTCTTCAACAGTTTCAAAGTGTTATTCACTCAGTTGCGTCCAGCTCTTTGCAACCCCAGGATTGTAGCCCACCAGGTTTTTCTGTCCAAGGGATTCTCCAGGCAAGAATATTGGAGTAAGTAGACATTCTCTTCTCCAGGGAATCTTCCAGTCTCAGGGATCTAACCCAGGTCTCCTACTTTGCAGGCAGATTCTTTACTGTCTGGGCCATTAGGAAACCCCAACAATCTATAATCTTTTAAAACTTAATAACTATATTTTCAACCTCTGTGGTTATTTATCAAGCACCTCATTTGAAACTTGCTAGTATCAAGATATGGGCATGAATCAAGTATTTTCCTTAAATTTTTTAAATATAATACTGTGGTTTAGGTGATACTTAATGGTTTAGGAAAGTTTGTGTCAACACGCATACCCTTATCTCTACCACTATTCCACCCCCTCACTCAGGCATAACATAGCCAGGTATTTGGTAGGTGAATGCAAATTTTTCTATTTTAAGATAGTTATATATGAGTAGAAACAGATATCAACCCCCAACAGTTTAAAAAAAAAATATCACTCTTTAATTCTGTCAGTGAAAAAGAAAATATTTTGTTTTCAATAACTATTTTTTCCCTTAACTCATTAAGAATCTGCAAGCCTCCCCGCAAATCCTCACATATGGTGACATTACTGGCACCAATAATCAGAGCTTGAGTAGAGAATGCAGATGGAAAGTACCATGTAAATCACCTCATTATTGTTCTGCTACTTTTATCTGTCCACTGCTGTTTGGGTTCATTGCTGCATTCTATCTGGATAAAAACCACAATCCAGTTGCAGACCAAAACCAACAACTTTCAGTTGACAAAAATGGGAATTATGGGAACTTTCACAAATTACAAGTTCATATTTTACAGTCACATCCTTGACAGTAATACATTTTCCTTTTGGTTAATGCTAGGTCGGTACTGTAGTTCAGTGTTGTCCTGAAACAACTGGCACTCAAGTTGGTGCTAATGCCCCCTTCTAGTTGACTGGATTCCCCTACCATCCACTTAGTTGTTCTCACCTTTTGGCTACAATGGCTTATCTTTTTTCTCTTGTTCTTGGCATGTTTCTCAGGTAAGAATGTGGAATGATTATCAGAACTGTTAATGAAAGAGTATTGTGAAATAATACATATATAGAAAAGATCATCCATGTTAAAAACCACATTTTGCTTTTGAGCTTCCAACTTAATATTTATTTTTTAAAGCAATAGAGTGAACATGATTCTCGTGTTTTTTTTTCCTTTGCAGGATATATAAGATATAACATATATATATAGTTTACGTTATATATATTTATATATGTTATATCAATTTAGCTCTTTCAACAAGCTTTAACTTTGGGAAAAGAGAATATAAAATTTTGTTCTTTTTTTTGTTGTTGACTTCATCACTTCATCCACCAAAATATTTATTAAAGTGAAGTACAATGCTTATTATTTTTCTTTATATAAAATTTGTATAATTATTATGTTAGCTAAAAACAAAAATTGATAAGCTAAAATTTTAAGTTAGAGTATCTTTCTTTCTCCAACATAAGCCAGAAATAGTGTTGTTGTTATTTTTTCCTTAACAAGTTGTTTGCTATATTTATGAGTAAAGGAATGCCAGTAGTTCCCATCTTTGTAATTACATTGATCAGGGAAGAATTATTGCTTCATTCACTGTATGTCTTTAGGTTGTTTTAAGTGAAAAAGTCGAAGTCATTTGACTTTTGTATAAATTGCTTAGAAGGTGCCCAGTGTTATCAAACATATTAGGTAAAAGTATTTTTTTTGTTTTTTACTTTATTTTACTTTACAATACTGTATTGGTTTTGCCATATGTTGGCATGAATCCACCATGGGTGTATACAAGCTCCCAATTCTGAATCCCCCTCCCACCTCCCACCCCATTTCATCTCTCTGGATCATCCCCATGCACCAGCCCCAAGCATCCTGTATCCTGTATCAAACATAGACTGGCACTTCATTTCTTACATGATAGTATACATGTTTCAATGCCATTCTCCCAAATCATCCCACCCTCTCCCTCTCCCTCAGAGTCCAAAAGTCCGTTCTATACATCTGTGTCTCTTTTGCTGTCTCGCATACGGGGTCATCATTACCATCTTTCTAAATTCCGTATATATGTTTCTGTATACTGTATTGGTGTTTTTCTTTCTGGCCTACTTCACTCTGTATAATTGGCTCCAGTTTCATCTACCTCATTAGAACTGATACAAATGTATTCTTTTTAATGGCTGAGTAATACTCCATTGTGTATATGTACCACAGCTTTCTTATCCATTCATCTGCTGATGGACATCTAGGTGGTTTCCATGTCCTGGCTATTATAAACAGTGCTGCGATGAACATTGGGGTATATGTGTCTCTTTCAATTCTGGTTTCCTCAGTGTGTATGCCCAGCAGTGGGATTGCTGGGTCATAAAGCAGCTCTATTTGCAATTTTTTAAGGAATCTCCACACTGTTTTCCATAGTGGCTGTACTAGTTTGTATTCCCACCAACAGTGTAAGAGGGTTCCCCTTTCTCCACATCCTCTCCAGCATTTATTGCTTGTAGACTTTTGGATCGCAGCCATTCTGACTTGTGTGAAATGGTACCTCATTGTGGTCTTGATTTGCATTTCTCTGATAATGAGTGATGTTGAGCATCTTTTCATGTGTTTGTTAGCAATCCATATGTCTTCTTTGGAGAATTTATATCTTTTATCCAGTTATAAGAGCTCACTGATATATGTACAATGCTTTGGATAAAGAAAAAGATTAAAATAAATGGTCCTGAAGAAAAAGTTACTATTATGACTATTTCATATGAATTAAAAATGTTTCTTCAGGGTCCTACTCACAATAATTTCAGATCTATTTGTCTGAATCCAGAACCTGTGTTCTACCCCACCATGCTGAAGTGACATAGACTTTATAAAAGTCCGCTTGAGTGAGGAATTTTCATATTAGAACAGTCAGGAAAAGATTGACTTAAAAAGCAATTACATTAGTTGTTTACTTAATGGTTTATTTACACAGTCAGTCAATAAATTGAGATCTAAGCCAATCTTACAGCCTCAAGTACTAACAAAAAGATTACTGTTTTGTTTTTTTTTTAAACTTGAATTAAACCAAGAATGAAATGCCAAGTCAAAAAAAAAAAGAAAACAACCTGAGAACATATCAGTATTTACAATAAATTCATAGTTACCAAGGGTGTTTTGGATCTTAGTCATAACCTGAGATATTTTATTAATGCAAGGTGGAGGAATTTTTCTGAATCAATTTAATTGAAAGTATTTATTGAGCACCTATTATGTGTTCAGCAGATTAAAATACAGGAATATTAAACTGTGAATATATGACAGCCACATCAACCTCTACCTGCAGAGTATAAAGGGGAAATTTTGTAAAATAGATGAAATAATTCAGAAATTATAAATGGCACAAGACAGACTAATCAGGTTGGAATTGTTCAAATAAGCTGAAACTTATCAAATTATGACAGGTGAATTGTAGAAGTGAAAGTGCAAAGCAAGTACCATGATGCTCTTGGGGTGATAGATTGTAAGGATATGGCTTAGAAGAGTGACCCCATGCTGCTCTTCTTGACTATTAGTTTTAATTTATTTAGCTTTTTAAAAATTTTAGACATTTTACCACTTTCACTCTTAATTTATTATTTAAAAAGTTGTAGTGGAAAGCAAAACAGGACATGTAAATTACCCAATCTAATTTTGATTGAAGCTTTGGTATTGACTTATGTGACTTTAGAAGGCATACTTTGCTCCATGAGTCAGATTTTTTAGCTCTCCAGTAGAGATGAGGAATTTCCATGCTGCAAAGATTCTTCAGGCAATAAAATTGAATGAAAGTATGAAATTAAATATCACTTTTACCACCCTGCTCATTCAACACAGCCAAGAAAACATTTCTAATTATCATTATTTGCCTCAATAATTTTTTACCTTATTCATACTTGCAACCTTATTCATATTTGCATGGCAAGACACAAAGTGCTTTTCCATACAATTCTTAATAAATTCCTCACAAGCATACATGGTGTCAATATCAGTTTTCCCCCCTTTTCTAGATGAATCTTAATTCTGTCTCTTGATAGCACTGGCTGCTCTCACTAGTTTCTAAAAAAATGTAGATTCAGTGACAGTAATTGATATACCTACTCCACAATCCCAACTGTCATACAGACTTATGAAGCAGTTATTGAGAAAAAATGTAAAGCAGTTTTCAGGAACAGACTGAACCAGGAAACAAAAAAGAATTCTGGATATATAGGCAGTTTAACACAAGACTACTTAAATAATAGCATTAGAATATTTATCTTTAATGTCTTCCTTTTTCTCACTATACATACCTAATTAGCTTTTTTTTTTTTTTTTTTCCCTGTGTATCATTCTTAGGCCTTTTATACCTGTGTATTTTTCAGGCCAATCACATAATCACAACTTAAAACCTGACCACTATTAAAAGTCATATTATTCACCTGCCCTTAAATTTCAATGTGTTTGTATTAAGCATAGAACAGAGTTCAGTCTACAAAGTAGTGAAATTTAAGTGTGCCCACAGTCTAATCTCAGGGTTTGGTTCAGTGGAATCGTGAAGACCACAATACACACAGAAGAGCTAATTATGTGCATGTCTTTTTCCCCCCATGTTCAGTGATATAATATCTTCACTGATAGCTTGATATCTGTCAAGGTAGGAATATTTACACCAAAAAAAAAAAAAAAAGGCAATCACTGTGAAACGGTTTTCTTTCACCAAAGACAGCAATTAAACATTTATCTGCATAGCACTAATTCTGTCCCAAATTCCAATATCACTGTATTTCCAAGGTACATTTGTACTTCTTAAATCCATCCTAAGCATGGCCTCTTCCATCATTCTGTGATAGACTTCTCCTCATTTTGACTAGGTGAAAAAAATAATAATTTTGATGAGATGACAATATTTTCCTATGGTAGACTTTTTCTGTTTTAGAGAGATCTTCTGAGGAGCCTCTTAAACCTCTAAGAAAAAATACTGCTCCTTCCAAGCTAAGCAATAATTCTATCTCCTCCCAAGCATGACTTACTATTTTAAAAATATTACTCAGAGCAGTTTTAAGTTCACAGAAAAAACTGAGAGAAAGTATAGAGATTCTCCATATTTCTCTTGCCTCCACACATGCATTTGTTGTTGTTCAGTCACAAAGATGTGTCCAACTCTTTGCAACCCCATGAACTATAGCCTGCCAGGCCTCTCTGTCTATGGGGTTTCTCAGGCAAGAATACTGGAGTGGGTTGCCACTTCCTTCTCCAGGGAATCTTCCTGATTCCAGGTTCAAACCTGCATCTCCTGCCTTGACAGATGGATTATTTACCACTGAGCCACCTGGGAAGCCCTCCACACAAGCACAGCATTCCCTATAATCAATATCTCCCACCAGGATGGAATATTGTTACAAATGATGAACCTACATTGGCAAATTGTGGTCAGACAAACCACAGCCTGCCTTACGATTCACACTTGGTATTATATTTCTCTTAGTTTTAGACAAATTTATAATGACATGTACCTATCATTATATTTTCCTACAGAGTATTCTCACTGTCCTAAAACTCCTCTGTGCACCTATTCATCCCTCTATCCCTAACCCTTGGCAATCTCTGATGATCTCTATAGATTTACCTTTTCAGACTGTCATCTGGTTGGAATCATACAGGATGTAGCCCTTTCAGATTGGCTTCTTTCACTTAACAATATGCCTTTAAGTTTCCTTCATGTCTTTTCATGGTTTGATACCTCATTTCTTTAGTGCTGAATAATATTTCATTGTCTGGATGTACCAGTTTGTTTATTCACGCACCTTCTACAAGATCCATGCCTCATTATTCACTACTGAAAAATAATCCCACCCTTTTCTGTGCTCTCATAAGATTTTATTTATATCTTCTTTGTAACGCTTAATATCTTACATAGTTATTATTAACATTTTATCCTTCCTACTATACTATATATTTTGAGGGCAAAGTTTGCATCTTGTTCATGTTTATTCCCATCTAACCTACTTTAATATGTTTCAATAAATAAATGTTAGGGGAAAATACTATTGAACATTTTACTGGCCTCATATTTCCACAGTTCCTGCATTTTTCTCACTAAATCTGATAACTTTTTTCAAAAACTATTGAAAACATCTTTGAAAGGAAACAAAAATTCACTCAACTTATTGTCACTTCATGATCAAGCATGAGTATTCTAAATGCCAAATGAGTCCCAGGTATTGCTTTTGAATGACACTTAGGAATGCAATAAATGGAGAGCACAATGCTAAAATAGCTATTGAATTTCAGATATTTTTCTAAAGAAAATAATGCAAACCAACATGGTGTTTTACAAGTATCCTTAAAAGTCAGTGGGAAAGCAAACAGCACTTGGAACAATGTTCTGTAGAAATGTTTACTTAAATGTTTGGTGAGGGAGAAGTATTTGCATAATAAAATGCCTTTATTAACAGCATAGTGGGCCTCACTCTCTTGGTTTGAATAGAAGCTAAGGGGTCTCAACATTATTTTTGTTTTGTCTTCTAGTAGGACAAATGTAGGCAATTTCAGAATATAATGAAAATTCTATTACCCTACCAAATGCTTATACACATTTGCCCAGATCTGGGAAGTTACCTCAGTCCACTCAAATTCAGTAGTTTTAAAGATACCAAACATAAACTCTTATTCACTGTTTTCTTATGCAGAAAGATTTTTGTCCCTCCCAACATCTTAATTTCTTTTTTAAAAAAGTCTCATAAAGTGTTCAATCAGCAGCCAATTGAAAGAACTGCTTCACTGGTAGGAGAGCAGGTGCTGCTGACTTCCCATTTGGAAGCAGCTGGCAGGCTTTCCCCCGCCCCCCCTAAGAATAATCTCAGTTAGCTCCAGTGTTAAGAAGTGTACCAGGGATACAGTGGTCAAGGCTTGATCTCTCCCTGCTTTGTCCTGTTCCCTGAGCACTCATTACCCTTATCCTTTGTAAGCTATCTGCATCACACAGCCCTTGTCAACTAAGGAAATGAATGAAGGGATGTTCCAGCTGGGTCAGGGCAAAACCACTAGATGAAACTGGAAAAAAAAAAAAAAAGTAATCTACAATTTACACACCACTGATGATATTCCCTTTTACCATTCTTGCATCAGAAAATCACTGGTGTTAACACTTAGGATTTTTTCATATTTAACATTAATCAAAAAGCTCCTATGGGTTGCTTTTAAGGGAGGAAAGAATAGAATTTTAAATTTAGGTTAAGAGTGTTGATGATATTTGTATAATTACAAAAGGAAAAAAAAAAATTGTACTTTTATTAGAATGTCTCTTCAGTACCAAACCAGATTATAAGAGTCAGCAGAAGTTAGCACCATGTCATGGAAAACAATCCTGGGAAAATGTCACTTCTCTCTAATAATACAAAGCTGGGAATGATCTATATAACTGCACACAGAGAAAAGAGCTAGAGAACTGATATTTTGTGTTCTGTTCCATGGAATAATGCTGATATTTCTATTAGGCCATTTAACTTAACTATCAATATATAATGTTAGAATTATATAATATATATAGTACACATATAATAGGAAGTGACAATACTATAAATTGTGAAAGTATCAATATTTTGAATAGGTCATGTCAATGCTCTAAAAGTAGTCATTAAAACAGTGATGAAATTTCTAGTAATGTCAGCAGCTAAATTTTTTGAGGAACTTTTATGTCAGACGTTATACAATACATATTTCTTCTATTATTTCACTTGTCTACACATCTACAGGTACTTATATCTCCTCAGTTTTACAACTGAGGCTTCAGAGAGAACTAATATTTCTCAAAATCCCACAATTAATAAATAATGTCACCAGAAATTAAACCCAAGATTATATGCCATCAACTATTTTTCTTGACCGCTAAATTAAAAGTCAAGACCTTTTAAGAGTGTAAGTTATTATGAAAATTATTATAAATGTATCCACATATTATGTAATATAGACATTCTTTTTTTCAATTTACATTGAGACATTTGAATATCATTGCATCAGCATTTTCCAAAATGTGCTCTTTTAAATAATAATTACGGATGTTATTATAAATATTATATGAAAAAGTGTATCATAGTCAAGTGAGTCTGGATTAGACAAGTTTAAATAGAGCTATGTTACTGCAGAATTCACTTCTTAAATCACAATGTATATTTTGATTCTCCAAAAAGAGAATAACATGTTTGCAAACCTTTATCAACTGCTTAATATGTTTCAGTCACAAGCATTACTTCATTTAATTCTAATAGGCTTATAAATTCAGTTAATTAACATTTAATAGGAAAGCTGAGGTTTATAAATATGAAATAAATTGTATAAAATCCTACAACTAAATTGAAACTACTAAGACCAAATTCTATTGCCATCTTTTATATTAAAAGCCCTTGAAAATTTTAAAAATCTAGAACCTACTTGGAATCACATAGTTAAGACATAGCTTTGCAACTCCTGACATACTGTAAGTACTCATTATTTAATAAGTATCTGTTTTCTCTCTCTGTGGAGAAGGCAATGGCACCCCACTCCAGTAGGTTTGTGGGCTCCTTGGGATGTGAATACAAATATTATGGACCCTAAAAAGAGTGCTTGATACATAAGCACTCATTAGATTGTCAATAAATCGTTATTGAATGAATTAACATTGTCTGTAGATGGAGTGATCTTTCTCTTCTTGGTTGTCAAGTCTACGCAGACAATGTTATTGCCAGTCCCTGGAGTCAACCAACCTTAAGTGTTGAAAGTGAAAACAGGTAATGGTAAAAGGAAATTACAGCTCTATCATACCTAGAATCTTGAGAATAAAATGTATTTAATAGAATACAAATTATTAGATTACATATAATCAAGTACTGGATTATACAATCAAAGTTATGTATTGTAATTCCCACCAAAAACTGTTTCAAAATTATATTTATGGTGAGACTTACCTGGTGATTCAGTGGTTAAGACTTCACCTTCCTATAGAGGGGTATGAGATGATCTCTGGTCAGGGAGCTAAGCCTCCACATGCCTTGTAGTCAAAAAACCAAAACATAAAATAGAAGCAATTTGTAACAAATTCAATAAAGACTTTAAAAAATGGTTCTACATCAAAATAATTCTTCAAAAAATTATATTTATGGTAAAAGTAAGCAAACTGTTATTATTTTAAAACATTGCGAGATAGTGAAACGGCCATATTAAGCACAGAATTAGTTATGATATTGGCTGGAATTCTGCCTTTTCACTTTGACCTCTTTGGGAAAGTAAGCACACACAATATTGAACGTTATTTTCCTGATTTCCAAATGATTCTTCTATCTTTCTTTCTGGATGTTGCAAAAATTAAGTGAGCTAAACCACCCAGGGTAGTATCTAGAACATAATAATCAGCAAATAAACAGCAACAATTGCTTTTACTCCAGTTGACTTTAAATCAGTTCAGACTGTTGATTTTTGAAGATTCCATTTATTTACAAGGGAATTGGATTTGTGTAACTAGCCCGGTCATAATCTGTAACTTCTGAACCTGCCATTTCTAAAGGTTCATTTCTCATTTTAAAATATGCTAATGGAAGGAAAAATGCATTTTAGACAGTGTTACAGTACCCCGAACATTCATCAGGTTAACTCAGCAGCTTCTCTAACAATCTGAAAATTGACCTCAAAACTCCCTTCATCTAGAAATAAATATGTAGAGAAGCATGAATCTGTCATATACAGGACAAAAGAGACTAGCAATTCTACATAAACTAGATAAATGCTGGAATAAATCTGCTGCTACTTCTAATAGAGCACAGGTCTTTCTGACATGTCACTGCTAAATGTTCTACCTTACAAGATTGAAATTGTCCAGTCACTCACTATTCTAACAGGATCAATACTAAAAGGGATTTACTAGTAACTTCAGTGCATAAATCTACTATGATTAAAGCTGGTTCTAGAAAATACAATACTAACACTAGAAAATTTCCTTTTCTTGTTAAGAGGAAGTAGCAAAATAATACATTCATTTACACAGTGATATCATGACTGGAAATGTCATTCAGTTCATTCACACACTGTTTCTCAATATGTATTGAGTGTTCACTACAAGGTTAAATTATACATAGATTGTAACCTCCTTAAGGGAAGGATATATCAGAGAAAGGTAAGTATGAACCCAAACAAATAAAATCCAGTCTTGAAATGGGTAGGTATCACAATAAATTAAGACAGGATTTTAGAGAGGGGCAATTTACACTTGGTTTAGAAATCATAAAAGTGTTTATAGAAGTTTTGTGCATTAGTTTTGGTACTTGAGCAATGGATAAATTTGGAAATGCACAGAGAGGAATTGTTGCACTTCTCTGGTGGCTCAGCTGTTAAAGAATCCACCTGCATTGAGAGAGATTAGGGTTGGATGCCTAGGTTGGGAAGATCCCTTTGAAAAGGGAACGGCTACCCACTACAGTATTCTGGCCTGGAGAATATAGTCCATCGTGTCACAAAGAGTTGGACATGACTGAGTGACTTTCACTTCACTTCGCAGAGAGGAAACTACACGTTTTTAACTTTTTATAATAGATTTAGTTTCTACAATAAAGTAAGTAGTAGAAGAGAGTCATAATGTGGGCAATTACTCAAATAGACTATTTGAGTAACTGAAAATTACTTGTCTCACATGTTAGTAGAGTAATGCTCAAAATTCTCCAAGCCACGCTTCAGCAATATGTAAACCGTGAACTTCCAAATGTTCAAGCTGGTATTAGAAAAGGCAGAGGAGCCAGAGCTCAAATTGCCAAATTCCACTGGATCATCAAAAAAGCAAGAGAGTTCCAGAAAAAATCTTTCTTCTTTATTGACTAAACCAAAGCCTTGACTGTGTGGATCACAGTAAACTGTGGAAAATTCTGAGAGATGGGAATACCAGACCACCTGACATGCCTCTTGAGAAACCTATATGCAGGTCAGGAAGCAACAGTTAGAACTGGCCATGGAAAAACAGACTGGTTCCAAATGGGAAAAGGAGTACATCAAGGCTGTATACTGTCACCCTGCTTATTTAACTTCTGTGCAGAGTACATCATGAGAAATGCTGGGCTGGAAGAAGCACAAGCTGGAATCAAGATTGCTGGGAGAAATATCAATAACCTCAGATATGCAGATGACACCACCCTTAAGGCAGAAAGTGAAGAGGAGCTAAAAAGCCTCTTGATGAAAGTGAAAGTGGAGAGTGAAAAAGCTGGCCTAAAGCTCAACATTCAGAAAACAAAGATCATGGCATCTGGTCCCATTACTTTATGGGAAATAGATGGGAAAACAGTGGAAACAGTATCAGATTTATGTTTTTGGGCTCCAAAATCACTGCAGATGGTAATTGCAGCCATAAAATCAAAACAAACTTACTCCTTGGAAGGAAAATTATGACCAACCTAGATAGCATATTGCATTTCTTTTCCATGGGGATGATCTTATCCCTCGCTCCTGTACAATGTGATGAACATCATTCCATAGTTCATCAGGCACTCTATCTATCAGATCTAGGCCCTTAAATCTATTTCTCACCTCCACTGTATAAAAATAAGGGATTTGATTTAGGTCATACCTGAATGGTCTAGCGGTTTTCCCTACTTTCTTCAATTTAAGTCTGAATTTGGCAATAAGGAGGTCATGATCTGAGCCACAGTCAGCTCCTGGTCTTGTTTTTGTTGACTCTATATAGCTTCTCCAAATTTGGCTGCAAAGGATATAATCAATCTGATTTTGGTGTTGACCATCTGGTGATGTCCATGTGTAGAGTCCTCTCTTGTGTTGTTGGAAGAGGGTGTTTGCTATGACCAGTGCATTTTCTTGGCAAAATTCTATTAGTCTTTGCCCTGCTTCATTCCACATTTCAAGGCCAAATTTGCCTGTTACTCCAGGTGTTTCTTGACTTCCTACTTTTGCATTCCAGTCCCCTATAATGAAAAGGACATCTTTTTTTGGGTGTTCATTCTAAAAGATCTTGTAGGTCTTCATAAAACCGTTCAACTTCAGCTTCTTCAGCATTACTGGTTGAGGCATAGACTTGGATAACTGTGATATTGAATGGTTTGCCTTGAAGATGAACAGAGATCATTCTGTCATTTTTGAGATTACAAATGGCTGTGAAAAGAAGACAGGCAAAAAGCAAGGGAGAAAAGGAAAGATATAGGCATCTAAATGCAGAGTTCCAAAGAATAGCAAGAAGACATAAGAAAGCCTTCAGAGATCAATGCAAAGAAATAGAGGAAAACAACAGATTGGGAACGACTAGAGATCTCTTCAAGAAAATTAAAGATATCAAGGGAACATTTCATGCAAAGATGGACTCGATAAAGGACAGAAATGGTCTGCACCTAACAGAAGTAGAAGATATTAAGAAGAGGTGGCAAGAATACACAGAAGAACTGTACAAAAAAGATCTTCATGACCCAGATAATCATGATGGTGTGATCACTAATCTAGAGCCAGACATCTTGGAATGTGAAGTCAAGTGGGCCTTAGAAAGCATCACTACGAACAAAGCTAGTGGAGGTGATGGAATTCCAGTGGAGCTGTTTCAAATCGTGAAAGGTGATGCTGTGAAAGTGCTGCACTCAATATGCCAGCAAATTTGGAAAACTCAGCAGTGGCCATAGGACTGGAAAAGGTCAGTTTTCACTCCAATCCCAAAGAAAGGCAATGCCAAAGAATGCTCAAACTACCGCACAATTGCACTCATCTCACATGCTAGTAAAGTAATGCTCAAAATTCTCCAAATCAGGCTTCAGCAATACGTGAACCGTGAACTGCCTGATGTTCAAGCTGGTTTTAGAAAAGGTAGAGGAACCTGAGATCAAATTGCCAACATCCACTGGATCATGGAAAAAGCAAGAGAGTTCCAGAAAAATATCTATTTCTGCTATATTGACTATGCCAAAGCCTTTGACTTTGTGTTTCACAATAAACTGTGGACAATTCTGAAAGAGATGGGAATACCAGACCACCTAACCTGCCTCTTGAGGAATCTGTATGTAGGTCAGGAAGCAACAGTTGGAACTGGACATGGAACAACAGACTGTTTCCAAATGGGAAAAGGAGTACGTCAAGGCTGTATATTGTCACCCTGCTTATTTAACTTCTATGCAGAGTACATCATGAGAAACGCTGGACTGGAAGAAACACAAGCTGGAATCAGGATTGCTGGGAGAAATATCAATAACCTCAGATATGCAGATGACACCACCCTTATGGCAGAAAGTGAAGAGGAACTAAAAAGCCTCTTGATGAAAGTGAAAGAGGAAAGCAAAAAAGTTGGCTTAAAGCTCAACATTCAGAAAACGAAGATCATGGCATCTGGTCCCATCACTTCATGGGAAATAGATGGGGAAACAGTAGAAACAGTGTCAGACTTTATTCTTTTCGGCTCCAAAATCACTGCAGATGGTGACTGCAGCCATGTGATTAAAATACGCTTACTCCTTGGAAGAAAAGTTATGACCAACCTATATAGTATATTCAAAAGCAGAGACATTACTTTACCGACTAAGGTCCGTCTAGTCAAGGCTATGGTTTTTCCTGTGGTCATGTATGGATGTGAGGGTTGGACTGTGAAGAAGGCTGAGTGCCAAAGAATTGATGCTTTTGAACTGTGGTGTTGGAGAAGACTCTTGAGGGTCTTTGGACTGCAAGGAGATCCAACCAGTCCACTCTAATGGACATCAGTCCTGGGTGTTCATTAGAAAAACTGATGCTGTAGCTGAAACTCCAATGCTTTGGCCACCTCATGTGAAAAGTTGACTCATTGGAAAAGACTCTGATGCTGGGAGGGATTGGGGGCAGGAGAAGAAGGGGACGACAGAGGATGAGATGGCTGGATGGCATCACTGACTCAATGGCCACGAGTCTGAGTGAACTCTGAGAGTTAATGATGACAGGGAGGCCTGGCGTGCTTTGATTCATAGGGTCGCAAAGAGTCAGACACGACTGAGCGACTGAACTGAACTGAAAAAAGTAGAACATAGAGATGAAGAACATAAGGTCTGTAGTCAGATTGTTTGGGTGTACATTCCATAGCAGTTATTTGAATCTAGTTATTCATCGTCTCTGTGGTGTAATTTCCTCACCAGTAATAGAAAGAAAGACATAGTAGAATCTATATCTCTTAGTGTTATGAGAACCAAATGGCTGGATGAACATGAAATTCTTCAAGAGTTTTAGCTACAAAGTATAGTCTATGGGGTGGCAAAAGAGTTGTTGAGGACTTAGCAACTACACAATATTATCTGTTTATTAACTGGTATAATAACCATCTTCATAATTCAAAAACACTAGCATTATATAATTTAAGCATTTGAGAATTTCTATCCAAGATTGAAATCTTGGTTTAATCATTTGCCAGCTATGCTTCTTTGAGAAAGTTACTATATTTAACTTGTTAGTTTCACTTTTCTCATTTGTTATATGTGGGGAGGGTAATGATGACTTGGTCATACTGACAACTCTACCTTTTGTTTTTTCCATTCACTTTTCTTTAAAACAAGACAAATTGTCTCCATAAAACTAGAACTTTGTCCTCCCTAATAGACTCAGCATCCAGTGGAATTTGTGCCTGCCTTATCAAATCAGACAAATATATAAGATTTCTTCCCAACCTCAGAATCAAGATGCGATGGCCCCAGAAGAGAATGACAAATGTTTTGAAAAAACTTTCTTGCATTTTCAGCAGGACAAACGAAGTTAAGTATTTAGTTGCAGTAAGATCATTCATGTTTTATAAGTAATAGCTTTGAGCTATGATTATCATATAATTCACTCTTTTAATGTGTAATTTTATGGCTTTTGGTATGCTGAGTTGTACAACTACCAACATTTTCAAATTTAAGGACATATTCATCACTTCAAAAAGAAACCCAATACTTATTATCAGTCAGAAGTCATTCCATCTTGTTCATTCCAGTCCTTGGCAATCACTAACCTACCTTTTGTTTCTGGATTTGCCTGTTCTGGATATTTCATATAAATGGAATCATACAATATGTCCTCTGGGACTGGCCCTTTTTGCTTGGCATAGTTTCTCAAGGTTACAGCATGTTGGTGCTTATATCAACATTGTTCCTTTTTATTGCCAAATAGTATTCCATTGTATGGATAAAACACATTTTATTCACTCATTGGTTGATGGAGATTTGCTTTGTTTGTAGCTCATGACTACTATGAATAATGCTGCTATGAACATATGTATACAGTTTTAGTGAGCAGATATATATTTTCAGATATCTTGGGTATATGCTTAGAAGTATTATTATTGTGTCATAGTATAACTATATATAACATTTTTAGTAACTGTGATGGTCTTTCCCAATATTCCTATAGTATTTTCTAATTCCACAACCAATGTGTGACGATTCCAACAGCTGTCAGTCTTTTAGTCATCCCAGTGGGTCTCAAGTAGTATCTTAATGTGATTTCAGATCATTTATATAGGAATGAAGTTATAAAATAAAATTTGGCGTGGGATTTGTCATATAATATTGTAACTATAGTGCAGAATGAGAAAACAAAAGAATTAAAACACTTGTTAACCACTTGCCATGGATACATTGCCCTTTTAATGAATGATCAAGAATATATTCAGTTCCATGAAAACATACTTTTAAAATTCAAAAACTAGAGAAAGTTCTGAAGTAGTACTATTTTTTTCACTTTAAAAACTCTAAAGAAACCTATAGTCTTTTTGAGTAAAACAAGTTTTTCAATGTATTTAAAAGTATGGACTTTTCAGTACAATTTATAATTTTGCATTAGAGGCAGCTTCAAAACAGATAAAAATCATCCTAGTGCATCCATGGTGGATTCATGTAGATGTATGGCAAAACCAATACATTATTGTAAAGTAAAATAAAGTAAAAAAAAAAAAAAAAAGATAAAAGTATATCTGAGTAAGCTTTGTTACCACCTCTTAAGTACATTTTATGGTATATAGAATTTTATTTATTCTTATTTGTATTATTTTACTATGATTGCTATAACATTATCAAAATTGATGGCTTGAAATGCATTCCTTTATGGTTCTATAGCTTAGAGTTTGCAATCAGTTTCACTGGGTAGAAATCCAGGTGTCATAGGGCTACATCCCTTCTATAGTCTCTAGAGGAGAATATCTTCTTTGCTTCATCTAGCATCTGGTGGTTGCCAACATTCCTTGCTTGTGGTCCCATCACCATAATCCCTGCTTCTGTGGTTACATCTAACTTTCTACATGACTGTAGATCCAAATAGATATACTATTTTGTAGCCAGAGATATAAATATCATGCTTTAAACTTAATTTAAATGTAGTGATAAATCATTTCATGTTTCTGTTACCAGCTTTTCTTAGTTTCAACAAACCTACTAGATCTAATGTGAATTACTGTTTATGAAAGTTTATTATGAAACCTTTGTGGCAAAGTGGGACTAACTTATAGTAATTAGGATACTTTTCCAAGAAATTGGATACATATTACTGTGTACCAAATATTATAGTCAGTGCTGATGTCAAGATCTCTAGTGAATTAAGAGTCAAATGGAGAAACAGACATGGAAACAGGGATACAGACTATGATGTAACAAAGAACATCTGGATAAAGCTGAAAGAAGGTCATACAAGATTAACAGTGGTGTCAGGTCTGACACATTGGAGGCAAGCGACAAATATCTAATAGGTGAATGAACAAACAACTCATAAAATGATTTTTTGAATTTTTTTTTTTTTAAATGAGTATGATTTTACTTTACTAACCAATTAAAGATAGAATTTATAGGAAAATGGAAAACTCTGGCAGGATCACATTTTGTAGACTGAAAAAAAAGGAGATATATTTCTATCAGTGAAATTGTTTGATATAATGAGGACACATTAAGATCCTTGAAAATTATGCAGAGCCCAAAAGAGCTTTTATTTTTGTGGGTTAAAGTTCTTAATATTTACTCTATTAGAAATTCAACCTAAGAACTCTAAAAGATATTTACTCATTTTAAACAAAAATAAACTCATTGCTTTTCTCTTTCTGACTTACTTCACTCTGTGTAATAGGCTATTGTATATCAACAGGTATATATGGAATCTAGAAAAATTCCACTAACGAACCTATTGGTGGGGCAATAATAGAGACACAGACACAGAGAACAGACTTGTGGACATAGCAGGGGAAGAAAGGGGTGGGACAAATTGAGACAGAAGCCTTGAAACATATACATTACCATATGTAAAGTAGATAGCCAGTGGGAATTTGCAGCAGGGAGCTCAACATAGTGCTCTGTGACAACCTAGAGTGGGATGGAGTAGGAAGTGGAAGGGAGGTTGAAAAGGTAGGGAATACATGTATACTTATCACTGATCCACATTGTATGGCAGAAACCATTAACACTGTAAAGCAATTATCTTTAATTAAAAATAAATTTAGAACAAAAATAAACCCATTGAATATTAGAATATTTTTATAGAAAAGGATATCTTCCAATACAAAATGTTATTATGAAGACTAAATCCCTTTAACATATGATATAAGATAGTTGAATTCTCATACCTGCTTCTGTAACTAATCTGCTAAGGTTTTGTTCTTGTTAAAGCATATAAAGAAAATCCATGTGGCTATTAAGTTGAAAAACACTATCATTTCAAACAATTGTGCAAATCTTTGATAGTATAATAAAATGTGCAGGTATTAGTTTGTTTAAGATTAGCTGCCAGGTTAATGACTAGTTCAGTCTACAGATTAAACAGCTTGCACCCATGCTTTTCCTCCAAACAACCCTTATCTTTGCTACTCAGAAGTGTTTCATGGTGTCCTTCCCATTTTATTACACAAAATATTTATAGGGTGAGATTTAATAAAATAAATTTTTAGTACTCCAAAACCCTTAGTTCAGTTGTCACTCAGTCAAGTCTGACTCTTTGTGACCCCATGAACTGCAGCACGCCTGGCCTCCCTATCCATCACCAACTCCTAGAGTCCACCCAAACCCATGTCCATTAAGTCAGTGATGCATCCAACCATCTCATCCTCTGTTGTCCCCTACTCCTCCTGCCCTCAATCTTTCCCAGCATCAGGGTCTTTTCCATAAGTCAGCTCTTCACATGAGGTGGCAAAAGCATTGGAATTTAAGCTTCAGCATCAGTCCTTCCAATGAACACCAAGACTGATCTCCTTTAGGATGGACTGGTTGGATCTCCTTGAAGTCCAAGGGACTCTCAAGAGTCTTCTCCAACACCACAGTTCAAAAGCATCAATTCTTCTACACTCAGCTTTCTTTATAGTCCAACTCACATCCATACATGACCACTGGAAAAACCATTGCCTTGACTAGATGTACCTTTGTTGGCAAAGTAATGTCTCTGCTTTTAAATATGCTGTCTAGGTTGGTTATAACTTTCCTTCCAAGCAGTAAGTGTCTTATAATTTCATGGCTGCGATCATCATCTGCAGTGATTTTGGAGCCCCCAAAAATAAAATCTGACACTGTTTCCCTATCTATTTGTCATGAAGTGATGGGACCGGATGCCATGATCTTAGTTCCTGAATGTTGAGCTTTAAGCCAACTTTTTCACTCTCCACTTTCACTTTCATCAAGAGGCTTTTTAGTTCCTCTTCACTTTTGCCATAAGGGTGGTGTCATCTGCATATCGAGGTTATTGATATTTCTCCCGGCAATCCTGATTCCAGCTTGTGCTTCTTCCAGCCCAACATTTCTCATGATGTACTCTGCATAGAAGTTAAATAAGCAGGGTGACAATATACAGCCTTGATGTACTCCTTTTCCAATTTGGAACCAGTCTGTTGTTCCATGGCCAGTTCTAACTGTTGCTTCCTGACCTGCATATAGGTTTCTCAAGAGGCAGGACAGATGGTCTGGTATTCCCATCTCTTTCAGAATTGTCCACAGTTTATTGTGATCCCCACAGTCAAATGCTTTTGTATAGGCAATAAAGCAGAAATAGATGTTTTTTTGGAACTATCTTGCTTTTTTGATGATCCAGCAGATGTTGGTAATTTGATCTTTGGTTCCTCTGCCTTTTCTAAAACCAGCTTGAACATCTGGAAGTTCATGGTTCACATATTGCTGAAGCCTGGCTTGGAAAATTTTAAGCATTACTTTACTAGCATGTGAGATGAGTGCAATTGTGCGGTAGTTTGAGCATTCTTTGGCATTGCCTTTCTTTGGGATTGGAATGAAAACTGACCTTTTCCAGTCTTGTGGCCACTGCTGAGTTTCCCAAATTGCTGGAGTATTGAGTGCAGCACTTTCACAGCATCATCTCTCAGGATTGAAATAGCTCAAGTGGAATTCCATCACCTCCACTAGCTTTGTTTGTAGTGATGCTTCCTAAGGCCCACTTGATTTCACATTCCTGGATGTCTGGAGCACATGGACCACAGCCTTGTCTAACTCAATGAAACTAAGGCCATGCTCTGTAGGGCTACCCAAGACAGACAGGTCATGCTGGAGATGTCTGACAGAATGTGGTCCACTGGAGAAGGGAGTGGCAAACCACTTCAGTATTCTTGCCTCGAGAACCCCATGAATGGTATGAAAAGGCAAAATCCTTAAGTGGACTGATTTTTTTCCCCCATGAGTGTGTGGCAATGAATACAGTGATTCTAACTATGGTTTGGGGCTATTGAAATGGTCTTGCAGGTTCCTCAGAATTACTTAGACAACTGCTGGATTACTACATGAGCTATTAATTATCAAATTCTAGAAATATCATTTCCAATAATATTGAAATACCTTTTATGTAAAAAGTATCCATGTGGTTACTTTGTCAAAAGAATAGCAAATGACTGTTTTCTCATTTCCCAAAATTGATGTTACCAAAGTAAACTTTTACTCAGAGAAGAGACCTCAGATACAACCCATTGCAAGCAGTGAATGTCTTCAACATACTAATGAATAAATACTTCAAAAATGCATTCACAAAAATTACAATTGAAAAATGAGCTGCTAGAAACATAAACTTGAGCAGGCTCCAGGAGACAGGGAAGAGAGGTGTGCTGCAGTCCGTGGGGTCACAAAGAGTTGGATGCAACTTAGCAACTGAAGATCAAGAGAAGAAAATTGACAAAATTATGAAATGATACTGAAATATAAACAGAAGAGAGAGTTTAGTAAATATTTAGAAGATTTTAAAAATATATCTAGTAGTTTATTAGGTTTAGGGCTAACTAATAACTGGTTTTTTTTTAATTATTATTATTACAACACAACGAACTTTATTCTTACTTTGGGTAACTTGCTGAAAAATACTGAAACATTACTAGTTGTGCTGAAAAACTTTTTAATCAAAATATTTGAAATTGAAGGAAATATAAGAAATGAGTAATCAAAGAAATGTGTTCAATGAATAGAAAAGCTCATTTTGAGGAATCCCAGTATCTAAAGCATAATTTGAAATCTCATCTCTCAATCTATTCATTCCCAACTTAGCCTATAACTGTGTAAGGGCTCTCTTTGAATCTGAACATTTAGCTGTCAGTACTATTTCACTTTTTTAGGGAAGTTTTGAGAAGAAAATATCTTCAAAAGTTAGTGTTTTGCTTGGGAGAAATTTAAATATATGGAGCACAGAATTGAACACTTAGAGGAGGAATAAATTAGAATATTTCTCAGCTTTTTATTATAAGGTTGTTTCAGTACTTAGAAATGTATAAGTGAATATTAAAATGTAAATTATAAAACTAGGTTTAAATCTTATTGTAAATGATTTATGACCACTTGCCATTTAAAATGCCTATTCCTTTCTCAAATTAATTCAATAAAAATAATTCAAAGCTGATAGATTAAGTATCTGCAACTTGATATAAAGAATGAGAAAATTACCTACAACTAAAAGTCAAAATTAGAGATCATATTGCATTTTATAACTCCTGAGATCCAGATCTATGTGCAAACTATTAAATAAGAAGTGCTTCTATTTGATTAGAGCTCAATGGTCTCTCTTAATTGAATTTACCTTCTCTGAGTTATCATTAGATTTTTGTATACCCTCCTTCAGTTTCTATAAGGAACACATATTTACAATGGCTGGGCATTTTAATAATTTAAATTCAAGTATAAGGCAAATATTAAATGTTACTAAGATTTAGGATGGTAATACAAACCATATTAAATTCCCAATGTAATATCCTTAATAATAGCTCAAATACCAAAAATGTTACTAAATTAATATCTTCCAGTAAAGAAGAAAACACTATTATTTTTGTGAAACCAGTCCCATAAACAGGATCATTTGACATGATTACAAATATAACAAATGTGAACTTATTAAGGTGAGTTTTAAACTTTTTGGTGGCAGGAGAGTACTCTAGAATTGTACACCAGAAGACAGGGTTGATTGTTAAATGTACCACTTGAATATTTTCTATTGTATTTCACATTTCTGTGTAATTGTTCCCAGTTAAATTGGTTTTTTACCACAAATGATTCTTTAAAATTGCATTTTTACTATTATAAAACATCTCTTATAATGTGAAGACACCAAAACTAGCATGATATTTCTTTCTCATGTGATGTAAATTGAATCTTTTGTGTGTTGAGGACCCACCAAAATTGAAAATTGCTATTTCCCAAGTCAACAGTAAAATTTAGCCTCACAAATATCTCTGTGAAAAACATGTCCCAGTGTTCTTCTCAGAGGGCACTGAAGCAGAGGCTTAGTTATACTTTAACCAAGTCAGTAACATGTAAAGTATGTGGTCACAAAGGGTAGCTCATCAGTAAAATCTGATTCAAAAACCTTCTACACAATTCTCTGCACCACAGCAATTTGTAGGTTATTGGTAAGAACACTCAAGGTGACTTTCTCTGAAGAGCTTTCTCAGAACATGAGAAGTGGCATGAGTCTCAGAAGAGTGTTCCAGCCTGAGGTATTTAGTCTGTTAAAGCACTACAGAAAAGGCAGATACAAATATCCCATTGTGGCAGTTGCTTTTTCACTCCTCTCTCAGTGACTAAAATGTAATGTTATGTCCTATTCTCTGACTCTCAGGCATAATTGTTATATAAGCTATAGTCATATAAAAGTGTGTTCTGTACCCAGCAGGAACTTAATAATAACATATTGTTGAGACTAGTTTAAAGTACCATAATCTTTAATATTAAGAATCCTAAAATTAAGGACCAGATTTCTTTGTATTCTAAATTGCCATTGTTGACGATACCTGGCATCCATGGAGAGCTTAAAAGATAGCAGACACTTTGATAGGTTTTTCAAATAGAAATTTCCTTATCTATACTTAGCATTGGAGAAGGAAATGGCAACCCACTCCAGTACTGTTGCCTGGAAAATCCCATGGACAGAGAAGCCCGGTAGGCTACAGTCCATGGGGTCGCAAAGAGTTGGACACGACTGAGCCACTTTACTTCACTTCATACTTAGCATAGAGAATGCTAGAAGCAAAATTATGATTACCTTCTTAAATAAAACACCTGAAATTTAAGCATAAACTACATGTACAAGTTCTATAGCTAATAAAATATTCAATACCTGAGAATTTACTCTGAACCGGTATATTCTATAATGGATCAATATGAATTCAATTCTTAGGCTCCATCATGAAGTGAGAAAGGCAAAGATACAATATAAATGTGATAATTCAACTATATGTTGTAGCGTTAAGTTACAATAATCATGTATTAGAGAATCAATAAAGCTACAGTTATGGACTGAGATTCAATAGAAAATACTTATTTTATGTGAGGCATATTACTTACTGAGAATACATTACTAAGCAAAATAGGGAGGATCTTGGCATTCATGAAATTTACTAACCAGACGCGTTCTCAATATAGCATAGGTTGAGATAGAATTTAAAAACATGGTATCTATAGATTAGTGGAAAATGCACGTGTCTACATTCTCTAGTTTCATTTCCTGGAACCATGTACATTTGTATGCATAGCTGTTATTGTCACTAACTGCTCAAGTTTCAGTGAATTCCCTGGGACTGCAAGGCCCAATTTATATATCCTGAGGGCCAATTTATTCTTCACTCTGCAACCACCTATCTTCAGAGCATTTTCCTGATAATATTTACCTACAACAAAAATGAAATTGAAGGTCAATCAACAAAGTTGTCTTCTTTTTTGACAGTTCTGGTGAAACACTGATGGGAAAGAGAATTTAAAATATTGCTTGAAAAAGAGTTTAAGGATTAACATTTTCCTTTTAAGAGATTGTATTTAACCATGTTATCCTCATTTCTCTTGCCACTATTAAAGTATTGGATAAAGTAGGGGGGGGTTGCATTCTCTATCCAAGAAAAAGGATAATGTGGTTCCATTCTGTGGTAATAAAAAGATCAAATGAAAAGTCAGTTCAGTTCAGTTGCTCAGTCATGTCCTACTCTTTGCAACCCCATGAACTGACTGCAGCACGCCAGGCTTCCCTGTCCATTACTAACTTCCGGAGTTTATCCAAATTCATGTCCTCTGAGTCAATGATGCCATCCAACCATCTCATCCTCTGTCCTCCCCTTCTCCTCCCACCTTCAATCTTTCCAGCATCAGGGTCTTTTCAAATGAGTCAGTTCTTTGCATCAGGTTGCCAAAGTATTGGGGATTAGGATCTAATTTTTAGTTGTATAAACTACTATTAATAAAGGAGACTGTCAACTAGTATACCTAGACCAATCTCGAATTACTAGACAACATTGGGTATTGTGCTCTCTCGACAAAATACTCATCACAGAGAGTATTTAGAAGGTACCTAGCAAACTGAGGGGAAGAAAAACAACTCACATTTCCTTGAAAGATTAAATTTATGGTCATGACATAAAAATTGAAAGAAATACAAAATCGGACACAGGTGCCACAGATTCTATGTCTTTTCACTGATGGTATCATACTGGGATGGGTAGTGCTTAGCACTGTGTTGGCGATAAGTGTAGTTTATACACCTCCCTGTATTTAACTCACAATTTCCTCTGTAATAGCTATAATTTTGAGTACATTGAGTGCTATTCAAGTGACAAGGGGATCATGAGTGGAAGTATGCACTTTCCTAAAATGATGCAAAGGTTTGTTTTTGTTTTGTTTTGTTTTTTTCCTAACCTTTACAGTTTTCAAGTACTTAGGAGCATGCAATGTTTATAAACTTACTGAAATAAATTAAATACTTTAATTGCTCCTAAAAACACTCCTAATTTGAAGCCTCAACCTTGTCTGTCACATGTTCTTCCTATCACAGTCTCCTCAGCAACAATACAAATTTCTGTAAGGTATTAAGTATCAGACTATGATGTCATTTTGGAAAAAGAATCTGAAGCCAGTAATGTCTAAAATTTTTCCAACCAAACATCATGGAAACACTCAGAGGGAATAAAAATGAACACTTGATTTCAAGAATCTTTTAAATGGAAGGATACTGTTCTCTTTAGATTTCTAAGGAAGCAATATACTTCTCAGCAGATATTCCTTTAGTATCAGCAATAATTTGGCATTTCTATAGTTATTTGGCTTTTAACATATGCAAACTGCTGTGTGCACATTTAATTCTACTATAAGTTAACATTACTCAAATTATAGATAAAGGACACTCAGCTACTAGAAGGCATTTCTTGATTTCTCCCTCTCATACACTACAATCCATCAGATGTTCTCTATTCTACCTCCAAATGATATACCTAATTCATCCACTTTTCTCTACTCTCCACACTGCCTTTGTCTAAGCCAGCATTATACCTCCATATCTGGGTAACTCCTAAGTCACTGCCATCTTTTCATTCTTGCCCTGTTCCTACCCACTTATCAATAAGAAGGATGACAAAGAAGATCACCTATGCACACCACTTAAAGCCTTTAATTTTCACCTTTGTATCTAGAACAAATGCAAATTATTTCAATAACTTATAAATCTCTAAATGCTATAGTTCTAGTTTTTCTTACAAAACTATCATATCATGCCCCAGTCCTCCAATACATTATATTTTTGAATAACAGTCATCTGATGTGCCTTAGAATAAATGATCTATCCTAAACAAGGTATTTTCTCTTGTTGCTCAAGAACTTTGTTTTTCTGCTGGCGTGACATTTCTTCTCATCTTTTAAGTTTAATTGCAATTTCTCGGAAATCTTGTTTAGGAATAAAACTATGTCTTATATTCTGGTATAAAATAATCTTATCTAAAATAATATCTTCTTGGTATTTATTTTTTTGGGGGGGTTATTTTATTTATTTTTTTACTTTACAACACTGTATTGGTTTTGCCATACATTGACATGAATCCACCACGGGTGTACATGAATTCCCAATCCTGAACCCCCCTCCCTCCACCCTCCTCATATCATCTCTCTGGGTCATCGTATTTAAAATGCTCTTATTTGTCTGTGTCCTTTGTTAGAATTAATAGCTCCTTGAAAGCATGTCTGTTGCAAAACTGTGTCTGGCAAAGTGCGCAACATGGTAGGCAATAAGCTTGTTAACAAATGAACAAGTTAACCAAATACATATAGCCTCTAAATACCGTGACCTATTTTTCTTAAACTTTAAGATTTTTTTCCTAATGTGGACCATTTTTTCAGTGTTTATCAAATTTGTTACAATATTATTTCTGTTTTATGGTTTTTTTGTTTTGTTTTTTGCCACAAGGCACGTGGGATCTCAGCTCCCCAACCAGGGATTAAACTCACAGTCCCTTGCACTGGAAGGGTAAGTGTTAACTACCAGACAACTAGGGAAGTCCCCCTTTTAAAAAACAAATGGAAAATGATAATCAACATGCTAAAGAACACTAACAAAATTTCAAAAATATTATCTTATGATTTTGTTAAATACTCTAAGAAAGACTGCAAGAATAATAATAATGGCCATAGTTCAGGTAATCTACATGTTACTACTTTGATTCTAAAAGTCAAAAAGGCAAAATTTTATTTTTTTTTTGACAGTGTCCTTTTTAAAATTTAAATTTATTTGTTTTAATTGGAGGCTAATTAAAATATCATATTGGCTTTTGCCATACATTAACATGAATCTGCCACGGGGGTACACGTGTTCCCCATTCTGAACCTCCCTCCCACCTCCCTTCCCATACCATTCCTCTGGGTCATCCCAGTGCACCAGCCCCAAGCATCCTGTACCTGCATCGAACCTGGACTGGGGATTCGTTTTTTATATGATATTATACATATTGCAATGTCATTCTCCCAAATCATCCCACCCTCTCCTTCTCCCACAGAGTCCAAAAGACTGTTCTATACATCTGTGTCTCTTGCTGTCTCACATACAGGGTTATCATTACCATCTTTCTAAATTCCATATATATGTGTTAGTATACTGTATCGGTGTTTTTCTTTCTGGCTTACTTCACTCTGTATAATCAGCTCCAGTTTCATCCACCTCATTAGAACTGATTCAAATGTATTCTTTTTAATGGCTGAGTAAACCAGACCACCTGACCTGCCTCTTGAGAAACCTATATGCAGGTCAGGAAGCAACAGTTAGAACTGGAAATGAAACAACAGACTGGCTCCAAATTAGGAAAGGAGTACATCAAGGCTGCATATTGTCGCCCTGCTTATTTAATTATATGCAAAGTACATCATGAGAAACGCTGGACTGGAAGAAGCACAAGCTGGAATCAAGATTGCCAGGAGAAATACCAATAACCTCAGATATGCAGATGACACCACCCTTATGGCAGAAAGTGAAGAGGAACTAAAAAGCCTCTTGATGAAAGTGAAAGTGGAGAGTGAAAAAGTTGGCTTAAAGCTCAACATTCAGAAAACTAAGATCATGGCATCTGGTCCCATCACTTCATGGGAAATAGATGGGGAAACAGTGGAAACAGTGTCAGACTATTTTTTTTTGGGCTCCAAAATCACTGCAGATGGTGACTGCAGCCATCTATGGTTCACAACTGAAAATCTCACCATAAAATTACATATTCAGTACAGTTCACTTGCTCAGTCCTGTCTAAATCTTTGCGACCCCATGGGTTGCAGCATGACAGGCCTCCCTGTCTATCACCAACTCTCAGAATTTACTCAAGCTCATGTCCATTGAGTTGGTGATGCCTTCCAACAATCTCATCTTCTGTCATCTCCTTCTCCTCTCACCTTAAATATTTCCAAGTATCATGGTCTTTTCAAAAGAGTCAGCTCTTTGCATCCAGTGGCCAAAGTATTAGAGTTTCAGCTTCAACATCAGTCCTTCCAATGAATATTCAGGACTGACTTCCTTTAGAATGAACTGGTTGGAACTCAAGCAGTACAAGGGAATCTCAAGAGTCTTCCCCAACACCACAGTTCAAAAGCATCAATTCACTAGTGCTCAGCTTTCTTAATGGACCAGCCATACATGACTACTGGAAAAACCATAACCTTGACTAGACAAACCTTTCAAAGCAAAGTAATGTCTCTGTTTTTTAATATGCTGTCTAGGTTGGTTATAATGTTCCTTCCAAGAAGTAAGTGTCTTTTAATTTCATGGCTGCAATCACTATCTGCATTGATTTGGAGCCACAAAAAATAAAGTCTGGCACTGTTTCCAATGTTTCCCCATCTATTTGCCATGAAGTGAAGAACTGATGCGTTTTACTGTGGTGTTGGAGAAGACTCTTGAGGGTTCCTTGGACTGCAAGGAGATACAACCAGTCCATTCTGAAGATCAGTCCTGGGTGTTCTTTGGAAGGAATGATGCTAAAGTTGAAACTCCAGTACTTTGGCCACCTCATGCAAAGAGTTGACTCATTGGGAAAGACTCTGATGCTGGGAGGGATTGGGGGCAGGAGGAGAAGGGGACGACTGAGGATGAGATGGCTGGATGGCATCACGGACTCAATGGATGTGAGTCTGAGTGAACTCCAGGGGATGGTGATAGACAGGGAGGCCTGGTGTGCTGCGATTCATAGGGTCGCAAAGAGTCGGACACGATTGAGCGGCTGAACTGAACTGAACTGATGGGACCAGATGCCATGATCTTAGTGTTTTAAATGTTGAGCTTTAAGCCAACTTTTTCACTCTCCTCTTTCACTTTCATCAAGAGGCTCTTTAGTTCCTCTTCACTTTCTGCCATAAGGGTGGTGTCATCTGCATAGTGAAAGTGAAGTCACGCAGTCGTGTCTGACTCTTTGCAATCCCATGGACTGTAGCCTACCAGGCTCCTCAGTCCATGGGATTTTCTAGGCAAGAACACTGGAGTGGGTTGCCATTTCCTTTTCCAGGGGATCTTCCCAGCCCAGGGATCGAACCCAGGTCTGTTGCATTATAGGCAGACACTTTACCCTCTGAGCTCCCAGGGAAGCCTGAGCTTCTGCATATCTGAGCCTTATTGATATTTCTCCCAGCAATCTTGATTCCAGCTTGTGCTTCATCCAGCCCAGCGTTTCTCATGATGTATTCTGTGTATAAGTTAAAATAGCAGGGTGACAATATACAGCCTTGATGTACACCTTTTCTATTTGGAACCAGTCTGTAGTTCCATGTCCAGTTCTAACTGATGCTTTCTGACCTGAATACAGATTTCTCAAAGGCAGTTCAGGTGGTCTGGTATTCCCATCTCTTTCAGAATTTTCCACAGTTTATTGTCATCCATACAGTCAAATCTTTGGCATAGTCTATGCTGCTGCTCTTAAGTCGCTTCAGTCGTATCCAACTGTGTGCAGCCCCATAGATGGAAGCCCACCAGACTCCCCTGTCCCTGGGATTCTCCAGTCAAGAACACTGGAGTGGGTTGCCATTTCATTGTCAATAAGGCAGAAGTAAATGTTTTCTGGAACCCTCTTGCTTTTTTGATGATCCAGCAGATGTTGGCCATTTGATCTCTGGTTCCTCTGCCTTTTCTAAAACCAGCTTGAACATCTGGAAGTTAACTGTTCATGTATTGCTGAAGCCTGGTTTGGAGAATTTAAGCATTACTTTAGTAGAGTATGAGGTGAGCGCAATTGTGGAAAAGTTTAAGCATTCTTTAGCGTTGCCTTTCTTAAGGATTGAAATGAAAACTGACCTTTTCAAGGCCCATGGCCACATCCAAGTTTTCCAAATTTGCTGGCATATTGAGCACAGCACTTTCACAGCAACATCTTTTAGGATTTGAAATGGGTCCACTGGAATTCCATTACCTCCACTAGCTTTGTTCATAGTGATGCTTCCTAAGGCCCACTTGACCTTACATTCCAGGATGTTTGGCTCTAGGTGAGTGATTACACCATTATGATTATCTAGGTCATGAAGATCTTTTTTTTGTAAATTTCTTCTGTGTATTCCTGCCACCTCTTCTTAATATCTTCTGCTTCTGTTAGGTCCATAAAGTTTCTATCCTTTATTGAGCCCATCTTTGCATGAATTATTCCCTTGGTGTCTCTAATTTTCTTGAAGAGACCTCTAGTCTTTCCCATTCTATAGTTTTCCCTTATTTCTTTGCATTGATCACTGAGGAAGGCTATTCTTGGAACTCTGCACTCAAATGGGTATATCGTTCCTTTTATCCTTTGTTTTTCACTTTTCTTTTCACAGCTATTTGTAAGTCCTCCTCAGACAGCTATTTTGCTTTTTTCCATCTTTTTCTTGGGGATGGTCTTGATCCCTGTCTCCTTTACAATGTAACGACCTCCATCCATAGTTCATTAGGCACTCTGTCTATCATATATATTCCCTTAAATCTATTTCAACGTGGGATAGCTCCTCTGGGCCTTCCTGTGCCTGCAAGAACGGCGGTGGTAAGGAGATACCCCTCATCCAAAGTAAGGAGCAGTGGCTGTGCTTTGCTGGAGCAGCTGTGAAGAGATACCCCACGCCAAGGTAGGAGAAACCCAAGTAAGATGGTAGGTGTTGCAAAGGGCATCAGAGGGCAGACACACTGAAACCATACTCACAGAAAACTAGTCAATCTAATCACACTAGGACCACAGCATTGTCAAACTCAATGAAACCAAGCTATGCCTGTTGGCAACCCAAGACGGGTGGGTCATGGTGGAGAGGTCAGACATAATACGGTCCACTGGAGAAGGGAATGGCAAGCCACTTCAGTATTCTTGCCTTGAGAACCCCATGAACATTATGAAAAGGCAAAATGATAAGATATCAAAAGAGGAACTCCCCAGGTCGGTAGGTGCCCAATATGCTACTGGAGATCAGTGGAGAAATAACTCCAGAAAGAATGAAGGGATGAAGCCAAAGCAAAACCAATACCTAGCTGTGGATGTGACTGGTGATAGAAGCAAGAATCAATGCTTTAAAGAGCAATATTGCATAGGATCCTGGAATGTCAGGTCCATGAATCAAGGCAAGTTGGAAGTGGTCAAAAAAGACATGGCAAGGGTGAACGTCGACATTCTAGGAATTAGTTAACTAAAATGGACTGGAATGGGTCAACTGAACTCAGATGATCATTATATCTACTACTGTGGGCAGGAATCGCTCAGAAGAAATGGAGTAACCATTATGGTCAACAAAAGAGTTCGAAATGCAGTACTGGGATGCAATCTCAAAAACGACAGAATGATCTCTGTTCGTCTCCAAGGCAAACCATTCATATCACAGTTATCCAAGTCTATGTCCCAACCAGTAATGCAGAAGAAGCTGAAGTTGAATGGTTTTATGAAGACCTACAAGACCTTTTAGAACTTACACCCAAAAAAGATGTCCTTTTCATTATAGGGGACTGGAATGCAAAAGTAGGAAGTCAAGAAACACCTGGAGTAACAGGCAAATGTGGCCTTGAAATGTGGAATGAAGCAGGGCAAAGACTAATAGAGTTTTGCCAAGAGAGTGCACTGGTCATAGCAAACACCCTCTTCCAATAACACAAGAGAAGACTCTACACATGGACATCACCAGATGGTCAACACCGAAATCAGATTGATTATATCCTTTGCAGCCAAAGATGGAGAAGCTCTATACAGTCGACAAAAACAAGACCAGGAGCTGACTGTGGCTCAGATCATGAACTCCTTATTGCCAAATTCAAACTTAAACTGAAGAAAGTAGGGAAAGCCGCTAGACCATTCAGGTATGACCTAAAGCAAATCCCTTATGATTATACAGTGGAAGTGAGAAATAGATTTAAGGGCCTAGATCTGATAGATAAGAGTGCCTGATGAACTATGGAATGACGTTCATGACATTGTACAGAGGACAGGGATCAAGACCATCTCCATGGAAAAGAAATGCAAAAAAGCAAAATGGCTGTCTGGGGAGGCCTTACAAATAGCTGTGAAAAGAAGAGAGGTGAAAAGCAAGGGAAACAAGAAATGATATGAGCATCTGAATGCAGAATTACAAAGAATAGCAAGAAGAGATAAGAAAGCCTTCTTCAGAGATCAATGCAAAGAAATAGAGGAAAAGAACAGAATGTAAAAGACTAGAGATCTCTTCAAGAAAATTAGAGATACCAAGGGAATATTTCATGCAAAGATGTGCTCGATAAAGGACAGAAATGGTATGGACCTAACAGAACCAGAAGATATTAAAAAGAGGTGGCAAGGATACATGGAAGAACTGTACAAAAAAGATCTTCACGACCCAGATAATCATGATGGTGTGATCACTAATCTAGAGCCAGACATCTTGGAATGTGAAGTCAAGTGGGCCTTAGAAAGCATCACTACGAACAAAGCTAGTGGAGGTGATGGAATTCCACTTGAGCTGTTTCAAATCCTGAAAGGTGATGCTGTGAAAGTGCTGCACTCAATATGCCAACACATTTGGAAAACTCAGCAGTGGCCACAGGACTGGAAAAGGTCAGTTTTCATTCCACTCCCAAAGAAAGGCAATGCAAAAGAATGCTCAGACTCCTGCACAATTGCACTCATCTCACATGCTAGTAAAGTAATGCTCAAAATTCTCCAAGCCAGGCTTCAGCAATATGTGAACCGTGAACTCCCTGATGTTCAAGCTGGTTATAGAAAAGGTAGAGGAACCAGAGATCAAATTGCCAACATCTGCTGGATCATGAAAAAAGCAAGAGAGTTCCAGAAAAACATCTATTTCTGCTTTATTGACTATGCCAAAGCCTTTGATTGTGTGGATCACAAGAAACTGTCGAAAATCCTGAAAGAGATGGGAATACCAGGCCACCTAAACCTGCCTCTTGAGAAATCTGTATGCAGGTCAGGAAGCAACAGTTAGAACTGGCCATGGAACAACAGACTGGTTCCAAATGGGAAAATGAGAACGTCAAGGCTGTATATTGTCACCCTGCTTATTTAACTTATATGCAGAGTACATCATGATAAACTCTGGACTGGAAGAAACACAAGCTGGAATCAAGATTTCTGGGAGAAATATCAATAACTGCAGATATGCACATGACACCACCCTTATGGCAGAAAATGAAGAGGAACTAAAAAGCCTCTTGATGAAAGTGAAAGAGGAAAGCAAAAAAGTTGGCTTAAAGCTCAACATTCAGAAAACGAAGATCATGGCATCTGGTCCCATCACTTCATGGGAAATAGATGGGGAAACAGTAGAAACAGTGTCAGACTTTATTCTTTTCGGCTCCAAAATCACTGCAGATGGTGACTGCAGCCATGAAATTAAAAGACGCTTACTTCTTGGAAGGAAAGTTATGACCAACCTATATAGCATATTCAAAAGCAGAGACATTAGTTTGCTGACTAAGGTCCGTCTAGTCAAGGCTATGGTGTTTCCTGTGGTCACATATGGATGTGAGAGTTGGACTGTGAAGAAAGCTGAGTGCCAAAGAATTTATGCATTTGAACTGTGGTGTTGGAGAAGACTCTTGAGGGTCCCTTGGACTGCAAGGAGATCCAACCAGTCCATTCTGAAGGAGATCAGCCCTGGGAGTTCTTTGGAAGGAATGATACTAAAGCTGAAACTCCAGTACTTTGGCCACCTCATGCAAAGAGTTGACTCATTGGGAAAGACTCTGATGCTGGGAGGGATTGGTGGCAGGAGGAGAAGGAGATGACCGAGGATGAGATGGCTGGATGGCATCATGGACTCGATGGATGTGAGTCTGAGTAACTCCGGGAGATGGTGATGGACAGGGTGGCCTGGTGTGCTGCGATTCATGGGGTCGCAAAGAATCGCACACGACTGAGTGACTGAATTGAACTGAACTGAAATCTACTTCTCACTTCCACTGTATAATCGTAAGGGATTTTATTTTGGTCATACCTGAATGGTCTAGTGGTTTCTCCTACTGTCTTCAATTTTAGTCTGAATTTGGCAATAAGGAGTTCATGATCTGAGGCACAGCCAGCTCTTGGTCTTGTTCTTGCTGACTGTAAAGGGCTTCTCCATCTTTGGCTACACAGAATATAATGAATCTGATTCGGTGTTGACCATCTTGTGATGTCCATGTGTAGAGTCTTCTCTTTTATTGTTGGAAGAGGGTGTTTGCTATGACCAATGTATTCTTTTGGCAGAACTCTATTAGCTTTTGCCCTGCTTCATTCTGTACTCCAAGGCCAAATTTGCCTGTCACTCCAGGTATTTCTTGACTTCCTGCTTTTTCATTCCAGTCCCCTGTAATGAAAAGGACATCTTTTGGGGGTGTTAATTCTAGGGGGTCTTGTAGGTCTTCATAGAACCATTCAACTTCAGCTTCTTCAGCATTATTGGTCAGGGCATAGACTTGGGTTGCCATGATATTGAATGGTTTGCCTTGGAAATGAACAGATATCATTCTGTTATTTTGGAGATTGCATCCAAGTATTACATTTTGGACTCTTTCATTGACTATGATGGCTACTCCATTTCTTCTAAGGGATTCTTGCCTACAATAGTAGATATAATGGTCATCTGAGTTAAATTTACCCATTCCAGTCCATTTTAGTTCCCTGCTTCCTAAAATGTCACCATTCACTCTTGCCATCTCCTGTTTGACCCCTTTCAATTTGCCTTGATTCATGGACCTGACATTCCAGGTTCATATGAAGTATTGCTCTTTACAGCATCAGACCTTGCTTCCATCACCAGTCACATCACAATTGGGTGTTGATTTTGCTTTGGTTCTGTCCCTTCATTCTTTCTGGAGTTGTTTCTCCACTAAGCTCCAGTAGCATATTGGGCACATATTGACCTGGGGAGTTCATCTTTCAGTGACCTATCTTATTGCCTTTTCATACTCATGGGGCTCTCAGGCACGAATACTGAAGTGTTTTGCCATTCCCTTCTCCAGTGGACCACATTTTGTCAGAACTCTCCACCATGACCGTCCCTCTTGGGTGGCCCTACTTTGCATGGCTCATAGTTTCATTGATTCAGACAAGGCTATGGTCCATGAGATTATATTGGTTAGTTTTTTGTGACTATGTTTTTTCATTCTCTCTGCCCTCTGATGGAGAAGGAAAAGAGGCTTGATGAAGCTTCCTGATGGGATAAACTGACTAAGGGGTATACTGGGTCTTGTTCTGATGGGCAAGACCATGCTCAGTAAAGCTTTAATTCAATTTTCTGTTTATGGGTGGAGCTGTGTTCCCTCCTTGAAGTTTACCTGGGACCAAACTATGGTGGAGGTAAAGAAGATAATGGTGACCTACCTCAAAAGATCCTATGCTGCTGCTGCAAAGTCACTTCAGTTGTGTCTGACCCTGTGCGACTCCATAGACACCAGCCTACCAGGCTCCCCTGTCTCTGGGATTCTCCATCAAGAACACTGGAGTGAGTTGCCATTTCCTTCTCTAATGCATGAAAGTGAAGTCTCTCAGTTGTGTCCGACTCTTAGCAACCCTATGGACTGCAGCCTACCACGCTCCTCTGTCCATGGGATTTTCCAGGCAAGAGTACTGGAGTGGTATGCCATTGCCTTCTCTTCAAAAGATCCCATACATGATCCTAAAATTTAATGAGGACTATGAAAAAGGGTACACCCTGAACAAAACAGAGCATTTCCCTGTGTTGCATATAATTACTTCACAGGTAAGAAAGGTCTTTGGGGAAACTTAGTGGCAGTTTTTCTATGAAAGCCTCCTCTGGGCTGTTATATTCTTGGTAAAGAAATAAATTAAGATATTAATTAGCTGTGCAAAGCTCAGGTGGCAATGTGATCATACAGACTACAGCCTTTTAAAATGTGTTTGCAGTTTTTGAATGCGATAAAATCAATAATCACTCCCTTTCATTTAATTACAGTTTCAAGATTAGGTGTGTTCACATTTAAAGTAAAAATGTTAATGAAGTTGAATTAGTTTCTTTATCTTTCATACTAAACCTATGACTTCTACCAAGTGTATTTCATCCTTGACCCCTGAGCCTGAAAGCCAGTAGTTAGGAGGTAAAAACAGAGTTATTTCTTGGAAATATCTGTCTACCATTAATGCAAGAGAGACTTTGTTTTTGCCAATAAATAAAATCAACTCACCACCATGTCTACTACTGGTATGGATGGAGTCACTGCATGCATTTAGCCCATCAGCTGCTTATCTGACAGGAGAGCTGAACTAAATGCTTTTCTTTTAAGAAAAAGTAGGAAATCAAGTTTGGATATTTAAAATGCTGAATCTAGCCTTAAACAGAGCTGATAAGGAGACTACTCATTTTGACATATTTCTTATTAGTTTAATTATTGATACCTAGGTCTATTTAGCGGAGAAGGCAATGGCACCCCACTCCAGCACTCTTGCCTGGAAAATCCCATGGATGGAAGAGCCTGGTGGGCTGCAGTCCATGGGGTTGCTAAGAGTCGGACACGACTGAGTGACTTCACTTTCACTTTTCACTTTCATGCATTGTATAAGGAAATGGCAACCCACTCCAGTGTTCTTGCCTGGAGAATCCTAGGGACAGGAGAGCCTGGTGGGCTGCCATGTATGGGGTCGCACAGAGTTGGACACGACTGAAGTGGATTAGCAGCAGCAGGTCTATTTAGATTTTTTGAAAGTCTAGCTACTCCTCCACGTAGGTTGAATTCAAGCCTCACTGGTACTTCCCTGCCAACCAAATCTATGGGATTGGTGTTACTTCATGTTAGTTTAATAATTACTTTGTTATATCAAAGCTCATTCAAATGGAAACAAATGAAACTTCACATATTTGTTTTTTATTACTAGTATTTAATGCTATCAAAAAAAAATTACAGTGACATCTTCCATCTACTGACTGATTTTTAAATGAAAGACATGGTCAGAGTTTACCACTTTCACTCAATTCTTTGCACATAGGTTGTCATTATTAATCATTTGTAAGTGGAGTGAGAATTTAAGTAGCTCTGAAAAGAGCTGGCCCAGAGAACTCACTTGTATACCCTAAATTGCTTTACTTCATTTACATCTTAGTAGCAACTTAACAGCAGAAGCAGCGACTTAGCAGCAGCAGCGTTACAATAAACAAAAATCCAGTCTTAATAGATTGAACAGACACTGGAAAACTCAGGAAAGATAGGAATCTGGAAGGGAGTATCACTGGAATTCTGGGCAACTTTGCTTAACATAATTAATTTTTGCGAGCCACAGGGTTTAGTTTTAAGTTTTACTGTTCCTATTGCTCTGTTTCCTCCCCACTCCCACCCCAAATTCAACTTACCTTATTTTCCCCTCAAAATGTTCTTAGCACCTAGGTCTTTACTATGTTTGTTCACTTACCATATGTAATCAAATTCATATTCTACTTTAAAAATTCCAGGAAAGATAATCTGATTGTCTCAGGAAACAATGAAAGCAGTGAGAGATTTTGTTTTGGGGGGCTTGAAAATCACTGCAGATGGTGACTGCAGCCATGAAATTAAAAGACGCTGGCTCCTTGGAAGAAAAGCTATGACCAACCTAGACAGCATATTAAAAAGCAGAGACATTACTTTGCTTTCAAAGGTCCATCTAGTCAAGGCTATGGTTTTTCCAGTAGTCATGTATGGTTGTGAGAGTTGGACTATAAAGAAATCTGAGCACCAAAGAACTGATGGTTTTGAACTGTGGTGTTGGAGAAGACTCTTGAAAGTCCCTTGAACTGCAAGGAGATCCAACCAGTCCACCCTAAAGGAAGTCAGTCCTGAATATTCATTGGAAAGACTGGTGTTGAAACTGAAACTCCAATACTTTGGGCAACTGATGCCAAGAACTGACTCATTTGAAAAGACCCTGGTGCTGGGAAAGACTGAAGGTGAGTGGAGAAGGGGATGACAGAGGATGAGATGGTTGAAACATATCACCGACTCGATGGACATGAGTTTGAACAGCTTCAGGAATTGGTGATGGGCAGGGAAGCCTGGCGTGCTGCAGTCCATGGGGTCACAAAGAGTCGGACACGCCTGAGTGACTGAATTCCATTTTTTTGTTAAGATTGAGGAAAAACATTAGCACTGTGTTTATATGTGGACAAATCTATCTCTGAACTCTTATTTCTACTCCAGTTAATTTTCTTTAAAAGATGGACAGATTTTCTGAATTAAAATTTAAATTGCCTTGATGTTATTTTTGTGACTTCTTGTTGTTCAGTTACATCCGAATCTCCAACCCCATGGAATGCAGCACGTCAGGCTTCCCTGTCCTTCACCATCTCCCAGAGTTTGCTCAAACTCAAGTCATTTTTATGACTACATTTCCAGTACTAGTTACTTTATTTATTTATTTAGGCTCATCCCATTAATTTTCGCTCTCAAGAAAATAAGGGATAACAGGTAAAAGCATATTGGAGAAGGAAATGGCAACCCACTCCAGTGTTCTTGCCTGGAGAATCCCAGGGACAGCAGAGCCTGGTGGGCTGCCATCTATGGGGTTGCACAGAGTTGGACACGACTGAAGAGACTTAGCAGCAGCAGCAGCAGCAGCAGCAGCAGCAGCAGCAGGTAAAAGCATTGTTTGTAGCTTGGTAATGCTTATACTTTTTCATAGTTATTTGATAATATTTTCCAGGACATTTTATTATTAGTAGTTAAGGAAGTTATTGTTTAATTTTTAAAACACTATTTTAAAATTGTTAGGATTCAGTAATAAACTTTGTGCCACATGCCTTTTTATAGGAAATCACTTTACCAAGTTTTAAGTTTATTCTACACTTGGCTTATGGTATATATTGCTAAATAATACTTAAAATTGTCAGCTGTAAATTTATAACTTTATTTAAATTTTTGAAATATCATTAGAGAACTTTATATATTATTATAATAAAATATCAGTGCAGTTCTAAAGAAACTCCTTAGACTTTTGCTCTTTTAAAAAATATTTATTTATTTATTTGGCTGTGCTGGGTCTTATATGAGGCACGTGAGACCTAGTTCTCTCATCAGTGATTGTACCCAGACCTCCTGCATTGGGAGTGCAGAGTCTTAGCACTTGGACCACCAAAGAAATCCCTATAATCTTACTGTTAATAAACTTATTTCTTTCTTGATTTTTCCAGTCACCTAAATCTTGTGCTGTGGACACCACAACCAATAGGTTTTACTTGCCCAGTAAAAAGTGACAGTTTTTGGTTGAAATAATGCTTCTGTTAAACTACTAACTAATAACCTTTCACACTAGCAAATAAGAGATCTCTTCTTGACCAGTCACTAGAATTAGAGCTCCAGCAATTTTGAAATTTGTATTACTTGCTTTTCCTAATGGACCATTTATATCAAAAATATTTTTAAAGCAAATTGAAGTAGAGCTATGTGGAAGACTCATCAGTCAGTGGAGGATGGGTGCAGCCTCCAAGGAGGATGAGAAGATTACAATCCAGAGAATATAATGAGAATGCAGTCAGTTATGTTCATACCAATTCTCATTATAATCTTTGTCACTGCAAAGCATTCACAGTGTATCACTTTCCATCCTTGTTATATTCTTTTTCAGAAAAATGAGATATTATTCATGCTATCTGCCTTTCTTTCTCATAAACCTCCCCAACGTTTTATTATATTTTTCACAGATGCATTAGAAGAATAAATTGTGTAGCTCATACAAAGTCCATAGAAGCATTTTGATAAATACTGGAATATAATTTAAATCATGAAGCTAGGTCATATAATAGAATTACAAAACAAAATACAGTTAATGAAAATGTGGATGAAATGTATCTCTTGCATATGTGACACAAGTAAGCAAAGTTTCTATAAGATGCTACAGTAGCCTGGGATGAGAATATTGTGAATTAACAAGTCATTCAGCTCCTGTACTTCCGCATCTCCCTCTTTCCTAACTGTTTATATATACAAGTGAACTAACAAAATTTCTTTGTGTTTGTTTCAACCAAAGTAAAGAGCTGAAGCTGAAGACTGAGGAATCTAATAGCTACCTTTAAAATCAAGGTACTTAAAAATCTTACTGAAGCACATTTTTTTTTCTCTGAATTTTAAGAAAAGACAAAACTTACAAATCTGATATATTTCAAGTTTGTTCTAAAGTTTCCATTTGAAAGCCTTGTTTCCCAAAGAAATTTCAAAGTTTGTAAGAACAGATTTATTTTTGCTTATTATCTGGACATTATCAATAGGCCTCCTTTTTACTCATAACTTTCTCTGTTAGACAATGATATAGTGACTCAACTTATAGGATCTCATGAGCTGTGTGTGTGTGTGCTCAGTCATGTCTGATCCTTTGCAACCCCATGGACTATAGCCCATCTGGCTCCTCTGTTCATGAAATTTTCTAGGTAAGAATACTGGAGTGGGTTGCCATTTCCTCCTCTAGGGGAATCTTCCTGATCCAGATATTGAACCTGCATACCCTACATTAGCAGGTGGATTCTTCTACCACTGAGCCACCTGGGAAACCCCTTTTGTAAACTAATCCCATCCCCTCTCCTCAATAAAATCTATTCTCTCCCCAGTCCAAACATCTTTCATAGTCATATTCATAATGTATTTTCTTCCCTTTCAGCTAAGCACATGGTTTGTAAATGCTATGTTTAGAACTTTCAATTTTATCTTAAATGATAGTAGCAAGAGTGGGCATTCATATCTTGTTCCTAATCTTTGAAGAAAAGCTTTTAGGTTTCCACTGTTGAGTATAATGTTAGCTTTGGACCTGTCATATATTGTCTTTATTATGTTGGTGCACATTCCCTCAATAACCATTTTGTTGACATTTTTATCATGAAAGGATACTAAATTTTGTCAAATGATTTTTCTGCATCTACTGAGATGATAATAGAAGATGCCATTAAAGGAAACAAAATTTCTACATTAAACCATCCCCTCAGTTTCCCTTAGTTATATACCTTTCATTAAGAAAAGAAGCACACTAGGTGCTCTCAATTCTGATGTTAAAGAGATCATTTTTTCAATCTAAACAAGTGTAGAAATTGCAGTTAATTTTTGAGTCAGCTCCATTTTTTAGTATTCTTTACAACTATATCAGTTGAAGAGCTGTTGCAAACAGAAGAGTCCACCACAAAAAAAAAAAAAAAAAAGAATAAAAATGATCTTCTCTAAGTAGAGTCAGCAGGATGGCAGAGGTCTCCAACCTTCCACCCATGGACACTATGAGTAACCAGCTGTACATGTATTAATTCCCATCTGAGAAAAATCCAGAAAGTAGTTATAGTCCTGTACAATGAGTCACTGAGAAAGCACCCAAATTGAATGTAGGAAAAGCTAAGATTAAAGTAAGTAAGAAAAGCTGAGACTCTCTCATCATAAACCCCATCCCAATGACATATAATCAGGAGATAATCCTCAACTTCCAGCTTTTTTTTTTTTTTTTTTTTGAGGAGCAAAAAATAGTTGAGCTACTCACCTACTATCTCAGTTTTCATGACCTCTAGAAAGAGGAGACTGAAAAAGTTGGCTTAAATCTCAACATTCGGAAAACGAAGATCATGGCATCTGGTCCCATCACTTCATGGGAAATAGATGGGGAAACAGTAGAAACAGTGTCAAACTTTATTTTTTAGGCTCCAAAATCACTGCAGATGGTGACTGCAGCCATGAAATTAAAAGATGCTTACTTCTTGGAAGAAAAGTTACGACCAACCTAGATAGTATATTCAAAAGCAGAGACATTACTTTGCCGACTAAGGTCCATCTAGTCAAGGCTATGGTTTTTCCTGTGGTCATGTATGGATGTGAGATTTGGACTGTGAAGAAAGCTGAGCACTGAAGAATTGATGCGTTTGAACTGTGGTGTTGGAGAAGACTCTTGAGGGTCCCTTGGACTGCAAGGAGATCCAACCAGTCCATTCTGAAGGAAATCAACCCTGGGATTTCTTTGGAAGGAATGATGCTAAGGCTGAAGCTCCAGTACTTTGGCCACCTCATGCAAAGAGTTGACTCATTGGAAAAGACTCTGATGCTGGGAGAGATTAGGGGCAGGAGGAGAAGGGGACGACCCAGGATGAGATGGCTGGATGGTATCACTGACTTGATGGACGTGAGTATGAGTGAACTGTGGGAGTTGGTGATGGACAGGGAGTCCTGGTGTGCTGCGATTCATGGGGTCGCAAAGAATTGGACATGACTGAGTGACTGAACTGAACTAAACTGAACCAAGAGACTGGCTTTTAACTCATCCATCTCTCAAAACTGATGAGGCCTGGCATTTCCCAGTCCCTTGAGTTTCTGAGAAGGAAGGGGCAATTTTAATCAGGCACAGATACTCCCCCTGGCTCTTATTCCTGGCTTGGTGAAAAGAGGCAACAAAGTCCAGCTCTCAGATTCTCCATGGAAAAGATTAGAGTGCTGGCTTTTTCCAGTGCTGATTGAAGGTCTGGTTTCTAATTAGGCTGCATGGAGAGCTGATGCGGCACACAAGTGTCCTCCTCTGTGAGCTAGAAAGAGCATGTGGGCCATTCCTATAGCTGCTCCTTCACCATCAGTTCAATCCAGCTAAAGTGACCAACCCTTAAACTTGCTCCTGGAAGGAGTTGGACTACTCATTTAACTTTTGACTTTTCTTTCTGATGCTTGAGGGTTTGGCTTCTCATTTGTGTGTCTCAGAGTTGACAGGGCTTGGCTTCTGCAAACTCATTAGAGTCTACAGAGAACCAAGTGATAAGTTTGAAGGCTCTGCAGGCTGTTCTTAAAATCAGGAATTGCTACACTTACACGAAATAGATTAAATCAAAAACTCTCTAGAGCCAAAGAAGCTCATATAATGATAAAAAGATTAATAGGAAGATAAAGCAATTTTAAGTATATATGCACTTAACAGAGAGCACTAAAGTATATAAAATATTGACATATCTGAAATTAACAGCAATACAATAATATTAGATTACCCCACTTCAATAATGAATAAAATATACAGATACAGAAAAAAATAAAAAAACAACTGACTTAAACAATACTATAGATCAAATTGACCAAGCAGAACTTTGTACTAGGCAGCTGATAAACACACACACTTCAAGTGCACCAACAGCCATATCCAAAATAAATCACACATTAGGTCACAAAGTCAGTCTTAAAAATTTAAGAAGATCAGAATGATACTAAGTATCTTTTATGACCATGATAAAATAAAACTGGAAATCAGTAACATCAAGACAACAAGAAAAATCACAAATATAGGGAAACTAAACAAAATATCAGAGAAGGCAATGACAAGCCACTGTAGTACTCTTGCTTGGAAAATCCGATGGATGGAAGAGCCTGGTAGGCTACAGTCCATGAGGTCGCGAAGAGTTGGACAGGACTGAGTGACTTCACTTTCACTTTTCACTTTCATGCATTGTAGAAGGAAAAGGCAACCCACTCTGCTGGGAGCCAGCGTGGAGAATACTGTCCATGGCAAAGGTCATGAGGAAGAGGCCTGACAGGCAAAGGTGAGTCAGGACTCGAGGGACCCCCTGGATCTGCTCGAGCATCTACCCCAAAAAACGACAGTCTGTCTGCCTTATTGTATTATGCCTTTCACCAACTCTTCTGACATTAACAGGGGGCTATCCCCCACCACCATTCTCTGGAAAAAGTTAACTTAGAGCTCTAGTCAATAAGTATCCTGGGCTTAGTAAGAGTGCTTCAGTCTAAAAACTCCTCTGATGGCTCTAGCCTGCCTGACAAGTTTATCTGGACTCTCACAACCACACATGTGATTGTTCACAGCCTCCCAAACATGAGAGGCACGAGACGCTCTAAGCTTTCTAAATACAGAGCCTTTTGAGAAGTTAGAAATTATTAGTGTAGTATTAGTGGATTGCTAGAATAATACCGGTGGAGGGTTTCATTGTTGAGCCAATATTTGCTGCTAAGTCTCCATATCCCTTGTCCTTTATATACATTAATTGATATAGCTGGCATATGGAAAAAATAAGTAATAACTTTTGATATTAATCACATTAGACCTTAGGATAGTAAATTCTTTTCTTGATTATAGCCCACTGCACTTTTGCCCTTTGGGAATACAACTTTATCTGGTGCCTTCGGAGAGTGGCACCTGACTTGAGAAAAATCACCCTTGGAGAAAATAAGTTTTCTGGCTGACTGACCATTATCAGAAGGAAAGGGTCATAAAATGTTAGCAGGCCCCCCTATCCAGAAGATGATGTAAAACCACCGAAAACCTTTGTATGCATGCATAAAAAGCTCCTGGTCTCGATAAGGGTCAGAACTGCTGACCCTGCATGACTTTGTATTTTCCATTTATATCTATGTATGACTTAAAGTATAAAAGCTTCCCTGAAAAATAAAGAAATGGACCAGTTCCTCCAAAGTCTGGTTCCCCCGTGTCATCTTTTCTTTCTTACTCTCCTTTTCAGGCTAATTCCCATCTGGAGCACAGAGGTCCGCTGTGTTTACTTATTTGCCTGGGCTTCTAAGACCTGAACGGGAAGGCACCCTGCATCTTCACTTCCTCAGGAGACCGGGAGGGCACCTGCAGCCTACGTAAATGATGCAAGTCTCTTGTCTTGAGACTTTATTGGCTTTCTGTGTAAACCAAGGAATATCAGTCTCTTTTCTCCTCCATTTTCTCCACTACACTATTCTTTCCTAATCTCTCTCTAGATCTCTAATTAATCTCTTTCTAGGCGCCGACGCCGTTCACCCTTCAATTACCCTGGATCCAACTGGGGCTGGACCCCGATACCATTCCAGTGTTCTTACCTGGAGAATTCCAGGGATGGTGGAGCCTGGTGGGCTGCCATCTATGTGGTCACACAAACTCTGACATGACTGACGTGATTTAGCAGCAGCAGCAGCAAACAAAATATTTTTGAACAATCACTGGCTCAAAAAAGTAACCAGAAAGGAATTAGAAAATAGAGGCAAACAGAAATGAAGATACAATATACCAAAACTTGCAATGTAGGAGACTGGGGTTCTATCCCTGGGTCAGGAATATCCTCTGTAGAAAGGAATGGCTACCCACTCCAGTATTCTTACCTGGAATATTCCATGGACACAGGAGTCTGATGGGCTTCAGTCCCTAGGATGCAAAGAACTGGACATGACTGAGCGACTAACAACAATAGCATAAGCATTACTAAGAGAGAAGTTTATAGCAATAGATGCCTACATTTAAAATATGGCCTCAAAGAGACAACCTAACTTTACACCTCAAGGAATTAAGAAAAAGCAAACTAAGGTTTAAAGTAATGGAAGGAAAGGTCAAAGAAGTAATGAAGACATATGAACAAATATATACCAACATACACATGGATAACATAGAATAAATGCATAAATTTCTAGAAACATGCAACCTCCCATGACTGAATCAAAAACAAATAAAAAGCCTAAAAAGACCAATACAAAGACTGAAGCAGTAAAACAAAAACCTCCAAACAAACATTCTCAGGGCCAGATGGCATTGTGGGAAATTCTGCAACATGCAAGGAATTAATATGAAACCTCCTCAAACTCTTAAAAAAAAAAAAAAAATGGGAGTGAAAACTTCTAAACTCATGTTATGGTGCCAGCAACATCTTCATACCAAAGCCAGACAATGCCATCACAAGACAAGGCAACTATATGCCACTAACTAAGAAACATAGGTGAAAAAATCTTTCACGAAATACTAGCAAACTCAATTCAACAGTACTTAAAAAAATTTAGATGCCATGACCAAGTGGGATTTATCCTTGTGTTGCAGGGATGATTTAACCACACCTTTGAAAACAGCATTAAAAAATTACTAGCATTCTATATGCTAACAGATTACCCATAAAGGAAACTACCCCATTTACAACAGTAAGAATAAAATACTTAGAAATTAATTTAACCAAAAGGTTAAAGACTTATACACATAAAACACTGATGAAGGACAACAGACAGACATCCCATGTTCATCTTCTAGAATTATATAATTTAAAAATTCATGCTACTTGAAATAATCTACACAAATAAATGCTATCCCTATCAAAATTCCAACTGCTTTTCTCTGCAGAAACAAAAATTCTAAAATTCATAAGAACAGAAGACCTCAAGGAGTTGAAGCAATCTTGATCAAAAACAAATCTGGAGCTCTCATACTTCTTGATTTCAAATGTATTACAAAAGCTATAGTTACAAAAACAGTACAAAATTGGCATTAAAAAAGAGAGACAGAACAATGAAACAGAATACAGAGGCCAGAACTAAATTCACATTTACAGTCAACTGATCTTTAAGGTGCCAAGAACACACTATGGGGAAAAGACTGTAAAAGTGAAAGTAGGACCTTATCTTACACCATAAAAAAAAAAAAAAAAAAACTTCAACTCAAAATGGATTAAAGAGAAATACTTTTTTAAGACCTGAAATGACAAAACTACTAGAGCAAAACATAAGGGGAAAAGCTTTAACACTGGCTTTGGTAATGATTTTTTGAATATGACACCAAAGGTACAGGCACTGAAAACAAAATAAGACTGCATTAAACCAAAAAAAAAAAAAAAAAAAATGCTGAAAACAAAAGAAACAATCAACAGTGTAAAAGCAACATGCAGAATGAGAAAATATATTTGTAAACCACATGTCTGATAAGGTGTTAATAATCAAAACACATAAGGAATTTCTACAACTCAATTTTTAAGGTAATATGATTAAAATTTGGGCAAATGACTTGAATAGACATTTCTCAAAAGAAATACAAAGAGCCAATAGGTAGATATATGAAGAAATGCAATGATAGATAATATCAATAAGGTATTTAAAGCATCTTTTCTTACTTTCAGCCAACCTAACTTTTGATATTACACATAAAAATATTATAATTTAGAGCCATGGAAATACACCCACCAAATCTCTTGTGGCAGGAAGAAACATCAACTGACTGCCATGTTTCTACTGATGCCTCACTTCCCCATAGTTCTTCTCAGTCAATAATTAATTATGGTTGGGGGTATTAGAGTGGGCTCATTCCAACAGTATAAGGGAATTCTCTAATGAGCAGTCTTCATTCAAGGATTTCCCAGTGACTTTACCCAAACTTCGTTTGGAAAAGTGCTACCATCTAAGACTGCCTATTTGATTATTATCCCTTCCCACACCCATCTCTCATATGCATCAACCCTGAAATGTGGTCTGAAGCCTCTCCTTGTGCATTTATCTTTCAGAGAAGTTCCCACAGACAGTCAAATCTTTTACACATTTAACCCCATCCCTGTTTCACTTCTTGGAGTTCCCAGACTGACACAGATAGTGACAATTGTCTTAAAGGTTAAATTGCTTTGGACCATCAGAAACAAAAGTGTTATGAAAATTATGAATAATTGCATTAGTAATATGGTTCCCACTTATTTCAGTTACTATGAAGAAGGTACTGTCCTAAGCATTCTACATGTATTATTCAATTTTCATAATAATTATAAAATTATTACCAACACCCTTTTTCAGATGTGAAAACAATTGTAGGACACGGTATACTCCTGGCAGAAAACAGAGCATACTAGAAAAAGGAAATTGAAGATAATTTAATAAAAGAGACATTTGTAAATGTTTCTGGCAGATTAAAGGAAAATAAAATCTATTGAGATGCCCTGGAGCTAGGGACTATGGAAACCTCATCACTCCTAATTCCAGGCAATCTCAGGGGAAGGGAGAGATAACCAGGCACCTGGAGTATTATAACTGAGGTAACAAAGGAAAAGGCCATCATGGGACAGGGGCTCTGCCCTTTAGGTAGCAGAATACAGGTCATCAGGAAGCGAAATGGGCGATAAGTGTGACCTCTTTATTTCTCTGCTCTCTAATCTACCACTTCCTCCATTAGTTGACCCTAATCAGAAGCTGGAGTAATAAAGAGCCCCTGTGATACAACTTATATAGGCCAGCCTCCTGAAACAGAACCAGTGAGGAGAATAGAAACACATCTGGATAGGGATACAAAAAATATACCAAGAATAAGTGGATAATCATTTTAAAGTCACATTGTCAGTATCTCTCATAAAAGTCAATATAGGAAATTGAGCTCAAATTGGACTCCAAAGTCTTATTTCTACCATGCACTATTGGGGACTAAGACTTTATGGATACACTCTTGAAGATAAATGCTTACACATAAATATTTGTATACAATATGTATATTTTTAAGAGACAGAAGAAGAAAGAGAGGTTGAATATAAACTATTGGCTCATACAATTACAGAGGCTGAGAAGTTCTATTGTCTGCTTTCTCTAAGCTGGGGACCCAAGAGAGTTGGTGGTATCATTTGAAGCCCTAAGAATTGTAAAGCTAATGGTGTAGATTTCAATATATGTCTAAAAACCCAAGAAAAAGTATGGAGGGCAAGACAAGATTGATGTTCCAGCTCACAGATAGGCAGCTTTCCTCTGCCTTTTTGTTCTATCCAGGTTCTCAATAGATTAGATAATGCCACCCACATAGAGGGGGACCATCTGCTCTATTCAGTCCACCAATACAAATGCCGATCTCTTCTAGAAATATCCAGAAATAAAATTTAGCCAGTTATGTGGACATTCATTCCATGGGTCCACTTGGTACTTAAAATTAATGATCATACACCATTATGCAATCATGCCTTCCTCCAAGGGAGGTAATATTACAATATAGTTCCAGCAATTATTTTTGAAGAAAGGAAGCAGCTATTAAAGAGAAAATTAAAACTTCATATTGTTTTAATCTGGTTGGATGTCAATGAAATTGTGATTTCAGGAATAGTTTCTAAGACAGACATCTGTTATGATCATCGGGTAAAGGTCACCTCAGAGTCCCTTTCCTGAGGTGGCTGCTAAAGATTAGTTCCATGTTACTCCCCAAATTGGTCACTTTAATGTATTTAATTGGGGTTCTGAAAACTTAACTGTCATCTTAGCTCTTTTCACACATTCCAAGTTCAAGAGCCATTCAGAAGCTTGAACAGAGTAAGATAAAGACAGGGACTAATACCTTGCTTTCAGTTGATTGCAGAAAAGAAATAAAGGGGAGGATTGGCAAAGCACTGCAAAGAGACCAAGTCAAGACTCTAATGTAAAAAGATACATGTACCTGCCATGTTCATAGCAGCACTATTCACAATAGCCAATACAAGGAAACACACTGAATGTCCATTGGCAGATAAATGGATACAGAAGTGGTATATGTATACAGTGGAATACTATTCAGCCATTAAAAGAAAAAATAATGTCACTTTTAGCATCATGGATGTAACTAGAGATTACCATGCAAAGTCAGTCAGTAAGAGAAAGACAAATACCATGTCACTTATATGTGGAATCTAAACTATTGCACAAATGAACATATTTATAAAACAGAAATAGACTCACAGGCATAGAAAACAGATTTGTTGTTGCCAAGGGGGAGGGGATTGGAGGAAGGGTGACATGAGAGCTTGGTATTAGCATACTAGGTTTTTATATACAGAATGAATAAACAGGGAATTATATTCAGTATCCTATGGTAAATGAATTATATTTAATATCCTATGGAAAAGAATATTTAGAAACAGAATGTATATATGTATGTGTAACTGAATCACTGTTGTATAGCAGAAACTAACACAATACTGTAAATCAACTATGTGCTGTGCTTAGTCACTCAATCATGTCCAACCCTGCAACCCCATGGACTATAGTTCACCAGGCTCCTCTGTCCATGGGGATTCTCCAGGCCAGAACACTGAGTGGTTTGCCATGCCTTCCTCTAGGGGATCTTCCCAACCCAGGAACTGAATCCAGGTCTCCTACATTGCGAGCAGACTTTTTATCAGCTGAGCTACCAGGGAAGTTCCACATGTGTGTATATATGTGTGTAGAACTTAATTTTGAAATATTTGTTTATATAGATATTTACCAGCTAAGGCAAGATAGAAAGGGAATTACTTGTACAGATTCAAACTATTCAGCATGTATGTAGAAGGAAGAGGGAATAAATCCAAAGTCATTGTCCTTGATTATCTCAGGAAAAAGGTTTTTCCTTAAAGAAGAATTAATGTTAAGGGGAAAAGCTCTCCTACTAAGCACACATGAGGTTTCTTCATTTGATCCTTATCTGACGAAATGTAAAACCTCTGTGACATGTGAAATCAACTATGTGTCAATTAAAAAACATGAGTAAAAAGAGACCAAGTCACAGAGAGTGAAAAATAGTGCTGAAAACTTCAGCATCTCTGGCCCCACCAATCACTGAAGATAATTCAACAGCACAAGATCATCATTAACTGGGTATAACTGAAATAGGTCCCTTAGGTAAGGGTAGCTGTGTTGTGGAGAAGGCAATGGCACCCCACTCCAGTACTCTTGCCTGGAAAATCCCATGGATGGAGAAGCCTGGTGGGCTGCAGTCCGTGGGGTCACTAAGAGTCGGACACAACTGAGCGACTTCACTTTCACTTTTCACTTTCATGCATTGGAGAAGGAAATGGCTGGAGAATCTCAGAGACGGTGGAGCCTGGTGGGCTGCCATCTATGGGGTCACACAGAGTTGGACTCGACTGAAGCGATTTAGCAGCAGCAGCAGCAGCAGCAGCAGCAGCTGTGTTGCAGCTAATCTGACCCTCATCACTCATTTTCAGGTCTCAAAGAAAAAAAAAAAATAATAGGAAACCAGCATTCAAATTTATCTTATGACAAAATTAAGTCTTCTCCCTGGACACGTCTTCTCATTTTCCTAATTTAACCAGTTGAAATTCCCCTTTGAAATATTTTATTAGTAAAACTTTTTAAATGGGGAGTCTATATTCCTTCAAAAATATGGACCATAGATCTTTCTCCAAATAGGTTTTTTCCCCCCCTAATGTTAATACTTTTTCTTTTCTTTTCTTTTCTTTTTTTTTTTAATCTACAAAATAAGTAAAGTTAGTTCACTGGAACAGTAAAGACATAATGACTTCTGGGACAGTCATAATTGCAGTGAGGCACACTGCAGAGAACAAATGATAACACATTTGAAATGTAAAGCCAGAAGCCTGAGATATACTTTTAAACTGGCAGTCCCATGTGTCCTCTTCAGTCTTCTGTGAAGCAGTCACACATAGTTCTGCAAAACCCAGCAAGCTGGTGTAGGTTTAGTGAGGGTTTATTCAGAGTTTTAGGCTTGGTTGCTATTAGTCAGTGGAGATAAAAACCGCCCTAGACACTTCTGTTTAATTCAAATACTTATATAGAGATTTATCAATCACTAGTTAAAAGAATATTAGGACAAGGATCCTGCTTTCTGAAGTTCCAGATGTATCAAATGGACTGGCAAGGCCAAGGGCCCTGACTTCTGAGAAGAATCTGACTGTGAGAAGGAAGAGAGTAAAGGTCTGGGGATGACTGAGTATGTTTGTGAATGTTAAAGAGTCAGAACTCTTTAGGGAAATGGTGTTAGATAATTTAGACCTAAGTACTAATCTTGACACGGAATGCAGCTATGTCAACAGGAACCAGGGTGAGCAGAATAAGGTGCCCCATTAAGGACTCAAGGGCTTCAGCAAAGCTCAGAGTATAATCACAGCTTCCATAGTATCATGGAGGAGCTGCACTATAGACATACTCATGAGTATTCATACTCAGACATATTCATGAGTCCAAATACTCATGCCCTCAAGGACTTACCTGCCTGGGCTGTGTCCTGCCTAGCAGAGACCAGCAAATGAGCAATAAAAACAACTGAGTCATGCAAAAGTGTAAAAGCCCTAAGATTACTCAGAATTAAAATTTCACACAATCATAGAGTGGTATATTATAGAAGGAAATTTAAAGAACAAATGTGGAAGTCATTTCTGTAAGACACTTTTGTCCTAAGTTAATTTTTTTTCCTTTTCCCCTTCCTCTATCACATATGCCTTATATCAGGATTAATCTTATCTTGATTAAAAACACAAATGTTTAAGTTTCATACATTCACCTACTTTATTTAAACATGTTGCTACCTCATTTTATTCATTTACCATTTTTCTCACTTGTCCACCATTACTAGTATGGCAAGGAATCCTTGCCATGATTAATTTAACAAAGGTTTATAAAGCAGACTTTTCATAGGACCTAGCACATGCTTTGCAAAGGTTGACACATGAATAGCTGCAGAGTGGTAAATTCTTTATTTATTAAACATTAGATTTTTATATTAGTAGTTCTGGAATATGAAATATTGAGAATGCTGATATTCTGGGTTCCATGTCTCAACAGTCCAACCTCTAAAATGGAAGAAATACTTCCCGTTTCTACTTTTCCATCCTCATAGGTGTGTTTTTAGAACTACTGAGATAATATTTATAATCCTAGGGAGTAGATAGCTTTATTTCTCAAGACATTAGTGTGCAATTTAGTGCTTATGAAAAAGCAATTTACTGAATGGTACCCTAGTGGTATAAGAAATATTGAAGGACTATTCCATTCTCAGAAAGTAAAAAAAATGGTGGAGTCTGAATAGCAGAACATGACAATATTTATACTTTAAAGTTTTAAGTGATGAAGAAAAACTAATCCGTGTTACCTTCTCTGAAATATATTTCTTGAATTAATATTTTCCTAGTTTGTCATCTTCTAACGACAAATGCTTTCTTGTATTTAATTCATGATTCTCCTTGCTCCCTTTACCTTTCCATCTATTTTTTTTCACTATTAATGTTATCTTGTGAAAAATATTGAGTTTTTAGATAGTTAACCCATCCTTGTTTCAATATATTATTGCACACTTTCATCCATTTACCATTCCTTTCAAATGTCTACTTATGCAGTAAATTGCAAACAACAGATTAATCATTAAAAACAATCAATGAAGGAAAAAAAGTCAAGATTTTAATAAGAACAGGACTCAGATCCATATTATACATTGAAATGTTTGAAAACAGGCATACTACCCTTTCTCACAGTGAGCATCATAATTTTCATTTGTTTGTGCCAAAAATAGTCTCGGACACTTAAGGGCTTATGCTGTGACTATGTCATTTAATCCAATCTTTGCAAAATTATTTTTTTTATTTTAAAGTCATTTGTGTACAAAGTAAATTCAATTTCAAGCTTGATTTTAAAGAGAAAGAACAGCAAAGAAAAAATCTCTAAGTATTTTTTTAAATCACAAAATAGTAATAAGAATTGTATTTGTTTAATCTGAATGGTGTCCAATAAATGGGTTTTTACCAAGAGAATGCACTAGTCAAACACCTTCCTTCAGCAACACAAGAGATAACTCTATACATGGACATCACCAGATGGTCAATACTGAAATCACTGATTATATTCTTTGCAGTTGAAGATGGAGAATCTCTATACAGTCAGAAAAAAATAAGACCAGGAGCTGACTGTGGCTCAGATTATGAACTTCTTATTGCCAAATTCAGACTTAAATTGAAGAAAGTAGGGAAAACAAAGAGGTCATTAAGGTATGACCTAAATCAAATCAAACAGATTCAAAGGATTAGATCTAATAGACAGAGTGCATGAAGAACTACAGGTGGAGGTTTGTGATACTATACAGGAGAAGGTGATCAAAACCATCCCCAAGAAAAAGAAAAGCAAAAAGCAAAATGGCTGTCTGAAGAGGCCTTATAAATAGCTGAGAAAAGAAGGGAAATGAAGGGCAAAAGGAGAACAGAAAAGATATACCCATCTGAATGCAGAGTTCCAAAGAATAGCAAGAGAGATAAGAAAGCCTTCCTAAATGAGCAATGCAAAGACATAGAGGAAAACAATAGAATTAGAAAGAGTAGAGTTCTCTTCAAGAAAATTAGAGATACCAAGGGAAAATTTCATGCAAAGATGGGCACAATAAAGGACAGAAATGGTATGGACTTAACAGAAGCAATAGATATTAAGAAGAGATGGTAAGAATACACAGAAGAACTAACTATACAAAAAAGATCTTCATGACACAGATAATTATGATGGTGTGGTCACTGACCTAGAGCCAGACATCCTGGAATGCAAAGTCAAGTGGGCCTTAGGAAGCATCACTATGAACAAAGCTACTGGATGTCATGGAATTCCAGTTGAGCCATTTCAAATCCCAAAAGATGAAGCTGTGAATGTGCTGCACTCAATATGTCAGCAGTATTGGAAAACTCAACTCTGGGCAGATGACTAGAAAAAGTCAGTTTTATTCCAATCCCAAAGAAAGGCAATACTAAAGAATGTTCAAACTACTGCACAATTGCACTCATTTTACATGTGAGGAAAGTAATGCTCAAAATCCTCCAAGCTAGGTTTCGACATCACATGAACATCCAGATGTTCAAGCTGGTTTTAGAAAAGGCAGAAAAACCATAGATCAAATTGCTAACATCCACTGGATCATAGGAAAAAAAGCAGGAGAACTCCAGAAAAAAATATACTTCTGCTTCACTGACTACGCTAAACCTTTGACTGTATGGATCACAAGTAACTGTGGAAAATTCTTCAAGAGATTGGAATACCAGACCATCTTACCTGCCTCCTGCAAAACCTGTATGCTGTTCAAGAAGCAACAATAAGAACCAGACATGGAACAATGGACTAGTTCAAAATTAAGAAAGGAGTATGTCAAAGCTATATATGGTCACCATGCTTATTTAACTTACATGCATAGTACATCATGCGAAATGCTGGGCTGGATGAAGCACAAGCTGGAATCAAGATTGCAGGAGGAAACATTAATAACCTCAGATATTCATATGATACTACCCTTACGAAAGAAAGCAAACAGGAATGGAAGAGCCTCTTGATGAAGGTGTAAAGGAGAGTGGAAAAAATGGCTTAAAACATTCAAAAAAAAAAAAAACATTCAACATTCAAAAACTAAGATCATGGCATCTGATCCCATTGCTTCATGGCAAATAGACAGGGAAACAATGAAAAGAGTGGCAGACTTTATTTTCTTGGGCTCCAAAATCACTGCAGATGATGATTGCAGCCATGAAATTAAAAGGAGCCTGTGCCTTGGAAGAAAAGCTATGAAAATCCTAGACAGCATATTAAAAAGCAGAGACATTACTTTACCGAGAAAGGTCCATCTAGTCAAAGCTATGGTTTTTCCAGTAGTGATGTATGGATGTGAGAGTTGGACTATAAAGAAAGCTGAGTACCAAAGAATTGATGTTTTTGAACTGTGGTGTTGGAGAAGACTCTTGAGAGTCCCTTGGTCTGCAAGGAGATCAAGTCAGTCAATCCTAAAGGAAATCAACCCTAAATATTCAACTGGAAGGACTGTTGCTGAAGCTGAAGGTCCAATACTTTGGCTACCTGATGTGAACAATCAAATCATTAAAAAAGACCGTGATACTGGAAAAGACTGAAGGCAGAAGGAAAAGAGGATGACAGAGGGTGAGACGGTTGGATGGCATCACCTATTCAATGGACATGAGTTTTAGCATGCTCCAGGAGATAGAGAAGGACAGGGAGGCCTGGTGTGCTGCAGTACATGGGACTTTATGCAGTCATAAAGAGTCAGACATGACTGAACAACTGAACAACAATAACAGCTGTTTTGAGTATAATTTATTTAGTTTATAAGATTCTGAAATCATTTTTAATGACAAGAAAAGGTACTAGGAAAGCTAATGGGATAATTTATAAGAAATAAGCATTTCTCATAAAATAAGCATATGTATATAATTAAAGGGCTTCCCTTGTGGCTTAGATGGTAAAGAATCTGCCTGCAATGCAGGAGATCCAACATCTTTGATCCCTAGGTCAGGAAGATCCCCTGGAGGAGGAAATAACAACCCACTCCAGTATGCTTGCCTGGAGAATTCTGTGAACAGAGCACCCTGGTGGACTACAGTCCATGGGGTCGTAAAGAGTCAGACAATACTGAGCAACTAACACACATACAATTAAATGATACATTCAGAAACAGAGCAGTTGAGAGGGGATTAAGATATCTTGAACTATTACAAAAAGGCAATATCGATCTGTCTTAAAGCTGGTTAAGTTTTTGAAACTGCAAACTTAATTTATATGTAATTTAAAAACAAAAACAGACACAGTCATCTGTCAGTCTGTAAAACTGGGATAAGAACCTGTATTGTCAAAGTCAATCTAGACAGAGGAAAAGCAGAATTTTTATTATCCTTTTCCTTATGAACCTAATGAAACAAGAAACCTCTTAGATGTTAATGCCTTAAATTTTACTCATTATAAAATAGATTATAATGACATGCTATATACCACAGGGAACTCTACTCAATGCTCTGTAATGGCTTACATGAGAAAATAATCTAAAACAAATGAAAAACAGAAGTCAAGTCACATATATAGCAAACTAATGTATGGTTACCAGGGGATTGGAGAGGGGAGTGCATAAACTGGGAGCTATGGATTGAGAGCTATGGATTGACATAAGCAAGTTTCATAGTTGTGTCCAACTCTTTGCAACCCCATGGGCTATAGAGACCACGGAATTCTCCAGGCCAGAATACTGGAGTGGGTAGCCTTTCCTTTCTCCAGGGGATCTTCCCAACCCAGGGATCAAACCAAGGTCTCCTGCATTTCAGGGAGATTCTTTACCAGCTGAGCCACAAAGGAAGACCAAGAATACTGGAGTGGGTAGCCTATCCCTTCTCTATCAGATCTTCCCATCCCAGGAAACAAAGCTGGGTCTCCTGCATTGCAGGTGGATTCCTTACCAAGTGAGATATCAGGGAAGCCCTGATTGACATATATACACTATTAAATATAAAAATAAATAACTATTAAGAACCTACCTTATAGCACAGGGAATTCTACTCAATACTCTGTGGTAGACTATATGGGAAAATAATCTAAAAAGGAAAAAAGAGTGAATATATAGATGTGAATAACTAATTTAATACCTGGTTAGGAAGACCTCCTGGAGAAGGAAATGACAACCCACTCCAATATTTTTTCCTGGAGAATCCCATGTACTGACGAGTCTGACAGCCTGTAGTTCATAGAGTCATGAATAGTCAGACTCAACTTAAGTGGCTGAACACATAAATTAATTTACTTTACTGTATACTTGAAACTAACACAACATTGTAAATCCCTTATATACCAAAATTTAAAAAAAAAAACCTTTAACCTTACAATATTTTTTAATATTGTCAAAAATTTCATTTCTAACTCAGTTTGTACAAACAATGTGTAAAATTTAGGTATCCTACTTGGGTAAAAAGGAAGGGGATTTTGTTGTTGCTGTTTGAGAATTGTGATAGCCATTATTGCTATTCACTCAGCTTCTGGTTTCCTCCATTTTGGAACTATAGTGTATTGTCTTTTTTTTTTTTTTTTTTAAAGTGAGTTTCCATGTGTTTGAGCAGGGCTATGTGAGTAATTCTGGGCCATGAGTTATAAACTACTTCCAATCCAAAATGTATAACAAAGTACATAATCCTGAGGTAAGACAGGAGTTTCCTTTTCTTTTTGCCATGTTCAGAACCAAGGTTCAAGATAGCGGGTCCTCAGGCAGGCTGGTTCCAGAGTCAGAATGATGGCTATATGGGAACTGAACTCTCAGTTGATGTATCAAGGAATGGTAGCAGCAGCAAGAAGTAAAACCTTAGGTTTTAAGCTACTCAAATTTGGGGACTATTTATTATTGCAGCATAGCCTATACTCTGGTGACTGCCTAAGCTCTCTGGATTGATATAGGAGATTAACATTTTTGCAAAGTACTTTGAAAGGTACAACTAACATTTTGTAACTCTAACTTTTAAATCTCTAGGAGGTTTTATTTTTAAGATTGCTTTTTTTAAAAAGTCAATTAGGGGAACACATGTACACCCATGGCAGATTCATGTCAATGTATGGTAAAACCAATACAATATTGTAAAGTAAAAATAAATAAATAAACAAAACTAAAAAAAAAAAAAAGCATCAAAAAATAAAAAAATAAATAAAAAGTTAATTAGAATAGTTTAGACTTAATTTTTACATGGTACATTGAATATTTGATTTTAATAAGTTCTGAATTTCTATAAAGTTATATTAAGGAATGAAGCACAAAATTAGACAAACCGCCAAAGGTCACAGGCATCTCAGAGCTTTTTGGTGTTTGTGATTTTTTTCCTCCTCAATAACGTTTCACTGAACAGTGGTATAACTCTCAACTAGAGAAGTGGAATTTAGGGTACCAAATCAGAAATAGAAGCCATTCAGTTTATTTAAGGCTGGAATAATGCCTCATTTTCCCCTAATATCTTCAAAAAAGATGCTTAAAAATATTAATGAATAAATGCATAGTTTTTCTTAGAGGCCCCTAGTATTTCCCTAAAATCATGAAATAGATTCACTTTAACATATATTCTCCAACTCCCAATGGCCAGTATACTTTTTAGATTGAGGTTGAACCAAGATTTACTGTGTTTAATTAAGCCAAATTAATTATATATATAAATGTTTCAACTCTTTCATACATTTTCCAAGCATGTGAACCAGAATAATGTTTTCATATTGACTTTTGACTAGTAAAATAGAGGTGACTTAGCAGCTTTGAATGAATATGAAATTTATATACCCACTTTCTGGCAAACATGCCTAAGATATTATTATTCTTCTCCTGAGATAGCATCTAACCATGGAAAGTAGAAAAGCACAGTAGTTAAGAAAATAGGGTCTGAATTCTTTGCCTCGAATTTTGCTTCAGCTTCATCAGTAAACTCAACTCTAAAAATAAATTTATCCATGTAAAAAAGTGTATATGGTGATATCTCCAATTAATGGAGACAATATAAACTATTTTGCCCAGCACACACAAAGTGTTTAAAAAAATAACTGGTAACTATCAATTTGCTATATTTGAAACATAAGATTTAGACTATCATTTAGTAAAATATAAACTTCACTTCTTAAAGAAAGTAATGTTTAAACCATGCAGCTCTGTTTTCAGAGCTCTGTTCAGTTTTTCTACCACAGTAATCTGTATTTTTTCCCATTTCTGCTTTTTTTTTTAAGTCTTTGAAAGTCAGAAATTCATTAAATTCATTTTTTAAAAATTAATTCATTCTTGTAAGCAACTTGACTCCAAAGTGGACTTATAATGTCATGTCATTAAAACAGGATACAACAAAGACATTGTTTTCTATATATAAAAATATGAGAAGTATGAAAATCAGAACTATGATTACTACAAATGTTATTTTCTTTTTCCTTGATTCTGGTTGAAAAGATAGTCAGTTGCCAGCTCTTTCTCTGGTGGCAGCTTTTTTCATAGCTTTTAAACCAAAGCAATGATCAAATGAGCCTGAAACCTATATGCAGGTCAGGAAGAAACAGTTAGAACTGGCCATGGAAAAACAGACTGGTTCCAAATCAGAAAAGGAATACATCAAGGCTGTATATTGTCACCATGCTTATTTAACTTATATGTAGAGTACAGCATGAGAAACGCTGGACTGGAAGAAGCACAAGCTGGAATCAAGATTGCCAGGAGAAATACCAATAACCTCAGATATGCAGATGACACCATCCTTATGGCAGAAAGTGAAGAGGAACTAAAAAGCCTCTTGATGAAAGTGGAAGTGGAGAGTGAAAAAGTTGGCTTAAAGCTCAACATTCAGAAAACGAAGATCATGGCATCTGGTCCCATCACTTCATCGGAAATAGATGGGGAAACAGTGGAAACAGTGTCAGACTTTATTTTTTGGGGCTCCAAAATCACTGCAGATGGTGACTGCAGCCATGAAATTAAAAGATGCTTACTCCTTGGAAGAAAAGTTATGACCAACCTAGATAGCATATTCAAAAGAAGGGACATTACTTTGCCAACAAAGGTCTGTCTAGTCAAGGCTCTGGTTTTTCCAGTGGTCATGTATGGATGTGAGAGTTGGGTTGTGAAGAAAGCTGAGCACCGAAGAACTGATGCTTTTGAACTGTGGTGTTGGAGAAGATTCTTGAGAGTCCCTTGGACTGCAAGGAGATCCAACCAGTCCATTCTGAAGGAGATCAGCCCTGGGACTTCTTTGGAAGGAATGATGCTAAAGCTGAAACTCCAGCACTTTGACCACCTCATGCGAAGAGTTGACTCATTGGAAAAGACTCTGATGCTGGGAGGGATTGGGGGCAGGAGGAGAAGGGGACGACAGAGGATGAGATGGCTGGATGGCATTACTGACTCAATGGACGTGAGTTTGAGTGAACTGTGGGAGTTGGTGATGGACAGGGAGGCCTGGCGTGCTGCAATTCATGGGGTCACAAAGAGTTGGACAGACTGAGCGACTGAACTGAACTGAATGCAATAGAAAGAATAAAACCAGCCCACATTCTGTACAGGCTGGTACTCTGTACAGAAGAAAGTGACTATGCCATCCTTCTGTAATTTATGCAGGTTTGAGAGATAGAAAAGGAGTCCATTCTTCATGGCTGTTAAATATTCTGCATGATTTTAGAGGACATTGACCATGCCTGCTTATTTTTCAAAAATTGAGAAAAACTTTAATAGTTTATTCAGTGTATTTTCCTATTAAATAATTGATACTGATTGCTTCCATGCAATTGGCTAAATTACCTGATCATTTTAGCAGAATTATCATTGCAATTTTATCTTTGAGTTCAGCCAGTTTGGGTTCTGCCTTCACTGTTTGTAACTGCAGTCAACTGTCTGTGATGGGATCTTGAAGATATAGTATATGTTGCCCTCTAGTGATTCATATGAACATTGGAAAAGTTCCACAGACTCTCTCAACTTACTCAGAACTGCACATAGACTTCTTATTCCATCATGAAGTATTTACATATTACTTACATTATTTGTCCTCGAGTAGCTTCAGTTTTTACGTGGCATTCTATTACACGGATCCAAACTAAACTGATCTCTACTCTTCATAAGATAGAATACACCAAAATTAAAGTACTCTCAAACAAGAAGACATATTTCTTTTTGTTGCTTCTAACTGTATTTTTATGATGTGCTTTTAACTTAGGGCTTCCCTTGTGGCTCAGACAGTAAAGCATCTGCCTACACTGTGGGAGACCCAGGTTCGAGCCCTGGGTTGGGAAGATCCTCTGGAGAAGGAAATGGCAACCCACTCCAGTACTCTTGCCTGAAAAATCCCATGGATGGAGGAGCCCGGTAGGCTATAGTCCATGGGGTCACAAAGAGTCGGGCACGACTGAACGACTTCACTTCACTTTAACTAGCGAAGTCATTAACCTAAATTCATTACCTATTAACATTTAATCACTTTTCTTATTTTAGTATTTCTTGGGGAAAAAAAAGACACGTAGAATTGAACATGTCATGGAAAGGTCTACAGTAATGTGTATTGACAGTATAGATAGATGTACCTCCTTGAGCAGAATTACCTGAGAAATTTGTTTAAAATGTAGATTCTTTGTCCCCAAATCCGAATCAGAATCTGACAAAAAATACAGCTTTTCTGGGCACTATTATTTGGTTTCTAAGTGAGTCTTGACTGTTTAAAGCATTGCCCTGATCTTAGGCTTTCCAATTCTTCCCATATAATTCAGAGTTTCTCTTTGCTAGATTCACCTTTCATATCTATCACAGTCTTTCATTTATGCCCTTAAAGCAAAAATACTTCTAAAATTTTATCTTCTTTCATGATTTTTCTTAGGCAATGGTCTCTCTGGTAGTTTTATCATATTTTGATTTTATGTAACAGTTTAAGCCCAAAGTTAAGAAAACTCCCTTCACAGTAACTTCATTTCTGAAGGAATATAAAGACTTTCTAACTTACAGTATATCACAATAATTGTTTTCTTTTACAAACATTAAATAGTAATCATATTTCAATTTAGTAATATTTAAAGTATCTAGGATATTCCATGTATTTTCACATTGGTTGTTACATTAAAATGTTAGTGTTCCAGATATTATTATTAGTGAAGTCACTCAGTCGTGTCTGACTCTTTGTGACCCCGTGGACTGTACCCCACCAGGCTCTTCCGTCCATGGGGTTCTCCAGGCAAGAATACTGGAGTGGGTTGCCATTTCCTTCTCCAAGATATTATTATTACTCTTCCTATGTAGATCAGAAAAATCAGGACCATGAAAGAGGTAATTTGACTCATTGAGTACAGAGAGCTAAAATTGAAAATATTCTTTCTTTCATAACAAATACAGACAATATTTAAAAATTTAAAAATTGTAACTATTTCTGTGTTGCTAATGGGGAAGTATTTCAAAGTAGAATTTTTAAAGTATACTTGTTTCAGTATCTAATTTTTATTATTAAAACACTTTTACGATATTGTTGATAAAGTTGTTTACCTAGAAGATTTAGACAGAAAGATTTGTCATTTAAATTCAAAATCAAATCTCTTAAATAGCTAAAACCAGAGCCAGAATCCAGCACTATATCTGCAAATTGCTAAACTTGAAAAAAAAAAAATCATACTTCCTATGGCATTTTGCCAGTTTTTCTGATATTTTAACTCTCTTCTATTTTAGAACATTTCAAATTATATATTCAAATAGTGAAATGAAACTTTTTTTTAATGAATCTAAAATTTAGCTTGAAATTCTCATTCAGTCCATAGGGACTTGTAACTATTTAAGAAACATTATGATTGAACACCTTGACAGTTTCATCTCAAAAGGGGGCTCCATCTACCGATGCCAAAACAAATAAGCCATTTATCCCATTCAAGAGCAACCAATCATTTCAATGAAAATCAAGTTACTTAAATTGGAAACTTGTAAATCCATAAACCATGGCTAATTTTACTGGAGGTTTTTTTTTTTTTTTTTTTTTTAAATATTTTACTTATGTAAAATCAACCCAATAAGCAAAATGTCCTCATTACAGACAACAGCAAGGCAATTTGTTTACCATCAACCTTTTTCTCTTCCTGATCTCTACACTTCCTGCAAGTCTAGATCCCTGTCTAATGTTCTCTTTTACTCATATTGCAATGATTATATATGAAGTACCTGCTAGGTGTGGAAGAATTTTGCATAACTCAGCAGCAAATATCATGGTATGAATTTATGTTTGCCTTATAGCCTTAGAAAGCTTTCAACTCAGAATAAGAAATGACAAAATATTAAGACCTTACTCTAAAACAAGTCAAAAAATAAAAGCTATACGAGAATGAAGAAAAGCTTTTTGTTTAAGAGGCATATCATTTTGTTAAAATGTTTAGAAATTATTCCATGAATAAAAGATAACATTTGAAAATTTACTGAGAAGAAAGAGGTAGATATTGACAGCTGAAAATAGAGAAGGCTTATAGGATGTTCAATACTTATAGGAGCTCCAATACTTTGCCCACATCATGCGAAGAACTGACTCATTGGAAAAGACCTTGATGCTGGGAAAGATTGAAGGCAGGAGCAGAAGGGGATGACAGAGGAAGAGATAGTTGAATGACATCACCAACTTGATGGACATGAGTTTGAACAACCTCCAGGATTTGGTGATGGACAGGGAAGCCTGGTATGCTACAGTCCATGGGGTTGCAAAGAGTTGTACAAGACTGAGCGACTGAACTGAACTGAGACTCTCTATTAACGCTTAGATGACAATCACTTTTCAACATCAAGATATTCAAAATTAAGCTCACTATTTCCCCTAATCATGCATGCTGCTGCTGCTGCTGCTGCTAAGTCACTTTAGTCCTGTCTGACTCTGTGTGAACCCATAGATGGCAGCCCACCAGGCTCCCCCATCCCTGGGATTCTCCAGGCAAGAACACTGGGGTGGGTTGCCATTTCCTTCTCTAATGCATGAAAGTGAAAAGTGAAAGTGAAGTCGCTCAGTCATGTCTGACTCTTTGTGACCCCATGGACTGCAGCCTACCAGGCTCCTCTGTCCATGGGATTTTCCAGGCAAGAATAGCCAGGTTCTATGCATGATACTGGATGCTTGGGGCTGGTGCACTGAGACAACCCAGAGGGATGGTATGGGGAGGGAGTGGGGAGGGGGATTCAGGATGGGGAACACGTGTATACCTGTGGCGGATTCATGTTGATGTATGGCAAAACCAATACAATATTGTAATTAACATCCAATTAAAATAAATAAATTTATATAAAAAAGAATAAACTTCAAAGGCAAAGAAAAAAAATAGTACTGGAGTGGGTTGTCAGTGCCTTCTCTGAATCATGCATGACTACTCATTAACGATTTTGGGGAGTACAACTATCCTATACATTCCAGTGGAGTCCTCTTCATCCATACATTTTTCACTCCCAGTGTCTGAAAGGAGCAAGCCCATATACTTCAGAAACCACCATTGACTCAACTGGGAGTGGTCATTTTATTCTCTTGTTACCATAGGTGGAACCAGACCCTTGCTTAACACCCAACCAAGTGAAGTGTTAGTCGCTCAGCCATGTCTGACTTTTTGCAACACCATGAACTGTAACCCAACAGGCTCCACTGTTGAAGATTTTCAAGGCAAGAATACTGGAGTGGGTTGCCATTTCCTATTCCAGAGGATCTTCCCAACCCAGGGATCAACCCAGGAATCTGCATTGCAGGCAGATTCTTTATCATCTGAACTATCAGGGAAGCCCTAACATATCTTTAAGTCAGAGTCTAGACAAAAAGGAAGCTGTAGGAAGAAACAAACAAAAACAGTTAAAACCAAGACTGCAATGAGTGGGACCACCGACAGACCCTGAGTTTCATTTTACACTAATTTTACTGTATTAGCATACTAAAAAGCACACCTACTGTGTGACAAGATGTCACAGACACCCAAAAAAAGGACAGAAAAAGGATGGCACCCTATTTCCAGGAAAATCCTGCCTCTTTCCCATCATTAATCTCACTCCTTCTCCAACTGTCCTTACTCCTTAAAAGCACATCTCTCTTGACATTCAGGTGAGTTGATCTGTGAACTAAATTTCCACTTCATTCTCTGGCCATTGAGTAAAGCTGTGCTGCTTCAATCTCAGGTTTGGTTTTGTTTTTGGCTGCATGAACCCAGAAAAGAAAAAGAGCTTTCCTTGCACAGGCAGGAGACCTTGGCGAGACTGAACCTAAGTGGGGTCCACAGGACCAAATTCAGTAACACTGATAGTATTATTAGTGATTGATAGTGATTGATAATCAGGAATTTGGAATAGGACACAGGACAGACACTGAGTCCTTTGGTTCCAGAGTGTAAAATTGAGGCCAGATTTTATTTCATGCCAAACTAAGATCAAGCAGAATCTGATGTCACAGAAAGGAAAAAACAAAAAACAAAACTATGAACCTTGAGGAAGCCACATCACAGAGGGAATAATAACAAATTTGTAGAAAGAAACGTAAATGAAAACTCATTTAGCCCAAGAAAGGGATAGAGATGAAAAGGTGACATGACTTTCCAGTTCCCTTGTGTTCAGACTACTTTTAAAAACTTGGTCTTATTATAAATTTTCAGGCTAATCTTTTATAAGTATTATATGTATCACAAGTGTGACATTTCCTGGTTTGATAAACACACCAAGATTTATCCTTTTCAAGTACAAATCTGAGAGAAATTGAAGTGCTCCCCTTATCCTCCAGAGCTAATTATCTAAAAATTTGTTCTATTTTTGTTATCTCTCTCATTCCAACCTTATTGCAACTACTCACACTTAGAACTTCCTCTTCCTTGTCTATCAATGTGGATATTGCACAAAGTCCAGATTCAAGTGTGGATTGTCTTTCACCTATCTTTCATATTTATTATGCATTATCACTAACTAATCTGAAGAGGGCATTCTTTGTTAGTTTCTTTTCCAGTGATCCCACCTCTATATCGATAGGACAAAATGTGAACTGAAGTGATAGAACACAATGTACTTTCCTCTATGGCCCCATCTTACCTGGCAGCTCCAACTTCTTCACAAACGTTGCTTGAATTTTGCAATGTAGTTCTGGCTTATGCATAATTTCCTAAACTTGTTTTACTTTCTAAAGTTTCTCTTCTTTTGAACACGCTTTCTATTGACTAGAACATTATGCTTCATTCTTGTGGAAAACTGCCCATTCTTAATCCATCATCTTAAAAGTCACTGTTCTTAATCAATTAATAAACTTTATCAGGACAAGAATTATGTCTATTTTAGTCATTGTTGCTTCTTCACAGAGCATGATACACTACATCTAGCAGGTCTATCTCCTGTTTTATGAATTAACCAATCCTTTTCTTCAGTTAGACAGCTTTAGGCATCCTCCTTGTCTTGCAGCACAGACATAACTATCATTGCAATTAATTTATTGTATTGTTATTTTTTCATGAGCAGAACTCTCTTCATAGGAATGAAAGTGCTTTGAGGTCATAGTCCATAATTTTTCATGTAATCAAATGTTGCCTAGAAATGAACAAAGACTGTACTTGGAAATATTTGCCATATGAATGAGTGAATACACATAGAGTAGAAATAAAAGATAAGGTTGCAGCTCTAGACAAAGCTTGCAGCTCTCAATAAGAAGGCAAAATCTCTGAGGGGCAAAACCTAGCAATTTGTTCTTTAGAACAACAGAAACAATGTGCATGAAAGGAGGGTGAGAATTTCCCCTGAAACCAGATTGTGTGAAGAAGTGAGGAATGCCACAGACAAGCTCTATTTACAGAAAGCAGTCTGTTGACTCAGGAGGCAGGAGAGGGAGAGACTGCATTATCAGCATCTGTGCAAAGCTGAACTCAGGAGCTGAGAGGGAAAATGCTATAGGAACGCACTCTCACAGACAACCTTTTGCAACAGGGATAATTCCTCCAAGTTAGTAGTAGTGTCCTGGTTCTTTTCCTATCCACTAACATCTCCTATATAGCCACTGACAAACACCTTCTACATCCAATAACCTGAGAGGAAATGGCATATGAGCAGTGATTGAAAATGAAGTGGCAAGGAGCTATCCAGAAACAATGCAAAAAAAAAAAAAAAAAAAAATGACTACAAGATACAGGAAAATACAAAAGGCATATGGAGAGAATTTAGGCAAAAATATATACCTGAAGACACTGATGGTTTCAGTAAATTTAAGGAAACAACCAATTCTGTAGAAGAGCAGCTCAAAAGGGAAAGATTAATTCAGAGAAAGTCTGGTTTTAAAAAAAATGGAATTAGAGAGAATGCGGGCTGGAGGAAAGCAGAAAAAAAAGATGAATGTACCCATAGAAATGAAAACCAGATTAGATGCAGCAGAAAGGAGAGAAGATAAAGCTAAAACAATAGGTCAGGTAGAGTCAAACACAGAAACAAATAGCTAAGAAAATGACATTTAAAATGTGTTTTTTAATAGCAACAAAAATTTGAGCTAAAAATATAGCTAGCAGAAGATGTTATGACCTTTCTATGGAAAATAAAATTGTTTGAAAGACATAAATAAATGGAGATATTACTGAGATCATGAATAGAAGGCTCAATGACAAAGCAGTAACTCTCCTAACTTTATCATATGCACTCCAAATTAAAAATGCTTCTATTCAATGGATCCATTGACATTATTCTCAGATATGTGTGGAAGAGCAAAACCTTTGAAGTAGCCAAACCAGTAATGAAGACTAAAACTGATGTAGACTGACTTCAGTTCAGTTCAGTTCAGTCACTCAGTCATGTCTGACTCTTTGCGACCCCATGAATCGCAGCATGCCAGGCCTCCCTCTCCATCACCAACTCCCGGAGTTCACTCACACTTACGCCCATTGAGTCAGTGATGCCACCCAGCCATCTCATCCTCTGTCGTTCCCATCTCCTCCTGCCCCCAATCCCTCCCAGCATCAGAGTCTTTTCCAGTGAGTCAACTCTTCGCATGCGGTGGCCATTCAAAAAATGCCTAAACTTATTATGAAAATATTTTAGTAAGAACAGCATGGTATTATCACAGGAATACTAATAATCAAGAGCCAACTCATTAGAAAAGGCCTGATGCTGGAATAGATTGAAGGCAGAAGGAGAAGGGGATAATGGAGGGTGAGATGCTTGGATGGTACCACTGACTCAAAGGACATGAGTTTGAGCAAGTTTTGGGAGATGGTGAAAGACAAAGAAGCCTGGCGTGCTGCAGTCTGTGGGGTTGCAGAGTTGGACACGACTGACCGACTGAACAACTAATAATAAAAATGATGTAACCTATACATATGGCTCTTTGTGCAAGATACATAATAACTTCATGATGAGGATACTAATATAGTTATTTTTACAAATAAGGAGTTTGAGACACAAGGATGTTTAGCGATGTGTGCAAGGTAGCAGATTCGGTTTTCTAACCCACGCTCCATATTTTGGATTTTAAATCCCCATTCTTCTAATAGAAGTAAAACAAGCAGACAGAATTAACAAATGAAGCAGACATGCATATGGGGAAATCATATATGATTGAGATGATACTGCAGAAACTGGGGAAAGGATGGCCATTTAGTTAATGATGGTCAGCATAATTAATTATCCCTATGGTAAATAAACAGAGAAGGCAATGGCACCCCACTCCAGTACTCTAGCCTGGAAAATCCCATGGACGGAGGAGCCTGGTGGGCTGCAGTCCATGGTAAATAAAGGAAATTAGATCCATACCTCATACAATGGGAGTTTCTAGGATGAAGGAGCCTGGTGCCCATGGGTTCGCAAAGAGTAGGACCCAGCTGAACGACTTCACTTTCTCATACAATATATAAAAACAAATTCCAGATGAAATATAAACACACATAAAAGGCTAACATTGTGCAACAAAATATAAAGAATATCTTATAACCTTGAGATGGTGGTAGCTTTCTTCCAAGACACAAGTACAAAGTGTAAGGTTACCCAAAGTATAATAAAAATACTTTATACTCATCAATACTGTGAAAAAGGAACTGCAAGTCACAAATTGAAGTAATTTAAACATAACTGGAAAAAGGACCTCTACAAATCAGTTTAAAAACTGTAGAAAAACTGAGAGTGAGGGAGAACCATGAAGAAACTTCACCAAAGAAAAGGAAACCAAATGGCCAATAAGTGTATAAAAAACTACTCAACATTTTTAGAGGTCAAATAAATGCCAATTAAATGATAAATCACACCACCTGTACCAAAGTATCACATTTTAAATATCCAAAAATATCAGGCTTTGGGAAACAGATGGAACAGTAACACTTTGTGGGAGCCCCATTATTGTCAACACTGTGGAAATAATATGCTATCATGTGCTGAAGCAGAAAGCACTCAGACTACTACCTGGTAATTTCACTTTAGAAATGCCTATTACTTAGGAGCTTTTTTCCAGAATGCTCAGAGCAGTGACCTCATTCCTCCTGCAAACAAGATTCTGATAAACAACCTCATGAGATTACCACATTTAACTTGAACCTCAAAAGTGATCAGTGAAGTTTAGACTGACTGCCACACTAGAATGGCCCCACTTGCTTATTAACACAGGAAGGTTTCTTAACACAGAATAGTTGTTCCTTCACTAAAGATGACTTAAGTTCAACTCTCAACTTCAAGTGAAGAGACCTCTCTCCATTTCACAGACCTCTTAAATGTTGACGGGGCTTCCCAGGTGACACAGTGATAAAGAATCTGCCTACAGTGCCAGAGACCTGGGTTCAATCCCTGGGATGCCAAGATCCCCTGGTGAAGGTCATGGCAATCCACTCAGTATTCTTGTCTGGAGAATCCCCATGGACAGAGGAGCCTAGAGGTCTATGGTCTATGGGGTCGCAAAGAGTGACTAAGCACAGCACAGTGCAGGAGATGCAAGAGATGAGGGATCAGTGCCTCATTTGGGAAGATCCCCTGGAGAAGGAGATGGCAACCCACTTCAGTACTCTTGCCAGAGAAGTCCCACAGAACAGGAGCCTGGTAGGCCACAGCCCAAGGGGTGACAAAGGGTTGGACATAACTGAGCACACACACATATAACATAAATATTGCAGACCCCCAGAGTAGATCTCTGGCCCCACAACATTTCATTAGTAGGTTGATGTATCCCTCAAGACTCAGGATCATCCACAGTTACAGAATATGTTTAGCCTCCAGCAGGAGGAATGTATAGTTGTTAACACTCAGGTGATTCAGTTTCAGATTACTCTTGTTAGTCTGGCTTCACGCTACAGCTCATTCAAAACTACATGCAACAGGTACTTGGAAAACAATGTACTGTATAAACTGATAAGAACATGACCATTTTTTACCATTATTACTACTATTATCAAAGTAAATACATTCCAGCCCCTGCAGAGGTCAGAGCATAGGAAACCAAGCTTTGACCATGAAAATAAAGTTTGATGATGGTTACAAAGGGGGATATCCAGGGTTCTATAAGACTTTATGTGGTCTGGGAGTTCAGGGGAATACTCCCTAAGGATATGGTATTTATTTAAATGTAATAGAGGAGTTAACCAGAATGATCCATGTTATAAGACAACCCATTAGAAAGAAAAAAAAAATCATCCTTAGGAACTAGAAAATGAAATTCATAATACATCATGGGGGGGGAGGGGAAGAGATTAACATGGTGGGATGTAAAATGAGGTAAAAGAGGTAGGTAACATATCATGCAAGGTTTGTGTCTGCAGAAAAGGTATGAAATTTTATTTGAAAGGTGCAGTGAAATGATTGATGATTTCCTCATCCTATATGCATCCTTTACACACGTTTAACATATCATCATGGCTTCTCTGTAGAGAACAGATAGATGTTAACCAAAGGAAAAGGAAAATGCAGAAGGCTAAATCTACTTAGGAAACTGGCAAGGTAAATGAAGAGCCTTTGATGGATTTGAGCAATATTTAGGAGAAATAATTAGTAGAATCAATTTCTAATTAACTATAGTGGATAAAAAGAAACAAGTTCTAGATGGCCCTCATTTCTGATTGAGTAACTGAAAGTAGAGTGCTATCGTGAACATGGAAGGAAGGAAATGTGGAGCACAGTATTACAATGAGATGCCTGGGATAGATCTAATGTGTGCACCTGAACACAGGTGCCCTTATCCTGTACCATCAGAATCATAGTTACAGCAGCTGACATTTATTCAGCAGGTCTAATGGATAATTTTTATATCTCAGTTACAAACTGGGATGCCCTAAAATGCTATTTTCTTCATTCTGAGAGGCATATAGCATGGTTCCTTCCTTGGGATTTTCAAGACGGATAAAGAAATTCAAATAAATATTCAATCATTTGTAATTCTGAAGGGTGTAGGAATGAAAGACAGCCAACTGTCTTATCCTACAGGGCTACAAGAATGTATTATTACAATGTCCACTCAATGGGTCTAGCAGACTACCGAGCATCTCATAGTTAAGTGTTACCATTTGACTGTACTGAAGGAGTTTAATGTCACTAATATATATATATATATATATTTATATATAATGTGTGTGTGTATACACACATATATAATATACATATGAATGTATATACATCTATGTGATTATGTGTTCATACATATGTGTGAAGGAAAGGAAAGGAAATATTGGTTAGTGGTCATGATAGCAAATCATCACTATGGCTAATTTAAGCCCTACCATAATTAAGTGATTTACCTAACTTCACAGAATCACTGAAGCCTAGAGAAATATTGAGGGAGGCTTCTAGAAATATAGCATCCCACATCTTATTTGAAATGATGACAGTAAAGAAATTGTCACCAATGTAACTAAGATCACCAAGTTTCAACCACCAAAAATTCAACTATTGTTACAGCTACTGCTGCCAGCAAAGGGAGCTCACCTACAAAAAGAACTAAGCCCCGTGTACTCATCATCAGCACAGAGAAGGAAGCCTCATTGAAATTATATTTTCATCTTTACTGAAAAACATGCCATACATTTAAATTTTTAATTCTACATTAAATGTGTTAATCATAATATGGTGAATTCCCCAATTATAGAAAGGCAGTGTTTTTAAAAAAAAGGTAGTCAAATTGACCAGTTTGACAGATGTCCACTGTATTCATACATATACATGAATTCCTTAGCAAGGGTTACAATAATTCTTTCATGTAAAGCATTTAGAAGCATTCCTGGAAGCTAATTAAATATTTGCTGTTATTTTCTTACTTCTGCTTTCTTTCTTTTTTCCTTCCCTCTTTTTACTTTTTGCTTACACAGATAATGTATATGCATAATTGCTAATGTGGTTAATAAGAGATGAGTATAATTAAGATGTTCTAAGCAATGGCATCTTATACATATATCATCTTCAGCTTTATGTTCATTTTAAATATTGGAATTTCTTTAAAATTCACTGACATCAAAATTCAACAATAAACCATCTAGTGTTTCAGAGGGAAGTAAATCCATCTTCTTTTTTTAACTTTGTTTGCAATTTCAGTAAAACTGTAAATAAGTTTTATTATAATATCTCAGACAGTAAAAAAATCCCTAAGAGTGTGGAAATTCTCATTCCTAACAACAATAATAGGAGAAGCCATACATACAAACTTTGAAAAAAATACCCAGTCCAATTAGGACCCACACTGAGTTTTATTTTACCGTGGGCATAATATAATAATAATAAACATGTGCTTAGGAGCTAGAGAGACTGGAGGTGTTACCCTGATGTCATATTACTTGCTGTGTAGCTCTGAGCAGTTACCTACTCCTTAATCTCTCTCCTTTAAGATAAAATGGTAATCATAAAATCTTACAAATGAAAAAAAAAAAAAATCAGGCAATCTATGATATGTGCAGAATGGTTGTTTAATGACCTGAGATATCAGATACATAAAATAGCATTAGTTTCATGTCATATCATTATTATGATTATAATCTTACAGTTTATGTTCAATTTACCAAGAATCAGCTTTATGGAGTTTGTTGGAATGGTCTCAGATGTTACTGGAGAGAAGTATTACACCACAGAAAAGTCAGATCTTTAGAGAAATGTTCACCCAAGTGCCCAGAGATAAGGATTCCATAGCCTACTGCCTTGCTGGGTGGCAATGGCAAATTAAAAATGTATAAAGCTGGAAGGGATCTTCAAATATCATTTAACAAATAACAAGTTCTCCACATTCCACAAATGAGGACCTGAAAAGTTTATGTAAATACAGATCTTGGACCAAATCGTAGACCCCTAGTTTCATAATAATGCCATTCCCTTCTTACTCATTAGATTTTCCTTATAAAACATGCAGAATCTCACAAACTTTCCCCTTAATTATATAGCCTTTGTTTATACACATATTTTCCTAAGCTTTATTGAAATTCTATTGCATGTCTGCAGACAGAAGGAAACAGGGAGGTGTTTTCTCAAACTCATAATTCAGCAGCTAGTATCACATAGTTGAAAAGTCAAAGTGAAAGTTGCTCAGTGGTATCTGACTCTTTGCGACTCCATGGACTATAGAGTCCATGGAATTCTCCAGGCCAGAATACTGGAGTGCACAGCCTTTCCCTTCTCCAGGGGATCTTACAACCTGGGGATCAAACCCAGGCCTCTCACAATGCAGCTTTACCAGCTGAGCCACAAGGACTCATCACATAGCTGAAGAGCAATGCAAACAAAATATCCAGAATGCTACAATACTGAGAGAAGGGTGTAATTGATTGGTTGTCAGTTTTTTTTTAAGGCCAATAACTACATTTTTGCATAGAAGAATGGCACATAAAGTTCAAGTTATTTAACTAGCACTGAATAGTGTGAATGTATTAACAGTAAATATATTTTCAAACATATGTCATATTTATTTTATATTTCATAGAAGTCAAAGAGTTCTTCCTTTTAAGGAAGATCTGCCTAGGGATATTTATTCCTGAACTTTTAAATTGAGCTAAGTTTTTTATCTAATCAAAATTGAAGTTCACATCGACAGATGAATGGACAAAAAGTCGTGGTACATTAACACAGTGGAATATTAATTCATTTAAGGAATGAATTTGAGTCAGTTGACCTGAAGTGAATGAACTCAGAATTATACAGAGTGAAGTAAGTCAGAAAGAAAGCAAATATCATATATTAGTGCACATATATATGGAAATCTAGAAAAATGATACTGATGAACCTATTTTCAGGGCAGGAATAGAGATGCAGACATAGAGAATGGACTTGTGTACACAGACGGGGAAGGGAAGGGACAAATTGGGGGAGTAGCATTGAAACATATACATTACTATAGGTGAAACACAGGGAGCTCAGCTCAGTGCTTTGTGATGATTGAGAGGAGTGGGATGGGGTGGTGGGAAGGTGTTCAAGAGGAAAGGGATAAATGTATACTTATAGCTGATGCCAGAAACCAACACAACATTGTAAAGCAATTATCCTCCAATTAAAAATAAATTTAAAAATTGAAGTTCATGAAAATAAAAAGACAGTTTAGAAGACAATAACCTCTCACAAAGGTTATTGATACTAATGATCCTTCATCTTTCAAAACTGGTATCCTAGGTGAAACAGAAAATTCTACCTTCAGAAATGGTCCATAAGAATATTTCTTTGGTTCTGTACAGACTGAGCACATGTCAGTATTAAAATGAAAAAAATAAAAATTTCAACACATTGAATTTACCATCATATTAGGGCCAGAGGAAAGTTTTTTGTAACTTTTGGGAGAAATTATGTACTGTTTATATCCTATAATATGCATAGAAGTTTGGTATAATATTGACATTGTATTTATATCCAGCTTATCTGTAAAAGATCTTTTAATGTTTGGCTATGTTAGTGCAACAATTAGGCATTTTAGTATGTATTAAAAATTTAGAATTCTAAGCCAGCACTGACTAAATTATTTATGGGTACTCATTTCTCCTTGGTGTTAAGGGAAAAATGTCGTGTGTGTGTGTGTATGTGTGTGTTAATGAGAAGACCTCTTTTTTTTCATTCATTCAGAAGAAAACCCATTATAATCTGATGCTGAAATCAAAGGCACATCTATCAGTATAGGTTCCAAAGTCAACTTCCAAACTGCAAAATCTAGTACATTACTGCTTTTTGAAATCTACAGTGCTCAACCTGTTGATCTTTTTCTCTGTGGGGAGCTCTTTTTTGTATACTGTGAAACTCTTCTCTGGTTTAATCTTTCACTCTGATATTTCCTATATGATTTTAAGATTATTTTCTCTACAGCATAAAATTTTGTTTTTACCCAACCTTCTTGTTCTTCCTTCTTACTTGTTTATTCATTAAGAAATCTCATACCTTTCTTAAAAGGTATTTTAGCACTCTAAAAAGTGCTAGTTTCTCAGTATGATGGTGAATAAAAGAACTTAAGAGTTATATAACTTAGAGCCTTTGGTGGATACAGACAAGTAAACATATTGTTAAACTAAGATATTGGAAAAATATTGTGCATTTTGGGAGCACCTGAGAGGGTTCCTTAAGACAAATAAATGTAGGAGGATGAAGGTTGTCAAGTAATTTATGCCATGTGAAGTAACATCTAAATGGAGCTTGAAAGGATGAGTGACTGTTAGTCAATTAAAGAAAGGAAAGGACAGTATCCTGAAAAAATACTGTGTGTGACTCCTCAAAGGAGAGAGAGAACACAGTATATTGGACTAAAACAATCAAAGACAATAGCATTCAGAGGGCTAAAGAGCCTCATATGATTATGAATGAAAAGTGGGACTGAGAACTTTCCTGGTGGCTCAGTAGTAAAGAATCTACCTGCTAATGCAGGAGACATGGGTTAGATCTCTGGTCAGAGAAGATGCCACATGGCTCAGAACAACTAAGCCCATGCACCACAACCACTGAGCCTGTGCTCTAGAGCCAGGAAGCTGGAACTGCTAAACCCATGTGCTGCAACTACTGAAGTCTTCATGCTCTAGAGCTCGTGTTCTGCCACAAGAGAAGCCATGCAATGAGAAGCCTATGTACCACAACTAGAGAGTAGCCCCCACTTGCCGCAACTAGAGAAAAGTCTATGCAGCAACAAAGACCCAGCACAGCCAAAAATATTTTTTTTTTAAGTGGGGCTGAGGTTGGAGTTGCTGCTTGGAAAGATTTTGGGTAAAATAGAAACAGGAAACATAAGCAGGATCTTGTAAGAACTACTGAGCTACATGGCTTTTATCCAGAAGACAATAAACATCCATTTTACTCTTGAATTCAAGAGCCAGAAAATGATGAAATTCATGGTCATCACTCGTGATAATAATTATTCTAACTTTTATCTCCTTCTGCAAACTCACTTCAATTCTAGAGCCTTATATCCATGGTCCTAAGAAACTCACATTTGGAATTTCTCAAAAGTCTCTCTACATTAAATGTCCAAATGTGACTTCCTCATCTTTCTCACTCTATCAAACCTTCTCTTCCTTGTTTTCAAAATTTCCTGCCTCTAACCCTTTACCTAAGATCGTGGCATCTGGTCCCATCATTTCATGGGAAATAAAAAGGGAAACAGTGGAAACAGTGTCAGACTTTATTTTTGGGGGGCTCCAAAATCACTCTAGATGGTGATTGCAGCCATGAAATTAAAAGACGCTTACTCCTTGGAAGAAAAGTTATGACCAACCTAGATAGCATATTCAAAAGCAGAGACATTACTTTGCTGACTAAGGTCTGTCTAGTCAAGGCTATGGTTTTTCCAGTGGTCATGTATGGATGTGAGAGTCGGACTGTGAAAAAAGCTGAGTACTGAAGAATTGATGCTTTTGAACTGTGGTGTTGGAGAAGACTCTTGAGAGTCCCTTTGACTGCAAGGAGATCCAACCAGTCCTCTAGAGGAGTCCTGGGATTTCTTTGGAAGGAATGATGCTGAAGCTGAAACTCCAAAACTTCGGCCAACTCATGCAAAGTATGAGTTGACTCATTGGAAAAGACTCTGATGCTGGGAAGGATGGGGGGCAGGAGGAGAGGGGGATGACAGAGGATGAGATGGCTGGATGGCATCACCAACTCGATGGACGTGAGTTTGAGTGAACTCCGGGAGTTGATGATGGACAGGGAGGCCTGGTGTACTGCGATTCATTGGGTCACAAAGAGTCAGACATGACTGAGCAACTGAACTGAACTGAACCCTTTACCAAATTTTGAAAGGGAGGATTTTCAACCATATTTACTTTTCTCTGAGCCTCACCTCAGAAATGGCAACCGACTCCAGTATTCTTGCTTGGAGAATCCCAGGGACAGAGGAACCTGGTAGGCTGCCATCTATGGGGTCACACAGAGTCAGACATGGCTGAAGCGAATTAGCAGCAGCAGAGCCTCACCTCCTGTTATCAAGTGCTATTAATTTTGCTTCTTCAAAGCATTTAAAACCCGCTCAATCTCTTCTATACCCACAAGTTCCTTTTGATCAGGTCATGATTATTTTTCACACTCATTATTGCAATGGACTGTTTCTTTTTTAAATGTTTCCTGCATCATTTACAGTGTCACCAAGTGACTCCTCAAAAATAATAAATATTCCATTTCACTGGGACAGAACTAGGTTTAAGCAGGCTATTGAGTCAGATGGTTTGACTTTAAGAATGAGGTCAACTTTTTCTCACTGCTTATCCCTCATCCTTCTCCCCCTCTCTATATATGTAAAAACCAAAAACAATACCTTAATAAGTGATTAAATAAGGATATATATGTATATATATATATATATATAATTATCATTGTACTTAGAACATCAGTCCCACTTAAAACATTCCAACTGCTTTGATTCATGTGTTAAGTTCAAATGTAGCATACTTCATGATGGGGAATCTATCTTATGACACTCCATTTCCACTCTGTACTAAAGCAATGTAAGCTGCTGACAGTTCTTCAAATACATCATGCTTGTTCATACCTCTGTCTTTACACATGGTTCCCTATGCCTAGTATGTCACAGGATCCTGCTATCCTCCTTTCCTAATCATCTTTGATTCAAATCAAGTATCATGTTTAGCCAGCCTACCATATAAACCCTCATTATGGCCCAAACAGAATAGGTACCTCTTCATAAGACCCTATCACAGTACTTTTCACACACTAATCATTTTATGTTTTCCATTCGGTATCTTTGATACCCAGCAGAGTTACTTACATCTAACAAGTGTTTAATAAATTCTCATGGAAGGAGGGCATAAAGAAGGGAGGAAAGGAAGGATAAACCACAGCTCTCATCATATAAAGAATTTATCATTTGGAAATGTTGTTTCTGCTAAATATCTATCAGTGCTCCCTGGACCCAAATATTTTGGCATAATATCTCAGTAATTAATAATCCTATATAAGTAATTATATTGAGAAATTATGTTAAAATGTACATTATGTAACTTACATCACATGTTCTTGTCATTTTGACCTAATGTAATTCTCTTGATAAACCTTGTTCTTCGTACTTTCTGCATGTATACATCCTTTTGTCAGGAACACTGTCAAATACCCACTATGTGATCTCTCCCACAAGCACACACATTCATATAATTGCTAACTTCCAGGGAAGTCATCCCTTGAATTTCAGTTGGGTTCTGACTATTCCTTATCAATTCAGTTATGACACTGTCTGACTGTCTCAAATTAGTTGGTAAAAAAACCAATTCCTTCCTCTTTTATCATAGTCCATAATAAAGCCAGTGTGTGTCTTTCTTGGTAGCATTTACAATCATAAAAGAGATGGTAAAAAAGTAGATATTGGCATCCCAGGATAGGTTACTTTGGTGTTTTCAACCTACATTTCTTTTTTTTAAGCTCAAATTCTAGTAGTGATCTCTTTCTCCATATAGAGCATTTAGCACAAATGGTATATTACTGTGTAGTCCACTCAACTAAACCAATGTGCTTAAATGGATCCAACATCTTTGAAATGATTTTTCAGAAACAACTTTTCTTCTTAGCTACTCACTGAGTAGTTATGTTCCTTGCACCTCACCTCCCAAGGTGAATGTTAAATATGATTTTCCCAAATTATTATACCTATTTACTTCCTATTGATAGATTACAGGCTTTAAGAAGATACACATTTGTTTTCTTATTACTACATCATTGTTGTCTAAGAGAGTAATTGACAGAAAGTTCTCAGTCCATATTGATTTAGTGACTGAATTATCAATTAGAATATTTATATGATTATTTCTTGACTGAAGTAGCTACTGCTGAGGTGAAAGGATGGCAAATTTTTTTCTTAATAATTTTGCCTCAGAGCAGGCAAGATCTTAAGTTATTTTCCTCACAAGTCTTCAATCAATGGAAGAAAGTTTCCCTGTTGATAATTGTAAATTTGACTGGCTCCACAAGAGCCATCTCCTATATTAATTAAAAATATAACCAAGCAAACAAACAAGGCTAGATCAACAGCATACCTTACTCACAGGAATACAAGCAAATTTTGTATACGGTCCCAAGAGTATGACTTAGAATTCGGCTTGGCATATTGTTACGATTAATACTCACTAGCTCACAGGTTACTAACACAGCTGGTTCTTTTCATGATACTTTTTGTGTATTATTTTCTATTGGTGGAATAAAATATTACCACAAATGTAGTAGCTAAAACACCTTTCTTATTATACTCTACAGGACAGAAGTCTGAGATGAGACTTACTGAGTTAAAGATCAGGTTGACACGAGGGCTGTTTCTTTCTGGAGAGAATCCACTTGCTTATTCACTGAGGTTGCCGACAAAATTCAGTTCCTTGCTGTGGTAGGACAGAGGTCCCTTTTACTTTGCTACCTATCAGCAGAGAGCTGTTTCTAGATTCTAGGAGTCACCTGTGTTCCTTTGCCCATCCCCTCCCCCCAATTTTCAAAATCAGCAATGAAATTGAATCTCTCATTTCTTATTTTTTCTCTTATCCTTGCATCTTTCTGAGCAACTCTTCTGCCTTCCTCTTCCACTTTTAAAGGACCATGTGATTACATTAGCTCCACATGGATAATATAGCTATCATGAAATCCTTTAATTCCATCTCCAAAATCTCTTCTGTCATAGGAGGTAATATACTCATAAAGTTAAGATGTGGACATCTTTGGGGACATTATTCTCCCTAGCACAACTTATTAAATAACTTGTGTTTTACCATAGGCCAATTTTTAACATTAATCTGAAGAGTTAATTCAATCTAAAGAACTTTTGAATTAGTGATTTTAGTAACTAATTCAGTTTAAGAATTCACCTTCAAAGATCAGAAATTTTCATATTTTTCTCATAGATTAAGTCAAAAATTTTATGACACATTACCTGATGAATCTGTGTTTCATTTACTATTGAATACTAAGTGAAAAAGTCAAATATTTTATGAAAATTATGATGCCCATTGACTAAAATGCTTACAATGTACTTTGTAATATAAATAAAACAATTTCTATTATTTATATTTTCCATGTGGATTTCTAGAGATCTAGTTTCGGGTTCTAGATTCAAGAATAAAATAACTATATCCATAACCACATTTGACATTAGCTATGATATTTTAAAATCAATTGTCTTAACTCCTTGAGATGATATTTTAGTGCCGTAAAAACTTACTCTCCTACTGGCAGGATATGGAGCTAACTATGATTACTGAAACTCTAAATAAAGTTAACGAGCATAGGAATAGGAGTCAAGGGGAATGATTTCTTATCCCTCAATACCACCACTAGCCTCCAAGGCTTTGAGTGCCTTCACACATAAAAGTGAGAAGGTTTCTTTGCATGAACTGTTTAATTTTCTATGATTATAATTGTTTTCAAGTCAGTTTTTTAATGAATGTTTAGGTATAGATGAAATGAGGAGATAAACATGAACAGAAATTGTTATTCCCAATGTAAAGATAGAAAAGTAAAAAGAATATACAGAAGAGTCTGTAAGTTTAATAATAGAAAAATACTGATTTCATGTTAACATATTGTTTACGTTATTGCTTATTGTTAGTGTATATTGTTTATTGTTAATACTTAGAGATCAACTCTGTTTTTTACGTTTTGCAGAGACTGCTCAGTTTTGCAGTTGTCTGGTTTCTTTTGATGCTTGCCCTTACCTTTTTTCTGTTATTTTTTCCACATGGGCTACTTTATTGATAAATCAAAAGAAACAGGATCAAATAAACAAAGCAACGAAATAGGAAAGTGCTCATGTCAGGGTTATAGCCAATCTAATTAATTTTTCATTTGCTTTTCATATATTGGAGACCAATCAATTTGGGATTATGTTTGCAGAGTTATAAAAGGAGAAGAGTCTGGGCCCTCGGTTTGTTTCCTAGCCTGTCCAAATTAGTCAGTTAAAAGACCTCGGGGGATACCTTAAAGCATAGGGATAGGTTCTTGTAAGTACCTTTTCTTTTAATTATAGATCAAGTTGTCAACACTTTCTGCAGACCTTGACTTTGGTAAAAGGACAATGTTCTGAAATCAAACAGCAGGGCTTTATTTTTCAGAATTTTTTTTTTTCCTTTTTTTTTCCCCCCACTGACATACTTTAGTTAAAACGTCTTTAGAGAGCTATTTTAGCATGTGGAGGTTTGGCATGCCAGAATTGACTATCACTCAGTGAAAGGAGTTTCCAGTCAGATAAAAAGTGATATTAAGATTAATGGCCTTTATCCTATAAGAATGTCACTCTTAGAGATATACTGAATCACTCAAGAAAATTGAATTGTATAAAAAAATAAAAAGGGGCACAATATTTCATGGAAATAAAGAACCTAGAAAAATGGTGTCTTCTAAAATGAAGCTCCCAGAATATTAAGGTGGAACAAAAGTAGAATTTTTATGTTGATCAGAGTTTGGTGGTACACCTGTGCAAGGTTTGAGGTACATCAATATGCTCATCAATAAAGCCAGTGTTAAAAATCACTGCTCTGGAACCTAGCAGTTTAAGATAATTTTCTTGAGTATCTAGTAATCTTTAAAACCATTCCTAAACTTTCCCTCTCACTCATTCTAGCTATTTAATTAGTCACCAAGTTTCTGAGCCTTACCTCCTCTTGAATTTATTCTTACCAACACTGCAGCATTATCCACCTGGCCTGTTGCAATACATTCCAACCACTCTAGTTAACAATACCCACCTGCACTGTGTTAAGAAGTCCCTTACACAATAAATCCATTTTCAAAAATTTAATCATTCTCTGCTATCAATCTTGATATTGCTATAACTCAATTTAAAAAAATGCACTGTCCCTGTGAATGCCTTTGGAAACTTCCTTTATTTTACTGTACTCAAGGAATCAGGAATCTGTTTATTAAGTCACTTCCTACCACAGCCTAACAGTAAATATCAATCAGACTCATTCTGAAAACCCTGCCTAGATTCTCAGTCTCTGGCTCAGGAGAACTTTATAGACTTTCAGGCAACCTCTTATCAGATTACTAAGTGCCAGAAAGTTTTCTTGCTATAAAGTATAAATTAGCAGAGAAGAAGTAAAATTGATATTTTGAAATGTAACAACATATTTCATGCAACGGCTCAAGCTTTTTTTTATAAACCCAAAGTCACTGAAAAGAATCCTTAACCCTTTATACATTACACTAAATGAATGTTAATAGTTTTTAAAATGTTTTACTTTTAAAACCTATTGTTTTACCAACATTTTCCCCTTTTAACAGAGATTTTAATTGTAAAATTTCTTGGAGAAGGAACTTAACTCATACTACAAACCAGATGGATTCACAGAAGTAAAAGATGAATTCTGAGTTTCCTTTACAAGTCTAGGATTTCCTGTTTTCTCTTTGAGAAGATTAGTTGGAGCAGGATGCTTTTTATCTCTATGCACACAATGACCTGAAATTCATGGCTCTCTTAGGATGTATAAAATTGGATGAGAGCTGAGTCCTTTCAGAGCCTAGTGAGAATTTCTATTTTATATAATTTCCACCGGGGTTTTGTGGCTTAATTAGTACTTGTTAGGAATCAACTGAAAGAACATGGTTTCTAACACCGCACACAAAAATAAACTCAAAATGGATTAAAGATCTAAATGTAAGACCAGAAACTATAAAACTCCTAGAGGAGAATATAGGCAAAACACTCTCAGACATAAATCACAGCAGGATCCTCTATGATCCACCTCCCAGAATTCTGGAAATAAAAGCAAAAATAAACAAATGGGATCTAATTAAAATTAAAAGCTTCTGCACAACAAAGGAAACTATAAGCAAGGTGAAAAGACAGCCTTCTGAATGGGAGAAAATAATAGCAAATGAAGCAACTGACAAACAACTAATCTCAAAAATATACAAGCAACTTATGCAGCTCAATTCCAGAAAAATAAACGACCCAATCAAAAAATGGGCCAAAGAACTAAATAGACATTTCTCCAAAGAAGACATACGGATGGCTAACAAACACATGAAAAGATGCTCAACATCACTCATTATCAGAGAAATGCAAATCAAAACCACAATGAGGTACCACTTCACACCAGTCAGAATGGCAGCGATCCAAAAATCTGCAAGCAACAAATGCTGGAGAGGGTGTGGAGAAAAGGGAACCCTCCTACACTGTTGGTGGGAATGCAAACTAGTACAGCCACTATGGAGAACAGTGTGGAGATTCCTTAAAAAATTGCAAATAGAACTACCTTATGACCCAGCAATCCCACTGCTGGGTATACACACCGAGGAAACCAGAATTGAAAGAGACACATGTACCCCAATGTTCATCGCAGCACTGTTTATAATAGCCAGGACATGGAAACAACCTAGATGTCCATCAGCAGATGAATGGATAAGGAAGCTTTGGTACATATACACGATGGAGTATTACTCAGCCGTTAAAAAGAATTCATTTGAATCAGTTCTGATGAGATGGATGAAACTGGAGACGATTATACAGAGTGAAGTAAGCCAGAAAGAAAAACACCAATACAGTATACTAACACATATATATGGAATTTAGAAAGATGGCAATGACGACCCTGTATGCAAGACAGGAAAAAAGACACAGCTGTGTATAATGGACTTTTGGACTCAGAGAGAGAGGGAGAGGGCGGGATGATTTGGGAGAATGGCATTCTATCATGTATACTATCATGTAAGAATTGAATCGCCAGTCTATGTCTGACGCAGGATACAGCATGATTGGGGCTGGTGCATGAGGATCACCCACAGAGATGTTATGGGGAGGGAGGTGAGAGGGGGTTTCATGTTTGGGAACACATGTAAGAATTAAAGATTTTAAAATTTAATAAAAAAAAAAAAAAAAAAAAGAACATGGTTTCTAGTTCTTAACCTGAGATTCATGAGTTCAGTGTTTTCTAAACTGTGTTAGATGGTTGTCGTTGTTGACTTAAAAGTGCATTCCAAGACATAGTTAAACAGACTACTTTTTTAAGTCCAGTGTACTAAAATAAAATATACATAAAGTAATAGTCACCCTCTAAAATTTCACTGAATTTTGGCAAAGACACACTGTCTTATAATTGCTACCATAATAGACATATAGAACATTTTAATTATCCTACAAAGTTCCCTCATTCCCATTTGCAATCAATCCCATTCTTCAACCCACAGCCTCTGGTAATTTTGATCTAATTTCTGTCTTTTTTTTTCTCAGTTTTTCCTTTTTCAGAATTTCATATAAATGGAAACATAACCAATGTTGTCTTTTGTGTCTAAATTGTTAAACATTAATAATTTTTATATTCATACATATCAGCATACTTCTTAGCTTATAACTTATTTCTGAGAAACATCCATTGTATGGTTGTACTAAAGTTGATTTACTTATCAGAAGACATACATTTGGGTTTCTAAATACTAAACTATTTCCCCAAATGACTGTTCTATATTGCATCTCCATCAGGATCCTACTCTAGAATTTCTGAAGTAGAAGTTTTTTAGATACCTTGAATCAGCATTTTAAAAACATGTATAATATCATATATGAAGCGAATTGCCAGTCCAGGTTCGATGCATGATACTGGATGCTTGGGGCTGGTGCACTGAGATGACCCAGAGGGATGGTACGGGGAGGGAGGGGGAGGGGGGGTTCAGGATGGGGAACACGTGTATACCTGTGGTGGATTCATGTTGTTGTATGGCAAAATCAATACAATATTGTAAAGTAAAAACAAATAAATAAAAGCCAAGCTGATTATTGCACACATAAACTATGAGGTACCAGGATTCCTATCTCAAAGGTTACTATTCCTCCTAACTATAACTATCATCATAATTATCAAGAAATATATGTTGAATTACTGAGCTTACCTATCACCTACACAAACATTATAGCTGTATAGTCAAACTTTACCATGCCTTAGTTTTCTATTGTCACTGTAAAACATTACCACAAACTTGATAGCTTAACACAAAGTTTTCCAGAAGCATTTCATAGAAATTTAAAATAGGTCTTACTGGGATGAACTCAAGGATTTGGTAGGGTTATAAAATGACCTACAAGAGAGTATTTCCTTATCTTTTCCAGCCTCTAGAGGTTGCCCATGTTCCTAGGATCACGGCTTTAATCCCTAACCTCAGAGTTGGCAAGCTTGCCTCTGATCATTACTCCCTGTTTGTGCTCTCTTTTGACTTCAGATGGGAAAGGTTCTCCACTTTTAAGAACTCGTGTGACTAGATAGGGCCCACCTGGCCAGTCCAGGCTACTCTCTACCACTCAAGGTCCTTAATTGAATCCAACTGCAAAATCCCCTTTGCCTTGAAAATAACATATTCACAGCTTGCAAAGATCATCAAGGATATCTTTGAGGACCATTATTCTCCCTACTACAGAATCTAAGCTTTTCATGAAATTATTAGAAAACATTGACAGTTTCTTTCTTATTAAAAGTCTAGACTTTGGTTCTACTTCATTGACTTAATAAAATTGGGAGTAAATTACCTAATTTCTTGGAATTTCTATTTTTCTATCTATAATTAGAAGCATAAAATATGTTTTTATAATATAAAAAATTACCTTTAAGTAGAATATAATCCCAGGAATTTTGTTTATAACATTCTGGTTTGTTGAGTGAGTGTTTGCAAATATTAGGAATAACAGTATTTGCATGATTATTGCCATTAGTCTTTTCTCTTTTAAACTACTGTCAGTTATGAGAGAACACAGTTTACTGAGCAGGCTTGGAGATATGCAGCAAAGAGATAGCATGCCTACATCTGGTGCTATCAGCTAAATGCAATTTGACACTTATTTTAAGACAAAATATATTCCAAGTTAAGAAATACAGTATATGTTTTGCCACATTTCTCAAAGCAATTAGACTATTAATATATGCTCCCTAAATAATCTGTTGATATGAGAAAATATTAAGAAGATACTTCTGAAATACCATAATTATTTTATCAATATTTAAATGCATTTAGGAGTTATAATAAAGAAAGGAAAACCTGAAGTTTGAATTTAGAAAATGAAAGTTTCAGTCCTGGGTCTACCATGTACTGATGTTCTGAAGGATTTGAGATAAATATATAACTTCCCTAACCCTGTTTCCTCATCTGTGAAATGGAATTAACAATACCTCTGCCAGGAGTGTACTGTGTATCAAATAAGCAAGTAATTAAAAACACACCAATTGTCAAAACTAGAGTCATCATTGTATCAGCATATTTTTGCAGTGTATATGTCAAAGCACTTGGGGATCATAAAATAAGATGTTATATATAAGTCATTCAGGACCAGAATATGAAAATGCAAAATTTTCATTAAATATCATTATCATAATCAACCTATCTAAAAAGCTTCAAATTTTGTCCCATTTTCAAGCATTGGCTAATTAATGATTAATAGATATGTTATATACAATGCACAACATAGCAATTTTATTCTTAGACATAAAACCAAAATAAATACTTACATGAGGAGACTAGAAAATGTTCATAGAAGCACTGTTTGTAATTGCAAAAATTTAGAAATGTATGTCCACCAGAAGAATGTGTAGCTAATTTGTGAAATTGTCTTTCAATGGAATACTGCTACTGCTAAGTCGCTTCAGTCGAGTCCGACTCTGTGCGACCCCATAGACGGCAGCCCACTAGGCTCCCCTGTCCCTAGGATTCTTCAGGCAAGAACACTGGAGTGGGTTGCCATTTCCTTCTCCAATGCATAAAAGTGGAAAGTGAAAGTGAAGTCGTTCAGTCATGTCCAACTCTTAGTGACCCCAAGGACTGCAGCCTGCCAGGCTGCTCGGTCCATGGGATTTTCCAGGAAAAATAGGACTGGAGTGGGGTGCCATTATCTTCTCTGTCAGTAGAATACTATTCAGTGTTGAAAATGAAGTAAAGCTGTATGAACGAAATAGGGGACCCACAAACATTAAACTAGGCTAATTAAAAAGGTTTCAAAGATATACATACAATGAGTATATATTAAGGTATGGTGCCATTTTTATAAACTGCTAAATCATTACATACATAGTGAAAGTAAAAGAAATACATGTTGAGTTGGTAGTAGGGTTGTTGAATAAAACAGAGAATGCCCAGTGATAGCTGAATTTCAGATAAAAACCAGCAATTTTTTACTACACGTCTCATGCAATAGTTGGGACAACTAAAAAATTTGGGGTGGTTTATCTGAAATTCACATTTTACTGGTGGCTTGTATCTTTGCTAAATCTGGCATCCTAATGAGGAAGGAAGAGCTGCATGGGGGCTTCAGTTGGATTGATGTCTTAGTTCTTAAGCTGGGTGAATGGGTATTTGTTGCGTTCTTCTTTATGCCATTTTCAAAGGCTTAAATATTTCATAGTATGTTAAAATATTAATAGGCAAAAATGAACCATTCACCAGAAGAATATTCCCAGTTAAAAGATAAAACTAAGGACCAATGTCAACAACAGAGAATGGGGAAGGATGACAGAAGGTAAACAAGTAACTAAAGCATGCAGAAATTTAATTATGAAAATAAATGCCAATAAAATGATATCATGCTCTACTTTTGTCAATAGTTTTGACTTTTTTTCCCAAATCACTCTCACCTAAGAGGAAATAACTAATTAATTACAGAATTCAACCTAGAAAAGAAAACTTCGATTTTGGTGTTTTCTAAGACTCTGTACTAGTTTCAGTTATATTTCAATCAATGAAAATATATTTGGCCAAAAGTGAGAACTACAATAAATAGAATATTTAAATCTATAAAACAAGATGCAGAGAATTGGCCATCATTTAATTATTTTAAGTCTGAGGAAAATGTCAATAAATGAAAAAAAAAAAAAAAAGGAAATACATATTGACTTCTTAGTCAAAATTGGAAAATGGTGGCTCTCCATCATGGCTGTAGGGATCACATTAAAATGACCTAGAGAGCTTAAAATAACATGACTGCCTGAGACTCACCTGTGAGCAAGTCTAATTTAACTGATCTGCAGGAGGAAACAAGTATTGGTAGTTTGTAAAGGTACCCAGGTGATTCTAATATTATGGTCAATGTTGAAACCCATTGCTCTCAAAAGCCAATAAATATCTGTGTAGGAGGTAGTATATAGCAGAAATGGTTGTTCTATGAATGTAGAAGCTGGCTTATAAGAAAACAGATTCAAATATCAACTGACTCCATTAACTTTATGCAAAAGATTTAATATGGGTTACAGAAAAACAAGTATTTGGAAGCACAATACCTCTTACGTAATTAGTGCTGAATAAACAGATCTTCACTGAAATAGCTGAAGTTTGTAAATATCCCAAGATAATGATCCTTGTAACTTATATGGTAGTCTTGTAGACTATCAGCAAAATACTAAGAAACAGAAAATGTCTAATTTCAAAATGTGTATAACAAAATCTTACTTTTTATCTTAGAATAAAAATACTTTCATGTCTGCTAGCAACCCTCTTCTTTTACCACAATGAGATGGATTTAAGACAGTCAGTTTTTATTTCTACATGCGTAACATGAGCTTTGGTTTATGACCCTTTTTCCCCTACCCTCTTAATTAAATGACTAAATCCCATCTACAGCATTACCTACAGAACATGACTGGAGTAAGATTAGCCATTATAGAGAGAGGGGATTGCTATAACGGTTTTTGAGGCCTATAACCACCCTCTTTCTTAGGAATTCTATTGTGGCTGAGCATTTGTGTTATTGGTATTGAGCTCAATTCACATATATCAAGCTGTAAACTCCATTTACAGTCAATCCATATTTCTTGGTCTTCTCTAATAACTTATTTATTTGTGGGTTTCACTTTGGAAGAAGTTATGTGCTTCGAAATATCTTCATCTGTTGCCAGGGACTATGGAGCTTCCTTTTGTGGTACAAGAAAGCCTCTTATCCCTGTTAACTAAAATCCAAACACCTGCTGTTTTACCTTTAGTTTTACTTAGAACTTCATAAAACCTTATCATGATGATTGATGTGATTTCAGATCTACTTTCTGTTCAAAACAGGAGTAATAATACAAGCAACTGTTTCCTCTGGTGAAGAATGCTGATCAGGATAAGTTCCCTTAAATCAGTTAAGCAGACATCAAGAACCAATGAATTTCATATATTTTTCCCTTTATAATCAAAAACAATTATTTATCACTAATTTGTGTTAATGTCTTTAAAATCAATGCTTTAGAAACAAAGAACTGGCCAAGCTAAGCAGGTGACCACACATATCATCCAACTATACTGCTCAATTAGCCATAAAACACATTTCTTTGACAGAATAGCTTGTAATGTTTGGTGAGCTTTCATTTTCTTCCTCTCCATTATGTCTAACTGAAGGATTTTTCCTTTTTCCATGCTTAAATTCATTTCATTGACAACAGACATTGCAAACTCATCAATGATTTCTCGGTGCCAAATGAATTTCTGTCAGAAGGCTCGGATAAAATCTGTCTACTCCTGGTGACCAAATTGATCCAGCTGCAGCACAAGATGAAAGATCATTCATCTAAGTTCGGCTTTGCCAGAGCCTGCTCCCTTCTACACATCCACCATTTCTGAAAAAGGAGCAAATAACTTTATCTTGCAACCAGAGCTGAGGATAGTTGAGTGTTTTCATTACCAATGGACATCAATGGCTTTGGGACACAATTAATCATGCTGAAATCACTTCATTATTTTAATGAGGTTTTTTCTCTTTCCTCTAACTATGATAAAAAGTACACAGGAGGGAAATTCTTCTCATTATTTCTGAAACCAAAGGAGATTGAAAGAAGTGGAATAGGAACACAAAGAAAACTTGCAAAAGAGAGTTAGCTGCACCCACGGCTGCTGATTTCTCTCTTTGCTTCGACAAAAGGAAGTGTGATGAGCAGGTGACATTGTGGACACTCTAAGCTCAAAGGCAACATGCCTGCTGGGGCCTTGGTGTGTGAAGCAAAGTGATTTCATCCCAAACTCTTCAGAAGTCCTTTCTATCCTGAGGATTTGAGAGCATATTTTCTAAAAGAGAGGAAAGAAAAGAATACTTGTATCTATACTAACAATAGGTAAAATTAAATGACTTATTGTTCCTCAAATCAGAGCTTCACTGTTCTCTAACAAATGAGTACGATCATTGTTATGATTAGAAAGTGGAAGAACATAGGGTAGTCTTTGACTATGTGAGCATTCAGTTCAGTTCACTCACTCAGTCATATCTGACTCTTTGTGACTCCATGGACTGCAACATGTCAGGCTTCCCTGTCCATCACCAACTCCCAGAGCTTGCTCAAACTCATGTCCATCGAGTCAGTGATGCCATCCAACCATCTCATTCTCTGTCGTCCCCTTCTCCTCCCACCTGCAATCTTTTCCAGCGTCAGGGTCTTTTCCAATGAGTCAGTTCCTCACATCAGGTGGCCAAAGTATTGGAGTTTCAGCTTCAGCATCAGTGCTTCCAATGAATATTCAGGACTAATTTTCATTAGAATGGACTTGTTGCATCTCCTTGCAGTCCAAGAGACTCTCAAGAATCTTCTCCAACGCCACAGTTCAAAAGCATCAATTCTTTGGTACTCAGCTTTCTTTATAGTCCAACTCTCACATCAATACATGACTACTGGAAAAACCATAGCTTTGACTAGATGGACCTTTGTTGACAAAGTAATGTGTCTGCTTTTTAATATGCTGTCTTGGTTTTCCATAACTTTTCTTCCAAGGAGCAAGCATCTTTTAATTTCATGGCTGGATTCACCATCTGCAGTAATTATGGAGCCCCAAAAAATAAATTATGTCACTGTTTCCATTGTTTCCCCATCTATTTGCCATAAAGTGATGGCATTAATTATCACCATGATGGAATAAAGTAATTGCCATGAAGCAATGGCATTAATTAATTAATGTGAGCATTAGTATATATTATATACTGAAATGCTGAAACATTTTCTGCTGTATGAGAAAGCACTTCATTGTGATAAATTCTGAATAGCCAAGAAGCCTAGCTTCAGAAGACTGGTCAGTATTGAAGACTTTATTTTCCTGAAAGTAGTTGAGTCTCAAACCAGCGTGAAGCAGGAATCACAGGGACCATGGATCTCTGGACCTGTCCATTCAGTTTCTGATTCAGAACGTCTAGGGTGGGACATGAGATTTTTTTTTCTAACACTTTTCCAATTGTTGCTAAAGCTGCTAGTTCAGGGACCACACTCAGAACCAGTTGTTTTTTTTTTTTTTTTTTTTGATTGGCCAATATTTTATTCTTTTTGCATCTATAATCATAATGATACTGCCAGGTAATTGTCTTTTAATAACTTGTCTTTTTAGTTCAAATTTATGCTGGCATGAAAAATATTGTTGGGAACTTATTTTCTTATTTCTTTTTTTTTTTAATTTTAATTTTAATTTTATTTTTTTTTAATTTTTATTCTTACTTTATTTTACTTTACAATACTATATTGGTTTTGCCATACACTGACATGAATCCACCACAGGTGTACATGCGATCCCAAACATGAACCCCCCTCCCACCTCCCTCCCCACAACATCCCTCTGGGTCATCCCCGTGCACCAGCCCCAAGCATGCTGTATCGTGCATCGGACAGAGACTGGCGATTCGATTCTTACATGACAGTATACATGTTTCAATGCCATTCTCCAAAATCATCCCACCCTCTCCCTCTCCCTCTGAGTCCAGAAGTCCGTTATACACATCTGTGTCTTTTTTGCTGTCTTGCATACAGGGTCATCATTGCCATCCAGAACCAGTTTTAAAATCACTATGCACTACAGCATCTATGTGTCATTTTGCAGAAGTAGCCAAGGCATATCTTTCCTTCTAAGGCCTCAGTATTTCTTCACTGTGAAGAGATTCTTTATAGTAAGATACGACCTTTAGTAAGTTTGAAATGCTAGACTGATACTGAGGTGTCTTATTCTCCATTATCCAAAATGAATCGCTGTCATTAAACAAGTGATTGAAGCCACTGTTGTGGATCTCCAAGGACCTCTTACTCTTTTGCATTCACTCCTTCCATACTTATCATGTTAGAGAAAAATGTGTTCTATCATTTACTATGGCATTTCTGTGTTTCTGAAAGATGTTTTCTTATAAATCAAAAGCTACAGATTTTTATAAAATCTCAGATTTTTGTATTATGTAGATTAAACCTAGGAAAAAATATACTGTATTATGCAGTCCATTCAAATAAATTCCTCCTTTCTGATGACAGACACTGAAACTGTACTCACAGAAAACTAATGAATCTAATCACACTAGGACCACAGCATTGTCAAACTCAATGAAACCAAGCCATGCCCGCAGGGCAATCCAAGGTGGGCGGGTCATGGTGGAGAGAATGTGGTCCACTGAAGAAGGGAATGGCAAACTACTTCAGTATTCTTGCCTTGAGAACCCCATGAGCAGTATGAAAAGGCAAAATGATAGGATATTGAAAGAGGAACTCCCCAGGTCAGTAGGTGCCCAATATGCTACTGGAGATCAGTGGAGAAATAACTCCAGAAAGAATGAAGGGATGAAGCCAAAGCAAAAACAGTACCTAGCTGTGGATGTGACTGGTGAAAGAAGCAAGGTCCGATGCTGTAAAGAGCAATATTGCATAGGAACCTGGAATGTCAGGTCCATGAATAAAACCAAATTGGAAGCGGTCAAACAATAGATGGCAAGAGTGAACATCCACATTCTAGGAATCAGTGAACTAAAATGGACTGGAATGGGTGAATTTAACTCAGATGACCATTATATCTACTACTGCGGGCAGGAATCCCTCAAAGAAGTGGAGTAGCCATCATGGTCAACAAAAGAGTCCGAAATGCAGTACTTGGATGCAATCTCAAAAATGACAGAATGATCTCTGTTCATTTCCAAGGCAAACCATTCAATATCACAGTTATCCAAGTCTATGCCCCAACCAGTAATGCTGAAGAAGCTGAAATTGAATAGTTTTATGAAGACATACAAGACCTTTTAGAACTTACACCCAAAAAAGATGTCTTTTTCATTATAAGGGACTGGAATGCAAAAGTAGGAAGTCAAGAAACACCTGCAGTAACAGGCAAATTTGGCCTTGGAATGCGGAATGAAGCAGGGCAAAGACTAATAGAGTTTTGCCAAGAAAATGCACTGGTCATAGCAAACACCCTCTTCCAAAAACACAAGAGAAGACTCTACACATGGACATCACCAGATGGTCAACACCGAAATCAGATTGATTATATTCTTTGAAGCCAAAGATGGAGAAGCTCTATACAGTCGACAAAAACAAGACCAGGAGCTGACTGTGGCTCAGATCATGAACTCCTTATTACCAGACTCAGACTTAAATTGAAGAAAGTAGGGAAAACCGCTAGACCATTCAGGTATGATCTAAATCAAATCCCTTATGATTATACATTTCAGTTCAATTCAGTCACTCAGTCATGTCTGACTGTTTGCAACCCCATGAATCGCAGCACGCCAGGCCTCCCTGTTTATCACCATCTCCTGGAGTTCACTCAGACTCATGTCCATCTAGTCCATGATGCCATCCAGCCTTCTCAATTATACAGTGGAAGAGAGAAATAGATTTAAGAGCCTACATCTGATAGATAGAGTGCCTGATGAACTATGGAATGAGGTTCGTGACATTGTACAGGAGACAGGGATCAAGACCATCCCCATGGAAAAGAAATGCAAAAAAGCAAAATGGCTGCCTGGGGAGGCCTTACTAATAGCTGTGAAAAGAAGAGAAGCAAAAAGCAAAGGAGAAAAGGAAAGATATAAGCATCTGAATGCAGAGTTCCAGAGAATAGCAAGAAGAGATAAGAAAGCCTTCTTCAGCAATCAATGCAAAGAGATGGAGGAAAAGAACAGAATGGGAAAGACTAGAGATCTCTTCAAGAAAATTAGAGATACCAAGGGAACATTTCATGCAAAGATGGGCTCGATAAAGGAGAGAAATGGTATGGACCTAACAGAACCAGAAGTCATTAAGAAGAGGTGGCAAGAATACACAGAAGAACTGTATAAAAAAGATCTTCACAACTCAGATAATCATGACGGTGATCACTAATCTAGAGCCAGACATCCTGGAATGTGAAGTCAAGTGGGCCTTAGAAAGCATCACTACAAAAAAAGCTAGTGGAGGTGATGGAATTCCAGGTGAGCTATTTCAAATCCTGAAAGATGTTGCTGTGAAAGTGCTGCACGCAATATGCCAGCAAATTTGGAAAACTCAGCAGTGGCCACAGGACTGGAAAAGTCAGTTTTCATTCCACTCCCAAAGAAAGGCAATGCCAAAGAATGCTCAGACTCCTGCACAATTGCACTCATCTCACATGCTAGTAAAGTAATGCTCAAAATTCTCCAAGCCAGGCTTCAGCAATACGTGAACCGTGAACTTCCAGATGTTCAAGCTGGTTTTAGAAAAGGCAGAGGAACCAGAGATCAAATTGCCAATATCTGCTGAATCATGAAAAAAGCAAGAGAGTTCCAGAAAAACATCTATTTCTGCTTTATTGACTATGCCAAAGCCTTTGACTGTGTGGATCACAATAAACTGTGGAAAATTCTGAAGAGATGGTAATACCAGACCACCTGACCTGCCTCTTGAGAAATCTGTATGCAGATCAGGAAGCAACAGTTAGACCTGGACATGCAACAACAGACTGGTTCCAAATAGGAAAAGGAGTACATCAAGACTGTATATTGTCACCCTGCTTATTTAACTTATATGCAGAGTACATCATGAGAAACGCTGGGCTGGAAGAAACACAAGCTGGAATCAGGATTGCCGGGAGAAATATCAATAACCTCAGATATGCAGATGACACCACCCTTATGGCAGAAAGTGAAGAGGAACTAAAAAGCCTCTTGATGAAAGTGAAAGTGGAGAGTGAAAAAGTTGGCTTAAAGCTCAACATTCAGAAAATGAAGATCATGGCATCTGGTCCCATAACTTCATGAGAAATAGATAGGGAAACAGTGGAAAGTGTCAGACTTTATTTTTTGGGGCTCCAAAGTCACTGCAGATAGTGACTGCAGCCATTAAATTTAAAGATGCTTACTCCTCGGAAGAAAAATTATGACCAACCTAGACAGTATATTCAAAAGCAGAGACATTCCTTTGTCGACTAAGGTCCGTCTAGTCAAGACTATGTTTTTTCCTGTGGTCATGTATGGATATGAGAGTTGGACTGTGAAGAAGGCTGAGTGCCAAAGAATTGATGCTTTTGAACTGTGGTGTTGGAGAAGACTCTTGAGAGTCCCTTGGTTTGCAAGGAGATCCAACCAGTCCATTCTGAAGATCAGCCCTGGGATTTCTTTGGAAGGAATGGTGTGAAAGCTGAAACTCCAGTACTTTGGTCACCTCATGAGGAGAGTTGACTCATTGGAAAAGACTCTGATGCTGGAAGGGATTGGGGGCAGGAGGAGAGGGGGACAACCCAGGATGAGATGCCTGGATGTTATCACTGACTTGATGGACGTGAGCCTGAGTGAACTCCGGGAGTTGGTGATGGACAGGGAGGCCTGGTGTGCTATGATTCATGGGGTCGCAAAGAGTCGGAGATGACTGAGCGACTGAACTGAACTGAACTAATGAAAGATACTGGGGCCTAGCGCAGAAGTGCATTCTCAAGGTCACACAGCTAAAATAAGGCAGAATTAGAATATATGACTTTCTTTCCAATGCTCCATTTCATTCATGCATTACTTGTTTGTAGTTTCCCTCATTCATTAAGCAATGATATTATACATTTAAAATCTGTGTTAAAGTCTGCTAGGCCATAAATATACAAAAGACAGAAAGGAAGAATGGACCTAACATTTTCATAGAGACTACTCTGTGCTAAGCACTGTCACTGGAGGGTACCTACTGTGGTTTCCCATTTAATCTTCATGGCTACTCTGAGAAATATTGCCATCCCTATATTTACTAATGAACAAACTTTTACTGGCTAAAGGTATTCTGACTCCATATTTAATAATCTTAATATCATAAGACATTGTTCCTGTCCAAGAGAAAATTGAAACCTAAACAGACTTGAACACAAATAACTTCAATGAAATGTCCTAAGAACCATGAAAGAGATAGAAATGAAGGAAGAAGCAGCAAACACTGTCTATGAAAGAACACTAGCAAAGCTGACATTTACTGGTCATGTAGTATATACAAGGAAACTAATATATACCAATCTGATTTTATCCTTTCAACAACCATGTGCAGAAGATATCATGAGCCCCATTTTACAAGTAAAAAGAAAAATGGAAAACAGAAATAGAAAGGAACATGCCCAAAGCTGCAAAGCAGATCTGTGTTAGATGGCAAAATCTAACTCCCAAGCCCATAGCTTTCCCATGCATTCTGCTTTACATTATGTATGCTGCACCAGCATCTGCCTCTCACTTTCCTATCCTGAAATGCACAAAAACCCCTCGTATGTGGATTGCTCTGCTATTTACCTGCATGTTGTCAGTAAGCTTCCGCTCTTTTCTAGGAGTCCATCCTGTGCCTCCAAGCAGTTGCTCAGAGAGCACTGGTAGTGCAAGCAGAAGAAGTGCCTGCACCATAGTACTAAAGGTTTTACTGGCAAATATTTACCCTTCCCGGATGCTTCAGTCCATGATGTCTTAGGATGTTTTCTTTCCTTTTGACAGTCATATCATTACAAGCTTCACTCTCAAATGGAGCAGAATAGCAGAGAGATAGAAAATGCTCTCCTAGGAGAACCACAAACAAAATAGCATTCCAAGAGCATTATTTTCAGAAAGAAATGTATTCACTCAGAAGATGAATAGAGTTGATAAGCTTGGCATCTCTAAAGACTTTCCCAAACTTGCACTTTCAAAAAATTAATAATACAAAGGAGAGCACTTTAGGAAACCAGTGGTACAGGAACTCCATTCTGTTTTATTAGAGAAAGATAGGCTTCCCTCCCAGGGTAACAAGGTTTTTCACAGCTATCAGCCCTCCAGACTGATTAGATATAGTTAAACCCATCATGGCCAGGCAGGGTCTGTTGATTCCTGGGCGGACTGAGGGACTCTGGGGGCACAGGGCCCTGTCCACGAGGAGAGTGTTATCCTAGGCTGCTGAATGATGCCGCCTGACTGCTGCCTGCTTCTGTGTCACTTTGCTATTCTGACAATCCCATGAGGGACTCTGAGCTTTAATAACCTCCAGAGACCAATAATGCAAGTGCTAATCATTAGCATCTCCCAGAATTCTAGTAGTTCTCATCTCCTCCAGATTCTCCGGCTGCTGTTTCTGTAATTGAAGAAAACGACACAGCCAAAGGGAGGCAATTTATCTTGTGAGCCTCCCTGTAGTAGTGCAACCTAGTTAGGTTGCATAACAAAAATTCAGGCAGAGGAAATAATTGATCATCAGGGGCCTGTGGGTGTGGTCTTTCCTTTTTAAATAGATCTGAATTGAAAGAGAGGGAGAAAAAAGTAGTTTTAAGAGGAATTAAAAATCTTTAGACTTTAAAGTTATCTTGAAGAGGCATCTTCCCACTGGAAAAAGCAACCTCAGCAGAGAGACACAGAGCTATATTTATTATTCAAGGCTAATAAATACCAAGGAGTGACATCTTAGGCTAAATAGGTCTATCTTCTGCTCACTGAATTTTAATCACCAAGTTGAAAGGGTACTGAGAGATTATCAGTCTAATATAACCAGTTAGATGCAGAGTATAAAATATGACACAAGCATTCTGACACCCTCTCAACATTGATCCTGCTATTATTATGTGGCCTATAACAGTAAAGTTATAATACTAGGCTCTAGAGAACGGAAGTCAAGAAACTGCTGGCCTGAAGGACAGCTACCCATTACATACAGAACACTCTTTTAGAAAACTCTCCAGATACATACATGTAAATATAGGGGATCCAGGAATGTTTCTGGTTTTTCAGTTTATCTGATACCTCAGGAGGCACTAGTAGATAAATAAAAGCAGCAAGAAAAGAGTGAGAGTGGCATCTACTTAGCAATGATCAGTTTCAACATCACCTGGAAAGATGTTAGAAATGCTGAACCTTGAGCCTAGCTCCAGACCTATTGAATTATAGTTTGCATTTTCACTGGATCATACAAATTCTGTGGGTAACATACTTACAATCTTCTGTTGCTTCTCCTTTTAAAAGACTCCCTTGAAACATGTAAATTATCACATATGAAGCGAATCACCAGTCCAGGTTCAATGATACAGGGTGCTCGGGGCTGGTGCACTGGGATGACCAAGAGGGATGGGATGGGGAGGGAAGTGGCAGGGGGATTCAGGATGGGGAACACATGTACACCCATGGCAGATTAACGTCAATGTATGGCAAAACCAATACAATATTGTAAAGTTAAAAAAAATAAATAAATAAAACTGAAAAAAAAAAAAAAACACTCATTTCTTGGGTCTGCACAAAACATTCTCTGCACCAAAATATTTGAATACTTTAGGGAAACCCACTCAAAGAAAAACATTAAGTACACGAGTGAAGAAAGCAGTCCTTGCTAGAATTTGAGCTTTAAAAAAAAGAAATGTAGGCTGAAAACAGTGAAGTGACTTGTGCTGGTATGTCAATATATACTTTTTTAGCATCTGTTTTATGATTGTAAACACTACCAAGAAATACACAACTAGATTTCTTATGGACTAGGATGAAAAAGGAAGATTTTTTTTTTTTTTTTTTTTGCAAGCATACTTGAAGTATCAACTGGGGTCTGATCTGCAGCAATATGGATGGATTTGAAGAGCATTCAATTCAATTCAGTCCAGTTGCGCAGCTGTATCCAACTGTTCATGACCCCATGGACTGTAGCATGCCAGGCTTCTGTGTCCATCACCAACCCCTAGAGTTTACTCAAACTCATGTCCATTGAGTCTGTGATGCCATCCAACCATCTCATCCTCTGTCGTCCCCTTCTCCTCCTGCCTTCAATCTTTCCCAGCATCAGGGTCTTTTCAAATGAGTCAGTTCCTCGCATCAGGTCGCCAAAATATTGGAGTTTCAGCTTCAGCATCAGTTCTTCCAATGAATATACAGAACTGTTTTCCTTTAGGATAGACTTGTTGGATCTCTTTGTAGTCCAAGGGACTCTCAAGAGTCTTCTCCAACACCACAGTTCAAAAGCATCAATTCTTATGCACTCAGCTTTCTTTATAGTCCAACTCTCACATCCATACATGACTACTGGAAAAACCATAGCCTTGACTAGATGTTCCTTTTTGGCAAAATAAAATCTCTGCTTTTATTGATGTTTCTCCCTGCAATCTTGATTCCAGTTTGTGCTTCATCCAGTCCAGCATTTCTCATGATGTACTCTGCATAGAAGTTAAATAAGCATGATGACAATATACAGCCTTAATGTACTCCTTTCCTAATGTGAAACCAGTCAGTCGTTCCATGTCTGGTTCTAACTGTTGCTTCTTGACCTGCATACTAATTTCTCAGGAGGCAGGTCATGTGGTCTAATATTTCCATCTCTTGAAGACTTTTCCACGATTTGTTATGATCCACACAGTCAAAGGCTTTGGCGTAGTCAATAAAACAGAAATAGATGTTTTTCTGGAACTCTCTCACTTTTTCAGTGATCCAGCAGATGTTGGCAATTTGATCTCTGGTTCCTCTGCCTTTTCTAAATCCAGCTTGGACATCTGGAAGTTCACGGTTCACATACTGTTGAAGCCTGGCTTGCAGAATTTTGAGCATTACTTCGCTAGCGTGTGAGATGAGGGCAATTGTGGGGTAGTTTGAGCATTCTTTGGACATTATGCTGAGTGAAATAAGTCAGAGAAAGACAAATAATATATCATATCACTTATGCATTGAATCTGAAAAACACAGCAAACTAGTGAATATAACAAAAAAGAAACAGACTCAGATACAAAGAACGAACTAGTGATTACCACAGGAAAGAGGAATATGAGGGGCAATTTCAGTTTGGGGGAGTGGAAGGCACACACTGTTGGATGTAAGATATTCTCAAGTATGTATTGTACAACATTGGGAACATAACCAATATCCTATAATAACTGTAAATGGAAAATAACATTTTAATATTTTATGCAATTTTTAATTAAAGAATTACTGGGGTCTGATATATCATAGTAGGACATTAGAAAATCCCTTTATGCATTTTATGGGCTTACTCACATGTTTTCTATGTTTATATATATGTGTGTGTGTATATATATGCATGCATATTATCCCAGGTTCCTTTTCATTTTTCATCTTTGTGCTCTGCACCTGTACTGTAAGCAGCATCATCCCTACTTCCCTTTTCTTGAATGGACGGGACATGACACCCACTTCAGGTGCTAATGCTACTAAGATTCCAGTACTAAGATTCTACTGCTGTAAGATTCAATTGATGGAGTTCCACTTCACCACAAACTGCTTCTCATCCAGGCCTCACTTAGCAAAATCACTCTTCATTTGACATTACTTCAAGACACGTTTCTTACTGATACTTCCTTCCCTATTGTTTTATTAGGTCTGCTGATGGAGAAAAGGGATCGTTCATGATAAGGCTACATCAGGGTGAGTCAGATAATCATGCTGAACTGATTAAAGACAGAGGAAGCTAAACAAAATTTGCCCTTAATATGGACCTCTGAAGGCATTTATGTTACTGAAGCCATAAACTTGCTAAGTGTATTACCTCCAGCTCCAATATACCTTACTCAGAAGAAAAAGATTAGAAACAGGAAATCTCAAAGGCTATTTTCAACTAATTTGCATTAACTTCTTTATGCACAGACACTCTTAAAAATATCAAATAAAACCCCACAGCTAAAATATTGAAGAATTCTTACACTGCCCTTTATGGGATTTTTTTTTCTCATGAATTTCCAGAGAAAATAATAATATAAAAATGAATAATCCAGAAAAATCATAATTATACGCCAAGTCCTACTAATTCATATTTCAGTGGGTTATTTGTATAAAATGAGATGGTCTTTTAGTAAGATGTTCTCTTAATATTTAGTAAGACTAAATATATATAAAAAAAAAAAAAACCACTAAGCTTATGGAATGTGGCCCCATTATTCCATGGCAAATAGAATGGGAAAAGGTGGAAGTAGTGACAGATTTCCTCTTTTTGGGCTCCAAAATCACTGTGGATGGTGACTGCAGCCATGAAATCAGAAGATGATGGCTTCTTGGCAAGAAAGTGATGACAAACTAGGACAGTATGTTGAAAAGCAGAGACATTACTCTGCCGATGAAGGTCCATATAGTCAAGGCTATGGTCTTCCCAGTGGTCATGTATGGTTGTGAGTTGGACCATAAAGATGCAGAGTGCCAAAGAATGAATGCCTTCAAACTGTGGTGCTGGAGAAAACTCCTAAAAGTCCCTTGAATAGCAAGGAGATCAAACCAGTCAATCTTCAGGGAGACCAACCCTCAACATTCAGTGGAAGGACTGATGCTGAAGATGAAACTCTAATATTTTGGTCATCTGATGGGAACATCTGACTCATTGGAAAATCCCTGATCCTGGGAAAGATTGAGGTCAGGAAGAGAAGGCATCAGAGAATGAGATGGCTGGATGGCATCAACAATGTAATGAACGTGAATTTGGGCAAATTCCAGGAGATGTGAGGGACAGGGTGGCCTGGCGTGTTGCAGTCACAAAGAGTCAGACATGAGTGGGTGACTGAAAAACAACAACAACAACAAAAGAGATGGTCTCAATTCTAAATAATGTAAGTGAAACAAAAGAATATGAGAACAAGATAGGAAAAGAGGCAGAATAACAAGGATGTAATTGAAAAGATGAGAGCTTTTCTTGTGAAACCACTTTAATGGTCCCAGATGAAAACAAAATCTATGGCAAAATTCACAAGAAATAAGAAATTCATGGATTTTTTGCCTCTGTTTTACTTCTAATTTTAATATGCATTTGTCCATATTACTGAGACTTGTTATATTGCAGAACATTCAAATAAAGACTTGTAGTGAGCTATCTACAAAACAGAAATAGACTCAGACATAGAGAACAGACATGGTTGCCAAGGGGGTTGGGTTGGGGCAGGGATGGTGGAAGTTTGGGGTTAGAAAATGCAAACTAATATATATATATATATATATAATGGATAAACAAGGGCTGACTATATAGCACAGGTAACTATATTCAATATCCTATGATAACCATAATAGAAAAGAATATGAAAAAATATGTATATATATGTATATGTGAATCACTTTGCTGTACATCAGAAATTAAAACATTGTAAATCAACTATACTTCAATAAAAAAAATTTTGAAGTGGGCAAATGCATCTAATGTCCTATTCTTCACAGGCTTTAGAAATTGCAGAGAAATTGCTACAATATCCATTTAAACAATTTCATCATAAATTTGGCTGTGTACACTGGGATCTATATTTGGAGTGATAACACTAAGTTTTAAGCACAAGATTAATTTAGAACACTGTCCTTTGCAAGAGATTTGGAAACAGACCACAGGAAACTCTTAATCATACCAAATTAACAATTTCTTTGGATTTTAGCTAATTTCGAAATTTTATTAAACTCATTTGACAAAAAAAAAAAAAAAAAAAAAACTCTTAGATTTAAAAAATAGTCGATGTCAAGTGAGAGTTTCTTTACTTTCTCAAGTCTAATATTTCCCTCTACTTTAACTTTCCACAAGCAGGACAATGTCCTAGGCTACTTCATCAGTGTAAAATATTGCAGCTCTATGATTAAATCTCCCTCTTGATCATAACATCCTTTTTTTTTTTCCTTTCTTATATAGCCTCATTTCAACCACTTCTTCCAGCTTCATCAGGACCTCTTGCTCCATGACTCTCTGTTTACTCCTAGTGAGGAGTTCCACTGGTTCCCCGTGCATCCTAGATAGAGCCCATTAATCATTCACTCATCCCTAAATTCTTTCAGAGGATCATCATTGTTCCAATCCTCAACCATAAATAAGTCCAGTACTTTCACAATTGACTGAAACAGTGAGGTCACCCATCAGTGCTAGATCTTGGTGAGATATCACTAACTGCTGTCTTATTTTTTCTTTACCTCCCCTATCTACTCATTTACTCCCTATCCAGACTGAACAAAGTAATTAAGAGACTCATAAATCTGGTCTAGATGGAATCACTGCAATCCATGTTTGTCTCTTCTTGGCCACATTCTCAGAATTCTTACAAATTGCTGCATTTTCCTCATGACTTCCTCATTTTCCTCATGTCTTTCTCATGTCTGACAGAAGCTATTTGTTCATTCTTTAAACTGTTTATATTCTTTTTGCTTTGTTCTTCACAGTTTATTCTCTTCCTTTCTGGGGGGAAAAAAAGCATATATTTCACAAGAATTTCTTTGACTTTCTCCACATTCTTCCTCTAAATACTCCTGTTTTCAGTAAACTTCCATTTCCCTCATCAGCAAAGCTAATTCCACTTTCAAGATTCTCAGGGGCCTGATTCCTCCCATTATTCTCATTCCTATAACTTCAACTATTCCTTTGAATTGGTCTTTGCTCTCTCCTGCCATAAAAGAATTATGCAGTTATTCTCTGGTTACCTTCAAACAGCACACATTCATTTTGAATCTGTACCTCTAACTTGTTTCTTGCAGAAGAATCACATACTTTTGCCTGTTTGTATGCATTTTTCATTTATGCCATTGTATCAAAGGAATTTCATGCTATGGCCATCCATGCTAAGTCCCTCAGTTGTGTCTGATTCTTTGTGACGCTATGGACTGTAGCCCACCAGGCTCCTCTGCCAATGGGGATCCTCTAAGCAAGAAGACTGGAGTAGGTTGCCATGCCCTTCTCCAGCTGACCTTCCCAACCCAGGGATCAAACACATGTTTCCTATGTATCCTGCATTGGTAGGCACAGTCTTCAACACTAGCACCACCTGGGAAGCCCAACAAAGGAATTTGGGGATTTTGTAAATTTATGCTGAACATACGAATTCCTTGAACCTAGATTTTATTAAGCAGAAATTAAGGAAGGGCTTCCCTTGTAGCTCAGTTGGTAAAGAATGTGCTGGTAATGCAGGAGACCTGGGTTCAATTCCTCAGTTTGGAAGATCCCCTGGAGAAGGAAATGGCTTCTTCAATTCTTTCCTGGAGAATCCCACGGACAGAGGAGTCCATGGTGTTGTCAGAGTTGGACATCCCTTAGCGATTAACCACCACTACAAAGAAGGCTTCAATAATACATGAACCAAGAACTTTCAGATATACAACTGGATTTAGAAAAGGCAGAGGAACCAGAAATCAAATTGCCAACATCTGTTGGATAACAGAAAAAGCTAGAGAATTCCAGAAAAAAAAATAAAAAAAACATTTACTTCTGCTTTATTAACTACACAACAGCTTTTGACTGTGTGGATCACAACAAACTGTGGAAAATTCTTAAAGAGATGAGAATAACAGAGCAACTTCCCTGACTCCTGAGAAATCTGTATGCAGCTCAAGAAGCTACAATTAGAACCAGACATAGAATAATGGAATGGTTCCAAATTAGGAAAGGAGTACGTCAAGGCCATATATTGTCATCATGCTTATCTAACTTATATGCAGAGTACATTATGCGAAATGCCAGACTGGATGAAGCAAAGCTGGAATCAAGATTGCTGTGAGAAATATCAGTAAACTCAGATATGCAGATAACACCACTGTGTAGGCAGAAAGTGAAGAGGAACTAAAGAGCTTCTTGATGAGGGTGAGAGAGAGTGAAAAATCTGGCTTAAAATTCAACATTTAAAAAACTAAGATAATGACATTCAGTCCCATCACTTCATGGTAAATAGTTGGGGAAACAATGGAAGAAGTGACAGACGTTACTTTCTTGGGCTCCAAAATCATGCAGACAGTAACTGCAGCCATGAAATTAAAAAACATTTGCTCCTTGGAAGAAAAGCTATGACAAACCTAGATAGCATATTAAAAAGCAGAGATATGACTTTGTCAACAGAAGTTTCTATAGTTAAACCTATGGTTTTTCCAGTAGTCATGTACAGATGTGAGAGTTGGACCATAAAAAAGGTTGCACACTGAAGAATTATGCTTTTGAATTGTGGTGCTGGAGAAGACTTTTGAGAGTCCCTTGGACTGCAAGCAGATCTAACCAGTCAATCCTAAAGGAAATCACCACTCAATATTCACTGGTAGGACTGATGTTGAAGCTGAAGCTCCCATATTTTGTCCACCTGGTGCGAAGACCTGACTCACTGAAAAAGACCCTGATGCTGGGAAAGATTGAAGCTGGAGGAGAAGGGGATAACAGAGGATGAGATGGTTGGATGGCATCACCAACTCAGTGGATATGAGTTTGAGCAAGCTTCCAGAGATTGTAAAGGATAGGGAAGCCTGGCATGCTGCAGTCCATCAGGTTGCAAAGACTTTTACATGACAGAGACTGAACAACAACAAGGAAGTGATGGAACTCACCATAATCTGCACAGATTTCTGAAATAATTCAGGTTCCTTACTAGCAAAGTCTAACAGTGTCTAGCTGCTCTCAGAAGAAAGTGAAGCTGCAAAGAGTCTGGACCAAGAGGATACAGAAAAATTCAGGAACTGAGGTCAATCAAGCTTTGGAGTGTTATTTACCAAATTTCTTAATGCCCAATTTGTAAGGGATTAACTGAAAAGTAAGATCATATATACATACAAATTTCATGAAGTCTCCTTTTATGGAATTTTGTCTTTATACTTTTGGCCAGGGAATTTCAAGCCAAATGGAAATTTGATATGTAGTTATACTAAATATAGACAATTCTATAAGTCTTTACATTGATTCCTGAAGATAGAACTATTTAGTTAGCCATTACTCATTATCAACCATAGTAGACATGGATACATGGAGCCAATAGGGTAAAATGTTCTCTTTACCTTCCCATTTGCATATTGTCTTTTAACAAAGCAAGGTAACTAAATCAATGTTGATTGAAATAAAATTGGGCGTTTTCATTCCAAAACCAATTTTCATTAGCACATTAAGAAATTTCTTATAGCTCATCTTGTTCATTAAAGGAAATACTAGAAAATCAAAAGTAGAAATTTAAGCATAAAATGATAAACACTGTGAAAAGGCCTTTGTTTAGACTTTCTGTTTCTGACTAATGATAACATGTTAGGAGGCCTCCACATTGTACCATAACAGTTTACTCTGACACCTTATCAAACAACCGAATCGCTCATATTTGGTTTCTGCAAAAAAAAGGATAGAGATCATATCCATCAGACTTCTGTTCTTGGAGTGATATGGAGAACACCCTCACATATTTTTTTTTTTTTTAATATATCATTTAGAACTATCCATATCAGTGAACCTCTTCATTTTACTATGTGTAGTAATTATTTCAGGCATATACCTCCGGTAATTATTTACTGTTTTGAAAGATACAGTCATATATATGTGTTTAAGCATTCATTTTTTGTTCCAGAATTACCACAGAATTGGCTCTTACACAGTCTTCAAATATCAAAATGAGGTAGGGACCTATATTTCTTCTCACAGTGTCTTTTCTTATCCCTCTGCCATCCTTCAGGAAACTACTGAACACTCTATCTCTCCCTCCTGCTTCCATTTGACTGTGTAGATACTCTAAAATATTTTCAGCTCCAGGTAATCTTTGAGGCAATTGTGTAAATCCTTTATATTTAAAAAGAAAAATGTTAGTTTTGAATGAGTATGGCTATGAAGATTAAACCCAGCTGAAATAGTTTTTCATGCCCTAGGCACCAACGCCCCAAGCACATGCAGGAAATAAGGTGTAGACTTTAACTTAACAGAATGAATATTCTTATTTTAAGAAATATAGCAAGGTTTATTGTATTACAAATATTCCATATGTAAAAATAAAGTATTTTTTCCTCATTTTAGTGGGCTTCTGAGTAGATGAGCTGCTTAAAGCAGTGAAACTTGCTACACATATGTTAAAAAAGCTGCCAGATGATGGCTGTTCCAAAGATAACACAGGACACCCCTATGCTGTGTAGGAGAAGAGTACGGGAGAGAGAAGGACTGATGCAGAACTGACAGTCCTGATAGGAGCAGATGGTAGTAAATACTCACAGAGCGCTTTAATAGACAGCACTCCTTATTCCAAGCTATTGTATGGGGACTTCTTGTATGCCAGAGCTTTCAAAGCTAATTGCCTTTGTATCTGCTGCCATAAATGTGTTTGTCCAAGGGGAAGCTGGGGGTGAGGGGACAGAAGAGCGTAGAGTGTGGACTTTCTGGCACTCTACTACTTCCTTATTCAACCGTCTATTAATTATGTAATTTCATAGTTCAGACGTTTTAGAAGGTGCAGCCAGGAATAAATCAGATGTGCTTTGGGGTTAGAAAGTAAAGAGAAAAAGAAAGAAGGGAGGGCAAGGGTTGAAAAAGGTTATGCTTATCTTTACTGAGAAGTCATGAAATCAAGCTCAGTACTGAAATTATCTAGATAAGAAAGCATCAGAGGGTATTCAGAGAAAAGTTAGGAAAGGTTGGAGAGTTTCTGCTGAAACTGTGTATGAACTCCTGACGACATGTGTTTCTTGGACGTATAGAAGTATGGGAAATTGTCTTCTTCAAAGCACTTGTTGCTCATCATTTTTCCTTGCTGAGCACCCACTGTGTGCCACTGAGAGCTATAAAGGATGGACAAAACAGTACATTGGTCAGGGTTGTCCAGAGAAACAGAACCAATATACATGTAGATACATAGAGATTTATTTTAAGGCATTGGATCATGTGATCTGGGAGACAGATAAATCCAAAATTTGAAGAATAGGCCTAACAGGCTGGAGATCCAGAGAACAGTTGATATTACAGCTCCAGTCTGAAGGTGGCCTAGAGGTAGAACTCCCTCTTCCACTGGAGACCTTGTTCTTTTCTCTCTCAAAGATTTTAACTGACTGAATGAGGCCACTCATACTTTAGAGGGTAATCTCTTTCCTCAGTCTACTGATTCAAATGTTAATCTCTTGGCTCAGATAGTAAAGAATCTGTCTGCAATGCAGGAGACCCAGGTTCAATCCTTGGGTTGGGAAGACATCCTAAAGAAGGAAGTGACTACCCACTCCAGTATTCTTGCTTGGAGAATTCCATGGACAGAGGAGTCTGGTGAGCTACAGTCCATGGGGTCACAGAGTCAGATACGACTGATCAACTAACATTCTTTAAAAAAAAAAAAAAAAAAAAAAAAACCTTTATATACCTTTATATACCTTTATAGTAATATCTAATTGGTGTTTGACTAAATATATGGGTTACATGGCCTAACCAATTAGACACATAATTTAATCATCACACACAATCACCCTCCTTTAACTTTTTAAAAGTAAAATGAACCTCCAAAGCACATCTCATATTCATTTACATGAAAAAGCCTCCCTTCTGTGAAGATCTGTTCAAAAAACTAAACTTTATGAACTATGTTTCCCAGGAATATTCTTTAAATATCATTTTACTCAAAAAAATAAAACTTCTGAGTTAGCAAAAAAACCTCACCAGTGTTTTCTTTTAACATTCAAAATTACCTTTCTCATCAAACTTCTTAGTTTTAGGGAATGAACTTGAATGAAAGCAAATGGTTTTGCTTTCATAACATTGGGGATTTTCAAAGACCTTGTTAATGTAAGATTTAATATTTTAGCCTTGGTTGTTTAAAAAGTCAACATAATTGGAATAGTGTATGTGGAAGAAGTAGAAGAAAGAGAGTATGAGGCAGGAGAATTTCTTGATTATTTCAATCCTTGAAACTGAAATTGCCATTGGATATAATACATTGACATTTTCTACCTATGGAGATTCTGAGTGAGAAAGAAATATGCTATGTTCCTTTACCTAAACAAGTGTGAATAATAAATATAAAATTAGGACTTCCCTGGTGGTACAGTGGATAAGAATCCTCCTGCCAATTCACAGGACACAGGTTTGATTCCTGGTCCAGGAAGATTCCACATCCCTCAGGGCAATTAACTCCTTGCACCACAACTACAGGAGGCCATGTGCTCCAGAGTCCATGCTCTGCAAGAAGAGAAGGTACCTCAATGAAAAGAAACCTGTGCACCACAACGAAGAGTAGCCCCCACTCACTGCAACTAGAGAAAGCTCCGGGGCAGCAATGAAGATGCAGCACAACCAAAAACCAATCAATAAATAATTTTTAAAAATATGACTTCACAATTACATGTATATATAATTACAGTTTATTATGGGTGGTGCTTTCTTTTTTACAAACTGTGTCATCTCATTATGATTTGTTCATTTGGCCACACCAAACTTTCCTAACCCAAGCAGTGTAGCTACTGTTAGACCATGCTTCAGAACTGGCAGATGAGGTTCACAGTGACTATGAAATTTGCTTTTGGCTACCTGGCTGGTATGTGGAAAAACAGAATTTAAACTACATCCACCTCATTCTCAATCTAAGGAACTTAAGGGCTGAGCAGATGTATATTAAGCTTCAGACATGTGCTTCAATGTCCTCATTTCTCAAATGGGAATAACATGACACTGCCCAGAATTGTTTTGAAAATTATATATAAGATAATGCAGGAGGAGTGGGTAGCACTTGGCACATGGGAAATACTGAATCTTTGACAGCCTTTAGAACTATTAATCGTCAACTGACAAAACAATGGCTAAGTAGACTGTGGAAGGAGTGGTGGGTGAGCCTAGAAAAGAGGCTGTATGTTCTGCACTACAGTGTTCACCAGTGGAGATGTTCCCAGCCATGTGGACTACACTGTCGTCCATGAGAAAAGCATGGCTCCTTGGAGTTGAGTAATGTCTCTGCTTATCAAGGTACTACAGAAGCAGCTGTCACTTTATTGTTGGTGATCAAAATGTTAGCAAAGGTGAAAACAGGAGCCCTAAAAAAAAAGTAACAGGTGAGGATGTAGCCAATCAGAGCAACACACACCATATCCCAGTCCTTTAGGTATCTGATGTCAAATAGGAAGGAGAATCTCTTCATATGACTCTTAACCATCTGTGTGTCTTCTTTAGAGAAATGTCTATATATGTCTTTGCCCATTTTTTGATTGGAATGTTTGTTTTTTATATTGAGATGTATGAGCTGTTCATATTGACAGATGAATGAATAAAGAAGATATGGTACACATACACAATGGAATATTAGTCATAAAAAGGAGCAAAATTGGGTCGTTTGCAGAAACATGGATGGACCTACAGTCTGTCATATAGAGTGAAGGAAGTCAGAAAGAGAAAAATAAGTATTGTATATTAATGCATATATGTGGAATCTAGAAGAACCTATTTGCAGGGCAGGAGCAGAGAGGCAGATCTAGAGGACAGACAAGTGGACATGGCAGGGTGGGGCAGATGAACTGGAAGACTGGGATTGACACATACCCAGTGCCACATGTAAAAGAGATAGCTAGTGAGGACCTAGCATGTAGCATGTAACAAGGAGCACAGCATGTAAGAAGGAATTCAGTTCAGTGCTCTGTGGTAATCTAGATGGTAGAAAGAGGGCAGAGGGTGAGAGGTCCAAGAGGGATGGGATATATATAAAAATATAGCTGATTCACTTCATTGTACAGCAGAAACTAACACAATATTGTAAAGCAACTATGACCCAATTTGAAAAAAAAAAAAAAAAAGGCAAAGAGAGTGGTATAAAGTCAAACTTCATAAAACTCCCTATCCCATCACAGCCAAGTGGTATAATGTCTTCCATATAATTCATTTCTATCTCTCTTACTTGAATTTAGGGATGAAAATTTACAAGCAAAATTAAAATTTTAACTACTTAAACGTACTTGTTGAGGAGACAAATCATTTGCAATATTATTTTCTGACAAATCATCTCAAGATTTTTCAATCATATATTGATATTAAAAATGGAGGATAAAAGCTATGTCCTAAATCAAATCCCTTACAATAATACAGTGGAATTGACAAATAGATTCAAGACATTAGGTCTGATAGACAGTGTGCCTGAGGAACTAAAGACAGGCATTCATGACATTGTACAGGAGGGGATGATTAAAATCATTAAAATCATCCCTGAGGAAAAGAAATGCAAAAAGACTAATGGTTGTCTGAGGAGGCCTTACAAATAACTGAGAAAAGAATAGAAGTGAAAGGCAAAGGAAAGATATACCCATCTGAATGCAGAGTTCCAAAGAATAGCAAGGAGAGATAAGAAAGCCTTCCTAAGTGAGCAATGGAAAGAAATAGAGGACGACAATAGAATAAGAAAGACTAGAGATCACTTCAAGAAAATTAGAGATACCAAGGGAACATATCATGCAAAGATAAAGTACAGGATAAAGATAAGTTCAGTCGGTTCAGTTCAGTCGCTCAGTCGTGTCCGACTCTTTGTGACCCCATGAATCGCAGCACGCCAGGCCTCCCTGTCCATCACCATCTCCCGGAGTTCACTCAGGCTGACGACCATCGAGTCCGTGATGCCATCCTGCCATCTCATCCTGGGTCGTCCTCTTCTCCTCCTGCCTCCAATCCCTCCCAGCATCAGAGTTTTTCCAATGAGTCAACTCTTCGCATGAGGTGGCCAAAGTACTGGAGCTTCAGCTTTAGTATCATTCCTTCCAAAGAAATCCCAGGGTTGATTTCCTTCAGAATGGACTGGTTGGATCTCCTTGCAGTCCAAGGGACTCTCAAGAGGCTACTCCAACATCACAGCTCAAAAGCATCAATTCTTTGGTGCTCAGCCTTCTTCATAATCCAACTCTCACAGCCATCCATGACTACTGGAAAAAACATAGCCTTGACTAGACAGACCTTAGACGGCAAAGTAATGTCTCTGCTTTTGAATATACTATCTAGGTTGGTCATAACTTTTCTTCCAAGGAGTAAGCGTCTTTTAATTTCATGGCTGCAATCACCATCTGCAGTGATTTTGGAGCCCAAAAAAATTAAGTCTGACACTGTTTCTACTGTTTCCCCATCTATTTCCCATGAAGTGATGGGACCAGATGCCATGATCTTCATTTTCTGAATGTTGAGCTTTAAGCCAACTTTTTCACTCTCCTCTTTCACTTTCATCAAGAGGCTTTTTAGCTTCTCTTCACTTTCTGCCATAAGGGTGGTGTCATCTGCATATCTGAGATTATTGATATTTCTCCCAGTAATCTTGATTCCAGCTTGTGTTTCTTCCAGTCCAGTGTTTCTCATGATGTACTCTGCATTATTGTGCCTTTTATCTTTATCCTTTATCTTTATCTTTACAGGATAAAGATAAAAGGCACAATAAAGTACAGAAACATTACGGATCTAACAAAAGCAGAAGAGATTAAGAAATGGTGGCAAGAATACACAGAAGAACTATGCAAAAAAGATCTTAAAGACCCAGATAACCAAGGTGGTGTAATCATTCACCTACAGCCAGACATCCTGAATGCAAAGTCAAGTGGGCCTTAGGCAGCATCATTATGAAGAAAGCCAGCAATATGCCAGCAAATTTGGAAAACTCAGCAGTGGCCACAGGAATGGAAACGGTCAGTTTTCATTCCAATCCTAAAGAAAGGCAATGCCAAAGAATGCTCAAAGTGAAAGTGAAGCCGCTCAGTCATGTCCGACTCTTTGTGACCCGTGGACTGTAGCCCACAAAGCTCCTCCATCCGTGGGATTCTCCAGGCAAGAATACTGGAGTGGGTTGCCATTTCCTTTTCCAAAGAATGTCCAAAGCACCACACAATTGCACTCATCTCACACGGTAGCAAAGTAATACACAAATTTTTCCAAGCCAGGCTTCAGAAGTATGTGAACTGAGAACTTCCAGATGTTCAAGCTGGATTCAGAAAAGGCAGAGGAACCAGAGATCAAATTGCCATCATCCACTGGATCATCAACAAAGCAAGAGAGTTTCAGAAAAACATCTCCTTGTGCTTTATTGACTACACCAGAGCCTTTGACTGTGTGGATCACAACAAACTGTAAAATTCTTCAAGAGATAAGAATATCAGACCACCTTACCTGCCTCCTGAGAAATCTGTGTGCTGGTCAAGAAGCAACAGTTAGAACTGGAAGTGGAACAAGGGACTGGTTCCAAATTCGGAAAGAAGTAAGTCAAGACTATATATTGTCACTCTGCTTATTTAAATTATATACAGAGTTCACCATGAGAAATGCAGCCTGGAAGAAGCTCAAGCTGGAATCAGGGTTGCCAGGAGATATATCAATAACCTCAGATATGCAGATGACACCACCCTATGGCAGAAAGCAAAGAGGCACTAAAGAACCTCCTGATGAAAGTGAAAGAGGAGAGTGAAAAGGCTGGCTTAAAATTCAACATTCAGAAAACTAAGATCATGGCAACTGGTCCCATCACTTCATGGTAAATAGATGGGGAAACAGTGGAAACACTGACAGACTTTTTTTCTTGATTTCCAAAATCACTGCAGATAGTGACTGCAGCCATGAAATTTAAGACAGCTGTCCTTGGAAGAAAACCTATGACAAACCTAGACAGTATATTCAAAAGCAGAGACATTACTTTACTGAGAGAGGTCCATCTAGTTAAAGCTATGATTTTTCCATTAGTCATATATAGATGTGAGTGTTGCACCATAAAGAAGGCTGAGCACCAAAGAACTGATGTTTTGAACTGTGGTGTTGTAAAAGCCTCTTGAGAGTCCCTTGGACTTCCAGGAGATCAAGTCAGTCAACCCTAAAGGAAATCAACCCTGAATATTCACTGGAAGGACTTGCTGAAGCTAAAGCTCCAATGCTTTGGCCACCTGATGTGAAGAGCCAACTCATTGGAAGAGACCCTGATGCTGGAAAAGACTGAAGGTAGGAGGAAAGGAGACAACAGTGGTGAGATGGTTGGATAGTATCTCCGTCTCAATGGACATTGAGTTTGAGCGTGCTCCAGGGGTTGGTGATGGACGGGCAAGCCTGGCATGCTACAGTCCATGGTGTAGTGAAGAATTAGACACAACTTAGCAACTGAACTGAAATTCTAAGTCTCCACTTGTCATATACAGAAACTGAGACATATAGAACTTAATTATAGTTGTTACTGAGATATATAAATCAGCAAAAAGCCAGAATGGAATTCAAGTGATTTTTTTTTTTTTTTGTCTATTCAAAGAACCAAATGGCATCACTTACATCAGAAAGAATAGTAAATCAACTTAAATTTCTTTTACAAACCTTGAATAGTATAAATTCACTACTCCAAAATGAAAAGCAATACCTTAGATTAAAATATCAATATAACTTTCTTCAGGGGAATCAAATAAAATATTGTTTAAAAGAAGTTTGTTTATACTGACAGTCTCAGTGAAAAATATCAGTCAGTTTGAGCAGTAACCCTATGAAAATCAAAGTAGAAAGACATAAATGCTTATGGTTGACAATATGTATTATTATGCTGTTAAACAACTATTGATAACAATTAGGCCATACATTTAGAACATGTAACACAATGCTTCAGAATACTAATTCTTTCTGCTATTTTTTAAAACATGTTTTTGTAGTGAAACATACTGAAAACAGACTCATGAGAAAGATAGCAATTTTGATTTAGAATTTACCTATGCACTGAGAGGATAATAACTCTTGCTATTCTTTTATCTTTTCCATGCCAGATCTCAAGTGAGCCAACTTTGAGAGCAGTTAATGCAAAGACAAGATAATCATTTCTGGTAAATGGCTTATCTTGGGTTCTCCCAAAAGCTTGACTGTGAAATTAGGTTTTATGTGCAAGTAGTTTATTGGGGTGATAATCCTCGAAAATTAGGGAAGTGAGTCAAGGAAAGGAAGGAAGCTGGTCCAGGCTTTTGCAAACACAGGTTAACACTGTGGACAGTTAGGATTCCATCTGGATCAGGACATGATAGACAGTAAGAAATATACCCTAAAGTTTTACGGTGGGAGGAGAGGAAGAATCAGAGCATTTATTCGCCAGTTCCCATTTGTTGTTTGCAGGCTGCTGTTCACTAGAGGTTATTTGTGGTTAACTCCTTAGCACTTGCAGCCTGTTCTACTTCAGGCCTCTGCAGTCAGAAGGAGCCTTTAGGTACTTTCATTAACAAGGCAGTGAGTGCCAAAGGGATATAGTTTGGAAGCCCAGTGCATGTTACCAGTTCTTAGCCCCAGATGCAGACTGGATTCATAATTATAGGGTGGTCATCAATCTCTAACACTTTATCTCCTAGATTTGTTGGTTCAGTCCCTCTAATATTTACTGAGTGGTAGCCGAAGGCTAGAATTTTGCTAGCACCACATGTCATGGTCTGTTATGAGATATACAAAGCTAATGTATTACCAATAAGAATTCAGGTACCAAATTTTGAAAAAAATAACTTTTTAAATGAATTTAAATAAATCCCAGGTTATCCTATTTGATGCATCCAACTAACTACCTGGATTGGTAAGCTTCTTAGGTGACAGAATGAAGGAGAGAGTGAAAATGTGTGCACTGAAATGTTTATAACGGAGAACGCACCTCATCTACCCCAGAAATTTCAGGGTCTCTCTCATATAGACAAACTTTATCTGTATTTTATGGATTAAAAGTGTTGGGAGTCTGGTAAAGGCAGCAATCCACCTCATATATATTCCTTCTGAGTGCGGGCCTTAACAAAGGGTATGCTAACCACAAATCCTCAAAGAGTTGGAGGAATATTATCTCTCTTTTGGTGGTAAAGTTTAACTTTTATGAGAAATTTAGTTAGACGTCTGATCAAGTACTTTCCAAAGGGCATGCAATTATCCAGATTGCAAATAGCATTCAAAATTGGAAAAGACTGGCATGTTATCACTTGCAGGTTTCATTGGTCATGGTGAAATAACATGCATTGCAATTTTAGCCACCCAGGAGAACAATGGAGAGAGAATGTATATATTTTAGAATACTTAATTTAAAAAAACTCAAAGAAGAATTTATTATAGTTTTTAGAATGTTCAAGAGATTCTATAAGAGCAAGTATGCATTCCAATGCATTTTGTAAAATGTTTTCACAGTAGAATGTGTCCAAGAGACCATCACTGGAAAAGATATTAATTATTAACTCAACACTTTGAGCAGTGAGTACTATGCTAATCAAAAGAACTTGCCTTACAGAACTGAATTCATACACAGTTAAAATATGTATAACAAAATTTAACTGTAAGAAAAGGCATCAGATAACTGTATAATAATTATTTTTCAAAGACAGGTTGAAACATGAAGAGTTGGAACTTCATAGAATGCCCTCATGATTAGTGATGACCTGATTGAGAAGATGCAGATTAAATCGGACCTGAAAAATTGGTAAAGTTTGGATAGACTCAAACCACCATTAGGTTAAGGATGGAGAAAGAAACAATGAATAGAGAAACCTTACAAAAGTACTAAAACATACCTCATGTAATGATTATTGATATAGTAGGTAGTCAGTAAATAATTCAATATCCAAAAACATGTCATTCAATAACAACCTCTCAATATTATCTGAGAATTTATAACAGTCATCAAAAGGATGGAGCCTTGGGTTTGAGATTAATTTTGGTTCTGCCATCTGTTTAATATTTATATCAATTTTCCCCAAGCATCAGTCAGCAGGTCACCAATTAAAACATTTAATGCTACAAAATTTAAAAAACTGTTTCTTAAAGACTATTACAGGAATAAAACAATAAAATAGGCTTCCCCAGTGGCTCAGAGGGTAAAGCACCTGCCCACAATGCGGGAGACCAGGGCTCAATCCCTAGGTCGGGAAGTTCCCCTGGAGAAGGAAATGGCAACCCACTCCAGTATTCTTGCCTGGAGAATCCTATGGATGGAAGAGCCTGGTGGGCTACAGTCCATAGGATCGTAAAGAGTCGGACATGACTGAGCAAGCTCACTTCAGTGACAACTGTAAATTTTCCATATCATTAAAAGTTTAATTTTCAAGTCAATCAGATTTCAAATCAAGTCACTGTTCAGACTCTCCTAAATAGTGAAGAAATGACCTAGACAACAATAAGAATATTGTTTCTTTATTGTCAATTGTTCACTTCTCTCTGCTGCAACTTGAAAACTTTTCAAAAATGAAAGGAGAGCAATTTTAGGGCTCACTTTGTATTCCTTTTCTCAGGGATCATTGTACTTTGATAACAAATATACAGTTGTGGACAATGACTTTACAATATACTCAGGAAAATAAAATAATTTTTTTAAAAAAACCTGATAATATAAACTAGGAAATTAAAGCCAAAGTGTCCTTACTTTTAGAAATGATTCAGGGACAAAGTATCTTAAATTGAATTAAAAATAATATTTCAAAATTGCCTTTCCAATAAAGAGTCCCAAAAGGCAAAATTGATAAAGCATATAACAATTCCTATACTAAATAGCTATTCTGATGTATTTGGCATGAATTAGAAACCTAATCTCCACATAGGTTTGTCAGAACCATGCAGTCATCAAATAAATGTGATTATGTAATTTATATAATGAATTAAGAAGGAAATAATTACCTATAGTTAGCTTTCACCTAGCAAACTGCCTTCTGACTTTCCTCCGCTTCTCTTTTCTGGATTGCAGAGTTCAGTATGTATGTATCACCTCTAGTCTAGATTTTTTATTAATAATTTAAGTGCTTCTCTAAGGCACTTCACAAAATCTTTAACTGAATCTACCCAGAGCTATTAAATTGTCATTCTACTTTCTCTTTATTTAAACAGAGTTGATGTGAAGCTATTGGAATGTTTTCAACCAAGTGTAATATAAACATAAGACACTTTCTACAAAATGGACTATTTCAGAAATGCTCATTTAGCACCAATTTAGAAATTCTGATCTAATATCTTGTGAAATTTGGATGAAAAGATACTGTCATTAAAATTCCACATCTTCCAGGTGCCTCAGAGATGCATGAAACTAAGGATCCAGTTTTAAACAGCTGACTACTTGTCTTTCAGAGACATTTGACTTAAGAAAGTGTTCTGAAATCTGTGAAATCTTCATTTCTTTCCATAGAGTTAGAAAAAACAAGAACACTGTGTGTGTGTGTGTGTGTGTGTGTGTGCTGAGTCATTTCAGTAATGCCCAACCCTTTGGAACCTTATGGATTATAGCCTGCCAGCCTACTCTGTCCATGGGGATTCTCCAGGTAAGAATACTGGGGTGAGTTGACTTGCCCTTCTCTAGGGGATCTTCTCAATCCAGGGTTTGAACTCGCATCTCTTATGTCTCCGGCACTGGCAGATGGGTTCTTTACCACTAGCACCACCTGGGAAGCAGAGCATTTTACCTGGGAAGAAGAGTATTCTACTTTGAACCAGATAATTTTGCTTTCCAAGTGCACAGAGTATGAGCACCTCGCTCATCAGTTCAGTTCAGTTCAGTCACTCAGTCCTATCTGACTCTTTGTTACCCCATGGACCACAGCATGCCAGGCCTCCCTGTCCATCACCAACTCCCAGAGTTTACCCAAACTCATGTCCATTGAGTCCGTGATGCCATCCAACCACCTCATCCTCTGTCATTCCCTTCTCCTCCTGCCTTCAATCTTTCCCACCTTCAGGGTCTCTTCAAATGAGTCAGCTCTTCACATAAGGTGGCCAAAGTATTGGAGTTTTACCTTCAGCATCAGTCCTTCCAATGAACATCCAGGACTGATCTCCTTTAGGATGGACTGGTTGGATCTCCTTGCAGTCCAAGGGATTCTCAAGAGTCTTCTCCAACACCACAGTTCAAAAACATCAATTCTTCGGTGCCCAGCTTTCTTTATAGTCCAACTCTCACATCCATACATGACTACTGGAAAAACCATAGCCTTAACTAGACGGACCTTTGTTGACAAAGTAATGTCTCTGCTTTTCAATATGCTTTCTAGGTTGGTCATAACTTTCCTTCCAAAGAGTAAGCATCTTTTAATTTCATGGCTATAGCCACCATCTGTAGTGGAGCCCCCAAAAATAAAGTCTGCCACTGTTTCCACTGTTTCCCCATCTATTTGCCATGAAGTGATGAGATCTAATGCCATAATCTTAGTTTTCTGAATGTTGAGCTTTAAGCCAACTTTTCACTCTCCTCTTTCACTTTTATCAAGAGGCTCTTTAGTTCCTCACTTTCTGCCGTAAGGGTGTTGTCATGTGCATATCTGAGGTCATTGATATTTCTTCTGGCAATCTTGATTCCAACTTGTGCTTCCTCCAGTCCAGCGTTTCTCATGATGTACTCTGCATATAAGTTAAATAAGTAAGGTGACAATATACAGCCTTGACGTACTCCTTTTCCTATTTGGAACCAGTTTGTTGTTTCATGTCCAGTTCTAACTGTTGCTTCCTGACTTGCATACTGATTTCTCAAGAGGGTTTCATAAGTAGTGCTGTTAAAGAATCAAGGGAAAAAACCCTACTCCCTAGTCTAAACTGATTTCTGTTGTTTTCTACTGTCTTACTGTAGTAAATACAGAATGGATAGAACCTCTCCTTAAAATATCATCGCATGGAAGTCTTTTTGTTTTCTGGTGATGGGAAAAACTTTATTAACATGATACCAAAGGCAGAAACCATAAAGGGCAAAAGATTGATAAATTTAAGTACACTAACATTTAAAATATTAAAATCCTAGCAGAAAAGGATGCAAGCTGATCTCTAAACTCCATCCCAGACACACCCAGAGGAGGTCACAGATATGCTACAAAATAACCAGAGACTTTTCCAGCTCCTGCACATGCATCCAAAGCACAAAGGATACAAACTACCCACAGGGGTTTCCTCAAGTAACTTGAGGCAGCTAGGAGTCCATAAATGGTTCATAAATATTCTATACATATGTACATCTGATTATATGTATTATGAGAAGACTTGTGCAATAGAGCCTTTTTCAGTGTAAATTGGAACAACTGAGCATATGCATGTGCTCATATGCTCATTTACATTTCCTTTCTTGATTGGTAGCATGTACAAGCTGTATTTGCACAGGGCACAACCAAAAGGAGGAGACAGAGATGGGAAGCATAAAAATGGGGAAGCCAAGAGGGATCATTTTGATAATTACTTTAGGGTCAGCTTGCTCCCATGTTTTGGTAGTGTCTGTTTAATAAAAGATCTGTCCAGTTGAGTTGCAACTGAGCTGAAACTTGTCTATTATTTTAAACCCTTTATTCTGTAGTTCCAAATTTTTGTTGCAAGGAGACAAGAACCAAGGGAGAGAAATAATCCAACCTGACATAATGGATAAGCCAAAAATAGAAAGGAGCAAAGAAAATTAACATGCAACTCTCTCTCTCTCTCTCTCTCTCACACACACACACACACACACACAAAATCATTCAAAGGTTAATAAATTTCATTAAACCTCATAAATAATGAAAGAATTGCGCTGGAGAGCCAGGACCAGGACTGAAATGCAACAAGTGTTGCTGATAAAGCCATACTCTCTGTTCAAGCAGAGTGATCACCCCAGACTGGTTAATAAAGAGCAGATAGGCAGAACTCTGTGTGTATCCAACTCCACCAGCTGCCCTGTCACCTAAAAACAGCAAAAACTGAGTAGAAAAAGAGGAATGGGGGAAATGCAATCCTAATTCTTTAAAATATTATCTAATATTTCCTATAACAAGACATAACTGTTATGCCCAGAGTCCGAGTCCCCAAAACTGAGAGAACAAGATGTCCAGAGCAATGCAAAAGCATAAAGGGGTTTTATTGCCAGCTCGAGCCAGGGCTCCTGTCTCATCCAGTGCAATGGAGTCTTGACGAGAGCCCTGAGCCCAGATTTACAGTAGTATTTATAATTTTAGAACAAAGACAGGGAGTTGGCAAGGGTTGATTGGCTGCAGGGGTTTCCTGGTATTTACTGATTGGCCAGTCATTATCCCTCTGATTGGCCAGAGTTATCATCTCTCTGATTGGCCAGAGTTACCATCTCTCTTATTGGCCAGAGTTACCATCTCTCTTATTGGCCAGAGTTACCATCACCGGAAGCCCCGGAAGCATGACTCAGGGATTATTTTTGGCCTAGTGTACCTCTCTGAGCCTGTCATGGCTCTGGTGAGGTTGTAACAATAACTAAGATTGCTTAACTAAAAAATTACTAACAATCAGATTAGTAAATCTAAACAACCTTTAATGGAATTAGATATGAACATTTTCTAGAGAAAGTTCTTTCCTTACAAGATATGAGTAGTTCATTGGATCTGACTCAAGTAGATCAAAGTTTGTCCCTAAAATTTTAATGTTTCCTGTTTATCTTTTAAATTTTTTTAAAGAATGCTTCTGTGATGGCTACCCAAATTTTCTCTTATATTCATGCTTTTGTCCATATAAATTAATATGTCTTAGAGAGTGGGAGAAAAGATTTAAGATTGGAAAGTAATAAACAATCTGTTTTCAATTACTGCAACCCACTGAAAAGGATGATTATTGAAAGTGAGGCTACATTTTTTTTTTAATTGAGGCTAATTAAAAGACGCTTACTCCATGGAAGGAAAGTTATGACCAACCTAGACAGCATATTGAAAAGCAGAGACATTATTTTGTCAACAAAGGTCCATCTAGTCAAGGCTATGGTTTTTCCAGTGATCATCTATGAATGTGAGAGTTGGACTATAAAGAAAGCTGAGCACTGAAGGATTGATGCTTTTGAACTGTGGTGTTGGAGAAGACTCTTGAGAGTCCCTTGGACTGCAAGGAGATCCAACCAGTCCATCCTAAAGGAGATCAGTCCTGGATGTTCATTGGAAGGACTGATACTGTAGCTGAAATTTCAATCCTTTGGACACCTGAGGCAAAGAGCTGATTCAATGGAAAAGACCCTGATGCTGGGAAAGATTGAAGGCAGGAGGAGAAGGGGACAACAGAAGATGAGATGGTTGGATGGCATCACTGACTCAAGGGACATGGGTTTGGGTAGACTCTGGGAGTTGTTAATGGACAAGGAGGCCTGGCATGCTGCAGTTCATGGGGTCGCAAAGAGTCAGACACGACTGAGTGGCTGAACTGAACTGAAATCACTTTACAATATTGTGGTGTTTTTGCCATACATTCATGTGAACCAGCAGTGGGTGTACATGTGTTCCCCATTCTGACCCTCCCTCCCACCTCCCTCCCCATTCCATATCTCAGGGTCATCCCATTGCACCAGCCGTGAGCACTCTGTCTCATGCATCAAACCTGGATTGGCAGTCTATTTCACATATGACAATATACATGTTTCCATGCTATGCTCACAAATCATCCCACCCTCGTCTTCTCCCACAGAGTCCAAAAGTCTGTTCTTTATATCTGTGTCTCTTTTGTTGTCTCACATATAGGGTCATCGTTACCGTCTTTCTAAATCTATATACATGCGTTAATATGCTGTATCGGTGTTTTTCTTTCTGACTTACTTCATTCTGTATAATAGGCTCCAGTTTCATCCACCTCATTAAAACTGATTCAAATGCATTATTTTTAATGGCTGAGTAATATTTCATTGTGTGTATGTGCCACAGCTTTCTGTGGTACATATTCCATTCATCTGCCGATGAACATTGGGGTACACATGTCTCTTTAAATTCTGGTTCCTTAGTGTGTATGCCCAGCAGTAGGATTTCTGGGTCATATGGAAGTTTTATTTACAGTTTTTTAAGGAATCTCCACACTGTTCTCCATAGTGGCTGTACTAGTTTGCATTCCCACCAACAGTATAAGAGGGTTCCTTTTTCATTGCAACCTGTCCAGCATTTATTGTTTGTAGACTTTTTGATAGCATCCATTCTGACTGGTGTGAGATAGTACCACATTGTGGTTTTGATTTGCATGTCTCTGATAATGAGTGATGTTGAGCAACTTTTCATGCGTTTTTTAGCCATCTGTATGTCTTGTTTGGAGAAACGTCTGTTTAGTTCTTTGGCCCACTTTTTGATTGGGTCGCTTATTTTTCTGGAATTGAGCTGCAGGAGTTGCTTGTATATTTTTGAGATTAATTCAGAAATAATCCACTTCATTTATTTTTATATAAAGCTTTAAGTTTCACCAGAACCTGAAAGCCATATATTCCAAAAGATTAAAAACCAGTGGTAAGTCTTCATGTGTCACTATAAATGATCTATTTAAGGGGGAAAAACATGACAAAGAAGGCAAAAAAAAAAAAAAAAAAAAACACACAACAAACTACCAAGCAATGAACTTGAATAATGGACCTTTGGGAGAGAAAATCAGATCCTAGTTAAAACCATAAATTGAGATGCTGCATTATTCACTTTCTATGCAACCATGTATATATTTTAACTGCTATTTGTTAGTGGGTGGTTCCATAGTAAGAGACTGCATAATGTGCAAAGATATTTAAGCAATTCATCTGTGATATTAAGTATTACTTAATGTATTGCAGAATGCTATAACTGGCATGTGGTAATATTCTCATAAATTGGATTTAGAATAACAATCTGTGTACTAATGGAGCAATTACTTTCTAAGAAAAAGCGAATACTTTGAAAAAATTCCTTTGGTCTTAAAACCATGCTGACTTTTACTCTCCACAGAAAATTTAATCTCCACTGCTTTTAAAATTATGTGTATCATTTTGAAGACGTAGTAAACAAACAAACAAACAAAAAGCAACAAATGTGAAACACAAATTTGACATCTATACTATTAAAAAAAGCCAAACAGACCTCATTTGTCAAAATCTGGGGCAGTGAAATTTTCAGCTTATTTCCCAGTGTTGAGCGCAGCAAGCAGTAAAAGCTAATCACATTACATACCTATCTTTCGAAGAGACCATGCAACCTCTTGTGTTTTATGGCTCCTTTATTCCCCTACACTAATGTGCTTAAAATGTCTCATTCAAACAATGTTTATCAGTGATTATTTTCACTATGACATCTTCACCAGTGTGTTGCTAACAAAAAATCAAGAAAAATGTGCTTAAAAGGTATAAATACCACAGCAAAACATGCCATTGAAAGAAAGGACACCTAAAGACTTCATGGAGCTACTCAACTCATGCTGCATTTTTTCCCCACCCTAATTCACATTTGTCTGAAAAGTTAAGGGGGGCTTGAAGGGCAATGTTTATTTTAACTTTTGTTTTCCTTTTAAGAAAGAAAACGAAGATACAGTTATAGGCTATTTAGTAACATTGTTATTCTTTTGGGTCTTCCTAAAATTTCCCCAAAAGTATATATAATAAAACATTGACACACGGCTAGAATATTCATGATCTATCTACTTGTCTGTCTATCTATGTATTGAAAGACGTGAGTGGAGGTTCAGAGAGATTAGCTACTGAGGAAAGCATGGGATCTGAGTGAAATCAGGTTTAATAACAGCTGAATACATGTAGTGGATGATCTTCCTAATGTTCATGTATTGTAAGCTGTTCAGTTAAACTCCTTAGACACTGAAATTCTCGGAAACAAGAATTCTGTATGATGATGTTTTAAATGTCATACTTTGGTGAGCCATTTAAATGTGTAAAACTAATGATCTTGTTCTCTGATGCTTCAAAAAAATGATATTTGACCAAATTATGACAAAAGTAGAATTTAATAAATTTTCTATTGATATCTGCTAGTCATGAGGAGCAGTCAGATTAGTGAATCCATTTTTGTTTTCATGGCCACCCTGAAGGATGCCATATTTGAAGGCAAGTACCAGGAGACAAAGGCCATCTAAATCTGCCTGAACAGTAAAATTTAACCTAACTAATTCAACAGATTTTACTGCTCCTGATTCATCTTACAAACTGAATGAGATAAATGTTGGAGTGAACTTCCTTCTCCTGACTTTATGTCTTGGCTTGAAGGAACATCAGTTAGGGTAACTTTCCTTTCATTTTTTCCACCCCAAAATTCAGTCCTTCTGAAAAAAGTACATTTCCACTTGGGTAGGTTTAGGAATGCACTGTAGGTGTGCCAAGCTGAACCTGTCTCTTCTTTTGTCTTCTGAGTACCTTCCTGTCCATGAAGAGCATTTTCTCTGGGTGCTCCAATCTATAGCAAATGTTCAGTGGAAAAGGCTTTGCTTTTGTTTGGGAGGCCAGGGAGATGTCAGGCTCTGCCTTGGATTAGTCTATGTGGTTTTGCACTTGGAAATACATTTTGGTCATATACATAAACCAATTCTTCAACATTTATAAAGCAATAAAACTGCTTTCTCTCCCTTCCCCCCACCTATCCATCTTTGCTTCATCTGTCAGTTTGTTAAAAACTTCTATGAAAAATAAATATTTTTGTATTTACCTTCTCAAGCTTCAATAAGTATGCTACTTTAAAACTAGTTTAAACAGTGAATTAGATATTTTCCAAGAAAGAAGAAATGTTGCACTCGTAAAATCCTATTCAAGGTGACATTTAAAAAGACACATTTTTTTTTAACAATAAATCAAGTTGTTTTTTTTTTTAATAAGAACTATTTATGAAGGGAAGTTAATAATTAAAGGTGAAAGAACCTATAAGATAGTGATATCTATAGTTCTGCTTACATGCTCACTGTAATAACTTTTAGATTTTGTTCAAAAAGAAAATTCCCCCTTCTCATAAAAATGCCTTCACATAAGTAATGTGTTTAGATACTGAATGGACTTGAAAACAATGAGAGCAGATGACACAGAAACTCTAACTAGGAAACCTGGTTTATTGTAGTCTTATTTCTAATGTTAAGTTCTCATGGACACCCACTGACCCTATTTCCAGGATTAGATTCAAGTTGAATCTAGAGCAAATTCAGGAGTTGTCTAATAGACATGACCCAACATTTTAACATTACTGATGAAACTGGAAAAAAAAAAAATGTGAAAAGAGTCATTAGTTGTAAAAACATGCCTTAAATTTTTCTTGCAATTCATAAATACATTGTTTAAATTTTCAATATTTTCAAAGCACCTTCATCATAAAGGAAAGTTTTGATACAGACATGAACAATTATAGTAAAATTAATAATGGGGCAAGAGTTTCAGGATCCAAGAGATTCAAAATTACCAGATAAATTTTGCATTTTGATAAGATTATGGTCTGTTTAAAACATTAGACAGTTAAGTTCAGTCTCTCAGTCTGTTGCTCAGTTGTGTCCGACTATTTGTGACCACATGGACTGCAGCATACCAGGCCTCCCTATCCACCACCTGCCGGGAGCCAGTGTGAGGAATCCCGCCCGTGACAAGGTCATGAGGAAGGAAGCTGACATACTCAAGGCGTGCTCAGACTTCAGGGACCCCTCTGGAAATTCCTAAGCATGTACCCCAACAAAAATCTGCCGGTTTTTGTGCTCTGCTTTTCCACTCTTCTGACATTTTCTGGAAAAAGTCAATTCAGGGCTTTAGTCTTCTGCATTTGAAAGAGTGTTTCAATCCAAAAACCCCTCTGATGGCTTTCTAGCCTGCCTGCAGGACTGGTACAGCTGTCCATGTGATTGTTTGAGGTCTCCTGACCGCAGGAGGCACAGGAAGCTTAAAACATCCTAGGAATGTAGGAGCTTCCAAGAAGTCAAAATCTTTAGAATAGGACTGATTAAAAGTTTCATTTGTTGAGTCAATGCTTGCTGCTGAATTTTCATATCCTTTATTTTTAGATATAGTTGGTATATAGAAAAACAAGTAGTAGACCTTGTATTAGCAACATTAGATCTTTGATACCTTCTTTGTTATAACCCACTGTGCCTTTGTTCTATAGAGATATAACTTTAGCGCTTTAAGGAGATGTAGATTAAAGAAAAACACTTCAGGGGAAACAAAATTAACATTCATTAAGGAAGAGAGCCAAAAAGTGTTAACAAGCCTCTTGGCCAGAAGATAATGTAAATCACCTGAGACCTTTTGTATACAAAATGATATACGGAAAGAATCTGGGTTGCGAACACTACATAATTTTGTGTTACCCATTGATCTCCATGTTTTATCAAAAGTATAAAAGGCCTTCTGAACAATAAAGGATGGGACCAGCTTCTCGGACCAGTTTCTCGAACTAGTCTCTCGGCCTGGTTTCTTGGGAATCTGGCTCCCCCCGTGTCTCTCTCTCTCTCTTTTTCTCTCCCTTTCCCTCCCTCTGCTCTTTACTTTAATTTCAGGCTGAATTTCCATCTGGAGTGCGGAGGCTCGCCAGGTCTACTTACTTGCCCTGGCTGTTAAGACCCGCGCAAAAGGGAGCTTAAGGCGAGGCACCCTTAGATATTCAAGCGAGCGCCGGTGGTCCAACGTAGATGGTGCAAATTCCTTGTCTGGAATTTTATTGGTCTTCCGCGTAAACCAAGCTATTCAGCCCTCTTCCCCCACTTAATCTTCTTACTACACTATAGTTTCTTAATCTAATCTTATATTAATAAATAAAAAAGTCTTTCCACGCCAACGCCTTCCACCCTTCGAATTCCTTGGATCCACCGGGGCTGGACCCCGGCAACCACCTATTCCCAAAACTTCTCTAGAGTCTTCTCTAGAACCACAGTTCAAGAGCATCAATTTTCCAGTGCTCAGCTTTCTCTATAGTCCAACTCTCACATCTATACACGACTACTGGAAAAAACATAGCTTTGACTAGGTGGACCTTTGTTGGCAAAGTAATGTCTCTGCTTTTTAATACACTGTCTAGATTGGTCATAGCTTTTCTTCCAAGGAGCAAGCATCCTTTAATTTCATGGCTGCAGTCACAATCTGCAGTGATTTGGGAGCCAAGAAAATAAATTATCTCATTGTTTCCATTATTTCTCCATCTATTCGCCATGAAATGATGGGACCATGCCATTTTCTAAGTTTTCTGAATGTTGAGTTTTAAGGCAACTTTTTCACTGTCCTCTTTCACTGTCATCAAGAGGCTCTTTAGTTCCTCTTTGCTTTCTTCCAAAAGGGTGGTATCACCTATATATCTGAGGTTATTGATATTTCTCCCTGCAATCTTGATTTCAGCTTGTGCTTCGTTTAGCCCGGCATTTTGCATGGTGTACTCTTCATATAAGTTAAATAAGCAGGGTGACAATATACAGCCTTGACCTACTCCTTTCCCTATTTGGAACCAGTCTGTTGTTCCATGTCTAGTTCTAACTGATGCTTCTTGATCTGCATCAGGTCATGTGTCTGGTGTTCCCATCACTTGATGAATTTTCCACAATTTGTTGTGATCCACACAGTCAAAGGCTTTGGTGTATTCAATAAAGTAGAAGTAGATGTTTTTCTGGAACTCTCTTGCTTTTTCTATTATCCAATGAATGTTGGCAATTTGATCTCTGGTTCCTCTGCCTTTTCTAAATCCAGCTTGAACATCTAGAAGTTCATGGTTCACATACTATTAAAGCCTGGCTTGGAGGATTTTGAGCATAACTTTGCTAGCTTGTCAGATGAGTGCAATTATGCTGTAGTTTGAGCATTCTTTAGCATTGAATTTCTGTAGGATTGGAATGAAAAGTGACATTTTACATTCCTGTGGCCACAGCTGAGTTTTCCATACTTGAGTGGTATATTGAGTGCAACACTATCACAGCATTGTCTTTTAGGATTTGAAATAACTCAATTGGAATTCCATAACTTCCACTAGCTTTGTTCATAGTGATGCTTCCTAAGGCCCACTTCAGTTCCCATTCCCGGATGCCTGGCTCTAGGTGAGTGATCACACCATCACGGTTATGTAAGTCATGAAGATATTTTTTGTATAGTTCTTCTATGTATTCCTGCAACCTCTTCTTAATATCTTCTAATATGCTTCTGTTTGGTCCATACCATTTCTGTCCTTTATTGTGCCCATCTTTGCGTGAAATGTTCCCTTGGTATCTCTAATTTTCTTGAAGAGATCTCTAGTCTTTCCCATTCTATTGTTTTCCTCTTTCTTTACATTAATCACTGAGGAAGGCTTTCTTATCTCTCCTTGCTATTCCTTGGAACTCTGCATTCAAATGGGTATATCTTTCCTTTCCTCCTTTACCCTTTGCGTCTTTTCTTTTAACAACTATTTGTAAGGCCTCCTCAGAGAACCATTTTGCCTTTTAGCATTTCTTTTTCTTGGGAATGGTCTTGATCACTGTCTCCTGCACAATGTCATGAACCTCTGTCCATTGTTCTTCAGGCACTCTGTCTATCAGATCTAATCCCTTGAATCTATTTGTCATTTTCACTGTATAATCATAAGTGATTTGATTTAGGTCATACCTGAATGGTCTAGTGGTTTTCCCTACTTTCTTCAATTTAAGTCTGAATTTGGCAATAAGACATTCCTGATCAAAGCCACAGTCAGCTCCTGGTCTTGTTTTTGCTTACTGTATAGAGTTTCTCCATCTGTGGCTACAAAGCATATAATCAATCTGATTTCAGTGTTGATCATCTGGTGATGTCCATGTGTAGAGTCCTCTCTTGTGTTATGGAAGAGGGTGTTTGCTATGATCAGTGTGTTCTCTTGGCAAAACTCTGTTATCCTTTGATGTGCTTCATTTTGTACTCCAAGGCCAAAGTTGTCTGTTACTCCATGTATCTCTTGACTTCCTTCTTTTGCTTTCCAGTCCCTTTTAATGAAAAGGACACCTTTTTTTGGGTGTTAGTTCTAGAAGGTTTTGTAGATCTTCATAGAACCGTTCAATTTCATCTTCTTCAGCATTAGTGGTTAGGGCATAGACTTGGATTACTGTGATATTGAATGGTTTGCCTTGGAAATGAACAGAGATCATTCTGTCATTTTTGAGACTGCATCCAAGTACTGCATTTCGGACTCTTTTGTTTACTATAATGGCTGCTTCTTTTCTTCAAATGGATCCTTGCCCACAATAGCAGATACAATGGTTATCTGAGTTAAATTCACCTCTTCCAGTCCATTTTAGCTCAGTGATTTCTAAAATGTCGATGTTCACTCTTGTCATCTGTTTGACCACTTCCAATTTGCCTTAATTCATGGAAGTAAGGGAGAAGGCAATGGCACCCCACTCCAGTACTCTTGCCTGGAAAATCCCATGGACGGAGGAGCCTAGTGGGCTGCAGTCCATGGGGTCGCAAAGAGTCAGACACAACTGAGCAATTTCACTTTCACTTTTCACTTTCATGCATTGGAGAAGGAGGAAATGGCAACCCACTCCAGTGTTCTTGCCTGGAAAATCACAGGGATGGGGGAGCCTGGTGGGCTTCTGTCTGTGGGGTTACACAGAGTCAGACATGGCTGAAGAGACTTAGCAGCAGCAGCATGGAACTAACATTCCAGGTTCCTATGCAATATTGCTCTTCACAGGATCAGACTTTATCTCTATCACCAGTCACACTCACAACTGGGTGTTGTTTTTGCTTTGGCTCTGTCTCTTCATTCTTTCTGGAATTATTTGTCCACTGATCTCCTGTAACATATTGGACACCTCCCAACCTGGGGAGTTCATCTTTCAGTGTCCTATCTTTTGCTTTTTCATGCTGTTCATGGGGTTCTCAAAGCATGAATATTGGTTTCCCATTCCCTTCTCCAGTGGACCACATTTTGTCAGAACTCTCCACCATGACCCATCCATCTTGGGTTTCCCTACATGGCATAGCTCATAGTTTCATTGAGTTAGACAAGACTGTGGTCCATGTGATCAGTTTGGTTAGTTTTCTGTGATTGTGGTTTTCATTCTGTCTCCCTTTGATGGGAAAGGATAAGCAGCTTATTGAAGCTTCCTGATGGGAGAATCTCACTGAGGGTGAAACTGGGTCTTGTTCTGATGATCAGAGCCATGCTCAGTAAATCTTTAATCCAATTTTCTATTGATAGGTGGGGCTGTGTTGCCTCCCTGTTGTTTTACTTGAAGCCAAACTATGGTGGAAGTAATGAAGATAATGCAACCTCCTTCAAAAGTTCTCAGCCTTGCATTGCTGAGCTCAGTACCCACGACCTTGCAGCCACCATCGACCCATGCCTCCCCTAGAGACACCTGGACACTCATGGGCAAGACTGGGCCAGTCTCTTGTGGGATCACTGCTCCTTTCTTCTGGGTCCTAGTGCACACATTTCTGTTTTCTCCCTCTAAGAGTCTGTTTCCCCATTCTTGTGTAAGCTCTGGAGGCTTTATGGTGGCATTAATGGCGACCTCTTCCAAGAGGGCTTATCCTATATTCAGGTCTGCTGCACCTAGAGTCCTTGCCCCTGTGGTAGGCCACTGATGAGCCGTACCTTTGCAGGAGACCCTCAAACACAGTTGTGTCTCAGTCTGTGGGGTCAATGGGTCCTGGTGCACACAAGATTTGTTTGAGCCCCTGAGTGTCTCTGGCAGGTAGGCGGTTTGATTCTAAACATGATTTTGCCCCTCCTACCATCTGGTTGGGGCTTCTCCTTTGCATTTGGACATGGGGTATCTTTTTGGTAGGTTCCAACTATGCGGAGTACATCATGAGAAATGCTGTGCTGAAAGAAGCACAAGCTGGAATCAAGATTGCAGGGAGAAATATCAATAATCTCAGATATGCAGATGACACCAACCTTATGGAAGAAAGTGAAGAGGAACTAAAAAGCCTCTTGATGAAAGTGAAAGAGGAGAGTGAAAAAGTTGGCTTAAAGCTAAACATTCAGAAAACGAAGATCATGGCATCTATCCCATCACTTCATGGGAAATAGATGGGGAAACAGTGTCAGACATTATTTTTGGGGGGCTCCAAAATCACTGCAGATGGTGAGTGCAGCCATGAAATTAAAAGATGCTTACTCCTTGGAAGAAAAGTTATGACCAACCTAGATAGCATATTCAAAAGCAGAGACATTGCTCTACCAACAAAGGTCCATCTAGTCAAGGCTATGGTTTTTCCAGTGGTCATGTATGGATGTGAGAATTGGACTGTGAAGAAAGCTGAGTGCCAAAGAATCGATGCGTTTGAACTGTGGTGTTGGAGAAGACTCTTGAGAGTCCCTTGGACTGCAAGGAGATCCAACAAGTCCATTCTAAAGGAGATCAGCCCTGGGTGTACTTTGGAAGGAATGATGCTGAAGCTGAAACTCCAATACTTTGGCCACCTCATGTGAAGAGTTGAGTCACTGGAAAAGACTGATGCAGGGAGGGATTTGGGACAGGAGGAAAAGGGGACGATAGAGGATGAGATGGTTGGGAACTCACGTACACCCGTGGCAGATTCATGTTGATGTATGGCAAAACCAATACAGTATTGTAAATTAAAGTAAAATAAATAAATAAAATAAATGGATGGCATCACTGACTCGATGGACATGAGTCTGTGTGAACTCCGGGAGTTGGTGATGGACAGGGAGGCCTGGCGTGCTGCGACTCATGGGGTCGCAGAGTCGGACACGACTGAACGACTGAACTGAACTGAACATTCTCCAGTTGGTGGTTGTTCAGCAGCAAGTTGTAGTTTTGGAGTTCTCAGAGAAGATGCGTACACAACTTTCTACTCCACCATTTTCCAGCAACTCATTAGATAAAAATCTGGCTTAGCGTCTAGATCAACAATACATAAATAACAAATCAGTTTGAGAAGATCTCATGTAAATTAATTTATGCTAGACATATATGTCATGTAAATGATTTAAAATATTAATAACATATTCTACTAAGTATTTATAAAATATTAACCTAAAATAAATGACCTACATAGTAATTGATGATTCTGAATTTCTATTGGAAAGCTATATATACACATATTTATTCAATATACATAATGTGAGGTATTTTATTGAATACAGAGGAAAAACTGAATAATTATGACCAGAGAAGGGAAAAGTTGATAAGATATCACATATAAACTAAGTCATTAAAGATAATTTATCTTAGTTGAGTAGTTTAGGTGGTAAATTGTCCTTGAATGGTGATGAAAAGTGAAAGATGAGTCATCTCAGACATGTGATGGTCAAAGACATATGACATTTCAGTGACTCTTAGGAAAGTAGAAAAAAGAGTTGAGAAGTAAGGAGACAGGGAGGTCATGACATGAGATTGTAGAAACAGGGTAAACAGGATGACACCAAACAAGGGGTTTAGATTTTGGCTTGGAAGAAACGAAAGCTCATCAAAATTTTCTCATGAGGGCAGTGGCAGAAATAAATTCTTAACGTAGTGAAGTGAAAGTGAAGTCACTCAGTCGTGTCCGACTCTTTGCGACCCCATGAACTGTAGCCTACCAGGCCCCTCCGTTCTTGGGATTCTCCAGGCAAGAATACTGGAGTGGGTTGCCATTTCCTTCTCCAGGGGAACTTCCCGACCCAGGGATCGAACCCAGGTCTCCCACATTGCGGGCAGACACTTTAACCTCTGAGCCACCACGGAAGCCCAGGTAGGGCTTAACATAGGTACACGACAATAATTTTATAATGGGAATTATGAGAAAGAGTGACCATAGTCTTGATTGCATATACTACAAAGCTAAAGCAACCAAGACAGTATGGTATTGGCACAAAAAGAGAAATATAAATCCATGGGACAGGATAGAAAGGCCAGAAATGAGCCCATGCACCTATGGTTGACTGATGATTTAGTCAGTAAGTTGTGCCCAACTCTTGTGACCCTGTGGACTATAGCCTGCCGAGCTCCTCTGTCCATGGAATTCTCAGACAAGAATACTTGGAGTGGGTTGCCATTTCCTTCTCCAGGGCATCTTCCCAACCCAGGAATCAAACTCGGGTCTCCTTCATTGGAGGAAGATTATTTACCAATTGAGTTACTATGGACAATTAATCTATGACACAGGAGGCAAGAATATACAATGGAGAAAAGACAGACTTCAATAACTGTTGCTGGAAAAACTGGAAAGCTATATGTAAAAGAATGAAATCAAAACATCATCTAACATCACAGAAAAATAATCTTAAAATGGATTAAAGACCTGAATGTAAGATGGATGCTATAAAATAAAACCACTACAATATTGTAATCAGCCTCCAATTAAAATAAATAATTAAAAAAAATAAAATCAGGCTTTAAAAAAAAAAAAAAAAAACTCTTATAGGAAAACATAGAATAACTCTTTGACATAAATCACAGCAATGTATTTTTGGATCCACATCCTAGAGTAATGAAAATTAAAACAAAATAAAGAGATGGAACCTAATTGAACTTAAAAGCTATTACACAACAAAATAAACCATAAACAAATCAAAGATAAAATATTTGCAAACAAGATGTTAATCTCCAAAATATCCAAACAGCTCATGCAGCCCAAAATAAAATACAAGCAATGACGACCCTGTATGCAAGACAGGAAAAAAGACACAGCTGTGTATAATGGACTTTTGGACTCAGAGGGAGAGGGAGAGGGTGGGATGATTTGGGAGAATGGCATTCGATCATGTATACTATCATGTAAGAATTGAATCGCCAGTCTATGTTTGACACAGGATACAGCATGCTTGGGGCTGGTGCATGGGGATGACCCACAGAGATGTTATGGGGAGGGAGGTGGGAGGGGGGTTCATGTTTGGGAACACATGTAAGAATTAAAGATTTTAAAATTAAAAAAAAAAATGAAAATAAAGCTGAAATTCAACTGAAAAAAAAATAAAAAAATAAAAATATCCCATATATGTGGTACAGTGCTAGGGGCAAAAAACAAACAATGCATATGTGTTTAGATTGTTTATTTAATAGAAATAAAATAATTCTTAGGAAAAAAAAAATACAAGCAACCCATGCAAAAAATGGGCAGAAGATCTAAATGCACATTTCTCCAAAGAAAACATACAGATATCCAAAAGGCACATGAAAAGATGCTCAATACCTCTAATCATTAGAGAAATCCAAATCAAAACAGCAATGAGATATCATATCAACTTGTCAGAATGGCAATCATCAAAAACTCTACAAACAATAAGTGCTGGAGAGGGTGTGGAGAAAAGGGAATCCTTTTAAACTGTTTGTAGGGATGTAAATAGATACAGCCACTACAGAGAACAGTATGGATGTTCCTTAATATCTAAAAATATAGCTACTGCATGATCCTGCAATCCCACTCCTGGGCATATAGGCAGAAAGCTATAAATTGAAGAGATATATACATCTCAATGCTCATTGCAGCACTATTTTAAAGTAGTCATGACATGGACACACCTAAATGTCCATTGACAGATGAATGGATAAAGAAGGTGTGATACACACCCACAATGGTATAGAAGCCATAAAAGAGAATGAAATAATGCCATCTGCAGCAACATGGATGGACCTAGAGATCATCATGCAAGTGAAATAATCCAGACAGAAAAAGACAAATATTGTACAATATGACTTATATGTGGAATCTAAAAATTAAAAAAAAAGTTACAAATGAACTTATTTTCCAAACAGAAAGTGATTCATAGACATAGAAAACTTAATGGTTATGAAAGATGAAAAGTTGTGGGGGAGGGATAAATTAGGAGATTGTGATACTCTATATAAAATAGATAACCAACAAGGGCCTATTGTATAGCCCAGGGAACTATAATCAATATTTTTTAATAACCTACAAGGGAAGAGAATCTGAAGAAGAATATATATGTAAAATCACTGAGTTGTGCTGTACCTCTGAAACTAACATGATATTGCAAATCAAATATACTTCATTATAAATCAAGTAATAAAATAAACAAAAAATAAATAAAATAAAAATGCCATTTTCCCACAGTAAATCTATAAATTTCACTTACTATCAATATAAATCTTAGAAAAATTTTTACAAAATACGAAAGACTGATATTAAGATGCAGACAGTTGAATCATGACACAGGGAACACAATTCTCAAAACTAAGAATAAAGTAGGGAAAATTGCCCTACCAGATTTCAAGGTTGATTATGAAATTGTGAAATTAAGATAGTACCATATTGACACAGAAAGAGACAAATAGATCAAAGAGAAAAAAGTAGATCAAAAACAGGTTAATGATTCTTGACTATGCCATAGACAAAAATAAACTCCTGAGTGAGTAAAGATTTAAAAGCAAAAGTATTAAAATAAGTGGTAGATCTCTATGATCTTGAGATCAGAAGTCATTTTTTAGAAAAAATATCAAAAACAAAACCCCATAATTTTGGAGTAAATTATTATTAATTTGACTAAATTGAATTAAATTTACATAAATATATTGAACAAATGAAGGAACTATAAATGACATTAGAATACTTTATTTTAATTTTAGGAAAAGTCAACCTATAAATAACAAATAATTAGTATCCAGAATTTTTTTTAAATGCAGAGAAACAAAAATTTACAGAACTCCATAGAAATTATTGCCTGTAGTTAAGACCAATCAATTCATGCACACATGCACAAAGCAATAAAAAATAACATAGAAAAATATCTGTCAGTAAATCTAGCATCCAGAACGCAATAATTTTTTCTCAGTCCCATTACTATCTCTCTAGAATATGCCAGTTTTTCTTATCCAGAATTATAGTAGTAGCCTCTCAACTCATCTATCAGTTTTACTCAGGTACTCTTCATTCCACTCTCAATACAACTGTAACAGAGACCTCATTAAATCAGGTCTTATATTAAACAGTTCTGAACAACACCAGCACTTTTGCAATCTCAACTTGAGTTAAAGGCTTATAGTGTAGCCTGATTATAAATCTCAGTTTGCCCAACAGAGTCCTGTTTTAGATTTTCTGTTCCAACTTAGTTATTAGCAGTTCTCCCTCTCACTCTTAAAAGTGTCCTATTGAGTGATGTACAGTTATTTGTCAAGATCCAATCCCTGCAGCATCTCTTTTCTCATCTTGTTCCATTCTCCCTGATTATTCAGGATTAGCATCATTCTCTGCATGTTCTTATTTCAAAGATTTTTGCTTGCATGTTAAATTTCCTCTGCCTGAAACCCAAACATCCCTTGTCTACATTTCTCTCCAGGTTTTTGATCAAATTTCGAGTTATCAGTCAAGGACCATTTTATTTGTAATAGCAATACTACTTTCATGCTTCACTTGATATTCCACTCCCTAACTCTACTTTATTTTTTGTCATGACTTCTATCACTTTTTGACATATAATATGTTCATTTGTTTTCTCTTCCTCCATCCTTCTAGAATATAAGTGCTTGAAGAGCAGGAATTTGCCCTTGTTCATTCACATCCAAGAGTGCATATCACATAATTCAGATTCAACAAATATTTGTTTAATAAAAAATAGCTGTATTACAGAATATTATGCATAATGATGATATTATGCACAATATTAAAGAAGTAAAAATGCCTAATGTTAATACATATAAAGAAATAATGCTATATACTATACCACCCTATATACATCAATATTTTGGTTACCAAAATTTAGTTACTTTGAAGGAGGAAGAAGAAAAGGAAAAAATATGACTGGGTCATTGGTCATTTCAACTTTTAGCTGAAATACTTTTTATACTTACTAACAAAACATGAGGTAAACATGGAAAAATGAATGGTTTTAAATTTATAATGGTGAAAATATTGATATTTTATATTATTTTTTGTATTTTTCTTGTATTAAATGTATTACTTTTTTGCAGTTATTCCTTTAAAATATGATACACATCAATTATCTTTCATTGGAAAATGAATTAGCAAAGGAAATGAATTTTTCATTCATTAATTAATCATTTATAAATCCTTCCATAAAATGCAAATCGATTTGAAGAACACATTTATTGAACTCATATACCATTTTGGGTATTGTGTGCAGTGGAAAATATTAAAGCTAAAATCATAAATTGCAAGCAAACAAGTGATGTTTTAGGGTATTATTCACTCTATAATATAACTGAAGGAGTATCATTTATTTCAAACTACTTTAACAATCTTAACTATGTTATATCATAGAGTATTCTTTTTGGCGTAGTGTATCACTAGCTCTCCAGTTTTGCCCCGTGTATCTTCTTGCTTACTCAATAAACTCCTTCTTTAGTTTTCCTGAGCATAAAAGGAAAATAATATTTACTGAGACCACATAACTTCTTAATCTTTTGCTCATTCAAGAAGTAACATAACACTCCTTTCCCCACCTCACAGAAACAACTGGAATCTTGTTTGCAAAAAGCATTTTATGAACTCTAAATACTTTTATGATCATTCAGACTTATTGTCATTCTCCGAAAGAAACCAGAGAAGGCAAAGGCAACCCACTCCAGTACTCTTGCATGGAAAATCCTATGGATGGAGGAGCCTGGTAGGCTGCAGTCCATGGGGTCACAAAGAGTCAGACACAACTGACTGACTTCACTTTCACTTTTTTACTTTCATGCACTGGAGAAGGAAATGGCAGCCCACTCCAGTGTCCTTGCCTAGAGAATCCCAGGGGTGGTGGAACCTGGTGGGTTGCTGTCTATGGGGTTGCACAGAGTAGGATACGACTGAAGCAGCTTAGTAGCAGCAGCAGCAGCAGAAACAATTCCCAAAAATTTAGTGATAATTTTTGTAGGGGAAAAGATGTGGAAAAAATGAAAAGGAAAACTACAGGTATTAAAGGAGATTTTTCCTAATTAATGAGAAAAGTAACAGGGAATTCTCAGCTGAAGTTCTGTTTCAGAACAATGATAAAAATTCTTTGTTTTTCATTTCTTGGCCAGTAATGAATAGAAAATATGCTTCATGTGACTCAGAGAGGATAATGTAAATTATTGTTTCCCATAACAAAAATAGAGTACCAAAAGTTTGTACTGATGAGAACTTTATTCTGGGAACAAACAACAAACACAGAGCTGCATCTGGATACCATGACACTACTGATACAAATAATTTCAGCAAGCAAAGGTAAGCAATTGTTTGTGATTCTCTTTCTGATACTGAAAAATCTATAAAAATCAATTGAGCAACTCAAAAGAAATGAAAACTTTAAAGAAATTGTTCTTTGAGTATACTCACAGAAATAACAGTAGACAACGAAATTACGTACAAACTTGTACACTGTAATCAGAAATATTTAAATTGGTGGCTACATTGTCAACAGATGACATTCTATGAAGAAAAGCTAAAATTATCTCTAGACATGGTAATAATATCATTGTATCTAAAAGGTACAGTGGAAACTACTTTGTGAGTGATTCCCTTTTCTTTTCTATTAATTTATCTTCTTTCCAGAAAAACAACAAAAACGGTTTTCATAGAATAAAGGAGTTACATGAAATATATAGTGTACTAGCAGAGAAGTGATTTCATATGCATGAAAAAAATTAGTTTATGTATTATTTTCTTATAATCATTTCAAATCTAAAAATATGCATACAAAGCTCCCCATGTACAAGACACATAAAGAAGAAAATGCTAGCTTTTCTTAGATTTCCATGTACTTTGTAACTAATTATAACCTATATTGTCAATATACAATTATACAATATATAATATACATGTATTGTCAACAATTACCTATGAGGTGTTCTAAAATTGTTTCTATGAGTTTGTCCATCTGAAATTTAAACATGACTATATGGCTACCCTCTCCAGTATTCATGGTCTTCCCTTGTGGCTCAGCTGGTAAGGAATCCACCTGCAATGTGGGAGATCTGGGTAGGGAAGATCCCCTGCAGAAAAGAAAGGCTACCCATTCCAGTATTCTGGCCTAGAGAATTCCATGGACTGTATAGTCAATGGGATTGCAAAGAGTTGCTGAGACTGAGCAACTTTCACATGTGAGTTTCACTGCCACTAAGTTTATTATTCATGATTTATTTTCTATTACCATCAGTAAAGAATATATATTCTATCTTTTTCTATCATCACATGAATACAATAGGTCTGATACAAGGGGTTTAGAATTCAGAGGCTTGTTAGTATATTGTTAAATCCAAGGTGCCCTTCACGGTGCCAGGTAGCAAAAAGATACAAAAAGGTATAAAAAATGAATGAATGAAGTAATTCCTATATTTTAATGAACTCTTTAAAATACTTGATTAGAGAAGGCAATGGCACCCCACTCCAGTACTCTTGCCTGGAAAATCCCATGGATGGAGGAGCCTGGTAGGCTGCAGTCCATGGGGTCGCTAGGAGTCGGACACGACTGAGCAACTTCACTTTCACTTTTTACTTTCATGCATTGGAGAAGGAAATGGCAACCCATTCCAGTGTTCTTGCCTGGAGAATCCCAGGGACGGGGAGCCTGGTGGGCTGCCGTCTGTGGGGTCGCACAGAGTCGGACACGACTGAGGCGACTTAGCAGCAGTAGCAGTAAAATACTTGATAAATGGAAAGAGAATATTTTTCAAATCAACATAGATGTTTAATCTAATTCTAATAAATTTTACAATGGGGATTTTTAAATAATATGTCAAAATAATTATGAATGTTTCAGTAAAAGATAACAATAAGAACAGCAGAGACATTTTTTAAAAAGGTGATTACTGAGATGCATTCTTGTATATTAAAGTACAAGATAAATTTGGAATTATCATAGAAGTTACTCTGGATATTAGATATCATAGATTAGTGTAATATATTAAAAATTTTATATATAATAAAAATCATTTTACTAATAAGAGTAAAAAGTTGATATTCTTAACCTATTATATTGGACTAATTGGATAATCATGTAAGGGAAAAATAATTTTTTTTTCATACAAATTCCAACTAGACAGTTCAGTTAAGTTCAGTCACTCAGTTGTGTCCGACTATTTGTTACCCCATGGACTGAAACCCATCAGGCTTCCCTGTCCATCATCAACTCCGGAGCTTACTCAAGCTCATGTCCATTGGGTCAGTGACACCACCCAACCATGTCATCCTTTGTCATTCCCTTCTCCTCCTGCCTTCAATCTTTCCCAGCATCAGGGTCTTTTCCAATGAGTCAGTTCTTCACATCAGGTGGTCAAAGTATTAAGAGTTTCAGCTTCAGCATCAGTCCTTCCAATGAATATTCAGGATTGATTTCATTCAGGACGGACTGATTGTATCTCCTTGCAGTCCAAGGGACTCTCAAGAGTCTTCTCCAACACCACACAATTCAAAAGCATCAATTCTTTGGTACTCAGCTTTCTTTATAGTCCAACTCTCATATACATACATGACTACTGGGAAAATCATAGCTTTGACTAAAAGGACCTTGGTTGGCAAAGCAATGTCTCTGCTTTTTAATATGCTGTCTAGGTTGGTCATAGCTTTTCTTCCAAGGAGCAAGCATCCTTTAATTTCATGGCTGCAATCATCATCTGCAGTGATTTTGGAGACCCCCCAAAATAAAGTCTCTCACTGTTTCCATTGTTTCCCCATCCATTTCCCATGAAGTGATGGAACTGGATGCCATGATCCTCATTTTCTGAATGTTGAGTTTAAGCCAACTTTATTACTCTACTCTTTCACTTTCATCAAAAGGCTCTTTAGTTCTTCTTAGGTTATTTCTTCTTGTCCAACTGGATAAGACAAATGTAATAAATATAAGCATTAAAAAGCATATTCTGAACATAGAGAATGGGCAAGGATTTTCTGAGAATGTAATAATAGATTAAATCAAAAAGGAAAATGTTAATTGATTTGACTACATAAAATATTAACACATCAATTTCCTCTACAATTTGACCATCTTCTCAGCACTCAGCCAGGGCCATGGACTAATATCTATATTTAAAACTAAAATACAATGAAAATCAAATGATAAAGATGAGAGAGACAATTGCAACAAATATGAAAATTAATAGATGAATATAACTAACAAACACAGAGGTATACAATTAAATAAATAAAATCTCCATACCCCCCCCTTCATGGATCACAGACTTGTTGTTGTGAAGAGACTTGCATCAGGCAATGAAGTTATTGAGAGAGTCAATTCTTACATAAGTTGATAGGAAGTCTGGGGTCACCAAAAAGGAGAAAGGGGCCTGGGGATCTCCAGAAAGAGAAAAGGAAAAAATTTTTTTGTACATTCCTTCATCCTAATCACATAAAACCATTTTTTCTTTAAGCCCAGAGCTGATGATTATACAACAGAAAAACTTAGTTTAAATTCTGTACCAATGATTATAAAACAACAATGTACCCTGCTAGAAGACATATTTCTCCTTCTTAAGACCCTTCTGCCTAACCTTGTCAAATGAAATGTATATTATGGGAGTGGGTCTAGTAAGATCTTTCGATTGTTAGTTCTAATCCCATTATCATAAAATGTAAATTGTGGGAGTAGGTCTAATAAGACCTTTACAACCTTGATACATTCTTTTGATTTACTGTAATAACCAGTTGAAAAAGTATATAGCTTCCTTGCTAAGACTAGCAGTGGGGGGCATTCTGTCCCCCTTCTGATGCTGATGTCAGAAGCTTTTTCTGTCCTTTTTTACTGTAATGAAACTTCTGTCACCCAAAAGCTCTGAGTAATCAAGCCTGGTACCTGGAAGCTAAATCTTCTCCTTTATAGATCAGGAATCCAACACCATGCACCATAAGCTTAAACCTTGTAGGTGAAAGCTACCACTCACCATAAGTTGATCTGGTAGCTCAGCAGGTAAAGAATCCACCTGTCATGCAGGAGACCCTGGTTCAATTCCTGGGTGGGGAAGATCCCCTGGAGGAGGGCATGGCAACCCACTCCAGTATTTTTGCCTGAAGAATCCACATGGACAGAGGAGCCTGGTGGGCTACAGTCCCTGGAGTTGCAAAGAGTCAGACATGACTGAGCAAATAAACACTATACTATGAGCCATGTGGTGCTGGGCCATGCAAGATAGATGGGTCATAGTGAGAAGTTCTGACAAAATGTGGTCCACTGGCAGAAGAAATGAAATCATTCCAGTATTCTTGCGTGGAGAACCCCATGGACAGTATGAAAAGGCAAAAAGATACGATATCTGAAGATGAGCCCTCAGGTCGGAGGGTATCCAATATGCTATTGCAGAAGAGTGGAGAGCAATTACTAAGAACTCCAGAAAGAATGAAGCGGCTGGGCCAATGTAGAAACAATGCTCAGTTGCGGATATGTCTGGTGGCGAAAGTAAAGCCTGATGTTGTAAGGAACAATATTGCATAGGAACCTGGAATGTTAGGTCTATGAATCAAGGTAAATAGAACATGTCAAACAGGAGATGACAAGATTGTACACTGACATCTTAGGAATCAGTGAACTAAAATGGACAGGAATGGGTAAAGTGAACTCAGATGATCATTAAATCTACTACCATGGGCAAGAATCCTTTAGAAGAAATGAAGTAGACTTCATAGTCAACAAAAGAGTCTGAAATGCAGTACTTGGATACAACCTCAAAAATGGCAGAATTATTTCAGTTCCCTTTCCAAGACAAACCATTCAATATCACAGTAATCCAAGTCTATGACCTAACCACTAAGTCCAAAGAAGCTGAACTTGACAGGTTCTATGAAGACCTACAACAACTTCTAGAACCATCAACCACCCCCCCCCCCAAAAAAAAAAAAAATGTCCGTTCCATCAGAGGGGGTTGCAATGCAAAAGCAGGAAGTCAGGAGATACCTGGAATAACAGGCAAGTTTGGCCTTGATGTACAAAATGAAGCAGGATAAAGCTAACAGAATTTTGTCAAGAGAACACACTGGTCATAGTAAACACCATTTTCCAACAACCCACGAGACAATTCTACACATGGAAATCACCAGATGATCAATAGAAAAATCAAATTGTTTATGTTCTTTGCAGCCAAAGATGGAAAAGCTCTGACTGCAAAGATATTTTGCAGTCAGCAAAAACAAGACCTAGACCTGACTGTGGCTCAGATCATCAGCCCTTATTGCAAAATTCAGACTTAAATTGAAGAAAGTAGGGAAAATCATTAGGCCATTCAGGTATGACCTAAATCAAATCCGTTATATTTATACAGTAGAGGTGATGAATAGATTCAGTGGATTAGATCTGTTAGTCAGAGTGCCTAAAGAACTGTGGACTGAAGCTCTTAACACTGAATAAGGAACAGGGACCAAACCATCTCAAAGAAAAACAAAGAGGCAAAGTGGATGGCAGAGGAAGCTTTACAAGAAAAGGAAGAAAAGCAAATGGCAATGGAGAAAGGGAAACATATATCAAACTGAATGCACAGTTCCAGAGAATATCAAGGAGAGGTAAGAAGGCCTTTTAAAATGAGCAGTGCTGAGGAAATAGAGAAAAAAGAATTGAATGGGAAAAATTAGTGATTTCTTCAAGAAAATTGGACATATCAAGGGAAATGTTCATGCAAAGATGGGCACAATAAAGGAGAGAAACTATAAGAACATAACAGAAGCAGAAATTAAGAAGAGGTGACAAGAATACACAGAAGAACTATACATTCTGGAATGTGAAGTCAAGTGCCTTAGGAAGCATTACTATGAAAAAGACTAGTAGAGGTGATGGGAATTCCAGTTGAGCTATTTAAAATCCTAAAAGATGATGATGTTAAAATGCTGCACTCAGTATGTCAGCATATTTGGAAAACTTAGCAGTGGCCACAGGACTGGGAAAGGTCAGTTTTTATTCCAGTCCCAAGAAGGGCAATGATAAAGAATGTTTGAGTACTGGACAATGCACTTATTTTACATGCTAGCAAGGTTATGCTCAATATCCTTCAACCTAGGCTTCAGCAGTATGTGAATGATGAACTTCCAGATGTACAAGCTGAGTTTCAAAGAGGCAGAGAAATCAGAGTTCAAATTGCCAACATTTGTTGGATCATGGAGAAAGCAAAGGAATTCCATAAAAAGCTACTTCTGCTTCATTGACTATGCAAAAGTCTTTGACTATGTGGATTACAATAATTTATGGAAAAATTCTTAAAGAGATGGGAATATCAGACTGCCTGAACTGTTTCCTGAGAAACCTGTGTGTGGGTCAAGAAGCAACAATTAGAACTGGACATAGAACAATTGAGTGGTTCAAGATTGGGGAAAGAGTACAACAAGGCTGTAGATTGGCTACCCTGCTTATTTAACTTTTATGCAGAGCTCATCATGATAAATGAAAGGGTATATGAATCACAAGCTAGAATCAAGACTGCCAGGTAAAACATGAACAACTTCAGATATGCAGATGAATCCACTCCAAAGGCAGGAAATGCAGATGAACTAAAAAGCCTCTTGATGAGGGTGAAAAAGGAGAGTGAAAAAGTTGGTTTGAAACAACATTCAAAAAACTAAGATCATGGAATCCAGTCTCATCACTTCATGGCAAATAGAAGGGGGAAAGGTGGAAGCAGTGACAGATTTTATTTTCCTGGGCTACAAAATCACTGCCGACAGTGAGAGGAGCCATTAAATTAAAAGACTAATTTTCCTTCTTGGAAGGAAAGCTATGACCAATGTACACAGCATATTAAAAAGCAGAGACATAAATTTTTTGACAAAGTCAAAGCTGTGGTTTTTTCAAGTAGCCATGTATAGAAGTGAGAGTAGGACCATAAAGAAGACTGAGTACCAAAGAATTGATGGTTTTAAATTATGGTGCTTAAGAAAACTCTTGAGAGTCCCTTGTACTGCAGTATCAAACCAGTCAATCCTAAAGGAAATCAACCCTGAATGTTCATTGGAAGAACTGTTGCTGAAGCTGAAGCTCCAATATTTTGCCCACCTGATGTGAAGAGCTGACTCACTGGAAATGATCCTGATACTGAGAAAGACTGAAGGAAAAAGGAGGAGACTGAGGATGAGATGGTTAAATAGCATCACCCACTCAATGGACATATATGTGAGCAAACTCCAGACACGACTTAAAGACTGAACAACAATAAAAAGGAAAGATCACTGTTCTCTTATTACCTGTCAAAATTGCTTTCTCTAAAGATTAGGTCAATATATTCTTTTCAGTAGTTTGATTTAAGAATGCCAATAGTACTTATTTCATACAAAACTGAAATATTCTCATTGTGCAAAACTGTTTGTAAAGTTGATAGTTGGAAAAATGATACCTGGTTATTTCATTTTGTACAATTTCAGTATTGATACGAGGTATTTGGCATAGTTTCCTTCATAGTTTAAATTTAATTTGAAAGTGATTTGATCATTAGGATTTTTGATTCACTGAATATGGAGACTGTTGTTTTTCAGTTGCTAAGTCATTTCTGATTTTGCGACCCCAGAGACTGCAGCTAGGCCCCTCTGTCCTCAACTGTCTCCCCAGTTTGCTCAAATTCATATCCATTGAGTCAGTGATATTCTCAAAATATCTTGTCTTCTGCCGTCTCCTTCTTCTCTTTCCTTCAATCTTTACCAGCTTCAGCGTCTTTTCCAATAATTCAGCTCTTTGCATCAGGTGCCCAAAGAATTGGAGATTCAAGACCAGTCCTGAATATTCAGGGTTAATCTCCATTAGGATTGACTGGTTTGATCTCCCTGCAGTCCAAGGGACTCTCAAGAGTCTTCTCCAGTATTACAATTCAAAACCATCAGTTCTTCGGTACTCAGCCATATTTACCATCCAACTCTCAGATCTATATGTGACTACTTGAAAAACCATAGCTTTGACTTTGTCTGCAAAGTGATGTCTCTGATTTTCAATATGATGTCTACATTGGTCATAGCTTTCCTTCCAAGGAGTAAATGCCTTAATTTCATGGCTGCAGTCACCCGCAGCAGTGATTTTGGGGCCCAAGAAAATAAAATCTGTTACTACTTCCACTTTTCCCCCTTCTATTTGCCATGAAGTGATGAGACTGGATTCCATGATCTTAGGTTTTTGAATGTTGAGTTTCAAGCCAGCTTTTTCACTCTTCTCTTGTACTTTCATCAAGGGGCTCTTTAGTTCTTCACTTTCTGCCATTAGAGTGATATCATCTGCCTATCTGATGTTGTTGTTGTTTCTCCTAGCAATCTTGTTTCTAGCTGGTGATTCATCCATCCTTTTGTTTCCCGTGATGTAATCTTCATAGAAGTTAAATAAGCAGAGTGGTAATATACTACTCTCTTCCTAATTTTTAACCAGTTGTTCCATTCCCAGTTCTAATTGTTGCTCCTTGACATGTAAGGTGGTCTCGTCCTCCCATATCTTTACCAATTTTCCATAGTTTGTTGTGATCCACACAGTTAAAGGCTTTGTGGCGTCAATGAAGCAGAAGTAGCTGTTTTTTTGGAACTCCCTTACTTTCTCCATGATCCAAGGTATGCTGGTACTTTGATCTTTCCTTATGAATGTATATAATTAGTGAAACAATGATCTTCACATTCCAGTTTAAAATAATGTTACAGTCCAAAAAGGCACCAAATCATCAACCAATATAAAATTTAAAGCAAAACAATTTATTCTGTTTTTATAACACTCCTGTGGAACTATTTATCTTAGATAAGAATAACCATTCTTAAAAATTCCCTTTTCTCTATTTACTCTCTCACTTGGGGCACCTGCCCTCTTCCAAGATAACATTAAAAAACAGTGAAAACAAAAACCTTTCCCACTAGATTAGTCCAACTCTATGATATTCCTATACATTTTCTCCATGGCTCCTCAGTTCTATACTAAAAAATAAGATAAAACGAATGAGGCAAATCAGAAACTTGACAGAGTGTAAAGTAGGTCAAGAGAAATAAATCAATAAATCAAAGGAATAGAACTGGAATTACTTTTCATAATAAGGGTAGATGTAAGACTTAGAAATACATCTAAATTAATATTTAACTCTTAGGTAGAAGACAATCAATACACTGTCAAAGACAGTTTTCAAAGAAAGATTCACTTGCAGCATTTAAATAATAGCAAAACATTGAACTCAAATTCTATGTCTTTTAATAGGATAGAAATTAAGTAAATTACCATTCATTCATATAGGAAATATGCAATGATTTATAATCATGTATTTGAAAAACAATGACATGAGAGAATTCTAAGTGGGAAAAAAAAAAAAAAAAGAAACCAGAGTGGAACAAAATTTGCTTTATGACAGTATTTTTACGTGGAGAAAACTAAAAGAATTGCACTCAAAATGATGATACTGTTATTCTAGCTTTTTCTTCAGGTTCCCTGTATTATATGTTTTCCAAAATTCTGGCAGTAACCACATTTTATTTTAATGATTTCTTAGAAGTAAAAAGAAAAAGTGAGAAACTGATATTTTAGAATACTTAGTTTCACATTAATCTCTGTATACACACTGATAGGAAAGAGGTGAGTAATTGCCAGTCAGTTAGTAAGAAGTTAAAGCAGCAATTTTCTTCCATTAGATATGGCTAAAGCTAAGCATTAAGATTTCTGTTGTCTTTCTCTGGGCTGTTATTACAGAGGAAACAGCATCATCATGAATCTAAACTCGGGATGGTGACTGACAGTGTGTTGGTAAAAGAAACTCATGTTACCTGGCACAAGTCTAAGAGACCACAGAACTAATTTATCTTCTGATATAGTCTCAATTCTAAATGAGAGGAGAAATGGCGATACATTAGTCTATGTCTCTAATGTCACAGTTCTCATCTTACACATTACTGAGAAGATAAATCTTTGACTATGTCCTGCATAAATAACATATTATTATGACACTGTTAATAAAGCATGAACAATTAGCCAAGGGATTTCTAGCACTCTTTTATTCTATTCTTATCAAATATTGAGTATACACAGATATTTATATGGTATATTAATAGTATAAAATAATAAAAATACATGAAATTCAACCAAATTACTTCTCAGTTTGAAAAGCATTTTTGGGTCTCTATGGAGCTTTCTGTATTTAGCTGTATCTACTCTCCTGAAGGCATTGTTCTCCATTACTCTAAAGAAGTTGGATAAGAAAATGTTCATATTTGCAAGGGACAAATACATGTAGTTAATGGCCCAGGCCATTTTAACTCTTCCACCTGTTTAATGTACTCCCTACAGACTTATACCATTGGTTATTTCAAAGATTACTACTCTGGTCTCCTATGTTGATCCATTGTGATCAGACTAGATGAACAAGATATGGAGATCATACTAAAACATTTGTTTTCCAGAGGATAAGACATAAAGTCAAAGAAGATTTAGGGTTCTACCGTATCAAAGTTTTTAGGAGTCCAGTTGGAAGAGGCATGCTGGGACATACCTGACAAAGCACAAGACACATCACATGCGCTTGCGTGTCAAGCAGCTTCAGCCATGTCAAACTTTTTGTGACCCTATGAGCTGTCTCCCACCAGGATCCCCTGTCCATAGATTCTCCAGGCAAGAATATTGGAGTGGGTTGTCATTTTCTACTCCAGGGAATCTTCTTGACTCGGCAATTGAACTCACATCTCCTGCGGCTCCTGCATTGCAGGCAGAGTGTTTACTGCTGAGCCACCGGGGAAGCCCCCAAAAGACACATCATTGCATCTTATACTTTCTACTATTAAAATAAAAGGCACTTCCTTGGTACTCAGATGGTAAAGAATCTGTGTGCAACATGTGAGACCTGGGTTTGATCCCTGGTTTGGAAAGATCCCCTGGTGGAGGGAATGGAAACCACTCCAGTATTCTTGCCTAGAGGATTCCATGGACAGAGGAGCCTGGAGAGCTACAGTCCATGGGGTGACAAAGGGTCAGACATGACAGTAACTAACACACACACACACATTAAAGAGGAAATAGCCTCGTTATATTTTGGGGGGATTTGAAGGCAGTGTATTCCACACATGAGACTTACCGTAACCCATGTACCTAGTGGCATGGAAAGCAGCAGGTTTGAGTGCAACCAGAGTAGGAAAAGACTTTGCAGCATGTCTAGGCTGTGGTGAATACCACTCTTTTAGTAAGGTCAAGCAACACAGTAGGAGCTAAGATCCTAGAGGTATCTGTGATTAAAAAAGACACCCAGTGGAGTTTATGGTAAGGCTTGACAAAAGAATCACCATGTAGATCTCAGGTTCTAGAACAAGGTCATGTTTTCTGCAGTGGAGAACTACATGGCACTCAAATGACACCTCCTGCATGCTCCTTGACCTGGTAAAAATAAAATATCTTGTCAAGTAACCAGCACCTAGAGTGGTCCACTATGAGGTAGGTTATGTGAGATCCATCATCAAATCATGAACTTGGTGAACTCAGCAGCAATCCACTGTAAGATGAAAGAGGTATGTCAAAGATCAAGAAGAAGAGAAGGTAAGCAAGCTACATTATGAGATGGCTCAGTGCCCCAAATCACCCACCGCTGTACTAACTGTACCGCTCCTCAAGTTCAACATATATAGCCACATGAAAGTGGAGCTGTTCAGTCGTTTCATACTGTTTGTGACCCCCATGGACTATACAGTCAGTGGAATTCTCCAGGCCAGAATCCTGGAGTGGGCAACCATTCCATTCTCCAGGTCATCTTACCAACCCAGGGATCAAACCTAGTTCTCCCGCATTGCAGGCAGATTCTTTACCAGCTGAGTCACAAGGGAAGCCCAAGAATACTGCAGTGGGTAGCCTATCCCTTCTCCAGCAGAAGGGAATCAAGCCTTCCCAATCCAGAAATCAAACCAGGGCCTCCTGCATTGCAGGTGGATTCTTTACCAACTGAGCTATTAGGGAAGTCCTACAATCACCTAAATGATCCCTAAAGAGTTTCTGTTTTCACTTGGATTTGACTTCTAAGTAGATGTTATTTTCCTGTTAATTTATCAGTGCATTGTATACTTTAAGAATTATTGTAATCAATTTATTGGGAGAGTAGAAAATCTCTGTCACACCTAATAAAATTAGAATGCCAGTATAAGTCATTAGTTCATTGAAATTTATTGTTTATATATGTTCTATAATGTTATCTATATATATACTACTTATAATATCATGATAATTTTGTTAGACACATCTAAAATAGCTGACAAAATAGCATTTTGTACCACTTCATTCATTTTATCCTCAGTTTAGCCCTTTGTTCTGCAGTACTGACAATCTTTAAAGTTTAATTAAAAGACCTGCAAAAAACAATATATAAGGCAAAAGACATGGAGGATACCTAAAAAAGGATTAATCTAATCTTACTTCAGGCCTCAATAACCCAAAGCAACAATCAGCTTTGGAAAAATGATATATCACAAATTAATTTTGAACATAGTTGAAATGTTCTATTAAAAATATCAGATTTTTCACTTTTATTTCTCCATGAAATATGACAATGTCATAGCAAATTTTTTAGAAAATATATTGGTCATTCCACATTGTAAGCCCCCATATGGAAATAATAATGGATTATTGGTCATATAAAATACATGCATATTTGTGCCTATTTTCTCATATTACTATATTATGTACAGAAAGTGAAAATCCATCTCTTACTTTGAAATTCCTGAGACCAGGCATGTGACAGGAAATCTAATGCAAAGCTTTAATATCTTTTCCTGATATTTAATAATATTTAAAACAGATCTATTTTTTTGCTATGAAATAAAATTATCATATGAAGCAATAACTTACATTTAATATGTTTCTAAGTACTTTGCAATTATTTTTATTCTGGTAATTTATATAAGTAATAGCATAACTTAATAAGAACTATCAAATGCCATATTACAAATTAATGAGAGGGTGAAGAAATAACTAAAATTCTAATTCACTCAATGTGCTTTGTATATATTCTGGGATGCTAGATTTAACAAGTGAATGTTCTTTTAACAGTGTAATTAAGAAAAGCTGAAGTCAAGTCTATGGAAGCAGAGGTGATGCAATCAAATAGATTCTTCATGCTTCATAAAACAACATGAACATTCATTATAAAACGACCATATAGAACTGAAGCAACTGAGATTGGGTCTCCATAAAAACATCCACTTGACTGTACTGATAATTTAAATAAATCAGATTTGCATATATATAGTCAATATTCACTATTTGTGAATTCTGGTTTCGTGAATTTGCCAACTTACCAAAAATTATTATGAAACACAGAATCAACGTTGACAGCATTTTCAGTTATTCCGGAACCCGTTCAGGCCAAAAGATTTGAGCCACCTCATGCAATGCTCCCAGCTCAGGTCCAACAAGATGACCTCGGCCTTGTTTCTGTTCTCATGCATGAGATGACTACAGGAAACGATGGTGGGGACAGTGTGTGGAGTGCAAGAGGTTCTGGCTCTGGGGCCAGTTGGATGGATTTGAATTTCAGCTCTGGCGCCTGTTAGTGGAGCAGTCTCAGGTAATATGGTCACTTATTTTGGAACCTCAATTTTTCTTTTTAAAGTAAAGAAAATAGACTCTACCAGGATAAATTACTTTAGAATTTAAGATCTTAAACTTTGTGAGATAATCACACAAATACATATACACATAATTTCTCCAGAAGCAACAGTTTAGTGTTTGGTAATTTCATGTTTGAAGCAACTTTATAGAACATAACTATCACAATGAGATTTGACTAATTTCATCTATATATGTACAAACATACATTTATGAATTTGATGCTGAATTATACACAGACACATGGTCTGAAATATTCTTAAAATGTACTCTCATCTGCAATAATCATAAAGACATGTGCTTATGTGAGTAGAGCTAGAAATGATTATACCTTCAGTGTTTGGAGAGAATAAAAGTCATGAAATGATGATAAAATACATCACAGACTTATGGTTAATAATATTCTACTAAAATAAAAATGCAAAATAACAAAATTAAGTACCTTCTAAAATGTGGAAAGAATAAAGAAATATATTGCCTATCACAATTTACTAATAATGACTAAACAAGTTGCTGAATAATTACCTTTTTAAAAACTAAAATTTTATGAGGCAAAGAAAAAAGATTAATCTTAAAATAATTTTGTTCCTAATTTAACACAAATTATAGTTTTTAATTTATATTTCCACATAAACAGAGAGGTGATATCTTTTATCCTGTACTTATATATGCAGTTAGGCTTTTTTTTTTAAATTTCATCATTTATAACAGTATTATTAATAACAGTAAAAGATAGTGCATGATATGAATCAATCTATTTTTTATTCTCTAACTCCTTTGGCAGTATACATCACTCACGGTCTATTGATTTCAAAAAAAATGGAAAAAATTGTCTCAGTTTCTTTCAGCATATACTAATTAAAATCGATTGTTTACATTAAGAATGGATGATAAGATTTCTCAAACTGGCTAAAAAAATACAACTATCATTTAAAGCTGTGACTAATGTTTGCTTCTTAAGATGCTTCAGTATTGAAATTACCTTGGCAATAGATTCCTTTTTGTCCTGGAAAAAAAAAAAAAAAGACATGTATAGCAGTATATCATATGATTATACAAATACAGACCAAATATCTCTCTGTTCTTGGGAAACATCTGAATGTAGTTGTGTCAACATGAAAAGCTGACTAGTAGTTTTTACTAGTACTTCTGCATTGCAGGCAGATTCTGCATCATATGAGCTATCAGGGAAGCCCAAAAGATGCAGAATTGGTATCAAACAAAAAACTTGACCCTATATGTGAGATAGCAAAAGAGACATAAATGTAAAGAACAGACTTTTGAACTCTGTGGGAGAAGGCGAGGGTGGGATGGTTTGAGAGAATAGCATTGAAACATGTATATTACCATATGTGAAATAAATCACCAGTCCAGGTTTGATGCATGAGACAGGGCACTCAGGGCTGGTGCAATGGGATGACCCTGAGGGATGGGATGGGGAGAGAGGTGGGAGAGGGGGGTTTCAGGATGCAGGACACATGCACACCCAAGGCTGATTCATGTATACATATGGCAAAAACCACTACAGTATTATAAAGTAATTAGTCTCCAATTAAAATTAATTAATTAATTTTAAAAAATGAGTTCAAGTTTGAATTCCATCCTTCATCTGGTCTGTCACCTTGAGGAGGTTAAGTAACATCTCTGAGCCAAGAATATCCTTTGTTTCTGCCTTTTGGAATGACCACAAGGATTAAATGAGATAGAATATAGAAAGATGCTTTGTGAACTATTTAGCATCATGCAAATGTTAATTACGCATGTTCATAAAAATCATGAGACTAGGTTTTTTAATTAAAAAATCTGTTCTTTTGGATAGGAGATTTGTGATATGTTCTCACTGACCCTTTAGTTATATAAAAGCTAAAATTATAGTGTATTTCTACTCTTTCTATAAATTTCTTCAAACCTGTTCCAATAATATATTCTATTTTCTGTTACCTTTTAGAATACAAATTCCAAGAGTGCTTTCTTTCCTACCACATAAAATCCAGCTAATAATTTCAGCTCCATATAACCTTACTACCTATGGCTACACTATTTTTTTTAACTTGACATATATTTTTCCTAGTTTACTAAATCATCCTGAATTTGGTCACAAAACAGAGACAGCCTTTTATATTTTCACATAGTAATTTTTATATTCAGAAGAAAAGCATTTGAACATGAAAGACACTGATGTATATATAGAGCCAACTCATTTTTTTTCTGAGTGGGCTGAAAATTCTAATGACTACTTGCAAATATTAGATCTGTATACAAAAGAGTGTTGAACTTGGCAGATGTCTGTTCCTTGGCCAAAAAGTAAAAGTGTGAAAGTGTTAGTCACTCAGTTATGTCCTATTCTTTGCCACTCCGTGGACTGTAGTCCACCAAGCTCCTCTGTCCATGGGATTCTCCAGGCAAGAATATGGAGTGGGTTGCCATTCCCTTCTCCAGGGGATTTTCCCAACCCAGGGATCGAACCTGGGTCATCTTGCATTGCAGGTGGATTCTTTACCAGCTGAGGCACATGAGGAGCCTATCAATTCTATCCCTTCCTCATAAGAAGGCTTTCTCTGCAACTTAAGAAATTGGCAACTGTTGGGGTTATCGTTCTTTAAATGGCTGCAAGTGGCTGGATGTGATTCTCTGCCTTTGTTTTTAATGAATTGCAATCCCTAGATATTTTCAAAGTCATTTTTTCTGAATATCCACCTTATCATTATATTTTCTCAGAAAGTATTAACTTGAATATATTATTTCTTCCGGAATAGCATTGTGGTTCTGTGGCTTGTTGTTTATCTATAGTTATTTTATGGTTTCCATCAAATAATTGTCATCTGGTCTAACTTTTTCCGTTCTCTCTCCTTAAAAACGTATTCTAAGCATAGCACAACAAAACACTTTAAGATCCAGTTTAATATTCCTTGATTTTTTGGTGTTGATTTTTATTATTTCTTCTTATATTAACTTTTCGCTTAAAAAGTATATCACTGAAAACTATTATCAAATTTAACATCTCTAATGTGGTTTTGGGCTTCCCTGGTGGCTCAGCTGTAAAGGATCTGCCTGTAATGCAGGAGCCACAGGAGCTGCAGATTTGATCCATGGGTCAGGAAGATTGCCGGAGTAGGACATGGCAATCCACTCCAGTATTCTTGCCTGAAGAATCCAATGGACAGAGGAGGTTGGTGGGCTACAGTCCATAGGGTTGCAAAGAGTCAGACATGACTAAGGTGACTTAGCATGCATGCACATTAAAGAAAATGTATTCATTCCTTTATATCGTCTCAAATCCTGACAGCTTCATACTCAGCATCAAACAAAAGGATAGAATGACAAAGGTAATCTTACATTTCCTAATGTGTGTTCTCCAGGTTAATGAAATAAAATATGAGAAAAAAAATCTTACAATATGCTAGGCAAATATACATTTTATTTCAAGTCACAAAAAAGCAAATCAATATTTTCTTGACAGTTTTCAGTTTATAAATATCTAAATGTTTAGTTTTACATAAGATTGTCTTACAGTGTTATATCAGTCTTTTAGAAGTTAAATGAACCCACAAATATCAACAGGTGACTTCTTTAAATAAGGAGTTGGTTTATTTTTGTTTGCATTGGCTCTTCCTCTATCCCATTTACTGGATTCTTCCTGCTTTGAAGGTTTCTGAAAAAAGTCAGAAATTTTACCCTGTTCCTCTGTAGAGAAGGTGTTTTATTTCCTTTGGTTTCCTTCTTGATATTCTCATTGTCTTTGGTCATATGCCTAGCTGTATGGGTTTTTAAAAAATCTGTTAGTTTTGTTTTCTTGGTATTTTATCTTTTTTTGGTGTCCCTGAATATCTTAAGCCTGTTATTACTTCTAGAATGTTCTCAGAATATTTTTTCAAGTATTTATTTTGTCCCATTCTCTCTTTTCCTCTGGTATTCCAATTAAAAATATGCTACACATTTTGAAATTCTCCAGTTTTCAGATGTTCTTTTTTTTTTTATTTTTCTCTTTACTCTTTAGTTTAGGAAGTTTCTACTGACCTATTTTCAAGTTCACTGATTTTTTTCCTTGGCTTTGTGGAGTCTACAAATGAGCCATTGAAGGCATGTTTTATTTTTGTTAATGCGGCTTTCATTTCTAGATTTTCCTGCTGCTTCTTTCTTTTATACCTTCCATGTATTTGATGACCTTGCCTTTTAGTTTTGCATGTTTGCATTTTTTGCACTAGAACCTTTATCACAGTAGTCATAGTTATTTTACTTATCTGATAATTTCAACATTTGTGTCACATCTGAGTTTGATTTCTTATTGCTCTTGTCTATTCAGACTGTGCTTTTTTTTCTTACTTTTTACATTTGTTCTATCATTTTCTTGAAAGCAGTACATGCTGTAGAATATGAAATATATTGAGGTAAATCAGACTTTAGTAAAATAATTTTGAGTTGGACTGTGTTTAATGTTTATTGGAGGTATCAGAGGTTTCAAATTCTTCAAATGTCCTTGTTTTTATCTCTCCTCTTGGCTTTGGGACTACCTTTTGCATCACTCTTCAGAAAGTCCCTGGTGGCTCAGGTGGTAAAGAATCTGCCTGCAGTGTGGGAGAATAGGGTTCAATCCCTGGGTTGGGAAGTCCCCTGGAGAAGAGAAAGGCAACCCTTTATATTCTTGCCTGGAGGATTCCATGGACATAGGAACCTGGTGGGCTACAGTCTATGGGATTGCAAAGAGTTCGACACAACTGAGCAACTCATAAGTAACAAATAAGTCAGAGAGTCCATGTCTTGAAGAGGTCTAGCTGTGATCCACATTATAAGATAAAGACTTACTGGTGTGGTGGTAAGATGTGGAGCAGGAAAAGCATTCATACTTCCCATTAAGTTTCAGTCATCATAGGCCTGTGTCTTACAGGTGTTTCTGTCCCTTCTCCACAAGTATAGTTTTTCCCCTTTCTTTTTTAAAAATTAATTTAATTTTTAATTGGAAGATGACTGCTTTAAAATGTTGTGTTGGTTTCTGCTACACAACAACATGAATCAGTCATGAGGCTCCCTCTTGAGCCCCCCTCCCACTTCCCACCCCCTTATCCCACCCCTCTAAGTCATCACAGAGTTTCTTTTTTAGAAATTATTATTTATTCCTTTACCTGGATAGTTGTTCCCAGTCTATTACATTGAATCCCTACCTTCTGGTGACTAGGTTTTTGTTTCCCCTCCCCTTCCCATCCCTTAGGTGTGACAAGACTAGAGGAATTCAGATAGGGAAATGTTCTAGCATTGCCCCATGGGAAGGCTTTCTCTCTGGAGAGTGAGCCTGTGTTATGGAGAAGAATCTAGAAGGATTACACTTTGGCTACTCTTCCTCCACCCTTCCCTCCCCCTTAGCTGGGTCTTTGAGGGCATTTTTCTTAGATCCTCATTCTAAGAATCTGGTAAGGTTCCTGAAGAGAAAGTCCATAAAGCCATGGAGACCCCAAAGATTTCAATCCATAGTAGTTTCTTACTCTGACTGCTATTCATGCTCAGTCTCAAGCAGTGATTCACTCAAATTACTGGTGACATGGTCCTATTGTAGCTTCTACTGGCTTCTACTCCTTCTAAGCAAATCTCAGGGACATGTCTGCCTCTTTAGATATTAATTGTATCATTTTTCTTTGTGAACTTGGGAGTCCTGGAAAAATCAGATTTTTAGTTTGCCCGGTTTTTATTTGTTGTAACCCTACCCAGTTCATTTTCCCATGTCATATGCTTTCACGTGTAGAAATATTTTGAAGTAAATTGCCTTTCATTGAAGGAATTGTCACTTGCAATTTAATTATTTTAGTGACTATGAATCTTGACTTTTTGTAGCACACAAACCACTAACAGGTCACTAAACAAAGGACAACTCTTGATTTGTTTTCTTTTTTCTCTCCCAATTTTTTTTCCTCACATCATTCAATGTTAAAAGGAAAAAAAAAAGAAAAAGAGAAAGTGAGAGGGATGCCAATCAATTCCTGTTACTCCTGAACCTTTCAGTTACTAAAATTGAAGTGATGTACTCTGTTGTTTCCTATTGAGATGAGTGATGAATACAAAATTGGTTTTGAAACTAATGTCTGGCCAACACAATCATTGGAAATGCAAAAGTATTAATATGATACATGGCAGGTGCTGCAAGCTCATATAAAATAGCATATTGCAGAGGACAGGGGTTGGACAAGAAGAAAAAAATTCTATGTGGACTTTGTCATCATAATTCATCATGTTGTCATTCACAATTAAAGGACAGTTCTGTTATTCCTTGCTCCTTGTATTAAGATCTTGGTCAACTAGTCTATATCCCTGGAGTGCTTTCTGATAAATCTTTCCCAACAGTTTCAATTTACTTCTCTCCACTAGGCCAGACAAATATAAACAATCCAGAAAACTCAAGAATTTGAAAAGATGGAAGTAAAATAGTCCACAGATGAGCTTTTGAGTGCAGGACTAATATAAATTATTTCTACTCTCTGTGGTTTAGACATGATTGGAGTTGAGGGACAGATTGAATTAAGAATAATTAGCAGTAAACTGGTAGGTGATTCACATCACCTCCTTGACAAGAGATTTAAGTTGACTGCAATCACTTAGTGATCCCTAAGTGCCTTTTATAAATAGTCCCATTTCAGTGCTAAATAATTTTTCAGAAGTCTCTAGCTTTCCAGTTTGGTAGTTGTCCATCACCTCTTCTTTTTGTTTTTTTTTTTTTGTTGGGTAAATGCAGCATACTCATTATATGTGTATTGCTTTCTGGTTTGTATCAGCCTTCCCGTTTGAGCTGATAAACTCTCTTTTTAGAAAACAAAAGATAACAGAAGAATACTTTTTATATTTCAGACATGAATAAAAGTTGTAAATAAATTGTAAATGTGAAGAAAAATATTCCTGATTTATTACTCAACCAGTTTATCTATGAGTATCAACAGAAACCCCTCAGCTGATAAGCCACCATGGTTACAAGATATGGGGTACCATATTAAGGAAGGTCTGGCAATTATATAGTGAATTCAAGTTAGAAAAAGAGCACATTTTGATAATTATAATGTTAAATAAAGCTGTTTTCTTAGTTTATCAAATTAAGGTGCAAGCTTATATATTAGACTTCAATAATAAGATTTTTATACTATATAAAATAAACAGATCAAATTCTACTTTACAGAATTACATCCTCCATGTCTGTTAAACATCTGTAATATTATTTGCTTTTAAAATAATTGCCTTCTCCCTGATATCTAAAAGTATTTCAAATGTTTTCCTTCATAATGATATCCAAAGGTTAACTCTGTAAAAATAAATTTTATTAACCTACTATGTGCCAGATGATTAACATGCTTCAGTTCATTTAAGCTTCAGTACCCATTAGCTTATTGATGAAGAAAGTGAGAAACAGGAATATTGGGTTGCTTAAAAGATGCCCACAGCTAGTGAGCAGCTTATCTGAGATTGGAAATTACGTTATTCTGCCACATCATGATACTCTTATGCAATCTTCCTCAGCTATCCTGTTTCATGGATGGATACTCTGAATATGGAAAGTCATAAACCAATAAAAAAAGTAGGTAGATTTTTAATATAGAGTAAGTTTACATGCAGTTTCTTACTCCACATAGCTATAAGAAATTCATTTTGGAAGAAGTATACCATTGGATTTCTTTGTGTGGTGGAAGTAGGAAGTTTTTTTGCTAGGACCTTGTGTATTCACTTAAAAACATACAAAGAAACCAAAAGTGTGTTTACTGTTAATTGAGTGGTGCTGCCTTTGACAACTCTACAATCCTTGCAATTTTTTTCTAGAAGTCTCTCTACACTGTATAACATGGTAGATAAATTATTTGTTTTACTATAGAAATGTATGGCACCAAAGTCCCATTTTCACTCTGAGGTTTTAAAGTAAGCATAGAGATAGCATTAAAATATGAATAAACATGAGTGATAGATTAAGTTGTCTAACAGCCAGCCTCAAGCAGAAAAACCAACTGACTTGAACAAAGGATCTCAGCAGAGGGAGATTTATGTTATTCAGCTGAATTACATTCCTTTATAGACTGCTGTAGATGGTTTTCAGGAAAAGCAGCCATCTATCCATTTTAAATAGACTGTGTGCTAGTGCCATAGATATACCATTAATTCATTGTTGGGAGTTGCTGTAGGCATGGAACTGGCTTTGTTCTCTGACAGTTTCTCCCCCTACCCCTCCTGTTTAAACAGAAATGCCATTTACCAGGGTGTCAAAATAAGTAGTGTCCATATAACACTATAATCAAGTTGCAGTGACATTACATATTTTAGCCTCAATATTGAAAATGGTTAAGTCAGTGGAGACGTATGATCTGTAGAACTCTGCTGACCCCTGTGAGCCACCTGTAATTTATCAGGTGGTTATTGTCCTCTATGTGTCAATAATCATCCTTGTATTCTTAATTTGTGCTGCATATTGTACTTATGATACTGATACTCTTCTCTACAGCCTGTCTTATTCATTTTTTTTTATGTTTGTGAAATACATAGTATTATCTTAGATTTAAAATAACAAAACTGCACAGGAAATGTTAAATGTGTCTCAAGTTTATACAATCAGAAATTAATAAATCTAGAATTCAAATGCACATATCTTGATTCCAGTGTCAACATTATTTCCATGGCACTGTGCTAGGTATTATGGAATGGAGTTAGGATAAATGAATTATATTATGGAGTATGGAGTATATTAAAATCTAAGCTGTAAGGTATACATACAAACAACTATAGTAGGAACAATGACAGAAGGCATTAAGTCTTGGAACTTACTTGAAATATATCTAATGTCTCTGGTATTCATCCCGTGGTGGCAGAAAGGGATAGTGTTGTCATAAAATAATCCATTGCAAACTTCCCTCAATAGCTCAGAATAATTTAGAAACCAGGCCTTAATACTAATGGAGTTGCTGCGTTCAACCCTCTGTAAATATACACTAAGCTGCTTACAGTTCGGCTACACAATCTATGCTAAAGCATTCTAGATCTCTTTTACACGTATAGGGTCTGAGAGGAAGGGAACACATTTAGCTAATGCATTTAGGCATTTACCACTAGTGCTTGTTTAGAATGCTGCTAATGTTAAGACAACCCCTATTTCTCCACAAAAAACTAACACCTAAAGCAGTTTTGTGTTAGAAGACATAGAGTTTACCTGAAATGTCTTCAAAGAATATGAGAGTCTGAAACATTTCCTAAAATTATACAGATCAGATGCTTTACATTTTAAACCATTAATGATTCAGCATCTGCATTTCCAATTCACTTGGCAGCACACTGTCTTCACTCCACTCTCCCATTACTGGGAGACTATCTGTCAACATTTGACGACATATGGATACCTCTCCACCTGCAATTTCAGTCTCCAATGACTCCATATTAATGAGAAAGTATCAACACTTGAATGCAAAACCTCTCTTAGGATGCACAGTGACCAGAATGATGAAATAATTCTTTTGTAGAAAATCACTGGATTGGATAGAAGAAAATACTTGTTCTGGCCAGTTAAGCCATAATCTCAAAGTAACCAGATGCTTAACAGTGTATTCTAGTACCTAATAAAAACATATAGCCTGGTTAGAATTTCATGGGAACTGCTGTATTTTAAAAAGAGGCAACAGGATCAAGTTTTAAAATAGGTTCATTGAGGGTGGAAACAATTCAGTTTTCTTTTTTCCCCCACAGCATTTTATATGCAGCTTACTGCATAATATAATATACAACATTGATATTCTTTTTTGATCAACAAACATAAGGTTCAGTTCAGTTCAGTTGTTCAGTCATGTCCGACTATTTGCGACCCCATGAATTAGAGCATGCCAGGCCTCCCTGTCCATCACCATCTCCCAGAGCTCACTCAAACTCACGTCCATCAAGTCGGTGATGCCATCCAGCCATCTCATCCTCTGTCATCCCCTTCTCCTCCTGCCCCCAATCCCTCCCAGCATCAGAGTCTTTTCCAATGAGTCAACTCTTTGCATCAGGTGGCCAAAGCATTGGAGTTTCAGCTTTAGCATCAGTCCTTCTAACAAACACCCAGGACTGATCTCCTTTAGAATGGACTGGTTGGATCTCCTTGCAGTCCAAGGGACTCTCAAGAGTCTTCTCCAACACCACAGTTCAAAAGCATCAATTCTTTGGCACTCAGCTTTCTTTTCAGTCCAACTCTCACATCCATACATGACCACTGGAAAAACCATAGCCATGACTAGACAGACTTTGTTGGCAAAGTAATGTCTCTGCTTTTTAATGTGCTATCTATGTTGGTCATAACTTTCCTTTCAAGGAGTAAGCATCTTTTAATTTCATGACATACAATAAAACATTAAAATATTATTTAAAATAAATATATCTCTCAAAAATGTAAAAAGATCATAGAATGTTGACTATTAAGAATAAGCCAAATAAGCACATCCCACTGTTTTTATTTTAACTGAACTCTGTCATCTCTTTAACTCTTTCACTTATGCCTAAAGCCAGATCCAAACAATTTCCTGGGTGCTATATAATTTTGAATTCAACAAGTATTTATTGAACAGTTTTATATGCCTAAAACTGTGCCAGGTATTTGAGAAATTTGTTAAAAGTAGAACTTTCTCTAGGCTTTCAAAAAGCAGCTCGTAGTATTATTTTAAAAAGACATATGCCCATCACATAATACAAGGAAAAAAAAATGTGGTCACATTTCAAATTTGTGAGAGAAAGAGTAAGTGCAATGTAAATTACTCAGGAGGGAGATGAGATGGAGAACACTGAAATTCAATTTTATTCCTAAATTGACTTCTCTTTACTATTTCCAATGCAAACTTTCTTTGCTTTTCTACCCATATTATGTGTGCATTCAAGGAAAGTAAACGATTTAAAGTCTTTCTCTGAGCTATTAAAAAAAAAAACAGATTGGTTTGTATACACATAACACAGACATACACACACATCTTTCTACAATCATATGTATGACGGGGTGAACATTTCTACAGTATATTAAATCCATACAAATCAATGTGTCTATTTACCAAAGATAATCATAAATTTATTGAAAAGTATTTGTGACAGAGGAACAATTTTTAATTATAACAAAATATAGACTGAAAATTACTTTATTATATGGTATCTATGAATACACTCTCACAAATGCAATGCTGCTAAGTCACTTCAGTTGTGTTCGACTCTGTGCGACCCCATAGATGGCAGCCCACCAGGCTCCCCCGTCCCTGGGATTCTCCAGGCAAGAACACTGGAGTGGGTTGCCATTTCCTTCTCCAGTGCATGAAAGTTAAGTGAAAGTGAAGTTGCTCAGTCGTGTCCAACTCTTCATGACCCCATGGACTACAGCCTACCAGGCTCCTCCGTCCATGGGATTTTCTAGGCAACAGTACTGAAGTGGGGTGCCATACCATTGTATATTACACATATGTATAAATCTAATTTATATGTAGACATGTATGTACATATCTATATATTTCTATGTATATGTGTGAGTGTATTATTGTACACAAAAAGACTAGTTCTTCATTTAACCTTAGATACCAAAACATTATCTAGAAGTTGTGATAAAATGTAAGTCAAAAAGCATATCAAAGTAAAAATAATGATGGGCAAAAGTCATCAATAAACTCATAAGTACTAGTTTTTCAGTTAACACAATTGCAAATTATCAGTACCATCATCCATATCATCTTCACTGAAATGAGCCTCTGAAATAAAAAGAAAGCTCTCTTTTTGTTCTCTGGTGTAAACAACTCTTTGGAAGTGAATTAAGTAAACATGAGCCTTGTGGATTTGATAAATATGGATGTCTTATTCCTCCTTTCCTACTGCTTTTCATCTGGCTGCAGCTGGGAACCAAGCAATAAATACTATTTATTTATTTTAATAGTATGCTTAGTGGAAGTATTACCAATATTTCCTAAGCTTAAAAACATCCCAAATGCATTTTACTGTTAGGCTCAGCATTTTCATAATAATTTACAACTTAAAAAGGGTAAACTCTATTACTCTATGTCAAACCAACAACTGGGTAAGTGCAGAATGTTACCCTATGAAGTATGACCAAATTTATTGCTGCAGTCATTAGTACATATTGATTTTGTTTATAACAACCCAAAGGGAATAGTAAACCTATTATGCTGGTGCTTGGTCTCTTTTTTCTGTAGGGAGCCAGGCTTGGCACTGCCAAGATTCAAGCAATGGCCAATTAGTGCAGCAATCAGTGAACTCATTTTCTTTTGGTTATTTTTAATACAACTAGTCAGTGACATGAGCTTCAAGATCTTGTATCTCACAACCACATCTGAGCAATGCTTCTGCTTTTCTGCAAAGGAAACTTCACTGTACCACCTTTTGAAGTTAGATTTTCCCTATGTGAAATCATTTGTTTATTTTTTCTATCCTCTAGATGAAATGACATTCAAATTTATAATACTGCTCTGCACTAGTTTCTTGTGGGTTCTTCTGTTCCCATATCTTAGGCTTCAACATTTTACATTCATGTTACCTTGGTTGAGTTCCCACTAAATTCTGATAAAAATATTTGGTAGTCAGTTGTCAGAATCCAGCTTTTCTCTTTATCATAAGAAATCATTGTATACTTGAAATATACATGTTTATCTATTATGTCTCAACAATGCCTTTAAAAATCCTAAAGAGGACACACAGCTGAGACCTCTGCCACTGAAGGGCAGTCTACCCTTATTCAATGTGTTTGAGGAGGAATTGTATCCCCTAGAAATTCATTTACTGAAGTCCCAACTCCTAGTGCTTTAGAATGTGTAACTTTATTTGGAAAATGGTCTTTAAAACAATAAATAAGTTAAATGGAGATGTTTAGGGTGGGTCCATATTCTAATATATCTAGGATGGCAAGAGACACTTCTGTTGCAGAGGGAAAACCACGTGAACAGGCAGAAAGAGGACAGTCACCTGCAAGCCAGGAAAAGATGCTGCAAATGAAACTAATCCTTCTGTCACCTTAATCTTGGACTTCAGCCTCTAGAATTGTGAGAAGATAAATCTGTAGCTTAAACTGAAAAAAAAGAAAAAGGGAGAGAAGAAAGGAAAGAAAGAAAGGAAAGGAAATCAAATTATAAGCCTTTGAAGGGAGGACAGCTCTTGCTATCACTTGTATACCAAAAACATCTTTCTTCTACCAATCTTGTTTGTTTTTCCCAAAAGGAAAATGATTTGCTGATTGTAAGGTTAAGGAACGCTCATCTACCTGTACTATTGGGCAAATTCACAGAGCTAGGTTTGCTTAGTTGTAGTGAAACCTGGACATGAACTTACTCTTTCACTTTCATTTATCATATGGCCAGTGAGAATATAAAAGATCTTGACATTTGGATTTGGACTTAAGGGGATGTAGAGCCTCTAATCTCTTGTGGCTTGTGGCATGTTTCACATAGCTCTCCATTGGAGTAATTAAGTCCTGCCTCCTAACTAGTATTATTCTATGTATATAATAAACCCAAAGAGTCACATAACAAATGAGTGAATAGACCAAGGCAGAATTTCATCATTTTGGAGTCCCTCTGTCATAAAATTCATTATGTATCATATAATTAAAATCTAACCTATACCCCCTCTCCAAATAAAACCCATACTTGAGATAACATTTTGAACATAGGTAATGTTTTATATATATATATATAAAATGCCATGAAATTAAAAGATGCTTACTCCTTGGAATAAAAGTTATGACAAACCTAGATAGCATATTCAAAAGCAGGGACATTACTTTGCTGACTAAGGTCCGTCTAGTCAAGGCTATGGTTTTTCCTGTGGTCATGTATGGATGTGAGAGTTGGACTGTGAAGAAAGCTGAGCGCCGAAGAATTGATGCTTTTGAACTGTGGTGTTGGAGAAGACTCTTGAGGGTCCCTTGGACTGCAAGGAGATCCAACCAGTCCATTCTGAAGGAGATCAAACCTGGGATTTCTTTGGAGGGAATGATGCTGAAGATGAAATTCCAGTACTTTGGCCACCTCATGCGAAGAGTTGACTCATTGGAGAAGACTTTGATGCTGGGAGGGATTGGGGGCAGGAGGAGAGGGGGATGACAGAGGATGAGATGGCTGGATGGCATCACTGACTCGATGGACGCAACTCTGAGTGAACTCCGGGAGATGGTGATGGACAGGGAGGCCTGGCGTGCTGCGATTCATGGAGTCGCAAAGAGTCGGACATGACTGAGCGACTGAACTGAACTGAACTGAATGTTATATCTTTTGTCCAGAGACATGACAATCTTTTGAATCACTATCAATAAGGATATTGAGGAGTTGGCAAATTACATCCCATAGGATAAATCCTTCCTGAACTTGTTTTTGTAAATGAAGTTTTATTTGAACATGGCTATACTCTGGGAGATGGTGATGGACAGGGAGGCCTGGCGTGCTGTGATTCATGGGGTCTCAAAGAGTTGGACACGACTGAGCAACTGAACTGAACTGAACTGAAAAGTGTAAGTAAACCCTTAATGCGAAGAGTTGACTCATTGGAAAAGACTCTGATGCTGGGAGGGATTGGAGACAGGAAAAGGATGACAGAGGATGAGATGGCAGGATGGCATCACCGACTCTATGGATGTGAGTTTGAGTGAACTCCAGGAGTTGGTGATGGACAGGGAGGCCTGGCGTGCTGCAATTCATGGGATCGCAGAGAGTTGGACACAACTGAGCGACTGAACTGAACTGATGCTCACTAGCTTCTACAGTTTATGGCTGCTTTTGCATTACAAAAGCACAGGTGAGGACTTAAGACAGAGACTGTGCATCCTTCAAAGCCAAAATATTTACCATCTGGCCCTGAGCAGTAAATGACTTTACTGACTTCTGAACTCCGTTTCACTTTTTATAATGATATAAATAAAGGTCTAGAACAGCCCCTGATAGCAATAGGTCCCTATATATATGCCACTGAAGTTCGGTGGACTGAATTATGAATCTAACATAAATATTTCATGTAAACTTTATAAGTGGGAGAAAATCTGCCTTAGAGATTGGCCTCAATCAACCTTTCTTTTATCTCTCCTCCCTATCTTTCTCTCTTCCTTTTCTCTTCTTCCAGTTATAAAAGGAGAAAATAAACAAACAATGAGTCTCCACCTTGAAACTTGAAGAAATGGCTGCCACTAAAGGCAGAGACTACTCCCTCAAACCAGTCTCACTTGGAACACCTCAGGAAGTTGCCTCGACTAAGTCCCCACAAATTCTTATATATTACCCAGTACCTGGTTACTCTTATAGGTTCTAGGTTTTCACTGTGAGCTTTGTCTTTACAAGCTAAACAGCTTTGCCACAAGCATTTTTGCCATACAATAATTGGCCATAGGGCAATTTTGCTGTGAAAGGAAATAACTGGTTGACAATTTTTGGTTCAATAGTTTGATTTCAACTAGTTGAAATGTTTTTAGCATTTTTTTTCCAGTTAGCAATATCACTGATGGTTTGATTGACCTGACAGATGATGATAATTTGAAAAGAGTTGGTTTCTTATTTTGAAACATACCACACTAGAGGTTAAAGAGGCTGAGGTCCTAGAAGGCACAGAGTTGAACTTGTATTTCCCAGAGAACTTTGTAACATCCATTAATGGACATGTGAAACTAGCCAAGACCAAACAACAGTTACAGAGACTTTCACAACACAGTACAAAGCTTAATTACAAATATGTATCCTACTGTTTGGAAAATAATACTTTTTTTAAAAAAGGAAGAAATGTTAATGAATAAGAAAAAGCATGCTGCCAAATGATAAGAGAAGCAGTAACAAATTATAAAATATTATGAATAAAACACGTGGAAGACAAGAGCTTATGTATAATCCACAAAATAAAATCAGTTATTTCTTCACTATTGCCACAAATCTACACACATTTTAAATGTCTTCAAATATTTTGTATTTCATAATAGAAGTTTTTAATTTTTTTACTCATTTTTTCATGTTTTATTATGTCTTTTTAAATGTCCCTCTTCTATTTTTTTATTATTTTGTCTCATACAGCAAAATTGCCTTACAGCCAATTACTTATGTGGTAAAAAAGTTAAAGGCAAATATGTTTGTGGCAAAGTTGCTTGTGAAAAATGTACCATACATGGCTCTTTCACTCCTCTTATCACTCTAGTTATTCTATCATGTGTGCAATAAAACATCTCGACAAATGCTTAAGTAGAAATCACTGCCATTGTCATTTTCATGGACTAATGAGATGGCTAATTTGTGAATTTCAATGCTACCTAGATATTCATACTGAATTGCAACTTTGGTTCATGGTTGATTTATCGTTGCATCTTACACAGCCTTAATATTTTTCACAGAAAAAGCACTAAAAGATAAAGAGAGGTAGTAGGAAATGAGGAGGACGAAAGGTGGAAAGAATAAGATTGGTAATAATGCTGTATCTATAGTTTTATAGATAAAAAAAAGCACTGTGTCCAAACATAGAAGAAATAATTACTTCTTCCCAAGATGCTGGATCAATTTTCCTATTTCTCAAAATAAATTAAGTCATGAACAACTTGTCTTTTCTCTGCTGCATCATTGGCATGTTTATTTTCCTGCATGGTTATATTAAGTTCTTGAATCATCTAATTTTAAACAAATCCATTATGTCAGTTTTCATTACAGTAGTGTATATGCATACATTTATTATGCATGTTTGTTTTATGCATAAAAATTAAACTGAAGAATCAAAAGAGATAAACACAGACATGAGGTCAAGCAGTAGCCCAACTGAGATGATTGAAAGTTCAGTCATAAATATTTCCAAAAAAGAGCAAGGAAGTTGCTAATCACCAGCTCAATAAATTCAAAGTCATATTTAACCAGATTCTGTCCTTACTTAAGTCTTTGATTTTACACCAAATAAAAAATTTTCAAACTGTAAACATTGTCTCTAGAGTACCCTTATTTGTTATAAAGTATTATAAGTGGTACTAATTGGTTCAACAACTTCTAAACAGCCAGAAAAAATATCAATTCTTAAGTTTTTAAAGTCCTGGGAAAAGTGTTTGAATGCTACTTTTAATAGCTCTTTGAAAATTGATGCATGAATATTATAATGTAAAACATTTTCTACTGCACAATTCAAAACAGCCTATGTAACCAAGCTTATCATTTAAATCACAAAAGGCATGTACTATTTACATGACTTTGAATATATTATAGACTTCCAAAGGGATGGAGGGAGATAGGAATGGTGGAGGAGTGGGTTGCAGTGGGATAATGTAGTTAACTATGAACAGCTTTCATTAATATGGAAAATGTTGAAATTCAGAGTCAACTTATTTCCACTGTATATCTGGAAAACATACAGCTTTTGCCCAACCCAGTATTTTCAAAACAAAATCATAACAGCCACAACAAAAGTAGATGAATATTTTTTTAAATAAAAATTTATATTCCATCTTATTCTTTCTCCAGTTGTCTCTCTGTTATACTGTGAAATAGGGGATGTTGTTCATCATCCAATTCTATACAGATTAAGTCCTTAGCCACTGCAGTCCCTGACCTACTGTACACCCTGGAAGGATGCCATCAAGGCAAAGAGCAGAATTAGGCAATCTATGCTGTAGGAAAACAGGCAAATCAGGGCCTTAAATAGGTATATTGCAGAAAAAGTTTTTATGAACCTGGATTCTAACAGCTTTCCATACTTAGAAAAACACTAAAATCATTAACTAAGTTGTTTGTTCTTTATGACTAGCACCAACATCCTATTGAGATGTATGCAGAATTGTAAGTAACTCCTCAACCAAAATCACATGTCTTCTGGCCTCTCTTCTTACCTCTTCAGAGTAGTTCCTCAGAGCTATTGAAACCATGAAATGTCTCAGTGCAGAGAATTCAGCAACAGCAGAGTGGTAGGTAAGTGATTTATTAGAATAGGACACTTGTGAGGTTTAAAAGCAGGCAGGTGAGAAATATTGTGTCCCAAGAGCTTCATTTCATAATCAGAGGAAAAGTGGAGCAATAGAGAAGACCTTATTTGTCTTTCTTGCATAGACATGTTTCATCAGTTCCTCCCTCACTTAGGGCAGGAAAGTGTACTTGTCCCTCCCTATATCATTAGGCCAGGGCTGTCATAGCACTCTGGAAAAAATATTTTCAAGAATCAGTACAATGAGGGTCTTTCATTTTGAAAAGGCATCTTTCCATAAATGATTGTTTTTCATGTGCACAGAGCTTGTTTGGGGAGTCTTTAACTTGATGACATCACTGGGAAGGTTATAGGCCTGATTTTCTACTATCGTTTTATTGTTTCAGGGGCACTGTGCAAAGAAAATGGCTTAGGGACCAGATAACACGTTTTGGAGGTTACTAACACACTGAGCTCACTGGGCAGGATGTAGGTCTCATGCCAACACTGTTTTATTGTTTTGGGGCATATCTCAGGCTTCTGTTGCATGCTTTCGTGGCTAAGCAAACCTGCTTTCTCAAGTAATCATTAACTTATAGGGTCTACTTACAATCCCCTAGTAGAATTAACTATTCAATCACCTATTTGGTCCCTTCATTCTGTCCCTATGACTATTTCAGAAAGTTCCCAAATTAAACTGAATTCACAGCTCTCATGTTATGTCTGTGTGTGTGTTTTTTTTAATTGTCAATATATTTACTAAATATTATGAATGGCAAAAGAGATATAAGGTAATATTTATTAATGTGATATTGCTCATGACACATTTTCAGGTGAAATATGAATTTGCAAATACAATTTTGGTGTGAAAAGTATAAAAATCCTAAAAGATCTCAAACATTATTTATTAGAAGATACTTCTTTGGGCATCTTAAACACAACTTTTTCATGTGGTAGTTCAATATAGTGTCCTTTAGAACTCTTGCACGTTTATATCATTTCAATTTTATGTTTAAATATGATGATTGTGCCCCTTAAAAGAATACAAGTATACAGTTGAACTTGTATGATACATCAGGAATCTAAACAGGTCTCTTATCATCCCATTTTCAGATGCTCCTAAACTGAATCTCTTACATCACTATCCAAGTTAACATGCCAAACTGAGCCAGAAGAAATGAAACAGAACAAGCCCCTTTGGGCCCCTCTCTGGTACAAATCCTTTCCATGGCCCCTATTTTTCATTTGTAGTAAGGAGGCTGTTTATTGTATTGTTATTCGCTCAGTCACGTCCGATTCTTTGTGACCCCATGGACTGCAGCAAGCCAGGCTTTCCTGTCCATCACTACCTCCTGGAGCTTGCTCAAACACATGTGCATTGAGTTGGTGATGCATACAACCATCTCATCCTCTGTCATCCCCTTCTTCTCCTGCTCTCAATCTCTCCCATTATCAGAGTCTTTTCCAATGATTTGGCTCTTACCATCATGTGGCCAAAGTATTGGAGCTTCAGCTTCAGCATCAGTCCTTCCAAAGAATATTCAGGACTGATTTCCTTTAAGATTGACTGGCTTGATCTCCTTGTAGTCCATGGGACTCCCAAGAGTCTTCTCCAGTACCATAGTTCAAAAGCATCAATTCTTTGGCACTCATTCTTTTTTATTGTCCAGCTTTCTCATCCATACGTGACTACTAGAAAAATCATAGCTTGACTATCTGGACTTCTGTAGGCAAAGTAATATCTCTGTTATTTAAAATGATGTCTAAAGAGTGGTGTCATCTGCATATCTGAGGTTATTGATATATCTCCCAGCAAGCTTGATTCCAGATGTGCTTCATTCAGCCCAGCATTTTTCATGATGTATTATGCATATAAGTTAAATAAGCAGAGTGACAATGTACAGCCTTGATGTACTCCTTTCCCAATTTTTAACAAGTCCATTGTTCTAAGTCTCATTCTAACTGTTGCTTCATGACCTGCATAAAGGTTTTTCAGGAGGTAGGTAAGGTGATCTGGTATTCCCATCTCTCAAAATTTTTCAGTTTGTTGTGATCTGCACAGTCAAAGACCTTAGTGTAGTCAATGAAGCAGATGTTTTTCTTGAATTTTCTTGTTTTTTCTATGATCCAATAGTGAAGTCGCTCAGTCGTGTCCGACTCTTTGCGACCTCATGGACTGTAGCCTATCAGGCTCCTCTGTCCGTGGGATTTTCCAGGCAAGAGTGCTGGAGTGGATTGCCATTTCCTTCTCCAGGGGATCTTCCCAACCCAGGAATCAAACCAGGGTCTCCCGCATTGCAGGCAGATGCTTTACCATCTGAGCCACCAATGGGTGTTGCCAATTTGATCTCTGGTGCCTCTGCCTTTTCTAAATCAAGCTTGCATATCTGGAAGTTCTCAATTCACATACTGTTGAAGCCCAGTTTGGAGGATCTTGAGCATTACTTTGCTAGTGGGTGAAACGAGTGCAATTGTGAGGTAATTTGAACATTCTTTGGCACTGCCCTTCTTTGGAGTTGGGAAGAAAACTAATCTTAGCCTCCTAAAAGTTCCCTGATTTCCAAACAGCAAATTCAAACAGTTCCTAATCAGGGAAAGGGAGTAATAAGAAACAAAGAAAAAACAAATGAGAAATAATAGTACAGCCTAGGGGCAGGACAATATTCCACGAAGCTCTCAAGGAATATGTATAACAATACACTTTTGAACTCTACTGAGGAACTAAGGTCTGCACTTAGGTGGAGAATGTAACTTCCTGCAGAATACAAGATACCTGGAATACCACCCCATTACTTCACAACCATTCAATCAGAAGAAAGTCACAAAACCTGCAGCCCTCACCCCAAATCTTACCTATAAAAAGTTCTCTCCACAAACCATCAGGTAGTTTGTTTTCTTTCTTTCTTTCTTTTTTTTTTGGTGGGGAGTGGGGCATAAGCCATATGTTCTCCCTTACTTGACCCCATGGACTGAAACACACCAGCCTTTCCTGTCCATCACCAACTCCCGGAGCTTACACAAACTCATGTCCATAGAGTTGGAGATGCCATCCAACTGTCTCATCCTCTGCCACCCTCTTCTCTTCCTGCCTTCAATCTTTCCCAGCATCAAGATCTTTTCCAATGAGTCAGTTCTTCGCATCAGGTGGCCAAAGTATTGGAGTTACAGCTTCAGCATCAATGCTTCCAATAAATATTCAGGACAGATTTCCTTTAGGATGGACTGGTTGGATCTCCTTGGAGTCCAAGGGACTCTCAAGAGTCTTCTCCAACACCACAGTTCAAAAGCATCAATTCTTAGGCACTCAGCTTTCTTTATAGTGCAACTCTCACATCCATACATGAATACTAGAAAAACCAAAACTTTGACTAGACAGACTTTGTTGGCAAAGTAATGTCTCTGCTTTTTAATTTGTTGTATTGGTTGATCATAGCAAACACCCTCTTCCAACAACACAGAGAAGACTCTACAAATGGACATCACCAGATGGTCAACACCGAAATCAGATTGATTATATTCTTTGCAACCAAAGATGGAGAAGCTCTATACAGTCAACAAAAACAAGACCAGGAGCTGACTATGGCTCAGATCATGAACTTCTTATTACCAAATTCAGATTTAAATTGAAGAAAGTAGGGAAAACTGCTAGACCATTCAGGTATGACCTAAATCAAATCCCTTATGATTATACAGTGGAAGTGAGAAATAGATTTAAGGGCCTAGATCTGATAGATAGAGTCAAGAAACAGGCAATAATACACAAAAGAACTGCACAAAAAAGATCTTCACGACCCAGATAATCACGATGGTGTGATCACTCATGTAGAGCCAGACATCCTAGAATGTGAAGTCAAGTAGGCCTTAGAAAGCATCACTACGAACAAAGCTAGTGGAGGTGATGGAATTCCTATTGAGCTATTTCAAATCCTGAAAGATGATGCTGTGAAAGTGCTGCACTCAATATGCCAACAAATTTGGAAAACACAGTAGCGGCCACAGGACTGGAAAAGGTCAGTTTTCATTCCAATCCCAAAGAAAGACAATGCCAGAGAATGTTCAAACTACTGCACAATTGTACTCATCTCACATGCTAGTAAAGTAATGCTCAAAATTCTCCAAGCCAGGCTTCAGCAATACGTGAACCGTGAACTTCCAGATGTTCAAGCTGGTTTTCGCAAAGGCAGAGGAACCAGAGATCAAATTGCCAACATCCGCTGGATCATGGAAACAGCAAGAGAGTTCCAGAAAAACATCTATTTCTGCTTTATTGACTATGCCAAAGCCTTTGACTGTGTGGATCACAATAAACTGTGGTAAATTATGAAAGAGATGGAATACCAGACCACCTGACCTGCCTCTTGAGAAATCTGTATGCAGCTCAAGAAGCAACAGTTACAACTGGACATGGAACAACAGACTGGTTTCAAATAGGAAAAGGGGTACACCAAGGCTGTATATTGTCACCCTGCTTATTTAACTTATATGCAGAGTACATCATGAGAAACACTGGGCTGGAAGAAACACAAGCTGGGAGAAATATCAATAACCTCAGATATGCAGATGACACCACCCTTATGGCAGAAAGTGAAGAGGAACTAAAAAGCCTGTTGATGAAAATGAAAGTGGAGAGTGAAAACGTTGGCTTAAAGCTCAATATTCAGAAAACAAAGATCATGGCATCCGGTCCCACCACTTCATGGGAAATAGATGGGGAAACAGTGGAAACAGTGTCAGACTTTATTTTTTGGGGCTCCAAAATCACTGCAGATGGTGACTGCAGCCATGAAATTAAAAGACACTTACTCCTTGGAAGAAAAGTTATGACCAACCTAGATAGCATATTCAAAGTCAGAGACATTAGTTTGCTGACCAAGGTCTGTCTAGTCAAGGCTCTGGTTTTTCCTGTGGTCATGTATGGATGTGAGAGTTGGGCTGTGAAGAAGGCTGAGCGCCGAGAAATTGATGCTTTTGAACTGTGGTGTTGGAGAAGACTCTTGAGAGTCCCTTGGCCTTCAAGGAGATCCAAACAGTACATTCTGAAGGAGATCAGCCCTGCGATTTCTTTGGCAGGACTGATGCTAAAGCTGAAACTCCAATACTTTGGCCACCTCATGGAAGAGTTGACTCATTGGAAAAGACTCTGACACTGGGAAGGATTGGGGGTAGGAGGAGAAGAGGACGACAGAAGATGAGATGGATGGATGGCATCACGGACTCGATGGACGTGAGTCTGAGTGAACTCCAGGAGATGATGATGGACAGGGAGGCCTGGCATGCTGCAATTCATGGGGTGGCAAATAGTCAGACACGACTGAGTGATTAAACTGAATAGGTTGATCATAACTTTTCTTCCAAGGAGCAAAGCATTACTTTGCTCAAAATTCTCCAAGACAGGCTTCAACAGTATGGGGACAATAAAATTCTAGAGGTTCAATCTGATTTTAGAAAAGGCAGAGGAACCAGAGATCAAATTGCCAAATCCATTTGACCATGAAAAACGCGAGAGAGTGCCAGAAAAACATTTAATTCTGCTTTTTTGACTTCAAAAGCCTTTGTTTGTGTGCATTATAACAAACGGTGGAAAATTCTTAAAGAGATGGGAATACCAGACCACCTGATCTGACTCACAGAAATCTGTATGCAGGTCAAAAAGCAACAGTTAGAGTTCTTCCAACGTGGAACAACAGACTGGTTCCTAATTGGGAAGGGAATACATCAAGGCTGTATATTTTGACTGTGCTTATTTAACTTGTATGCAGAGTACATCATGGAAAATGTCAGGCTAGATGAAGCACAAGCTGGAATAAAGATTGCTGGGAGAAATATCAATAACCTCAGACATGTACATGATACCACCCTTATCGCAGAAAGAGAAGAAGAACTAAAGAACCTCCTGATGAAAGTGCAAGAGGAGAGTGAAAAAGTTGGCTTAAACTCAACATTCGGAAAACTAAGCTCATAGCATCAGGTCCCATCACTTCATGGCAAATGATGGGAAAATGATGGAAACAGTGACAGACTTTATTTTCTGGACTCCAAAATCACTGAAATTATTGACTGCAGAGATGAAATCAAATCTTTCTCCTTGGAAGAAAAGCTATGATCAACCTACACAACATATTAAAAAGCAGAGACATTACTTTGCCAACTAAGTCTGTCTAGTCAAAGCTTTGGTTTTTCCAGTAGTCATGTATGGATGTGAAAGTTGGACTATAAAGAAAGCTGAGTGCCTAAGAATTGATGCTTTTGAACTGTGGTGTTGGAGAAGACTCTTGAGAGTCCCTTGGACTCCAAGGAGATCCAACCAGTCCATCTTAAAGGAGTGAGATGAGTGCAATTTTGTGGTAGTTTGAGCATTCTTTGGCATTGCCTTTTTTTGGGATTGGAATGATAACTGATCTTTTCCAGTCCTGTGGCCACTGCTGAATTTTCCAAATTTTCTGGTATATTGAGTGCAGCACTTTCACAGCATCACCTTTAAGGATTTGAAATAGCTCAAGTGGAATCCCATCATGTCCACTAGCTTTGCTTGTAGTGATGCTTCCTAAGGCCCACTTGACTTTACTTTCCAGGATGTCTGGCTCTAGGTGAGTGATCACACCATCATGGTTATTTGGTTCATGAAGATCTTTTTTGTATAGTTCTTCTGTGTATTCTTGCTTCATCTTCTTAATATCTTTTGCTTCTCTTAGGCCCATATCATTTCTGTCCTTTATTGTGCCCTTCTTTGCATGGAATGTTCCCTTGGTATCTCTCATTTTCTTGAAGAGATCTCTAGTCTTTCCTATTCTTTGTTGACCTCTATTTCGTTGCATTGATCACTGAGGAACACTTTCTTATCTCTCCTTGCTATTCTTTGGAACTCTGCATTCAAATGTATATAATCTTTCCTTTTCCCCTTTGCCTTTAGCTTCTCTTCTTTTCTCAGCTATTTGTAAGGTCTCCTCAGACAGCCATTTTGCCTGTTTGCATTTATTTTTCTTGTGGATCGTCTTGATCACTGCCTCTTGTACAATGTCATGAACCTCCATCCATAGGTCTTCAAGCACTCTTTGTCTATCAGATCTAATCCCTTGAATCTATTTGACACTTCCACTGTATAATCATAAGAGATTTTTTTAGGACATACCTGAATGGTCTAGTGGTTTTTCCTACTTTATTCCATTTAATTCTGCATTTGGCAATAAAGCATTCATGATCTGAGCCACAGTCAGCTCCTGGTTTGTTTTTTTTTTTTTTTTTTTTTGACTGTATAGAGCTTCTCCATCCTTGGCTGCAAAGAATATAATCAATATGATTTCAGTATTGACCATCTGGTTATGTCCATGTGTAGATGGAAGATGTTCTTGTGATGCTGGAAGAGGGTGTTTGCTATGACCAGTGTATTCTCTTGACAAAACTTTTTGCCCTGCTTCATTTTGTACTCTAAGGCCAAATTTGCTTGTTACTCCAGGTATCTCTTGACTTCCTACTTTTGCATTCCAGTCCCCTATAATAAAAGGACACCTTTTTTGGGTGTTAGTTCTAGAAGATCTTGTAAGTCTTCATAGAACCATTCAACTTCAGCTCCTTTAGCATTACTGATCGGGGCATAGATTTGGATTACTGTGATATTGATTGGTTTGCCTTAGAAAAGATCAGAAATCATTCTGTCATTTTTGACATTGCATCCAAGTACTGCATTTTGGACTCCTTTGTTTACTATGATGGCTACTCCATTTCTTCTAAGGGATTCTAAATCCACTTTGCTTAAAACATAGGACTTTGCATTTGATAACAGGAGCCTGTATCAGGTTACCTCATTTACAAACTTCTCCTTTTCAAAACAAAAAATTTCTTTTAATTTTACTTACATGAACATTGATATATTCTTCTATATACTTCAGGAATATATAAGATCTTTTTTATAAGTGAGCAAAATTATTACAGTTTATTCTCAGCTTGTTACAGAATGCAAATTCAAGTGCCTGTCAAATACAGATTGGCACTTAACAAGAGCGTTTGTCAGTGATTGAACAATAACACTGTTCAGCTGCTGACCTTTGAAAGTCCTTGAAGGAAATTCAGATTAGAGAGTGAGGCACTCTGTGCTCCAGGCAAACAAGTGGAAGGCGTCTTTAGATAGGTAGATATTTTCAGGAACTGATTTCATGATTTCAGTCCTTGCATCTTCTCATATCTGTTTGCTGTTGTTCAGTCACCCAGTTATGTCCAACTTTTTGTGACCCCATTGACTGCAGCACTCCAGGCCTCCCTGACCCTCACCATCTCCCAGAGTTTGCCCAAGCTCATGTTCATTGCATTGTTGATGCCATACATCCATCTCATCCTCTGACACACTCTTCTCCTTCTGCCTTTGATCTTTCCCAGTATTAGGGAGTTTTCCAATGAGTCATCTATTGACATCAGATGACCATAATACTGGAGCTTCAGCTTCAGCATCACTCCTTCCAGTGAATATTCAGGGTTGATCTCCCTGGTTGACTGGTTTGATCTCCTTTCTCTCCAAGGAACTTTCAGGAGGCTTCTCCAGCACCATAGTTTGAAGGCATCAATTCTTTGGCATTCTGCTTTCTTTACAGTCCAGCTTTCACAACCATACATGACCACTGGGAAGACCATAGCCTTGACTATATGGACCTTTGTGGGCAGAGTAATGTCTCTGCTTTACAACACACTAAGTTTGCCAGGAAGTAATCACTTTCCTGCCAAGAAGCAATTTTCTGATTTCATGGCTGCAGTCACTGTCCACAGTAATTTTGGAGTTCAAAAACATGAAATCTGTCACTACTTCCATCTTCTCCCCTTTTATTCACCATGCATTTATGGGGCTGGATGCCATGATATTAGTTTTTTGGGTTTTTTTTTTTTTTTTTCAATATTTAGTCTTAAGCCAGCTCTTTCTCTCTATTCCTTCATCCTCATCAGGAGCCTCTTTAGTTTATCTTTGCTTTTGACCATTAGACTGGTATCACCTGCATGTCAGAGGCTGCTGATGTTTCTCCCACTTATCTTGCTTTCAGCTTGTAACTCATCTAGGTTAAACAAACAGGGTGACAGCAGGCAGCCCTGTAGTACTCCTTTCTCAATCTTGAACCAATCAATTGTTCCATACTGGGTTCTAACTGTTGCTTCTTGACCTGTATACAGGTTTCTCAGGAGACAGGTAAGATATCTCCTTAAATCTAGAAAAGCACTAAATCCCAAATGCCTCCAGGATGACATCAGTTCCTTGTGTGCTGGCGACGGAATGAAACACCAACACTGCAGAGTGGTTTAAATCTTTATATTTTAACACTTGCCTCTTACAGCTGCTTTATTTTATATCCATTGCACAACAACCTACAGGGCAAGCTGCCAAGCACTGTGATTCAGAGACTATACAGTGCGCAGGCGCAGGGCAAGATAACCTTTACCTTTACTTATTTACTGCAGCTAAGACTTTGTTTGGGGGAACTTCCTTATCAACTTAGAATCCGTTTTGTCCCAGGGTCTGTTCCTTTTGAGGAATCAGAGAAACATCCTTGTGTGCAAGAAATGTTCTTTTCCCATGGGAACAAACAGGATTCTTAGCTGAACATCTCGTTTGCAAGAATGTTCAGCCCTGGTTGAGAGTCTCGTTTGCAAGCACTTCTCAACCTTCCTTAAACCTAGTTCCCTACACTGGGCAGAACATCTCATTTGCAAGAATGTTCAGCCCTGGTTGAGAGTCTCGTTTGCAAGCACTTCTCAACCTTCTTTATACCTTGTTCCCTACACTTGTGACTAACAGAAAACCTTTTGTAAAATGAGGGCTTCATTGCATTGAACTCCCACTTCACCAAAATCTTATACTTTGAATTCCCACCACTGTTTCTTTGGAGTAGTCTCTCAGAGTTACTTCAGGGGCCTCCTGAGAAACCCATATGCAAGCTAAGAAGCAACAGTTAGAACTGGACATGGAACAATGGACTGTTTCAAAATTGGAAAAAGAGTATGTCTAGGCTATATATTGTCACACTGCTTATTTAACTCATATACCAAGTACATCATATAAAATGCTTGGCTGGATAAATCACAAGCTGGAATCAAGATTTCCAAGAGAAATATCAGCAACCTCAGATAGCAGATGATCACTCTAATGGCTTCCCTGGTGGCTCAGTCAGTAGAGTGTCTGCAACTTGGGAAACATGGATTCAATCTCGGAGTCGGGAACATCCCCTGGAGAAGGAAATGGCAACCCACTCTAGTATTCTTGCCTGGAGAATTTCATGGGCAGAGGAGCCTGGTGGGCTATAGTCCATGGTGTAAAAAAGAGTCAGACATGACTAAGTGACCACTCTAATGGCAGAAGGTGAAGAGCAACTAAAAAGCCTCTTGATGAGGGTGAAAGAGAAGAGTGAAGAAGCTGGCTTAAAACTCAAAATTAAAAAAAAAAAGAAAACTGACATCATGGTATCTGGGCCTATCACTTCATGGCAAATAGATGGGGAAGAATTGAAAACAGTGACAAATTTTATTTTCTTGGGCTCCAAAATCATCCAGGACGGTGACTGCAGTCATGAAATTAAAAGATGTTTGCTCCTTAGAAGAAAAGCTATGACCAATATAATCAGCATATTAAAAAGTAGAGACAACTTTGCCAACAAAGGTCCATCTAGTTAAAGCTATGGTTTTCCAGGAGTCATTATGAATGTGATAGCTGGACAATAAAAAGGCTGAAAGCCAGACTGGATGTTTTCAAATTGTGGTACTGGAGAAGACTCTTGAAGTTTCTTGGACAGCAAGAAAATTAAACCAGGAATACTCATTGGAAGGAATGATGCTAAAGCTGGAGCTCCAATAACTAGGCTACCTAATATGAAGAGCTAACTCACTGGAAAAGACACTAATGTTGGGGAAGATTGAGGGCAGGAGAAGAAGGGGGCAATAGAGGATGAGATGGTTGGATGACATCACTGACTCAATGGACATGACTTTGATCAAACCCTGGGAGATAGCGAAGGAAAGGGGAGACTGGCATGCTACAGTCCATGGAGTCACAAAGTAAGCAACATAAATTAGGGACTAAACAACAAAGAGACCCTAAAGAGCTCCCCTGTCCCTTCTGTCATGTGAAGTACAGTGAGGAAGCAGTTGTCTGTGAATCAGAAAGAGGCTTCTCACCAGACACTGAATGTGCATTCACCCTGATCTTGGACTTCCCAGCTTTCAAATATGTGAGAAGTAAGTATGTGCTCTTCATAAGCCACCAAGTCTATGGTAGTTTCAGTTTCAGTTTCAGTCACTCAGTCGTGTCCTACTCTTTGCAACCCCATGAACTGCAGCATGCCAGGCCTCTTTCAGAAACCTCTTTCAGTTTCAGTTCAGTCACTCAGTCGTGTCCTACTCTTTGCAACCCCATGAACTGCAGCATGCCAGGCCTCCCAGTCCATCACCAACCTCTTTCAGTTTCAGTTCAGTCACTCAGTCATGTCCTACTCTTTGCAACCCCATGAACTGCAGCATGGCAGGCCTCCCAGTCCATCACCAACTCCCTGAGTCCACCCAAACCCATGTCCATTGAGTAGGTGATGCCATCCAACCATCTCATCCTCTGTCATCCCCTTCTCCTCCTGCCCTCAATCTTTCCCAGCATCAAGGTCTTTTCATATGAGTCAGACCTTTGAACCTGGTGGCCAAAGTATTGGAGTTTCAGCTTTAGCATCAGTCCTTCTAAAGAACACCCAGGACTGATCTCCTTTAGGATAGACTGGTTGGATCTCCTTGCAGTCTAACGGACTTTCAAAAGTCTTCTCCAACATCACAGTTCAAAAGCATCAATTCTTCTGCACTCAGCTTTCTTCACAGTCCAACTCTCACATCCACACATGACCACTGGAAAAACCATAGCCTTGACTAGACAGACCTTTGTTGACAAAGTAATGTATTTGCTTTTTAATATGCTGTTTAGTTTGATCATAACTTTTCTTCCAAGGAATAAGGGTCTTTAATTTCATGGCTGCAGTCACCATCTGCAGTGACTTTGGAGCCCTCCAAAATAAAGTCAGCCATTGTTTCCATTGGTTCCCCATCTATTTTCCATGAAGTGATAGGACTAGATGCCTAATTTTAGTTTTCTGAATGTTGAGATTTAAGCCAACTTTTTCACTCTCCTCTTTCACTTTCATCAAGAGGCCCTTTAGTTCTTCTTCACTTTCTGCCATAAGGGTGGTGTTGTCTGCATAATTGAGGTTATTGATATTTCTCCCAGCAATCTTGATTTCAGCATGCTCTTCTTCCAGCCCAGCATTTCTCATGATGTACTCTGCATAGAAGTTAAATAAGCAGGGTGACAATATACAGCCTTGACGTACTCCTTTTCCTATTTGGAACCAGTCTGTTGTTCCATGTCCAGTTCTAACTGTTGCTTCCTGACCAGCATACAGGTTTCTCAAGAGGCAGGTCAGGTGGTCTGGTAGTCCCATTTCTCTCAGAATTTTCCACAGTTTATTGTGATCCACACAGTCAAAGTTTGGCATAGTCAATAAAGCAGAAGTAGAACTCTTTCTAGAACTCTCTTGCTTTTTTGACAATCCAACGGATGTTGGCATTTTGATCTCTGGTTCCTTTGCCTTTTCTAAACCCAACTTGAACATTTGGAAGTTCATAGTTTACGTATTGCTGAAGCCTGGCTTGGAGAATTTTGAGCATTACTTTACTCACATGTGAGATGAACACAACTGTGTGGTAGTTTGAGCTTTCTTTGACATTGCCTTTCTTCAGGATTGGAATGAAAACTGACATTTTCCTGTCTTGTGGCCACTGCTGAATTTTCCAAATTTGCTGACATATTGAATGCAGCACTTTCACAGCATCATCTTTCAGGATTTGGAATCCTGGAATCCCATCACCTCCACTAGCTTTGTTCATAGTGATGCTTCCTAAGGCCACTTGACTTCACATTCCAGGAGGTCCGGCTCTAGGTGAGTGTGAGTGATCACACCATCATGATTATCTGAGTTGTGAAAATCGTTTTTGCACAGTTCTTCTGTGTATTCTTGTCATGTCTTCTTAATATCTACTACTTCTGTTAAGTTCAGTTCAGTCACTCAGTCGTGTCCAACTTTTTGTGACCCCACGAATCGCAGCACGCCAGGCCTCCCTGTCCATCACCGTCTCCTGGAGTTCACTCAGACTCACGTCCATCGAGTCAGTGATGCCATCCAGCCATCTCATCCTCTGTTGTCCCCTTCTCCTCCTGCCCCCAATCCCTCCCAGCATCAGAGACTTTTCCAATGAGTCAACTCTTCGCATGAGGTGGCCAAAGTACTGGAGCTTCAGCTTTAGCATCATTCCTTGCAAAGAAATCCAGGGGCTGATCTCCTTCAGAATGGACTGATTGGATCTCCTTGCAGTCCAGGGGACTCTCAAGAGTCTTCTCCAACACCACAGTTCAAATGCATCAATTCTTCAGTGCTCAGCCTTCTTCACAGTCCAACTCTCACATCCATACATTACTACTGGAAAAATCATAGCCTTGACTAGACGGACCTTAGTTGGCAAAGTAATGTCTCTGCTTTTGAATATGCTATCTAGGTTGGTCATAACTTTTCTTCCAAGAAGTAAGCGTCTTTTAATTTCATGGCTGAAGTCACCATCTGCAGTGATTTGGGAGCCCCCAAAAATAAAGTCTGACACTGTTTCCACTGTTTCCCTATCTTTGCCATGAAGTGATGGGACTGGATACCATGATCTTCGTTTTCTGAATGTTGAGCTTTAAGCCAACTTTTTCACTCTCCTCTTTCACTTTCATCAAGAGGCTTTTTAGTTCCTCTTCACTTTCTGCCATAATGGTGGTGTCATCTGCATATCTGAGGTTATTGATATTTCTCCCAGCAATCTTGATTCCAGCTTGTGTTTCTTCCAGGCCAGCATTTCTCATGATGTACTCTGCATATGTTAAATAAGCAGGGTGACAATATACAGCCTTGACGTACTCCTTTTCCTATTTGGAACCAGTCTATTGTTCCATGTCCAGTTCTAACTGTTGCTTCCTGACCTGCATGCAGATTTCTCAAGAGACAGGTCAGGTGGTCTGGTATTCTCATCTCTCTCAGAATCTTCCACAGTTTATTGTGATCCACACAGTCAGGTCCATACAATTCTCTTACAGTAGCTGAAATAAGACACGTGCTTTGATGGAATCCTACTTTGTTTCATTCAAACCGTCTTTTTTCCACTTGAATTCATATTCCCAGTAAATCCATGACCTCTGATTACCAGGACCTTCAATTGCTTATTTTATTTGGTGTTTCAACAACACAGCAAATATTTACAAAAGATCTACTTCATTACAGACAGTGTTGTATACACTCTACTGAAATAAATAAAACCTGTCAGTTCACTGAAGATGAGATGTGACCATCATCATCACCATCATCATCACAGAGAGAGCTAAGGGTAAATTTAGAAATATATGCAGGGAATAATGCCTATAGGATCAATGAAGAGAGGAATGAAATATGTGTGAACTACTTTTTAAAATTTTTAAAAGATATTTATTTATTTTATTTTGGTCTATTCTAGGTCCGCATTGCTGCCAGTGAGTTTTCTCTATTTTCAGGGAGAGGGGGCCACTCTTTGTTGTGGTCTTCAGGCTTCTCACTGCAGTGGCTTCCCCTGTTGTAGAGAACAGGCTCTAAGAGTGGGCTGCAGTATTTGTAGTGTGTGGGCTCAGTGAGTGGGTGAAGTGAAGTCGCTCAGTTGTGTCCGACTCTTTGCGACCCCGTGGACTGTAGCCCACCAGGCTCCTCCGTCCATGGGATTCTCCAGGCAAGAATACTGGAGTGGGTTGCCATTTCAGTAGTTGTGGCATACAGGCTTAGTTGCTCCACAGCATGTAGAATATTCCTGGACCAGGGATCAAACCCATGTCCCCTACATTGGCAGGTGGATTCTTATCTTCTGTACCACCACGGAAGTCCTGAGAACTACTTTTTTTGTTCTGTTCCTTTTAATGTCAGGTTCCCAAATTTATCTATAATAATAAAATCTTCTAATATTGCTAAAAAGAAAATTGAAGCCTATTATAACTTAGTTTCTCATATTTTTAAATCTAGTGTAGTTTACTAAATATTCACTCTTACTGATATTCATCTAAAAGACATTTAAATATGCTGCTAAACACTGTATTAGAATAAAATAAAATACACACTATGTGAAAGAACTCTTCAGGCATCTCTACCATTCTAGACTCAGCCATTTCCTTCCTGTCCCATGCATGATATGAAGCAGATTCTTCCAGACAAGCTTCCCACTGCTCCCTTCATTTGGCCAGATTTACTCTGGCAGAAAGTGAACAGGAACTAAAAAGCCTCTTGATGAAAGTGAAAGAGAAGAGTGCAAAAGTTGGCTTAAAGCTAAACATTCAGAAAACTAAGCTCATGGCATCTGGTCCTATCACTTCATGGGAAATAGATGGGGAAACGGTGGAAACAGTGTCAGATTTTATTTTGGGGGGTTCCAAAATCACTGCAGATGGTGACTGCAGCCATGAAATTAAAAGATGCTTACTCCTTGGAAGAAAAGTTATGACCAACCTAGATAGCATATTCAAAAGCAGAGACATTACTTTGCCAACAAAGGTCCATCTAGTCAAGGCTATGGTTTTTCCTGTGGTCATGTATGGATGTGAGAGGTGGACTGTGAAGAAGGCTGAGCTCCAAAGAATTGATGCATTTGAACTGTGGTGTTGGAGAAGACTCTTGAGAGTCCTTTGGACTGCACGGAGACCCAACCAGTCCATTCTGAAGGACATCAGCCCTGGGATTTCTTTGGAAAGACTGATGCTAAAGCTGAAACTCCAATAGTTTAGCCACCTAACGCGAAGAGTTGACTCATTGGAAAAGATCCTGATTCTGGGAGGGACTGGAGGCAGCAGGAAAAGGGGATGACAGAGGATGAGATGGTTGAATGGCATAACCAACTCGATGGGAATGAGTTTGAGTAAACTCCGGGAGTTGGTGATGGACAGGGAGGCCTGGCGTGCTGCGATTCATGGAGTCACATAGAGTCAGACACAACTGAGCAACTGAACTGAACTGAACTCTGGTAGTATGCTTCAGTTTCTCTCCAGTTTCTAAATTAATTACCAGCATCTTTAAAATTGTAATTTGAAGTATGTTTGTCTTGAACTTGAGAGATAAGACCTCTGGAGGATATTTAAGTAAACTCGATTTATACCTCCAGAAACTCCAAACAACTCTAAATTAACATCTTATTTGGCAGGACTGTAATTACAGGGGAAAGTCAGGTTTCAAAGGCATTGCTCCTAGAAATATACATCTAGCCACTTAAGTGATGACTTGCCTTGAGAAAGGACGAATTGCTGAGCTGTCCTTGAACAGCACTGACAATTTCTCTCAGCAGTGACCTGAAGACAACAATGTGCACTCTGAAAGGGGACTGCCACAATTTTTAATCTGCCTGGCTTTCTGATCAGGCAAAATATAAATCATTTAATCAGCTCCAAACTGAGCATCAGGTACAACTAGTATAAATTTTCCTTCATAAAAGTTTCATCAAAGCTGGGGATGGTTGCACTGCCTTATCTTTTGCTAGAGGAATGACAGCCTGCAAAGATTGGCTGGTCATCATGTGTGATTGATAGGCTTGGGGTGGATGGCCTTCATGCAGAGGAGTTCAAGTCTAAATGGCCTCTGCCGTCTCTTCCCTCTTTCCCTTAAAATAATGCTTTGCTTTGTTTACTGAAACAATTGCTTAGCAATTGTTTTTTGTTTTGCTTTTGTGTTTGTATGTGTGTTTTTCCTGAAAACACTCTCACTTCCATCAATTTTGGATTAGAAACAGAAATGGCAGACATAATCTTCAGCCTGTTTTTTGTTTCTTATAAGCTAAGTTCTTTATAAAATGCTAGAAGAATAAAAAGAATAATACAAGCCTACCAACTTTCCTATTGAAATTTATAAAATGAATATTATTAAATTAGGTATATTGCTATTAGGTATTTTACGCTTCTAATAAAACAGTTGTGGGACTATAAGGTGGAAGATACTTCCAACAAAATGAAGGAAATGTGGATTCAAAAACTTTAATAATCTTTCTAACTTACTTTCCTCTTTCACTTTTGTGATAATAAAACTGGCACCAGTCCAGTGGAAAAAATCATCTATGTAAGCCAATAAAGAATCCACCTGCCAATGCAGGAGACAAAATGAACACGAGTTCGATCCCTGGGTCAGGAAGATCTCCTGGAGGAGGAAATGGCATCCTACTCCAGTACTCTTGCCTGGAAAATTCCATGGACAGAGGAGCCGGGTGGGCTACAGTCCATGGGATCATTTGGAGTACGATATGACTTAACTCATGCGCACACACACACATACACACACACACACACACGCACATACACACACATACACACACATACACACACACACACCAAAAAATATTCAGAATGGTGAGAAACTACTAATGGAATGACTAAATAAATAGTCCTAATTATGAAACATTTCTAAGACAAGTGATATTATGTCTCTCAAGTATTGGTCACATCAAGAACTAAGACATATATCAGTATTAACAAGTAAACAGGTATGTTAATTTTAAGGAATCTAATTTGCAGGAGGCTTACATCATTCATAATGTGTTTAAACATAAAAGCCTCATCATTTCATACTTTTAAATCAATAAGTATCTGAATCAATTTACACTCCATTTCCATATAGCTTAATTTAATGTGTTTTTGCTGAATTTTGTAAAACTCAAAGTGGGGTAAACAGGTACAAAAATTTTATTCAAAAATTAAAAATTCAGTTGAAATGACTGAGGATAAAGTAAATGTTAAACAGTATACATCCCAAGAAGCAATATATATATATATATTTCTGAGAACCATCAACACATAATCAATTAAATCCTTAACACAAATGAATAAATTGTCTAAAATATCACTGGCCACAGACAAACTATCTCACAAAAACAATCATTCTAGCTGATAGCAGGATGAGCTCTCTTCACAGATGGAAAGATGGAATACTAGACTATTACACATGTGACAAAGGCAATCAAGGAAGGTGTGATTACAACGTTAAACAAGCAAGATTTCTCTGAAAACCAAAGAGGCAAATTCTGAACCAAGAATCCTTGGAAAGTCAATCATAATTGACTTCTCAGTCACAAAATCCAATCAATTGCAAGGCAGCTGCTTCTCTCACATCCTGTTCACCATAACTTGACCCATGAAATGGCATTAAGTCTTAAAGAAAGTAAATTCCAGAAGCTTCCAAGGGCCTCTTTATTCCCAGGTCTCAAGTGTGAATAACCACCTCATTGAGGATTCCACAATCACAGAACTCATTCCACTGTAATGCCCTTTGCAGTTTCCACCAACTTTAGTGTACAGAGGAGTTGCCCAGAAGTTGATCCAAATGTCCTCCTAGATTTGAGGTTTTTTTCCCAGAAATTTGAAACAGTTGGCCTGTTACTGGGCTTTCTGCATAGTCACACAACTCTTCAAGGAAGTCTGATGGAGATTTACTGCTGCTGCTTTAAGTCTACATAAACAGTATACCAGGAAGAAAAAAAAAATTTTTTTAATACAATAAAGAATCCTCAGGTAATGTGATACATTCTAGATGCACGCTTTTGGTGACTAGGTGAGAGACAGTAAAAACTGATTTGAAAAAGAAAATTTATAACTTCTGATCCCTGGTGTGCCTGGCTACAGTAAATGAAAAATAAAGAAATCCAGGACTATAAAAACAATGGATGTCAAAACCAGTTTGAGCTTGATTTATGTTTCTATTTCAGGAGGATAAAACCACACTTTTCATTGAGAGCGATGTTATTGGGCTGCTGGTCTTATTTAGCCTGAAGTTTACTGTCCATCATCTTCATTCTTCATTGTAGACTTGGACGCCTACATGCAACAGCTCCAAGGAACTGTCATTTCTCAGAAGCTCTGGGCTCAGAAGCAATCAATGCAGAGAAACAGGAAAACAATAGAATGAGAAAGACTAGAGATCTCTTCAAGAAAATTAGGGATACCAAGGGAAAATGTCCTGCAAAGATGGGCTCAATAAAGGACAGAAATGGTAGGGACCTAACAGAAGCAGAAGATATTAAGAAGAGGTGGTAAGAATACAGAGAAGAACTGTATAAAAAAGAGCTTCATGACACAGATAATCATGATGGTGTGATCACTCACCTAGAGCCAGACATCCTGGAAAGTGAAGTTAAGTGGGCCTTAGAAAGCATCACTACAAACAAAACTAGTGGAGGTAATGGGATTCCAGTTGAGCTATTTCAAATCCTGAAAAATGATGCTGTGAAAGTGCTGCACTCAACATGTCAGCAAATTTGGAAAATTCAGCAGAGGCCACAGGACTGGAAAACGTCAATTTTCATTCTAGTCCCAAAGAAAGACAATGTTAAAGAAAGCTCAAACTACCGCACAATTGCAGTCATCTCACATGCTAGTAAAGTAATGCTCAAAATTCTCCAAGCCAGGCTTTAGCAATACATGAATCATGAACTTCCAGATGTTTAAGCTGGATTTAGAAAAGGCAGAGGAACCAGAGATCAAATTGTTAACATCTGCTGGCTAATCAAAAAAGCAAGAGAGTTCCATAAAAACATCTATTTCTGCTTTATTGTCTATGCCAAAGCCTTTGACTGTGTGGATCACAATAAACTGTGGAAAATTCTGAAAGAGGTGGGACTACCAGACCACCTGCTCTGCCTCTTGAGAAACCTGCATGCAGGTCAGGAAGCAACAGTTAGAACTGGACATGGAACAACAGACTGGTTCCAAATAGGAAAAGGAGTCTGTCAAGGCTGTATATTGTCACCCTGCTAATTTAACTTATATGCAGCGTACATCATGAGGAAAGCTGGGCTGGAGGAAATAGAAGCTGGAATCAAGATTGCCGGGAAAAATGTCAATAACCTCAGATATGCAGATGACACCACCCTTATGGTAGAGAGTGAAGAGGAACTAAAAAGCCTCTTGATGAAAATGAAAGAGGAGAGTGAAAAAGTTGGCTTAAAGCTCAACATTCAGAAAACGAAGATCATGGCATCTGGTCCCATCACTTCATGGCAAAAAGATGGGGAAACAGTGGAAACAATGGCTGACTTTATTTTTCTGGGCTCCAAAATCACTGCAGATGGTGATTGCAGCCATGAAATTAAAAGACGCTTACTTCTGAGAAGGAAAGTTATGACCAACCTAGACAGCTTATTAAAAAGCAGAGACATTACTTTGCCAACAAAGGTCTGTCTAGTGAAGCTATGGTTTTTCCACTGGTCATGTATGGTTGTGAGAGTTGGACTATAAAGAAAGCTGAGCGCCAAAGAATTGATGCTTTTGAACTGTGGTATTGGAGAAGACTCTCGAGAGTCCCTTTGACTGCAAGGAGTTCCAACCAGTCTATCCTAAAGGAGATCAGTCCTGGGTGTTCATTGGAAGGACTGATGTTGAAGCTAAAACTCCGATACTTTGGCCACCTGACGCTAAGAGCTGACTCACTGGAAAAGACTCTGATACTGCGAAAGATTGAAGGCAGGAGGACAAGGGGACAACAGAGAATGAGATGTTTGGATGGCTGACTCGATGGACATGGGTTTGGGTGGACTCTTACTCGATGGACATGAGTTTGGGTAGACTCTGAGAATTGGTGATGGACAGGGAGGCCTGGTGTGCTGCGATTCATGGGGTCACAAAGAATCAGACACAACTGAGCGACTGAACTGAACTGAACTAAACCTGGCTTTTACTGGCTAGTACTTCCTCCTACCCTCAAGTTGAAAATTTCACCATCTAGCCAGCTCTATAGTCCAGAAATGTCTAATTTCTTTGAGAGTACCTTCAATTTCTTTAAATTTTAAATTCCTTAAATGCATGAGTTAATGAAAGAAAGCCCATTCATAAACCTGCGACTCTTCCCCATAGTTTATTCATTGAAAAACTACGTTGCCTTTACGCCTAAATATTCCCTTCATCTGGATAATTATCAGACAAGCTCAAACTCCATCATCTCAGAGCTGTGCTTTTTTGTGTACTGACAGATCAAATCACGAACCCAAAAGGAACCCTTTGATGACCATTTTCCTCATTTAAACTTCCTGGTGGCTTCACATTCCTCTCAGGATTAGGACAAATACTTTCTCATGCACATATAGCCTTTTACTGTTTGGTCCCTGCCTCCCTCTTCACCCGAATCACCTATTCTGACCCCATCTATCTTCTTATCACTGTGTGTGTGCCAGATTGTTCTGCTGAATTTTCCTTTCTCACTGTGCTCCTTCCTGCTCTCTCTTTCCATGGCATATTTACATACACTGTTTCCTCTCTCTTGATTTCCTTTCCATTCAGAATCCTAGGAATGCTTATAAATCCTTTATATTTCAGCTCAGACATAACTTCCAAGAAGGGTTCCTGTCCATGCCCCTGAGGTCAAATCAAAATATTATAGGAAAACATAAGCCATATAGCTTTCCTTTGAGCTGAGCACAGGTGAATTTTCCATTTTTTAGTGGTAACTTGACTAAACGTACTTCTTATATAATAAAGTTCAATTAATTTACTTCAGTATTCCCAGTTTTCAGCACAATAAAACACACTGTTTCTTGAATGCATGAATGAATTAGGATATGTGTTCATGTTGAGAAAAATAAAATTATATGACTCCAAAGATAGATATAAAATGAAGTAAATCCAAACTGTTAATTGAAATGACACAGGAAAAAAAATATTATGGTAACATCATTCTCAAAATGTTCAACATTAGACACTTTTACACTATTAAATATTATTGAGGGCCTCAAACGACTTATTTTGCATGGGTTGTATTTAAAAATACCCACCATATTAGACATTAAAATGAAAATATACATTTATTTATAAATTATTTCAAAAATAAGTAAAATAAATCCAATATATAGTAACTTATTTTCCTAAATAAAACAACCACTAAGAGAAACGGCTTTGTTTTACATGGGTATAATCTCTTTAATATTTGATAAGAAAAGACAGATTCTCAGATATACTTTTGCTGTAATATCACATATCAGGTAGTCTCTAGAAAACTGTACTTGTAAGAAAATTAGAATGAAAAAAATAAAAAGAATTTTATGATGCATTATGAAAACAATTTTCCTCTTGCTGACCCTGAGAAAACATGTACCCACACTCATCCCAGAGATTTTCCCTTTGAGAACCACCAATATAAGTTATTCTTCAAACAGGCACATTTTTTTAAAACAAAAAAGAGTGCACTATATATATTTATGCTAGACTATGAAGCATAGAGTCCCTTGGACTGCAAGGAGATCCAACCAGTCCATTCTGAAGGAGATCAGCCTTGGGATTTCTTTGGAGGGAATGATGCTGAAGCTGAAACTCCAGTACTTTGGCCACCTCATGTGAAGAAAGAGTTGACTCATTGGAAAAGACTCTGATGCTGGGAGGGATTGGGAGCAGGAGGAGAAGAGGACAACAGAGAATGAGATGGCTGGATGGATCCATCACTGACTCGATGGATGTGAGTCTGAGTGAACTCCAGGTGTTGGTGATGGACAGGGAGGCCTGGCGTGCTGCAATTCATGGGGTCGCAAGGAGTCGGACACAACTGAGCGACTGAACTGGACTGAACTGATGAAGCATAAACATAGGTTATCGTTAATATGATAAAAATTTATAGAATTACACTAACTAAGATATCATATACAGTTTTCCCTCAGAATCAGCAGGAAATTAGTTTTAGCACACGCTGAGGATACCAACACTCATAGATGTTGAAGTTCCCTAGTCTCCCCTCTGTCCACAGGCTCCAAGTCTAAGGATTCAAGTTTAAGTTTGTAATCAGCAGTTGGTTGAAACTGCAGTTGTGGAACCCAGAATCTACCAATATGAAGGATCAATTGTATATTTATTTTTAAAAATAGGTATATAAGTGGATCCACGCAGTTCAAAACTGTATTGTTCAAGATAGATAATCACTCAGTCATGTCTGACTCTTTGATATCCCTTGGACTGTAGCCTACCAGGCTTCTCTGTCCATGGAATTCTCCAGGCAAGAGTACCGGAATGGGTTGCCTTTTCCTTTGCTAGGGGATCTTCCTGACCCAGGGATCGAACCCTAGTTTCCCACATTGCAGGCAGACATTTTACCTCTGAGCCACCAGGAACTCAGCCAAGAGTAATTCAAAACAAATATAGACCATATAAGATGGAAAGTTTTACTATGAGGCTATAAACTTTTTAAAATTTGGATATACTTTTCTGTAATCACAAGAATTAGCATAGTACTCCATACAAAATAGGTTTTCCAAGGATACATAATGAACAAATGAATCAGTTACTGTGTAAAGGAAGAACTAAATGATAACTCTGATTGCATGTTTCCCAGGCCTTACATTGTTTTTTGAAATGTACAAATGAGACTGATTGAATGCTGTTGCAGTGATTCTACCATATTATTCCCTACTTCCTCCAAGGTACAACTTTGTAGGATATTTATTACAAACCTGTGAAGGCAAAATCTATGAAGCAGAATACAAAGTCTTCTATATGGTCTGACTGGAGAGCCACAGAGCACTTCCTCCTGAAAAATTATTCCCAACTCTACCTGTACTTGAAATATATTGACCGCAGTTGCTAAGAATTATCATTCATCCTTCTCTATGCCAATTTTTAAATGTAAGTATGTTTGGGAGAAATACTCCATCACTCATTTAAGATTAATGTAGCCACTCAACCCTAATCTTATATTTGGGTACTTAAGATTTCCCTAGAAATCAAACACATACATACACACACACACACACACACACACAGCACATACCAGTTACAAAAGGATACTTAATCCTATTTCAGGTTGAAAACTGAGTTTGAGATGGCCTTAGATATTTTCTCTTTCACAGAGATAACCTTAAACATGAAAACTTTCTTGGGTGCAATATAGATTTAGGATAATAAGAAATGTTAAGCACAGAGACAAGTGATTAATAAGTTGATAAGAACTAACTCACCAAATGGACTTCCCTGGTGGCTCAGAGATAAAGAGTCCTCCTGCAGTGCAGGAGCTGTGAGTTCGATCCCTGGATCGGAACTCACTACAGTATTCTTGCCTAGAGAATCCTGTGGACAAAGGAGCCTGTTGGGCTATACAGTTCATAGGGTCACAAAGAGTCAGAAACGACTGAAGCAACTGAGCATGCATGCACAACTCATCAAATACATAGAACCATTTTACTAAGAAAAAGTTTAGTGATTAAGATTTAAGATCAATGATATATTTTAAATAGTATAAACTATTTTCATATATCATTTTAAAAAATAGTTCTTCAGTACTTTTACAGAGAAACTCAATGGAAAGAAAAGGTAAGCATGTCCTCTAATTACTGTTTTGAATCTATTCATGGCTATTGCTCTATCATATATAATGATTAGAATCATTTTCAATTTTCTAGAAGTCATATCTATATACAAACACTAAAAACTGAAAATCATATAGAGAAGTATAATTTGTTAAATGATTTGCTTATTTATTTCATACTGGTAAAACTGATTATTAATTCTGTTTCTAATTCAGTTCAGTTCAGTCACTCAGTCATGTCCGACTCTTTGCGACTCCATGAACTGCGGCACACCAGACCTCCCTGTCCATCACCAACTCCCGGAGTCCACCCAAATGTATGTCCATTGAGTCGGTGATGCCATCCAACCATCTCATCCTCTGTTGTCCCCTTCTCCTCCTGGCATCAATCTTTCGCAGCATCAGGGTCTTTTCCAATGAGTCAGCTCTTCACGTGAGGTGGCCAAACTATTGGAGTTTCAGCTTCAATATCAGTCCTTCCAATGAACACCCAGGACTGATCTCCTTTAGGATGGACTGGTTGGATCTCCTTGCAGTCCAAAGGACTCTCAAGAGTCTTCTCCAACACCACAGTTCAAAAGCATCAATTTTTCGGCACTCAGCTTTCTTCACAGTTCAACTCTCACATCCATACATGACCACTGGAAAAACCATAGCCTTGACTAGACAGACCTTTGTTGACAAAGCAATGTCTCTGCTTTTTAATAAGCTGTCTAGGTTGGTCATAACCTTCCTTCCAAGGAGTAAGCATCTTTTAATTTCATGGCTGCAATCACCATCTGCAGTGATTTTGGAGCTCAGAAAAATAAAGTCAGCCATTGTTTCCACTGTTTCCCCATTTATTTCCGATGAAGTGATGGGACCAGATGCCATGATCTTCATTTTCTGAATGTTGAGCTTAAGCCAACTTTTCACTCTCCTCTTTTGCTTTCATCAAGAGGCTCTTTAGTTCTTCACTTTCTGCCATAAGGGTGGTGTCATCTGAATATCTGAGGTTATTGATATTTCTCCTGGAAATTTTGATTCCAGCTACTGCTTCCTCCAGCCCAGCTTTTCTCATGATGTACTCTGCAATATATAAGTTAAATAAGCAGGGTGACAATATACAGCCTTGACAGACTCCTTTTCCTATTTGGAACCAGTCTGTCGTTCCATGTCCAGTTCTAACTGTTGCTTCCTGACCTGCATGCAGGTTTCTCAAGAGGCAGAGCAGGTGGTCTGGTAGTCCCACCTCTTTCAGAATTTTCCACAGTTTATTGTGATCCACACAGTCAAATACTTTCGCATAGTCAATAAAGCAGAAATAGATGTTTTTCTGGAACTTTTTGCTTTCTTGATGATCCAGCAGATGTTGGCAATTTGATCTCTGGTTCCTCTGCTTTTTCTAAAACCAGATTGGACATCTGGAAGTTCATGGTTCACGTATTACTAAAGCCTGGCTTGGAGAATTTTGAGCATTACTTTACTAGAATGTGAGATGAGTACAACTGTGTGGTAGTTAGAGCATTCTTTGGCATTGCCTTTCTTCGATATTGGAATGAAAACTGACATTTTCTAGTCCTGTAGCCACTGCTGAGTTTTCCAAATTTGCTGGCATATCAAGTGCAGCACTTTCACAGCATCGTCTTTTAGGATTTGAAACAGCTCAACTGGAATTCCATCACATCCACTAGCTTTGTTCCTAGCGATGCTTCCTAAGGCCACTTGACTTCACATTCCAGGATGTCTGGCTCCAGGTGAGTGATCTCACCATCGTGATTATCTGGGCCGTGTAGATCTTTTTTGTACAGTTCTTCTGTGTATTCTTGCCACCTCTTCTTAATATCTTCTACTTCTGTTAGGTCCCTACATTTCTTTCCTTTATTTAGCCCATCTTTGCATGAAAAATCTTTCTAATTAGCCATATTAATATTCCTTTTTCTACAAGGACTCAAATACACAAAAAGCTAGATTTGAATATAAATTAAATAACATATATGTACAAATAACTAAAATTTAAGGGACTGATCCAAAATTTTAGTGGTTTCCAGAGAAAGTGGGTATTACTTTGAGTTTTGGTCATTTAGGGAGACGGCAATGGCACCCCACTCCAGTACTTTTGCCCGGAAAATCCCATGGACTGAGAAGCCTGGTAGGCTGCAGTCCATGGGCTTGCTAAGAGTCAGACACAACTGAGCGACTTCACTTTCACTTTTCACTTGTATGCATTGGAGAAGGAAATGGCAACCCACTCCGGTGTTCTTGCCTAGAGAATCCCAGGGATGGGGGAGCCTGGTGGGCTGCCGTCTATGGGGTCGCACAGAGTCGGCCATGACTGAAGCCGCTTAGCAGCAGCAGCAGCAGCAGCAGGGAAAAAAAAAAAAGATTTAAGCATTTGTTGGGTACATACGAGATAAATTCTTCGCTTGAAAATGAAATGAACAAGGTTAAAGAATTATCCTCAGAATGGTCCAAGAAGACAAAGTGAGTGGAGGGATAGTTTCCTCTGGGAGAATTGAGAATCACAGCTAGTTTTCAGTTGTATTGTTAGGAAATAGAGGTGGAAAAATGACTGATAGTAGTAAAAAAAAATAATACAAGGAAAGTTGGCAAAATGGAAAGTGAAGATATAAGAAAAGGATTCACACAGATGTTGGCTGTCAAGATAATTGAGAGGCAGGAGGAGCAAGGAAGATGTTCTGCTTCCAGACCCACTTGTGAACATGATATATGCATGGTAGTCACATTTGATTAAGTAGGTAGCCAGAATTTCATCTTAGAATTTAAGATGTAAAAATGTAGTAGAATGAAAGATATGTCTTATTCATGTTTTTATCTCCAGAATGTATATTAATAGTTCCAGGAACTTAGCAAGTGCTTGAGAAATGGTTTTCGATTGAGGACTCAGTGTACAGTATAGATTAATTGGCTCAAACCAGGTAAATGTGGATCTAAGCCTATACGAAAGACAATTGGAAGTAGACTATGGGAGTCCTGTCTGTCCAGATAGATTACATTCTATTAGATTTCAATACATTGTCATAATAGAGCTAACTATTTAAAGAAATACTTTAGGAAGGTTTTTTTCAATAGCAAGTTACATTTAGGACCCATCAGAGAATGAGATTTCAAGCTATAGATGTCATCTTTATGAAGGAAAACCACACATCTGGAGAAAACATACAATGAAGGAACTAGAGAAATGAAATTTATTGTTTTTTTCTAATGCCAGGCACTACATTACACACATTGGGTACATTCTGTGATTTCCTTTCTTTTCCTAAAATGTTTTCATGCACATTTTCATATGAGAATGGAATAGGAAATGGCAAGTCACTCCAGTATTGTTGCCTGGAAAATTCCATACAGTCCAGAAATGTGAAGCTCAGATATTTTAAATAATGAAAATTATACAAAATGAAGCTAGGATTTAACCTTAACTTTAAAGCATATACTATTTCTACTATAATAAAAGTTACTTCTGGGAAGAACCTACTTCAAAGTTGGTTAAAAGATTGTATGGAAGATCACGAATTTGAACATCAGTGCTGGAGATTAAGAATGTCATGAATTCTTGGCTACATTTCCCATAGAGATGTGGAGTCAACTTTTTACCTTCTCATGGAATCTGTGCTGTGACTTCTTTCAACCAATGGGATGTGACAGAATTCATACTGCATATCCTCCAAGGCTAGGTTATAAGTGTTGGAACTTCTGCCAAGTCCCTCGGAAAGCTCACTCTGGGGTAAGCCAGCCATCGTGTAAAAAGTTTGACTCTCCTGAGAGTACCATGCTTCAAGAACCCCAAATCACCTGGAGAGACCCTGCAGAATGAGACGTAATGTGACGAAACAGCAAGGCCACAAAGTAGCATGGCTCCAGATTTGAGAGTGAAGAAGCATCCTTGCAAGTGAATCTGCGAGCCCAAGCCACCCAGCTGATGCCATGAGGATCAGGCCCAGATCATCTTAAATCTTCTCCAGTTCCTGACCCCTCAAATTATAGTCAAAATAAAATGGCTATATTGAGGTGCTAAGTTTTGGGGTAAATTGTTGAACAGTAGTAAAAAATTGGAAGAGCCAGAGAGAGCAAAAGTAACAATGCTATTGGCTATTTTTAAAATGTGTATCAAATGTTGTTGATATTTGTAAACATTGAGTCTTATGTAAATAATGTAATGATTAATGAGATGTTAAATCAGATTATTCCAATAAAGTAACATCACACACATACACATTAAGCAAACTAAAAACATGAAAAAAAAATAAATAGCAGGTGAAAATGAAATATGAAGAGAGGAAAATCCTAGTAGTCAGCACTGATCTGTCAAATAGGACTCATTCTGATATTTACAGAGCTTTATCTCAAAGGGTCATTTTAGAAACCCTGCTTACCTCTGTGGGAATCCTTTAGCCCCAGTGACCCACCTTCAGTGCCCTACCCCACAGCTAGGTCAGTTAAAATCAATTCTCAGTTAAAAATCAACCAACAAGGAAAGACTTAAAGAAAAGGAGAGAAAGACTTGACAAGGATTTTATTGAAACCTCTCTGCACTTTACACATTTTGGGCCTAGAAATGTAATAAGCATTTGCTAGTCATCCTGGGAAAAGCTATTTTCTCTCCTCTCAGCTAGACCAAAAGAATGAGGCAAAAAATGCTTTGTCTAAAAAATCTCCTTTTTCAAAGAAACTAATATTAGGCTGTAAACTAAGAAAGGTGCTGTGCTTTCAGAAAGCATTTCACCAAACTCATTGATTGTTTCCTGCCCGTAGATAATCCTGAGTAAGTATGCTCATTGATTTATGTCAGTTCTAAAAGCCTCAATTCTCCTGAATTATTCCAGTGCATTTCAAGCCAACCAATTCTAATTTATTTCTTTATTCTATGCATAAGAAATTTTCAGTTATTTCAAAAAGATTTTTCAAATGTATAAAACATTTTTAAATCTCATATCTTTGCTAAATATTTCGTATTTCAAAATGATCTATTGATGGGCACCATGAAGCCTTAAATGGAGTTAAATATATGTGTGTTTAGATCATATACCATGATCTGTCAAAGACCTTCGATGTATCTGACAGCACTTAATGATTTGATCTGGGCATTTGTTTCTATGTTGTCTTCAGTGGTGACAGTCAGTCAGTATAAGATTCTAGTAGCCATTTGACTTTAGAAAACAACTGGTGTAAATCATTACTGCTGCACAGGCTCAGAAACGTAGTGCTCTTCTTTAAACTGGCATGATCACTCTTATTTTCCTTTCTTAAAGCTTATCATAAATACCAGCAATTGACAAGACCTGCTTTTCCATAGATTTCCCACAGCAAATATTGAAATATGATGATCCATAAAATACTTCACTAAGTAATATGGCACAATAACTCTACCAGAAACAACTTTCACAATTCTTCACTTCTGTCTCCCTCTGTATGTTACATGTAAATGAATTTATCATGTTAAAAGATTTCAAATTCACAAGCTCAGTGTGCTCAAAAAGGAAGCTCAGGCTGGTTTATTTATCTTGTATTTCTTGCACTTTGATAGTATCTGGCAGATAATGGATGCCCATAAATTGTTGCTCAATTAGCAAAAAAAAAAAAAAAAAGGTAGACATTTTAATTGCCCCCAAACAATGAAGGCAAGATAATATGCATAATACATTTTATATTAGGAATAACTGATTTCTATATAAGTTATTACAAACAGAAATGGACCCACAGACATAGAAAACAAACTTATGGTTACAAAAGGAGAAAGTAAGGAAGAAGGAAAATTTTGGAGGTTGGGATTAACATATACATACTACTATACATAAAATAGATAAGCAACAAGGACCTAGTTTATAGCACAGAGAACTATACTCAGTATTTTATACTAACTTACAAGAAAAAAGAATCTGAAAAAGAATATATATATATATATACATGTACATATACAAACATATATGTGTGTATATACATATGTATATCTCAAAATATACCTGAATCACTATTCTGTACACCTGAAATTAATATTACATTGTAAACCAACTATAATTTTTTTAAGTAGATTATTGGAAAAGCATTCAAAGTTTCATACATCCCCTTCCCAAATTTCATTCTGTTTCACTTCTGTGTCCCAGAGGACTTCCAATCTAGACTCGCTATTCTTTTAATAGTTTTACCACAAGTATTTATATTTTTCACCAAAAGACTGCTTGTTTTGCCTGTTTTTAACTATTATATAATTGTCAAATATATGTTCTTCAGAAACTATTTTACGATTTCCCTTACCTTGCTGCTAGATTCACTATGATCACTATCTTTGCTGCTCTGTGGTATTCCATTGTACATGAATATAACCCAGTTTGTATGTCCTGTCTTCTGTTCATGGCATTTTCTTATTTTTATATACACACAAACATTTCTGTTAGAGATACTTTTATATGTGTAAGTTTCCTGGTATGTGCGTGTGATGATATCTCAAAGCTGTGTATATAAACAAGGACTTTCACAGAGTATATTGCAAGGAGTAGAGTTGTAGCTGAGCACTGTGTATATTTTCACCTTTTTCTGAAAATGTAATAATGTTTCGCACCATGACTATATACATATACATACTTAACATTAGTGTCTAAAATTTCCAGCTGCTGACATTCTCACCACCATTTGATATGCTACTAATATTTCAAATAAAATATGTCTTAGAAGCTATTGAACTAGTTTTGAAGGATTAAAAACTAAAGAGTCAGACTTTTCTCCCTAAAAAAGCAAAAATAGCTAATTGAGAAGAATTGTGTGTTCCAACAACACAAGAGAAGACTCAGTACATGGACATCACCAGATGGTCAATCCTGAAATCAGATGGATTATATTCTTTGCATCCAAAGATGGAGAATCTCTATACACTTAGCAAAAACAAGACCAGGAGATGATTCAGATGATGAACACTTTATTGACAATTTCAGACTTAAATTGAAGAAAGTAGGGAAAACCACTAGACCATTCAGGTATGACCTAAATCAAATCCCTCATGATTATACAGTGGAAGTCAAAAATAGATCCAAGGGATTAGATTTGATAGACAGAGGACCTGAAAAACTATGGATGGAGGTTTGTGACATTGTACAGGAGATGGGGATCAAGATGATCCCCAATAAAAAGAAATGCAAAAAAGCAAAATGGCTGTCTGAGGAGGCCTTACAAATACCTGTGAAAAGAAGAGAAGCAAAAAGCAAAGGAGAAAAGGAAATATATACCCGTTTGAATGTAGAGTTCCAAAGAATAGCAAGGAGAGATAAGAAAGCCATCTTCAGTGATCAGTGTAAAGAAAGAGAGGAAAAAAACAGAATAGGAGAGACTAGAGATCTTCAAGAAAATTAGAGATACCAAGGTAATATTTCATGCAAAGATGGGCTCAATAAAAGACAGAAATGGTATGGACCTAACAGAAGCAGAAGATATGAAAAAGAGGTGGCAAGAATACACAGAAGAACTGCACAAAAAGATTTTCAGTTCAGTTCAGTTCAATTCACTCGCTCAGTCGTGTCCAACTCTTTGCGACCCCATGAATTGCAGCACGCCAGGCCTCCCTGTCCATCACCAACTCCCGGAGTTCACTTAGACTCACGTCCATCGAGTCAGTGATGCCATCCAGACATCTCATCCTCTTCCGTCCCCTTCTCCTCCTGCCCCCAATCCCTCCCAGCATCAGAGTCTTTTCCAATGAGTCAACTTTTCCATGAGGCAGCCAAAGTACTGGGTTTCAGCTTTAGCATCATTCCTTCCAAAGAAATCCCAGGGCTGATCTCCTTCAGAATGGACTGGTTGGACTTCCTTGCAGTTCAAGGGACTCTCAAATGTCTTCTCCAACACCACAGTTCAAAAGCATCAATTCTTCGGTGCTCAGCCTTCTTCACAGTCCAACTCTCACAGCCATACATGACCACAGGAAAAACCATAGCCTTGACTAGACGGACCTTAGTCAGCAAAGTAATATCTCTGCTTTTGAATATGCTATCTAGGTTGGTCATAACTTTTCTTCCATGGAGTAAGCATCTTTTAATTTCATGGCTGCAATCACCATCTGCAGTGATTTTGGAGCCCCCAAAAATAAAGCCTGACACTGTTTTCACTGTTTCCCCATTTATTTCCCATGAAGTGATGGGACCAGATGCTATGATCTTCGTTTTCTGAATGTTGAGCTTTAAGCCAACTTTTTCACTCTCCACTTTCACGTTTATCAAGAGGCTTTTTAGTTCTTCACTTTCTGCCATAAGGGTAGTGTCATCTGAATATCTGAGGTTATTGATATTTCTCCTGGCAATCTTTATTCCAGCTTGTGTTTCTTCCAGTCCAGTGTCATGACCCTGATAATCACAATGGTATGATCACTCACCTAGCGCCAGACATCCTGGAATGTGAACTGGGCCTTAGGAAGCATCACTATGAACAAAGCTAGTGGAGGTGACAGAATTCCAGTTGAGCTATTTCAAATCCTACAGGATGATGCTATGAAAGTGCCAGCAAATTTTGAAAACTTAGCAGTGGCCACAGGACTGGGAAAGGTAAGTTTTTATTCCAATCCCAAAGAAAGGCAATCACAAAGAATGCTCAAACTAACTCACAATTGCACTCATCTCACACACTACCAAAGTAATGCTCAAAATTCTCCAAGACAGGTTTCAGCAATATGTGAACCATGAACTTCCAGATGTTCAAGCTGGTTTTAGAAAAGGCAGAAAAACCAGAGATCAAATTGCCAATATTCGCTGGATCATTGAAAAGGCAAGAGAATTCCAGAAAAACATCTATTTCTGCCTTATTGATTCTGCGAAAGCCTTTGACAGTGTCCATCACCACAAACTGGAAAATTCTGAATGAGATGGGACTACCAGACCACCTGGCCTGCCTCTTGAGAAATCTGTTTGCAGGTTAGGAAGCAACAGTAAGAACTGGACATGGAACAACAGCCTGGTTCCAAATAGGAAAAAGAGTATATCAAAGCTGAATATTGTCACCCTGCCTATTTAACTTGTATGCAGAGTATATCATGAGAAATGCTGGACTGAATGAATCACAAGCTAGAATCAAGATTGCAGGAAGAAATATCAATAACTTCAGATATGCAAATGATACAAACATTATTGCAGAAAGTAAAGAAGAACTAAAGAGCCTCTTGATGAAAGTGAAAGAGGAGAGTGAAAAAGTTGGCTTAAACTCAACATTCCAAAAACTAAGATCATGGCATCAGATCCCATCACCTCATGGCAAATAGATGTGGAAATGATGGAAACAATGAGAGACTTTATTTTTGGAGGTTCCAAAATAACTGCAGATGATGACTGCCACCATGAAATTAAAAGATGCTTACTCCTTGGAAGAAAAGTTTTGACCAACCTAGACCAAAAGTTTTGACCAACCTGCTTATTAGAAAGCAGAGACATTACTTTTCCAACAAAGGTCCATCTAGTTAAGGCTATGGTTTTTCTGGTAGCCATGTATGGATGTGAGAGCTGGACTACAAACAAAGCTGAGCACCAAAGAATTGATGTTTTTGAACTGAGGTATTTGAGAAAACTCTTGAGAGTCCCTTGGACTGCAAGGAGATACATCCAGTTCACCCTAAAGGACAGAGAAGGCAATGGCACCCCACTCCAGTACTCGTGTCTGGAAAATCCCATGGACGGAGGAGCCTGGAAGGCTGTAGTCCATGGGGTCGCTGAGGATCGGACACGACTGAGCGACTTCACTTTCACTTTTCACTTTCATGCATTGGAGAAGGAAATGGCAACCCACTCCGGAGTTCTTGCCTGGAGAATCCCAGGGACGGGGGAGCCTGGTGGGCTGCCGTCTATGGGGTCGCACAGAGTCCGACACGACTGAAGTGACTTAGCAGCACCCTAAAGGAAATCAGTCCTGAATATTCATTGGAAGGACTATAGCTGAAGCTGAAACTCCAATACTCTGGTCACCTGATGCAAAAAACTGACTCATTAGAAAAAACTCTGATGCTGGAAAAGATTGAAGGCAAAAGCAGAAGGGGATATCAGAGGATAAGATGGTTGGAATGCATGACTGACTCAATGGACATGAGTTTGATTAAGCTGTGGGAGTTGGTGATGGACAGGGAGGCCTGGTGTGCTACAGTCCATGGGGTCACAAAGAGTTAGACACAACTGAGCGACTGAACTGACTGAGAAGAAGAAATGCCACTACATAGTTTCTTTGAGTTAATAAAAACAATTATCTCAATATATATATGGTCAAATATAATTTAATAGCTAAGCATCCAATAGCCAAGAAGCTAAGTTGTCATTTTAGGTTCTTATTACTTAAGATGGACCATCTTTTTTTTTTTTTTTAATTCTTTTTTTAAATTAAATTAAACTAATTTTTTTTTCCTTTACAATACTGTATTGCTTTTGCCATACATCAATATGAATCTGCCACGAGTGTACAAAAGTTCCCACACCTGAACCCCCCTCCCACCTCCCTCCCCATACCATCCCTCTGGGTTATCCCAGTGCACCAGCCCCAAGCCTCCTGTATCCTGCGTCGAACCTAGACTGGCGATTCATTTCTTATATGATATTATACATGTTTCAATGCCATTCTCCCAAATCATCCCGCCCTCTCCCTCTCCCACAGAGTCAAAAAGTCTGTTCTGTACATCTGTGTCTCTTTTGCTGTCTCACATACAGGGTTATCGTTACCATCTTTCTAAATTCTATATATATGTGTTACTATACTGTGTTGGTGTTTTTCTTTCTGGCTTACTTCACTCTGTATAATCGGCTCCAGTTTCACCCATCTCATTAGAACTGATTCCTTATCAAAGGAAGCTAATAAACAGTTCAAAGTCCTCAACAATAATATATGTTTATTTATAAAATAGACAAGGTAAGGATTTCATATTCCAACATTTATCCTGTGAAACATTTGAATTGTGATATTTTACATAGAGATGGGATTCTGTGATCTAGTTAGTCTGAGTTTAATTTGGTTCCAAAGTACTCACTACTGTAGGTTATCTTAGTCTTTATTATGTTAACACACATTTTAAATACCTCAAAGGAGAACCTAATATAGGAGCGCTATACAGTCCATGGAATTCTCCAGGCCAGAATACTGGTGTGGGTAGCCATTCCCTTCTTCAGAGGATCTTCCCAACCCAGAGATCAAACCCAGGTTTGAACCCATTGCAGGCGGATTCTTTACCAGCTGAGCCACAAGGGAAGCCACCTACTATTTAGCACTTTCCAAATTTTTTAGATGACAGAACCCTTTTGTTTATAGAGTTCCATGAAACATAGTTTTGGAATTGTGAAAGTGAAAGTGTTATTTGCTCAGTTGTATCCAAATCTTTGTGATCCCATGGACTATAGCCTGCCAGGCTCCTATGCCATAGAAATCTCCAGGCAAGAATACTGGAGTGGGTTGCCATTTCCTACTCCAGTCTTTACAAAATAGTAAATGATTCATTCAAATATGTGCTCAAAGATGGTAAAAATTAGAAGCAACTTAAATTTATAACAATAAACCTACTTAGTTACACTAAAGTATATTGACAGGATAGAAAGCATGCAAGATGTAAAAATCAAAACAATTCAAAATTATTTAATATCACAAGGAAATATTTATAAAATGCAAGAATAAGTTTAAATATATAAGTATTTAAAGCACACATGTGCATACACTAAAAAGGAAATAAAAGTAGAAAGAAAACACATTAAAATTTTAATAGTAGTAATCACTAAGTGGTAGAATGAGGATTAATTTTAATTTATTTATGAAATTTCATATTTCCCAAGTGATCAATACTCATGAGTGTTGTTTTACCAGTAAGAAGAGATAATCAAATATCAATAAATTTAAAAATAGTCATTGAAATTCAACTTTAAAACCAGTGAACAATTAAAATCTTTGAGACTTACTTTATAAGATTCAAGCAGAAACAGCATATACTACACTTTACTGATATACAATATAATTATGAACAATATATTTTGCACTATATACAGTGGATATAAAAGGCCCCAGTGGCATTTTACCTGGGCCCAACATTGGAATGGCTTTTTCTCAGTTACGTGGGTGAGCTAATTTTTACATGGACAAGAGAAATGTTCCATATATGCAACTGCAAATTCTTTGCTTCCAAAGAAGACATATTGATGGCTAACAAACATATGAAAAGATGCTCAACATCACTCATTATCAGAGAAATGCAAATCAAAACCACAATGAGGTACCATTTCACGCCAGTCAGAATGGCTGCGATCCAAAAGTTTACAAAAAATAAATGCTGGAGAGGGTGTGGAAAAGAGGGAACCCTCTTACACTGTTGGTGGGAATGCAAACTAGTACAGCCACTATGGAGAACAGTATGGAGATTCCTTAAAAAACTGGAAATAGAACTGCCTTATGACCCAGCAATCCCACTGCTGGGCATACACACCGAGGAAACCAGAAATGAAAGAGACACGTGTACCCCAATGTTCATCACAGCACTGTTTATAATAGCCAGGACATGGAAGCAGATGTCCATCAGCAGATGAATGGATAAGAAAGCTGTGGTACATATACATAATGGAGTATTACTAAGCCATTAAAAAGAATACATTTGTATCAGTTCTAATGAGGTGGATGAAATTGGAGCCGATTATACAGAGTGAAGTAAGTCAGAATGCAAAACACCAATATAGTATAGTAACACATATATATAGAATTTAGAAAGATGGTAGCGATAACCCTGTATGTGAGATAGCAAAAGAGATACAGATGTATAGAACAGTCTTTTGGACTCTGTGGGAGAGGGCAAGGGTGGGATGACTTGGGGGAATGGCATTGAAACATATATAATATTATATGTGAAATGAATCGCCAGTCCATGTTTGATGCATGATACTGGATACTCAGGGCTGGTGCACTGTGATGACCCAGAGGGATGGTATGGGGAGGGAGGTGGTAGGGGGGTTCCGGATGGGGAACATGTGTACACCCGTGGCAGATTCATGTTGATGTATGGCAAAACCAATACAATATTGTAAAGTAATTAACTTCCAATTAAAATAAATAAATTTATATTTAAAAAAAATTTTTTAATTCTTTGCTTCCTTGACACTTTGCACATGTTAATCCTTAGTACCTTAACTTACTTTGAAGTAAAGAAAAATATAATTTATAGGAGCTTTTCTACATTTGAACAAAAAAAGGGCATAAGAAAACTGTGGAAAGACAGAAAACTGTAGTTATATGTTTGTAAATACTTTTTATCTTATATTTACACATCTTCTGATATCACTTTTCAGTTTAGTTTATAGTTGGTAGCTGGTAGGAGGAAGAATAAGAAGGGCCATGACTATGTATTGTATTTGAATTTAAGTATATTTGTACACTTATAAAAAGGAGCCCTTCCCTATTGTAATCTTAACTCGTTTCCTTTCTATTTTTGTTCTATCTTGAGTTAAAATTTTTAAGTACCTAGTGTCAAAAGAGCAGCAAATAAAGAGAGTACACAAAATACAGGATTTTGCAAGCTTTGAAAAAGTAGCATAACAATTGCAGTTAAATATATGATTACTATAAACAGTGCTGTACTTTTCAGAACTCATATATTTCCCCATCTGGATTCAAGTTCTGGTAATAAGGCATTGAAAATTATGTAAAGAGCCTCAAAGAATATGAACCACTGGGTAAAGTATATCTGTGGCATTTTCCTATGTATATGCTTATTCTTCTTAGCCAACTTTAGATATTTTTATATGCTGCTTATAAAAACTAAATGATGTCTTGGTTTCCTATTAGCTTGGCACTGAGAAGCAAATGGTACCTTACAAATTTTTGTTTTCAGATTCTAAGAAAGCTATTATATCAGGCTACCAAGTAACATCTTTAAGGAAGACTCTACAGCTGGGTTTGAATCCTTTCAGATCCCTCTGAAAGATAATGTGGTCAAGCAGAAAAGAATTTCTGCCATCCTCAATATACAGCAAGAAAGACAGATAAAGGGGTGGAAACATAGATAGGAAAATGATGGTTAGACAATAAACATAATATGTGAGAGATCTTTGTGTGAAATCTCTGTGACATATGACATATTTATTTATCATATCCTTTGCATAAGAATTGGAAATTTAAATAATAATTGTCAGGGCAAAGATATTTGATGAAATTTAACACAGAGAAATTCAGAGTGTTAGAAGTTTTTAAAACTATAATTCATAGCACTTTTCAACCCTTCCTCAGACTCTAAAAGAATGGCAGTTACTTTTTACTTTTTTAACAGTCTGGACTTCTTCTCACTCACAAAAAGTTATTCACTGAAATAACAAAAACATGATTAAGTATAATGATCAGTGGTTGGCTGGATTCATTTATTTTTGACAGGTGACACAGCCAGTGATGGATCAGACTTTCATCACAAGGAAAACAATTTATACCATCCCTGATTACATATAATTTTAGATAACCAGCCTAATGGCTTTTGCAAATAAGAAGAAAATAACTTTCATTCAATCCACACTCTTGTATTAATCTAAAAGATAGTAGATTTTCATATTAAAGTGTTTTCTTAAAAATCATCTATTACCACAACCACGGAATAAATATAATCTGCTACTAGACAACTGAAAATTCCCCTTTTTAAAAATACTCATTACCCTAGAAAAATCAATTAACATTTGGCACAGTCTTATTTACAATAATTCAGCTCTGCAGAAATATAATTTACAAACGGCCACTAGGCATGTGCTGGTAATAAACAGAATCCATGTTTAATTCACACTCATAGGAAAAAACATTACATTCAAATAACATTAATACTGTGACAGCCTGACAAGGATCAAGGAATTCAATGTTAAAGGTACTATCCTTTCTTCAGATGTTTACTTAGAAAGAGAGAAGAATAAAGCATTTTGAGCTATATATAGATTTTAGAACTGGAAAAAAAAAGGTTATTATATTAGATTTTTAAATGACTTTTTTGTTGCCTATTTATAAAGTAAGCTTTAAAATGCTAAAGTTTTACTAGTATATAAAATATGGCTTTATTTAATCACATGATAGTGGTCTTCAGTTCAGTTTAGTCGCTTAGTCGTGTCCGACTCTTTGCAACACCATGAATCGCAGCACGCCAGGCCTCCCCGTCCATCACCAACTCCCAGAGTTTACTCAAACTCACGTCCATCGAGCTGGTGAGGCCATCCAGCCATCTCATCCTCTGTCATCTCCTTCTCCTACTGCCCCCAATCCGTCCCAGAAACAGGGTCTTTTCCAATGAGTCAACTCTTCGCATGAGGTGGCCAAAGTACTGGAGCTTCAGCTTTAGCATCAGTCCTCCCAATGAACACCCATGACAAATCTCCTTTAGGATGGACTGGTTGGATCTCCTTGCAGGCCAAGGGACTCTCAAGAGTCTTCTCCAACACCACAGTTCAAAAGCATCAATTCTTCAGCACTCAGCTTTCTTCACAGTCCAACTCTCACATCCATACATGACCACAGGAAAAACCATAGCCTTGAGTAGACGGACCTTGTTGGCAAAGTAACGTCTCTGCTTTTGAATATGCTATCTAGGTTGGTCATAACTTTCCTTCCAGGGAGTAAGCATCTTTTAATTTCATGGCTGCAGTCACCATCTGCAGTGATTTTGGAGTCCGGAAAAATAAAGTCTGACACTGTTTCCTCTGATTCCCCGTCTATTTCCCATGAAGTGTTGGGACCAGATGCTATGATCTTTGTTTTCTGAATGTTGAGCTTAAGCCAACTTTTTCACTCTCCTCTTTCACTTTCATCAAGAGGCTTTTTAGCTCCTCTTCACTTTCTGCCATAGGGTGTTATCATCTGCATATCTGAGGTTATTGATATTTCTCCGAGCAATCTTGATTCCAGCTTGTGCTTCTTCCAGCCCAGCATTTCTAATGATGTACTCTGCGTACAAGTTAAATAAGCAGGGTGACAGTATACAGCCTTGACGTACTCCTTTTCCTATTTGGAACCAGTCTGTTGTTCCATGTCCTGTTCTAACTGTTGCTTCCTGAACTGCATATAGGTTTCTCAAGAGGCAGGTCAGGTGGTCTGGTATGCCCAATCTTTCAGAGTTTTCCACAGTTTATTGTGATCCACACAGTCAAAGGCTTTGGCATCATCAATAAAGCAGAAATAGATGTTTTTCTGGAACTCTCTTCCTTCTTCCATGATCCAGCGGATGTTGGCAATTTGATTTCTGGTTCCTCTGCCTTTTCTAAAACCAACTTGAACATCTGAAAGTTCACGGTTCATGTATTGCTGAAGCCTGGCTTGGAGAATTTTGAACATTAGTTTACTAGCATGTGAGATGAATGTAACTGTGTGGTAGTTTGAGCATTCTTTGGCATTGCCTTTCTTTGGGATTAAGGTCTTATCTGGTGGCTCAGATAGTACAGTGTCTGCCTACAGTGCAGGAGACCCAGGTTCAATCCCTGGGTTGGGAAGATCCCCTAGAGAAAGAAATGGCAACCCACTCCAGTACTTTTGCCTGGAAAATTCCATGGACTGAGGAGCCTGGTAGGCTACAGTCCATGGGATCACTCAGAGTGAGACAACTGAGCGGCTTCAGTTTCAGTTTCAGTTTCTTTGGGATTAGAATGAAAACTGACCTTTTCCAGTCCTGCGGCCACTGCTGAGTTTTCCAAATTTCCTGGCATATTGAGCGCAGCACTTTCCCAGCATCATCTTTCAGGATTTGAAATAGCTCAACTGGAATTGCATCACCTCCACTGGCTTTGTTCTTAGCAATGCTTTCCAAGGCCCACTTGACTTCACATTCTAGGATGTATGGCTCTAGGTGAGTGATCACACCATCGTGATTATCTGGATCATGATGCTCTTTTTTTTTTTTTTTTTACAGTTTTGTGTATTCTTGCCACCTCTTCTTAATATTTTTTGCTTCTGTTAGGTCAATGCCATTCCTGTCCTTTATCAAGCCCATCTTTGCATGAAATATTCCCTTGGTACCTCTAATTTTCTTGAAAAAATCTCTAGTCTTTCCTATTCTGTTGTTTTCCTCTATTTCTTTGCACTGATCACTGAGGAAGGCTTTCTTATCTCTCCTTTCTATTCTTTGGAACCCTGCGCTCAGATGTTGATATCTTTTCTTTTCTCCCTTGCTTTTCGCTTCTCTTCTTTTCACAGCTATTTGTAATGCCTCCGCAGACAGATATGGACCTAACAGAAGCAGAAGATATTAAAAAGAGGAGGCAAGGATACACAGGAGAACTGTACAGAAAAGAGCTCATGACCCCGACAATCACAATGGTGTGATCACTCACCTAGAGCCAGACATCCTGGAATGTGAAGTCAAGTGGGCTTTAGAAAGCATCACTATGAACAAAGCTAGTGAAGGTGATGGAATTCCAGTTGAACTATTTCAAATCCTGAAAGATGATGCTGTGAAAGTGCTGCACTCAAAATACCAGCAAATTTGGAAAACTCAGCAGTGGCCACAGGACTTTAAGAGGTCATTTTTCATTCCAATCTCAAAGAAAGTCAATGCCAAAGAATGCTCAAACTACTGCACAGTTGCACGTAGTCTTAGACATTTTGAAATGGGACAATCTCAATATCTGAAACATGGATTATTTTCATATGCAAAATATCAATTTTCATTAGATATCATAAATAGCTATTATAAAAGATAGAAATTCAAACCACAATAACAAACCAAAATATTGTCTTTCCCTTTATTCTGAGAAGGGTTCCTAAGGGTGCTCAACTAAAAAAGCATGAACATCTCCTCAGTTCAGTTCTGTTCAGTTGCTCAGTAGTGTCTGACTCTTTGCGACCCCATAAATCGCAGCACACCAGGCCTCCCTGTCCATCACCAACTCCCAGAGTTTACTCAAACTTATGAATACCTCCTAGAGTAATGAAAATAAAAACAAAAATAAATAAGTAGGACCTAATGAAACTTAGAAGCTTTTGCACAGGAATGGAAACCATAAAGAAAAGAAAAAGACAACCCACTAAAGAGGAGAAAACTTTTGCAAATGAAGGGATCAACAAGGAATTAATCTTTAAAATATATAAACAGCTCATGTATCTCAATATCAAAATAAATAAATAACCTAATCAAAAACGGGCAGAAGATCTAAACATACATTTCTCCAAAGAAGACATACAGATAATGAAGACGCACATGAAAAGATGTTCAATATCACTAATTATTAGAAAAATGCAAATGAAAAACAAATGAAACAAATGAAAAAATGCAAATGAAAATGGCCATCAAAAAAGCTATAAACAAGAAATGCTGGAGAGGGTGTGGAGAGAAGGGAACCCTCCTACGCTGTTGGTGGGAATGTAAATTGGTACAGCCCCTATGGAGAACAGTACAGAGGCTCCTTATAAAACAGAGCCACCATATGATCCACCAATCCCACTCCTGGGCTTATATGCAGAAAATTGTCATTCAAAAAGATACATGCACTCCAACGTTCTTTGCAGCACTATTTACAATAGCCATCACATGGAAGTAACCCAAATGTCCACTGACAGAGTAATGGATAAAGAAGATGTATTATATAGAATCAACTACATATTACTCAGCCATAAAAAAGAACACAATAATGCCATTTGCAGCAACATGGATGGATCTAGAGATTGTGCTAGTAAGTCAGAGAAAGATAAATATCATATGATATCGCTTGTATGTGGAATCTAAAAATATTGGCACAAATGAACTTAATTACGAAACAGAAACAGAGTCACAAATGTAGAAAATAAACTTATTGTTAACCAGGGGAACAGAGGGGAGAGATAAATTGGGAGACTGGGATTGACATATGCACTCTACTATACAGAAAAGGGATAACTAACAAGGATACACTGTATAGCACAGAAAATTCTACTCAATACTCTGTAGTAGCCTATTTTGGGAAAAAAAAAATCTTAAAAGAGGGGATATGTGTATCTGTACAGCCAGTTCACTTTGTGATATACTAGAAACTCAGACAACACTGTAAATCAACTATACTCCAATAAAAATTAAACAAAATGCAACACAAAAAAAAAAAGAGAGAGAGAGAGAAAGAAAGAGAAAGCATGAACAGTACCATGATAAATATTTGTTTTAAAAGACCACAATTTGTATTGGAACTGCTCATTTGAATGATCTATATGAAAAGAACAATTAGTAAAATGAAGACAAAAATAAATGAAAGATATTTGGACTCTGGTCCCAACTCTCCCACTGAATCATTGTGTGATCTTGGATAAGTCACTTCAGGTATTATTATATTTGTTCCAATAAATGAGGGAGTGGGGCTCTAAGAACTTTTCCAATTTTAAAATTCTATGCCTTTATATTTTGAAAAGCAGCAATAAAATGCTCAAAACTGAATTTTTCCTACTCTCCCTTAACAAAAACATGTTATTAATAACAATACATACAAAGGTATTGTGACTTGTAATAGCATATTGCCTTTCACATATAAATAGCCTAAATCTCAGTCATAGGAGCATATATGTCTTACTTTATGCAAGCAGTGATCGTTTTTGCTTATTTGCCTTCCTCTCCTATTTTTTTTTTTCCATCAACCTTAGGGAGGAATTCATATAAAATAGAACATAGGAAGTTATTTAGTTTACAAGAACAAACCTGTACAACTTTGACTCTGTTGCTGAAAAAGCTTCCCTCCATGCTTCTCTCAGGACAAGGAGGCTGCATATTTTTGATCAAACCTGGTCAGTTAACTTAAGTGACAAGTAGATGCATGCATGTGGACAATGGTTAAATTTGTTTGTGAAAAGTCTGAAGAGCAAATTTCAGGAGTCTCCTCATTAATGCAACACTAACTAATGACACCATTTTCCAGTTTTCTAATTCTAAAACCAATATTTTAAAATTGATGAAAAGCAGCTGGCTGAAATTCAATAAGGCTTTCACTACACTGATGTTTTTGTAATATACTAAAATATTCTATAGAGAGTGTAATATACTAAACAGGGTCCCTTCAGTAACCTAGTGTATAATTATTATAACTTCAAACTAGCAAAATAGAAAGATAAAAAATTAACTGATATTAAAGGTTATTGAGCAAAGAAACTGTCAAAACCTGTAGCTTTCTATCCCAGATTAATTTATAAACCCTAGGCTTGACTCTACACTTTCAGTGTGTGTGTGTGTGTGTGTGTGTGTGTGTTAGTCACTCAGCTGTGCCTGACTCTTTGAGACCCCATGGACTATAGTCCTCCAGGATCCTCTGTCCATAGGATTCTCCAGGCAAGAATACTAGAGTGGGTTGCCATTCCTTTCTCCAGGGGATCTTTCCAACCCAGGATCGATCCCAGATCTCCTGTGTTGCAGGAAAATTCTTTATCATCTGAGCCACCAAGGAAGCTCACCTGAGTAGTAAAACTCAGGAAAATAATACCAGAAGTCATTCTTGATTTATATATATAATCATAGATATAATTATATAAATTATATACATACATATAAAAGTTATCTTTATATTTGAGTGTTTCATAAATTTAATAATTTTTTGCCAACTGAAGTATACAGTGATACTCATTTGATCAGGAAGGTACTATATATACTCCACCACTGAATTACATTTACTTTATATTGACTTATCAAAGAGACTGAGTACTCAGACTCTCACTGTACCAGATTGTATCTGCTGCCTTTGAGTCTATCAATTCAGGTTGTAGTTCCTCTGTTTTGAAATAACAGAAATCACTAACAAGTGTACAATTCTTCATTCCGATTCAACAGCAAAGCAATTAATTGAATCTATCACAAATAAGGAAAGACATCAGTAGAGACAAATAAATAACTTCTAATAATAAAAGAATAAGCCTTGAAGTTAGAATTATAAGGAATTATTTGCTGTAGATGCTTCAGAATGGCTCAAATTTTTGCAAATAAAGTGATTTACAGTATTTTTTAAATCTCCCAAAGATTTTTAGAGGCACTTTCATATTGCTTTGTACAAATCTAAAAAACATATGTATTCCAACAAGAATTGAATTTTTCTATTTACTGTAAAACTCTTAATTAAGTTATAAAACTAATTGATCACTCCTCCTGAATATATCTTCATGGTATATTGTTCAATAAAATTAGGATGTACATATAATGCCTCAATCAGAATAAGACTTTATCTCTTAATTAAGTGAATCCTAAGAAGTATTCTTCTGCTTTATAGGCAGCTCTCTTCAAAATTGTCATCCTGGGAGCTGGACACACTCCATTTTATACATCTTCTATGTTCAGTACCTGGCTTGAGTGGTCACCATGATTTTCTACATGAAGACAAAGAGAAGGGAAAGAGTGTGTGGAGAAGGCATATCCACTTTTAAAACACATTAGAGAACAAGTCATGTGGTCCCACACAGATGCAGTCCCTGAATGGAAGGTGCCTTCTCAGCTATGTCTCTATATAAGAGACCCCAATGGCTGATTAAAAAAAAAAAAAGTTGTGAAGTTTTTATTCTGTTGCCAAATACTATATGCTCAACCAAGTGAAATAAAAAGCTGCTTCTGTCCTTGCTTTATCAGGAAAGTGTCCTGATATAAAAGTATTCTCTAAAAAGGTGTATAAAAATTGTATCTGTGAAAATTTTCATTAACTTTTCCAAATTATTAAAGTTATAGACCCTTATTAAATCCTTTTTTCACCATTCCAGGAAATCTCTAAAATACAGAATAAGCATATAAGCATTTAATTATTCCAAACACACCACACAGTACATAAAATCAATGTTAAGGGATCAGACTTCTTAACAGAAACTGAGATTTTGGACAATCTCATGCTGGAAAACTTATTTCCATAACTACTGACATGTATTCCTTATCTCAAATGCCCATATGTGATTAGAAGGCATACAAGTGATTTTTTGTTGTTTCAAATAACTTTATGATTTGTGCTGTCCACCTGGAACCTCAGAATGTGACCTTAACTTAGAAACAGAGATTTTGCATATGTAATTAGTTAATTTAATATAAGATCATAGCAGATTAGGATGAACCCTAAATCCAACTACTGTTGTCCTTAATAAGAAGAAAGGACACACAGATACACAGAGAGAATGCCATGTGAAGAATAAATGGAAGAAGGCCATATAACAAGGGAGTTAGAGATTGCAGTGATGCAGCTCAGTTACAAGGCAAAAAATATCATGGATTTCCAGCAACTACCACAAGCTGGGAGAGACAAGAAACAGATTCTTTCCCACCTCCAGAAAGAACCAGCTCTACTGATAACTTGATTTCAGGCTTTGGCCTCCAGAACTACAAGACAGTGAATATCTCTTGTTGGAAGTCACCCAGTTTGTGGTAATTTTTACAGGAACACTAGTAAATTAATACAGAGAATATCACAAAATCACATCTCAGAACTACCCTAGTCAAACAACCATGGCCCTTTTTATGGGCATTAAATTCCTTTTCTACTTCTTGGCCTGTAGAATTTTCACTTCTTATCTTTAGAAGGTCGTAGACCAGCAGTAGCTACTGTAGCATAAAAATTAAGAGACCTCTCCTCTTCACTTTATGAGTATTTACCATTTAATTCCTTAACTTCTCTCTTACTTCACTTGATTTGGGAAGAGAGTGATTTTCTTTCTCCACTGGGTAATACAAATGTGTTTTATTCCAAAGTGTCCAAACCTACTTTTTTCATGTGATACTTATGATGAGAAGTTTATTCCTGGGCAATGTATCTTAGAATTCCTTAGGGCAGCAGTCCCCAGACTTTTTGGCATGAGGGACCAGTTTCCTGGAAGACAATCCTTTCATGGAGGCAGGGGGATGGTTTGGGGATGATTCAAGAGAATTACACTTATTGTGCACTTTATTTCTATTAATATTACATCAGCTCCACCTCATATCATCAAGCATTAGATCCCAGAAGTTGGGGACTTCTGCCCTAGGGGAATTTAATAACAGAAGTAACAATTCCTTCAATGTTTCCTTCATTCTGGGTACTGTGTTACTTTTATAACAGTCAATATAAAAGTCTAGCTATATCAGAAACTTACTGTTAACTTGTGAATCAGGGCACCTTCCAGGGAACATACCTCCACTTTTCGTTGTTCTTGATTAGATTGATTTAAAAAAAAAAAAAAATTGCCTTGCATACTGCAGTAACTCTCAAGCAATACCTGCAATAGATAATTTAGATTTATTTAACTCAGTTTTTAGCTCTGCCTTATAAGAACAACACTGCATTAATGGCTGAGGGTCCCAACGTTAAAAGTAATTTTAGAAGTAGAATGTATGTAAACCAAAGAATTTTAGAGGTAAATGGGACTTTCAAGATTATTTTCACTTAATACCTTTTTTCTGCCACTAATCTTTTGTTCTTTGGATTAAATCAGTGAGACATTCAATGGTACTTAAGTGCAAGATAGACATTAAAATTCTCTACATTAAAAGTGGATAACAGTGGTATAAGTTATAGTGACTTATCTAAGATTTTCTCAGAAAATATATTTGTTGTTCTACTTGAAGTTTCTTATTCTCTATCTGCTGCTGCTGCTAAGTCACTTCAGTCGTGTCCGACTCTGTGTGACGCCATAGATGGCACCCCACCAGGCTCCTCTGTCCCTGAGATTCTCCAGGCAATAATACTGGAGTGGGTTGCCATTTCCTTCTCCAAAGTATGAAAGTGAAAGTGAAGTCACTCAATCATGCCTGACTCTTAGCGACCCCATGGACTGCAGCCCACCAGGCTCCTCCACCCTACTTAGCCATAAATAACTGATGGTTGATGAGTTATGGAAAAAGTGCTGACCAATTAGGAAAACTTTATTCCTACAAAGAACTCTGCCTATGGGTCTGATATTATCACTACTACAATCCCAAGCCCCCAAACCTTTAAAAGAAAAAAAAAAAAAAAAAAAACAACCTTAATGAAAATGCCCCTAGGGTGGGAGGGGGCATCATGGCGGCCCAGGCGCTGGCGCTGCTGAGGGAGGTTTCGCGGCTGGAGGCGCCGCTGGAGGAGCTGCGCGCTCTGCAGTCGCTGCTGCAGTCGGTGCCGCTCAGCGAGCTCCGCGAGCAAGCGGCGGAACTGCGCCTTGGTCCGCTTTTCTTCCTGCTCAACGAGAACCATCGGGAACAGACTACTTTGTGTGTATCCACCCTGGAGAGATTGCTGCAAGCTTTGGAGCCAGTTCATGTGGCCCGGAACCTCAGGGTTGACCTGCAGAGGGGACTGACTCACCCTAATGATTCTGTAAAAATCCTCACTCTGTCCCAGGTTGGAAGGATTGTTGAAAATTCTGATGCTGTTACTGAGATTCTAAATAATGCTGAATTACTGAAACAAATTGTTTATTGTATTGGTGGAGAGAATCTGTCTGTAGCTAAAACGGCCATTAAATCCCTGTCAAAAGTATCACTGACCCAAGCTGGACTGGAGGCTTTCTTTGAAAGTAATCTGCTGAATGATTTGAAAAGTGTCATGAAAACAAATGACATTGTTCGGTATAGAGTCTATGAGCTAATGGTGGAGATTTCTTCTGTGTCACCAGAATCTTTGAACTACTGTACCACCAGTGGGTTGGTAACCCAGCTCCGCCGAGAACTGACTGGTGAGGATGTGCTGGTCAGAGCCACCTGTATAGAAATGGTGACATCGCTGGCCTGTACTCACCATGGATGACAGTACCTTGCTCAAGAAGGAGTCATTGATCAGATTTCTAACATAATCGTTGGGGCAGATGCGGACCCTTTCTCTAGCTTCTATTTGCCAGGGTTTGTGAAGTTCTTTGGAAACCTGGCCATAATGGATAGTCCTCAACAGATCTGTGAGCGTTATCCTATCTTTGTGGAAAAGGTCTTTGAAATGACAGAAAGTCAAGACCCCACCATGATTGGTGTAGCCGTGGACACAATTGGAATTCTGGGATCCAATGTTGAAGGAAAACAAGTTTTACAGAAAACAGGAACTCGCTTTGAACACTTGCTCATGAAAATAGGATATCAAGCAAAGAATGCCACAACAGAGCTCAAAATCAGATGTTTGGATGCATTGTCATCTCTTTTTTATTTACCACCTGAGCAGCAGACTGACGACCTCCTGAGGATGGCAGAGTCCTGGTTTTCTTCTTTGTCTCAGGACCCACTGGAGCTCTTCCGTGGCATCAGTAACCAACCCTTTCCTGAGGTACACTGTGCTGCCTTAAAAGTGTTCACGGCCATTGCAAACCAACCCTGGGCTCAGAAACTTATGTTCAACAGTCCAGGTTTCGTAGAATATGTGATGGATCTGTCTGTGGAGCATGACAAAGCTTCAAAGGATGCTAAGTATGAACTGGTGAAAGCACTTGCCAGTTCCAAGACAATTGCAGAAATCTTTGGGAACCCAAATTATTTGAGGCTCAGAACTTACCTGAGTGAAGGTCCGTACTACGTGAAGCCCATTTCCACAACAGCAGTGGAAGGAGCAGAGTGACTTCTTCCAGAGCCTAGACCGTGTATTGACCAAAATTTCTCCTAAGGCGCTTGGCTCCATCTGGATTCTTCAAAACAAGAGACTGCCCTCACCCGCCCAGAGCTATCATGGAGTGTCTTAACGCAATTTTATCACCCACATTTGTTGTCTTTCCGCATTGAAACTCAATGTAAAACCAGGAAAGCAGGCAGACTTCGTCATAATTGAACCAGATGTTTCTCAGATTCCTTTTACTGCCTTAATCTCTGCAAGAAGATGGAAGTTTTGTTCTCCTCCCAAAGAAATTTCATGGACTTATTCTCTTATTTTAAAATCCACTTTAACTAAAATGGAACCAAATTGTTTCTGAATTCTTTTCATCCCCACCCCCTCACCTTTTTTGGGTTTTTTTTTTTTTTTTGGAGGGGGGGTCCTTTTATCCCTTCTGATTCTACTTTCAAAGTCTTGGATATTTAATATTCTTTGAAAAACAAGTAATATGCAGTCTTAAAATTATGTTCCCTATACTAAGAATAAATACTTTTAATAAGAAAAAAAAAAAAAATGCCCCTAAAAGAGCAAGAGTCACCTTTTCACATTGACTAATCCACATATCATTCTTTATCATTTCAGTCTTTCAAAGTCTGCCACAAATACTGTTTTTGAAAATCTACAAATTCCCATTGTGACCACTGCTCTCTAAGATGAGATTTTTGGTGTTTGTATTTTTGCAATAATGTACTGGGGGATCTCTTCTCTATAAAATAGTTTTTATTTATCACCAACTACAATGACAAATGTTTTATTGTATAATCATAAGAGATTGGTTCTTTGAAGTGGAATTTTGAATAGTCAAAGTATATTTTAAAAATCTTATTTAGACTATAATTATCAGTCTTTAATAAAAATAATATTTACAGGGAAATCTAGATTTTATGCCTGTAATTAACTTCGATAATTAATTTTGCAATAACCTAAAAAATGCAATTATTCAAATGTACTCTCAAGAGTTAACTGAACTCAAGATTATTTAAAAAAAAGTAATTTACCTCTTGCTCATAATAGTGAAAAAAAAGGGAAAAAGTCATATAAAAATACTAAAAAAAAATACTTAGGAAGAGAACTATAATATAAATTTTATGAATTTTTGTGAAATAATGACTGTCTGAATTCTAGAAATCACTTTTAGGAAATGTATGAATATATATCATAAGAAACATAATCATGATATCTTGAAATAAATTTCTAATAAAAATCTGACAGAAGCCTGAGAAATATTAGTTGACTTTGAAAAACATATTATATTCTATTAGTAGTTTTTCATTCTGTTTTATTCTCTTTTGTTTAAAGAGAAACATTCTAATTTTGGATTTATTTCCTATTGGGTATTATTTATATAATAGTCAACTAATACAAAGAGAAATAGATGGTTTTACTGTGGTTTAACCCAAGTGAGAATCTTTAAAATTATCAATAAATAGCTTGCAGATCAGATAAAAGCTATACTGGCACAAATTATTTCTAAAATTGGGTTAAATAGTATATTAGTACATTATTTTTTGTAATAAAACCTGCAATAAATTTATTAATAAAAATATTTTTTGTTAAAGTAATAAAACTCACCCTGGAATACATTTCCAAGATAACATTTATTATAATGCAATCAAAATTTTAAGGAATCTCAATACTAATATGACTCCATGCATTAAAACTATTCAGTGGCATGTTTTTCTAGGATATTTTTGTAGAATTATGTTGAATTTTGTTTTTTGCCAATTATGTATTCTTAAGCAAGTCACTTAATGTCTTACTGTCTTGGGTTTCCTGTTTATAAAATGATGTTAACATCTACTGCAAAAAAGGTGGTGGTCAAATGAGATGAATTAAGTAAAAAGCTCTTTAATACTATGTACTTGCTAGATCTTATATAATGATTAGTCCATAGGAGTTACCCAATATATTTATTAAAGGAAAGAATAGGAAAGGAAAGGAGGGAGGGAGAGAAGAAGGAAATTAGAGGAAGGAAGTAACATTTTTTAATTACAAGCAACTAGGGAAAGGGCTATATAAAAAGCAGTAAATTGCACTCAAAATAAAGGAATGGAGGAAATCAGAGGAGTTTGTATATGTGTGTGGAGACAGAGCTGGTTGAAAAAAGGAATTTAAATTAAGGACAAAGAGTATATAGAAGGCTTGCTATCAAGATGCTAAATTTTTGGATTCTTTGCTCCTAGTTCCTTTAATGATTAACTGAGCATTGCTGTAATTACCACTTCAGTATTCTTGCCTGGAAAATCACATGGACAGAAGAGCCTGGAGGGCTACATTCCATGGGGTCGCAAAGAGTCAGACATGATTGAGAGACTGAGCATGCAATACTGCTATAATCATGTGTATTATGTAATACTGTAGGTAATAATGTAATAAATGTAGTAACAACTATGTGATAGAATGGGAGGTTCTGACAAGAGTTACACTCAAAAAGAACAGGAAAAGAGAAGTAAAAATGTGTTCCAAGCAAAATGGGCCAAACTTTCTCTGGATTATTCCTGGCTTTATTGCCACCAAAATGGCTGACATACAGTTGATGTTCAATAAATATCTGATGGATGCAAAACTGAGTGAAAAATATAATGAAATCATTGAGTATATATTTTGCTGATAAGAATCTGCTATTGAATTCCAAATGGTTGGCTGAACTTGCTCAGGGCCCACCAATGTAAATAAAGAAAAGTAGATACTATCTCTGAACAATTAGTTGTACATTTTATTTGGAATACATGTATCCCTCTAAATAATACTCTAACTACCACATCTCATAAGGATTTGTTTGTATACTTTTCATCAAAGAAATATATGTATATATACATTATACATTCAGTTCAGTTCAGTCACTCAGTCATGTCTGACTCTTTGCGACCCCATGAATTGCAGCACGCCAGGCCTCCCTGTCCATCACCAACTCCCTGAGTTCACTCAGACTCACTTCCATCGAGTCAGTGATGCCATCCAGCCATCTCATCCTCTGTCGTCCCCTTCTCCTCCTGCCCACAATCCCTCCCAGCATCAGAGTCTTTTCCAATGAGTCAACTCTTCCATGAGGTGGCCAAAATACTGGAGTTTCAGCTTTAGCATCATTCCTTCCAAAGAAATTCCAGGGCTAATCTCCTTCAGAATGGATTGGTTGGATCTCCTTGCAGGCCAAGGGACTCTTAAGAGTCTTCTCCAACACCACAGTTCAAACGCATCAATTCTTCAGAACTCAGCCTTCTTCACAGTCCAACTCTCACATCCATACATGACCACTGGAAAATCCATAGCCTTGACTAGACGGACCTTAGTCGGCAAAGTAATGTCTCTGCTTTTCAGTATGCTATCTAGGCTGGTCATAACTTTTCTTCCAAGGAGTAAGCGTCTTTTAATTTCATGGCTGCAATCACCATCTGCAGTGATTTTGGAGCCCCCAAAAATAAAGTCTGACAGTGTTTCCACTGTTTCCCCATCTATTTCCCGTGGAGTGATGGGACCAGATGCCATGATCTTCATTTTCTGAATGTTGAGCTTAAGCCAAGTTTTTCACTCTCCTCTTTTACTTTCATCAAGAGGCTTTTTAGTTCCTCTTCACGTTCTGCCATAAGGGTGGTGTCATCTGCTTATCTGAGGTTATTGATATTTCTCCCGGCAATCTTGATTCCAGCTTGTGTTTCTTCCAGTCCAGCGTTTCTCATGATGTACTCTGCATATAAGTTAAATAAGCAGGGTGACAATATACAGCCTTGATGTACTCCTTTTCCTATTTGGAACCAGTCTGTTGTTCCTTGTCCAGTTCTAACTGTTGCTACCGGGCCTGCAAAAAGATTTCTCAAGAGGCAGGTCAGGTGGTCTGGTATTCCCATCTCTTTCAGAATTTTCCACAGTTTATTGTGATCCACACAGTCAAAGGCTTTGGCATAGTCAATAAAGCAGAAAGAGATTTTTTTCTGGAACTCTCTTGCTTTACCATGATCCAGCGGATGTTGCCAATTTGATCTCTGGTTCCTCTGCCTTTTCTAAAACCAGCTTGAACATCTGGAAGTTCATGGTTCACGTATTGCTGAAGCCTGGCTTGGAGAATTTTGAGCATTACTTTACTAGTGTGTGAGATGAGTGGAATTGTGTGGTAGTTTGAGCATTCTTTGGCATTGCCTTTCTTTGGGATTGGAATGAAAACTGACCTTTCCCAGTCCTGTGGCCACTGCTGAGTTTTCCAAATTTCCTAGCATATTGAGTGCAGCACTTTCACAGCATCATCTTTCAGGGTTTGAAATAGCTCTACTGGAATTCCATCACCTCCACTAGCTTTGTTCATAGTGCTGCTTTCTAAGGCCCACTGACTTCACATTCCAGGATGTCTGGCTCTATATGAGTGATCACACCATCGTGATTATCCGGGTCATGAAAATCTTTTTTGTACAGTTCTTCTGTGTATTCTTGCCATCTCTTCTTAATATCTTCTGCTTCTGTTAGGTCCATACCATTTCTGTCCTTTACTGAGCCCATCTTTGCATGAAATGTTCCTTTGGTATCTCTTGTACATTATATGTATATAAAATTATTAAATCTTGCCAAGAGAAAACTGTTCTATTTAAGGCCAGATAATATAAAACAATTATAGAAGAATTTTTAAATATTAAGGGTAACCATACAAACAGACTATTTTAAAAGGAAGTAAATTCAATATGTATATGTAGCAAATAAGAGAAAATGTGATCAGTCCTTTAAAATATTTCCCTTAATACTTAACTTGAACTTCTTCAGGCTGTTGAGAACACAATCATTGCAAATGTACTGATAATGTAGGATCAGACAAGCAAAAAGATTTGTAAACTGAGAGACATTTGAATTCATGTAAAAGGCACCTATTTACAACAGGTATAACCAAACTAAAATCAGGAGAAAATAAATATTATAGCCATATGGTGTGCCAAAATGAATCCTATAATAAATATGAGAAATTTGTTTGCCATGATGAGGAAGAATTTTTAAATTTAATTTAAATTTTAAGAATTTTAAATTAAATTTAATTTATTACTGGCCATATGTAACCCAGTAACATAAAAATACATGAGACAGGTTTATCTGGAATCCTGGAATCATTCTGAAGCTCCTTCAATTTTCATGGTGTTCACAGCCCATACAAATTTATTAATATCAATTAGTGTTTATTGAACATTCACAGGTCACGTGACACTAAACAAGGTGTTCTGGGCACAGACCATTTTATAGTGGTAATCTTAGTTATATACTATTTTGCTTGGGAATGGGGATTGTAAAAGTAGGCATTTAAAGTTGGCCTTTGCTTTTGGTCCCAAGGTGAATTAGATAATATCAGTTGACTGTTTCTTCCTGCTCCAAGAATTACCTCTGAAATGTTGGGCTTCTGAGCAATATGTCTTAGAAAAAACATCATTCAGAAGGCTTTCAGCCATGTGGCCAGGAGAAACTCTTGTAAAAATTTAGATTTCTTTGCTATTTCTATGAAATATGACAGTCTTATTAAGAAAAAAGTATCATTTTAGGAGTTGTTCGCCGACTCTGTGCGACCCCGTAAATGGCAGCCACCAGGCTCCCCGTCCCTGGGATTCTCCAGGCAAGAACACTGGAGTGGGTTGCCGTTTCCTTCTCCAATGCATGAAAGTGAAGAGTGAAAGTGAAGTCGCTCAGTCGTGCCCGACTCCCAGCGACCCCATGGACTGGAGCCTACCTACCAGGCTCCTCCGTCCATGGGATTTTCCAGGAAAGAGTACTAGAGTGGGGTGCCATTGCCTTCTCCAACTTAATAAAGTATTATCTATGTATTAAGAATTTCAGAGTAAAAGAATAGGAAGACTTGATAACTATCTTGGAAATATTAGAAAATAATATTCATTAAGACATCACAAAGTCTCATGCACAACTTGTTACAAATCAATCTTGAAAATTTTTATTAGGCAGAAATGTACATCTCTTACATTCCAATGAAATATCTTTAAGTCAATCCCTATGTGGTTAACTGTTTTCACTGCACATGATAAAAAATATGCAAGAAACATAACAAAATTAGAAAGAAGTTTATAACTGTAGAATTTGTAGATATTTAATTTTGTTTTTAAAAATTAATATGGCTTTTGGCTATTTGTGAAATCTGACAGGTAAAGATTTAACTTAGCCATCATTCTGGAGTAAATTGATTTAAGATTTGTTTTAGTGACTTTGGTACAAACTAGTATACCTTGTTGAGTTAATCAACTTCAGAGAAACCCAAGTGAAATATGAAGATCCAATCCAGGTCACTAATATATTACAGATGAGTATCATTTATTAATTGTGAGCTCCTGACAACAAAATCTGTTGCCAAGTACATTTAATAACTGCCATAATTCAATTCTGTATACCATTAAAGGTCATAAGTTAGTAACTTTCATTATTAATATCTGAAAGCTGATTAAAATGTGGTGCTTATCATTATCATTAGACTTATTTTTCCCTATGAGCTACCTTGGTGATTCAGTTCATTTTAGAATTGCCTATTTCTTTCAGGAAAATTTGTGTTCAATGTTATAATAGAAATATGTTTTTAATCAGAATTTTTTTGTTATAATACAGATAAAAATTGGAAGGAAAAATTACATTTAAATATTTAATTTAAATAAACCTTCTATTCAAAATCTGCCTTATTGCTTACTTCCTATATCTGTGTCTGTAAGTAGAGTGATTGTGATCAATATTGCAAAAGCCTTAGTCAGACAGACAGACATGGATTCTAGTCCTGGCTTTATGATATGTTAACTAGGTAAACATGGAAATGTTACTAAAAAATCTTGGTGCCCATTTCTGTACCTAACCCTGTTGTCCTTGCAGTGGGATTTTCTCTAAGGAAATCTTTGCTGCTGTCTCTTCACATTGTCCTTCTCTCTGAATAATCTGCACCTTCAACTCAACCCTCTCCTTCTTTCTCTTGAGATCAAACAGTCTGCAGGGAGCACAATTGCTGCTTCTCCTCTGCACCAGGCATGTGAAGGGTTTCTCTGCCCTGTGTGTGACTAGGTGATTCATTCTCCCCAGTTCTGGAGTCTAGTATTAGCAAGTCCATCTGGCTAATAGATGTAAAAACCACATGCTCCAACCTGGGCTCCATCAATAAGGGGACAGTATCTTATACTGACCTCTATCTTTATTTTTTGCTTCATTTCTTTACTTATGAACCTAAACCTAAAAAAAGTTTTAGGAGTGCTATCAATTGGAAGTCCCCTTAAATACCCACTTTTACCCATTTTTGTTTGTTGATCACCTACTATTCCAGCCATTATCATAGATACATTCCAGAGGCTTATTTTATTCTCCTATATACCCTAGCAGAAAAACACATTTAGCTTCTTCTTTTTCTTCTTTTTTTTTTTTTTTTAGGCTTTACTAGTTCATTGCACAACACAATAAACACTACATTACCACAAATCTCTAACCTCAGAGGGCAGTTGTGCTAGCCTATTGCTAGTGCTTCTCAAACTTAAAATAGCCCAATTATTAAAATTCAGAAATAAGGCTTATCAAAGTTAACTAACTTGCCCAAGATTTGCCCAAGATTGCTTGCTTACTTGGTAAGTTACTTCAATTGTGTCTGACTCTGTGCAACATCTATGGACTATAGCCTGCCAGGCTCTTCTGTCCATGGGATTCTCCAGGCAAAAATACTGGAAGTGGATTGCCACGCCCTTCTTCAGGGGATCTCCTCAACCCAGGGATCCAGCCCGCATTTCTTATCTCTACCTACATTGGCAGGTGGGTTCTTTACCACTAGCACCACTAGGGAAGGCCCAATAATTTGGAGAAGTGGGACTAACTGGGTTTAATTTCAAGCCTCACTCTGTCCTTCTTGCTATACTATATTCCATAATATATGGATGGCCCCATGCAGTGTTTGGTATTAAGAAGTAGTCAACAAATATTAGGGTTCTGTGTAACAAATTACCATGAAATTAATAACTTAAAACAACAGGCATTTATTAGCTCACATCCTGTAGCTCAGAAGTTTGCATAGGCTCAATCAAGTTCTATGCTCAAAATATTTCAAGGTATCAGCTGGGATGAGCTCTTATCTAGAGGCTCTGGGAAAGAATCTGCTTCCAAGTTCACATATTATAGTTCTGCCAGAATTCAATGCCCTGAAGCTCAAGGACTTAAGTCCCCAGTTCTTTGCTGGCTGTCCTCTATGGCTGTCCTTAGAGTCTAAGTACCACCCATATTTCTCCTCACATGGCCCATCTATTTTCAAACCAACAACAGGGAGTTGAGTTCTCATATTTCCAACCTCTCTTCTGTCACTGAACAGAAAAAGCTCTCTCCTTCTAAAAACCTAGAGTGACTGGATTCAGTTCAGTTCAGTTGCTCAGTCATGTTTGACTGAACCGCAGCACACCAGGCCTCCTTGTCCATCACCAACTCCCGGGGTTTACCCAAACTCATGCCCATTGGGTCGGTGATGTTATCCAACCATCTCATCCTCTGTCGTCCCCTTCTCCTCCTGCTCTCAATCTTTCCCAGCATCAGGGTCTTTTCAAATGAGTCAGCTCTTTGCATCAGGTGGCCAAAGTATTGGAGTTTCAGCTTCAACATCAGTCTGTCCCATGAACATCCAGGAATGATCTCCTTTAGGATGGACTGGTTGGATCTCCTTTCAGTCAAAGGGACTCTCAAGAGTCTTCTCCAACACCACAGCTCAAAAGCATCAATACTTCAGTGCTCAGCTTTCTTTATAGTCCAACTCTCACGTTCATACACGACTACTGGAAAAACCATAGCCTTGACTAGATGGACCTTTGTTGACAAAGTAATATCTCTGCTTTTTAATATGTTGTCTAGGTTGGTCATAATTTTCCTTCCAAGGAGTAAGTGTTTTTTTAATTTCATGGCTGCAATCACCATCTGCAGTGATTTTGGAGCCCCAAAGAATAAAGTCAGCCAACTGCTTCCACTCTTTCTCCATCTATTTCCCATGAAGTGATGGGACCGGATGCCATGATCTTCGTTTTCTGAATGTTGAGCTTTAAGCCAACTTTTTACTCTCCTCTTTCACTTTCATCAAGAGGCTCTTTAGTTCTTCTTCACTTTATGCCATAAGGGTGGTGTCATCTGTGTATCTGAGGTTACTGATATTTCTCCCAGCAATCTTGATTCCAGATTTGCTTCTTCCAGCCCAGCATTTCTCATGATATACTCTGCATACAAGTTAAATAAGCAGGGTGACAATATACAGCCTTGATTGGATTAGGCCCATCCAAACAATCCAGGATAATCTTTCCATCTTTAAGGTTAACTGGTTAGTACCCTTAATCACATCTGTAGAGTTCCTTTTGCTGTGTACTCACTGACATATTCAAGAGCATTATAATATTGTATTTAGAGCCCCAGAGATCAAGGAAGGGAGTCTTTCCATGGAGGACATCATTCTCAGAATTTTTCCTACCACAAATTTTCTTCCATAAAAAATGACATATTAGTTTTCTATCACTTTCATACAAACTGAAACAAATCTCAGTGTTTTATAACAGCACAAATTATTATTTTGCAGTTCTGTAGGTTAGAAGTCTGACATGGGTTTTACTAGGCTGACACCAGTTGTTGTCAGGGTTGCCATTTCTCCTCAAGGTTTCTGGAGATAATCCATCTTATTGCCCTTTCTAGACCCTCAGGGCTGCTTGTTTCTATTCTTTTCATCTTTTAAACTTTTAAAATTTATGTTGTGGTACAGCTGATTAATAATGTTGTGGTAGTTTTAGGTGAACAGTGAAAGGACTCAGCCATACATATACATGTATCCATTCTCTCCCAAACTGCCTTCCCATTCAGGCTGCTATATAACATTGAGCAGAATTTCACATGCTATACAGTAAGATCTTCTTGGTTATGCATTCCAGATATAGCAGTGTGTTCATGTCTATCCCAACTCCTTAACTTTCCCTTCTCCTCCAGCCTGCCTCCAGTAACCATAAATTCATTCTCTAAGACTATGAGTTTGTTTCTGTTTTGTAAGTAAGTTCATTTGTATCATTTCTTTTTAGATTTCACATATAAGGGATGCCATATGGTATTTCTCCTCTGTCTGATTTTCTTGTCTCTGGCTTTCCTTCTTCATCTTCAAAGCAAGCAACTATACATTTCTCTGACCATTATCCTTTAGTCACATTTCCTTCTTCTGATTACAACTGGGAAAGTTTCTCTGGTTGGGTATATATCTGGAGAAAATTATAATTTGAAAAGATACATGTATCCAACTACTCACTGCAGCACTATTTACAATAGCTGAGAAATGGAAGCAATGTAAATGTCTATCAACAGATGAATGGATAAAGAAAATGTGGTATATTTATACCATGGAATATTACTAAGCCATGAAAATAATGTAATTTGCAGGAAAATAAAATGAACCTAGAGAATACCATACCAAGTGAAATAAGCCAGAAAGAGGAAGACAAATACCATTACAATATCACTTACATGTGGAATCAAAAAAAAAAAAAAAAAAAAACAAGAAAGAAAGAAAAGATTCAAATGAACTTATTTCCAAAACAGAAACAGATTCATAGACATGGAAAATAAACTTATGATTACCAAAGGAGAAAGGACAGTTGGAGATTGCAAGTAACATATACACACTACTATATATAAAATAGATAACTAACAAGGACCTACTGTAAGAACAGGGAATGAAAAACCACATATATAAATATGTGAATTGGTGTGCTATAGACCTGAAACTAACATGATATTGTAAGTCAATACACTTCAATTAAAAAAGAAATTAAGTTTTAAAAAAAGAAAACATAGGGTTATACTGGGCCCAACCTATCAATCCAGGATGCTCTCTAGTTCAAAATCCTTAATTTAATCACATTGCAAATTCTATTATGCAATATACATTAGCATAGTCACAGATTCTGTAGACTAGTATGTAGATGTTGGGGGTGGGCAAGCATTATTCATCTACTAAAAATCATGTTGGTACAGATAAACTATAATCCAAGTCTTAAATGAGATTAAATTATGTTTATGACTGAATCATTCAATTTATTACCAATATAAAATATCTATAAATAAGGAGATTTTAAATCTTTGGCAAGTATTAACTACCTTCTGAGTTAATAAGAATAACAAATTAATTAGGATAACTATTCTTTAAGCATCACTGGTTATATTGCCCCACCAAAGACTAATCTTAGAACTTGATAGTATAAAATCATTTCCCTTACTGCCAGTTTAAGGTCTATCATAGCCAAGACCTGAAATTTCAATCATTCTAGGTATCCATCTTCCTTTATTGATTGTCTTTTATACTATTCATAACAATTCTTAAAATTCCCCTTTGTTTGCATCAATAGCGTATTTAAGAATCAAGTATTGATTTAACAGGGAGCATGCTGGGGCCACCAATTACTTTTTTGACACTGAAATGCCCCATATTTCCTCCCAAACTCTTACATCAACTTTCATCTGGTTAAAAAATAAAGGCTCACAATCAGTCAAAAATGGAATAAAGCATTGCACTTATATTTTTCTTAGCTGTGGAAATTCAAGCATAGATGAGAGTTAAAGCCCATCTAGCTGTTACCAAATTTCAACTTACGTTTTATCTAAATTTACTGAGAACACTTTCTCCCCTGAATATTCCTCCAAAAGCCCTGCCATTTTCATTCATTCATTTCTTGTTCTTCACTGTCTCACTTTTCATTATCTTTTACATTGATGTGCTTTCTCCTCTATTTCTCAGTACACTTCTCTCCTCTATTGTGTTGTCCCGTCAAGTAATCTCCACACTATTCCCTCCTATAGTGAATGCACAGTGGTTTTCGGACAAATTAATGAGAAGTCCATGCAAGTAAAAGCATATACTTATATTCATCACATCATAAGACAATTTATTTGATTTAAACCATTAGAATTCTAATTTATAATGATGGTAGTATGTCCTAATGCCAAAACATTAGGATTTAATAGCGATCACTGAGGAATTTTGAATCAGTTATTTTCAATTTTGAGTATACTAGTCATCTTTAGCCTACAGATGGTGTTAGTCTTAGCATGGTTATTTCAGGGGAAAGCAGCCTAACAGCATTTGTATGTGCTTCTTGTATTAAATAAGAGAGTTATAATCATGCTTAAAATATAATGACTTGTTTTTATCATTAGCTGAATGAATGTGGAAAATGACTCAGTTCATAAATTTGTTATAATGCTGTCTTCAGTGTTAGCCAGCAGTAAGGTCCAGATTAGCAGAATCCTAGCAGGGAAGCCCAAAAGATTACAGAAAATTGCTGTTAAAAAATGACTTGACAACATTTTAAGTTTGTTATTCTTTGGGAAAACAATGTAGTCAGCCAATTGCTCAATTCTCTGCATGCTATTAGCCTCTTCTTGAATCATATTCAGTTTGCAGAAACATGAGACGTTTTGTTCTACATGGACAAGACAGAAGGTTTACCAGCTTGAACTGGTTTTTCTGTGAAAAACTGCCGGGCACCCCACTGTTGCTAAATGTGTCATTAACCTTCTACCTGGAGTGTTTATTACCTTAACTTAGACAATATTCACAAATGCCCTTATCAACATAATGAGGTCAAGGCAGCAATCAATGTCTGCTGTGCTGTCTCCTGTTTCTTGAAAGTACAACTGCTTTTTAAATCAAAATCTATAATCTAGGTTTAAAAGAGACAGAGGAAGAAAGCCGAAAATCTCCATTGTATCAGGTCAGTACTAATCCCTCTCTAAAAAAAAGGAAAAGGGTCCAAAAGTCAGATGACCATATAATTTTTCCTCCAAGGACACATTTTAGAATAAAAGGGAGTCCCAGGAACAGTTACATAGGAACACCTACATGCCAACCAGGATATATGATTACCTATGTGAAAGGACCATAAAAGGTCCTTTTCTTTACAGGTTGACAACCATTAGAAATTTGTTCCATTAGAAGTTTCAGAGTTTTAGTTAAAACTTTGAATCTAGTGTACCTTCTGAAACCTCAGCAATCCACTTTGGTAAGCACTGGTTTCAACAATTTCAATAATTCATTCCAACCACACCCAAAAAGCAATCAAAGTAATAACGTGGAAGGATAAACTTAATCTTATGAGGGTTTCCCCTTTCTTTTTATTCTTTTCTAACTTATCATCAATTTAAAATTTTTGCTTGGATTTTTAACAAGTATCCCAAACTGGGCTTCCCTGTTTGCTCAGTTGGTAAAGAATCCACCTGCAATGCAGGAGACCCAGCTTTGATTCCTGGGTTGGGAAGATCTGCTGGAGAAGGAAAGGCTACCCACTCCAGTGTTCTTGAGCTTCCCTGGTAGCTCAGCTGGTAAAGATCCACCTGCAGTGCAGGAGACCTGGGTTCAATCATAGGGTTGGGAAGATCCCCTGGAGAAGAGAAAGGCTACCCACTCCAGTATTCTGGCCTGGAGGAATCCGTGGGTTGTATAATCCAGGGGGTAGCAAAGACTTGGACACAACTGAGCAAATTTCACCTCACATGTTAATTTTGGTGTTGGCTGCTTGGAGATTTCATGTATGTATATAGTTTATACATATATAATTATATATAAAATCATTGTATATTATATACTCATATATAATATATATACATAATTAACCAAACTTTCAAATGGTTCACTTAAGATTACATGTGTATATATTATATATACATATACTTTATTTATATATTATATACACATATATATCATATATGTATGAATATATAATTTGCCAAACTTTCAAATGGTATAATTAAGATTTGTGCCTTGACTATGTATAATTATGATTATGACTCATTTTTGTAACTTCCATTGCCCTATAAATATTTATATCAGTTAATTGTTAAAATATATTTTGGGATCTATGCATGTTTTAATTTCTGTGCCAGGCTTTATTCTAGGCACTGGAAACACAGCAGAGGACCTTGGAGTCAAGGATATTATTCAAAATATATTCCAATGTGATAAAAGAGAAAATAAACACGAAGGAAATAAGAAATAAGATAATAGCACACAGTAATTAATCCTGAAAGGAAAATCCCTAAAGAAGTCACATTTGAGTGAAGAACTTAATGAAGAAAATACTGACAAATATTCCAAACAGTAGGAGAAAGGGTTTCCTGGACACTGTAACATATGTGGCATTTTCAAGAGTCAAAAAGTAGTAATAGATTGAATGGGACAAAGGGAGTGGAGGAAGATGAGGTTGGAGAGACAAGCGGGGGCCAAGTCACATAGGGCTGATCATGAGTCTACAAGTCAGTGAATCATAACCAGGAGTCTATAATTTAGTGAGTTTTAAATATAAGTTTTATATCTATTATATAAAACTTTTATATTTGCTAGGTTTCCCTGGTGGCTCAGATGGTAAAGAATCTGCATGCAATGGAGACCCAGGTTTGATCCCTAGGTCAGGAAGATCCTCTAGAGAAGGGAATGGCTACCCATTCCAGTATTGTTGCCTGGAGAATTCCATGGATAGAGGAGCAAAGAGTCTGTCACAACTGAGAGACTACACTTTCACTTTATATCTACTACCTTCATATTCATAAACAGATGAAATTTGTATTCTGTGATTCCTTTAAATATAACAAATTATTTCCCAAAACAAATATGTATTAGTAGAAAATAGGTAATTTTTAAATGTATTTTTCCAATACAGAGTTCAAGTCAAAAAAAATATAGAGGGACAGATAAATGGTTACTGTGGCTCAGCTCTCTTGTTTTCATTTTAAACCTCTCATTTAAAGCTTACAACACTGTTTTTGAGTCAGTACCTTTATAAACCCCCAAGAATTATGGGTATATATGAGGTATTCATCAGGTAGACATGAATCCAGGAGGCTTGTACCTTGTAAAACAACTTTATGCATCAGGCTTTCCATGATAATTAAAAATGGATCCTGACAAATAATAAAATGCATGTATTCCTAAAAAAAGATGGTAAAACATAACTTACAGAGACTTATATATTTCCTCCATGATTATTTGAAAGGCTGGTTCTGTTGCTCAGTCATGTCTGACTCTTTGTGACTCCATGAACCACAGTACACCAGGCCTCCCTGTCCATCACCAGCTCCCTGACTCCACCCAAATCCATGTCCATTGAGTCGGTGACGTCATCCAACCATTTCATCCTCTGTCGTCCCCTTCTCCTCCTGCCCTCAATCTTTCCCAGCATCACGGTCTTTTCAAATGAATCAGCTCTTCGCATGGGGTGGCCCAAGTATTGTAGTTTCAGCTTCAACATCAGTCTGTCCCATGAACATCCAGGACTGATCTCCTTTAGGATGGACTGGTTGGATCTTCTTGCAGTCCAAGGGACTCTCAAGAGTTTTCCCCAACAGCGTAGTTCAAAAGCATCAGTTCTTTCATGCTCAGCTTCTTTATAGTCCAACTTTCACATCCACTAGAAAAACCATAGCCTTTACTAGACAGACTTTTGTTGACAAAGTAATGTCTCTGCTTTTTAATATGCTGTCTAGGTTGGTCATAACTTTCCTTCCAAGGAGTAAGCATGTTTTAATTTCATGGCTGCAATCACCATCTGCAGTGTTTGGAGCCCAGAAAAATAAAATCAGCCACTGTTTCCCCATCTATTTGCCATGAAGTGATGGGACCCGAAGGCATTGAAAGGCTAGATGCTAAATCAAAGTTTAACTTTTCCCCTGATATCAAAATTTTAGTAAGCATTTAATTGTCAGTGCATTTTAAACAAAAATTAATAATATAGGAGACTGCATCTTGTTATTTTTGTTTTGTTCTGTTTGGTAATGTGTGGTGATCTGTCAGTCTAATTTTCAAGTGAAGATTTAAGAAAATGAGTACCTATCAGCCTGTTTTAGGAAATGATGATATCCTAATTTCTTCTTTTAAAAATGCTAACATTTGAAAGCCTGTGCATATTATAGATGTTTAGTTGGAAATGTCAATATGTTATTAACTTGCTAAATGCATCCACATAGATGTAATGTGACAATATTTGTTGAATGAGTGAATGAATGCAGATGACAGGGAAAAATATGTGTACCTTGAAGGGCTTGTACTTTGGGTAGATTGTTTACCAGCGTGGGTAAAAATGGCTCTTTGCACGTGAAGGTACAGCAGATTGTTTTGTAGGAATATCCTTTCGACAGTGATAATAAATTATTTTCAGAGCAAATGCTCCAGGAAGGAGGCTAATGCTGCTCTATTTGCTGTTTAGATTTCACGAATTGGGGCTGCCAAAACTATTTAAAGCCTCACAGGAATCCTGTTTGTGATAGGCCAATGCAAATTTGATGATCCATCCAAATATATAGAGATGTCGCTTTAATGGTGCCATCATTATTGGAGCTGTCCTCTACACAGAAATTCTTAGCCACTAGTAGTGAATGACAGATGTGTTAATTAAGAGACTGAGGCAAAGCCAAAGTTGATGTTCTAATAAACAGGTCATTAACTTTGGTAATGACCAATTTGAGAAGATGATTGTTATTACAAACTGTATTCTATGAATTATGAGGCCAACAGTATAACTCTGGAGTACATCCAATGGTCAGACTATACTAGCAAGTCTTCTAAAATAAATATTTCTAATAAGTCCCTTTGCCTATTTAAAACCTTACACATTTACAAAATGTGGTGGATTTACATAAACCAAAACGCTTAAATGATTAAATCTAGATAAACAACAGGCCTTTCCTTTGAAAACCAAATGAAAACCCTAGTTAATGGTAATTTTAGAATCTGCCTAACATAAACTTGCTACTATGTCAGAACAGCAACTCTTTCCAGAGACTACAAACATATTTCAATAGGGTGAAGAGATATAAGGGAAATAAGAATCATATCATACATATGTTGGAAAAACATTAAATTTGCCCTCTCCTTGAACTAGATAAGAATTCCCTCAACAATATCTATTGCATATTGTTTAAACACTTTCAAATATGAGTTTTTTTCCTCATAAGAGAATTCATTTCATGTGGAATAGTTCTTCTATAAAGCCCTTTCTGATATAGAACTAGTTTCTATGGAAAATGTGGATAATATTTATTTCATAAAACAAAATTTTATAAGTCATAGAACATTTTAATATCACTTCTAAATATCCCATTTAACAATGCAAAGCATTTGCAGCCATTTCTCATGTGACATGGCTTGCACATTTCCACAGTGGCAACTCCTTTTTGTTGGCTAGAACAGCAGCCCTTCACAACCCTGTATTTCTTGTCTCCTCCCACCATAGAAATTAGAAAAGGTAAAATTCCATTTTCCAAACCAGTTTTTCAACTAGAAGTGTCTATTGTCAACCACACTGAGCAATGAAATATAGGCTGAAGTTTACCAAGAACTTCTGGGAAAGACATGCTTCCTTCTAATAAGCTTAGTGGGCTTCCCTAGTGGCTCAGAAGGTCAAGAATCCACCTGCAGTAAAAGAAATCTGGGTTTGTTCCCATCTGAAAAACCTTAGACCTCCTGGAAAAAGGAATGGCTACCCACTCCAGTATTCTTGCCTGAAGAATCCTATGAACAGAAGAGCCTGGAGGGCTATAGTCCATGCTCAGTCACTATAGTCATGTCCAACTCATTGTGACCAGATGGGCCATAGCCCTCCAGGCTCTTCTGTCTATGGGATTCGCCATGCAAGGTTGTCATGCCTTCCTCCATAGTCCATGGATAGCAAAGAGTCAGACACAACTGCGTGACTAAGCATACACAGTAGGCTTAGTTGTACTAGCTCTCGACTGTTTTATTTCTCAAATATAGACAGGAGACTGTATCTGAAGGAGCTATGCTGCCACTCTAAAGTATCTGCAGGAGGACAAAGTATTAATATGCCAAGTATGGGATATTAGAAGGATAGAAATATCCTATGTCCTTGAAAACATCATGGGAGTAGATGAATCCATGATAACAAAGTCAAGTGCTCATAATATGGATGTTTTAAATCTATACATACTAAAGACACAGTTAGTTGAGTTTTAGGTTCATTTCATGGAGCCTAAGGGGACTGAGTACTTCTCCATGTTCTTCAGTTCTATCCCATTACTAACCTATGATGAATGACCCACTAGGGGGTGGGGATTGATCTTTGTAGGCAGTCTTAAATTTTCATGCATACATGACCACTATATGCAGCAGTTGGTGCCAGTAGACTCAGAAAGACACAAGAAGAAAGCATGCCAACTACTGCTGGGCATTCCTCTCCAAAGGGAATATTCTTGACAGTTACAACTACCAGTCCAGGTTCCATGAGACAAGATTCTTATGGGTACTAATCCACTTTAAAAAGTTGCCATTCAGAATTTTCTAGAAAGACAAGTGTGAATAATTATAGTTTAACTTTTTGGAAAAGTTGCCTGGAGAAAATATAGTTCAACTGTACCTTCTCACATGAGAATAACAGGAATAAAAATATTAAATTACTTTCCCAAGAACACAATGTTACTTAAACGTAGGTGTTAAACTAGAACACATCTCTCCTAAATCCCAAATTAGTGTTCTAAATAGCCAGAGTTTCTTAAGATGTGAATAATGTCATTTTAATTTTTATTCTGTTTGTTTTTTCTTTCTCTTCCTGAATGAAATTCAAAAACATGAGCACATTAAATTGAATTCAAAGTTACTAAAATTGTAACTGACATATATAAGAATTCTAATATTTTGGATTAAATAAAATGTGATGTCAAAATGTTGTTAACTAACATACTAAAAGTAAAGAAAATGAAGTCACATATTTCTTTATGGCCAAATATTGATTTTAAAACATTTTTTAAACATGTTTTATTTTCTAGTTATAAAAAAGTACCATGCAGCTCATACCTGGAAATGGGAAAATTCCACACAATGTAGCAGTTATTGTGAAATTTATCTTTGATTATCATGATTCAAATTAAGAAATTGTGCACATTTCTGACTATAGCCAAAATCTAAAGAGAATAATGACTGACATAAGAATTATTGTGTAATTATTAAGTATTCAGTTGAGTTCAGTCGCTCAATCATGTCCGACTCTGCAACCCCATGAATCGCAGCACACCAGGCCTCCCTGTCCATTACCAACTCCCGAGTTCACTCAAACACATGTCCATCGAGTTGGTGATGCCATCCAGCCATCTCATCCTCTGTCGTCCCCTTCTCCTCCTGACCCCAATCCCTCCCAGCATCAGAGTCTTTTCCAATGGGTCAACTCTTCACATGAGGTGGCCAAAGTATTGGAGTTTCAGCTTTAGCATCAGTTCTTGCAAAGAAATCCCAGGGTTGATCTCCTTCAGAATGGACAGGTTGGACCTCCTTGCAGTCCAAGGGACTCTCAAGAGTCTTCTCCAACACCACAGTTCAAAAGCATCAATTCTTTGGCCCTCAGCTTTCTTCACAGGCCAACTCTCACATCCATACATGACCACTGGAAAAACCATAGCCTTGACTAGACAGACTTTTGTTGGCAAAGTAATGTCTCTGTTTTTGAATATGCTGTCTAGATTGGTCATAACTTTCCTTCCAAGGAGTAAGTGTCCTTTAATTTCATGGCTGTAATCATCATCTGCATTGATTTTGGAGCCCCCCAAAATAATGTCTGACACTGTTTCCACTGTTTCCCCATCTATTTCCCATGAAGTGATGGGACCAGATGCCGTTGCTTAATGAATGCCCTATTATGTATCAAAAATCATTTGAAAATTTTACATATATGAAACTATTTATTCCTCACATATAGTTATACTTCTGACTCTTATTTTACAGGCAAGTAAGAAAATGACTGAACTGATCCAGTGTAACACAACTGGTCATTGGTCGAGAAAAGAGTTAAATAAGGTGACACTTTGATTGTAAAATTGCAAAAAAAAAAAAAAATTGCAATCCTTAAATTCCGGTGGCAATATAAAATGCCACCGCTGACTCAGGCAAATAAACATATTTTAATGAAAGTCATTTCTAATTAGACAATTTCACTACTGCCATTAGAGCTGCTTCTGACATGTTTCATATCTATTAAAATGACAGACAATAATAGATGCTGATAACAAATGGGATAGCAGGATGATAGCAACAAAAATTAAAATCATGTTTCCAAGATACTTAAAAATGTGGTCTTTATTTTCAAACAGTATTAGATGTAATCTAGTAAAAGTGGCCTGTTTTCTTGAAGCCACCATTACATGTATAAAGCACCATAGCAGCAAAAATTCTAAATTTAACAGGTTATAGCACTTTCCTCATCTTCTCTATCCTTTTACAGCATCAAATCAATGTGAACAGTGAAACCATTCCATTAACTGGCTGCTTTCTGACACAATTCCAAAATATTAGTATGTATTACTATTTAGCTAAATTGTCCATTTTAATTAAATTGGCTGAATATTTTGGTTTTTGGAATTTATGTTTGTGTGAAACTTGTCAGTATCACTAGAAAATGTTAGTTAATTTACTCTAAGTATGAAAGATGGTCTTTTGGATGATATGCAAAATATTAAAATCAGTTGGAAATGATCTCTTCAACCTAAGACTAATTTTGTCTATAGAAGAAAGAAAAAGTCTGTATGAAAATCCACAGTGATACAGAATATGATAATTTCTAAAAGAGTGGTGCTAAGTGACAAGTAAATTCAAGACAAGTAAAGAATCATTTTGATTGGTGTAGGGGGATTGAATTTAATGTTTTCATGTGTTAAAAACTGCATAATCAAAAATGTTTCTGGATGCCTTTGAATACCAGTGAGGACTTTTATAGGAAAAAAATGAAATGGCAATATGATGTAGAAAAATGTTAACGTGGAAACTTACATGACAATATGTAAAATAGATAGCCAACGGAAATTTGCTGTATGGCTATGGAAATTCAAACAGGGGCTGTATATCAACCTAGAGAGGTGGGATGGGGAGGGAGATGGGAGGGAAATTCAAAAGGGAGGGGATATATGTATACCTATGGCTGACTCAGGTTGAGGTTTGACAGAAAATAACAAAATTCTGTAAAGCAATTATCCTTCAATTAAAAAATTAATTAAAAAATAGAAAAAATGTGCTGAATTAGGAGAAATGAAGAGACCACATGACAGTACAAGTGAGTGAAGCAGAGAAGTGAAAGATAGTTGGTAAAAAATGTAAGCAAAAGACAAGAAAGGTTTATTTATGAGAGTGAGATTATTGGAACTATGTCTTAATCATAGAACTATGCATATTTGTTCATTCTGGCACCTAGCTCAGCTGGAAAGTGAGATTACTGTTGCAAATAATCCAGGGGGGACATAATCAGGGAAGAGCCTAATGACACCAAAAGAGATGAGAGATTAGGATGGTAGGTGTGGGTGTGTTTGTGTGAGTGGTGATAAAAGTGCAGCTGTGAAAGCATTTTACAAAAGGAAGAATCAATGGGTCTCAGTATTTGTTAGACATTATGGGAGAGATTATCAGACACAGAGGGAAAATTAACAATTTCAATGTTAGTTCTTGACTGCTGTAGATAATGGTGCTAATAATAACAAGCAGCAGGCAACATCTTTAATCATCAGAGAAATGCAAATTAAAAACACAATGAGCTATCACCTCATACCTGTCAGAATGGCTATCATCAAAAAAGACCACAAGTGAATGTTGGCAAGAATATGGAGAAAAAGGAAATTCTGACACTGTTAGGAATGTAAGTTGGTGCAGTCATTGTGGAAAACAGCAGGGTAGTTTCTCAAAAAACTAAAACTAGAACTACCGTATGATCTGGCAGTTCTACTCCTCAGTATATATCCAAAATTAAAACGAAAAAACTAATTCAAAAAGAAGCATGCACCCCAATGTTCAGAGCAGCATTATTTATAAGTGCAAAGATATGGAAGTAAATTAAGTGTTCATCAACAGATAAAATGAATAAAGGAGATGTGACTTGTACACAAACACACACACACACACTAGCATACTACTAACACATAAATAATAAAATATTGCCATTTACAGCAACATGGATGGACTTGGAGGGTGTTATTGTAAGAGAAACGAGTCAGACGGACAAAGATAAATGCTGTATTACCTCATTTATATGTGAAATCTAAAAGCTAAAACACACTGGTAAATATAAGAAAAATGAAACAGACTCATAGAGAAGAAATTAGTGGAGAGAGGGAGGAGAGGAAGGAAAAGACAGGGGTAGGGGATTGAAAGGTATCATATATACTCAGTTCATTTCAGTCACTCAGTCATATCCAACTCTTCGTGACCCCATGGAATGAAGCACACCAGGCTTCACTGTCCATCACCAACTCCCAGAGTTTACTCAAACTCATGTCCATTGAGTCGGTGATGCCATCCAACCATCTCATCCTCTGTCGTCACCTTCTCCTCCCGCCTTCAATCTTTCCCAGCATCAGGGTCTTTTCAAATGAGTCAGTTCTCTGCATCAGGTAGCCAAAGGACTGGAGTTTCAGCTTCAGCATCAGTCCTTCCAATGAATATTCAGGACTGATCTGCATTAGGATGGACTGGTTGGATCTCCTTGCAGTCCACGGGACTCTCAAGAGTCTTCTCCAAAACCGCAATTCAAATACATCAATTCTTAGGCACTCAGCTTTCTTTATAGTCCAACTCTCACATCCATACATGACTACTGGAAAAACCATAGCTTTGACTAGATGGACCTTTGTTGACAAAGTAATGTCTGCTTTTTAATAAGCTGTCTAGGTCGGTCATAACTTTTCCTCCAAGGAGCAAGCATCTTTTAATTTCATGGCTGAAGTCACCATCTTCAGTGATTTTGGAGGCCAAGAAATTAAAGTCTGTCATAGTTTCCATTGTTTCCCCCTCTATTTGCCATGAAGTGATGGAACCCATTGCCTTGATATTAGTTTTTTGAATGTTGAGCTTTAAGCCAGCTTTTTCACTCTCCTATTTCGCCTTCACCAAGAGGATCTTTAGTTCCTCTTTCTCTTTCTGCTGTAAGGGTGGTGTCATCTGCATATATGAAATGATTGATATTTCTCCTAGCAATCTTGATTCCAGCTTGTGCTTCTTCCAGCCCAGCATTTCTCATGATGTACTCTGCACATAAGTTAAATAAGCAGGGTAACAATATACAGCCTTGATGTATTTCTTTTCCTATTTGGAACCAGTCTGTTGTTCCATGTCCAGTTCTAACTGTTGCTTCCTGACCTGCGTAGAGATTTCTCAGGAGGCAGGTAGGATGGTATGCTATTCTCATCACCTCAAGAATTTTCCACAGTTTGTTGTGATCCACACAGTAAAAGCCTGTAGTGTAGTCAGTGAAGCAAGAGTAGATGTTTTTCTGCTATTCTCTTGCTTTTTCTATGACCCAGCGGATGTTGGCAATTTGATCTCTGGTTCCTCTGCATTTTCTAAATCCAGCTTGAACATCTGGAAGTTCAAGAACAGCATGTGCATATATATATATATTTCTTTTTTTTCCCTCTTTATCACTGTGCTGTACACTTCAAACTATCATGATACTAAAAATCAACTATACATCAGTAAAAAAAATTATTGTTCTATGTCTATCAATATGATCAAAATTTTTCTTTTTTAGTCTGTTGATGTGATAGGATACAGTGATTTTCAAACCTTGAATAAGCTTTGCATACCTGGGATAAATTCCACGTGGTCTTGGTATATAATTATTTTTATACATTCTTGTATTCAATTTATTAATATTTTATTACAGATTTTGTATCTCTTTTTCTGAGAGTTATTTGTCTGTAGCTTTCTGTCTTGAATGCCTTTTGTGGTTTTGGTATAGAGTAATGCTGGCTTCTAAGTACAGGGTAGAAAATTATTATTTCTGCTCCTTTACTCTGAAAGAGATTTTGGCCCTGATGTTTTATGTTTCAGAATGTTTTTAATTATCAACTAAATACCTTAATAGACAAAAGGGTTATTCACATTGTCATATTTCATCATGTGTGAGTTTCAGCACAATGTATCTCTAAAATAACTGGTCTGTTTAACTAGGTTATAAAATATATGCACATAGAGATATTCATGAAAGGAAAGAAAGTGAAAGTGAAGTCTCTCAGTCATGTCCAACTCTTTGCGATGCTATGGACGGTAGCCTACCAGGCTTCTCAGTCCATGGGATTTTCCAAGCAAGAGTACCAGAATGGGTTGCCTTTTCCTTCTCCAGGGGATCTTCCTGACCCAGGGATCAAATCCAGATCTCCTGCATTGCGCTTTACCCTCTGAGCCACAAGGGAAGCCCCCCAGAGTTATACATAGTATTCTTATACTATTATTCTTTTAATGTTCATGGGATCTGTACTGATCTTTTTATTTCTGATTAGTAATTTATATTCTCTCTCTCTCTTTCTTTTTTATAAGTAAGCTTGGTTAGAGGCTTACCAATTTTATTGATGTTTTCAAAGTACCAGCTTTTGGTTACATTATTTTATCTATTGATTTTATGCTTTAAATATTAATGATTTATGCATTAATTCTTTTTTTTTTCTTAACATCTGCTTCTGGGTTTAATTTGATCTTTTTTTCTAGTTTCCTAGGGTAGAAAACTAGATTACTGATTTTAGATCTTTTGTTTTTCTTTCATAATATATACATTTGATGCTATAAATTTCCCTCTAAGGGATTCTTTAACTTCATCACACAATTTTGATATGTTTTCATTTAGTTCAAAAAATTTTAAATTTTTCTTGAAGTTTTTTCTTTAATTCACATGTTACTTAGAAGTGTGTTGTTTAATCTTCATGTATTTTGAGACTTTCTCTTTTCTTTATTTTCTGTTACTGATTTTTAATTTAATTCCACTGTGGTCTATGAATAGATATAATAAGACTTCTCTTCTTTTACATTTCTTAAGATCTATATCTTATGGTCCAGAAGATCTATCTTGGTGAATAAAATATACCTTTTAATAGTCTGCCTATTTTTTTATACTCTACCAGGAATTAGCAGCAATCCTCTGCTATAAAATTTTTTAAAGAAATTAATTTTCTACAAATACTTTTCTACAATAATAAATCAATATATTTATTGATTGATTAAGATATTTCCTAGAGTTTTTCAAATAGCATGTTCAGTCATCTTGAATGTTCATATGGGAAATGTTTTCGTGGTGGTCCTGGAAAATTATACTTCCTAATAATATGTTAGCAGTGTGTATTTGGGCCTAAATACTTTCATTATCACATCTTGCTTTCTATATTTACCTTTTGTTTTTTCAGAAAGACCTTGAAAACTAAAAATTACACCATTTTTTTTTCTTAGCTAAATTTAAGTTACCACTATAAATCAAATTTTTAAATGTATTTTAACATAGTGCCAATGATAAAAATTAGAGTATGATAAAGCCACATATATTAAACAGCTTCATTAAGTTAAGATATAATTTTATTTGAGGTGTATAATTACAATAGAAATAATTAGTAAGAACTATGTAATAGACATTGTCCTATGTGTTTTACATTAAATATTTTTAACCAAAACAAATTATATTATTATTTCATTTCTATAAGATATGAATCTATCTTATGAGAACTTTGTTCAACCTATATTCTTAGAAATTTGTAAACCTTATATTCTAACCCAGATTATATGGCTGGAGTACCCAAGTTCTAAACACTCATATACTATAGACATATATATATATATATATATATATATATATATATAGTATATGAGTGTATATATATATATACATTCATGTACTACCTCATATTTGAAAGGAATAAACCATAATATTTAGATCAAGATGATGGAATAGGAGAACACAGAACTCACCTCTGCCCACAAACAAATTAAAGAGAAACACATTTATTAAAACATATGAAACAACTCTCATTGAAATCTTACTGGAGACTGACAAAAAGAATCTAGAAATAAAAGAGCTAGAGAAGTTATCAAAGTACAGCATTTCATTTTCTTTGTCCAAAATAGTGAGGCAGCAACACAAAATTCATAATATAGGAAAACTTTATCTAAAAAATGAAGGGTTAGGGTTAGTTCTTGATAGAGGTGACATTTATTAGGGCAAAAGAGTATCCATTCAGTTCAGACTCTCAGTCGTGTCCAACTCTTTGCAACCCCATGATTTGCAGCAAGCCAGGCCTCCCTGTCCATCACCAACTCCCAGGGTTCACTCAGACTCACATCCATCAAGTTAGTGATGCCATCCAGCCATCTCATCCTCTGTCGTCCCCTTCTCCTCCTGCCCCCAATGCCTCCCAGCATCAGAGTCTTTTCCAATGAGTCAACTCTTCGCATGAGGTGGCCAAAGTACTGGAGTTTCAGCTTTAGCATCAAATGCCACCAATTTTTCATTCACTTCTATGAAATTGATTCAGTTTAGTCAAAGGATTCTCTCCAATGAAAAGCTTAGTATTGAACCCATGATTTATATTTTGTATGCATATTAATCTGTTAGTGACACTTATTAGGGCAAAAGAGTACAAATGTCAAAAAATACTGCATTCACTTCTACTTAAATTGATTCAGTTTAATCAACAGAGTCTCTCCAATAAAAGGCTTTGTATTGAACCCTTGGTTCATATTTTATATTCATATTTAACTTTCAGATGGTTTTGATAATTACTCTATAGGAAAAACATAATATTTCTTGCCATCTCCAACTGTCCTCTGACTGTATTGAGTTTTCTTAACCTTCACTGCTGCATTTGGTCTTTTAGAGTTTTGAAATATGTTTTAGCTTTTTTCATGAATTTATCTTGTCAGCCTATCAAAAATTAATTCTTTTCTATTTTCCTTTCTGAATCTAATCCTTTATTGCACACTATAGTTCATTTTTAAGTGACTTGAAACAAAAAGAGCAATTAATCTGTATGGAATTTAAATGTTATACTTCTAAGATAAACTTGTTTTTCAGGGTTGTAAATTTTTCTGTTGGTGTAAGTTACACATTATTTTAAGTTGTCCATCTCTTTCATGTCATTAGATCATTGTTCTGAAGTCTGTAGAATTTTTCTATTTTTATTGAGCAAAACCCTGTATCCCCCGCCAAACACAAAGGCTCCTCCATGTCCCCTGCCTTTTGTTTGTGGAAAAGTTAAAGTCTCCCAGACCTTCCTGAGTCACAAAAGAGTGGTTCAAGAAGTTCATGATTAGGACAATTGAGTCACAAAATTTTTCAGGGTCGGATGTACATTCCTGAGTAGATGGTAAAGAATCTGCCTGCAATGCAAGAGACTCAGGTTTGATCACTGGGTCAGAAGATTCCCTGGAGAAGCGAATGGTTAATTACTACATTATTGTTGCCTGGAGATTTCCTTGGGTAAAGGAGCCTGTCAGGCTACAGTTCACAGGATCCCAAAGAGTCAGACAAGACTGACTGACTGTAACTGCTACCAGAGGGGAACAACTAATTGCATGATGACCAGCCTGTAGCCATGACATAAGCTGCTCCATCATGAGCAGTCCTGAATCTGTGATTAGAACAATTCCTAGAACTGGACTAAAGAGAATGAGTTTAACATTATTGCTGACAATAATCTATATTTTTGTGGTCATCAAAATAATTTCAGCTTTCTCTACTCATATGTAAGTGGGCAACTAAAATTGTCAGCAAGAGATGCTACAGACCCATATTAACATCCTCTATGCTAAGAATACGGCTCCATATGTCAGTATGAAGAAGTTACAGGTGATGGATCCTCACTCTTAATCATGTAGAAATGGAATGATGGTTGACCATGCGGAACTGAAAGCAGCTCTTTTGCCCCTTAACTGTTTTCTCATTTCTGTTCTTAACCTTAAAAAATCTAATTTTATGAATGAGTTCACTAAGTAATTTATCTCATGACTTACACTCTCCTGAATGCACACCATGCCCTGTGTAACCTGTTGATTTTTTTCTAGATTAAAACAAGTAAAACTGAAGAATTAAAAATTAAAGAATGACTAGCTCCCTACCCTTAGCAGTCCTCTTAGCAATCCTGCAGGCAGAATATATGGCAAAAAAAATCTGAAGAAAGAAGTAGCCAATCTACACGCAATGAAGAATGATGCAGAATCCAACCTCTTGCCTCCATGATTCACTAAAGTTCTTTCCCTGTTTCCCCTTTAAAAATTGTCATGGTTGAGCAGAATCTTTGGAGTTGGCCTCAGAACATGAGTCCACCTTCTCTCCCCAGATTCCTGGCTTTTCTGAAGAAAGCAACTACCTTTCTACCAACACTTGCCCTTGATCATTGGCTTTTGAGCAGCAAGCAGCTGAACCTGAGTTCAGTAACAACCATCCTGCATTATTCACTGTTTATGTTACAGAAATTGTTTTATATAATTTACAACAAAAGGAAACTTTATGCCTAATTTTTCCTTTTGTCATATCCCTAGAGTTTTATGAAAATTTCTTCCTGTTTTCCAAATTTAAGGGCTCATTCTGCTTTATCATCCTTATAATTATTTACTGCCCCCTTTCAGGTATGCAAATAGTCAAGGTTAACAATTTGTCTATTTTCCTAACTCTTCTGTAATCCCACTTTTTTTCTGTTTACCTTAACCTTGCCCCAAGGTTGAAACTTCATTAAAAATTAATAAACAGAAAACCTTTAAACCTGGGCAGTTTGACATGAGAGGGAGATCTATGAATAAGTACATAGTTATTCTTGGAATGTTCTTACTAACACTGCCATTTTGTGTGTATGAAATTCCTTTCTTTCAGCTCAGGCAAATATAATTGAACATCTCACTTCTAGTGGGAAAAAGAAGGGATAATAGTGTGAGGTGGTGACTGGGAAAGCAGCAATGGGGTGTAAGTGGTCACACAGCTGGAATCACTTTTGGATACCATAAAACCGTAAGTAGTCCTTTCCCTTTTTCACACTTTGTTTTTAAGTTATTTAAATAACTGGGAGTCTAAAGAGACCTCGTGGAGGCTTAATATCCCAGGAGTCTTATTTTATCATTCATTTAGATGTCAATACAAGCACTTCATGTGTTAGATGATTTTTCAGTGAATACTTAATGTGTTGTTGCCATTCAGTCACTAAGTTGTATCAAACTGTTTGTGACCCCATGGACTGCAGCATGCCAGAATCCTCTGTCCTTCACTTAAGGTACACAATAACAATATCAAGGTAAACTTTTAAAGAATCATTAGAAGATAATTTAAAATCTGAATCAATCATTCTAACAAATAAGGGAAATTCACCATAGAGAACATGGATTTCTATAATGGAGGGGCTATCCATCCCTTTAATTTCCCGTAGTTCATTCCTGATTTCATAAATACACTATTTTCATCAGAGATATTTATTATTAGTGTATTGCTTTTAACTTACCTTTGCTATATTGAAATGAAGAATAAAATAAAATATTAAACTCAGAATTCAAAATGGGCCTCAGAGGGATAAGACTGTTCACTAACATCCTGACTTCTACAAATGACTGAAAAAATATAAACATATTAAAGGAAAAAGAATAAAATAAAGCAAGCAGTGAGAACAATCTAAAGGACTGAAGATGTTTTCTAAACAGAGTTCAGTTCAGTTCAGTTCAGTCACTCAGTCGTGTCCGACTCTTTGCGACCCCATGAATCGCAGCACGCCAGGCCTCCCTGTTCATCACCATCTCCCAGAGTTCACCCAGACTCACGCCCATCGAGTCCGTTATGCCATCCAGCCACCTCATCCTCATTCGTCCGCTTCTCCTCCTGCCCCCAATCCCTCCCAGCATCAGAGTCTTTTCCAATGAGTCAGCTCTTCGCATGAGGTGGCCAAAGTATTGGAGTTTCAGCTTTAGCATCATTCCTTCCAAAGAAATCCCAGGGTTGATTTCCTTCAGAATGGACTGGTTGGATCTCCTTGCAGTCCAAGGGACTCTCAAGAGTCTTCTCCAACACCACAGTTTAAAAGCATTAATTCTTCAGTGCTCAGCCTTCTTCACAGTCCAACTGTCACAGCCATACATGACCACAGGAAAAACCATAGCCTTGACTAGATGGACCTTAGTTGGCAAAGTAATGTCTCTGCTTTTGAATATCCTATCTAGGTTGGTCATAACTTTTCTTCCAAGGAGTAAGTGTCTTTTAATTTCATGGCTGCAGTCACCATCTGCAGTGATTTTGGAGCCCCAAAAAATAAAGTCTGACACTGTTTCCCCTGTTTCCCCATCTATTTCCCATGAAGTGATGGGACCAGATGCCATGCTCTTCGTTTTCTGAATGTTGAGCTTTAACCCAACTTTTTCGCTCTCATATTTCACTTTCATCAAGAGGCTTTTTAGCTCCTCTACACTTTCTGCCATAAGGGTGGTGTCATCTGCATATCTGAGGTTATTGATATTTCTCCCGGCAATCTTGATTCCTTATATGCTAAGAAAGTGTGGTTTGGACAGATGTGTAATATGTTGTTTGGCCTACAAAAGGTATTTGTGGTCATTTCAAATAAAACAATCAGATGGCATCAGGGAGAATTACAGTATTTATAAAGGAATTTTAAATCATCTAATAACCTCTGCAGACTTTTGGGAAGTATTCTAAAATGTTTTGCTAAATGTGCAACGTACACATATTTATTCTAAATGTTCTTTTTTTAATTCTAACAATCAGTGGTGATTTTACAGTTAACAACTGGCATAGCCCAAACATTATCTGATCAGAACACATTAGGGAAAAGTTCTATAGGCTCAGTGGTGTCAGTGAATCCTTTAGTTCGTAGATTATGCTAAAGTTCACCAGATATAGGGGTTGGGAGTGGGGCGATGGTGGCATCTGTGGTAGTGAAGGATTCTCAGGGTGTGGAGTTTTAGCAACAAGCATAACATTATTTCAATACTTACCTGTGCCTATGTGTATCAGCTAAATATCAGCCCTGCTAATAATTTTAGTAGTTATTAAAAGGCTGCTTCAGATATAAATGCATTTCTTCCATGACAGTCAAAATATATGTGTATGGTAAATCATCACCACATAGAATTGATTTTTTAAAAGTATACATTTTGGCATTTGAAACTTAGAATGTTTAGTCTTAACAGCATCTAAATCCTTAAAGTTAGAGTATGGGTTAATAAAAAAAAATATGATGGATGAGTTTTGTGTATGTCAAGTAAACATATATATTTCATACACATATGTATATTTTGTGTACACATATAAAGTTGTGTCTCTCTGTATAGCATGCATACATATATTATATGATACATGTGAGATATGTATATCACACACACAAACATCACTGATTTAAATCAAAAGTGTAATCCCCACACTGGTTCCTATCAGAACTACATAACTTTTAGAAAGAAAATACTCAGACTTTCCACCTTTGATTTCCTACTTTCATTTTCAATGGTTTCTCATTTTAACCTAGTCAGAACTTGTTAGGCGAAAAAATAAATCAGAATGTATTATTAGCATGTTTTACAGCAAAATGTATAGTAAATACTACTTTAAAGTTTCTCAAATATAAAGCATGTCAATGTAATTTTATCTGTGATAGAATAATACTGTGAAAACTGAAGAGAAAAAAAAATGAGAATTTTATCTAAGCAAGAAAAGGCAAGATACAGTTTTGCTTAACAACATCCTTAGCAATTTGAGCACTATAACAAGTGGCATACTCATGAGGATAAAAAGTTTTTCCTAGATAAACAAAATTCTATTTTATATTTTGAAATACATAATATTGTTTTTAAAGAATTAGAAGTAAATAGAAAAAGTCTAGGTCATGTTATATAGGGACAGTGTAGATCTAGATTGTCTCCTCAGAGACTGGAAGACTGGAAAATTCACTTCCCACACCCACCTGCCATCAGAGGTCAAGTTCACGTTCCAGTTAATGACACAAAACTTGTCCAAGAACTGGAAGATACAAAAGAAGGAGAAACCATTATTCTGCTTTAACGGTAACAGGTACACACAAGGGTAGAAGGTATCTAGGAAGATTGCAGTAGCTTCAGGAGTGGTCCTGAAAAACCACCTACTTTGGCATTACAGGCAACAGAGATCACTAGCAATTTCCTATCATTTTAACAATTGCTGATTTCCTCAAATCCAACAGTGGTCTTCTCTGGATTTTACTCCCATTTGATCAAAGTTTTTAAAGTATATAATCTATCAAATCCCTTCCCGATAAAATGCCTAACTGCTGTCTATTCTCTAATTTGAATAATAAATATAAACTTTTTTTAAATAATACATATTTCTCAGGGTTGTAGTGAGACATATATGAGATTAAGGCATTCAACACAGCATCTGTGCTATTATTTTCATCACTATTATTTTACCGTTGATTGAAACTCCTTCCTGACCCCAACATCTCTGACTAGACACATATCACAATCAGCCACTGTGCCTAAGAGAAAGAAACTGATTTCCCATATTCAAGATTTGTAAGAATAGTTTCATCAGCTGCAACTGAAATCACCTTGAAATTAAAAGCAGAGTCATGTCCGGCTCTTTGCGACCCTATGGACTGCAGCCCTCCAGGCTCCTCCATCCATGGGATTTTCCAGGCAAGAATACTAGAGTGGGTTGCCATTTGCTTCTCCAGGGGATCTTCCCGACCCAGGAATCGAACCAGGTCTCCTGTATTGCAGGCAAATTCTTTACAGTCTGAGCACCAGGAAATCCCACCATAATAGAGGGATAATGACATGTAAATGATATAATGTATTTAATCATCTGGGATACCCAGTAGACTGCTGGTCCATAGTAGGCTTTCAATTCTAATTACTTTCTCTTTCCCATAGGGCTTTTAATATTATTGTACATATTTCAAACTGGTGTCCTTGTAAGAATGTCTGTTTGGTAACTTTGCCTCTGGCATCTCCCAATTCTCATCTACATTGCATTCTATTGTCAAATTAATCTTCCTATGGAAATCTTCGGAGTATGATATTCCCAACGTGAGAAATTTTCAAATACGCACGGAATAACTTTTTGCCTTTCTCCGCAGGAATTCAAAGCTCTGCATACTTTATCTACTTCATTCCTCATTTTTCTAGTACAACTGCATTTACTGACATTCAATGGTAAGTCCTATACTTTGGATTTCTACCTTTACAGTTTGTCCTTCTGCCTAAAAAGAATTTTGCCCCATCTTTATCAATTGTAATTATACACATCTTCCAAATTTGTTCAGATCTCATGTTGGTTATAAAGCCATGGCCAAAGGGAACCCTCTCTCCTTCTAACTTTTTTTATGGTTGAATTGATTATAGCTTTCCTTATGTCACAGTAATTTCTATATTTTCTTGTATTCCAGTTAATTATCTCAGCTGTTCTACCACGAGACAGAGGTGAGAACTAGTTTTAAATCCTGGTACAAGAAATGAAACATAGTTAAGACCATTAGCTAAAATTAATACCAGGGTTAAACTTTCATGTCTTCTACCTCCTGGAAGCTTTATTACATAACAGGTTTGTCTAAATCTTTTTTATCTTTAAAATAGATAAAATAGCATTATAGCCTTAAATTCCATATGTTAATCAATCAATAAATGATTTATTTTCTTTTCCTTACATATTAGATTTGTTCTAAAACCTGATGATAGAAAAAACATTTGTTTTCATTAGGAGTCCATTTTATAATCTATAGTATGCTTTGACACTGTAGACTTAGTATTTGTTACATGAATATATATGTAAACTGCAATCATTACAATACATTTATACTGAATTTCACTAACAGCTTACCCCTTAGATCAGAAGGGCTTCCATAGTCTTTGTACACTCAGAATTTCCTGTCTCTAGGCTGGTTGGCTGTACATTTTATTTTATTTTTAACATTGGCTCTTCTTATTTTAATTTCTCCAAATAAGATATTTCTTTTAGAATTCATGTGCCAACAGAATGTTGATTTCTCCTCTCTTCGTATTCCCTGTGTTTCTCAGATTATCTGACTGTTCACTTTCCTATATGCAAAGTAGGAATCTCATTGGTCTAGCTGACCAAAGGATCACCTTGGTGTATGTTTACCAAACAGCACATTAAATACCACTTCAAAAGGCAAAGTACATTATTCCGCTAAAGGGAAGAGATGCTTTCAATCATACATGAGCATTTTGCTTGGTTAGGGATTTTTATGTCCAGAGCAACCTGAAAGGGCAGAGTATTTCTCATGCCAAATTTTATAGGACACAACTGACCAATTAAAAAACAAAGGAGTCAGCATTTGTGTGTCCCTTTAGGAGGCATCATGTCAGCAAGTTATTCTTCACTGCAGAGTTTTAACACACCATTAGGCAGCATCTGTGGCCAAACTGATGTTGCTGTGACTTTTCTTTGCTGTTCCCAGCACCTTTGAACCCTAGCTCAGCAAAAGGACAGCCAATGCCCTTGTAATCATAGAAAGTAACAAGGTTCATTTGGAAGAGCAGTGGACCTGGAATTAGATTACTTATTTAATTTTTCAACATTATTGATCAATTACTTTATTATAGCTCTTGGGGAAATTCCAAATCATGAACGTGTAACAGATCATAATACCTTGGGGAGAAGGAAGAAACAGACATAAAAACAAGCAACTACAACTGAATGCAGAAAGTGAGATATGACAAAAATACTACAATTTGCCCAGATGTCAGAGGTTTTATGAGCCTATTCTCTATCTGACTTGTTATAGAAGTTTTTCCACTCACTTAACCATTATTACTCTGGAGTTAATATGCTAGATATCAACTAGATCAAGGTCCTTCTTTATGTTGATTCATCTTAACAAGTACAAAACTAAAATCTTTACCATCACCTAAGAAACTTTCATCTTCATTTTACTATAATACTACCAATAAATGCTATTCTGATAACTCTTTGGACAAATTTTAGCTAACAGAATTATCTGGGGCCATTTTCTTAGCAAGTCTCATAACATGTGTACAGTTATTACAAGTAAATGTTTTACCATAGCCTGTAATTGAATCATGATTTCATTTTTCACCATTTCAGTTCAGACTCTAAGAGCAAAATTTTCTTTAAAAATTCCATAACTTGCCCCAAACACAAGCAAGTTGTTACCAGTCTTAATAAAGATCACTACAGATTAATCACTATACAAAATAAATTAAAAAATAGTATACAAACAGAAAAGCTGGAAAAGACACTAAAATAAAATTTCAAAATAAGTAATATAACAAGTCAATAAATGTATTTTTTAAAATCCCACCAGCAATCAAATAGGAAAAAACAAAGTAAATCAAATGAATGACTGTTTTCACTTGCAATGTTTAGCAAAGATTCTTCAAGGATAATTTCCACTATTCCTGCTCATATACTTTTTCTGGGAGCGTTATTACATATTGGAAATTTCATGTACCAAAATTTTGATTTTAGAAAGTAATCAAAAAGAAAAATTACACATGTAGAAACTGTTTTGTACAAGAAAGTTCTTATCAATAATAATAGTTTAATAATAATGTATAGTAGTGACCAGTGACATTTATTAGAAGAATCTGGCATTACACTATGTACTTATTTATATTACCTAACTATAATTTAAAAAAAACTGAGAACCAACTGTAAGTATAAAAGAGCTGTATTACATTTAGAAAATTTTTTAAAAATATAAAATCTGTTAAAATGATATTTTTTTTAAACCAGTGTACTCCACACCATCAATTCTAAATGTCACTTATAAAGTGCTCCTCTACAGACATCTTTATGTTCTCAACAATTACTACGATTACCACTAAAATTTAATGATATAGACATCAAATTAAGAATTTAAAAATCATTTGTTATTTTAGAAATACTCCTTTTGTGTCACGTTAGTTTTCCAAATTCCCAGTTATATAGCCAGCCTCCAACACACAGACTCAGCTATGAGTATTTATTTAGAGACTCATTACCTAATTATTTAAAATCATTGAGTTCAATTCAGGTGTAAGTTGTGACTCCAACTCTTGTGATGCTACCTATTCCTATATTTACACACGAGTTTTAAGTAAACAATGATAGCAAAGTAATTGTAAAGAGGAAAATGCAGAACTAGAGTTACTTCAATTCTGTTATTTTATACTCCTTTGGAAGGTACTGGTAAGGTAGGTTTCATTTTGAATTCTCCTCTTGGCTTATAGACAGCTATCATTTCACTGTGCATTCATATGACTTCTAAACTCATCATGAGTGCTTCACGCGCATGATCTCAGCTAATTCTAATTAATATCTCTCAAAAGCCCTGGCTCTAACTACCCTTACATGGAGGTTTAGGACTTCAACATATGACTCACCGCAGGGGACGAGCGAGGGGGGCAGGGAAGGGGAACAAACATGCACTGCATAATGCATAGCAGTTTAGGAGAAATTGATTTATAGTCTGCTTGTGCTGAAGTCAAAAGTATATTTTCAGCTTCACTGAAGTAAATTAATATGTAATCCATTGTTGTTTGCATAGATCATTGCTGATTAAAAAGAGTTATGCAGATTTTTCTCAGTCTAACAGTTTTCTGTAATTATAATGTCTGTACCACATTGCTTTTTTCACCCTGTTGTCTGATGGTATTGATTATACATGTCATGTTTAGTCACTCTAATGAGATTGAATGAAAGCTATGTTCAGAAATGACACAGCACATTACATATTCTCTTATATGTGGTCAAGTATATTTGAGAGTTTGTTCTTCACAGGTAATCTCCAAGGACTTTGACAAAAAGGAATTGAAATCATTGATGTTTCTCTTATTGTGGGTTGAATTACAATTCAAGCTAGTGCAGAAGACCATATTAATCCTGAAGAGTTTCTTAGGGTAGCCTATATCAAAAGAGATATGTGACATATGTATATATTGCTAAAGATATTTAAGCACCTATCACAACATAAAGTTTGAATTAAAATATGGGAATCAGAGCTTTTAGCAAAGGATGTACTCTGTGACATCACTTTTGTATGATGAATTTTGACAGTTCAGAACTTTCTGAAACCAAACACGGATGATCATGGAAAAAGCCCAGAGGCTTTTGAATCAAATGAAATTAAGCCTCAACACTGCTGGGAAGTAGATGCATCTTAATCTTTTAGATTAGAGAAGAGTAAAATGGAGGCTGAAACATGTTAAATGAATTGCTTAAGGCCACTCATTAAAAGCATCACTGGCCTTTCTGAAGTATTTTATCAGATGAAAGCCAGACTAATTCCATGATTGTATTATACTCATTGTGATTAGCTAGTTAGTAGATATTTTCTTTTATCTGGAAAAACTGTAGATTTACAACTTTTGTTTGTAGTCTTGAGAAGTTGGAGAGTGACACAGAAACACAAGTTTATGCTTTATAGTATTTTCAATGTCTAGAAACCAAATATCTTGTCTCCCTATACCCGATACCAATAACAAGTCTTCCAAATTAATGTATTTATATTGACTGAAATAAAATTCTACTATATTGACCATAAAAAATATCTAGTATGTTCTCTCAGTTTGTTGTTTTCCTTTGCTATACACTGAGAAGTTAGCCCTCTTTCCATAAGTAAGGGAATCTTTTCATTACTTTAATATATTAAAAGGGAATCAGGCCTGGGTAAATCTCTGTATTTCTGTTTAATGGTGGATTTAAGTAAGCCAGTATATAGCTTTAATGTAATTCCTATGGAGTGTATGGTTTACCAGAGATGAAATATTGGGATATAATCATTATGGTTTAGTGTAAAGGGAACTTCAGTGGCACACCCTATAGAAGCATCACAGGATAAACTATAACTTATAAAACTAGACCAAATGCCATGAAATATATTAGGAAACAATTCTCCATAATTTTGAAATCTTTCTCATATTTGATTGACTCTAAAAATAATCAGAGTTCTTCAAAATAAGCCTGTTTTAAAGACTTTGAAAGAATTCCAAACAGAATATTTTTAAATAATTTCAGTTGTTATAGTTTTATATTTGGAGCTCCAGAATGTATTTTTCAAAATTTTCCCAGTCCAAACTTAACGATCCCTGCTTGATAAAAGTAATCATGTCTGCTTGAAATATATCTCAAAGAGATTTAAAATATTCCAATAAAGTACTTCCATCAAGTATTCGTTCTCATATGGTGAATTCACTGTAACATTATTATAAAAAGGAGAGAAAAGTATCCTTTGCACAAGTGCAGTGGCAGTACACTTTAGTTCCCATCAAATCTACATGACCATTTCTAGTCTAAGTCTCAGAGTAGAGAGAGAATAATTGTTTCTCTTAAATGAAAGCAAAGGATGCCCAAAGGCATTTCAGTCAATTAACTCAGTTCAGTCACTCAGTCATGTCCAACTCTTTGTGAACCCATGAATCACAGCATGCCAGGCCTCCCTGTCCATCAACAAATCCCAGAGTCTACTCAAATTCATGTCCATAGAGTTGGTAATGGCATCCAGCCATCACATCTTCTGTCATCCCCTTCTCCTTCTGCCCCCAATCCCTCCCAGCACCAGGGTCTTTTCCAATGAGTCAACTCTTCGCATGAGGTGAACAAAGTACTGGAGTTTCAGCTTTAGCATCAGTCCTTCCAATGAACACCCAGGACTCATCTCCTTTAGGATGGACTGGTTGGATCTCCTTGAATTCCAATGGAATCTCAAGAGTCTTCTCCAACACCACAGTTCAAAAGCATCAGTTCTTTGGTGCTCAGCTTTCTTCACAGTCCAACTCTCACATCAATACATGACCACCGGAAAAACCATAGCCTTGACTAGATGGACCTCTGCTGGAAAAGTAATGTCTCTGCTTTTGAATATGCTATCTAGGTTGGTCATAACTTTCCTTCCAAGGAGTAAGTGCCTTTTAATTTCATGGGTACAGTCACCATCTGCAGTGATTTTGGAGCCCCCAAAATTAAAGTCTGACACTGTTTCCACTGTTTCCCCATCTATTTCCCATGAGGTTATGGGACCAGATGCCATGATCTTAGTGTTCTGAATGTTGAGCTTTAAGCCAACTTTTTCACTCTCTTCTTTCACTTTCATCAAGAGGCTTTTGAGTTCCTCTTCACTTTCTGCCAGAAGGGTGGTGTCATCTGTCTACCTGAGGTTATTGATATTTGTCCCGGCAATCTTGATTCCAGCTTGTGCTTCTTCCAGTCCAGCGTTTCTCATGATGTACTCTGCATATAAGTTAAATAAGCACGGCGACAATATACTGGTTCCTATTTGGAACCAGTCTGTTGTTTCATGTCCATTTCTAACTGTTGCTTCCTAACCTGCATATAGGTTTCTCAAGAGGCAGGTCAGATGCTCTGGTATTCCCATCTCTTTCAGAATTTTCCACAATTTGCTTTTTCCTTGATCCAGTGGATGTTGGCAATTTGATCTCTGGTTCCTCTGCCTTTTCTAAAACGAGCTTGAACATCTAGAAGTTCATGGTTCACGTATTGCTGAAGCCTGGTTTGGAGAATTTTAAGCATTACTATTCTAGCGCGTGAGATGAGTACAATTGTTCAGTAGTTTGAGCATTCTTTGGGATTGCCTTTCTTTGGGATGGAATGAAAAATGACTTTTTCCACTCCTGTGGCCAGTGCTGAGTTTTCCAAATTTGCTGGCCTGTTGAGTGCAGCACTTTCACAGCATCATCTTTCAGGATTTGAAATCGCTCAACTGGAATCCCATCACCTCCACTAGCTTTGTTCATAGTGCTGCTTTTTAAGGCCCACTTGAGGTCACATTCCAGGATGTCTAGGTGAGTAATCACACCATCATGATTATTTGGGTTGTGAAGAATTTTTTGTACAAATTTTCTGTGTATTCTTGCCAACTCTTTTCAATATATTTAGTTTCTGTTAAGTCCATACCATTTCTGTCCTTTATCGAGCCCATGTTTGCATGAAATATTCCCTTGGTATCTCTAATTTTCTTCAAGAGATCTCTAATCTTTCCCATTCTGTTGTTTTCCTCTATTTCTTTGCATTGATCGCTGAGGAAGGCTTTCTTATCTTTTCTTGCTATTCTTTGGAACTCTGAATTCAAATGGATATATCATTCCTTTTCTCCTTTGCTTTTCATGTCTCTTCTTTTCACAGCTGTTTGTAAGGCCTCCTCAGACAGCCATTTTGCTTTTTTGCATTTCTTTTCCATGGGGATGGTCTTGATCCCTGTCTCCTGTACAATGTCACAAACCTCTGTCCGTAGTTCATCAGACATTCTACCTATCAGATCTAGGCCCTTAAATATATTTCTCACTTCCACTGTATAATCATAAGGGATTTGATTTAGGTCATACCTGAATGGTTTAGTAGTTTTCCCTACTATTTTCAATTTAAGTCTGAATTTGGCAATAAGGAGTTCATGATCTGAGCTACAGTCAGCTTACAGTCTTGTTTCTGTTGACTGTATAGAGCTTCTCCATCTTTGGCTGCAAAGAATATAATCAGTCTGATTTAGTGTTGACCATCTGGTGATGTCCCTGTATAGAGTCTTGTCTTGTGTTGTTGGAAGAGGATATTTCCTATGACCAGTGCATTCTCTAGGCAAAACTCTATTAGCCTTTTCCCTGCTTCCTTCCGTTCTCCAAAGCCAAACTTGCCTGTCACTACAAGTGTTTCTTGACTTCCTACTTTTGCATTCCAGTCCCCTATAATGAAAAGGACATATTTTTTGGGTGCTAGTTCTAAAAGGTCTTGTAGGTCTTCATAGAACCATTCAACATCAGCTTCTTCAGCATTACTGGTTGAAGCATAGGCTTGGATTACTGTGATATTGAATGGTTTGCCTTAGAAATGAACAGAGATCATTCTGTCATTTTTGAGATTGCACCCGAGGACTGCATTTCAGACTCTTTTGTTGACTATGATGGCTACTCCATTTCTTCTAAGGGATTCCTGGCCACAGTAGTAGTTATAATGGTCATCTGAGTTACTATCACCCATTCAAGTCCATCTTAGTTCACTGATTCCTAGAATGTCAACGTTCCCTCTTACCATCTCCTGTTTGACCACTTCCAATTTGCCTTCATTCATGGACCTAACATTCCAGGTTCCTATGCAATATTGCTCGGAACTTGCTTCTATCACCAGTCACATCCACAACTGGGTATTGTCTTGTTTTGGCTCCATCCCTTCATTCTTTCTGGAGTTATTTCTCCACTGATCTCCAGTGATTATGGTTTCAGTGTGTCTGCCCTCTGATGCCCTCTTGCAATACCTTACTTGCAATATCATCTTACTTGGGTTTCTCTTACCTTGGGCGTATGGTATCTCTTCATGGCTGCTCCAGCAAAGTGCAGCCTCTGCTCCTTACCTTGGATGAGGGATATCTCCTCACTGCCACCCCTTCTGACCTTGAACGTGGAAGAGCTCTTCTAGGCCCTCCTGCTCCCGTGCAGCCACCACTCCTTGGACGTGCGGTTGCTCCTCCCGGCCAAAGCCCTTGGCCTTAGGTGTGCGGTAGCTCCTCTCAGCTGCTCCTACGTTGTCGCAGCCTGGCACTTTTGGCCACTGCCCCTGACCTCGAATGTGGGGTAACTCCTCTTGGCCACCACCGCTGGGGCATGGGGTCCTCCCAGCTTCTGCCCCTGACCTCGGACATGGGGTAGCTCCTCACCCACACTATGTGCGCCTGTCGCAGCTGCCTGCTGACGATCATCAGCCCTTTGAGTACTCAGAAGTTAACTGGGGACTGGGGCCAAAGGCACCATAGGGCAGACACACTGAAACCATAATCACAGAAAACTAGCCAATCTAGTCACACTACGATTGCACCCTTGTCTAACTCAATGACACTGAGCCATGCCCATGGGGACACCCAAAATGGGCAGGTCACAGTGGAGATATCTGACAGAATGTGGTCCACAGGAGAAGGGAATGGCAAACCACGTCAGTATTCTTGCCTGGCGAACCACATGAACAGTATGAAAAGGCAAAATGACAGGATAGTGAAGAGGAACTCCCCAGGTCAGTAGGTGCCCAATATGCTACTGGAGATCAGCGGAGAAATAACTCCAGAAAGAATGAAAGGATAGAGGCAAAGCAAAAACAATACCCAGTTGTGGATGTGACTTGTGATAGAAGCAAGGTCTGATGCTGTAAAGAGCAATATTGCATAGGAACCTGGAATGTCAGGCCCACGAATCAAGGCAAATTGAAAGTGGTCAAACAAGAGATGGCAAGAGTGAACGTCGACATTCTAGGAATCAGCAAACTAAAATGGACTGGAATGGGTGAATTTAACTCAGATGACCATTATATCTACTACTGCAGGCAGGAATCCTTTAAAAGAATTGGAGTAGCCATCATGGTCAACAAAAGGGTCCAAAATGCAGTACTTGGATGCAGTCTCAAAAATGACAGAATGATCAAGGCAAACTATTCAATATCACAGTAATCCTAGTCTATGCCCCAACCAGTAATGCTGAAGAAGCTGAAGTTGAATGGTTCTATGTAGACCTACAAGACCTTTTAGAACTAACACCCAAAAAAAGATGTCCTTTTCATTATCGGGGACTGGAATGCTAAAGTAGGAAGTCAAGAAACACCTGGAGTAACAGGCAAATTTGGCCTTGGAATACAGAATGAAGCAGGGCAAAGACTAATAGAGTTTTGCCAAGAAAATGCACTGATCAGAGCAAATACCCCCTTCCAGCAACACAAGACAAGACTCTACACATGGACATCACCAGATGGTCAACACCAAAATCAAATTGATTATATTCTTTGCAGTCAAAGATAGAGAAGCTCTATACAGTCAACAAAAACAAGACCAGAAGCTGACTGTGGCTCAGATCATGAACACCTCATTGCCAAATTCAAACTTAAATTGAAGAAAGTAGAGAAAACCACTAGGCCATTCAGGTATGACCTAAATCAAATCCTTTATGATTATACAGTGGAAGTTAGAAATAGATTTAAGGGACTAGATCTGACAGCTAGAGTGCCTGATGGACTATGGATGGAGGTTCATGACGTTGTACAGGACACAGGGATCAAGACCATCTCCATAGAAAAGAAATGCATAAAAGCAAAATGGCTGTCTGAGGAGGCCTTACAAATAGCTGTGAAAAGAAGAGAAGCAAAAAGCAAAGGAGAAAAGGAAAGATAGAAGCATCTGAATGCAGAGTTCCAAAGAATAGCAGGAAGAAATAAGACAGACTTCCTCAGCAATCATTGCAAAGAAATAGAGGAAAACAACAGAATGGGAAAGACTAGAGATCTCTTCAAGAAAATTAGAGACACCAAGGGAAAATTTCATGCAAAGATGGGCTCAATAAAGGACAGAAATGGGATGGACCTAACAGAAGCAGAAGATATTAAAAGGAGGTGGCAAGAATACACAGAAAAACTGTACAAAAAAAGATCTTCAAGACCAAGATAATCACAATGCTGTGATCACTCACCTAGAGTTAGACATCCTGGAATGTGAAGTCAGTGGGCCTTAGAAAGCATCACTATGAACAAAGCTAGTAGAGGTGATGGAATTCCTGTTAAGCTATTTCAAATCCTGAAAGATGATGCTGTGAAAGTGCTGCACTCAATATGCCAACAAATTTGGAAAACTCAGCAGTGGCCACAGGACTGGAAAACGTCAGTTTTCATTCCAATCCCAAAGAAAGGCAATGCCAAAGAATGCTCAGTTGCACTCATCTCACATGCTAGTAAAGTAATGCTCAAAATTCTCCAAGCCAGGCTTCAGCAGTACATGAACCATGAACTTCCAGATGTTCAAGCTTGTTTTAGAAAAGGCAGAGGAAGAGATCAAATTGCCAACATCTGCTGGATCATCGAAAAAGCAAGAGAGTTCCAAAAAAACATCTATTTCTGCTTTATTGACTATGCCAAAGGCTTTGACTGTGTGGATCACAATAAACTGTGGAAAATTCTGAAAGAGATGGGAATACCAGACCTCCTGACCTGCCTCTTGAGAAACCTGTATGTATGTCAGGAAGCAGCAATTCACACTGGAGATGGAACAACAGACTGGTTCCAAAGAGGAAAAGGAGTATGTCAAGGCTGTATATTGTCACTCTGATTATTTAACTTATACGCATAGTACATCATGAGAAATTCTGGGCTGTAAGAAGCACAAGCTGGAATCGAGATTGCTGGGAGAAATATCAGTAACCTCAGATATGCAGATGACACCACCCTTATGGCAGAAAATGAAGAAGAACTAAAAAGCCTCTTGATGAAAGTGATAAAGGAGAGTGAAAAAGTTGGCTTAAAACTCAACATTCAGAAAACGAAGATCATGGCATCTGGTCCCATCACTTCATGGGAAACAGATGGGGAAACAGTGGAAACAGTGTCAGATTTTATTGTTTGGGGCTCCAAAATCACTGCAGATGGTGACTGTAGCCATGAAATTAAAAGATGCTTACTCCTGGAAGAAAAATTATGATCAACCTAGATAGCATATTGAGAAGCAGAGACATTACTTTTGCAGCAAAGGTTCATCTCGTCAAGGCTACTGTTTTTCCTGTGGTCATGTATGGATGTGAGAGTTGTACTGTGACGAAAGCTGAAAGCTGAAAAATTGATGCTTTTGAACTGTAGTGTTGGAGAAGACTCTCAAGAGTCCCTTGGACTGCAAGGAGATCCAGTGTGTCCATTCTGAAGGAGATCAGCCCAGGGAATCTTTGGAAGGAATGATGCTAAAGCTGAAACTCCAGTACTTTGGCCACTACATGCGAAGAGTTAACTCATTGGAAAAGACACTCATGCTGGGAGGGATTGGGGGCAGGAGAAGGGGATGACAGAGGATGAGATGCCTGGATGGCATCACTGACTCGATGGTCATGAGTGGGTGAATTCCAGGAGTTGTTGATGGACAGGGAGGGCTGGTGTGCTGCTATTCATGGCGTTGTAAAGAGTCGGACATGACTGAGCTACTGAACTGACCTCCAGTAGCATATTGGGCGCCTACTTACCTGGGGAGTTCCTCTTTCAGTATCCTATCATTTTGCCTTTTCATACTGTTCATGGGGTTCTCAAGGCAAGAATACTGAAGTGCTTTGCCATTCCCTTCTCCAGTGGACCACATTCTGTCAGACCTCTCCACCGTGACCTGTTCATTTTGGGTGGCCCCACATGGCATGGCTTCATTTAATTAAGTTAGACAGGCTGTGGTCTGTGTGATCAGATTGGCTAGTTTTCTGTGATTTAGGATATCCCAATGAGAAATTTTATCACGATTTACAAGAATCAATATCTAGTGATGTATAATAACATTGAGGTTTCCCAGGTGGCAGCAGTGGTAAATAAATCGCCTGCCACGGTGTTAGACGTAAGAGACATGGGTTCATTCCCTGGGTCAGGAAGATCCCCTGGAGGAGGGCAGGGCAACCCACTCCAGTATTCTTGCCTGGATAATCTCATGGTCAGAGGAGCCTGGTGGGCTCTAGTCCATGGGGTCGCACAGAGTCAGACACAACTGAATCGACTTAGCATGTACAACATGCACAACATTATTGTATATCTCTATCACTGTGGTGTACTATCAGTACAGCCTATGTCAGTCAAGCACACCTATGTAGAACTCATTTTCATTTTGTTAAGGGTCACATAATTCCACCTGCATGCCTAAATTACTGAAAACATTTTAGTAGCATTAATACACCCCAAAATGTAATATACCAGCATTTTTACTCATAACAAACCAGGTTTAGTACTTTATCAAATTCAATACTTTAGTTTGTATTATTGCAGATATATTATTCTAGTTTAAGAAATAAGCTGCATTTAAAATTTTAAAACTCACATCAACTATTAACTCCATTAACAAATGTTTGCTTGCATCAAATAATATAGAAAGCCTTCTTCAAGTAGCCCTTACTGAGAAAATCAGGGTTTCTTTGGAACTACAAAAATAATTTGAGTTAATACAAATGTCTGAACTTTAAAAAACTTTGTTAGTCATATTTCCTATATTTGAAATCATGTGGTATTGTTGAAATATCATATGTAATATTAATAGCCTCTTGCTCTATGTACAAGATGGGAAGCATTGTGAACTAAACAGAATTATCAAATATTAATTTTAAAACTGGTAGGCCAGGGATAGATTAGTTGTGTTTTAGCTACAGGAATTCGGCAAAGTGTTTTATAGATTAAGGAGAAATAATCTCAAATTTTACCAGCATCCCAAGAAGCATATTTTGGTTATACAGTGAATTACTATTTGTTGTAGTAATATTCAATAATGGTCACCACAAACACTGAATGAGAAAATATCAGAATCATTACTCACAGAGGAAATAAGGGATTAGGTTCCTGTGAACTGCTGGTCACAACATTTCATCAACCAAACAACACAAAACCTTGTTTTATGAGTATTTCTATGTTATGACACTTCATTTAATATATACTGTTGATTCATTAACTTTGAATTCATGACCAACAGCACTTTAACTCATGCCTGGACAAAATTTATTTTTTCCATAGGACACATCACAGCCTTCACACTAAATACATTTCAACAATGCTCAGGTTCCATTTGAAACAGCAAAATCATCAACAAAAACAAAAGGTAAAAAATATGGCACTAAACAGACCATAAAAGACAGTTGTTTGAAGTATGAGCTGCAAGAAGGCAGATCATTACCTTGTGTGACTTCAGTAGAATACATACCATAAGATGACTGGAGTTTTCTACCACTTTGTATGTACAAATGTCTACAAAGGATCCAGGAAAACCTATCCTTACAAGGATTGGTTTTAGGGTTATAAATAGCAAGGGAATTCTTAATACAGAATCCATGAATAAGGTTGATCAACTGTGTAAACACTGGACCTGTACAAGCGATTTTAGTAGGTTTTGTGCTTTTTTTTAACAGTCACGTATATGATAATTGAAAGTCTTTTTACAGCCTATAATGATATCATTCAAGCATTTATGAAGTGCTCTTGCTAATTCTAGTGTGAAAAACCTATCCCACAATCAATAACAGTGTATTGGGTGTTAAATGTGATAAAACACAAGATTTAAAACAACAACAACAACCTTGCTGCTCACTTAGGGGGAAACACTTTATAAAATATTAGAGATAATGATGAGAACACTTAAAAAGTATTTAAGTAAACTTGCTATCATAACTGTATATTTATGTGCTCTGAGACTACATCAACCCAGGTTTGTATAAATATTTATTTGAAAGTTAGTCTTGAATAATTTATTTTTTCGATTATGGAAGGTCTTCAGAAGTACATGCCTAATATAAAATGTAACAGTCTTATATATGTGCAAATCAATAATTTCTGCCCCCTATGGTGTGTACATTTGATCATGTTTCCACTTATTCAAAAAACCTTGAGAATACAATGCAAATGAGACATGATACCTATTTTTATGAGGTACACAATTTAGTAATAAAGTCAAATAAGTAAGCAAAGAAGTAAAATATCATAAAAGATGCTATGAAATTATACACAGAGGCTCCATAGGAGAGATACCTATTTCAGACTTCATAGGAGTTAGGGGGGAGTGGAGATAAAGGTTATGAAAATGTTTCCAGAAGAATAGACACCTGAGCTGAGCTCTGAAGAGTGAGTATGAGTTAAACAGGCTACGATGCAACAGTTGAGAGGGATGACAAATGCACTAAGCCAGGCACTACATATAGATTTATAAGAATCAAAAAGAACTTAAGTGTCAAACATGGAAGCAGAAAGATATGAAGCTGCAGAGGTAAATTGTTTAAAGATCATGAAGAAATGTGCTTGCCTGTTTGGTCAAAATACTTGAAGAAAATAATATAGGGATATTGCTGAATTTTAAGCAGAGAAGTGACATGTTACTTGTGATAGTTTTAAAATATGACCCCACATTCTTTGACATTATTCTATGACTGCTTGACCACCAGAATAGAATATAGCATAAGTGGGGCTGTGCCAGTTTCTAGGTATTTGCCTTTCCAGGCAATGTCTCCTTCTTGACTCTGGGGACAGATGTTCTTAGAAACCAGCCACCATCTTTAAGGAACTCCAAGCAGTTCAGAAAACCCCATGTGTAAAGGAATTAAAGCTCTTGACCTTCAGCTGAGCTTCCAACTATAACCAAATTGCCAACCATGTGAATGAGCCATTTTGGAAGTTATTTTCAAGCCTTTAATTGAGTGCCCCGCTGATACTGTGTGAAGTAGAGATGGGTCCTTCCTTCCAGTTCCCAACAAAATTGCAGATTTATGAGCTAAGTAAATTATTGATTTAAGGCCTTGAATTTTGGGGTGGTCTATAATGTGCAATGGGTAATTAGAATAACAATACTTGTTTTTACAAATATGGCTGATAATATTTACAGTATGGAAGTAAGATTGGGAAAGACAAAACTACAGATAGGAAAGTCACCTGAAAGATCACTCAAAGATACAGATAAGAAATGATGATGGCCAAAACCTAAGTATGGGAGTGAGGACCACTTACAATAATGAACTATATTTTTTACCATAAGTCAATTTTATGTAGATAAATTATACATTAGTAAAACTTAAAAAAATATCATGCTCAGTTTTATGACAGGTATATTGATGTTTATGTGAAAATTGCATAAAGAAATCTCTTCCTTGAACTTTCATTTTCCTGCCACTGTAAATGGTTATTCTGCCAGTAAAAATCTTGGTGAGGCTTGATAATTAGTCACCAGTATGATGTACAATATTCCCATATAGAACAGGCATACTACACTGGACAATATTAAATTGTCTCATGTTTCACTTTTATTAGAATATTGGTCTGAGAAAATTTATATTAGTGGGAGATATTTCATAGTATATGCAGGACATTCACTTCCTGTTTACCCTAGATTTTATTCTTTAGGCCAACTGCTAATATGTGTTGAACTGCATTAACCTAAAATTCTTTCATTCAGTTAACTTACTTTGCTATATACTCAAGTTATAGTAAAGGTCTAAAACATTTAAACAAAGCACAATATTTCATTTATTTTAAAGATTTACTAAAGACACTTCAATACATTATTCCAGTTATTACCTACATTAAAAAAAAAAACTTCCCATAAATCAAAACAGTTACTTACATGAGAAAGGTGATTTGCACTGTTTTTTTATATATAATATAAACAATGTATTTGACCAGATTTCCTTTTGTTCCTTTGGCAACCAGGAAGTTCAGACTGAATTGTGGCTCAAATTTAGTGATTACATTGAGACAGTGAATTGCATGTCTATGTGCTCACTTTAAACCTGTATTCAATCTGTCATTGTAGATAGTGCTGATTTTTAGTTACTTTTCTTCATGTAATTGCGTTTATGTTAGAATTTTCTTAATAGAAGCAAAATCTTGTTGGCATCAACAGAAAAAGAAAATGTGAAATAAAAATCTCAGGTATGTGTGGAACAAGAGATTTAAATTTGTCAAGCTACTTTTTTGTCCTATTCCTGCTCCTTTCTATGACCTTGCTTCATCTTGCCTACCTGTGGAAAACAGAATATGCCTATCTCACAGATACAAACTTGCATGATACAGGTCTTATTCCATGAAAAATTCATCTGTTTGTAGTGTTTCCTGCCTCTCCCCATCTCTATTTCTCTCCCTCCTCCCGTCTCCACATTTACTCACTTTCATTGTCTCTACCAGTTCATACATTTTTAAGGAAGTGATTCCAATTGGATCAGCTTAAGTAAAATTCCCACCTTCATTGGGCATATATATGGAGGCCAGAAGGTTGTGGGGAAACTCACATAAATTACTGTCCAGAAAAGCCCAGTGGGAAGATGGGTTTTTGTGAGTCAGGCAGACGTTGCAAATAATGTCTACTTCAGCATTCAAGTAAGGTTCTTAAAGTCCTCTATGGAAAGCCTTATAATGCTCATAATGAATCTTTAGTGCTCACAGAACCTAGGAAATATGAGTTTTATTATTTCCATTTTATCAATGAAGAAACTGAGACACAGGGAATTTAAGTGATTTAACCAAATAACACAGGAACTAAGTGGCAGATCTGGGATTTTTAACTGAGCTAATCTGGTTCCAGGGTCTGGGCTTTTAGCTTCTGTAAGACACTACCTCTCTGGGTGGAGGGAAAAAGAGTGAGGGAATTGTATGTAGTATCCTGTCCTCATCATAACATCCTATCTAGAAGAATTAATATTCATATTTAGAGAGTCAAGTATCTGACACAGGCTTTTATACAGACATTGTTTCAAAATTACATTGATTTACTAGTGCTGCAATGCTTCCACTGGCCCCAAAAAATGGATATAATATTTGGAATTATTTTAAGAGTGATGGCCACATTTTTCTGAAATTTCAGTCATATCTTTTGCAAAATGGAGTCAGAATTAACATCAGTCATTCCTTTACTCTCACCCACAAATTAAAAGAACGCTTTATAAAGGCAATCTAACACCTGAAGTATATTTGTATAATATTTAGGTAATATATTATTAATAACTCAAAATAAAACAAACATTGTAACCTCAGCCTTTAATTTAAACAGAAAATTTGATATGGTTGATACTTCATGATACAGGTCTACATAACAAATGAGAAAGAATCATATATTTTACACATTTTGTGCTAGTTCCTTTCTAAAGAAAACTAAGTTTAAAGAAATAATTCAGGAATCAATCATTCATTCAGTAATTCTATTACAGACTACTATGTGCCAGATGCTATAAGCTAAGAGCAGACTTGACACATCATACATTTTAAAATAAATGATCTACCAAAGTAGATACTATATTAATATTCCATATTTAGATGATAAAATACACACAGAAAATTTGAGATTTGAGGTTCTTTCTGAAAATTACACACTAGAAGCTGGGTGTCCATCTTAATAAGCATTCTTTCCCACATACTCCACAAATATCTAAAAACTATATTCCTTTAAAATTTTCTTGGTAATCTTAGCTTGATGAAAATTGCTGTTAATATAAACCACCTGCCCTTCAAAAGAATGACACATATATGGAGGCTGACCAAACCATTCATTGCTTCACTTAGGACAGGCTTAGGTCAAAACTACCATGATTGATAGCTATAGGGTGAGACTGCATGGCTAATGGAAATGTTAAACACAAAGCAACTTCTGTCAACATAAATGATTGGCTCTTTAAATGGCAGAGCAGTTTAAGAATGACATCTTGAATCAATCCTTAACTAATTGGAAAATTAATTAGTGCCTGTCATTTTAACCCTGAGTATTTTAAAGCTTCAGTTTGATTACAGTTAACTAGCTGCCTGCAAGAAGCCAGTTTATAAATTCCACCAAACTGTTTTTTCACAAGATATCACCTTTCATGGCCTTGGTGTCTATTAATATTTAAAAATCCATCAACCCACTAATGCCCATCAATGACTGGCAAATTAGTAAACTGTGTCTTGCTTAATATTATCTCTTTCATTGTAGTTCTTGCAAATTTAGCTATTGCTACTATTTCCATTAGGCCTACTAACATATTAAAATGACACTAGCTAACCATAGAAAAGTCATAAAATATGTCTATTCACTCCTTTCCGAAAGGCTAACTGTTGAGTATTTTAACACTTAGAATATGCTAAAGGACCAAAAAGCCATAAACAGAGGTAAATAAAACTTAATTACGAATCGCCTAGCATAGTTAAGTCATCTGTTGGTTATTATTATAGTTTCTTTAGTAGTCACAAAAGTAAAGTCCAGGAGAAATTTTATCAGAGAAAAGGACTTAACACTTAATGAGTATCTGCTAGTTGTTTTGCTGGGTATTTGTGTATTATGTGCTTAACTTTCAATACATCCTTATAAAGTGGATAAAAGACCTTGGTGCTGGGAAATATTGAAGGCAGGAGGAAAAGGGGACAGCAGAGGATAAGATAGTTGGATGGCATCACAGATATGATGGACAAGAGTTTGAGTAGGCTCTGAGAGTTGGTGATGGACAGGTGAGTCTGGTGTGCTGCAGTCCATGGGGTCATGAAGAATTGGACATGACTGAGCAACTGAAATGAACTGAACTGAATTGACTTTCATCCTGCAGATAAAGAGATAATCAAAGAATCTAAGTTATTTATAAGAGGCCACCTAGACAATGAGCTATTAAATTAAATTCAAGCTTTCTAAGCTTGTGTTATTTTCACAGCACTATACTCCAATCCATGTATGGATGAAATAGGAAAACAGACAATTCACAGATATGAAAACATTCCTCATCAATTAACATAAGAGTAAATATACATCAGTTCAGTTCAGTTCAGTCGCTCAGTCGTGTCTGACTCTTTGCAACCCCATGAACCACAGTATGCCAGGCAGCCCTGTCCATCACCAACTCCCAGAGTCCACCCAAACCTATATCCATTGTGTTGGTGATGCCATCCAACTATCTCATCCTCTGTCATCCCCTTCTCCTCCTGCCCTCAATCTTTCCCAGCATCAGGGTCTTTCAAATGAGTCAGCTGTCCACATCATATGGACAAAATATTCAGGTTTCAGCTTCAACATCAGTCCCTCCAATGAACACTCAGGACTGACCTCCTTTAGGGTGGACTGATTGGATCTCCTTGCAGCCCAAGGGATTCAAGAGTCTTCTCCAACACCACAGTTCAAAAGCATCAATTCTTTGGCGCTCAGCTTTCTTTATAGTCCAACTCTCATATCCATAATGACTACTGGAAAAACCATAGCCTTGACTAGACAGACCTTTGTTGGCAAAGTAATATCTCTGCTTTTTAATCATGATATTTAGGTTGGTCATAACTTTCCTTCCAAGGAGCAAGCATCTTTTAATTTCATGGCTGCAATCACCATCCACAGTGATTTTGGAGCCCAGAAAAATAAAGTCAGCCACTGTTTCCACTGTTTCCCCATCTACTTGCCATGCAGTGATGGGACTGGATGCCATGATCTTAGTTTTCTGAATGTTGAGATTTACATGCATTAGAATAAAAGTGAAGTTGCTCAGTTGTGTCTGACTCTTTGTGACCCCAGGGACTGTAGCCTACAAGGCTCCTCTCTCCATGGGATTCTCCAAGCAAGAATACTGGAGTGGGTTGCCATTTCCTTCTCCAGGGGAATCTTCCCAACACAGGGATTGAACTCAGGTCTCCCACATTGCAGGCAGGCACTTTAACCCCTGAGCCACCAGGGAAGCTTCAAAGAAATTGTAAATCTAAATAATCTCAATACATCATGTTTATCTATGAAAGAAGTGCTGATTTAAAATGTTAATACCTAATGATAGTGAAAATACAGAAAATATGTCCACTGCTACTTTGCTTGAGGAACAATAAAGTAGAACTATTTGTCAAAAAGTATTGGGATTTATAAACCACAAGTAAAAACACATTCGGTTAATCTAATTCAATGATCTATTTTTGAGAATCTAGACTGAGAAAATAATAAAAAATAGTGATTTTGTTTTTATGTAAAGATCTACATCATTACATACGGAAGCAGATATGTAAATAGTTGTACATTAATTAGATAGATTGTATGCAGGACTTGAAGAAGGCTGAGCACCGAAGAACTGATGCTTTTGAACTGTGGTGTTGGAGATTTCTTTGGAAGGAATGATGCTAAAGCTGAAACTCCAGTACTTTGGCCAGCTCATGTGAAGAGTTGACTCATTGGAAGACTTTGATGCTGGGAGGGATTGGGGGCAGGAGGAGAAGGGGACAACAGAGGATGAGATGGCTGGATGGCATCACTGACTCGATGGATGTGAATCTGAGTGAACTCCAGGAGTTGGTGATGGACAGGGAGGCCTGGCGTGCTGTAATTCATAGGGTCGCAAAGAGTCGGACACGACTGAGCAACTGAACGGAAATGATGCAGGACTTTCAATTATTATGAAAGGTATGCCATTATTAAGGAAAATATCATAATATAAAGTTTAAAAAATCATATGAAATATTATATAAGAATTGTCATCACAACTGTACAAATACAGAAAAAGGCAAAAAGACTCTATGAAAGTACCCAGAAGTTCTAACAAAACTGGTGCTGCCATGCATTGTATGTTTCCTGCGTCTACTGAATACTTTACAAAAACAGTACTAAAAGATAGACCACCACAAGTCTACACAAATTATAGGAATTTGCATAGAGGAAATTATAATTAGGCATAATCAATTCCTTGAAATAAATGATAAGAGAATAGTGATTATTTCGGAGAAATTGCATCCTTGACACCATGGACAAAAGTTTCCTTTTCTTCTTATGATGAAGTTTGACATGATCAGTGTGGAAGGAATGCTTCTACCAATTAGTTGGTCTTTGTCACTAAGTGCCTACTAACTCAGATCATGTACAGGAAAGTTCTTGACAAGCTTTGTAATGGTATATAGTAGGCTATTATTCCTATAATAAAGAGAAGAGTTTTGATATCTAAGGTGAGATAAGTGTAGACGTTCTTCCTTTTTAATAATTAATTTTGGACTTTTGGATTGCAGCCATTCTGACTGGCGTGAAATTGTACCTCACTGTGGTTTTGATTTGCATTTCTCTGATAATGAGTGATGTTGAGCATCTTTTCATGTGGTTGTTAGCCATCTGTATGTCTTCTTTGGAGAAATGTCCATTTAGTTATTTGGCCCATTTTTTGATTGGGTCATTTATTTTTCTGGAATTGAGCTGCAGGAGTTGCTTGTACATTTTTGAGATTAGTTGTTTGTCAATTGCTTCATTTGCTATTATTCTCCCATTCTGAAGGCTGTCTTTTCACCTTGCTTATAGTTTCCTTTGTTGTGCAGAAGCTTTTAAGTTTAATTTCACACCAGTCAGAATGGCTGCAATCCAAAAGTCTGCAAGCAATAAATGCTGCAGAGGGTGTGGAGAAAAGGGAACCCTCTTACACTGTTGGTGGGAATGCAAACTAGTACAGCCACTATGGAGAACAGTATGGAGATTCCTTAAAAAACTGTAAATAGAACTGCCTTATGACCCAGCAATCCCACTGCTGGGCATACACACTGAGGAAACCAGAATTGAAAGAGACACGTGTACCCCAATGTTCATCACAGCACTGTTTATAATAGCCAGGACATGGAAACAACCTAGATGTCTATCAGCAGACAAATGGATAAGAAAGTTGTGGTACATATACACAATGGATTATTACTCAGCCATTGAAAAGAATACATTTGAATCAGTTCTAATGAGGTGGATGAAACTGGAGCCTGTTATACAGAGTGAAGCAAGCCAGAAAGAAAAACACCAATACAGTATACTAATGCATATATATGGAATTTAGAAAGATGGTAACTATAACCCTGTATGTGAGACAGCAAAAGAGACACAGATGTATCGAACAGTCTTTTGGACTCTGTGCGAGAGGGCAAGGGTGGGATGACTTGGGAGAATGGCATTGAAACATGTATATCATATATGAAACAAATAGCCAGTCCAGGTTCAATGCATGATACTAGATGCTTGGGTCTGGTGCACTGAGACGACCCAGAGGGATGGTATGGGGAGGGAGGAAGGAGGGGGGTCCAGGATGGGGAACACGTGTATACCTGTGGTGGATTCATGTTGATGTATGGCAAAACCAATACAATATTGTAAAGTAATAAACCTCCAATTAAAGTAAATAAATTTATATTTTAAAAAAATAAAAAATAAATAAAAATTAATTTTGTGATCCATAATTATTCAAGTTTGTGCTCAGGCCTACTTTCTTTAGTTTTTTTTTTTTTCTTTTCTTTTCTTTTTTTTTAGTTATTTTAGGTGAACACAGGCCCTTCTGAATGTTTATACCATAAATGTTTTTCTCTGTGAAGTGTTAGTTGCTCAGCTGTGTCCAGCTGTTTGCAAACCCATGACTATAAGGTACAAGTTTCCTTAGTCCATGGAATTCTCCAGGCAAGAATATGGGAGTAGGTAGCCATTCCCTTATTAAGGAGATCTTCCCAAACTTGAATTCAGGTCTCCTGCATTGCAGGCAGATTCTTTACCATCTGAGCCACCACAGAAGCCCTATACCATTCTCTAGAAATAGTCAAACCAAGGAACATAGAAACACAGATTCGTGAAGCTTCCATATATTATGAATAGTGAGAATATGCAAGAAATTGTACAAAATTAGATAGGGGAAATGTGTAGTAAATATGCCTAGTATTATGAAAAATTAATTACTAATGATAATCACAGGATGTTCATATAGAAGTAAGTTAAAACTACAGACAGACCTGCACTCTATTTTTAAATAGTGTTTCCCATATCACTACTGTTTACTGATTCATATCTCTACATTATTCCAGAATGGATGTAAGTCAAAAATTACTTATTTTTAAACATAAATATCATTGTTTCAAATGTTTCTATTGAGGTTCAGGAAACTGACAAATGTTAATGAACAGAAAGCAATAGAATAGCACACCACTCCAATATAATATAAAATGGGGGAGATGTGGCCTTTAGCATTTATATTTGTATTTACATCCCACAGTGACTTCAGTTTTTCTTGATCACTTTTCAATCAGATTTATTCAAACTATTCAGGTGAATTAATTTTCTCCTTTAAGTCTACAACCCATCTCTAAGATTTCTGGACATTCCACATCTCTCCCCACCTTAGCCACCTTTAGATAAATGGATAAGTAGACTCTTGGAGACATATCTTATATGCAAAACAGGATTACATGAGATTGTAAGGAAACTGGAAAAAGTGATTTTATTTGGCATATGTTGGTGTTGAAGTAATTTCAAGGTGGATTGCAGAAGGAAATCAATTTCTGCAGAAACATGTAATTCTTCATGTAATTTTGAGTTTTCCTATTTTGCACAATTTACAACACTCTTAAATGTGTACATGGTTATTTTTTATAGCTTTCATTGCTGCTTAAAGTAGCTTCATCGTTAACTCAGTAACTAACACCCTTGATAATTAGTTAGAGATGCATTGGCTCAGCAGGAATCAGTTACCACTGGGCAGTAATAAGCACGTAGCAGTCTGAAGCAGAAAACATTAACACGGCAGCTTAGGAAACACAAGGCAGCCATGACACATAATATTTCTGATTCAAATTATTGATGCATAATGGCCATGAAAATGAAATCTATGTCCTTGACTATTAAGAACAGACTCTGGAAAACAGCTTGCAAACAAGTATATATATGGAACAAAAACATGCTGCTCCTTTTTTTCACACTAAATAAAAGAGTGAAAGATGTTTAAGAGGCTAGAAGACAGTGATACCTGGAAATTACATATGTGACTACGTGCCCTATTTGTGAAAGGTAAAAGAATAAAAGAGGTGTTTTGATAAACAAAACCCACACCTGGATCAACTAAACACTGGTCTTCAAATATGATTGCCCCCTTTCCCATTACATTCCTACACTGCTGATGTATGTCAAGTCTATAGAGCAGTTCTAAGCATATAGCAAGCATTTAATAAACACCTAATACTATTGAAGTTTTTGCGCTGTTACTGCTACTACTATTTCTACATTACTGCTACTGGCTATAACCTCAGTAAACTTTTTGGAGAAGACTGTGGAACTTTCTCCAACAGGGCAGAGCAACAAAATAATCCACTTTTAAAATAAGGAGATATAAAGTAGGCTTCTATCTTTATCATTTCTAGGTGGCTGACTTTAGGAAAGTCAAATAATGTCTGCAATTCCATTTTTTGTCCTTAAAAAGAAGGTATTAGTAATTGATATTTACAGATTTAACAAAAAGGTATCAAAAAATTAAATGTAATATATAAATACCATCTATCACTTATGATATACAGTGGAAATCAGAAAAGGATTCAAGGCATTAGATCTGATAGACAGAGTACCTGAAGAACTATGAACTGAGGTTCACGACATTGTAAGGAAGCAAGGATGAAGACCATCCCCAAGAAAAATAAATGCAAAAAAGCAAAATGGCTGTCAAAGGAGGCCTTACAAATAGCTGTGAAAAGAAGTGAAAAGCAAAAGAGAAAAGGAAAGATATACCCATTTGAATGCAAAGTTCCAAAGAATAGCAAGGAGAGATAAGAAAGCCTTCCTCAGTGATCAATGCAAAGAAATAGAGGAAAACAACAGACTGGGAAAGACTAGAGATCTCTTCAAGAAAATTAGAGGTACAAAGGGAACAGTTCATGCAAAAAAGGTCACAATAAAGGTCAGAAATGGTATGGACCTAACAGAAGCAAAATATATTAAAAAGAGGTGGCAAGAATACACAGAACTATACAAATAAGATCTTCATGACCCAGATAATCACAATGGTATGATTACTACCTTAGAGCCAAACATCCTGGAATGTGAAGTCAAGTGGATTGGCGTCACTATGAACAAAGCTTGTGGACATGATGGAATTCCAGATAAGCTATTTCAAATTCTGAAAGAAGATATTGTGAAAGTGTTGCACTCAATATGCCACCAAATTTGGAAAACTCAGCAATGGCCACAGGACTGGAAAAAGTCAGTTTTCATTCCAATCCCAAAGAATGGCAATGCCAAAGAATGCTCAAACTACCACACAATTGCACTTAACTCACATGCTAGTAAAGTAATGCTCAAAATTCTCCAAGCCAGGCTTCAACAGTACATGAACTGTGAACTTCCAGATGTTCAAGCTGACTCTAGAAAAGGCAGAGGAACCAGAGATCAAATTGCCAACACCTGCTGGATCATTGAAAAAGCAAGAGAGTTCCAGAAAAAACATTTCTGCTTTATTGACTATGCCAAAGCCTTTGACTGTGCGGATCACAATAAACTGTGGAAAATTTTGAAAGAGATGGGAATACCAGACCACCTGACCTGCTGCTTGAGAAATCTGTATGTAGGTCAGAAAGCACAGTTAGAACTGGACATGGAACAACAGACTGGTTCCAAATACGAAAAGGAGTACATTGAGGCTGTATCTTGTCACCCTGATTATTTAACTAATATGCAGAGTACATCATGCAAAATTCCAGGCCAGATGAAGCAAAAGCTGGAATCAAGATTTCCAGAAGAATTATCAGTAACTTCAGATATGCAGATGACACCACCCTTATTGCAGAAAGTGAAGAAGAACTAAAGGGACTCTTGATAAATGTCAAAGAGGAAAGTGAAAAAGTTGGCTTAAAACTAAAGATCAGAAAACTTAAAACTAAAACTTTGTCTTAAAACTTAAACTTTTAAACTAAAACTTCAGAAAACTAAGGTCATGGCATCTGATCCCACCACTTTATGGCAGATAGATGAGGAAACAATGGAAACAGTGACAGACTTTATTTTGGGGGACTCCAAAATCAGTGTAGATGGTGACTGCAGCCATGAAATTAAAAGTTGCTTGCTTTGGAAGAAAAGTTATGACCAACCCAGACAGCATACCTAAAAGCAGAGATATTATTTTGCCAACAAAGGTCCATCTAGTCAAAGCTATGGTTTTTCCAATAGTCATGTATGGATGTGAGAGTTGGACCATGAAGAAAGCTGAGCACTGAAGAATTGATTCTTTGGAACTGTGGTGTTGGAGAAGACTCTTGAGAGAGTCCCTTGGACTGCCAGAACATCCAACCAGTCCATCCTAAAGGAAATCAGTCCTGAATATTCATTGGAAGGACTGATGCTGAAGCTGAAACTCCAATACTTTGGCCATCTGATGTGAAGAACTGACTCATTGGAAAAGACCCTGATTCTGGGAAAGATTAAAGGCAGCAGGAGAAGCAGATGACAGAGGATGAGATGGTTGGGTGGCATCACCAACTCAATGGACATGAGTGTGAGCTAAGTCCTGGAGTTGGTGATGGACAGGGAGGCCTGGCATGCTGCAGTCCATGTGGTCGCAAAAGTCGGACACAACTGATCAACTGAACTTAGCTGAAAAAAGTCTTTGTCTTTCAAGGTGTCTATCCTCTTAACTCACCCTTTCTACAATCTTTATATTGTCTACCAGCCTTTAGATTACAAGTTCACATTCTTTGAAGTTTTTATCAATTAATCTATATCCTTTTTTTTCACTACAACTCTTCATTGTTTTCAAAATTTAAATAGATTAGGCCTAGCCTAGTAAATATTGAACTTCTTTTACATAAATAACTTGACCTCCACTTCTCTCAACAACATTCTTCTATTGCCCTACGCTGGATTGTCATCATCCATACCTGCTTAACTGATTTCCGAAATTCTCAAAATGGAAAAGCATTTAATTTCATGCCATCCTTACAACAACTCTCCCATAAACTTTTCTATTATTTTACCCCTCCAGAACACCCATTAGCAATAAATCTCTTCTTTGACTAGTGAAGACCTCCAGTCCTTTGAGTTAGTCCTTCATAAGGCCCTTTGGGATACAAGTAATGCCTACTTAAACTAGCTCAACCATAAAAGAAAAATTTAATATAAGATGCAGGCATATCTCATAGAATCAAATGAATAGTAGGAATAGAGCCAAGCATCAAAAGATATTAGAATCAAAAACTGCAAAGGTATCAGGATCCCAAGCAGTATTTGGTATTTGTGTTTGTGTTCTGCCTGTTCTCTGTGTGTTTTTCTTATGAGACACTGGCATTTTTGCCTTTGCCAAGCAGTAGCAGCAAAATCCTACTACAAAGTTCCTACAGTAGTTTACCTCAGTGCCAGTCTAACACAGATTTAATGATTATTTCTGAACTCCAACTTGTGGAAGAAAAAGCTTACCTCTCAATAATCTGATGTTGATTGGTAGGTCAGTGAAAAACCATGAAGGGTTGACTCCTAGGCCAATTAACTATGACTGGGAATAGAATACATAGTCAGATAAATATGGCTACTAAGTACCAAAGAAAGAAGTTTTGTAAATAAGAAGGACATGATATAAAAGTATTCAGTTCAGTTCAGTTCAGTCGCTCAGCCATGTCCGACTCTTTGTGACCCCATGAATCACAGCACACCAGGCCTCCCGGTCCATCACCATCTCCTGGAGTTCACTCAAACTCATGTCCATGGAGTCGGTGATGCCATCCAGCCATTTCATCCTCTGTCGTCCCCTTCTCCTCCTGCCCCCAATCACTCCCAAAGATACAGAGTCTTTTCCAATGAGTCAACTCTTCACATGAGGTGGCCAAAGTACTGGAGTTTCAGCTTTAGCATCATTCCTTCCAAGGAACACCCAGGGTTGATCTCCTTCAGAATGGACTGGTTGGATCTCCTTGCAGTCCAAGGGACTCTCAAGAGTCTTCTCTAACACCACAGTTCAAAAGCATAGGACTCTTTTATTTTTTCAGTCTAGTAGTGACCTCATAGATTCATTTTTCTCATTTTATACTCAACTTCCTGGTTGCTCTTCAGTGATAATCTAGATTGCTCTACTGTATTCATGCTCTCTATTCCCTGATAATATGTAATACTGGGTCATTCAAAGTAATATCTTTATCTACTGCTATTTATTGAGTATTATATAAGAAACCATAATCCTACAAGTCTGCATATTCAAAGGGAAGTTTTAATGAACTACCTGGTACTGAACACATTCCAACAGTCCTTCCATTGACTCCTAATAAATTTTACTGAACACATTCCAAAAATTCTTCCATTGATTTCTAATAAATTATTTCTAAATTCTTACTTTATTTCAAATGTATACTACTTCAAACTATTCTAGCTCCTCTCACGCACAAGCAGAATTTCAGTATCTGACGTTATCTCCAAATTTTCAGTAGATACAGAGGCCATCATGCAGCAAATCCTCAGCTCCCTCAATTTCTAAAATCACCCATGAGTTGATTTCTGTTCTTAAGCTAGATGTAATGATCATCAATAGGCTAATTGCCCCTAACTCCATATTCTAGCCTCCTTCTTCCTGAATTCAAAAATAATCCAATCTAATCTATTGTGGAATCTAAACTATCAGTTATCACATCTGCCTCTTGTATCTGAATTATTTTCCTATCCATGTGCTTCCCCCTCATCTACAGCATGTAAATATGATCAATTAACTCCCATCCCCTCAATAAAAAACTTTTCCTTAATCTCCTTGCATCATGTGCTGTTTGCTTAGATCCTCTTCACTAGAACCTTCTTTAAGAAAGCAGTTTCTACATCTACTTTCTGACCACCTACTCACTTCCTAGCACACTGAAATGTGGCTCCTGACAGTAAATCCCCCAGAAATTTTCTGAAGTTAGACTCAACAGTGACATTCTATTTGTCAGGTTCATCACTGTCTTCTGGTTTCTCCCTATCTCCACATCTACCTCAATGCTACCTCCTTTTTCTTCCAACCTTTCAAGAATAAGTTTACTTAAGAGGAGTCCAACACCACTGATGGCTAGTTAAACAGCCCTTTTCTATCCCCTATCCCTCACTGGAAAATTCCACTGCATGTAACAAAAGCTCAAAATGAATACTATGCTCTTTCCCAAATTCCTTTGAGAATGTTGATGTCTGTATGGTCAGTTCTCTCCAAAAGAAAGTAGAAAACTCTTCCAAGGATCTTTCTAGAAAAACTTTCCTCACAAATAAAAAGATGAAAGAGTAAAACTCTCATCCTGTCTCTTACTCCTTGCTATATGTTTACTTACTATATAAAATAATAGTAACAGCCTTGGGAGCCACTTTTAAAATTCTTTTTATTTAATTAATTTATTTATTTGGCTGTGCCAGGTCTTAGTTGCAGCATGTGGGATCTAGTTCCCTGACCAGGGATTGAACCCAAGTCCCCTGAATTGGGAGCATGGAATCTAAGCCATTGGACCACCAGGGAAGTTTGGGGAGTCATTTTTTGACAATAAAGAAATAGCTTAAAGATCAAAAGTGGAAAGATCTTTGGTACTTGATGATAACATGAGCCTCTAAATCAATACTGTGATTAGCAATCTGCTGATTTCCTTGTTCTGTGGGAATAAATTTTTTTTTCTTAACCTACCTTTATGTTTCTATTACTGGTTATTTTTAATTCTCACCCATTTAAGTCTCAAAATCATTTAATCCTTTGGCTTCAACTATAATATATTACATGGCAATTAAAAAGCACATGGTATCCTGGCATGTAATAGATGAACAATGAATATTTACTGAAATTTGAGCAAATTATTTTGATTCTATTTATCTCCTGGAATACTTTCCTATTTTCTTCAGGGAAAAATTCAGACTCTTTGGTATCGTGGAAAGTCTATTGTTCAAGCTGACAGTACTGTCCGTAACTTTGTGTACCTTTGCCTAAGCAAATACCTTTAAGTTGTTTTTCCTGTCCCTTCCTTTTAGCTTTGTGAAGTCTCAATGTAAGTCATGTACAGCTACTCTGATAACCCTTGTTTTCTGCTGGAGGCACTTAAATCCTCCCTCCTCTATGTTCGTGGCATCTGTTCATACCTTTATTACAGCATTTATCAACTTATATGGCAATGATTTGTTTACCTGTCTCTCCCTACGCTGTGAGTGCCATGAAAAGGAGAACTGTTCCTTATCTAAGTGAGCCCAGATCCCAGCTCACTGTCTGGCACAGAGTGGAAACCCAATTAATTATTCTGTTATGAGTAATGACTCTTGCTCATTAGTTTCTCAGGAGCAAAAGTCAGATAATAGCTTGGTTTTTATTTCCTTTGTAAATTCTAAAAAGATGACAGTGTTAAAAAGCATATGTTAGGAGATTAGATAATAACAAGAACACTGGCTGAAATCACAGAACTTATGTATTTGAAAACACATAACTTTGCCAATGTTTTAATATATCACCTTAATTAATTATAATATCAACATGTTTACAATGCCAGGAAGGGACATTGCTCATATTTTACTACCTCACTGCAAATATATAAGCAAGAAAATTACCTATTAAAGGATAATTTCAATGTTATCATTAAGTATCTGTGCCCATATAGTTTTTCCTCTAATAATTCATATTTTAGACAGAATCCTTAACTTTTTTCTGACTAAACCAGAAAGTATCCACTTCCCTGTGATATTACTTTGCTTCATGGCCTTGCAATATGTCACTGGCAAGAAGAGGTGGTTGTCATTTCTTTCTACCTTGGCCAGTAATAAGGTACATCCATCAGTTGTGTGCACCCCACTTTTCTGCTCAGATGTCTCCTCTGATGTAGAGCAGAAAAGAGCAGGATGGAGGGAAGGATGCTCACTTAGTTCTAGTACTATGTTTGTGGGTAAAGCGAATTGCAAGCTTTAAGGCTCACATGAGAGAGGCCTCTCAAGCTTCTTTCTGATCCCCAGCAAAACTTCAGTTTGTTGATCTGCACCTTACCTTTGCTTGAGGTAAGTTTTTGTACTTGCGCAAATAAGTCAGATGTTTTTTTATAAAATCAAATAGCAATTTTCCTCAACTTTGTTGTTTAATATAAAAAAGATACTGATTCATATAATTGTCACTTCTCAGCATCATTCATTTGGGAAATGTGGGATGCTTTCCAAGCTGTGACTAACCTGTATCTTTTCTAATCACATTTCCAGAATCAGCAGCCAGGAAATGCGGGTTTTTTTCCCTTTTCCACATAAGACGAAAATGGATTAAATATCTGGTGATAGATTATACTGCAATTTTACTGCAGAACACAGATCTAGAACCAGGTACCATACATAATTACATGAAAACCAAAATGAAACTGCTCTAAGTAAAAATAAATAAATATCTCCATAAACAAAATTTCAACAATATTGCAACAAACCTGAAACATACACGATCAATAAGAGCTTACTGAATGAATGAGCAAGTGAATGTGTTTATATTTTGATAAATCTTGGGTAAATCTATAAAGTAAATGGTTTCATCATAAACCTGCTCAATCTTAAGGAAGTTTTGACTTGAATATTCAAAACACATGCATCCAGGATTACATTGAGTAACAATTTGCACATAAAGTTAAACACTGGAGACTTTTATTTCCATCAGTCTCTTTTTCATTAATAACATTAGCCTGAGAAAAGTTCAGATGTACTACGTGTCTCATCCCTCATATAAAATTCTGTTGCTTATGCCTAACAGCAACTAGATCCAATTAGTCCATTCTAAAGGAGATCAGCCCTGGGTGTTCTTTGGAAGGAATGATGCTAAAGCTGAAACTCCAGTACTTTGGCCACCTCATGCGAAAAGTTGACTCATCGGGAAAAACTCTGATGCTGGGAGGGATTGGGGGCAGGAGAAAAAGGGGACAACAGAGGATGAGATGGCTGGATGGCAATACCAACTTGATGGACGTGAGTCTGCGTGAACTCCGGGAGATGGTGATAGACAGGGAGGCCTGGAGTGCTGCAATTCATGGGGTCGCAAAGAGTCAGACACTACTGAGCAACTGAACTGAACTGAACTGAACAGCAATTACTTAGTGAAACATTTCCCCCAGCCCCCAACAGTATGCATGGAATTGGGGAGAAAAAATCAGTGAGCAAGCCTGTCCTTATGTCTTACATTCACATCTACATAAGTATCTCAAAGAACAATAAATAAATAAATTTGATTTATTTTTTCTCACCTCAAAGGAATCCAAATCTAGTCAGAAGAAAAATCAATTAATACCAGAGAATACTTAGGATAACAATAGTTGGTGGCATATGGGAACATTTCTCTTCATTATGATTGTGCTAACAAAGACACTTTGCAGAGTGAGACCAAAATCATATAAACCTTTATAATATAATGGATGAAGAAGATTCCTTCTACCATTTATTACTGTCAAAGAAGAAAGTCAGGTTTACATTAGAAATCTAGCCATGGAGGAAGGGAGATAGTCTCTTAGGTATATGAATTCATTTATGCCCTCTTCTTAAAAAAAAAAAAAAAGCATACATGCCATTTATCAAGAAAGGGCTCGTAAAAGAGAGACTTAAATTTCATAAGCATTTAGACTGTTTTTTTTCCTATCTCACCATGGCAACTTGACAAAAATCTGCCCTGTTTTCAATCATGATTCCTAATTCTGTGAAAGCAAAGTAAGAGGCCTTTAGCAAATCATGTGGAGGCAGCTTTTTTATCTGCAGGGATTGGGATGAAAGACCACCATAACAGCTCATTTTTATGAATGTACAGTCTTTCCAGCAGCACACATTTCATTTCTCTGCCTTCCAATTTGGATCATTTCACCACACTCTAAGAGTTACCTGTGTGAACCTTCCCTTGTCAAAAAAGGCTGCCACCGATGTTATGAATAGGCTACCAGTCTCCCATAGCCTACAACAAACACCCTACTTCTAAGAAAAGATTACTTCCAAGTAAGGGCAATGCTTTTTTTTCATTATTATTATTCTTTTTTATATTCCTATCATCTGAGTAAAACTGGCCCTTAAAACACTTCAAACTTGATTGTTTGAAGGGAAACCTGAGCTTTCAATCAGTCTAGATGGAGTTTTTCCAACAAAATTATTTTCTACCAGGGAGAAATATGACTCAAAAGCTCTATCACCATAAAAGAAAAAGAATTTGCTGCTTACTCTGAGGTAACATTCATATCAAATTATTTCAAAATGGACTCAGATCTCCCAGAACAGCACCACCTGTAGAAGACCATTATAGTTTCAAGTTAACTTATCAGTGATTGTGAGCTTTATATATACGTCAGGCTTCCCAGATAGAACTAATGATAAAGAACACACTTGCCAGTGGAGGAAATGTAAGAGACACAGGTTAGATCCCTGGGTCAGGAAGATCCACTGGAGAAGGATATGACAACCCACTCCAATATTATTGCCTGGAGAATCCCATGGACAGAGGATCCTGGAGGCTACAGTTCACAGGGTCACAAACAGTCAGACAAAACTGAAGCGACTTAACATGCACACATGTACATGGCATGTGATCCACTGAATATTAAAAAGTATTAACTGAGGGTAGTTAATAGCCACCATTCCATTAAAATCACATGTTGAAAATCTGCACAGGAGAGAGGATTCTGGGAAGATGGCAGTGGCAGCTGTGCAGTTTTTTAATCTCATCAAACTCCCACATAAAAGAACAGAACATTTAGATAACAAAATCAATAAACCAGGGGCAGCATTTAAAACAAGATGAATAGTTATCCCCATGAGCCCCGAAATAAATGGGATAGAGACAAACCACCAACAGCCTTACAATTACATGATACCTGCATCTCTTCTGCAGAGAGAAGAGAAAGAAAGCAACAGAGCAGCGTCATAGGCGCTTGAGAACAGAACAATAAAACTGCCAACAGGGATTCCTTGCAAAGAAAGAACCAAAGCAGGAACAGCAGTGGAAACTGTGAGGAATTTGTGAGTGCAACTCCTTCCCACAAACAGGACTGAGCAGCCTGGAGCAGGGAACATCTATTAATGCCCACAACTGATCCAGCGGGGCTTCCTTCCACTTTCTGTGACAGGAACCCACACTTAGGAGAAACTGCTGGAAGGAAAGTCAAAATTGAGCAAGAGAGAAATAACAGAGAGAAAGGGAAAAAAAAAGTCCAGATTAATTCCCAGAAAGCACATTGCCACATTTTTAAACAACATAAAAACAACAGAAGAAGGAGCTCTGTAAAGTACCTAAACTCCCCTAAACCCTGCCTTAGGAAAATTCATTTTTTATAAACCTGAGCAACATAAAAGTATCAAGGTTATATCCCATGAGGAGTTATCATAATATTAAAAAGAGGGGAAAAGAATAATAATGGATTGTAGACAATAAAGGTATGCCAAAAATTATGTGTACAAAACAAACCTATTACTTCAAAACTAGCAAGGAAACATTAAGAAAATGCTACAAGACATAAAAGAAAAAATGTAAATCAGAACTAGAAAGGAAATAATTAGAAATGAAAGAAAAACGAAGTCCAAAAATGCAGGGAACACAAAAGAAATAGCAACAAGACATAAACACAATAGATAATAAGTAAAATAAGAGGTGAAAGAGGAAAACTATAAAAATCAAAAAGAATGAAAAGAAAATTCAAGGAAAGTTAAAAATATTGAAGACAGGTAAAATTCTAAGCATAAGGACAGTAGAAGAAGACAGGATATAAAACCCAACATAAAGAAACAGAGTAAATGATAAATCCCATAATTTTCCTAAAATTAAAAAAAAGTAACACTGTTTATGAAAAGGCAAACAGTGTCACAAAGAAAATAATCCATAAGAATATCAACATATTCCAGAAAAATTACATGAGAAAGAAAGAATAAGGAAAGAAAGAAAGGAGGGTGGGAGGGAGGAAAGGAAGATGTCCTTCAGGCATCTAGAGAATAAAGGGCAAAGAGCATATGATTTATAAGAGGAAAAAATATATTATCATCAAAACTTTCAACAGTAACACTTTATGCCAAAAGAAAATGAGTAACATATTTAAGATATTTAAGAAAAAGAAAACTCTGAACCAAGAATTTTTTTTTGAGAAAATAGATTTTTCAAGTTCAAAGGACGTAGACAAGCTTTTATCAACATGCAATAATTCCAATAACATTATTCCTTTGAGGCCTTACTAAGAAATCTACTAGAGAATAACCCTGAGACAAACAAAATGACGGGAAAGACACTATAGATATATAGTTACCTGGAGCAATAAGATTAAATGAGGGTCAAGATGGAGAGAACATGGTATAAAATGACTATGTTCTCAGAACATAAGTACAGAACAACTATAATATAGATTTGCTATAGTATATTATCTTATATTATTTCCCAATATATAGATGATAATGGGGAAAAACAAAGGAAAACAAGGCTAACAGTTTCAGTAATCATATCAGTGGTTGTACTAGTTTTCCTACCCTAAGACTGCTGTACATGCAGTACTGGATAGAAAAAAATAAACAATTAGGGGATTCTTCCATTATTCTGCATGCCCTTGAGAACCACCATTCTCCATGATAAAGAAAATACAGAGGCAAGAAAGAAGAGGTTAAGTAAAAAACCTTGTATTCTTGAATTTGAGTTGGAATTTTCAATCTGAATTTCAGTTAGGGGCTCATCAGTGTAAAGGGGGAAAATAAAACAAGATCACAATAAAAAATGAAGGGAGGGTTACTATTTCAAAAAGGAACTTTCAGGAAGATGATCATTGGAAAAGAACTGATGTGAGGGTGTGAGCATGTCGTATCTAGGGAAACAGCAAGCTCAGGCAGAGGGTGGAGGTAAAAACACCCAAAGCACAGTGCTGGGCATGTTTGCCTTTGACTATATTCCTGTTTCCATTTAGCCTACTAGAGAATTATTTCAAACTTTTAAAAATTGGGCTCTATTAGTAAACCAAGACTCCAAATGTCATTTTTAGAACCTTGGGCAGGATGTGTAGGTCATTGCACCTCAATTTCCTTATCTATGTAGTACTGAGGATAATAATGTGAACCTCACAGAGTTATTCTAAGGACTACTTGAAATACCACAGTGGAGAGCCTAGAATGGCTTAAGTGAGGCAGCAGTGAGCATTATCTGCTATTACTACAGCTGATGGATCATCACCAGATAAAGAAGTTTCTGTCCCAATGGGACATGAGTCAGAAGATGCAGGACCACATCCCAGCTCTAAAATGGACTCACGTTTGTCCCTCAGATAAGTTCCTTAACCTTGCAAAAACTCTTTCTTCACTTATAAAATAGGTATAACCATGGTATCCTTAAACTATTCTGAAGATTCAGTAAATTTTAGTTGAAGTTGGATATTTATCTATATTTTGGATATGAAAGTTGGACTGTGAAGAAAGCTTAGTGCCGAAAAATTAATGCTTTTGAACTGTGGTGTTGGAGAAGACTCTTGAGGGTCGCCTGGACTGCAAGAAGATACTATCAGTCCATTCTAAAGGAGATCAGTCCTGGGTGTTCATTGGAAAGACTTATGCTAAAGCTGAAACTCCAATACTTTGGCCACCTCATGTGAAGAGTTGACTCATTGGAAAAGACTCTGATGCTGGGGGGGATTGGGGGCAGGAGGAGAAAGGGATGATAGAGGATGAGATGGCTGAATGGCATCACTGACTCGATGGATATGAGTTTGAGTGAACTCCAGGAGTTGGTGATGGACAGGTAGGCCTGGCGTGCTGCGATTCATGGGGTCACAAAGAGTCAGACACAACTGAGCGACTGAGCTGAACTGAAATGCTTCCAAATTCACCATAATAAGAAATACAAATGCATCCTTCCCACTCTGTTCTGAAAAACATTAGATGGTAATTTTCTGACAAAAATTAAAATTTCAAGAGTGCTTCACTTGGCTGCACATATTGGAATGAAAATATTGGTATAACTCGGTAAAGGTCATCAGGGCCTTGCACAAGAATGGCATGCAAATTCATTGAGGTTCCCTGTTTTAAAATTCATTGAACTGTGCAATTACAATGAGTAAGACTTTATATTAAAAAAAATTATACTTCAATAAACCTGTTTTTAAAAAATGTTTTTAAGTTACTGGAAACTAAGAAAAAACTTTGCTTTGTGTTGACTGGCCAGACAGGGTTTTCCCCTAGGCCTGTCACTTACCCTGCCCAAATGTCCACAGTTTCTCCAGGTTGCTATGCATGTTATTGTGCCACATTTTCTTCTTTAAGACTCCACTCTGAGCAGGCTAATGTGGTGAAGATCTGTTTCAGATCCAATGTGCCAGTCTTCTGTTATCCATTCAAGAGCACTACAGATGCAGTTTTCAAGGGCAATTTGACCACCTGGGGGGGAACATGGAAATTGTTCTCTCCTCACCCCTTTCCTGAGTTGTGCATCAATTAGGGAAGCCAGATTCCACCCACCAGCTGCCTTATTGGCATAAGGAAGTTAAAGTAATAGTTTATACTTTAAAGTCCACCAAGTTAAAATTATTTCTTACATTCTAAATCCTATTATTATCATTTTTAAAAATGAGTAGCTGAGCACGTTGTCAGGAAGAGATATATTAAACACAGAAGCCTTGGACAAATTTGTTGAACTTAGTCAAGGTAGCCCTTTTTCTCACATTTTTCAGTTATTCTGGTTTAATTAAATAACACCAGCACTCCAATAACACTGTTTGAATTTTAGTTCCCAGTGTATATTAGCTGTGAGTGATTGCGTAAAGAACTGTCTGCTACCATCTCCTCAATCCACAAATCACTACATAAATAGCAGGTGCACATCATGATCAGTGACAAATTATGTCATTTATTTCCAAGTCTGTCAGTGATTGGTCATGTACATCTGTTATTCAGGCACAGACAACAAAATGCGTAGTTGCAGTATCTCTTTATCTTCCGGTGGTAAAGAAATACTATAGGCAACAATTATCTAACTTTCACAGCAGTATAACTGGTGGATAATTCTCCAGATCACTCTAATTTCCTTGGGCACTTCAGTGAGAATATGCTTTTTACCATTCAACACAACATCGTTAATCTAGTCCTGGACCAAAAAAAGTAGTTCAGCTCTTAATGCCTATTATCTTAGATGGACTTTTGGATGGGTTATCAATGCTACAGCAGGAGATCATGCCATTTCTTCAGATGAGTTTGGGAAAAAAAGATAATGTAAACTATGCAACTGAGAACAAGCAAGCAACATAGCAAAAAGTAAAATGTGTGCTGAAGAGTGGAAACTTTTACTTCACTGTGCAAATAATGCGGCAGGATTTGAATCATACATAAATGGAGTTTAAGATGAAATAGCTGACTGTGGAAATGTTCATACTGACGCCATCAGAGGGACTCTACAGATTAGAACAGAGGAACTTAACAAAAGTGAACTTGCTGGCATAACTGTGGAAAGTGCTTGGATGAAAAGGATAAAAGTGTCCCAGAGGAAGTGATGCAAAAAAAAAAAAAAAAAAAAAACAACCTCACATTAAATATCAAACGAATCGCCAGTCCAGGTTCGATTCATGATATTGGATGCTTGGGGCTGGTGCACTGAGACGACCCAGAGGGATGGTATGGGGAGGAAGGAGGGAGGGGGGTTCAGGATGGAGAACACGTGTATAGCTGTGGCAGATTCATGTTGATGCATGGCAAAACCAATACAATATTGTAAAGTAATTAACCTCCAATTACAATAAATAAATTTATATTAAAAAAAAGAAACTCTCAAAGATATTTCACAACATTGAAAATGCAAAGAATATTATGTTAGAAGCTGATCCAAACTTAGAAATTTACCACTCTGCAGGGGGAAAAAAATGCTCACTTTTTATCATGTTACATAGCAAAAAGACAAGAAATGTTCAAGCTACTCTTAGTAAGATTTTTATAAAGGAACAAAACACTTAAATTTTCTATTTTTGTAGTTTTTAAATAACAGTCCACTAAATAAATAATAAATTTACACTAAATAAATGTTTAGTGCACTAAATAAATGATTCACTAAATAGTGCACTAAATAAATTTATAACTAATTAAGAGAGTTTTAAGATTTTTGCAAGAAAATCAAAGGTTATGGAATAAACATGATTTTCCCATTGATTATTAGGATCACTTTCTTAGTTTTAGGTTGTGCAATCACTTTCTATGGTTCTGAACTGTGATGAGGACTGTCTGTTATCTTTCAAGTATATAATATTCAGAAGTAGATATTTGAATTCAGCATTGATATCATCTACGCAAAGCTAACTTAGTTTTGGAAGCCTAGAAAAACAACTAATAAAAAGTTATGAACTAACATGGAAATAGGGTCCTCTGCTGAAGGAATCCTTAGTATTTGTTCTGCATTTTACCAGATGAGGTCAGCTAAATAAGCTTTCCTAGATTTCAGGGTGCAGCCTTTGATGAAGATTATGATTCCCTGCTACACAGTAAATAGGTTCTTGCATTTTTTTCTTCTCTACCCAAGGGTTCTAACTTAGATACCATCATGTGATAGTGTGAATTAATAGTTTCTAAGGCTATTTGTCTGTCAGATTTATTCCCATCGAATTTCTTGAGAACAACTTCTCTAGCAATATTTCACATTTCCTTTGATACTTAAATTCTAAAATTTCCTTCTGATAAAAATGGTGAGTAGATAGGTTTTTACTACACAGGAACAAAACACTTGAGGTTAACACAGTATAAATCAAATCAGGAGTCTTTTTAAATAGAATCAAGGAAGAATTTTAAAACTGCAGCATATTTTTTAATGAAGAAATTTATGAGAGATATCCCCATAAATGTTAAAAGAAACATTTCCCCAAATTTGTTATTTGCTAAACAGTGAGTTTGTATTGACCAACTCAGCACCTGGGTTATCATGTTTAGAAATTTTTTCTGATATTAAGTGCTGTTAAAAGATAAACTGAGGTATACTAAAATTTTCAAGAATTTATTTGAGCATAAATCAGTTCCAATCAAGTAGCACCAAAGTGAAAATGCTTAGGGTCATTCCACCTACAGGAGTTAGGAAAGAGGATTTTATAGAAAAGACACAAAAGCAAAGCAAGAAAACAATTTGATTTGCTATATCTTAAACAGTTGCCTAACTTGTGTAAGCCTAGCTGGCTGTGACTGGTTGTTCTTAAGTTTCATTTTCTCAGATTCAAGTTTATTGACTCTGGCTTAGGTTCTGGTTTGCTTAGGTAGGCTGCCAAGGCATTAGGGCTACCTCAGTCTCTGGGCCTCCTTGTTTAGCTATTTTAACAGTTTATACCCTTAAAGCTAAAAAAAACCAATTATTTAAATGCAATGAATTTAAGATAGAACTAGCAATAAGATTTTACATATCAATTACCTTTTCTAAATCAAGCATTCTGGTTTTTTTTTATTGTTATATAATTCCTTTACAATGTCAACTTCTGCTGTACAACAATGTGGATCAGCCATATGTATACATATATCCCCTCCCTCTGAAGTCTCGCTCCCAACTCCCCAGTTCACTCCTCTAGGTCATCACGGAGCACTGAGCTTAGCTTCCTGTGCTACACATTTCCTTATGTTAACTGTATACACTTTGCTCATTTCCATAGCTAAACATGAAGAGCACTAGAACTAACAAGGTTATATTCCCATTCCTTCAAATAGGGATGAAATCACCTCATTAATCTCCTTCAGCCACATAAACTATAGTCAAGTGAGCACTTTCACCCTTCACAAAGCAAGGCCTGACTGTTCAGAAACTGTGGGTGGGCAAAGGTTACTTATACAAATCAAGTTAACATAATAAAGTGAAATACAGTATACTTATAGTAAGATGTGTGTGTGCGTGTATATATGTGTGTGTACATGTTTGTGTTTGGGGAGTATGGTTTTAAACAATTGATTACATAACTGAATTAGTTGGTGTTTGTGTTACTGGGCTGATCTTTTTTGCTGTCCTGTTTTTTGAGGAAGTATCAGAGAGCTGGCTAAAACATTGTTTTCTTTGGTGAAGTGAATGCAAAGGAAAAAAATCCAGATATATGTGGCTTTGTTCTATAACAGGAAGTGAAAATGATGTATAAGTTCTTAAACTAATTGTATATATGACCTGACTTGCCTAAACGTTGACGCTTTTATTTCCCAACTTAACTTGCATCAATGTTCCTGACTTGGAATTTAAACTCATGATGCTGCTGCTGGTGCTGCTGCTAAGTTGCTTCAGTCACGTCTGACTCTGTGAGACCCCATAGATGGCAGCCCACCAGGCTCCTCTGTCCCTGGGATTCTCCAGGCAAGAACACTGGAGTGGGTTGCCATTTCCTACTCCAATGCTTGCACACATGCTAAGTCGCTTCAGTCGTTCAACTCTTTGCGACCTCATGGACAGCAGCCCACCGCTCCTCTGTCCACGGAATTCTCTAGACAAGAATATTGGAGTGGGTTACCATTTCCTTCTCCCAAACTCATGATAGAGGAAAATTATTGTCATTGTGTATCTATTTATACCCTGTAGATATCCCAAAGGAACTGAGACAAATGTTTTTTAATTGATCTCTTTATCACTACAATTTGAATGAGTGTCCAAATGAACCTATTTGAATCAAGTCCAAATAAATATCTGCCATTAGTAAGGTAATAAAAAGTAGACCAATGTCTTTCATTAGCATTATCAATAGATTAAATAAGTGAACTCCTGATTCTGAGATTGTGTCTACAACAGAATCACTAAAGTAGATGTACTGAATGAGAATCTCTAGAAATGGGGTCTTTTGTCATACATATTTTAACAAAACTCTACAGAGCTGATTCTGAAAGACACCATGCTAAATAAAAATGAGCTAAATAACATAGGCTCAATCTTACGTGGAAAAGGAAATGGCAATTGACTCCAGTATTCTTGCCTGTGAAATTCCATGGACAGAGAAGCCGGGTGGGCTACAGTCTATGGGGTCACAAGAGTCAGATACCACTTAGCACCTAAACAACAACAGCAGCAACAACCTCAAGACATTTAGATTTTCACATGAGATTTTTAGATATTTCTAACAATGAAATAAGAGCATATAAATATTCACTATTCACTCAATAAGAGATAAATCTTAATGCTATTCAAAAAACATTATGAAAAATATTTCTTCATAATCATTTGTTTTTGATAACTTTTCCTGATTATTAAAAAATGGTCACTATTGAAATATATACATGAAAATAAATAAGCAAATAGCACTGGAAATAATTCCTCTCCAGTATTCTTGACTGGAGAATTCCATGAACAGAAGAGTCCAGTGGGCTACTATGGTCCTTGGGGTAGCAAAAGGGTCAGATATGACTTAGCCTGGAAATTAGAAATGTTAATACACTGTCTTTCAGTTCAGTAATTCTATAAATACATATGTGATGGGTTGGATTGTTGCATTTTTATCTCCCTGAACATCATAGTATTAAGAAAATTTCCTTTGGCATTAATTAGACTTCAAAAACACTGTTTGCAAACACTGCATTTTTCTATCACATGAAAGAATTGACTAATTGAACAGTTTTTGTATTGTTACTCATTTATGTTTCTAAGTTCTGGTCTTTTAAATAATATAATGATAAATCTTATTCCATGAATACTTGTACTAATCTGATTAGTTCCTTGTAATATTTTTTGAATGGAATTGAATCAAAGAGATGAAGATATCAAGGCACTCAATATATGCTGCCAAATTGTCTTTGAAGTGTTTTGCCAATCTGCACCCACATTAGCAGTGTTTGAGAATGATAACACTGATTATTAACTTCTATATCAGTGACAGTTTGAAAGAAGGGAATGGTATTTGATTGATGTTCTAGTTTGCATTTCTTGGTGATGAGGATTAATCTTTTTCTCATGGATTCTTCAGCTAAAAATATTCTTTATTCATTACCAAGAGTAAATTTAAAGGAAAATATTAAGGAAAATCTATCAGTGTTGCAATCTGGCAAAGCTGAAAGCATAGCTAATATGCATAAATTTGTTTTCCTGAATCAAAATCAGATAGAACATAAAATTTTAGGTCATATGCCTGGTATTTTTCAGGTTAAAAGAAATGTATACATTAATTTTAATAAAACATAAAAAGTCTTTTCAACTGGCTGAAGAAATATCTCAGAGTTTTAAAATTTATTGTGGACCCTATAACAGAACATTTTAATTAGTCAAGCCTAAGTGACACACAAACATATGGAACTGGCAGTAATCTGGTTGCAGAATGATTGAGCAGTTGTGGGTGAAACAAGTTAAAGAGGATAATCAACATTAATGTTAATTTTTTTTTTAGCATTAATGGCTCCTTAGTTCAAAGCTTCAGAGCTTCCAGGTGTCCATCCAGATGTCACACATTAAAATGGCCCTTTGGTGCACACTGAGTCACTCATGCAGGGCACAGAATAGCAACTAGCATGGAAAATTATTCTCAAAATGAAGGCACTAAAGGCACTTGCTTCAGCGTGCACATCTTTGACAGTCAGGATTAGCTCTGTTTCAATTTAAGAATTTTCTTAAATTTCTAAACCTATTAAGTCTGATCAGTTTTTTTAAAAGCAAAAACATTGTTGCAGTTGTATTCCACAATCTTCTTCAAAACTACAAACTGATCCTATAAACACTGCAACAGTCATGTAGCCCAATATTACACACACCCATATAACAAATCACACTTTCTTATCATTGAAAATTACAAACATAAAACACATTAGCCTAAAGCTGGTTGGATTTTAATTCTGTCTTCAGTAGACCGGACTTGAAACTAGGAATTCAAATGTAGGTTAAAATGGAAGAATTTTTGTTGACTGGCCTGAACAGCCTGACTATACAAGAATTAATGATCCTTCATTATCATGAGAGTGACTATTCCAATGCATATTTAACACCTTATGAAATAAGTGTAATCATATGAGGGCATTTTCAAAATTAATGCAGCCACAATGAGCAACATCGATCTAATGCTTTTGAGCTTAAAAATGTCAACTAATAGAATATACTTTTGTTTCAATATTTTACCAGTAGTCTCTTTCTGATCAAATTCCAAAGTGAATGTGGTGGTGGTTTAGTCACTAAGTCAAGTCTGACTCTTGTGACCCCATGGACTGTAGCCTCCTCTGTCAATGGGGATTCTCTAGGCAAGAATACTGGAGTGGGTGCCCATTTCCTTCTCCAGGGGATCTTCCCGACTCAGAAATCAAAGCTGAATCTCCTGCATTGCATGCAGATTCTTTACAAACTGAGCTACAAGGGAAGCCAAAGTGAATGATGAGCAACAAATGGGAACTATAGGAAAAAACTCAAAAAATATACTATATTGAAGAACTTCAGACTAAAAGTATATATGTACAAAGAAATGAAATGCCACTCTCAAATTCCTGGACTTGTTTATCGATAGTTCTGGCAAGGTTGCTCATTAAATATTTGAGAAACACTTGATGGTATCGTTTTTTTTTTTATCATTACATTTTTATCCAATTTATTTTTGACAAGAGTCCCTAAGCCATACCCTGGGGAAAGAGCATCTTTAAAAAAAAATGGGTAAGCTCATATACAAATCAAACTTTCCATTTTCTCTTGAAAAAGTGGACATTATCATAGCACTGGATCTGGATTTTTTATCGAGAGAAAAATAAACAAGATAAGTAGATGTAACTCTCTTTAAACAGAGTCTGACCTCTCCACTTTGCCAGACTTGTACTCCATCATAAGTCACTCATTTATTTCATCTTTCTGGTCCCTCTTCTGGGTGATATCATTTTTATTTATACTAGTTCTAGTTTGCTTTTCTTGGTGATGAAGATTAATCTTTTTCTCTTAGATTCTTCAGCTAAAAATATTCTTTATTCATTACCAAGAGTAAATTTAAAGGAAAATCTATCAATGTTGCAATTTGGCAAGCTTAAAGCATAGCTGATATGCAAAGATTTGTTTTCCTGAATCAAAATCAAATAGAACATAAAATTTTAGGTCATATATTTGGTATTTGGGAGGTTAAAAGAAATGTATATGTTAATTTTCATAAAACATAAAAAAGCTTCTTTCCTCACTTTATCCCACTGCTCTTTCCCACAACTTCCTTTATCCCATTGCTGTCTTACATTTTCCTACAATATTTACAGTTCTCTGAAATTATCTTTAGTATTTATGTCCCTGGTTATTCCATATTGGATTTTATTGATATTCACACTTAGTTAATAACAGTGATTTTGTGAGATATTTAACCTGTGTGAATAATCAATGTGGATACACTGAATCTGGGTTATTTTTAAGGTGATAGTATAACCTCTTTTTATAACCCCATAGAATACATGCCCAGTAGGCTACATTCCAAAGTGTCACAAAGAGTTGGATATGACTTAACAACTAAGCACAAGCACTAGCAAACATGTTAGATGGAACTTAAGGAGAATTGTATTCATGTAGTAGAAAAGATTTTCCAAAGTATACTACCTATATAAAGCAAAGAGAAATATGCCCATTACCAATCATCTGCCTCCTCTGAATCTTTATTCAAAGAAAAAGAAAAAAAGTATTACCAATGGAATACAGCCTATTGGAAAGAAGGATAGAAAGGTATTCATAACACAGGTAGAAGCCAGGTTTAGGAAACTAACAAAGATACATTTTTAGGGCTGGGAGGGAAGGAAGGAGCAAAAATTCTTTGAGAAAGAAGAGGCAAAAAATCTTTAGGACATTCAGAGCCAGAGATATGCATGTGGCCAGAGAGATGACATGGTACCAGAAGGAGAAGGAACAGAGGAAGTTCAGTTCAGTTCAGTTCAGTTCAATCGCTCAGTCATGTCTTACTCTTTGCAATCCCATGAATCGCGGCATGCCAGGCCTCCCTGTCCGTCACCACTCACAGAATTTACTCAGACTCATGTCCATCGAGTCAGTGATGCCATCCAGCCATCTCATCCTCTATCGTCCCCTTCTCCTCCTGCCCCCAATCCCTCCCACCCCAGGGTCATTTCCAATGAGTCAACTCTTCACATGAGGTGGCCAAAGTATTGGAGTTTCAGCTTTAGCATCAGTCCTTCCAATGAACAGCCAGGACTGATCTCCTTTAGAATGGACTGGTTGGACATCTTTGCAGTCCAAGGGACTCTCAAGAGTCTTCTCCAACACCACAGTACAAAACCATCAGTTCTTCAGAGCTTAGCTTTCTTCAACAGTCCAACTCTCACATCCATACATGACCACAGGAAAAACCATAGCTTTGATGAGATGGACCTTTGTTGGCAAAGTAATGTCTCTGCTTTTCAATATGCTATCTAGGTTGCTCATAACTTTCCTTCCAAGGAGTAAGCGTCTTTAAATTTCATGGCTGCAGTCACCATCTGCAGTGATTTTGGAGCCCCCCAAAATAAAGTCTGACACCGTTTGCACTGTTTCCCCATCTATTTCCCATGAAGTGATGGGAACAGATGCCATGATCTTCATGTTCTGAATGTTGAGCTTTAAGCCAACTTTTTCACTCTCCTCTTTCACTTCCATCAGGAGGCTCTTTAGTTCCTCTTCACTTTCTGCCATAAGCATGGTGTCATCTAATATCTGAGGTTATTGATATTTCTCCTGGAAATCTTGAATCCAGCTTGTGCTTCTTCCAGACCAGCGTTTCTCATGATGTACCCTGCATAGAAGTTAAATAAGCAGGGTGACAATATACAGCCTTGACGTACTCCTTTTCCTATTTGGAACCAGTCTATTGTTCCATGTCCAGTTCTAACTGTTGCTTCCTGACCTGCATACACGTTTTTCAAGAGGTAGGTCAGGAGGTCTGGTATTCCCATCTCTATCAGAATTTTCCACAGTTTATTTTGATCCACACAGTCAAAGGCTTTGGCATAGTTAATAAAGCAGAAATAAATGTTTTTCTGGAACTCTCTTGCTTTTTTGATGATCCAGAAGATGTTGGCAATTTGATCTCTGGTTCCTCTGCCTTTTCTAAAACCAACTTGAACATCTGGAAGTTCATGGTTCACATATTTCTGAAGCTTGGCCTGGAGAATTTTAAGCATTACTTTACTAGCATGTGAGATGAGTGCAATTGTGCGGTAGTTTGAGCATTCTTTGGACTGCCTTTCTTTGGGATTGGAATGAAAAGAGAGGAAGTTAAGGGGTAGAAATTGAAGAAAGGTTAAAAAAAAGACATCTGAAATATGGTGGCCTTATGACTATTACAAATAAAATATCACAGCCAACACTTAGTAAAACTATTGTGATAGTTTAGGGTCACATTGTCAATGTTAAAGGATTATTCTTCTTATATTATTTGACCACATATGTATTATTCTAAATTGTAAAAGAAATTAAAACAATTTAGAAACCACTGTTTTCTTTTTGAGAGAATTTACTTTCTTTTGATAATGTGTGCTAAGTCACTTCAGTCATGTCTGAGTCTTTGTGACCTCATGGACTGTAGCCAACCAGGCTCCTCTGTTCATAGGATTCTTTTGCTAATACTATTCCCTATTATGCTGCAAAGGATCTCTTAGAGCCATTATCTATATGACAATATTTTCATAGAAAGGTTATATAGGACAAACTAAGTATATTCAATGTAAGTAGATTCATTTTATCTCAAAGAAAGCAGATATTCACATCTGGAATAAGTATTATCAGGGATACTTCAGTTCAGTTCAGTCGCTCAGTCGTGTCGGACTCTTTGAAACCCCATGAACCACAGCATGCCAGGCCTCCCTGCCCATCACCAACTCCTGCAGTTTACCCAAACTCATGTCCATCGAGTCGATGATGCCATCTAACCATCTCATCCTCTGTCGTCCCCTTCTCCTCCTGCCCTCAATCTTTTCCAACATCAGGGTCTTCTCAAATGACTCAGTTCTTTGCATCAGGTGGCCAAAGTATTGGAGTTTCAGCTTCAATATCAGTCCTTCCAATGAACACCCAGGACTGATCTCCTTTAGGATGCACTGGTTGGATCTCCTTGCAGTCCAAGGGACTCTCAAGAGTCTTCTCCAACACCACAGTTCAAAAGCATCAATTCTTTCATGGGCAGCTTTCTTTATAGTCCAATTCTCACATCCATACATGACTACTGGAAAAACCCATAGCCTTGACTAGACAGACCTTTGTTGGCAAAGTAATGTCTCTGTTTTTTAATATGCTGTCTAGGTTGGTCATAACCTTCCTTCCAAGGATACTTAAATTATTAGTCCAATTTACAGCCACAAGAATTTCAGCCACAGTCACACCAGGAAATAGCCATTATCCAATAGGCTCCTTTATGTTCATCTTATTTAAAGAGATGGCCAAAAGTTCATCTGTTATCACATTTGTTTCCCAGTATTACACAGCATTGTCCCTATAAAACCTTGAGGGACACTGAGAGATAGAGAGAAAAATGGCCCTCCTCAAGTAACATGGTTACTGGAGTGACTGGTCACCAATGATATTGAACTAGAAGCTGGTGCCCTGACACTTGAACTGGTGGTTTGGACATGCCTATGCTTTAGGGATATATTATTATCCACATAATATTATCAGCATGCTTCATTTATTGCTACAAACACACTGTTTTTGTTAAAAGTCAATTTCATTGCATGGGAAGAACATATTTAAAGGAAAATTATACAAGATTCTTTTGCTTATGATGCACTTTTTATTATGAGAAAAATGTGCCTCAAAATCAAAATATTAAAGACAATGAAGTTCAACTGAATTACTGAATGTAATTAAATTACTTTGCTGTACACCTGAAACTAACACAAAATTGTAAATTTTTAACTATATTGTAATAAAATTTTTTAAAGAAAGAAAACAAACAAAAAATAAATCAATGCCATTTGAATACTATATATATTTATATACTTAATATATATATTTATATATACATGTATACATATATATATGTAAAAGACAGCGAAGTTGAGAGTGTTAACAGTTACAATATACACAATGGTAAATAATTTTTCATCTTTAACATTTGACCACCAGAGCAAAGGAAAATATTTTAAATTCAACAAATACTATTTCTTTTAACAGCATATAATAGATACATTTTGCATACATTAAATTACATATTTAAAGTCTACAGCTTGACCAGATATACACCTGTGAATTCATCACCATTTTCAAAGGAATTAATGAATCCACTACTCTCAAAAGTTTCTTGTGCCTTTTTGAGGTCTCCTCTCCTGCCATTCCAGATGCTCTCCCATTTCCAGTCAACTGCTGCCCTACTTTATGCCTTTACAGATTGGTTTGCATTTTATAGAATTTTATACAAATGAAATAATATAGCACATACTATTTTTTCTGGCTTTTAAAATTCTGCATAATTATTTTGAGACTCACTCATTTATTTGCATGCATGCAATAATTTATCATTTTTATTGATGAGTAGTATCCCACTGTATGGAGATATCACAATATATTTAAACATTTATTTGTTGACAGACATTTGGGTTGTTTCAAGATTTGAGGCTATTACAAGTGACGTTCCTGTGAACATTCTTGTACATGTATTGGGATGGATTTATGCTTTTATTTATCTTGAGGAAATATCTAGGAATTATAGGACTGTATCATATGATAGGTCTAACTTTTGGAACGTGCCAGACTATTTTTGAGTGTCTGTATTATTTTATGTTCCATCAACAGTATATGAGAGATACTATGTCTTCACATTCTTTCCTAAAATTGATGTCTGTTCAATTTTAACCATTTTAGTAATTTTTGGAGGTATCACATGGTGATCATAATCTGTATTTCTCTAATGATGTTAAACGTCTTTTCTTGTGCATGTTTACCATCTATCTATCTTCTTCCATGAGGTGTTTATTCAGACCCTTAACTCACATTTTTGTTGAGCTGCTATCTTATTATTATTAAGTTTTGGAACTCTATATAATCTGGATACATTTTTCAGATATATGACTTGAAAATATGTCCTTTGAGTCTATGGGTTGCCTTTTAATCTCTTAATGTTGTCTTTCAAGAGCAAACATTTTCAATTTTGATAAAGTTCAATTTATCAATTTTACTGCTATGTATTGTTACATGGTAGCTAAGAAATCTTTGACTAAACAAAGATCACATAAATTTTTCTCCTAGGTTTTCTCCCAGAACTTTTTAGTTTTAGGTTCCACATTACAGTGTGTAATCCGATCTCAGTCAATTTTTGTATATAGTATGAGATATGAAGTGAAATGTTTTGGTTCTGCATATATATGGAAGTGTTTCAGTATCATTTTTGAAAACACTAATACTTATCCACTGAATTGCTTTTTTATTGTTGTCAATAATCAGTTGTCCATATATGTATAGACACTTTTGGGGTCTCTTCTCTCTTCTATTAATCATCCACCTGTCTTTATGCCAGTCTCACACTGTCTTAATTAATACAGCCTTATAATTTAAAAATGTGTCTTGAAATCAGGAAGTATTATTCCCCCAGCTTTGAGATCTGATTTCAAAGTTGTTTTGGTATTCTATATCCTTTGCATTATTGTATGATTTTAGAATCAACTTATCAATTTTCAACCCCTCAAAAATGTCTTCTGGAATTTTTATTGTGATTGTATTAAATCTAAAGATCAATTTAACCCATGAACAGAGTATGTATCTCCTTTTATTTAGGTCTTTATTGATTTTTCTCAGCAATATCTTATAGTTTTCATTGCATATGTATTTTACATATTTTGTCATATTTATACCTAACTGTTTCTTATTTTGATGCTATGGTAAATGGTATTATTTTACAATTTCTAATTGTTCATTGCTAGTATACATAAATGCAATTGATTTTGTATATTAATCTCATATCTTGCAAAATTCTTAAAATCAATTATTATTTCTAGCTTCTTTGTAAATTTCAATAGTTTTTTTAAATATATGCAATCATATATTCTACAAATAAAGATAAGTTTTATTTATTTCTTTCCAGATGCATCTTATTCTTTGACTTGAATCACTGAACTGACTTGAGCTTCTAGTATAATGAAGAATAGCAATGGTAGATCAGAAATACTTTCTTAATATTGGGGGAAAGCACTCAATCTTTTACCATTAAGTGTGATTTTAATTGTAGGTTTTTCATTTCTGCCTTTTATCAGGTGTAAGAGATTTCTTTCCACTCCTAGTTTACTGAAGGCTTCTGTCAGGAATGGATGTTATAGCTTGCTAAATTTTTTTCTGCATTGACTGGAGTGACAATATGGTATCTCTCTTTTACTGATTTAAGTTATATTGATTGCTTATTCTAAAAATTACACTGACCTTGTATTCTAGAGATAAATTCCAATTATTCATTAGTTCAGTTCAGTTCAGTTGCTCAGTCGTGTCCGACTCTTTGCGACCCCATGAATTGCAGCATGACAGGCCTCCTTGTCCATTACTAACTCCTGGAGTTCACTCAAACTCACGTCCATCTAGTTGGTGATGCCATCCAGGCATCTCATCCTCTGTTATCCCCTTTTCCTCCTGCCCCCAATCCCTCCCAGCATCAGAGTCTTTTCCAATGAGTCAACTCTTCTCATGAGGTGGCCAAAGTACTGGAGTTTCAGCTTTAGCATCAATCATTAGTTAATATCCTTTCATATATTATTGAACTTTATTTCCTAATATTCTGTTTAGAATAGTTACATCTGTGTCCTGAGGTTTATTTGTCCACAGTTACCTTTCTTTTTAAAGCCTTTATATGATTTTGGTAACAGGACTTCAAGAACAGCACAGCAGCTTGAAGCTGATAGTGGAACATGAGCTCCTGTACTTGGTGGTACCCCACAAAAATGGTAATTTTTACTCTAAGAAAGATGGGAATCCACTTTGGCAGTTGGAAAAAAGTACATAGTTTAAAACATTTATTCTACAGTCTTGAGTGAATATACTATGGAGTAAGATGATATATACGGACACATAAGTAGGGAGGTTACTGAATAATCTGGGTGAGAGATGATGGGCCTTGGACTTGGGTAATGGTAATGGATGAGTGAAACATAGTCAGATTCTGATTGTACACTCAAAGCAGAGCTGACAATATTTGCTTGTGTATAAAGGCAATAAGAAAAACACAGGAGTCAAAGTGGGATCATTGTTTGTAACTCACTGGTTTAAATAAAGTAGCTACCATTAAGGACTCAGATGTAATCCAAACTCCACATATGAATTTAGCATGTAAGCTGTATTTAAAAAGAACAAAAAAAACTATAAGAACACCTACAGTGAGTATAGAGAAAAGAGGAATTCTAAGGATCTGCCACTGATGTTTACAGGAGTCCAGACACATTGTGAGAGTTTTTCATACGTTATTTTGTGGCCATTAACAGTATTTTACAGCTTTGAGATTGCACTAGCAATGCTTTCATGTTGACTCATAAGATACCAAAGAAACAAGCTGACACATAACACTTTAGGTTTCTATTTGGGGCTTTCCTGGTAGCTCAGTCGGTAAAGAATCTGCCTGCAGTGCATGAGACCAGGGTTCAATCCCTGGGTTAGGAAGATACCCTGGAGAAGGAAATGGTAACCCACTCCAGTATTCTTGTCTGGAGAATCCCATGGACAGAGGAGCCCATGGGGTCACAAGAGTTTCTAAGTGACTAAGTGACTTAGCGATAGGACTTAGCCACTAAACCATAACCATGCACTGTATTTAGAGTTTTGAACACTTGGCAGCGCTGTTGGATGAATATCAAGAGTGAAGGTTTTTGCTAACTTATGACTCATTAGGATATTTCTGATTTAATGTGATTTTTTAAGAGGAGTTTTTTTTTTTTTTTTTCCTTTCTGCTAGTCTGGACTAATAATTGTGTATTTCAGGTTTTCATTACCAATGACATAATAGGCCACTGGACAAGATAAATAAATTTGGCAGATAAAATGAAAATGGAAGTATCATTCAATTTAAATATAAACAGTGTGTCAATTATATACAAGCACAATAGCAATACCTACTATCATGGCCAACTTTATGTACATCAGAGTGAGTACATAAAACAGAGTTTTCAAGTTTCAAGCAGTCTTCCTGTTCTCAGTCAGTTGAAAAGACAAAGCTAACAAACTCCATCACTGTCATTTGCTTCAAACATATTCAACAGAGGAAAGACCTCTATTTTTTTTAATTCATTTGACTTGAATTTTAAAATCTATAAAAGTAGTGTATAATTTCAGAAAAGCAAAATTCACACTATTGTCTAAGTAACTGGAGACTTACTTAGCAGTAAATAAATAAATGTTTTAAAGTATACAGGTACTAATTTTTGACATGGAATCCAAATGCTATTTATTAGATATGACTGCAGACAAAAGTCTGTAGATGGGGAAACAGTGGAAACAGTGTCAGACTTTATTTTTGGGGGCTCCAAAATCACGGCAGATGGTGACTGCAGCCATGAAATTAAAAGACGCTTACTCCTTGGAAGAAAAGTTATGACCAACCTAGATAGCATATTCAAAAGCAGAGACATTATTTTGCCAACAAATGTCCATCTAGTCAAGGCTATGGTTTTTCAGTGGTCATATATGGATGTGAGAGTTAGACTGTGAAGAAAGCTGAGCCCCGAAGAATTGATGTTTTTGAACTGTGGTGTTGGAGAAGACTCTTGGGAGTTCCTTGGACTGCAAGGAGATCCAACCAGTCCATTCTGAAGGAGATCAGCCCTGGGATTTCTTTGGAAGGAATGATGCTAAAGCTGAAGCTCCAGTACTTTGTCCACCTCATGCGAAGAGTTGACTCATTGGAAAAGACTCTGATGCTTGGAGGGATTGGGGGCAGGAGGAGAAGGGGACGACAGAGGATGAGATGGCTGGATGGCATCACTGACTCGATGGATGTGAGTCTGAGTGAACCCTGGGAGTTGGTGATGGACAGGGAGGCCTGGCGTGCTGCGATTCGTGGGGTCACAAAGAGTCGGACATGACTGAGCGACTGAACTGAACGGAACAGACAAAAGTATTGGTAGCCACAGGTTCTACTTCATTACCTTTATATTATTTTTATACTTGGTGATTCTCAAAGTGTTGTCTCTTGACTTGAACCATCAACTTTTTAGAAAAAGGCAGCGTCAAGCCCACTTCAGACCTACTGAGTCAGTAGCTCTGGGGCAGAGCACCAGAATCTGTATTTTATCAAGCCTGTTAAATGATTTTGATTTAAAGTTTGAGAACCACTGAGCTGGATTAAAGACTCATGGAAGAAGAATAAAATGGAAGAATAAAATGAAGGAGAAAGGAGAAAGAGGAAAAGAAGATCATCCTGTATTAATGACAACCTTATGTGAACTAGATATTGCATGAGAGACTTTACATATATTTTTGGTTTTACAATCATCTTGTAACATAGCTATTGTTATCTCAATTTAACAACAAGTAAAGTCAATCTCATACAGGTTAAAATAAATTTTAAAACCTCATTTCACTTTTCTAAAAATACTGATATTTTTCTTATTCTATGTTTCATTAACTTTCAGGGGAAAAAAAATGATAGAAAACTTCAAATCTCTACAAAATAGGAAAGCAGAAGCATCCACTGATATAAATACTTTCTCAGGACTTTTCTGGCCTGTTAAATTTTTATAATCAAGTGTCAACTTAATTCAGTGATATCCCATTGTTAAGGATCCTAATGAAATTAAGAATCAAACTGATATAATCTATAAAAATTAGAAGCCAGTAGTAGTAAGACTTGCTTAATAGATCATCTTTATTCTCAGTGAAAGGGGAAAAAGTTAACTAAGAATACAAACCAAATTTGTAAGTAAAAGGAAAAATTCAAAAGACTTTTAAAGCATATCATTTTTAAAATTATTAGATAAGCATAGTAGGTACAGTTTAACTTTTCCTTAGAAAAAATATATAAAGAAAACATGTAAGGCTTCATTTATGAAACAACATTCACTTGAAATAGAGAAAAATATGGACACCGAATGTCCATCTCATCTAAAAATGCCACAAACATTCAATAATAATTTTTACTCTAACCTATCAATATCACTTTTGACTTACCTCTCAGTAAAAGCTATATAAAAGGCAATTCTGTTATATATTTTCTGCCCATGATACATTTCTTGGTAGTCCACAAATAATTGCCCCTTGGATGCAGTAGATGTTCAAGTGTGCTGATATAACAATGAATATAATGCTGGAAAGCTCTTTGCAAAAGATAATTCATTTAAATCATGTCAGCATCAATATATATTTTTCCTTCTTGAGTCATTCTCAATAACAATAACAACAGAAATCATCGTTAAGGGTTTCCCTACTCACCAACTCTTACTAAACAAATCACAGAACAACCTGATGCTTAAATACAGATCATGACTTGGAGTAGAATGCAGAAATAAAATTCAGGTGGACTGTTGCAGAGATGTACACCTAAGGAAAAGAAGTATTTTGATAGACAAGCCATAGTCTGTTGTGCCAGAAATATTTGGAAACATTCTTCAGTTTTTTGACTTCATGTGTTGGCTTAGAGAAATAACTTGAACCAACTATTAAATATATATTTAATATGTATTAAATATGAGGAAAATAATACTTTGTTACAGGTTAAACATTTTTTTTTCTTTATCTCCTGTGTTCATTTTTGTGCTCTTAACTTGGAAGAAAATCTCAAGACTCTGAAATAAATCAGTGGAAGAGAAATAAGTGAATGAATTCCTATTAACCTCTTTTCATCAGTTTCTGTCTTTAAATTAATTGAAGAGGGCAGGGAGGGACAATGAGGCAGATCACAGAGGATTTTGAGGGCAATGTAACTATTCTGTGTTGTATTGCAATGGTGGATACGTACTATTATATATACTTAACCAAACCAATAGAATGTGCAACCCAATGGGTGAACTCTAAGGTAAACTACGAATTTGAGTTACAATAATGTGCTGATTCAAGTTCATTGATCATAGCAAATGTACCACTGTGGTACATGATGTCCATAGAAGGAGAGTTTGTACATGTGTGGTGAAAGGGGATATATGGAAACTGCCTGTATGTTTCAGTAAAACATCTCTAAAAAATAAAACATTAATTTAAAGGGGAATACATGGAAAAAAGAAGCATCAGAAAAAAGTCTGAAGATAAAATATTTTATATAAAATATTTATGCTTTGATAATATTTATACTTTCTAAACTCTGTTTTCTAAATTGAAAAAAATGTGTATTATGTAAATTCAGTAATTCTAAATAACTCATTTTAAAGAAAAAACATGGGTATATGTTCTATGTCAAGTACCATCTAAGGTACTAAAGATTCACTGATTAATCAAATATGGCCATAGCTACTATGAAGCAAACATATCTGTGGGTGTATCAATCAAAAAAATAAAAACAGTGGATAAATGGTGAATCCATTAACTTTTGGTCTCCTGGCTTTTTTTTTTTTTTTTTTTTGCCTCACTGTGAAGCTTGTGGGATCTTATTAATAGTTCCTCGATTAGGGATGGAACCCATGTTCCCTCCAGTGGAAGAACCTGGAAATCCTTAATTACCTTGGTATATTTTAAAATACTTAAGGCATGTCTCCTAGATATATTAATCACATAAAGATAACAGACATTATTTTGCACGGATTTCTTGTTCCTTATATTGTCATTTAAATTGTGGCATTCTATACCTTCTCCTCTGGATTATTTCATTATATTGTATTAGCATTATCTTAATGCCAATGACTTTCAGAACAATCTCTCCAGATAAGATCTACCTCACATTAAGGAAAATGTATCAGTGCTTCCAACACCTATATACCCTTGCTTATTTTCTTCTTCTTCCTGCCAGGATATGTGACTCTCTGCCTGAGGGCAGAGTTTGCTGGCAGAAGCATGCTAGAGTCTTGCAGGAAGGTTATGCCACAAGTGTGATGAGCAAGGTTCAAGGATGAAGCCTCAACAAAGTACAGAGCAGGTAGTGGATAAATACCCCAGCAGCCTTGCCGTTCAGGGGGAACCGCTCTGAGGCATGTTCTACAGTCTGTCATCAGACTCACCCAAGTGGGACAAAACCCTGATTATGCTGCACAGGTAACTTGCTAATAGCATTCTGTTTATTAACTTACTTATCTTTCCACGCTCACTTCTCCACTCCTCTCAGTGTTTCCTGAGATTAATTCCCATATAAACTATTTGTATGCAAAGCCAAGGCCCATATATCTAGATGTTCCATAGGCAGCTAATTTTCAAAATGTACAAAACCAAACTCATCTTCTCTGGATATCTGGACTGAATATTTTAGATATCAATAAACAGTGCCAACATTCACATTGATAGACAACACTGAGTATCATTTTAGATTCTACTCTTTTCTTTATCCTCCAATTCCTGTCACCAAAACCTTTCAGTTCTAACTTTTCACTATCTCTCAAATCTGCCCATTTTCTGCATTAGTGTGACCTATACCTTAGTTCAGGTTCTAACCAATATTGATGAACTGAATCAATTGGTCTTCTTTACAGAAGATCCATTTATCAATATCCTAACTCCTTCAATTTTATGGCAGCCCCAGTAGCCCCAGTATACACACTATAACATGACACTGATCTTTAGGACAGAAGGAAGGGAAGGAAAAAAGGAAGAAAGGGAATGAGGAAAGAAAGAAGGGAGAATAAAAAGAGAGATGAAAGAAATCTTATTATCAATCTGCTTAAAACTAAACAATGATTGGACATTGCTTTCCGGTTAAAATTCAAGTTCCATGAGCACGGTATACCAGTTATCTACAGTCTTTTCTGAACAAAAATTTCAATCCATCCACTTGACACATAACTACACTGAATACTGTACAATTCACAAAAGATTCCATGCTGTCCTTTACCCCAATGGTTTCAAAGAATTTATACTAAAATAAGACAGACTCAGAGACCACACTGTTTCTTAAAGCTAACTCATTAATTAAGGCTCAATTCTACTCTGACCTGCTTGATGACATCTTTTCTGATTCAATTCAAATCCAAAGACTGGCTTAGGTGTGCTTTCTGTTTGCTCATATTGTGCCATGTGCAAGACACCGAGTAAAATATTGGGGAAAATATAAAAATAAAATATAGTCCCTGCTTTCACAGAATACACAGTCTGACATACAGTCTAGAATACAAATTGAAGAAATTTATTTGAAGTGAGGTGTGAAAAAAATTCACTGAAAAGTACAAAATATCAAGATTTCTAACAAAAAATATCCAGAATTTTCAAAGCTGATTTTTCACAAAATGATTTTGAAATTATAACTTGAAATTTAAGTATCCTCAGTAATTATTCATTTAAAATATAAGCTATTTATTTATAACATCCTGCCTAGAAATAAAAAAAGAGAGGGGCATTTAGAAAAATAAATGATTTTCAACTGAATAAAAACATTAATAGTCCTAAATTATTGAATACTGAGGAGTGCTTGCAACATAGATAAGAATTACAAGTATATGAATTGTTTTAAGGATAGAAATTCATTTCCTGTTATATATTTATTGAACATTTTAAACGAGAAAATAATAGAACATTAAACAAACATAGCACTGCATTATGAAAAATTAGGAAATGCTTTAAAAAAAAAAAAGACAATCTCTTCAAACTCTAGTGGAAGGAATGGTTAGTAAAGGAAAATTTGTGTGGGTAAAGTACTCTGGAGAAATCAACTGATAGAACTGGAACCATAATTCCTCATGTTTCCAATCATCAAATAGGAGTTGACCTTAGTGCCCTCAATCGTCTCTGTCCGAATCTTCCCCTTTGAGTTAATAAAGCTCTGTATAAATTTGCCAGCACAAGCTGCAGCCCAAAGCCCTGGTGTAATTAGTTGATGTATTAATTTGCCAGCTAGACATGAATTGAGCATTACTATCATGGATTATAATGCCAAATGCTAGCAGTAAAAGCCTTAAGGAGGTTAAAAAATCTAGGTTATATTCAGTCTTGAACTTCTCAATGAAATTTTTAACATAGTGGACAAACAATTTTCTATGAGAAGAGTCAAGCCTCCTCTCAACAGAAAAGCTGGCATCCAGTAGCATAAACAAACATGCTTGAAGAATTAGACATCAGCAACACCATAACTATCACAGGAAAAAAAAATAAAAAGAAGAAGACTGAAAAGAAAAATGCTAACAATAAAACTATCCCGCAGTAATTTAACTCAAATATTCTCTGTGTTACTAACTGATGTATTATTAAAATTCCATTTAGCTAAATGTTAAATCTGCAAAGAGAGAATATGTGAACTGTTGCATTTGACTTATGTTTTTTCTTAATTTTTGTATCTTCCCATAATGAAAGTATTATTTTATGTAGATTACAAAAAATAAATATAGCCATTAATATTAAAAACCACAATTTAGTTAGATAAAAGCAAGTCATCAATAACCTCACTGTAAATAAAAAAATGAATTAATCACAAACACAATTTGGAAAATACCTTTAGGAGTCAACTTCATAGGAAAATGGATGCAAAATTCATTAATCTATCCCCCCCCCACACCTCTTTTACTGCCTTGTCTTCAGTATTTCATTTTAATTTTGCATTATGATATAGGCAAAAATATGACATACAAGACCACAGCAATATGTCACTGAGAATTGTGCCTCAGACATAGTAGAGACTTAAATATTGTGGAAAGAAGAGTTAAATGAATGAGTATTGAGCTCCAGCATTGCCCATAAGAAGCTAATAACATGACACAAATATATAATGAATACAGATGGTTGATCTCATGAATAGGTTGTTTGTACTCATTGCCAAAAAAAAGAATTAATGTTCTATTTCAGGCCATAGAATTAATACACACATTTGGGAAGCAGGAGGTAAAACCTACAAGATGCAATGGACAAAAGTCAACAGAAAAATATTCTTCTCACCTCACCCCAATACAAGCCAGAAGGAAAGGACAAAAGCATTAGAAAAATAAACATTGTTCTAGACAAAGTTTAACCAATGGCTTTAGAATCTACTAATAAAGACACAAAATGTCCATAATAATCTGTTTCAACAAGTCTGTTAGGTTTTGTTCACTGACTTACATTGTTTCCCATTGAGAATATGGCCTGAGTACCCTATTTGATTTCCTAATGCCCAAGAGATTCTTATCTCCTAACTTTATAGTAAACAAACAAATGTGGTTTGTAAGACTCAATCTACAGAGGACAATGGTATCTTGAAAAACTGTAACATAAGTTACCTGGAATCATTTTGCTGCTGCTGCTGCTGCTGCTAAGTCACTTCAGTAGTGTCAGACTGTGCATTAGAGAAGTGAAATTCTAACCTGCAATCTGTCAACATGTAAGACTCCAGAACCCAAATCATAATTCCAGTCTCTTCCCCACACCTAAGTTTCTTATGGTTATATTTATCTCAGTATCTGTATCTACAAACTGTGTTCACCTAGTGATAACCTAGTTGCAAACCTTAATCTTATCATAGTTACCTGGAAATGATCCCCTAACACCAACAATTTCAGAAATTTCATACTTTATTAATGACTTGGGATGCAGCAAAAGGTAAGATAGGACATAGCAATGCATGTATACTGTGTGCTCAGTCATTTCTGACTCTGCAGACCCATGCATGGTCTGTAACTCGCCAGGCTCCACTGTCCATGGAATTTCCTAGACAAGAATTCTGAAGTGGGTTACCATTTTCTACTCTGGGGGATCTCCCCAACTCAGAACCTGGGTCTCTTGCATGTCCTGCATTGGCAGGTAGATTCTTTACCACTGGGCCACCCAGGAAGCCCAGGACAATGCAATAGTCTTTCACTGTTATATTTCTTCTATTCCATTTTCTCTTTCTCTCCTTGGCCCAATTATCACCAAGTATAGCAAATAAACTCTCTACTTTATCTTATACTGATTTTCTGTATAATTTGTACTGATTTCCTTTTTTTTTTTTTTTTTCCAAGCCACAAGAAGACAAACAACAGAATACACTTTTGCTGATATTTTTCCCCTACCAAGAAACAGGAGTAAAATAATCCAGTATTCTGGCTATATATAATTTGTCATCCCTAGTCACAAATCCTTTTTATGAATACTCCTTCTGATCCTTTTTTTCTTCTTTTGTTAGTCCCATTATATGTACATTATATATTTCACAGTTGTCTCATAGTTCTTAAATATTCCTTTCTGTTTTTACTTTCAGTCCTTTATCTCCTTGGTTTTCAGCTTGGGTAGTTTCTGTTGAAATATCCTCAAACTCAAACATTCTTTTCTCAGGTATGTCTGATCTATTAACCAAGGGCTTCCCTGGTGGCTCAGATGGTAAAGAATCTGCCTGCAATGCAGGAGACTGAGATTTGATCCTCAGGTCAGGAAGATTCCCTGGAGAAGGAAATAGTTGTTCACTCAAGTATTCTTGCCAAGACAACTCCATGGACAGAAGAGTCTGGTGGGCTACAGTCCACAGGGTCACAAAGAGTCAGACACAACTGAGCAACTAACACATGACTGAGCATCATTTATTTCTGTCACAATATTTTTATCTCTAGCATCTCTTTTTTATTCTTTCTTAAAACTCTCCATCTCACCATGTATATTACCCACCTCTTCTTGCATGTTGCCTACTTTTTCCATTAGAATCCTCATCATACAAATTATAATTCTTTTAAATTCCTAGTGTAATCATTTTAACATTCCTTCCATATATGAGTCTGGTTCTGTAGCTTGCTCTTTCTTGTCAAAGTACGTTTTTTTCCTTTTAATATGCATTATAATATGTTATTGAAAACTAGGTGAAAGGAACTATAATAAATAGGTGTTTGGTAATGTGGCGGCAAGTTGTGGGGAGAGGGGAGCATTCTGTAGTCCTTGATTAAGTCTCAGCCTTTTAGTGAGCCTGTACCCTTGAACTGTGAACTTCATAGTGCTTCTCAGTACCCCACCCCCTCCTTAAATTAGGGAAAGATGGCTACAGGGCACTAGAGTTGAGTATTTCTCTTCCTCAGGTTAGTTAGGCTCTCATCAAATCCCAACAGTTTAGGCTCTAGTAAAATAATATCTCTCAAAGGCAGGCTTTATTAGCTATAGCATTCTCTAATATGTTTCAGATGGTTACTTTTCCCCTCCTCCTGCTGGAAGCCCATAAAACTTTTTCTCCAACCTTTATGGTTATAACCTGGCAGATCCTGGAGGTAAAATTCAAGGAAATATGGAAATATCTGCCTTTCTCAAACTTGATGCCCACTGGAGTGTTTAACTATGACTTGTCTACAATGAGCCTCCAGCAATTTGTCAGTTGGGGTTTGGGTTTTTGTACTTTAGTAGTAGTTCCCACTGAGGTTTCTGCTCTAAGAAATTGTTATTGAACTTATATGTGCCTGTCTTTCCCATGTTAGCAGCAGTGGTTTGCCTTGTGATCTGAATTCTCTGATGGATCAATGAAGAGTTGTTAATTTTCACTTTGTGCAACTTTTTACCTGTTGCTTGGGTGGAGTGATAATTTACATGCTCTACTGGAAACCGGGAGCCACTCAAATCATTTTTCTAATTTTCTCTCTCTTCATCTGAATTAATCTGAGTGGCTGAACTCTGCAGACTATGTCATGATGGTACTTTGCCTCTGCTTAGGTTTGATCAATGAGAGATGCAGGTATCAGAGGATTAAATGAGAAAGGTAGGTCTATTTCTTTCCTGGTTTCCCTTCTGTTTCATTGCAAGATCCCTGCCAATAATTCAGCATTCCATTAACAAGCTCTCTTGCCTGAGCAGTTTTCCTTCTCAACAACTCTCTGGGCTAGAATATCACTCCATCTTCTTGTCGCAGGAATGCCACGGGTAGAAATTGGCTCCTTTCATTGCAGATCTGTGTGTCTCACCATTAATGTGTATTCCTTGAAATAATCTGCTCACTAAAATCATCTTCATTTGAACTGTTTGGGATGAATTCTACTTCTAATTGCAATCAACTAAATAGAAATAGGACACAGAACAATAACGCAACTAAGTGTTGGCTATTTCTTGACTCTGCCATTACACTGAGATGTAACAGAGGGATCGGCATGGTGTTATAAGAATCACAATAGAATTAATAGTCCTAGAGTATCAAATAAATTACTTTAAAAATAATTTTAAATATTCAGAAACCTATTATCTCCCTCTGTTTGCATGTTTTTATGTATTAACCTGCCATCTTATATTTTCATTGCTAAATAATTTATTTTATCTTCTTCAGAAAAATCTTCTGTCACCAACATTATTTTCTACCCTTCTATTCACTCAGTATGACTGATGAATAATGTACTTGGTGGAAAAGTTCAGGGCAATTGGCTTTGAGGAGGTTTTAATAGCTCCTTTAAATCACTTATTCTTCTTCCAATAAATTCAGTTCACTGAAATTATCAAATATGTACAAATTATACTCAAACATAAAGCCTGGTTCTTATATCTGGCCAATAGTTAGTTTTTCTTATATCCTGTTTGTCAAGTAACCCACTTAAAATATCTTAAGAATATAATAATTGAGGCTATGTTCTTTAGTGCATTCTCTTTACAGATAAAATTGTAAAGAGATACATCTTACAGAAAAAACATTAGTTTGCTTTTTTAAATAAAATAGGATCTATATCAGTGTGCATGCATGCTGACTCTTTGGGACTCTATGAACCATACCCTGTCAGTCTCCTCTGTCCATGAAATTTTCCAGGCAAGAATATGGAGTGGGTTTTCATGCTCTTCTCCATACTAAAAACCTGCAAACCTGATGGAGTTCTAACAAAATAAAACACATATTTTATCTAGCTTAGTGGCAGGAAATAAAAGAGAGGAAGGGAAATTATAAGTTTCAGAGTATCAATGACTTTTGTTAGGAATTAGCTACCCACTAAAAGACCCTGTGCTGCATCAAAGATGTAAAAAGAAAGCATAGCAATGCAGAATTAATCCAAAAAACTTACTTGATCATTTTTAGTTAAATAAAAATATGAGAAAAAGGAAAAGAAAAAGGAACCAGTAATTCCAAGGAAAAGATGAATTGCTAATTGAAAGCATTTCCCTTAAAATCAGGAACAAGACAAGGGTGCCAACTCTCACCACTACTATTCAATATAGTTTTGGAAGTTTTAGCCACAGCAATCAGAGAAGAAAAAGAAATAAAAGGAATCCAGATGGGAAAAGAAGTAAAACTCTCATTGTTTGTAGATAACATGATCCTCTACATAGAAAACCCTAAAGATTCTACCAGAAAATTACTAGAGCTAATCAATGAATATAGTAAAGTTGCAGGATATAAAATCAACACACAGAAATCTCTTGCATTCCTATATACTAACAATAAGAAAACAGAAAGAGAAACTAAAGAAACAATTCAATTCACCATTGCAATGAAAAGAATAAAATACTTAGGAGTAAATCTACCTAAAGAAACAAAAGACCTATAAAATAGAAAACTATAAAGCACTGATGAAAGAAATCAAAGATTACACACATAAATGGATAAATATACCATGTTCATGGATTGGAAGAATCAATATAGTGAAAAGCAATCTATAGATTCAACACAATCCCTATCAAGCTAGCAACAGTATTTTTCAGAGAAGCAGAACAAATAATTTCACAATTTGTATGGAAATACAAAAATCCTTGAATAGCCAAAGCAATCTTGAGAAAGAAGAATGGAACTGGAGGTATCAACCTGCCTAACTTCAGACTACAAAGCCACAGTCATCAAGACAGTATGGTACTGGCACAAAGACAGAAATATAGATCAGTGGAACAAAATAGAAAGCCCAGAGATAAATCCACGCACCTATGGATGGTTGACAAAGGAGTCAAGAATATACAATAGAGAAAAGACAATCTCTTTAACAAGTGGTGCTGGGAAAACTGGTCAACCACTTATAAAAGAATGAAACTAGAACACTTTCTAACACCATACACAAAAATAAACTCAAAATGGATTAAAGATCTAAATGTAACACCAGAAACTATAAAACTCCTAAAGGAAAACATAGGCAAAATGCTCTCTGACATAAATCATAGCAGGATCCTCTATGGCCCACCTCCCAGAGTAATGGAAATAAAAGGAAAAATAAACAAATGGGACCTAATTAAACTTAAAAGCGTTTGCACAATGAAGGAAATAATAAGCAAGGTGAAAAAACAACCTTCAGAATGGGAGAAAATAATAGCAAACAAAGAAACTGACAGAGAATTAATCTCAAAAATATACAAGCAACTCCTACAGCTCAATTCCAGAAAAATAAGTGACCCTTCAAAAAATAGGCCAAAGAACTAAACAGACACTTCTCCAAAGAAGACATACAGATGGCTAACAAACAGATGAAACGATGCTCAACATCACTCATTATCAGCAATGACCCAGCAATGCCATTCCTGGGAAACCAGAATTGAAAGAGACACATGTACCCCAGTGTTCACCGCAGCACTCTTTACAATAGCCAGGACATGGAAGCAACCTAGATGTCCATTGGCAGACAAATGGATAAGAAAGCTGTGGTGCATATACACAATGGAATTACTCAGCCATTAAAAAGAATGCACTTGAATCAGTTCTAATGAGGTGGATGAAACTGGAGCCTATTATACAGAGTGAAGTAAATCAGAAAGAAAAACACCAATTCAGTATACTAATGCATATATATGGTATTTAGAAAGATAGTAATGATGACCCTATATGCAAGACAGCAAAAGAGACATAGATGTAAAGAACAGTCTTTTAGACTCTGTGGGAGAAGGTGAGGGTGGGATGATTGAGAGAATAGCACTTAAACATGTATATTATCATATGTGAAACAGATCACCAGTCCAGGTTCAAATCATGAAACAGGGTGCTCAGGGCTGGTAAACTGGGATGACCCTGAGGGATGAGATGGGGAGGCAAATAGAAGGGGGGTTCAGGATGGGGAACACATGTACACCCAGAGCTAATTCATGTCAATGTATGGCAAAAACCACCACAATATTGTAATGTAATTAGCCTCCAACTGAAATAATTAATTTTAAAAAAAAAGATAAATGGCTACTTTTTGTAACAGATATTTCCTCTTAGTAGATTCCAATGTCATTTGTAAAAACTCAACAGCTTTAATTATCTAAAGAACCCATACCCCTATAGTCCATAATAGAAGTAATCTATGCTTCATCATCTTTTTCTATTTCAATTTCTACCTGTAACTCACATACTCAATAGTCAAAAAGTTCAGCAGCTTCAGATGGCCCTGCTTTAAAAGATTATTAAGAATACCAGGGAAATTTTGAAGATCATCATTTATTTTTCATTGAATTATTTGAAAGTTACTTGGTTTAATTCACCACTTAATAGTTATTATAAGTTATACAGTACATTACTGCTGCTGCTGCTGCTGCTAAGTCACTTCAGTCATGTCTGACTCTGTGCAACCCCATAGATGGCACCAGGCTCCCCAATCCCTGGGATTCTTCGACACCCCAAAGTTAAAAAAACAATGAATACTTGATGCTAAAAATATTTGCTAAATTCAGAATTTACAGAGTTTCTAGTTATATTTAAGAAGTAATTAAATATGCTACATCATGTACATTCACTTTTTTAAAATCTCCATCCAAACTTTTTTATAATTTAAATAATCATTATAATGGTACTAGCTATATCCTTCTGTACAATGGACAGTGCTACAACCTCATCACTGTAGTATCAGGTGGTACATAATAGTTTCATCCCAAGTAACCTATGAATTAATTATTGTAATACATAATTAAAATCATAATGACCAAGGACCTAATCAAACTTATAAGCTTTAGCATGGTAAACTAAACCACAAATAAAATAAAAAGACAATCTATGGATTGGGAAAAAATATTTGCAAATGATGCAATGAACAAGGTCAATTTACAAAACATACAAACAGCTCACACAACTCAACAACAACAACAACAACAACAAAAAACCCAGTCAAAATATGATCCAAAGACCTAAAGAGACATTTCTCCAAAGAAGACATATCGATGAACAATAGGCACATGAAAAGATGTTGAAAACTGCTAATTATTTGAGAAATGAAAATCAAAACTACAATGAGGTATCACCTCACACAAATCAGAATGGCCAGCAACAAAAAATCTATGAACTACAAATGCTGGAGAGGGTGTGCAGTGAAAGGAACCCTATACTGGTAGTGAGAATGTAAATTGATATGGTCACTATGCAAAACAGTGTGGAGGTTCCTCATAAACCTAAAAACAGAGTTGTCATGTGATCTAGCAACCCCACTCCTGGACATATATCTGGGGAAAACTCTAATTCAAAAGGATACATGCACCCCATTTTTCATAGCAGCACTATTTACAATAGCCAAGATATGGAAGCAACCTAAATGTCCATCAATAGTTGAATGGATAAAGAAGATGTGGTACATATATACAGTGGAATATTACTCAGCCATAAGGAAAAATGAAATAATGCCATTTGCAGCAACATGGATGGACTTTAGAGATTATCATACTAAATGAAATGAGTAGACAAAGAAACACAAACATTATGTTATCATTTATATGTGGAATCTGACATAGTGACACAAATGAACATATCTATGAAACAGAAATAGATTCACTGACATAGAGAACAGACTTGTGGTTTCCAAAGGGGACGGGGGAGTGGGGGAGGGATGGATTGTGAGTTTGGGATTAGCAAATGCAAGCTATTATATATAGAATGGATAAACAAGATCCTACTGCACAGCACAGGGAACTATATTCAAAATCCTGTAATAAACCTCAATGGAAAAGAATATATATGTATAATTCATATTTTAACAAAAATAAATTTTAAAAAAAGAAAAAGTCATTAACCAAAATACTCTCCTCTCCCAAAGAATCTTTATGATAAAGTCTGACAAAAACCAATTAAATATTATCTGTATTTGAATTATTGGCAAACACTGACATTAAGATAACTATGCACATATGAGCATCCTTTGTTTAATGGCTCATTATTAACCTAAAATCATTATTCTAAAAAAGGTAACAGAAATGATGCTATTTTTAGGACAGAATTAATTTTATCGAAGGTGGCACAGTGGTCAAGAATCTGCTTGTACATGCAAGAGACACGGTTTTCATCCCTGGGGCAAGAAGGTCCCCTGGAGAAGAAAATAACAACAACTCCAGTATTTTCACCAGGAAAATTCCATGGACAGTGGATCCTGGTGGGGCTACAGACCATACAGTCAAAGAGTTGGATGTGAAACACACACACACACACACACACACACACACACACACACACACACACACTCAGTTCACATAAGTTCACATCTCACTTTGCATTCATCATTCTAACAACATTTCAGTGTTTTTGAGGCATGCCTTATCCTATATTTTTTTTTATTTTTTTATATACTGTAAAACTCTAGTAAAATGAAATTTTAGTTTCTGCATTCCTCCCTTTAATTAAGTGAAAAATATTTTTATCAAATCATTTTTTGAAATAGTAATGTTACACCAGATGAAGAAAAAAATTGAATCTTCAAAAGCAAACAGAACTAGGATCAGAAACAGTTACAGCATTTTCTAAGACATTTAATTGCCCTGATTATAAACTGTCTTAGTTAAGTCAATTTTTTAGAGCCTTGCAAAAAAATAAAAGAAGCATACCCCTTATGTGGGATCTGAAAGGAACTCACAAGAATTTTCAACAGCTCTGTTTTTAGTTCCTCCTCCAATTTTAGATGTACCTGCTGGCTCCAATTCCTGAGTATTTCAAGGTGTTTTCAGAAGGAAATGACTCATTCCATTGTGTTGTAATCCTCCACTGCAGGTAGTCAGGTTTCTCCTTTCTCTGATCTGTTAGGTCAGTTGCCATTTGTTCTTTGCTTTCTCTCTTCTGTAATTTTGTCAGCATCTCTTTTCCCTCATTCACTTTACTCCTATGGATTTATTTTATCTCTATTACTCTCAGGGAGCATAGATTAATATGTTATTTAACCAGAGGTCTATGGTTATGTTTTAAAAGTATGGGACTATAAACATCATTTTTAATTTATTCACCCATATAAAATATGCTGTTAAATAAGTTCTGGGAGGGATTGGGGACAGGAGGAGAAGGGGACAACAGAGGATGAAATGGCTGGATGGCATCACCGACTCGATGGACATGAGTTTGAGTAAACTCCTGGAGTTGCTGATGGACAGGAAGGCCTGGCGTGCTGCGATTTATTGGGTCGCAAAGAGTCAGACATGACTGAGCGACTTATCTGAACTGAACTAAAATATATTTTTAAAACATACAGAGGGAAAAAAGAATGCATGGGAATATACCAAATGTCGAAAGTTGCTGTATTGGTATAGTTGTTCATTTTTTTTTTTTTCATTTTATGTCTGAAGTTTTTTAAAATGTACATGCTTACTTATAATATTGGGATATAAATTAAACTGTTCTTTTAAAGCACAATTTTATTAGAATATCTTATACTTGAACTATATGTTCTAAAAGTAGATACTCTCTCATAGGCGATTGAAAAGAAATATAAAAGAGGAGAAAAAAGCAGGGGTGAGGAGGTTTGGTGTTTTGGGCTTGGTTTGTTTTTCACCATTCCAATGATTTGGCTGTTCATGGCTCTTTCCCCAGTGCATTAGTTCCCCTGTGCTCCCACAACAAAGTAACAAACTGGGTGTTTTAAGAACAGAGTTTTCTTGTCTCACAGTTCTAGATGCTAAAGTTCAAGATCAAAGTGACAGCAGGGCACGTTCTTTATGAAGGCACTGGAAAAGGATATGTTCCAGGCCTCTTTCCTACTTTCTGGTAGTGACCAGGATTGTAACAGCATAACTCTAGTCTTCACAGGGTATTCTAACAGTATACATATCTCTTTCTATGTCCTAATTTCCCTTTAAGAAGACATCAGCCATATTGTATTAGGGCCAACACCGATGACCTCACCTTAACTTGAACATCTGTGAAGACTGCATTTCTAAATAAAGTCATATTCACAGATATTGGGGATCTAGTACCTTTTGGGGCAACCCAATTCATTCCATAACATCTTGTTAGTGTCAGAAGACTCTTAAGAACCCTAACATTCTAGTCACTGCATCTAGCTGGATCTTATGTTAATACTCTAAACCATGTGCTTAGTTATTCAGTCATGTCCAACTCTTTGCGACACCATGGATGGCAGCCTGCCAGGCTCCTCTGTTCATGGGGATTCTTCAGGCATGGGCTCCTCTAAACTATATCTGTCCTACAGCAATGAAGACACAGGCATAGAGAACATATTTGTGGACACAGCAGGAGAAGGTGAGGATGGGACAAATTGAGAGAGTAGCATGGAAACATATTTATTACCTATATAAAATATCCCAGTGGGAATTTGCTGTATGATGCAGTAACCTCAAACCCATGCTCTGTGACAACTTAGGGGGGTGCGATGGGTTGGGAAGTGGGAGGGAGGTTTAAAAGGAAAGGGACATGTGTATACCTATGGATGATTCTTGTTGATGTATGGCAGAAACCAACACAAAAGTACAAAGCAATCATCCTCCAACTGAAAATAAATAAATTTTTTAAATAAATTAAAATAATAGAATGCATCTGCCCTAGAACTGTGAATCCCACACATAGCAGATTATCAGAATCCCTGAGAAGTGTTTACAAAATAAATGTACCAGAAGCTTCCAACCTCAAATCAGTTCAGTTCCGTTCAGTTCATTTCAGTCACTCAGTCATGTCCACCTCTTTGCGACTCCATGAATCGTAGCACAACCAGGCCTCCCTGTCCATCACCAACTCCCAGAATTCACTCAAACTCATGTCCATCAAGTCAGTGATACCATCCAGCTATTTCATCCTCTGTCATCCCCTTTCCTCCTGCCCCAAATTCCTCCCAACATCAGAGTCTATTCCAGTGTGTCAACTCTTTGCATCAGGTGGCCAGAGTACTGGAGTTTCAGCTTTAGCATCATTCCTTCCAAAGAACACCCAGGGCTGATCTCCTTCAGAATGGACTGGTTGGATCTCCTTGCAGTTCAAGGACTCTCAAGAGTCTTCTCCAACACCACAGTTTAAAAGCAACAATTCTTTAGAGCTCAGTTTTCTTCATAGTCCAACTCTTGCATCCATACATAACCACTGGAAAAACCATAGCCTTGACTAGACGGACCTTTGTTGGCAGAGTAATGTCTCTGCTTTTGAATATGCTATCTAGGTTGATCACAACTTTTCTTCCAAGGAGTAAGCATCTTTTAATTTCATGGCTGCGGTCACCATCTGCAGTGATTTTGGAGCCCATATAAATAAAGTCTGATACTGTTTCCACTATTTTCCCATTTATTTCCCATGAAGTGATGGGACCGGATGCCATGATTTTCGTTTTCTGAATGTTGAGCTTTAAGCAAACTTCTTCACTCTCCTCTTTCAATCTCATCAAGAGGCTTTTTAGTTCCTCTTCACTTTCTGCCACAAGGGTGGTGTCATCTGCATATCTGAGGTTATTGATATTTCTCCTGGCAATCTTGATTCCAGCTTGTGCTTCTTCCAGCCCAGCATTTCTCATGATGTACTCTACATATAAGTTAAATAAGCAGGGTGGCCAAAGCCTTTGACTGTGTGGATCACAATAAACTGTGGAAAATTCTGAAAGAGATGAGAATACCAGACCACCCGACCTGCCTCTTGAGAAACCTCTATGCAGGTCAGGAAGCAACAGTTAGAACTGGACATGGAACAACAGACTGGTTCCAAATAGGAAAAGGAGTACGTCAAGGCTGTATATTGTTACCCTGCTTATTTAACTTACATGCAGAGTACATCAATTTAGAGATTCTAATTAAGTAGTTATGGAGAGAGGGACAGGCCATATAATTTTTTAAAATTTCTCCAGATTATTCTAATGATCAATCAAATATGGGAATCACTAAGCTCTAAAGTATGTGCCTCTGGGTATGAGGAATACTATCTACAGGGATGCAAGGAAAAATATTAGAACTTCTATTTCTATTGATTCCACGGCAGACTTTTAAATGTGTTTTCAATAATTCATCATATCGTGCCCTATGTTACAGTTGTAACAATATATTGCATATATATATAGTATATAATTTATAAATTTAAATATATACATAAAGAGGTACACTTTCAAAACCTGATGGGAGACTGTAAGCTAAGGCTTTTGGAGACCATTGCCCCAAAGGGTACTGAGATAGATAATTATCTGCTCTTCTTTATCATGCAGGTACTCCTAAAGATAAACACAGGGATTAAGATGACAAAAATGAGCAGGGCTCCCATTGGACTTGTAATAAAAATATGTTTATAGGACATTATAATAGATAACTTGGTACTTACTATGGGGCTTTTAATTTGCACCACTAAAACATTCTATGCACCAGCCTCATTATATAATATGGACATTTATTGCTAAACAATGAACAAACTGTATGCATAAATCTGCTTATGCATAAATCAGTGTTTTGCTGGTACATTTTAAAGCAAAAGAAATACACTGAAATGAAGCATTTAAAAATGTTTACTTTGAAAAGTAAGTTAAAAGACAGACACCAAAAGTAAAGAACAATAGAAGTTGGGAATCTAGTTACCTGATAGGTTTTTATACAGCTTGAAGGAGGAGAGAAGAGAGAAGAATGTAGGAAAGGGACAAAAGAAGATGTTTTTAATGGAAGTAACATAGGAAGATTCTAGGTATTAAATTAGAGGGAAAATACCTTCCCTATAAACAACAGAATCCTGCCAACTGTGCTGAGAGAGAATGAGGTGAAATTGATTGTGCCAGAATTAGATAAAGCACTAGCTAAACAAAGAGCTTCTGGCATCCTGTGGAAAGAGCCAGAAAGTACAAAAAAAGATCAGCTCCATGGCAGTCAGCCATTTGATACCGATGAAGCTAATCCACACCACAGACTTGGAAACACAGTAGATTTTCCTCCTTGTCTGTTCTCACAAATAATCATTAATTTTATGTGCAGCTTCGGCAGGTGCATGGAGAGGGCCTACTGTTTTGACACTGTGCTGGAGAGTTTCCAAGCAGCAAGCTGGTGTAGTCCTTGAGTCCCTTCCACTTCACTGATTCTCAAATTCACTTACATCTACAGACAGCCTGTCTCCTACCTGTAAAATGCAGGGGCAGACCAGCTATTCTGGCATCCAGAGAGGATCGTTTTCAAAAATCTAGAGCCAAGACATCCATAAACTTACTCAGCAAGTGGCAGCCAGAGTGTCCAGTCATTGATATAAACCATATAGGATGAGTCTTCTTGGCTAAAATGCTTATGGATCATCCACCAGTTAGATCAGCTGCTAAGGACTGAAATGTGACATCTTTATGCTCAAGGAGATGTGGTACGCACTCTGACTGATTGCACTTAAGAACAATGCAAGTAATATATGAATTTATATTAGGCTCAATATAGAGAAAGCATTGATAGGAAAAGGGTTTTAACTTCTCACAGATCTAAACTTTCACCCTATTCATTCCCATTCTACAGTTCTACTATGCTCAAGACCAGATGTCGAATTACTTTGCTCACCCACTTTGCCTTTACCTCTGTGGGGAGGTAAATAAGAAATGAGAGAAGAGAAGCTAGAAACGGTTCCACCTGTGTCTTTCCTCCCCTTCCTAAGGCACTGAGTAAATAGAAATTATCCTTGTAAAGAGTATTAGTGAAGGTATCATTGGGTACAATTCATTAAATAAGAGCAGATGTCACAGAGACTGCAAAAACCTGAGGAAACATGTCCATACTTTGCATATAGCACTCACCACCATCCCTGCCCCTGGGAGGTTTACAGACACTGCCACCTGTCTTGGTGACAGATACACTGTGTCCACTGCAAGCTTTCCAGGTGGTGAGCAGAGATGGAAGCCTCATGCGTAACCATCTGTAACATAAAGACATCTGCCAACTCTCCCCTCAAGATTTGGGAAGAATCAATGATGTATGTATAGACCAATTCAAGTTCCTTAGAAGGAAGAATCTGTGAAAGAAGGGCATGTTAATTTTCCCTAGGAGTTAGCAGGTGATTGATAACCTTACCCATAACATGTGGATATGGCTATTGACACATAGATAGATTGAATGGATTCCCCACTAACATGAAAGAATAAATGACAAGATTAGAAGAAAAAGATACAAAATACTATTGTTTCCTAATACAAGTAATTGATGCTTTGTTCACTAGAGGAAAGATTTATATGGATGCTACCTAGGCAAGCAAATTTGAGTTATTTCTCTAAATTTAACATAATAGGAAATAACTGTTATAAAACATACTAGATAAAGATCATCTGGTAAGTGGATAATATATTTTGAAAAGGAAAGGAAACTTGATTAATTAATAGTTAGTGAGAAGTACAATAACATCTCCCTTTCAATACATCTATGAAAGAATAAAATAAGCCCAAAATTGATAAAGGAAAACTACTCCAATTTTGGCTTGAACTCAGATTACATTCTTCTACAAATTTGGAGATTATCATGTTTAACATTAAAGTTACCTTCTTTGAAATGGAAACTTGAGGAATAGTGAATGTAGTTGGACCTCTGAGTTAAAGATTTTCATGTCTTGAATTTTAATTCGACTTGTACTGCTTGCAAGCTAATGTCAGAGTGGACTTGTTTTCCTCTCTGTTTAGAAAAGGGAGGAGGCAAGGGAAAATCGCACATGGCATCACTGGAAACAATCCAAGTGGCAGAGTGCTAGGGAAGAAATTGGCAGCCACACTATCTGAGAAATCAAACTAGAGACAATTTTCTATGTATTTCAAAAATAAGACATTGCATAGTATGACAAGTATAAACTTTTTAACAAAAGCACTGAAAATTGCTTCACTCCTTCCTTTTTTTCCAATTATCATTCTAGCTTTGTAAATGTTCCCACTTGATTTCAGTTACATTGCTATTTTGGTATAAATGTCAAGGAAAACTTAAAGACTATATTTTTCTCATCTTGAAAGATGCCTCAACTTTTTTGGAGAGAACAAAGTTCTAACAAACAAAGGAAATTGGAAGTAACTTCTGCCTGATTAAAAGTGGAGAATATCAGAAGGAATCATGGCTAAAGAAAAACAAACTAGTGATTAAAATTGCTAACATTCTACAAAACCCATAATATAGCCCATGATACCTGAACACAATGGCCTCTATTATGTGAGGCTTTTGGAGCATCTCCAAGGCAGTGATCATCTTTAACCTCCAAACCATTGCTGCAAGATAGAGAAGTGCTGTCCATCAAAACCCCATTTTCCAGGTAGTAAATTCTCAAGTGCAAGAATTTTAAGTTTCACTTAATGACCCAGAGAAAAAGGGAGGAAGGAGTGGGACTTGCTGGATCTTAAGTGTCTATCCAGATTGATAGATATGACTTTATCCTTTTACGTTGCACACATGGAAGGAGGGAACTTGCACTACCCTCCCCAGGAGGGAGTTGTATTGAAGTAAATACAGCTGATAACTCTCTCCTCTCCATCCTCTCATTCATTCTTTCCCTAGAGAAGAAGAATGGCTCATTTTAGAGATGAGATTGAGGGAAAAGCTCTGGGGAGGTGCAGCTCAAACCCCTCTGGGTGCACTCTCCCAACTAACCTCCCTCTGAATACAAACACCCTCCTCTGCTCCAAGTAATAATTCTGTGAGGGTAGGCTCTGCCTATGAAGGATAAAGACCCAGAGTTTATGGTGAGGAGATGGATTCAGCTGGGGAAAGAGCAAGAATCCTGATTTTGGTTGCAGGTTTAAGCAGGCTCCTCTAACTCAAAAGTTTTGAAACTTTTGTTTTGGTCTTTTCTATGGCTATGCTCCAATTGGAAGCCCATTGAGAGATGAGCCTGGCTGGTTATGGTCCATAGAGTTGCAAAGAGTCGGACACAACTGAAGCGACTAAACACATAAGCAAACATAGAAGTATGAGTGACACCTCAAACACCTCCATCATAGTGTCCTACCAAATAGTTTAAAATGAATCCAGAAACAGCTGCTTAGTTCCCAAGATTTAGCATAGTGATAATAATGCTGGTGTGACACTGATGATAATAACAAAAATAATTAGCATGCTTGAAAACAGTGCCAAACACTGTGCTTCCTGTAACTGATTTACATGTATTAACTCACCGAATTCTCACATAAGTCTGTAAGGTAGAGACTATAATTATAGTATCACATGAGAAATTGATGCAATCCAGGCTTAATAATCTTTCCAAAGTCACAGAGCATGGAGTCTATCCTCTTTACCACCACTCTCATGGTCACTATTAACTTCAGGCATTACCCAACTTCTCATCTTAAGATTATCAGTCATTTTATCATAAATAATATTTATATATTAATATATATTTGCTTTGACTAGTTGGAATGATATGTTAATATTTCTTTTATTTTATGGTGATTTTTTAAACAAAATTAAGAATAATAACAATAGGGATATCACCCAACATTATGTGTCAGGAACTGTATTAAGAATTGATCTGATACAATCATCAAAGTAACCGAATGAGGTGATGGTGTCATCATCCCCATTTTACAGATGAGGTTAGGAAGCTTAAGAGTGCCTACAATAAGCATACTATCAGAATATTGAACAAGGTTGATTCTTATGTATCATACTGACGACTATCTCAATTCTACACCATATAGATGAAATAAGAGATGAATAAATGATATCAAAACATGTTTAATCAATGATGTCTGTATGTCCCAGAAGATTAACTAATACAAAATCTTGGGAAAACGTCTTGATGGTAGACTACTTAAATATAATTAATAAGCTTGTTATTTATCTTCATATCTCAAATCATAGTCATGATGTGCTTTTTACATATTTAATCATAAGCCTCATAACTCTCCAGTTTTCACATAATTTTGAGAAATTTGAAATGTGAGTGGACTAAAGTACTTTATTATATTTCACAATGCAAAAATCCAAAAGCTAAGCTTATTGCACTTAATCAAAAGTTCCGAGCTCATCCTGAAGAGCTTCTGGATGTTTTTGCCTAAAAAACTATGGTTCTGCTCTTTACTATAATAGTTTTGGTAATTCTGACTCTCATTAAAACACCCTCCTGTTTTTTTTTTTTTTTCCAGAAAATGAAATTGTATATTTAATTATTTTCTTTTATTTTCATCTATCACTTCTAGATGAACCATTCAGGTATTTGAACTATTCATCAGCAACACCTGAAAGTTCTACTTATCATTAAATGGTAAGTGGGAATTACTAGCAAGAGGACTCTGGAATGCAGCCAGTCAACCTGCAGTGAAACTTGATAAAATATAACCACCTCTGTGTGTCCTGGACATAATTGGCAGAGCTCAATAAATATGGACTGTTTTGCTGATCTACTGAGTTAGATAGGTGGGAGGAGGGATATGTACAGGGTATGCAAGCAGCTTTTAGAAGAGGAACTAAGTAGGGTACCTACAAACAGGAAGATTAGAAGCAAAATGTTTTTAAAGATACCCTGAAGCATAACTTCAAACAGTCTTATGGCTGTAGACAACTGGGAAATCCATGCAGCAGATGGCTCAAGCTAATGCCCAGTAAAATGAAATGGCTGCTTTCACAAAGATACCAGCCGTCCTCCAATGGGAGGAGATTATGTTCAAATGTAGGACAGCCTGCATGTGTGCATGGTAAAGAGAGGGCTGCACCAGACGTAAGAAACACTTTTCAGTTCAAACGGCTTCAAAAACGAGCAGATTCCCGAAATATCTTCCCCTTCCCCTTCCCCAAATCTCTTTCTTACATAAAATGCATTCCCTTATTGATATAGATGACTTATTGCTCAAGTCAGTAAGTTCAGTTCAGCTCAGTTCAGTGGCTCAGTCATGTCCAACTCTTTCCGACCCCATGAATCGCAGCACGCCAGGCTTTCCTGTCCATCACCAACTCCCAGAGTTCATTCAGACTCACGTTCATTGAGTCAGTGATGCCATCCAGCCATCTCATCCTCTGTCGACCCTTTCTCCTCCTGCCTCCAATCCCTCCCAGCATTATAGTCTTTTCCAATGAGTCAACTCTCGGCATGAGCTGGCCAAAGTACTGGAGTTTCAGCTTTAGCATCATTCCTTCCAAAGAAATCCCAGGGCTGATCACCTTCAGGATGGACTGGTTGGATTTCCTCGCAGTCCAAGGGCCTCTCAAGCATCTTCTCCAACATCACAGTTCAAAAGCATCAATTCTTCAGTGCTCAGCTTTCTTTACAGTCTAACTCTCACATCCATACATGACCACAGGAAAAACCATAGCCTTGACTAGACGCACCTTTGTTGGCAAAGTAATGTCTCTGCTTTTCAGTATGCTATCTAGGTTGGTCATAACTTTTCTTCCAAGGAGTAAGCGTCTTTTAATTTCACAGCTGCAATCACAATCTACAGTGATTTTGAAGCCCAGAAAAATAAAGTCTGACACTGTTTCCACTGTTTCCCCATCTATTTCCCATGAAGTGATGGGACCGGATGCCATGATCTTACTTTTCTGAATGTTGAGCTTTAAGCCAACTTTTTCACTCTCCACTTTCATCAAGAGGCTTTTTAGTTCCTCTTCACTTTCTGCCATAAGGGTGGTGTCATCTGCATATCTGAGGTTATTGATATTTCTCCCGGCAATCTTGATTCCAGCTTGTGCTTCTTTTAGCCCAGTGTTTCTCATGATGTACTCTGCATGGAAGTTAAATAAGCAGGGTGACAATATACAGCCTTGACATACTCCTTTCCCAGTTTGGAACCAGTCTGTTGTTCCATGTCCAGTTCTAACTGTTGCTTCCTGACCTGCATACAGGTTTCTCAAAAGGCAGGTTAGGTGGTCTGGTATTCCCATCTCTTTCAGAATTTTCCACAGTTTATTGTGATCCACACAGTCAAAGGCTTTGGCATAGTCAATAAAGCAGAAATAGATGTTTTTCTGGAACTCGCTTGCTTTTTCAATGATCCAGAGGATGTTGGCAATTTGATCTCTGGTTTCTCTGCCTTTTCTAAAACCAGCTTGAACATCTGGATGTTCACGGTTCATGTATTGCTGAAGTCTGGCTTGAAGAATTTTCAGCATCACTTTACTGGCATGTGAGATGAGTGCAATTGTGCAGTAGTTTGAGCTTTCTTTGACATTGCCTTTCTTTGAGAGAGTAAGTCAGTAAGAACACCATAGAGCACAAACACATTATAGTATAATAGTTTTAATGACATTAGAAGGAAAAAAAAATTGAAAAGCATACTGTTCCAGAATTCTTTGTTAAATAAATGGGCTCCTGGCTCTTTTCAGCCTACTTAGATCTTAAAAAAAGAAAAAACAGACACACATAAATATAATTATCTGCTTTGATTGGCTATATAAATATGCACTAGGGCTTCCCTGGTGGCTCAATGGTAAAGAATCTGCCTGCCAATGCAAGACAATTGGGTTCCATCCCTGGGTAAGGAAGATCCGATAGAGGAGGAAATGGCAAACCACTGCAGTATTCTTGCCTGGAGAATTACATGGACAGAGGAGCCTGGACAACTACAGTCCATTGTTTCGCAAAGAGTCAGACATGAATGAGCACACCTGCACATTAATCCACATTTTTATACTACTTTTTTCACATTCTTGACTGTCATTCACAATAATTTATATATAGTGTAAAACATTCATATTGTCCTTATCACTCTACCTCTTAATTTTTTCCATGGGGTTCCTATCTATATAGATTTCAAATAAAAATAATTAAACATCATAAAAATTGACCCTGAAGCAAAATAATTAAGTAAGAGCTTTCAGCAGACTCTCTCTGTCATCTGATCTTTCAGTTTCTTTCCTATTTTTCCTGTCAATGCCTTTTTCATGTCAGAAATTCTATCTCCAGTGGCCTCATGTTCTCTCTGCCCTTTGATTACCAAAGCTTTTCTTAGCTGTTATATAAACTGGATGGGAGGATTTCACCTCCTCCATTCTTGCATGGGTAGCACCACTGCAGGAGTCAGAACTGAATGCAGCAGGGCATAAGGAGGTCCCTGGAGCAAGAGGAGAGCCCTTTTTAGAACCAAGCAGAGAAGGGTATCCCTTTCCTGGTGCAGACAGGCCATAGGGCAACAAAGGCCACAATGTGTATTCTGGGCACAATCAGGAACCACAATGGGAAAGAACTAATAAAGTAATTGGTACCAATGTTTATTGAGCTATGACAATTGATACTAGTGTTGACTGAGCATGTTTTATACCTGCAAGTGTTACATAGAGTTCAAAAGGAAGAAAGTAATCTGGGAGGAAGTTGGAGGATTTATTTGGCATCTAATTTTTTTTTTTTTTTTGTTCCATTAGAAAGGATTTTATCTAAATCCTTTAGAAAAGAATATAGATATCTATACTCCTGACTTCTTGCCTGCCCCCAACTCCTCTGCATGGGGTAGAATGGGACATCTGGGGAACTGGTCGTAGGGATCATTTAACTTTTCTCCACTGAGTTAAGCTAATCTGTCACAAGCCCTAAACACAAGGATTTCAGGCATGTTCTGCCCTCATCTCCCTAGACAAGTGGAAGGGTGACCTGTCCTTGTTCTGCAAACCCAAAGTTTTCTTCAAAGTCTTAGAACAAGAAGATGAGGAGTAATAACAGGCCCATTTACCTCATACTGTAATAGGGGAGAATCTCTGTATTCTAGTATAAGCTAATCACTGAAAGAATGTTGCCAAAAGCTTAAATTACACATAATGGCCCGTGTCTGGGAACCTTGACCCCAAGTAATGAGCACTGAGCTAAAACACCTTTGTTTGGCACACAGGAAATATCCTGATCAGGCCCAACCATGAATAACTACAAGAAGGAAGGAAGTAAAACAGCCCCTGCAGCTGCTGGCCAGAACCAGGAAATGCTTGACTTTTCTCCTTCCCCTTTTACTATAAAAGAAACTTGAACGCTAACTCTGGAAAGGTGGCTTTGGGGACTCTAGTCCACCATCTTGTTGGCCTGCTGGGTTTCTGAATAAAGTCACTATTCCTTGCCACAACAATACATCTCTGATTTACTGGCCTGTTTTATGACAAGCAGTATGAGCTTTGACTTGGTAACAATACTAGGCCACAATTATATCAGTAAGACCTACTCTGCTCTTCCTCTCTCTAACTCTTAAACCCATTTCTCAATAGGTTCTAAAGATGAGATAGAAATGTCATTTAATGATCTGATAATAATTTTTATCTCTAACTAGAATCTGACTTCTCCATGATGGGAAGACAAGAATGATTATGACACTCTTCAAATCATATTCCCTAGGTATGAAATTAAATGATACTTGCTCCTTGGAAGGAAATCTATGACAAACCTAGACAGCATATTAAAAATGCTGAGACATTACAGAGATATTACTATGACAACAGAGTGCACATAATCAAAACTATGATTTTTCCAGTTATCATGTATGGATGTGAAAGTAGAACCATAAAGAAGGCTGAGAACCAAAGAATTAATGCTTTTGAATTGTGGTGCTAATGAAGACTCCTGAGAGTCCGTTGGACTGCAAAGAGATTAAACCAGTCAATCCTAAGGGAAATCAACCCTGAATGTTCATTGGAAGGACTGATACTGAAGCTCTAATACTTTGGCTAGTTGATGTGAACAACCAACTCATAGGAAAAGACCCTGATGCTGGGAAAGGTTGAAGACAAAAGGGGAACAGGGCAGTAGAGGATGAGTTGGTGAGATAGCATCATTGACTCAATGGACATGAATTTTAGCAAGCTCTAGGGGATGGTGGAGGACAGAGGAGCCTGGAGTGCTGCAGTCCATGGGGTCACAAGAGCTGGACACAACTTAGTAATTGAACAGCAACAACAACAAATTAGGCAACTGACTTTAAATGCCTATAAATCAAGTCTTCATTTTATTATATATTTCACATCTGATATATTGGGTTAGCCAAAAAGACAACCCCATATCACTTGCCTGAATTGTGACATTTTCTATAAGAATTAGAGGTGCCCTCATGTTATTCACATTTTGAGTGCAATTTTATGCTGCCTACTATTTCCCAACCCATCATTTAAGCCCCAGCTAAGGTCCCATCACTTTCATTACTTAAACTTCCAATTATTTGTCCATTTTATTTTCCCAGTTGATTTGTGTGCCACACAATTTGTTCCATTTCCTGTTGTATAATCTAGATATCAGCTGTGGTTTTCTTTCTAATTTAAGCTCTAGATAAGATTTTACCTTCTGAGCTGCAGAAAGCACAGTGCTGTCCATAAAATTTCTGTCAATTTGTCAGGTTCATAAACTCCAGGTCAGTTTTGATTTTCTTTTTTTGTCTTTGACTTTTGTGCTGAACTTTTGTTCTCTGCTCTTTCACTCTCCTTGATCCCTATCCAGTATTGACCCAAACTTGAAACACTATTCTTTTATTGTGTTTCTACAAAACATCTCAAAGAATCATGCACCTAGCATATGTATAAAGGTATTGAGAGATAAAAGGTATTTACATAGAATAAATATAAAATAAGTATTAAAATTTAGTATTAAATAGTGTTGATCTTTAAAAGTCCATATTGTCATTTTTATGTGATGCTTGACCATCCCCCTTTCTTATTCTTTATTCCCACTTCTCTTTTTTCTATCTTCTGCCTTCCAGGAAAGGGAAAAATAAAAATAAAGGGAAGTAAATATTTTTTATAACTCCTTTCCTCAAACTCCAGTCAATCCTCCACATACTCAGGTACTCAGCAGAAGCTGTGAAAGTACCACTAATGAGAAGAGTGAAAAGAATTCAGAGTCCTAAATAATGATGGTTTCATCCTTCTGGTTACTTTTGCAATACTTTATTAGAATTTCATGACAACAAATTTTCACTCTCCAATTCATTAACTGAGTCTCCCAGTCAAGGCTAATGTTTGCATTTCAGAAATCCATGGTACCCAGAACACTGTATGGTACATAATGTTTTCTTAGGACAACAAGCAAAGTACTATCTGACTAAAGAAATGCTCAGCCTCAAGCCCAGAACCAGCCAAGGAATAAATAGACCATGTACTTAAAATATCCTACCCCTTCTACTTCCATAGTAGTTAGCTTTGTCTGAATTATTGATTCCTTTTTTAGATCTTTTGTGTTCAGTCACTCTGTCGTGTCCAACACTTTGTGGCCTCATGGACTGTAGCCCACCAGGCTCTTTGCCCATGGAATTTTCCAGGCAAGAATACCAGAGTAGGGTGCTTTTCCTAAGCCAGGGGAATCCTCCTGACCCAAGGATCAAACCCATGTCTCATGTCTCCTGCTTTGGCAAGTGGGTTCTTTACCACTAGCAGCTTTGGTCTTTTTCTAATGGGTACTTCTGCTTGAGACTTGGCTCCTGATTTCATTGTCCTTATTCTGAGCCATAATCTCTACCCAGATCAACCCTCATTTAGTACCTTAGCAGAAATGGACAAAGTAATTGAAGAAGGCAGGGAGATTTTTTTTTTTTTTTTGTGAAAAAAAAAATCTGTTTCATTTAACTGTTTTTTTTTTAAACTATGTCACTGTTTATTACTGAATTATAAATAGTCCATGGTACAAAGAAATGCTAGAAAGAAGTGAGAAATACTGTATTCAAGCTCTAAAAATCTTGAAGTCAGCAGCACAAATACTAAATTAGAAACAAGTAAAATTATTAATATTACTGGAAATTTTATTTCCTTGGGTAATTCTGGCACCTAAAAAAGAAATATCTAAGTATAATTGCTTCTTGACCACCTGATTAATTTCTTAAATCACCTGCAGTATAATTTTAAAATATTAAACTCTTAGTTCACCAAATCAATTTAACATACCACTTACCTTTTACTTATTTCTTTGTAATTAAGGATGGTTTATTCATTAAATGTTTATTAAGAATATGTTATATCTTGAGCACTTTGCAAGTTGCTAAAATGAAAACATGATAGTCTTTGTATCAGACTAATAATAATAATAATAATAGTTATGGAAGTTGTCAAATTTTTCACTAGTAGTATTTCATCCTTATGCTTACCTAGCAAGAAAACACAAATTGTCTCAACAACTTAAGATTCTCAGATAACTAATAACAAACTATAGGAAGGATCATTATTGATTTTAAAGTATGTGTATCTGATAAAAGAAATTCTTCTTCAATTTATTGAACACTACAGTTTCCTAAATAAAACAGACGATCTGAGGGAGAGTAGAAAAATATTTATTACTATTACGGCAACTTACCACTGACCATGAAATCCAAGTCCTGAACTAACCAATAACTAGGCATTTAAACTCTATATTTAAAGTCAGCATTTTAAAAACCTAGAAGAAAGATGTAACTTTGAGAAAGCTACTATATACTAGAAGAAAATTCCTATAGCTAATTTCTGATTTTGTAAGATATAACTAACTATACGTCAGAGAGAAAATCATGAGAAAAGAATTTGCTCAATTGAGAAGGCAATAAAATGAGGATAAAATGGAAATGGATGAAATAAAAAAAGATTGTAAGGAGGTTAAATATGTGATTAAAGAATATAAACCACCATAACAGAAAAAAATATCAAGCAGAACTGGTGCTGAAAAAAATAAAATCTCTAACAAGAACTCATATTACAGGCCATACTCTGAACACAAAGTGATACTAATATCAGATGAATAATTTTTTAAAGACCAGGGAGTTAAAATTTTTATGTACTTTGGTAAAGAAAAAATAAAGGCAAAATATAGGCTACTGAGAAATTAATAACAATAGAATGATTATTCACTAAAACTACAGAAAAAGTTTCTGTTGCATGCTTTGTACTTAAAGAAGAAAGGAATAAAAACAATTGAGCTAAGAATTTGATATAGAGTGTTAGAAAAAGAACAGTGTGACAATCATATGAAAAGTAAAGAAAGATTATTTATTAAAGATTAGAAATTAACAACTCAAAAAACACGACCCTAGAATTAATTATATGAATACATCAATAAAACAGAGTTATAGGGTTCATAAGTAAAAAAGAGAGAATGAAGGAGTAGGGAGGGAGACATGGAGTAGGAGTGAGAGAGGCAAAAAATGGATGACAGGGAGAGAAGAAATTTTTTGGAAGGAGAAAATTAGAAAAGTATTAAACCATTCATCCTGAAATCAAAATGCTTGAGAATAGTTAACATAATCTTTGAAGGTAAAAATAACACAAGAACCATATCATATGATATATTAAAACATACATAAAGAACTATATAAATGAAGCAAACAAATGTATAAAATAATTCCTTATGTCAGTGAGGAAAGGCAAATTTAAAATAATAAATGTTTTAGAGACCACTGAAAAATATAATTGTAGATTCTCATATCACACTTCATTCCAAAATAAATTCAAAATGTAATAAATATTTGATAAAAGGAAATAAAAAATGTATGAGAATAAAATGCTATTTAATTATTTCAAAAATAAAACATAAAGTGATAGTTTTTTCATATAAAATTTAAGGTATGAGTAAAGCAAAAATATTACTAATAACATGATTAATTAGTATTAATTAATAAGTAATGAATAAAGGCAAGCAACAACATTGAAAGAAAATACACAACCTATACAGCAATTAAATGTTCAATAGCTTCAATATAAGTAAATATATTCAAGTCAGTAATCAAAAGCCATTAGAAAAATAAGAAAAATTCCGTGCATATTCTGTTTACATAAGAATATAAAAGATCAATAAACACTTTTTTTAAAAAATTCAGCTTAAATATGAAGAAATTCTGATTGAAACAGTAATAAAGGAAGCTCTAAACATATGATGAGAAAATTTACATAAATGATAATATTTACTATTGTTCTGAAACTCTTTTAAAGACTGTTAGATGTGTAACTTGGTAGAGTCTTTTAGAAATATGGTTTGTTGTTATTCAGTCACTAAGTCATGTTAACTCATTGCAACCCCATGGACAACAGCACACCAGGCTCCTCTGTCCACTCTCTCCCTGAGTTTGCTCACATTCATGTCCATTGAGTCAGCAATGCTATCTAATCATCTCATCCTCTGCCACCCCCTTCTCCTTCTGCCTTTAATCCTTCCCAGCATCAGGGTCTTTTCCAATGAGCCAGCTTTTCACATTAGGGCCCAAAATATTAGAAGCATCAGTCCTTCCAATAAATATTCAAGGTTGATTTACTTTAGGATTGGCTGGTTTGATCTCCTTGCAGTCCAAGAGACTCTCAAGAGTCTTTTCCAGCACCACAGTTTGAAAGCATAAGTTCTTTGGTGCTCAGCCTTCTCTATAGTCCAACTCTCACATCTGTACCTGATTCCTGGAAAAACCATAGCTTTGACTATATGGATATTTGCCAGCAAAGGAATTTCTACTTTTTAATATACTGCCTAGATTTGTCATAGCTTTTCTTCCAAGGAACAAATGTCTTTAAATTTCATGACTTCAGTTACTGTCCACAGTGATTTTGGAGCCCAAGAAAAGAAAATCTGTCACTGCTTCCACTTTTTTCCCCTTCTATTTGCCATGAAATTATGGGATCAGCTGCCATGATCTTAGTTTTGTCAATGTTGAATTTTAAGCCAATTTTTTCACTCTCTTCTTTCACCCTCATCAAAAGGATCTTCAGTTCCTCTTCACTTTCTGCCATTAGAATGGTATCATCTGCATATCTGAGTTTGTTGATATTTCTGCCAGCAATCTTGATTCCAGTTTATGATTATTCCAGCATGGCATTTTGCATAATGTATTTTGCATGAAAGTTAAATATACAAGGTGACAATATAGAGCTTTGTTGTACTCCTTTCCCAATTTTGAACCAAATCGTTGTTCCATGCCTCGTTCTAACTGCTGCTTCTTGACCTGCATAAAGGTTTCACAGGAGACAGGTAAGGTGGTCTGGTATTCCCATTTCTTAAAGAACTTTCCACAGTTTTTTGTGATCCACACAATCAAAGACTTTAGTGTAGTCAATGAAGCAGAAGTAGATTTTTTTTTGAATCCCCTTGCTTTGTCCATGATCCACAAAAATTGGCAATTTGATTCCTGGTTCCTCTACCTATTCTAAACCCAGCTTGTATATCTGAAAGTTCTTGGTTCATGTACTGCTGAAGCCTAGTTTGAAGGGTTTTGACCATAACATTGCTAGTATTGTGCTTTCTCTGAAGCTCAGCTGGTAAAGAATCTGCCTGCAATGTGGGAGACCTAGGTTCGATCCCTAGGTTGGGAAGATCCCCTGGAGAAAGGAAAGGCTGGCTACCTACTCCAGTATTCTGGCCTAGAGAATTCCATGGGCTGTATAGTCCATGGGGTCACAAAGAGTCAGACATGACTGAGCAACGTTCACTTCACTTGCTAATATGTGAAATGAGTGCAGTTGTATGGGAGCTGGCACACTCTTTGGTATTTCCCTTCTTTGGAAATAGAATGAAAACAGCTTTTCTAATCCTGTTGCCACTGGTGACTTTTCTAAATTTGCTGACATATTGAGTGCAGCACTTTAGCAGCATTTTCTTTAGGATTTTAAATAGCTCAGCTGGAATTCCATCATGTCCACTAGCTTTATTCATAGTAATACTTCCTAAGTCCCAGTTGACCTCACACTCCAGGATGTCTGGCTCTAGGTGCTCGACAACACCATTGTGGTTATCTGGGTCAATAAGACCTTTTCTGTATAATTCTTCTGTGTATTCTTGCCACATCTTCTTAATCTCTTCTGCCTCTGTTAGGTCCTCACTGTTTCTGTCCTTAACCATGTCCATCCTTGTAGAGGACTCTACTCTTCCTCATACTATTGTATTATATGTATAAATTGGTAGTACCTTTTGAAAAGATAGTTTATTCATTGGTATATAATAGGACTTTAAATGAGATTACTCTGATATCTGAAGAATTGGAGTAGAACACAAAATTGTGAGCAATAAGTATCAAATACAAAACAATTCTAGTATTCATATTCTGTAATAACCTATATGAGAAAAGAATCTATAAAAGAATGAAGATAAATATATATATAGTTTTATGTATATGTTTATATGTATATGTATATATAGGATTTAATTTTATATATACCTGTAACTAACATAACATTGTATTTCAACTATTCTCCAATAAAAAATTTTAAAAGAAGAATAAGGAAATATTATCCTTCATATAAGCCTCACTCTCTTCCTGGTTGATAAACACTGTACAGCAACCAGAGAAAGAGACGGTATCTTGAGTGTTTAGTCTGTGTATAAAGCTAGGTCCTGCTCCTCCCCTAAAGCCAGATAATGAAGATCTGAGACAATCAATTAAAGAAATTGTCTCCTTATTCATTAGCTGGGGAACTTAGTATGCAGCAAATTAAATGATCTCATTCATATAGAAGTAGGATAGGAAATGAAAAGTTGAGAGAGAAAGTAGGGCAGAATGACTGGCAGGATGGAGCAGTCTAAGCCAACCATTCTTGTCTTGGAGAAAGTGGACATTAAGGAAAGTAACAAAGCTTGAAATACCATGTTTCACAGAGCTATCAATGGTGCAAATCTTCCATGTCAAAGCAACTATACACTGAGGAGATCACCTACTAGGATCGCATAACCACCCCCAAGAGAACCAACCTGTCCCTGGAGAAGCACAAGCCAGAGGATACAAGAGGTGACCTAAACAAAAAGTTTTAAGAAACACTTTTTTTTTAAGAAAAATATTTGCATGCCTTCCTATTCTATTAGTTGGAACAGACGAGAGGCATAACAGGGAAAATAGAAGAGAAAAGGCTACCTTAGGAGCAGACTTTGTTCCAACTCTACTTCAAGTCCCCCAAGCCCACGGCACTAGGAAGAGGAGGATATGCAGTAAATCGGACTGTGATTGTTAAACTGGACTTTAATGCAGTCTTTATTTATAAATAGCTGAATGTAACAAGAAAGCTAAGGGAATTGTCCCAGATACTGCTAAGGAATGGAAAAAGGAAATCTGAGAGAACAGAGAAAAAGGTAATTTGTCCCTACAAGTTCAGACTGTTCCATAGACTAGTTATATGCTCCACAGTTCCTAAAATAGTACATTCCCCTTCATACAGAAATTCCACTTCTGGAATTTATCTGTGCTGAAAACAAAGGATTGTATTGTCAAATCCAACTACATAAGTAATAGATTTTACCCAATATCAAGCTTCACCAATTATTTAAGCAATACAAGCAAAGAATTCCTTCCCTTGAGTGAGTCTGAGAATCTCTGATACAGTTTTTAATAAAAAAGAACTTTCTTCTCCCACAATAAGGTATCATTTGCCTCCAGGTTAAGAGAGAAGCATTTGAGCAATATATGCAGACAAGTCACTTACACATAGGAAGCTCTGTGGGCTATCTTACATTAATTACACAGTTTATGTGACCTTTTCCAGCCAGCAATTTCCCATGAATCTATAAATTACAAGTGTATTTACAATAAGCAATTTCAACAGGATAATTTTATTTTCCTATTTATAGTTAAGAAGTTCCAAGAAGGCAATGGCAACCCACTCCAGTACTCTTGTCTGGAAAATCCCATGGATGGAGGAACCTGGTGGGCTGCAGTCCATGGGGTCGCTAAGAGTCAGACACGACTAAGAGACTTCACTTTCACTTTTCACTTTCATGCATTGGAGAAGGAAATGGCAACCCACTCCAGTGTTCTTGCCTGGAGAATCCCAGGGATGGTGGAGCCTGGTGGGCTGCCATCTATGGGATCGCACAGAGTCGGACAAGACTGAAGCGACGCAACAGCAGCAGCAGCAGATAAGAAGTTATCATTATCCTTTTGCTAGTTAAAAGCATTAGTGGGTTTTTCAGGTCATTTGTATGTTTACCAGAAGGTCATTAGTGTATTTGCCAGGAGGTCATTAGCATGTTTACCAGGAAAATTAATGCAGATATTCTCTCTCCCTGAATATCTCCAGGAAAAAGTGAATTGGTCACAGTACTGCTGTAAATCCTTAGCTTCCCAAACTTCGGTTGAAACAATTGGGTAAAAGTGTATTTTTTAGATACAAATATGTTTCATTCAAATAATCATAAACAATCTAATTATATGACAACTGAAGTTTCTTTAAGTAAATTTATCATTTCTTTATATTATGGAATAGTCTACAGTCAAATATATTAGGTAGATATCTATGCTTCATTATGAAATTATGTTTATGAGAAATGGCTTATGAAAAGGCAATTTACAGAATAATTCATACTATATGACACAGTATGATATGAATTTTGTAACATGTATATACACATACAAAAAAAATTACAATGCTTCAGAAAAAATATTAACAAGACTTATGTACATTTTGTCCTTTTGTCAAATAGATTTGATTCTAACCTTAAGTTTTTAGTAGTTTCTCCAGATTCATGAAGATGGATTACACCAAAAAATAATCTTATACATACTTTACCAAAAGAATTTTTCTTAGTCTTCTAACTTATTGTAAAAAAAAAAAACCCAGAAACCTGGAAATCATTATACCCCTCTTCCCTTGCTCAGTCATCATTAGATATAGCTCCTTTATTCTCCAATATTTCTGTGTACACATGTATAATAACATATAATGAATATTTACCCTTTAGTTTGATTCTCCTACTAAGCTGTGAAATTTCCTGAGGCAGGGGTTACCTTTATCATCTTTATATCTCTATTATAATACCTGACATGCAGAATCTATTATCAATAATTTTTTTCTAATCTAGACAGGAAGAACAAAGAGAAAGGGAGAGTCCTTTAGAACACTTTACTATGTGCTACAGGGAACGAAAACAAAGATATAGTGATTATTTTCATTTTTAAAAATTTAGTTTGGAAAAATAAATTACAAACACAACTTTATTCCCAAACTGTGGGCCAGAGTTTCTCTAGAGGCAGACTGACTTTTACCAGACTCTTTTCCCATCTCCTTCCTTCCTGACTCCAGCAATTCTATGGGAGAGGACTGTGTCCTTTAGTTGTATGTTCTCCAAGTAACAGAAAATCCAACAGAGTAGTTTAAACTAATAGAGATTCATTACTTGTATATTACTAGAAGTCTGGAGGTTAAAAATAGCTGCCACTGGTTCCTCTTTTCAGCCAAAACCCAAAAGCTTCCTATTTTTTGCTCTTTCATCCTTAGCTCACTGGTTTGGAGCCTCATAGTTGCTAGGTGACTGCTAAACTTCACATATTTAAGTTTCAGAGAGGAAGAGGTGAAAGAACCAGAGGTAAAGAGGCATGCCAGCTGAATATTTTATCAGAAATTTAAAAGCATTCCAGGGAACTCCACTCAGCTGACAGCCACTTTCATCCCACTAGAGGAATAAATAAATAAATAAATAAATAAATAAATAAATAAATAAAAATAGAGTCATAAGGCTATTTCTTTATGGAAGAAGCTAGAAAGAAGTGGATTGTGTTGGCCAGAAAATATGGCAGACATATTTAGTAAGCTAGTAAGTCATTGTGTGGGACATTTCTTGCACTGCAAATATTTGTGGGTAATATTTTCATGTTTTAAAATCATACTAATTATGACTTTTAAAACCCATACTAATTTTTGACTCCTACATCTACATGATAAGCAGACTTAGCCAGGAACAGCCTCCTCTAGTTCAACCCATGGTTGATGCCTCTCCTATTTCTACTTCCTTTATTTGGTGTAGTTATGTAGGTAAGCAACCTTAAGCCCTGGTCTTTGGCATGTCCTACCAGCTGGCCCATCTTCACCTTACTTCTTCCACCTAGATAGCCATAGAGAACCAGTTTTAAAATTCCATTAAAGAGGATCAGGGATGCTAGAAGAAATCCCTTAAACTTGAACATGCTTCTTTTTCTCTTTACCAACATTTGACTGGAAACAACAGGTACTAAATCATGTACAGAAAGTGGTATTTCCATTTTCATTTTATGATTTTGTAAAAATCTTTGAACAGCAAAGGGAACTGAGCAATGTTCAATTATTTTTATGTGTTCTCTCTTTAATACCAGCAATGTCTCTCATATCCTTGCTTCTAAGAAACCTCTGATGGACACGCAGTGACTGGAACCATGAAGGCATATATATTTGGATTTTCTTAACCAACAGATAATAAAAATATAACTATTACAACATGAAGTGTATTAAGTATGTCTCTGATGGACACACAGCGATTGGAACCATGAAGGCATATATATTTGGATTTTCTCAACCAACAGATAATAAAAATATAACTATTGCAACATGAAGTATATTAAGTATGTTGATAACATAAAGAGATTCCTAAATGCAGAACAGTTTAAAACATTTTCCTCAATTAAGGCAAAAAGATTTTTTTTTTTTTAAATCAAAGCAGCAAGCATGTTCTTATGGCCTGACATTCTAAAGTGTTAGAGAATTAGGGGACATATAAGACCAAAACTAACAATGCAAGAGGAGAAGGCGACGACAGAGGATGAGATGGTTGGATGGCATCACCTACTCAATGGACATGAGTTTGGGTAAACTCTGGGAGTTGGTGATGGACAGAGAAGCCTGGTGTGCTGCAGTTAATGGCGTCTCTGAGCGACTGAACTGAACTGAACTATGCAAACCAAACCAAATTGGTGAAGCAAAAAAGAAGAAACACAATTATCTGAAAAAACATGTAGCAAAACATGGAAACATTCAAACTTAAAATTTTAAATTAACTTTTGTTAGAGTATAGTTGCTTTACAGTGCTATGTTAGTTTCTGCTGTACAGCAAAATGAGGTAGCTATATGTATAAATATTTGTCCCCTTTATTAATTTCCTTCCCATTTAGGTGACCACAGAGTACTGGGTAGGTTATAGTACTGAGTAGGCTATACAGTAGGTTCTTATAAGCTCAATTCAGTTCACTCATTTATGTCAGACTCCATGCAACGCCATGAACTGCAGCACTCCAGGCTTCCCTGTCCATCACCAAATCCTGGAACTTGCTCAAACTCATATCCATCGAGTCAGAGATGCCATCCAACCATCTCATCCTCTGTTGTCCCCTCCTCCTCCTGCCTTCAGTCTTTCCCAACATCAGGGTCTTTTCGAATGAGTCAGTTCTTCACGTCATGTGGCCAAAGTATTGGAGTTTCAGCTTCAGCATTAGCCCTTCTGATGAATATTCAGGACTAATTTCCTTTAGGATTGACTAGTTTGATCTCATTGCAGTCCAAGAGACTTCCAAGAGTCTTCTCCAACCCCACAGTACAAAAGCATCAATTCTTCAGTGGTCAGTTTTTTTAATGGACCAACTCTCACATCCATACATTAATACTGGAAAAACCATAGCTTTGACTAGATGACCTTTGTTGGCAAAGTAATGTCTCTGCTTTTTTACTATGCTGTCTAGGTTTGTCATAGATTTTCTTCCAAGGAGTAAGTGTCTTTAAGTTCATGGCTGCAATCACCATCTGCAGTGATTTTGGAGCCCCCCAAAATAAAAGTATTTCACTTTTTCCATTGTTCCCACATCCATTTGCCATGAAGTGATGGGACTGGATGCCATGATCTTGGTTTTTTGAATGTTGAGTTTTAATCCAGCTTTTTCACTCTCTTCTTTCACTTACATCAAGAGGCTTTTCAGTTCCTCTTTCCTTTCTGTCATAAGAGTGATGTCATCTGCATATCTGAGGTGATTGATATTTCTCCATGCAATCTTGACCAGCTTGTGCTTATTATCTATTTTATATATAGTAATATGTATATGTCAGTTCCAGTCTCCATATATGTCAGTAATATGTATATGCTTATTCTACATCTGTGTCTCTATTTCTATTTTGCAAATCAGTTCGTCTGTACCATTTTTTCTTGACTCCACGTATAAGCAATATTATACAATGTTGTTTTTTCTCTTTCTGACTTACTTCATTCTGTATGACAGACTCTAGGTTCATCCATACCTCCGCAAGTGGCACAATTTTGTTCCTGTTTATGGCTGAGTAGCATTCCATTATATATATGTATTATATCTTCTTTATCCATTCTTCTATCATTGGACATTTAGGTTGGTTTCATTTCCTAGCTATTGTAAATAGTGCTGCAATGAATATTGGGGTGCATGTATCTTTTGGAATTATGGTTTTCTACAGGTGTTAATATTTGCTCAGGAGTGGGATTGCTGGGTCATATGGTAGTTCTGTTTTTAGTTTTTTAACAAACCTCCATATTGTTCTCCATAGTGTCTGTACTAATTTAAATCCCAACAACAGTGTAGGAAAAGTTCCTTTTATTCACACCCTCTCCAGCACTTATTGTTTGTAGATTTTTTGATAATAGCCATTCTGATCACTGTGAGGATCATACTTCAGTGTATTATTGATTTGAATTTATCTAATGATTAGTTGGTGGGGGGGAGGGAGGCTTCTCAAGTGGCACTGGTAAAAAGTATTCTACTTGCAATGCAAGAGATACAAGAGATGCAGGTTCAGCCCCTGGGTCAGGAAGATCCCCTGGAGCAGGAAATGGCAACCCATTCCAGTATTCTTGCCTGGAAAATTCCACGGATGGAGGACCCTGGTGGGTTATAGTCCATGGGGTTGCAAAGAGTCCCATGTAACTGAGCACAAGCAATGATTAGTGATGTTGAACATCTTTTCATGTGTTGGTTGGCCATGTATATGTCTTCTTTAGAGAAATGTCTACTTAGCTCTTCTGCCCATTTTTTGGTTGGACTGTTTGTTTGATATTGAGCTGCATAAGCTGTTTGTATATTTTGGAGATTAATCCTTTGTCAGTTGCTTCATTTGCAAATATTATCTCTCATTCAAAAGAGGGTTGTCTTTTCATCTTCTTTATGATTTCATTTGCTGTGCAGAAGGTTTTAAGTTTAATTAAGTCCCTTTTGCTCATTTTTATTTTTATTTTCATTATCCTTGAAAAGAAAATTCTTGAAAAGAATTTTCATTATTCTATCAAAAAGATATTGTGGCAATTTATGTCAAAAAACATGCTGCCTATATTTTCCTCTGAGAGTTTTATAGTGTCTTCTCTTACATTTAGGTATTTAATCTGCTTTGAGTTTACTTTTGTGTATGGTGTTAGGGAGTATTTGATTTTATTCTTTTATGTGTAGATGTCCAAGCACCAGTTATCAAAAAGACTGTCTTTTTCTATTGTATATTTTTGCCTACTTTGTCATAGATTAGGTAACCATAGATATGTGTGTTTATCTCTGGGCTTTCTGTTTCATTGGTCTATATATCTGTCTTTTGTGCCAGTATCATACTGTGCTTTAATTACTGTAGCTTTGTAACATAGTCTGAAAAAGTCAAGAAGCCTGATTCCTCCAGCTCCATTTTTCTTTCTCAAGATTGCTTTGGCTATTCAGGGTTCAAACTTAAATGTTTAAGAGTAATGTATAAAATATGCAAATTTCATGCACACAAATGATGTGTCACATCTGGTATTTAAAAATCACAAAAGTTAACATTTTTGAAATATATTATGACCAATATTTTTCAGTTCACATGCTACTATAAAAGAGGAGGTGTTTGCTGATTAATGAATAGCTTACTGTTAACAAATATTAAAAGCTACTTACATTCTATTGTATTGTCTTTTTTTTAACTTTGAGGAGAATACTTGTTGAAATAGGAGTATAAGAAAAACAATGGTAAGAGGGACTTAAAAGCAAAGCATGTGATGCCATCATAAGAGAATGTTTTAGACTCCCTAAAACATTGCTAGCCTACAAACTGGCTGAAGAAGAAACACATCCTTAAGGAAAAGTTTAAGTATTGCTTCAAGGACTTACCTTTGAAGATAATGAATCAGTGGGCCTAAGGTAGAGACTTTCACAATTTTGACAAGTTTGTTGTTCCATGTCCAGTTCTAACTGTTGTTTCTTGAACTGCATACACATTTCTCAGGAGGCAGGTAAGGTGATGTGGTATTACCATCTCTTTAAGAAAGTTCCACAGTTTGTTGTGATCCATGCAGTCAAAGGCTTGAATGTAATCAATGAAGTAGAAGTAGATGTTTTTCTGGAATTCTCTTGCTTTACCTATGATCCAAGATTATTGGCAATTTGATCTCTGGTTCCTTTTTCTTTTCTAAATCCAGCTTGCACATCTTGAAGTTCTCAGTTCATGTACTGTTGAAGCTTAGTTTGAAGGATTTTGAGTATTACCTTGCTAGTATGTGAAATGAGCAAAGTTGCTTATTTAACTTATATGCAGAGTACATCATGTGAAATGCTAAGCTGGATGAAACACAAGCTAGAATCAAGATTGCTGGGAGAAGTATGAACAACCTCAGATATGCAGATGATACTACCCTAATGGCAGAAAGTGGAGAGGAACTAAATAGCCTTTTGATGAACATGAAAGAGAAGAGTGACAAAGTTGGCTTAAAACTCAACATTCCATAAAGAAAGATCATGGTGTCCAGTCCCATCACTTCATGGCCAATACATGGGGTAAAAATGGAAACAGTGGCAGATTTTATTTTCTTGGGCTCCAAAATCACTGGGGACAGTGACTGCAACCTTGAAATTAAAAGACACTCCTTGGAAGAAAAGCTATGACAATACTAGACAGTATAGTAAAAAAAAAAAAAGAAGAAGAAGAAGAGATATCACTTTGCCAACAAAGGTCTCTATAGTAAAAACTCTGGATTTTCCAGTAGTCATATATGGATGTGAGAGTTGGATCATAAAGAAGGCTGAGTGCTAAAGAATTGATGCTTTTGAACTGTGGTGCTAGAGAGACTCTTGAGAGTCCCTTGATCAGCAAAGAAATCAAACCAGCCAATCCTAAAGGAAATCAGACCTGAATATTCATTGGAAGGACTGATGCTAAAGCTGAAGCTCCAATACTTTGGCCTCCTGATGTGAAAAGCCAACTCATTGGAAAAGACTCTGATGCTGGGATAGATTGAAGGCAAGAGGAGAAGGGAGCAACAGAGGATGAGATGGTTGGATGGCATCACTGACTCGATGGACATGAGTTTGAGCAAACTTGGGGAGATAGTGAAGCGATCCATGGAGTTGCAAAGAGTCAGGCATGACTTAGTGACTGAGCAGGTACAACAACATAAGGTAGAGACTAGAATTCTACATACTTTTTTTTTTTTAATTCCATGAATGATTTTAGTGTGCAGCAAGATGGAAATACTTCCAAAAGAAACCTAGTCTCATAAACTAAATGACTACAGTCCCTAGGGACTGAAGGGAAAACAAAAACAAAAACAAACCAAAACAAAACCTCTCTGTGATCTTTGAAGACGCTTGAAAACAGTGAAGGTGTTAAAAAACTGGAAATGAATAGGGAGGTTCAAGGCAGAAAAAATAAATTCTAAGGTCCAGAGGAAAGAAGGAGTTTTTCATCATCAAAGAACAGCAAAAAGGCCATAGGAGCTAGAAAGATGTGAGCAAGAATGAGAACAGCAAAAAACGAGGGCACAAAGGTGAATAGGGACCAGTTTATATAGGAATAAACATGTCAGTTACAATGAAGACACTGCATTTATTCTGAATATGTTGATAAGTCATTTAAAGAACATAAGCAAAAGATTTGTTTTAATTACAATTTTTAAAGATAAGTTTTGTTATTGGTAGAAATAAGTGGAATAGATAAAATATGTTGTCCACTTCATAAATTACTGTTAGCTGAACACGTATTTGCTAGGAGAGTAACAGTAAAGATAGAGTGTAACAAATCTGGATATATTTTATTTTATTAATTTTAAAATCTCTAATTATTACATGCATTTCCAAACATGAACACCCTTCCCACCTCCCTCCCCATTTTAAAAGTTTATCTGAAAGGATTTTGGATGAATAGGCAATGGAGGATGGGTAAAGAGAGAACTCAAGGAAGTTTCCTAAATATTTTCCCCTGAGTAAACAATGATGCTATTTTTTAAAATGCAGAAATCTGAGAAAATAGCATATGAGAGTGGGGATGGTGAGGAAAGCAGTGATATAGTTTTATTTTGGATATACTGAAGTTGATGTGCTTATTTGATGACCAAGTGAAGATGTCAAGGAGGAAATCAAACATGTAAGTCTACAGCACAAAGAAAGTTTAAATCTGGGACTGAAAATTGGAAGGTCATCACTGAGAGATGTAATTTGAAGTCAGGGGACTGGAGAAGATAATCTAAGCTGTGGGTATAGATGAGAACCAGAAGAGGGCTGAGGAATAATAGCCCTCACCTATTATTCCTAGGTGCTATCCTAGGAATAGGTGCACCCCAACAGTAAAAGAGCAGGAAAGCAAAGGAGAGGAATAGGAACCATCAGAAAAATGGGAGAAAAATGGGAAGCATCAGAAAACTCAGAAACAGTAAAACTTAGGAAAACACAAAAAGCAAGTATTCCAAGAAGAGGAGGGAGTAGTCAAATGCATCAAATGAGAATTAACCACTAGATTTGAAACTTAGTCAAGAATATTTTAGTTAGGAAGTAGAGATAAAATCTGATTCTAGTGAAGGAGCAAATGGAACGATAGGCAATGGAAAATTTTTGAAAAATCTTACAATAGAAGAGAGTAAAGGTGTTTAGGTGGGGGGCATAGGGACATAAGGATTTCTTCTTTCTCTTTAATGGATGGTTTTGTCATACATATGTATGTGGATGGTAATGCTTAAGTAGCAAAGAAATCATTCACTAACCTATGAGGCAGATTTATCTTCCAAAATGACTACAACAGTATTCCCCATCCCACAACAATTCTGCAATGTGAGCTGAACACACCTCTTATCAAAAAGTGGGTTTATGTCCCTGTTTCTCAAATCTGTATTTTATGTCTGGTTTAAAATCCAAAGGAAATGGCAACCCACTCCAGTATTCTTACCTGGAGAATTCCGTGGACCAAGGAGCCTGATAGGCTACAGTCCATGGGGTCGCAAAGAGTCGGACATGACTGAGCAACTTCATTTTCACTTCACTAAAGTCAAAAGGATCAGCAGAATAGTTGATGTGTGACACATCTTGCTGTTCTAAGGCTAAGACAGAAAAGGAAATGAAAAGTATTCCTCAACCAGCAGAACACTCCCACCATAGCCCTAAACTGCCAGGTAAGGGTTTTGATTGCTCCAAAGCTACTAGGCTATAAGGAAGTTCAAAGAAATCTAGGCAGATACATCATAGAGAAGTTCTAAAACGTAAAAATAAAACAAAACATGTGGTCAATCCTCAGCTGCCCCAGACCCCCTGGCCCATCTGTGCTAGTTCCTGCCATGATCTGACTACAGACCCATGAGGGACCCTTGGCCAAAATTGCCCAGCCCATCAATTACTGAAACCTCATCCACAACCAGTAAGAGTTCACAAAATGCTTCTTTTTTAAGACAGTGTGAAGTGATTTGTTACGCACCAACAGTATTTAAAAGAGAAAAGGAAAGGAGAAAATTATGACTTAATTGTATCAACTATGTCAGAAGGACTAAAATCCAATGTAGAAACATAGTGATCATCTATAGTAAAAGGTTGATAGGCAGTAACTAAATGCCCAGATGCATGGTATGAGTAGATTTCATGGTAAGAAAATGAGGCACTTGTCTTTTTATTATTTATATTTTCTTTAGTGCTTCAAGAGGAGAGTCATCAACTCAGAATGAGAAAGTGAAAGAGATATTGAAACTCTAAGGAAAGAAGGAAAGATATGAAATAATATTTTCAAAGAATGAGGTAAATTGATTAAAGAAAATGAGCCTATTTTTCCTCCTATGTTTGGCTGCTATTGTACATGTATGCCTGAAAAAGGGAGTTATCGAGTGTTGGCATCTACCAGGCAATGTAAAAAAATGAGACAACAAAGTTGAACTGAATTCAAGAGACTCCTGTGATGATAAATATAAACAGTGGTGATGTAATCTGGATAAGAAGAGAAGTGGAGATGCGTGAGGTTATAGATTTAAAAGCTGGCATGTTAGAAGTACTTATGGGGTAAAAATAACTGCAGGAGGCATGATGAATAAGTAAGCTGGAAATTTTTGACTGCCATGGAGTGGAATTCCTAAAATCAAGATTTTGTGGAAATTGAAGTGTTTTGTAATGACATGTTTGGAATATGACGAAGAGAGGGTGGTTGAGGATAAGTGGAAGATGCAATCACTGGATGAGATGGTTGGATGGCATCACTAACTCTATGGACATGAGTTTGAGTAAGCTCCGGGAGCTGAAGATAAAGCAGTCAAGGAACTGAGGGTTCAGGGTGTTATACAGAGTGCTTATCTGGATGTTTAAGATACAAAGAAAAATGACAAAGTGAAATCAATTACTAAAATCTCTACAGATGAGAAGGTATAACTGATACTTTTACAGGTGAATGTTCACAAAGTGTAGAGGATGCTAGTCATATCTTAAAACAAACTGATGGTTTTGACAAAAACGAGATGGGCAGGGGTCTGAAAGAGATAATGAGAAATGAGAACATCTGTTCCACCTCACTCCCATGGAACATGGATGAAAAAGATGGCACCATTCAGAGAGCTGTTTTCTAAGAGGATATCTGGACTTCATTTAAATGAAAAGGTGATGAATTGGTAAGAACAAAAGATGTCAGGAATTTGGTAGAGGGTGAAGTGGAACAGTGTGGACAAATGGGGAAGGGAGAAAGATTCATTCAGATTAGGGGTCAGACAGAGCCCCATGGAGCCAAAATCATGATGGCTTGGACTTGCATTTGTGCCCAAGGTGGGTCATGATGAAATTAATCCTGCTGGTTTCTCAAAGAATGTGAGGAATCAACTTGCTATTTCTTGGGACTGGTCTCCTCAACACCATGTAACACTAAGAGAGGAGGTGTGGCAGGTGATGGGGATAGAAGGTGAGTCTTCCCCAAAGCATGCGGCACTTTGGGGCTTCCTAAAACCATGGTCTGGCCAGCGTTGAATCAAACACATGGTAAGAATCAAAGTCTTACCAGAAACACAAGGGTTTCTCTGCAATTCCCTTAAGTCCTGCTATAAGTGGCATGGTGACAGTTTGAGGGGCAATCTTAGAACAGCCAAGTAGAGATTCAGGGCCTAAAGGAGTTTAGAAAGGACAGAGTCAAGACCATGGGTGGAGAATAACAGCCTTGAATAGGAAAGTTATTTCTATTTCTAATGGAGGAAATAAGTAAGTAGTTTAAAATGTGTGGAAATGTTAACATTAAGAACTGAGATCTCTAACTGAGAATCAATCTTAGAAAAGCAGTGGTCAGTAATGCCTACCACTGTGTGGGAATTGAATATAAATTTGAGAGATTAAATAACTGTCTAGGAACTATTGTGGGATCTGCTAAAGAAAGAAGAACACAGATTCAGAGAGAGAGAGAGATTTTCAGGACAAATTTTTAATGAACTCAGAGTATTGCATCCTCCCTTACTTAGAAAAGCACTAAATCTATTAACTAAGGTAAGTATGTTTTTTTCCAGTATTTATATATGGAAGTGAGACTTGGACTATAAAGAAAGTTGCTGCTGCTGCTAAGTCGCTTCAGTCGTGTCTAACTCTGTGTGACCCCTTAGACAGCAGCCCACCAGGTTCCCCCATCCCTGGATTCTCCAGGCAAGAACACTGGAGTGGGTTATAAAGAAAGCTGAGTACCGAAGAATTGATGCTTTTGAACTGTGGTGTTGGAGAAGACTCTTGAGAGTCCCTTGAACTGCAAGGAGATTCAACCATTCCATCCTAAAGGAAATCAACCCTGAATATTCATGGGAAGGACTGATACAGAAGCTGAAGCTCCAATTCTTTGGCCACCTGATACAAAGAACTGACTCACTGGAAAAGACCCTAATTCTGGGAAAGATTGAGGACTGAAGGAGAAGGGGACGACAGAGGATGAGATGGTTGGATGGCGTCACCGACTCTATGGACATGAGTTTGAGTAAGCTCCATGAGTTGGTGATGGATAGGGAAGCCTGGTGTGCTGCAGTCCATGGGGTCACAAAGAGTTGGACATGACTGAGCATTTGAACTGAAGATATCTATTCCTTTTGACTACCAGTAACCTTCTACTGAGATGTGTGCTTGGTTGCATGTCCCCACTTCACCAAAATCATATAAAAAGTGATCTCCATCCGTATCTCTTCAGAATAGTCTCTCAGAGCAAGCTGAGAGGCTGTCTCCTGGGCTACAGTCTTCAGTAAGACACTGAATAAACAACTCAGTTTTTATGCTATATGTGTGTGTTTTAAATTAACAACTAATTGTTGTTGTTGTTAAGTCACTAAGTCATGTCCAACTCTTTTGCAACCTCAGGGACTATATATAGCTTTCCAGGTTCTACTGTTCATGGGATATCCCAGGCAAGAATACTGGAGTGGGTTGCCATTTCCTTCTCCAGGTGGTCTTCTTCACCCAGGGATTGAACCCATATCTCCTGCATTGGCAGGTGGATTCTTTACCACTGAGCCACGTGGGAAGCCCTAAAAACTAATGATTATGCACAAATATTGTATAATAATATAACTGTACATATTTGAGACAACTTCTAGAAGAATAATGTATGTTTAGACTTTAAAATAGACTAAGACAAGCTTTTCTGTTTTTATGTTATGAAGATTCTATATTATATGCGTTATATAGTATAATACATATAGCAATACATAACACATATAACAATATAATACACATTGTTATATGTATATATTATATAATGTTATATAAGTTAGTGAAAAATCTCATCTAACTGCCCACCTAAGACCAGGCTGATAATTATTGCTTACATGGTCATCCACCATAGACTATAAATGTCAAGAAACTAATGTAAAGGGAAATGGTATTGCTGGTGATCTTTAAAAATAAAAACCTGTTGCACTGTGAGGTTTTAATGCCCGGGTGTTACCTAATGTGCTGTAAATATGTGCAGCAGACAATGCCAGGACAAGCTATTTCATTTCCATGGTAACGTCAGGGCTACAATGGAGGGTGCTGGATAAAAATGGATTCTTTTCATTAAGACCACATGATAGGAGCAATTAACAGACTGAATAGAATGTCTAGTGAATTTAGCAAAAATACAATAAACCCATTCCTTTTTACTGTAAACATTTAGGAAACAAGAAAACAAATAAAATGCTTTGTTTGATACATTCTATCCTATTTCAAGAGACAGTTCTCTAACTCTCAAGTTTCAAGTGTGGCATTAAATATTTTATGAATTCCTGACTAGACTAAGTAGAAAAAGAAAGAATGGGTAAAACTAAGTTTTATTTTAATTGTTGAGATTGCTTAAATTCCATCTAGTAAACAGCACTGTGAACTTTAATCACTGGTCAGTGGAAGAAAAGTAGAAAATCCAAAAGGACCAATTAAAATTTAAATAAACACAATATAAGATTAATACATTGAACCATAAAACTTAAATTTTCTCCATCAACTGTCTCTGCTATTGGTCAAGATTGAAAGAATTCATTTTAAAGTGACACATTTATTTCCCTGATACTCTGCCACTGTTGGGTACCAAAGAATGCAATTTAAAGTGAAAACTGTATCAGTCATTCAGAGGTTTTGTCTACACAAGGCTAAACATCTGTGTACTTGGATGAACGCCTGGCTTTCAAATTCACTAGCTGAGAGAAGACGCACCATGAGTTGTTATCCTCAGCATCAAGAATGATAATTCAGTACGCACATCAGACACCAGTTAGCTTCTTGTTTGAGGTACATCTTATCACCTAAGATAAAGTTGATTTTATTTTTGTTATACCCACAAATAAAGGATAATGGTACTGCTATTTGATAGGAAATAATCCATTCTTAGGGAAATCTACTAAGATGAAATTAATTCTCTGGATGACCTTGACCTTCAGGATACAGGAGAGAAATTCTAAGATCAAGAGGCCTATATCAAACCTCTCTCACAAAATAGCCATGTCACTTCTGTCATGTCATTTAAGGATTCATGCTTCCCTTATTTATTTGTAATATATGTTTGAAAATTCTTGACTCACATATCTCTAAATACAGTAATAAGGTTATTGAGTAGTTATTGGTTAGTGGTTAAGAGTTCAAGCTCTATGGACTCAGTCTGAATCCCAATTATCACTAACATGTTATAAATGTAGGAAAACTTCAGTTTTGCTCACCCACAAATTGTTGGCCATCACTGTATCTGGGTGTTAAGTGAGAAGATGAATCTTGAATGCTTAGCGCAGTGCTGAGAACAATATAGTGAAGTGAGTGAAGTCGCTTAGTCATGTCCAACTCTTTGCAACTCCATGGACTGTAGCCTACCAGCCTCATCTGTCTGTGGGATTTTCCAGGCAATAGTACTGGAGTGGATTTCCATTTCCTTCTCCAGGGAATCTTCCCAACCCAGGGATTGAACCCAGGTCTCCCGCATTGTAGACAGATGCTTTTACCATCTGAACAACCAATAAATATGCATTTGGGGAGAATCAAGGAGAAAATATGGTCTTCCCTGGTGGTTCAGATGATAAAGAATCTTCCTGTAATGCAGGAGACCCAGGTTTGATCCCTGGGCAGAGAAGATCCCATGGAGAAGGGAATGGTAACCCACTCCAGTATTTTTGCCTGGAAAATCCCAGGAACAGAGAAGCCTAGTGAGCTATATTCCATGGGGTTGCAAAGAGTCAGATATGACTGAGCAACTAACACACACACACACACACACAAAGAGAAAACATGTTCAAAGTGCTTGAGAAATGATGGCCAGCAACATCACTATTCTTCAAATTTGAGATGCTATTTGTTGCTGTTGTTCATTCACTCAGTCATGTCCAACTCTTTGTGACCCCATGGATTGCAACATGCCAGGCTTCCCTGTCCTTCACTATCTCCTGGAGTTTACTCAAATTCATGTCCATGAGTCAATGATACCATGCAACCATCTCATCCTCTGTCACCCCTTTCTCCTCCTGCCTGCAATTTTTCCCAACATCAAGGCCTTTTCCAATGAGGCAGCTCTTCACATCAGGGCCAAAGTATTGTAGCTTCAGCTTCAGCATCAGTCCTTCCAATGAATATTCAAGGTTGATTTCCTTTAGGGTTGACTGGTTTGATCTCCTTGCAGTCCAAGAGACTCTCAAGAGTCTTCTCCAGCACCACAGTATGTTACATTTTCTAAACTCCCAAAGGTTAAAATGAAGAAACTATCCTTAACATAAGCACAAATCACATACAAAATTTAATTTAAAAAGAATATGTATGTTCCTTCCTGCCTCTATTTATCTTCATGTTCCCCTCTTCAACTATTTAACACCTGTCCAGAGATAGCCCCAGAGAACCCACCAGACAATCCACCCTTCTACACCAAAGGGGTCAAAGTGGAGGTCAGGCCTGACCTAGAGCTTCCTCTAGTGTCACAGTGCATAAAATTACCCAAAACTGAAAACTGGAAGTTTTCAAATAAAACCAAGACTCCTGGTTGAATTTAATTATAATTATAAAACCTGGTAGCCCTCAGCACACATACCCACATGGCACCAAACAGAAATATTAAAACATATGCCTCCTGTAGAAAGGCAAGGCCCCTATAGTTCTCAGGGTCCTTATCTCCCATTAATTCCTCTTGATACAGAGGCCAAGTACCAGTCACCACTTATGGTCAGAAGCTCCAGTACTTTGGACACCTCATGCAAAGAGTTGACTCATTGGAAAAGACTCTGATGCTGGGAGGGATTGGGAGCAGGAGGAGAAGGGGATCACCCAGGATGAGATGGCTGGATGGCATCACGGACTCGATGGACGTTGAGTCTGAGTGAGCTCCGGGAGATGGTGATGGACAGGGAGGCCTGGCGTGCTGTGATTCATGGGGTCGCAAAGAGTCGGACACAACTGAACGACTGAACTGAACTGAATTGAACTGATGGCAAGAAAACTGTTTTCTGTACTCATGCCTCTATCAAATGCCAGAATAAGAAAGTTAGACATTTAACCACAAGTTTAAAAAGAAAAAAAAAAAAACTGACAAACATTTTTGCAAATTTGAAAACTTGTTGGGACATATTTTTAAAACTTTGTATTATAGTAGAATATATAGACTGAAAAAGACACAAATCATAAGTATACAGCTCAATGAACATTTATAAATTGAATTAATCTATATAGGCAGTATTATCAACACCCCAGGAGCTCCCTTGTGCCTCCTTCCTATCATTATTGCCCCAAGGAAACTATTGTCTTAACTTCTCATGCCTCAGAATTGCTTCGTCTTTTTTAACTTTATGGAAAGAGAATCATTTAAAATACATGCTTATATACTGCCTTATACATGTTTTCTTTTGCTTAAATGTTTGTGAGATTCAGTCTTATGGTTACGTGAAGTTATAATTCTGCTGCTGAATTTTATGGTGTAACCAAAGCTTTCCATACCCTATGCACCTAGTGGTGGCAATTGAGTTTGACACCATAATCTAGACATAAATCTTAAAGAAACCTTTCCTCGTACAATTCTCTTAACACTTCAAAATCCACTGGCCTTTCCCAAACCATTTAACTCCTCACCTGGTAATTAAATTTTCAGATAGTTCTCATGCTCACACAAAGTTACAATAGTCACTTACTGATTTGACCCTCTTACCCATCACCAACTCGCTTCCCTGAAATATCTTGAACTGCCAAAAAGAAAAGTATGATTTTCTGTTACCTGCCTGCTGTGATACTGTTTTGTATATCTTTGACAAAGAGGAAGTGGTTTCATATACCGCAGTTTCTTTGTAAAACAGCCTAGAATTAGTGCTTGCTGAGAAAAAAATATATATTAAAATAACTCTCCTGGTCAATTTTAAATGATAAAATACTTTTCATATAATATATAGTCACATTCTGTTACTGATATCACATTACTAATTATCTAAGACATTTTAGAAGGAGAATAAATCCAGAGATTCCTAGTCACAAACTTACAATCTGCCCAGACATTTAATAGCTGTTGAAACATCTTATGATATCCACACGTGGTATATGTGTACTTTTAAGTGCCCTTTTGGCAAAATTAATGTGTTATGATTCAAAATATAATTTGGGCAACACAGAGGAAAGGATGGTATTTGCTAATAACCAAGAATAATTTCACTAGAAGTCCTCTACTTCATATTTTCTCTTGAGGTTCTTAGTAGGCTTTTAAAGCAGATGCTGAGCTGGAAACTAATCTAAGAAATAAAGAAAGCCAAGGGGAAAAAATAATAATAATGGACAGTTGTACTTGATTGTTTCCATGGTCAGGGCATCCTCTTGACTGACAGATAATTCATCTTTTGTCAGTTTCCATTGCCTAGAGATCATCCTGAGCATTGTTATCAGCAAAATTTCCACGAAGTGAAGAATTTTCAAACAGGAAACCAGATGTGATGAGGTCAGGCACTGCATGTGACGGGGATATTTGGGTTAATGATGATTGATACCATATCACATTTCATAAAGTACATACTTGCCAAATCAGATGTTTTTCTGTCACGTAGGAGCCATTGCTGAATGCCTTTACAGCAAAGCATCAAGGTCAAAGACAAAGAGTATATGTAAAAGAGTTCATTGCCCTTAGAAAGGTGGCACAATAAATTTAAGACAATCATATTGCATATGGCATAGGATTTGCCTATGCAGGAAATCAAAAACATTCTAAATTCCCTATGCCTATTACATGCACATTGTTGTTTGCTTTTGGGGATTAGATTTTTTACTTTCTCTAAATTACTATGTTAAGTAAAATGTTAATGTCATTACTTCATCAAAAACAATTATTCAAATGGTGAAATTTTAATTTTTTCATAACACATTTGGTGATTTGGGATGAAAAAGTCACATAAAATGCAAATATATACCCAAATACTACCCTATTTTGTTTGATGGTACATATAAATACAGTGATTTGTTACCACTATTGCTTTAGTAAAAAGATAAATTTTTCTTTGATTTGTATGATATATCAATATGGACACATTGTTACAAGCTATAAAGGAATAATTTCCAAACATGCTCAAGGGGAGAAAAGCCCTCAGCACTTAATCTTGAATAAATCTTTGTTAAACCATGATGCTCTTGTTTCAGAGCTTGATGCTTTCAAAGAAAGGATAATGAATGTTGCAACCATCCTAAAATAGTCCTGAGAAAACTTAATAGTTATTATTAAGTTGATGTATTTACAAGGCTCTTAAAATATTCTTGGTTTTCTACAGCTATTGGTATAATAGCAACTTTTCCAAAACAGGCATAGTATTGTAAAGAAGCTTACAGTCAAGGCTGGTATAGAAGCTTTCATGGTTGACTCAACAACTTCTTCTCTACAACTGGATATTTTGCTGAAGAGATTTCTAAGCAAAGTGTTAACAGAATGACTTGATTTCTCCTGTCGGTTTATGGTAAAATTTAAGAAGAGAGAAATGAATAAGGAGTTATTAAACAAAAGGAACAAGAACTTAAAGATTTTGAAAATTCTCAGCCTGTCCATGTTGCAAAGAATGAAGAAGTATGTTCAGAAGAGAATAACAAAGGTGTGGCTGACACATCATTTGACAGAGAAATTAATGTGAGTGTGAACTATGGATTTAAACAGCCAACACAAAGAAGCAAGGAATTGGCATAAGATTATAACAACATTAATATCAGCTGCTAGGATTACAGGAAACAAAAAATATAATGGAATGAAGAAATGCTACAAACATTTTCTATCCTTCCAGAAAAGGACTCCAAAGGTGATTCAGAGATTATTAGGGCTACTATTCCTCCAGGGAGCACGACTGTATCCACCTTTGTCTCAAAGGACAGGAGTGCTACCCAGCAGAGCCATCTCAGCAGGTCCACATGGGCAGGGCTCCACTAGGTCAGAGATGGGGTGCCCCACTAAGTCATGGCGTTGGATGCCACTACCACAATGGGTTAACGTGGGATTGCTGTGCAGTGGGAGAGCAAAGCATCAAACCAACAAGGATCATTCTCAAGGCTTAGTATCTAATGGTATTTTCCCTGTTTTGAACTTGATCAGGACACATCTCCCCTTTCTTCTTTCCTAATTGTCCCTTTTGGAATGAGGATATCTGTCCCATATCTAACCCACCAGAAATTAGGAAAGCACATAGCTTATCTGGTTGAAGCATATCTCTAGTCTCATCTGCATCTGATTTAATGATATTTAGATGAGACTTTGGAGTTGATGCTGGAACAAGTTAAGACCTTGGGGGCTGCTGGGATGGATGTGATAATTTTTACATGTGAGAAGAAATTAATCTGGGGGGTCAGGAGTAAAATCCTACAGATTGAAAGTTTGAATCCCCCTAAAATTCATATGTTGAAGCCCTAACCCCATAATGTGATGGTATTTGTAGGTGGGGCTTGTAGGAAATAATTAGGTTTAGATGATGCCATAAGGATGTGGTTCCCATAATAGATGAGTGTCCTTTTAAGATGAGTGCTTGCTTGCTCTTGTGCTATCTCCCTCTCCCTCTCTCTCCTATGTTAGGTCACAGCAAGAAGACAGAAGTCTATGTATCAGGAAATAGGTTCTCCCCAGACATCAAATCTGCTGGTCCTTGATCTTAGACTGCTCTGTATCTAGAACTGTGAGAAATAAAGTTCTGTTATTTGTAAGCTTATGGAATTTGTTATAACATCCTGAATGAGTGAAAACCCAGCCCAGCTAAGCCAAAAGTAAGCTCCCACAGAGAACTTTGATAACAAGTAGGGCAACCCACTCCAGTACTCTTGCCTGGAAAATCCCATGGATGAAGGAACGCAGTAGGCTACAGTCCATGGGGTCTCAAAGAGTCAGACTTCACTTTACTTTACCTTACTAGGGTTTATTAACCACCTCCCAGGTGACTAGAATATGCAAGTAGAATTGAAATCATAGGAGATTCATGAGATCACAAAGATTAAATGTTAAAATTGTCAAAGTTCTTTCAGGTATCAGCCTTTGGTCCTTCTTTATACCCTTAAAATAATAATATTTAAATATTTAATGTATTTGAGTTCTTCAAGCCAAGGATTCCAGGTTATCCCAGAGAGGAATTGCAACTAGAAGTGTAAGTGAAACAGATAAGTATTGTTCACAATACTTGTGAGAACTTCAGGTAAGGCTCTGTGAATTTTTCTCTTGGTAATCTTGTTTTGTGTGTATATTAATTAATAAAAGCACATATACCTATCATTATCTTGGTTCAGGAAAGTGCCTAACCAATGGCCCTGCCTAATAAAATACAAACAGAACTCATTTCCTCTTTAGGGTACTGACAGTCAAATTATATCTTAATCATATCCTGCACAAAGATATGCCAGTGATAATTTTAAGGGAATATCTACACACCTAAGTACTAGAAGTACAGAAAGTCTTCCAAATACACTCTCACAAATCTCAGATAGACAGAAATCCAAAGAACAAAAGCAGCAAAGAGAAGTGTTCATGGTCTTTTGCCAGACACATAGGGTGGGGGGTGGGGGTGGGGAATGAGACCTTTACTTTCTCATCACTAGGGATAAAATTGCTCCAACCTGAACATAACATGAAAAATGGAGAGGGAGTTAGCATAGAATAGTAACCTTGAGAACCATTCCCTCTTGAAGCATTCTCTTTTTCACAGTGACATCTTGGCTGGAATAAAACTGGCAAGCCTGATAGACAATACCACAAGCCACATTTGCTGCAGGTCTGAGGTTTTTTTTTCCCTTTCCTTCCGGTGTATTCGAAGACATTAGCCCTTCTGAACAAAAAGGGGCTCTGCATAACTGTGTGCAAAACCTAGTAATAGTCTGGTATTTTGAGGCTAATTCTAATCTAAAATATATATTGTGCCACTACATGTGTTCAGTATTTCCCAGGAAGCATACATGATGGGCTGTGGGAAAGGCAGTCTTTCAGTGTTTTCAATAATAAACCCACCCTAACATAAAAGGGAACTACAGATGATGAGCTTCACAATTCAGAGGAAGGAAGAGCAAGAACAGAAAGGTATTCTATTTGCATACCTTTTATACCATTCACACAAGCATACCAAAACCTCTCAACAATGTTCTAGAGAAAGGACAAACACATATAGGCAGTAAAAAACAGAAAAACCAGAAAGCTTGTACATATTATACAAATACACAAGTTTCGTGTTAAAAAATCTCAATCAGATATATCTAAAAGCAACTCATTTCAAAAGTTGTTGTTTAATAAAAGCATTATGATGCTTTTAACTTTTGGTTTTATTTCTAATCTAAAACAAACAAAAACAATTAAGTTCCTACACACACACAGATAAAAATCAAACTATGTTAAAGGACCTGTGATTAAAATGATTTTCTTCTTTCCTTCCTTCTCCTATCCTAAGCTTAATTTTACTGCTCATAGCAATTTTAACAATGTTCATTATTACTGGCTTCTGTTCTTCATATGATTCATATTTATAAATAACACACCCATGAAACTATTTGATTTTTTTTGACTTATCAGATTTAGACTTTATTCATTACCTTCCTATTCATAACTCATTGTTGTTGTTCAGTTGCTAAGTCATGTCCAAATCTTTGCAACCCCATGCAGCACACCAGGCTCCTCTATCCTCCACTATCTCCCAGAGTTTGCTCAAATTTATATCCATGAAGTCGGTGGTGCTATCTAACTATCTCATCCTCTGCCACTCCCTACTCCTATTGCCTTCAATCTTTCCCAGCATCAAGGTCTTTCCCAATGAGTTGGCTCTTCACAACAGGAGGCCAAATTATTGGAGCTCCAGCTTCATCATCAGTCCTTCCGATAAATATTTAGGGTTAATGCCATTTAGGATTGACTTGTTTGATCTCCTTGCAATCCAAGGGACTCTCAAGAGTCTTCTCCAGCACCACAACTTGAAAGCATTAATTTTTTGGTGCTCAGCCTTCCTTATGATCCAACTCACATCCTTACATGACTACTGGAAAAAACTATAACTTTGACCATGCTATAACTCATACATAAGTCATTTATATCTTGCTCATTACCTCTTACCTTTCCCTCCCTAATATGGCAATATTATTAGTTCTACTCTTCAGTTGAAAATAATCTGCTTATAGGGCTTACCAGGTGGTGCGAGTGGTAAAGAACACACCTGCCAATGCAGGAGACACTGGAGACACTAGAGACACTAGTTTGATCCCTGCATCAGGAAGATCTCCTGGAGGAGGCATGGCAACCCACTCAAGTATTCTTGCCTGGAGAATTCCATGGAGAGAGAAACCTGGCAGGCTACAGTCCATGGGGTGGCAAAGAGTCAGACATGACTGAGCGACTTAGCACACACACACAATCCACTTATAACCTTATTTATAACCTTATTTCATATTCCAAAAAAATAGAGACATCTTTTGCACAAAATTATGTGTCTCTACCCTACCCTTAACTTATCCTTTCCTACTACCCTACCCTTAACTTATCCTTTCCTACCTTCCAGCTTCTAATTTTGATAGCCTCTACTTTTATCTGCCTCAAGTTGATACTATTTACAGTTTGTTCTCAATTAAATCACTTCTACATTGTTCTAAGTCTGAAAATCAATAAAGAGTGATTAGTGCTAGAGGTTTTGTTCATTGTACTGGGTTATGTTTTTCTCTCATATAGATGTTTTTGCAATCCTACTTTTTTCTAGGGTTATCAAATGCCATTTTATTTGTATATATATTAATTGTCTTTACCACCTCCTTAAATTGTTCTAGAATTTTAAGAAAAATATAAAATCTTTGGAATCCCATTTTTCACAATCTACCTTCCACCAGATTATAACTTTAAGTAACACTCTAATAAAAGGTGAAGGAGAAGTTTATTTTCTGATCCCTTGAATTCCAAAAGTAAAAATTTTGCTGATACAAAATTCTAGGATAAAATAATTTTTCTTCAGGTTTTCAAGCATTTCCTGCTACCAGAATGATTCCTGTTTCATTTTAATCTGTTTTTTCTTTATCTACACAAGCTTTTAAGATCATCCCTTTACTCAGTTTTCTAAAATAACACAGTGTCCTGTGATTCTTTATACTCATCTCACTGTACACTTCAGCAGGACTTCAGCTTATATACCATCTCTAGCTCCTTTTGTTAGAACATTCTATTCTTGTTTTACAGATTGAAACACAGTATCAAATCTATTAACTAAAAATATCTTTCAGCTTTTCTTTTGTTGCCCAAATCATCTATTTCTTCTCATTTTTCTTTTTTAATAATTTATACTTGTGTCCTACATATCAAAAATATTAGTTTATTATTAATATTCTATTAATATATCCAAAGAAGTTAGAATATCCACCAGTATTAGTTGTGTTGCTGGTTTTTTGTTTATCCACAGAACAAAGGGTGCCTCTTTAATTTTCAACTCATTTTGAGAATAATTTATTTTTTTTCAATGTCTAACATATGACATTAAATATCATCTGTATACAAATAATGACCCTTCAATTTATATCTCCAGTCAGGATGCCTCTTCTTAACACCAGCATCAGAATAAATTGCTTATGCAAATCATTACTTGATTTCTAATTAACATTTCCTTAAAATATGTCCAAAAATAAATTCCTCATCCCATATCACTATACTACTGATTTTTATTATCCCACGTTTTTCTCATCATTCAGAGCTTAGCACAAAATCTCTGGGATTTCCTGAATACTTTTATACCTATCATCCAACCTGTCAGAAAATTATCTCAGTTCTGGAGAAGGGTATTGCGACACACTCCTGTATCCTTGCCTGGAGAATTCCATGGATGGAGGAGTCTAGTGGCCTACCACACATGGGGTCACAAAGAGTAGGACACGACTGAATGACTAACACATTGGCTCCTAACTCTTTTCAGAATCCAACTATTTCACTATTTCCACTGCTGCCCACCTGATTCAGGATCCTAGCATCTCAATCCTGGATTATTCTTGTAGGCTCCTCTCTGGTGCAGTAATATTTTGGGTCAGCCCCTATGTTCTGCAAAGCATTTACAGTGATGACTTAAGATATAATCAGATTATGTCATACTTTTGCTAAAAATTCTACAAATACACGAAAGTTCAAAAACTCCTACCTTATTTGTTGGTCTAAATTCATACACATAGATTTCTCTCTCTCTTTACATCTCCAGCCGATTGTCTCTCTCACTCAGTTCAGTTCAGTTCAGTCAGTCGCTCAGTCATGTCCGACTCTTTGCAACCCCATGAATCACAACACGCCAGGTCTCCCTGTCCATCACCATCTCCCGGAGTTCACTCAGACTCATGTCCATCGAGTCCGTGATGCCATCCAGACATCTCATCCTCAGTCATCCCCTTCTCCTCCTGCCCCCAATCCCTCCCAGCATCACAGTCTTTGCCAATGAGTCAACTCTTCTCATGAGATGGCCAAAGTACTGGAGTTTCAGCTTTAGCATCATTTCTTCCAAAGAAATCCCAGGGATGATCTCCTTCAGAATGGACTGGTTGGATCTCCTTGCAGTCCAAGGGACTCTCAAGAGTCTTCTCCAACACCACACTTCAAAATCATTAGTTCTTCAGCACTCAGCCTTCTTCACAGTCCAACTCTCACATCCATACATGACCACAGGAAAAATCATAGCCTTGACTAGACAGACCTTAGTCAGCAAAGTAATGTCTCTGCTTTTCAGTATGCTATCTAGGTTGGTCATAACTCTTCTTCCAAGGAGTAAGTGTCTTTTAATTTCATGGCTGCAGTCACCATCTGCAGTGATTTTGGAACCCAAAAAAATAAAGCCTGACACCGTTTCCACTGTTTCCCCATCTATTTCCCATGAACTGATGGGACCAGATGCCATGATCTTTGTTTTCTGAATGTTGAGCTTTAAGCCAACTTTTTCACTCTCCTCTTTCACTTTCATCAAGAGGCTTTAGAGCTCCTCTTCACTTTCTGCCATAAGGGTAGTGTCATCTGCATATCTGAGGTGATTGATATTTCTCCCGGCAATCTTGATTCCAGCTTGTGTTTCTTCCAGTCCAGTATTTCTCATGATGTACACTGCATAGAAGTTAAATAAGTAGGGTGACAATATACAGCCTTGATGTACTCCTTTTCCTATTTAGAACCAGTCTGTTGTTCCATGCCCAGTTCTAACTGTTGCTTCCTGACCTGCATACAGATTTTTCAAGAGGCAGGTTAGGTGGTCTGCTATTCCCAACTCTCTCAGAATTTTCCACAGTTTATTGTGATCCACACAGTCAAAGGCTTTGGCATAGTCAATAAAGCAGAAATATATGTTTTTCTGGACTCTCTTGCTTTGTCCATGATCCAGCAGATGTTGACAATTTTATCTCTGGTTCTTCTGCCTTTTCAAAAACCAGGTTGAACATCAGGGAGTTCACGGTTCACGTATTGCTGAAGCCTGGCTTGGAGAATTTTGAGCATTACTTTACTAGCATGCGAGATGAGTCCAATTGTGTGGTAGTTTGAGCATTCTTTGGCATTGCCTTTCTTTGAAATTGGAATGAAAACTGACCTTTTCCAGTCCTGTGGCCACTGCTGAGTTTTCCAAATTTGCTGGCATATTGAGTGCAGCACTTTCACAGCATCATCTTTCAGGATTTGAAATAGCTCAACTGGCATGCCATCACCTCCACTAGCTTTGTTCATAAATGATGCTTTCTAAGGCCCATTTGACTTCACATTCCAAGATGTCTGGCTCTAGATGAGTGATCACATCATCATGATTATCTGGGTCGTGAAGATCTTTTTTGTACAGTTCTTCCATGTGTTCTTGCCACCTCTTCTTAATATCTTCTGCTTCTGTTAGGTCCATACCATTTCTGTCCTTTATCGAGCCCATCTTTGCATGAAATGTTCCCTTGGTATCTTTAATTTTCTTGAAGAGATCTCTAGTCTTTTCCATTCTGTTGTTTTCCTCTATTTCTTTGCATTGATCGCTGAAGAAGGCTTTCTTATCTCTTCTTGCTATTCTTTGGAACTCTGCATTCAGATGCTTATATCTTTCATTTTCTCCTTTGCTTTTCACCTCTCTTCTTTTCACAGCTATTTGTAAGGCCTCCCCAGAGAGCCGTTTTGCTTTTTTGCATTTCTTTTCCATGGGGATGGTCTTGATCCCTGTCTCCTGTACAATGTCATGAACCTCATTCCGTAGTTCATCAGGCACTCTATCTATCAGATCTAGGCCCTTAAATCTATTTCTCACTTCCACTGTATAATCATAAGGGATTTGATTTAGGTCATACCTGAATGGTCTAGCGATTTTCCCTACTTTCTTCAATTTGTCTGAATTTGGCAATAAGGAGTTCATGATCTGAGCCATAGTCAGCTCCTGGTCTTGTTTTTGTTGACTGTAGAGCTTCTCCATCTTTGACTGCATAGAATATAATCAATCTGATTTCGGTGTTGACCATCTGGTGATGTCCATGTGTAGAGTCTTCTCTTGTGTTGTTGGAAGAGCGTGTTTGCTAAGACCAGTGAATTTTCTTGGCAAAACTCTATTAGTCTTTGCCCTGCTTCATTCCGTATTCCAAGGCAAAATTTGCCTGTTACTCCAGGTGTTTCTTGACTTCTTACTTTTGCATTGCAGTCCCCTATAATGAAAAGGACATCTTTTTTGGGTATTAGTTCTAAAAGGTCTTGTAGGTCTTCATAGAACCGTTCAACTTCATCTTCTTCAGCGTTACTGTTTGGGGCATAGATTTGGATAACTGTGATATTGAATGGTTGCCTTGGAGATGAACAGAGATCATTCTGTCATTTTTGAGATTGCATCCAAGTACTGCATTTCGGACTCTTTTGTTGACCATGATGGCTACTCCATTTCTTCTGAGGGATTCCTGCCCGCAGTAGTAGATATAATGGTCATCTGAGTTAAATTCACCCATTCCAGTCCATTTTAGTTCGCTGATTCCTAGAATGTCTACGTTCACCCTTGGCATCTCTTGTTTGACCACTTCCACTTTGCCTTGATTCATGGACCTGACATTCCAGGTTCCTATGCAATATTGCTCTTTACAGCATCAGATCTTGCTTCTATCACCAGTCACATCCACAACTAGGTATTATTTTTGCTTTGGCTCCATTCCTTCATTCTTTCTGGAGTTATTTCTCCACTGATCGCCAGTAGCTTATTGGGCACCTAATGACCAGGGGAGTTCCTCTTTTGGTAACCTATCATTTTGCTTTTTCATACTGTTCATGGGGTTCTCAAAGCAAGAATACTGAAGTGGCTTGCCATTCCCTTCTCCAGTGGACCACCTTCTGCCAGACCTCTCCACCATGACCCTCTCATCTTGGATTGCCACACAGGCATGGCTTTGTTTCATTGAGTTAGACAAGGCTGTGGTCCTAGTGTGATTAGATTGACTAGTTTTCTGTGAGTATTGTTTCAGTCAGTCATAATCACTCACTCACTCTCTCAACCTGTTTTAGCCACACTTGCCTCCATGCTGTTACACAAACATCTCAAGACCTCTCTGACCTAACAGCATTTCTATTTGCTGTTCTATTTGTTTGGACACTCTTTTACGAGATAGTCTCACAGATCACTATGGTGTTTTCTTGGAGTAAATCATCAAACATAACCTTATTAGAGAAATTTAAACATGTCGTGCTATAAAATGGGTACCTCCTCCTACTCTTTCAGCCAGGCTTAGTGTTCTCCAATAGCATTTACCAACACCTGACACACTCTACACGTTTACTTTTTCTTCCTCACAACCCTACACCTGAAATGTAAGATCCTTACCAGCAATATTTTTTTTTTTGTTAACTGCTATTATCTCTAGCAGTCACAAAACTTCCTGACACACAGTAGGAACTAACATAGCATTTGTTGAATAAGTGAATTAAAGGATAAAAAATGAATAATGAGACAATAGTAAAGTGATTAAGGAAAACAGGACATATGGAGGTCAGGAGGCCAGGCCAAATGAACAAGAAGAAAAGGCCTTGGGATGACAATGATGAGTTAAGTGCAGGCTGATCACCCTAGAACTTGAATGACAGGTGAAGAATTTTTTATGTTATTTTAAAGGAACTGCTAAGTCATTAAAAGGTTTAAGCAAAGGAATAATATGTTCTTTTTTCTCCCAAAATTTTATTTGATCTATTGAGCAAAATATAATATAAAATAGAGCCACGAGAAGAAGAGAGGCTATCAAAAAGGCCATTGCCAGAGTTTGGGTAAGACAGGATGCCTCTTGGACAAGAATGGTGACAGTTGAAAAGTAAAGATAAATTTGGAATATATTAATATTTTGTAAGTAGAAAACTAAGATCATGGCATCTGGTCCCATCACTTCATGGGAAATAGGTATAGGGAAACAGTGGAAACAGTGTCAGACTTTATTTTAGGGAGCTCCAAAATCACTGCAGATGGTGATTGCAGCCATGAAATTAAAAGACACTTACTCCTTGGAAGGAAAATTATGACCAACCTAGACAACATATTCAAAAGCAGAGACATTATGTTGCCAACAAAGATCCGTCTAATCAAGGCTATGGTTTTCCCAGTGGTCATGTATGGATGTGAAAGTTGGACTGTGACGAAAGTTGAGCACAGAAGAATTGATGCTTTTGAACTGTGGTGTTGGAGAAGACTCTTGTCCAACTCTTCTCCTCCCCTATGTCCCCTTGGACTGCAAGGAGATCCAACCAGTCCATTCTAAAAGAGATCAATCCTGGGTGTTCTTTGGAAGGAATGATGCTAAAGCTGAAACTCCAATACTTTGGCCACCTCATGAGAAGAGTTGACTCATTGGAAAAGACTCTGATGCTGGGAGGGATTGGGGGCAGGAGGAGAAGGGGATGACAGATGATGAGATGGCTGGATGGCATCACCAACTCGATGGACATGAGTTTGGGTGAACTGTGGGAGTTGGTGATGGACAGGGAGGCCTGGTATGCTGCAGTTCATGGGGTTGCAAAGAGTTGGCCACGACTGAGTGACTGAACTGAACTGAACTAAGCTGAAGTAGAAATGATGAGACTTACCAATTATTTGCATGCATTAAGTGAAGGAGAGGAATTTTGGGATAATTTGGACTGTGGTGCTCAAGATCAAAATGGGAAAAACTAGAGCAAAATGTGAAATAGATCGCCAGTCCAGGTTTCAAGCATGAGACAGGGTGCTCAGAGCTGGTGCATTGGGAAGACCCTGAGGGCTGGGATGGGGAGTGAGGTGGAGGGAGTGGTGTTCAGGATGGGGAACTCATGTACACTCGTGGCTGACTCATGTCAATTATATGGCAAAAACCACTACAATAATGTAAAGTAATTAGCCTCCGATTAAAATTAAAATAATAATATAAAAAGACTCGCTCCATCCATGGAAACTTGCTTCATATTCTCCTCTGTAAAAGTAACCACGACCTCAGAAAACTTTGTAGGCACCCGACTCTCTGCCAAGCAACTTACAAGGAATGAAGTGCAAAATCTCTAAGTTTTAGGATTTTTCAGGCTGCCCTTATTTGAAGATTCCAGAACCCAATACAACAAGAATTCAATACAGTCTTATGTAGAACTTGTAAATGAATTCAAATGTGAAGCAGCTCTCCATGACTTAGTCCTCATCCCTCCTTTGACAAGACGTGATTTCCTAGCAGGAATTCTGGCCTGAAACTAAAAGACTGTCATGAAATTCATAGTTATTGCCTCCCCTATGTCAAATAGCCTTCAATGGCCACTGAGAAATTGCATTGCCCATTCTTATATAGAGGGAAAATGATGAAAGTGCATAGGGCAGCCACAATTAGGCAGATGAGGGTCTGTTCATTAGTTACAAAGTAGAAAGTTCTCAATCTCCAATCTTTTCCCTCTAACCCTCGAATTGCCAGCTGCAAGCTGTCTGAGGTTCCAAAAAATTGGTTTGGGCTTGAGAAATCAATTTGAAAAGTATGAGCTCAAAGAAAGCATTTACAGCCATGGGAAGAAATCAGTCGCCTAGAAAGGATGTGCATAAAGGAAACAGGCTCACAGAGAGAGCTCTGGGCTTCATGGTACATGGGATCTGGGTAAAAAAAAGAATTCTGTTAGACTGAGAAGGAAAAGTTGAAGATAAAATGAAAATCAGAATACTGTGATGGATACTAAGAGGAGCTGGTATTTTTTTAATAAAGAGGAAGTAGGCCTTTATATCAATTTTGCTGAGAGATTAGATAAAAGGATAGAATTGTCTGTTGTAATTTTAGAGATCATGGAACATACAGAGTTAGTAACATGGTGGGGTGGGTAGGGATTGCAATGGCTTGAAAAAACAAGAGAGTTCTAGAAAACATATGTTTCTGCTTTATTGACTATGCCAAAGCCTTTGACTGTGTGGATCACAAGAAACTGTGGAAAATTCTGAAAGAGATGGGAATACCAGACCACCTGACCTGTTTCTTGAGAAACCTATATGCAGGTCAGGAAGCAACAGTTAGAACTGGACATGGAACAACAGCCTGGTTCCAAATAGGAAAAGGAGTACATCAAGCTGTATATTATCACCCTGCTTATTTAACTTATGTGCAGACTACATCATGAGAAACGCTGGACTGGAGGAAGCACAAGCTGGAATCAAGATTGCCAGGAGAAATATCGATAACCTCAGACATGCCGATGACACCACCCTTACGGCAGAAAGTGAAGAGGAATTAAAAACCTCTTGATGAAAGTGAAAGAGGAGAGTGAAAAAGTTGGCTTAAGCTCAACATTCAGCAAACTTAGATCATGGCATCTGGTCCCATCACTTCATGGCAAATAGATGGGGAAACAGTGGATACAGCAGCTATCTTTATTTTGGGGGGCTCCAAAATCACTGCAGATGGTGACTGCAGCCATAAAATTAAAAGACACTTACTCCTTGGAAGAAAAGTTATGACCAACCTTGACAGCATATTAAAAGCAGAGACATTATTTTGCCAACAAAGATCTGTCTAGTCAAAGCTATGGTTTTTCCAGTAGTCATGTATGGATGTGAGAGTTTGACCATAAAGAAAGCTGAGCACAGAAGAATTGATGCTTTTGAACTGTGGTGTTGGAGAAGACTCTTGAGAGTCCCTTGGACTGCAAGGAGATCCAACTAATGGAGATCAGTCCTGGGTGTACATTGGAAGGACTGATGTTGAAGCTGAAACTCCAATATTTTGGCCACCTCATGCAAAGAGCTGACTCATTGGAAAAGACCCTGATGCTGGGAAAGATTGAGGGCAGGAGGAGAAGGGGACGACAGAGGATGAGATGATTGGATGGCATCACTGACTCAATGGACATGAGTTTGGGTAGGCTCCGGGAGTTGGTGATGGACAGGGAGGCCTGGCGTGCTGCAGTTCATGGAGTTACAAGGAGTCAGACACAACTGAGTGACTGAAGTGAACTGAACTGAACTAGTGAGTGATTAGGCAATGAGAGTAAAGATACCTTATATGGAAAATGCCTGCCAAAAAATTGGATGTTCAAATGAGCAGAGAAATGCAGCAGTAGCTGAAAGAATGTGGAAGTCAAGGAAGTGATTTAAAGCAAGTTACCACAAGGTGAGCAGAGAATGCACACCAGTGACCAGCAAACTGAACTGACCCTATTAGTCAGTGATGGCCAAGCAAATACAAGCACACTGTGGAGTCATGGCTAGAAGGAACAATAAGTTAAATCCACTGGCAGAGGACAGCATTAGGGCCTTCAGGGTTCTCAGCTGGGAAAATATCCTCTCGCAACCCAAGGTAACTTTGAGTCACATTCTTTGTTTTTGTTCAGTCGCCTAGTTGTGTCCAATTCTTTGCGACCCCATGGACTGCAGCATGCCAGGCCCCATATTCTTTGGGGGCAGTCAAATATTGTGTGAAACATTATAGGACTTTGAGAGATGAGAGAACTATGTGTAAGACCTGTAGTTACTACAGTATTTCTGCTGACATCTGCTAATGTTGTTATTGTTACTACTATTATTATTACTGTCATCTTTAAACTTCTTTATCTGATACTATTTGCACAGTCTCATCAGGTGCCTGACACTGTGCTAAGTAATTTACAAATATTAATTCATTTAATCTTCACTAGAAAGGGAAGAGGGCATCAGAGAATGAGATGGCTGTATGGTATCACCAAATCAACAGACATGAACTTGGGAAACTTCAGAAGATGATGAGGGACAGGGAGGCAAGGTGTGCTGCAGCCCACAGGGTTGCAATGAGTCAGAAATGACTGGGCAACTGAACAACAACAACATACTCTCATAAGGTTCATAGTATTATTGTCTTTATTTTACAAACTGAGACACAGAGAATTTGGTAAGGAAAGTAGTCTGCTTTGTGAGGCCTTGGCTTCAAATTCTGCATTTTCTGTTTCATTTAAGCACTTGTTTGCAAATGAGGGCTGTTATACTGCTATGTGGAAAGCACTTCACCCAACTTCTGGATGAGAGATTCAAGCCAAGCAAAGAACAACTCTCCCACTAATTAATGTAGGCCCTCTTTGGGACTTTGGCAGTGTGTTTTCCATTATTCCTTTCCTTAAATCTTATTCGATATAAGCACCTAGTCAAAAAAAATTAATTTTTTACTAATAGGTATGACTAGTTAAGAATTAATTACTATCTTTTGTTTAAATTTAGGGGACAGGATTCCTATCTAGTACCCTGACTCCTTTTCACAGTTCTCTAAAAACTCCAGAAAACAGCATATGAAAAATTGTTGCACCCAAGCATCCCATGTCTGACAAACCAATTCTTTCTCTCAGTCCCACTAAACATGTTCTTTGACCTCAAAATATCTTGATTTCCTTGACTCTTCTTTTTTGCCCTACTCATCAGCTTATTTCCAATCTCATCTCCTTACCTGTCCACTCTAAGTCTGTCAGTATCAATTTAATGATCCTCTCACCAGTACCCTCAATTTCTCTACATTTGAATGTTTCAGGTTCAACATCCTAGAAAATGATCACTAAAAATCAATCCAAACATCTGGATCTTCTCCTCCAGCCAGACTTCTGAAGCCCTAGCCATGTAAATAGGACAATTATACGGACTGATGATGCTACAAGCATCAGTCTTTCTAAATGGATCATATTAGCTCCCTTTATTCTTATCTTTTCTCCTTAAGACATGAACTAGACTCTGTCTGGCTCAATTTCAACCTCACATGACAGAGAGGAGTGAAGGACTTCAACTGCTTCCTTACCAACCTATCATCTTCATCTCCAATTCAGAGGCAAGAACATTGCCTCTATTTTCCAAGACATTCTTTTCTCCTTTGCTCAGTACAGAATTTCGCTCCAACTATTATCAAAATTTTCTGTATGGGCAATGTTTTTCATTCTAATGGGAACTAATGGTTCCTTATTATATATATTAGCCAAAATAGAGCCAAGCATTGAGGCATAAATAACAATAAATCAACAGAACACCTCCTATGTATCCATATTTTCTTTCATCTGTCATTTAACTCTACACATCACATCTACCCTTCCCAAGATATTAATGTTTGTACTCTCTGTGTTAGACATGGTTCTGAGAACTTTACATGTGTTAACTCACATAATCCTCACAACAACCCTATAGGTAAGCATTTTCATTATCCTCATTTTGTAGAAGAAAATTTTAGTCACAACAAGTTCAACTGTACTGTGCAGAGTCATACAAAGGTATTTCCTATTATGACTTTGACTTACTAATAAAGTTTACAATAATCAAAAGGGGCAATCAATTGCTGACTTTTTATCAAATGACTAGGCATAAACAATTTAAGCAAGCAGATCATCTCACCTCTTTGGGGAACTTTTAAAATGTCTTTTCCATTTTTCCTTTTTAGATTTTTCTGAGCATTATTATCATATTTTCTATCACAATCTCAATTGTATGTGCTCAGTTGCTAAGTTGTGTCTGACTCTTTGAGACCCCATGGACTCTAGCCTGCCAGGGTTCTCTGTCTATGGAATTTCCTAGGCAAGAATACTGGCATGGGTTGCCATTTCCTTCTCCAGGGGATCTTCCTGAACCAGGATTGAACCCATGTCTCTTGCATTGGCAGGCAGATTCTTTACCACTGAGCCAGTTGGGTAGTCCCATCTCAATTTTTATTCATTCTCAATTACTTAACATTGTTAAAAAATAAACTGTAATTAAATTCAAAGTATATAAAATATAAATATATTTTTACTCAATATAAAATATAAAAAGTATTAGTTTTCATGTGTTATCCCCAAAGATATTTTTAATATTTAAGATGAACTATTAAAAAGTAAATTCAACTATTCAAAAGTAATATCAATTTTAAAGTAATATATTTAAATAAATCTGAATTTTTGAGTATTAAAAAGTTAATTAAATCTTATTAAATATTTTATAAAACTATAACTCATCACAATCTTACATTTAATATCTGCCTAGTTGCCAAAGCATAAGCATCATGCTTCATGTGAATTATATCTAAACCCAGGTAAATACAAATTTTAAAGAAATATGAATCATTTAGTGTTATAAAATATTTTAAGTTCTGTACATATTGTAAATATCTGCTATTTGTAAGTATCTTTGGAAAAACAATTTGGAACATGAAGAATGCTGCATACAAGAGATGCTCAGCACTACTGAGAAATAATACTATATATTTTTCAAAAATCTATTGTGTTCATGCTATTTGAGAAATAGTATTTGACAGTTCAATTAATCTATCTTTTATCTAAAACCTTTTCCTATTCTGATCCTCCCTTTACTCGGAAGCAACACCAGTCTCCAATGTCACCAGTAGCACAGCCCATAGCTTTCACAGCATTTGGACACAATTGCCTTTGTGAGACGAAGAAAAATAGTACTTTGGGATGACAGTGATATTCACCAGGAGAGCTGATGTTTGGGATTGTAGGTATGTAAGCACTGAGTGCTAGATTCCACATGATAGAAAAGCCTATACATTCTTTAAAACTAGGGAGTACGTGTATTTAAGATATTTAAGTTCTGAAGTACAGGGCTCTGAGCAAGAGCAACCCTGGCCTGGATCCCAGGCAGTCTTGCCCAAAATAGAAATGAGGTTCAGCTGTAGAAAATGAGGAGAGATATATTTTGTGCATACCAAAATTCATGGCCTGAAAATACGTCCAGTACATACTGCTATAAATTTCACAGACTTTATAAACCTTTATTGACAAATATGCTTTCTTACTAAATTGGAAACTCACTAAAAACTGGAATTAGATCTCAATTGATTACAGTGGTCTTAAAAATGAGCCTATCTTCTGATACATACTAGGAAACACTGCTGTACATGGTTCATTGTTTTTCAGAAGGTTAAACTCGGATCAAGCATATGTATGCAATGGGTAAGCTGAGGGCCAAAATGCCCCCAAGGGATTTAAATGAGAGAATTTTAAAAGACAATCAGATACAAATAGCAAATGCAATGGTTACTCATGAAATATGTACATTTTTCTCTTTTTCCTCATTTTTTTCTTTTTTGAACGAACAATTTCCAATTCCCAATTCCCAATAGAAAGCCAAGAACTCTTTAACCATTAAATTTTCTGATGATTTTACTTGTATACAATTGATATATAAGGAAAAATGTTGCTATTAAGCTAAATTTTAAGTAAAAGCACATTATAGTAGAAATAAGACCCTCCAGAGAATAATTTTATGAGACCATTATTGCACAGTAGCTTGGGCAGTTGAACTCACATGAAACAAATGGCCCTATAAAACAAGTCCCAAAGTGGCCTATTGCTTAATTAAATTCATATACAAAGCATCCCTCTGCCTTGACATGTATACATACATATATTAGATATATTTTAAAACTCAGTTTGAAAAATATGACCTCATAAAGATGCAAAGGTTTAGACACCACTTCAAAGCCAACCAACTTCTTGAAGCAATATTTTACATGGAACTGTGACTTTTAAAATAATTGCCTTTTTTTCCCTTAAGATAGTGAGAATAGTCAGTTTGATATATACAGTATATTTGAGCTTTCCACCTATAAAAATATGCAATAGTCTATATGAAATGCTTGCACTGAATGCAAGCACTGCTAATTCTCTCTTCCTCTATTTCATCAAAATGGAAGCATTTCTAGAGGAGTCTGGGTGTGTATAGGAAGAAACATCGACAAGATCCACAGCCCAATCCTTTAACTGAAATGTGTCACCTTAGAAAAATGCTAATTTAATGAATTCAAGTAAATTAAGACATGTTTTTTCCCTTGAATATAAAATTGTTTTACCACAATGTATTACTCTACTCTTCTGTTTCATGAACCACCTACAATGTGAGTAACAGCCCTCCAGAAACAGACTGTGGTCCAGGCTGCTTGACAGCCTAAAAAACATCCTAAAGCCATCTGGTATTAAATGTGTTCAAGAAAGAGGGAAGCAAGAGAGTAAAATGAAGAGACATTATTCAAAACACGTTACTAATTGATTTAAGATTTTGTGTCCCTAAATGTTCTTTCAGTTTCAAATTTCACATGAAATAATCTTGAATGAACAATTTTCAGTTCAGTTCAGTTGCTCAGTCTTGTCCGACTCTTTGCAACCCCATGAACTGCAGCACACCAGGCCTCCCTGTGCATCACTAACTCCCGGAGTCCACCCAAACCCATATCCATTGAGTCAGTGATGCCATCCAACCATCTTATCCTCTGTCGTCCCCTTCTTCTCTTGCCCTCAATCTTTCCCAGCATCAGGGTCTTTTCCAAGCTTTTCAATTTTCCCCTACTTTTTTGGGGAATTCCTTAATAACACATAATTAATTAGTATCCTAAACAAAGTTGGAAAAGAGTGAATAAAATCTGGAGACCTACAGGTGATTCTCAAATATAGAAAGTAAACAAAATGAGACTTAAATGTGTAAGAAAGATGTTCTAAATTTGGATGAAGACTTACAAACAAAAAATTGAAAAAAGCATTTTGCTTGTGCTTAGTCATTGTCATTTCTGACTCTTTGCAGGCTCCTCTGTCCATGGAGATTCTCCAGGCGAAAATACCTGAGTGGTTGCCTTGCCTCCTCCAGGGGATCTTCCCAACCCAGGAATCGAACCCAGGTCTCCTGCATTGCAGGTGGATTCTTTACTATCTGAGTCACCAGGGAAGCTGTGTGTAGGAAAGATGTTCTAAATTTGGATGAAGACTTACAAACAAAAAATGAGAAGGGCATTATACTGGTTTAAATAATTACTATACTCAGAAACTGAAAATGTCCAGCTAGGAACGACAGCAATCACAATAGTAACTATTATTTATTAAGTACTCATGGGGTATCAGGCACTATGGAAAGCATTTCACAGGCACTCTCAGTTTCATCCTCATGACACCTCTATGGAGGTATTCATAATTTAAAGGTAAAGAAATTAAGGCACTGTGATATTAAGAAACTTGCTTAAAATCACCAAGGTAGTAAACAGCAGAGTTAAATTTCCCTTTTTTTGCTCATATGAAGGACCATCTTTTCAACCCTTGTCCCTTGCTATCCACTTTAACAGTAAGTCATGCTGTAGCCATGGGAGAACCTTAGCACGTTAGAACCTCATGGAGATAATTCTAAGCTTAGGCCACTGACTAGTAAAGCAACAGGTTAGAGATGTATCCTGAAGGTTCACCTCACCAAAGGTAATTGCACAGGTTGTCCTACCCTATCATTGTAAAGAATTATTTATGGAATAGATGAGATTTATAGAAACAATAAGTCACTACCTGCATTATTTGTATTTACAAAGAGGCCAAGCACACAACTTTTGCTTTGAGTCAGTCCTCTAAAGGTGTGTGATAACTAAGGGAAGGTCACAGAACAGGGACCCTTTGCACTATCTAGGGAATAAGCCTGTAGAGATGGTGTGAGACTATCAGAACAGAAAAGCTGAAGTGAGCTCCCTGTCTGTGTGAAGAGCACATGTGAGCTGTCATGGCACTATTCATCATTTCTACCTCAGTTACCCTCTCCCAGAACACCACAGCTATAGAGTAAGGGGCAGATCCAATGTGTAAGATTAGATATTACTATTGCCTTGCAAAAGAAAATTCACCCCATATTAAAAAATAGCCTAGAGAGTGCTGGGTAACACTTGCCATGCATCCATGAGACTTCATAGGCCTTTTTATGTGAGGAATGTAATGTTTAATTTGGATAAATAACCATAATAAAACCAAAAGGTCTTTTTGTTTTGCCCACCACTGACTGAGTATCACTTTTTATCAACACAGAGATATCATGATATCCTGGTTGTGATGAGTGACACTAATGAGATTTTATATATATATATACATAGAGAGAGAGAGAGAGAGAGAGACAGAGACAGAGACAGAGACAGAGAGACAGAAACAGAGAGAGAGAGAGATGTGTGTTTCTCAAAAAAGAGCTTGTAGCCCTCCTAACAACTACTACCATGGAGGAATCAGGGGACAGGCCTACTCTCTTTCAACTGGAAAATGTTACCAAAAATATGTATAAAATGGATAACTAAGTGGATACCTGGATTCTTGCTCCTCTATGTCATCATTGTTATGACTCCATTATTATTTTGTCACTTTTGCAGGAAAAGAAACCACATGACATAATAAGATGATCTGTGTCCTTCAAAAATTTAAATAAATATTTCAGTAAGGTTCGAGTCCTTTAAGATATATTATATATGTATACAAACACACATATATAGTGTATATGTTCATATTACAGATATTTTTAAACTCAGAGAACTTACTGTCAAGTAAGAAAAGTAAAACATTCAAAACAATAATGCTAAACAAGCCAGTTCAGTTCAATTCAGCTGAGTCGCTCAGTCGTGTCCAACTCTTTGCGACCCCATGGACTGCAGTACACCAGGCCTCCTTGTCCATTACCAGCTTCCAGAGTTTACTCAAACTCATGTCAGTTGAGTCGGTGATGCCATCCAACCATCTCATCCTCTGTTGTCCCCTTCTCCTCCCACCTTCAATCTTTCCCAGCAACAGGGTCTTTTCCAGTGAGTCAGCTCTTCGCATCAGGTGGCCAAAGTATTGCAGCTTTAGCTTCAGCATCAGCCCTTCCAATGAACATTCAGGACTGATTTCCTTTAGGATGGACTGGTTGGATCTCCTTGCAGTCCAAGGGACTCTCAAGAGTCTTCTCCAACACCACAGTTCAAAAGAATCAACTCTTCAGCACACAGCTTTCTTTAAAGCCCAACTCTCACATCCATACATGACTAGTGGAAAAACCATAGCTTTGACTAGACAGATCCTGTTGGCAAAGTAATGTCTCTGCTTTTAATATACTGTCTAGGTTGGTCGTAACTTTTCTTCCAAGGAGCAAGTGTCTTTTAAGTTTAAGGCTGCAGGCACCATCTGCAGTAATTTTGGAGCCCCAAAAAATAGTCTGTCACTGGTTCCACTAGTGATGGGACCAGATTTCATGATATTAGTTTTCCAAATGTTGAGTTTTAAGCCAACTTTTTCACTATCCTCTTCCACTTTCATCAAGAGGCTCTTTAGTTCTTCTTTGCTTTCTGCCAAAGGGTGGTGTCATCTGCATATCTGAGGTTATTGATATTTCTCCCAGCAGTCTTGATTCCAGCTTGTGCTTCATCCAGCCCAGTGTTTCTCATGATGTGCTCTGCATAGAAGTTAAATAAGCAGGTAACAATATACAGCCTTGACTTACTCCTTTCCCTGTTTGGAACCAGTCTGTTGCCAAGGGAAGTGCTATTTGAATGATAGAAACCTAACGCCTAAGAGAAGTTCAGAGTTTTAATTTGGCTTCAGAAATTCTGAGTGACCTTATAAATCTTCCACTGTTGTCAAGTTCAAGGCACTTCAAAGGCTCTGTTTTAAAAGCCCTGGAATATACTTTTGTTGATATTCCAGGGCTACCTAATCTTCCTTGGCTCAGTCCACATGATAATTAATGAATCCAACAAGGAGTGTTTACTATTAAATAACTTTGATTCAATTGTATTGCAATGCTATCACTGTCCTTTGCCAAGATAGCAAATATTCCCTCAACATTAAGAGAACTTCTCTCTTAATATGCTTGAGTATTTTTGTGAATTAAATAGCATATAATATAAAAAAAATATTTGGGTGGTAAGAAAACTTAGAAGTTAACTTTATAAATGATATGATGAAACCCAGGTAAGTTGGGTTACATGGGCAAAGAGGAGATTAAAATTTGGGTTTCCTAATTTCTTAATCCAGTGCTAGTTCTATTATACAATCTTGATTAATTATGCAGTTCAAATTAACTTAGTTATTGAAAATGCTATTTTACAATCATTTTTGTTTTTATTCTTTTTATTTTTATTTTTTGTTAACACTGTTATGTATCTGTGTTTGGGATAGAAGTATTTGATTATATAACTCTGAAAAGTAGTAAAAAGGTAAAGTAAGTAGACATAAAATAAGAATTGCTTTTGACTCACAATTTGTGAAACATACAAATATATCTGTAATATGAGAGTTAGTGTCTTAAACCATTTTATGTTTTAAAATATGAACCCCATAGAATGATAGGGAATAAATTTGACCTGGAAAAGGTCAGTATTCAAACCAATCACAAAAAAAGGCAATACCAAAGAATGCTCAAACTACCGCACAATTGCACTCATCTCATATGCTAGTAAAGTAATGCTCAAAATTCTCCAATCCAGGCTTCAGCAATACATGAACTGTGAACTTCCAGATGTTCAAGATGATTTCAAATAAGGCAGAGGAACCAGAGATCAAATTGCCAACATCTTCTGGATCATCGAAAAATCAAGAGAGTTCCAGAAAAACATCTATTTCTGCTTTCTTGGCTATGCCAAAGCCTTTGACTGTGTGGATCACAATAAACTGTGGAAAATTCTGAAAGAGATAGGAATACCAGACCACGTGACCTGCCTCTTGAGAAACCTATATGCAGGTCAGGACGCAACAGTTCGCACTGGACATGGAACAACAGACTGGTTCCAAATAGGAAAAGGAGTATGCCAAGGCTGTATGTTGTCATCCTGCTTATTTAATTTATATGCAGAGTACATCATGAGAAATGCTGGGCTGGAAGAAGCACAAGCTGGAATCAAGATTGCCAGGAGAAATATCAATAACCTTAGACATGCAGATGACACCACCCTTATGGCAGAAAGTGAAGAAGAACTAAAAAGCCTCTTGATAAACGTGAAAGAGGAGAGTGAAAAAGTTGGCTTAAAGCTCAACATTCAGCAAATGAAGATCATGGCATCTGGTCCCATCACTTCATGGCAAATAGATGGGGAAACAGTGGAAACGGTGTCAGACTTTATTTTGGGGGGCTCCAAAATCACTGCAGATGATGATTACAGCCATGAAATTAAAAGATGCTTACTCCTTGGAAGGAAAGTTATGACCAACCTAGATAGCATATTCAAAAGCAGAGACATTATTTTGCCAACAAAGGTCCATCTCGTCAAGGCTATGGTTTTTCCAGTAGTCATGTATGGATGTGAGAGCTGGACTGTAAAGAAAGCTGAGCACCAAAGAATTGATACGTTTGAACTGTGGTGTTGGAGTAGACTCTTGAGAGTCCCTTGGACTGCAAGGAGAACCAACCAGTTCATACTAAAGGAGACCAGTCCTGGGTGTTCATTCAAAGGACTGAGGCTGAGGCTGAAACTCCAATACTTTGGCCACCTCATGTGAAGAGTTGACTCATTGGAAAAGACTCTGATGCTGGGAGGGATTGGGGGCAGGAGGAGAAGGGGACGATTGAGGATGAGATGGCTGGATGGCATCACTGACTCAATGGATGTGATTTTGAGTGAAACCTAGGAGTTGGTGATGGACAGGGAGGCCTGGTGTGCTGTGATTCATGGGGTCTCAAAGAGTCGGACATGACTGAGCAACTGAACTGAATTGAACTGAACTGAACTGAACTGTTTGTGTTAGGCAGGATCATTTTAGGTCCAAATGTTAATGGGTTTAGTTGCTAAGTCATGTCTGACTCATGGCAATCCCCTGGGCTGTAGCTCACCAGGCTCCTCTGCCCATGGAATTTCCCAGGCAAGAATTCTTGAGTGGGTTGCCATTTCCTTCTCCACTGGATCTTCCCAACCCAGGGATTGAACCAGGGTATTCTGCATTGCAGGTGGATTCATTACCAACTGAGCCAGCAGAGAAGCCCAAATGATAAAACTCAACACAAACTCATTTAATCAAAATTTAGAATTTATCAACACAAAATTGGAAAGACTAGAACTGGGTTGAAGTAAGATTTGATCTTGTCTTCAACACACAGCACTAGAAGGCATACTCAACAAAATCAGGGATATTTGTCTGTTTTGTTTAATGATGTATCCCAAGTTCTTATATCAGTGTTCGTCATATAGTAAATGCTCAACAAATACTTATTGAGAAAATGAATGATCAATCTCTCTCTCTCTTAGATGAACTTTCTTATCTGATGATGTGACAGGCAGAATAATCACTTCCACATATATTCTTACCCTGGTCCTCATGATCTGTGAATATATTTCCTGACTTGGCCAAAAAGAAAAAAAACAAGGTTTACAGATATGCTTGCAGTTATTAACAGGACCTTGAGATGGGGAGATTATCCAGATGGGCCAATTGTAGTCACATATATTACTATCATAAAACTTCTTTTCTCAATTAGAATCAGAGAGAAATTAGCATTGAAAAAGGGGTCAGAGAGATGTAACATGAGGGCAAGATCTGGCATTGCTAGCTTCAAATATGCATGCTTAGGGAGACAGAGTCATGAAATTGAAAGACCATCCAGAGGAAGAGGAATGGTTTACAAAGGGAGTCGTAGGCTATGTTACCAGTAAAAAGGAAGGGACACCTTCAAGACTCTTGCTATCTTATGGGGAAGACAGAATTTACATACAAAATAAAAGAGAATGCCATTAAAGGCCAAAATACCTGTTATAGAAAAGAAGTGTACAGTCTTAAGAAGGAAATAATCTTAGCTCAAAATGTTACTGAAACAGGCAGAGAAAGAAGATGGATTTTGAAGATTATGGAGGAATAGCATAGAATGAACATATGGAGAGGGACTCTTAGAAATCACAATGAGAACATGGCTGTTGAAGAAACCATGAAAAGATGCAGCTACTTTGAATGGGATGGGGACTTTATTATGAAAAAAATCTTCAAAAGGTTAAGAAGAATAAATGAAAAACAGAAAGAAGGTTATTGAACTTTCAAAAATTGTCTACAAATGTGTAAGAGAAGAATATATTATAAGGTTAAAAAATACTGAATTCTATAACTTCATACTAAAGAGAATATTTATGACTTCTGATTTTGTTCATCCTTTAAAATTTTCACCAAAACTCTCTTCTTCCATTAATGTACATGTACCAAACAATCAGCAACAACATGTGCTGTTTTGTGTGGATCCAATATAATGACCACAGAAATTCAAAGAAGCAACTTTTGCTAGAGAAACCACTGTAAAAAGTTCTGAAAAACTTAAGGGAATTAATGTAATTAAGGGACATATTGATATTAAACCTACGAAGCATATGAATCATCCTTTGCTTCCTAGGGTGATTCTTCAAGTCATCTGATAATTAATCTTTCTTTTCTTATTCAGAAAGAAAAATGTAGCTGAAGCATCAGCTTCCTATTTGCTGCCAGCAAAATTATTAGCATTTTCCTATCAACCATTCACTATTAATTCCACCCTCATTTCCCTCCAGCATTTTAAGGCATTCAGCTCTCTAATTTTATTTATAAAACAAAATAAAGTTAAATCTTGTCTGGGTCCCCCTCTCCCGACTGTCTAGTTCCTATTCTTCCTTCCTCAGGGAAGCATTTTTAAAAGTAATGCTCACTTCCCATTTAGCCCTGCATTTGCTGCACTGTGACTTTTTCATTTGCTTCCAAAGAAACTGTTCTTGGCAAAGGCGCAGTAATCTCAGTTCCTTCCATTAGTTCTCACTTACCTTACTTCATTCAGTCTCTGCTTGAAATAACCTCCTCACAGAGGCCTCCCTTGTTTTATTCACTTTGTTCCCTTATACTACTTAGTCATTGTTGTCAGTCACTGAGTTGTGTCTGACTCTTTGTGAACTGCAGCACGACACGCTTCCCTGTCCTTCATTATCTCTCGGAGTTTGTTCAAACTCATGTCCATTCAGTCAGTGATGCCATCCAACCATCTCATTCTCTGCCATCTCCTTCCCTTCTTGCCCTCAATCTTTATCAGTCTTTTCCAATGAGTTGGCTATTCACATCAGGTGGCCAAAGTACTGGGGCTTCAGCTTCAGCATCAGTCCTTCCAGTGAATATTTATAGACAGTAACTATGCTAGTTAAATCTTCCTTAAAGACCATCCTTCCCCCAAAATTATACAATTGGTTACTTGGGCTTCCCTTGTGGCTCGGCTGCTAAAGAATCAGTCTGCAATGCAGGAAACCTGGGTTTGATCCTTGGGTTTGGATGATCCCCTGGAGAATGGAAAGGCTACAACTCCAGTATACTGGCCTGGAGAATTCCGACTTTAGAGTCCATTGGGTCACAAAGAGTCGGGCACAACTGAATGACTTTCACTCCACTTTCACTACCTGGTCGTCTGGGTCCCTACCAGAATTTTCCATCCAAGGAGAGCAGGTACTTTGCTGCTCTGCTTGGCTGCAGAGCTATACGTGGACCAGCAGAGGCTCACCAAATATTTGCTGAATTATTTTTACTATCCAGTTAAAACTTCACGTTTTACATACTTTGCTACAAATAACCCACTTTTTAAAATGTGCTTCTCCCATGATTTCAGTTATATTCTACTTTAATGCTTTTTCTCCTTCAACTTTGCCTCATCTTTCCCATCTCAGTGCAAAAAAGTCTCTTTTTTAATAGTCCTTTTTGGACCAAGTCCTATTACTTATTTTACTTTCCTGACCTTGTTACTCTGTAGTCTCCTACTATGTAGTATGCTTTGCTTCCATGACCTCAGTTACTGCATGTTCCAGGACAACTTCAAAGTGTATGTGTTAATTCAGACCTCTCTCCTGAATTTCAACAAAGGTCTCAAGTGGTTACTGATGCCTCCTCATGAAAAACTCTGAAACTGAACGATGCATCTTCTCTCTTCTCCTCGCTCAGGTATGTCCTGTGCCTTTAATTTATACTTACTAATTCCTAATCCATGCTGCCACCTACTCCTTTACTCCTGCTTGAACTTCAAACATTCTGTGTTTTCAATTCTACCTCCACAACAGCTCCTAAATGTGTTCATTTGTCTGTATCCCTACTGAAGTGGCTAGAGTCAGACTTTCAGTATTTCTCACCTGGATTCTTGCCACAGACTTCTAACTGGCCTCTTTGCCTGTAGTCATGCCTGAACTCCTAATCAACTTGCCATATTGGTTAGTAGAGTGACAATTAAAAAACTCAAAATAGTATAATATAAAAAGCCTACTACTATATGCTCCTTATGCTTCACCTGAATTGATGTTGAGTGATACCCAGTGCTTTCATCGATCTTTGTGCCTTTACATGGTGCATCTATTCTTTCTGTTTTCTCGCATCATTTTCTGTTATCTGCCACTTATCCCCAACACCCACAGCTACCTTAGGTGGCACTCCAGTGTTTCCACAGTTTCCTTCTCTTCATAGCATAGATCCTTTGTACTCCAATTAGCACAATTATGATTTACTTGCCTGCCATTTGATATCAGTAAGGTAATGCTAGTTGCCAAGACAAATTAGCTCATAATTTTAACACAATAAAGGTTTATTTCTTACTCATAAAATTTCTGTCAAAGACAAAATATAGGACAAAGTTAACAATGACTGTTTATTCATAAATCTGACAAGTGAAACCATGTGCTGTTATTTTCATTTCTTTAGAGGACCAAAGGTGTTAGAAAGAAAAGTAAGTTTTAAACAGCATAAGAATACTGAGAAAATCTGATTGGCAAGCATTCTATTAAAATCACTTCTTTGGAAGTAGGGGAGCATCTCTAATTGGTCTCCAGATATATTTGGCACCCTATGGTTGGCTGGAGGGGAAAAAGAGTAGTTCTTGAGTATTTCGAAAGAGAAATGGTTATTCAGTGTTAAACCTGATGGGGTTTTGTGTCTGGCCACTCCTAGTAACAGGTAGAGGTTGATGGGGTGCTTCTTTGTGTTGGTACTCTTACCATGGTCCTCAGTGGGGTGGCCACCGTGGCAGGAAGGTTTTCAGTCCAAGTAAAGTTTTTCTAGTAGTTGGTGACTTTCTTCTATGTAGTGACCTCAGAATTTAGGCTCCTTCCTTTAATGGCCCTGCCCTGCCATCCTCAAGGATCAGTGAGCAGATGAGGAAAATGGAACTATACTTCTTACATCTCCCAGACAGAAACTAATAATCATCACTTCTGTTCATGTTTCATAGTCAAAAATCTAGTTGTCCCAGTATTCCTTCATACTATGGAAAGAGAACATAAATTTGGGATGAACAACTCCTAGCTACCATCTTCACCACATATCCTCACAAGAGTTTGAGTTGTGAAAGGAGGTACCATGTGTTTCCACTGCTTTGGAAGGTAGTAATGCTACATGTCAGCTGCTCCAAAAAGATTAAAACCAATGGTTGAATGATTATATCGATATATGTTTTAATGGCTCTATTATCTGAAAACTCAGAATCACTAAAACTGTTCCTTTCTATTCCTGAAAATTTTCTCAAGCAAATTATTGTTTAAAATGAAATAAAAACGTATAACCTGTGGATATAAGGCATCGTTCTAAAGGCTAATATTGAATCTCTCTCTCCTTGCAAAAAAAAAAAAAAAAAGGAAAATGAATCAAGTAGCACTGTGAATAGTAAATATCAAATAAACTAACAGCAATATTTTAAACAGTAATAATCAATACCATAAAATAAATTAGAGGAAAAAGTACTTGCCAAAGAAATCTCCCTAATATTTTGTAAAGAGAATTCAGAAAGGTCATAAATCTGATCTTAATAATCAACTAAAAGTAAATTTTATTTAGAATTTTGAGCTAATTTTGAGGCAGTAAGATCATTCCTAACAACATTTTTGTTTGTCACTAGAATATATTTCTAAAATAAAATTGTCAAAAATAAAGCATGAAATAAATAGCAGCACATCACCCAGTGAAAATATAATAAACAACTTTCCAATTAGTTTTAGGAGGTATTCAGGAATGAATTATCCTCTGCTTTCAGATTTTCATGAATAATTCAAATTCTGCTGTCAGTAGATCTAATTAGTAATTATCCAAACTATTTCTAAATTATCTGGTTTGAAGTTACCTGTGTTGCAACTAGATTTATTTCTGATATAATTATTAACCCCATCTGTGTTAGCCTTATCTCTTTCTCCATTGCCAATAATGGAACAGGCACCTCCAGATATCAGGGAAGCCTGCAGATTCAGTTTATTAATATAGCATTACCAATTAGTCCCTCTATTGCTAAGAAACTGACAGCATAATACCACATGAGCAGCTATTTTCAAGGCCTGTAGGAATGCTTGTTCTACATTCTAATGATTTAACCATGTAACCACTGGAAGGAAAAGTTAACCTTAAAGGGAAAGAATAAAATCTATGGTAGGCATGATGGAAGGATAGTGAGGCAAAGAACATATTCAGGGGTGGAGTGAGACATATTCAAGTGGTTGTAGAGGGCCCACACATAGGGAATGGTTCCCTGTGTGATCCATGAGAGTAACTGAACACACTCAGAAGCAACATGGTACAAAAAGGAAAATTCATTAATTTCAAATTTAATGCTAGATCATAATGCTAGAAATATCTTCTTTGTGTTTTAAACTGAATTATATCTCACTGTGTTTATATATTCCTCAACCTCACTATTTCAATTTACAAACATCACCTCTCCACACACATACACACATACACACACACACACACATATGCACACACATTTACAAAATAAAATTTCATAACCTTATCCTCAACAAAATCTGAATCCTAAAAATTCTTAACAAGCCTTGGAATGAAACAAAACATAACTGTGATGCAAAACATACTTAACTGATAGTTCCAAGTGCATCATAAATTCTAGGAAGAAAAATTTAATTGATAATACACATTTTCCCTGATTTCATTCTTATTGTTCCTAGAGAGGGAATTCAGGTAAAATGGCATTACTTTTCTCTTCTTCTTAAATATGTATATGTATATATGTATATATATATATATATATATATTACTGTAAGCTTTTAGGAATTATAATACTCTCTGCAATTCTTTCAAAATGTTCAAAAGCATTTAGCTTTAACCTGCAGGAGTACATCACAAAATTTTATTTACAACCGCCATTTTTCCTCAACAATAGCTTTACCTATTATAGGCATTAATAGCTTCCTCCATTTTCATACACATGCAAAAAAAATAAATAAAACTCCATTTCCTTTTTTATTCTTTTTTATCCAGATTTCACTGACAACTGAGAAGAACAAAAGATGAGATACTCTTATAAACATTTCTTGGGCCTTCGCCTGCTCAACATTTCTACTTTACAGTGTTTTCCTCTCTGTTTTGTTCTTTCTCTTGGATGTATTTATAGAAACTTTTCTTATTTTCTCTGAGTCCCTTACCTACATTATTTCACTTTGCTTTCTTGCCTCTCTTATTGTGTGCCTGCATTTCTTGATGACTAGCTTATATCTATTCCTTTCAATCTGCCCTCTTTTCCATTTCCTATACAATTCTATTTTGTATTTCGGTGCTGAGAGAAACCCACCCTAACCCACAGGTATTTTTTAATCTTCTCTGTATTTTGAACCTATCTTGGGACAGCTTTTATGGTTTCCATGCTGAGCTCACCTTAAAACTCATTTTTTCCCCTTTTTCCCTGACCCTAGCAGTCTATCACTGACTTCATTTTGATCTGATTATTTGGCTCAATATCTTAATAACAAACTCTTCAAGTTTACTAGTGACACTGACTGGATATTTAATAAATTTAAGGGACTTATTGGTATGAAAACAAAATGGGACATTTTAAACACATCTCTTTGGTGTTGAACAAATATGCAAATGGTGGGTATCGTATTCTAGGTTCTTCTGAGTCAGCGATCTAGGACTGACTTCCCTGAGCTAGGACAAGAGGAAGTCTAGATGACCTCTCTGTGGACAACTTCTATTGGTCAGCTGATGGATCTAATGAACAAAACTGTGACAACTGACATTATTGCCAAGGCTAATCTCAAGTTCACTTATCCTGGAACTTCTCTGTAAGCAATTCCTCCTTGGATTCAGCAAATTTCTAAAAGTAATCTTGGCAACAAAGTATAGTTCTGAACCCTCAAGTTGTATATCATATTTGCAAATATGACATTATCTTCTAGGAGTCCAGGTCTTTAAGAACATCTTAGCCTAAAAATCAAAGTTTCATGTTAACAACATTCTAGTTAAACCTACAGACATATATTTTCAGACTCAGAACTCTGGAAAGTGCGGTTAACCAAAATCTACTTCTAAACATCACGCCTGCTCCAGCCTAGATTTAATGATTTAAATTTCAGTGTATGATGTCATTACAGTTATTCATCCTGTGCACTTGAAGAAGAGAACTAAATCTTCTCAGTTAAGGAAATTAAACTGAAACTTTGCCTACCAAAATAAAAGAAATATTGAGAAGATATAAAAGACATGAAAACTACAAATTGTCTGTTAACCATCATGGTGGCACATTTATGTTCAAAGTTACATATTATTCAAATTAACTAACTCATTTCATTTGACTAACACCAGCTGAAAAACAGAAATTAAATATTAATTTTAGTCTGGCTGTTATATATCTATCTGAATCTTTCATTTAACAATATCAGCATCTCTAAGTCTGATTATTTTAAAGCAGGTTGATATTCATTGGCTTCCCAGGTGGCACAGTGGTAAAGAATCCATCTGCCAAAGCAGGAGACACAGGAGACGTGGGTTCAATCCCTGGATCAGGAAGACTCCCTAGTGGAGGAGACGGCAACCCACTCCAGTATTCTTGCCTGAAAAATTCCATGGACAGAAGATCCAGGAGGCCTACAGCCCATGGGATCACAAAGTCTTGGATATAACTGAGTGACTGAGCATGCACATAATATCCATTAGTAAATGATGATTTTTCCCCATCATTCTGAATGGTTGTTTTCAAAATAAGAAAATTATTATATTATAGACCTTGTAGCAGAGAAGACAATGACACCCCACTCCAGGACTCTTACCTGGAAAATCCCATGGAAGGAAGAGCCTGGTAGGCTGCAGTCAATGGGGTTGCTAAGAGTCAGACATGACTGAGCGACTTCACTTTCACTTTTCACTTTCATGCATTGGAGAAGGAAATAGCAACCCACTCCAGTGTTCTTGCCTGGAGAATCCCAGGGATGGTGGAGCCTGGTGGGCTGCCATCTATAGGGTCACACAGAGTCAGACACGACTGAAGCGACTTAGCAGCAGCAGCAGCAGCAGACATTGTAGAAACTACAAAATAATTATAAAAATGAATTTCTACCCTTTTCTCAAGATACTTTCAAATTAATAAGAATCTGGGTAAAAATACCTGTTTTTTACAAGTTTCAACCCTTCCAAATTCATTACAAACAATGTATATATATATTCCTTATTTATAGATTTTTATGGAGATAATATACATCATGTAGATTCTTTATATTCCTGTATACAGAGGACCACAAGCATCAGGATAGCTAAAAAGCAAATGATCAAGCCACCTCTCAACAGGAGCTAGAGGAAGAAAAATCAACTTTTCAAACCTGGAACCAAGACTGTCTGCTAAAGGAATAGCCTGTCTCTTCTCCCTTCAAGTAGAAAGCAGGGAGTTCTCCACACACATCTGTAAATAAATGACATATAAACTTGGTCATGAATAAAAAAAAGGACAACTTTTGTACCATGAAGAAAGGGTAAAAGTAAAATACCATCAGCATTAAGTGGATTTTTTTTCCTTTTTATAGATTTTACATTTTAAACACATATGTCATGACATTTTAATGTAGCAGTTCTGAAATGGAGAAATAGCACATTGATTTTGTGCCCTGGAGAAAAATAAACAATAGCACTTTCAAAAAAGGCTTTCGCCTGAGATTCCCTTAAGCCATATACAGGACATTTATCCCCAAACTGAATGACGTTGGTAATGACTGCACTTCCTCGGCTACTCTTTCCATCTCAATATTCTGGTATGATACTATCAATGAGGTCACCATGATACTCAGACTGTAATATAATGTGCTGATGAAAAACTGCTATGAATTCAGGTTGACATAAAGAATACCACCAAATTCAGAATAAACTGCATCAATACAGGATTAATAAGGAAAGATTGATATTCTTCACGTATCTAGCTATCATTTCAGCTCTAAAGTTAGAGAAAATTTTACTGTGAGGCATAAAAAATAAAAATGTATCTCCAAGTAGCAAATGTGCTAAATATTTTTCCTATCTGAAATTCTTTTCCTTTCTATTTTTAGTTTGTTTGAGATACATTACTATTATTATTCTTCTATTGTATTCTTGTGATTATTCTTAGTAGTCCTAAAGTGAAATGGAAGAAAATACTTTTGTGAGTCTCAAACTAGATGTTAAAGGGGTTTTTAAATTGTATATTTTATTTTTGATGCAGGTAAAGTCTATTAATAGTGATAAGCTACATTTGGCCACAGAGGAATCACTGAATTTATCATAGCTTTAAGTATTGTCATTTGGGAATTGTTATTCAAACATATTATCTGAGGCCTTAATCCTGAACATTCATTGGAAGGACTGATGCTGAAGTTCCTGTACTTTTGCCACCTGATGCAAAGAGCCGACTCATTGGAAAAGACTCAGACTAGGAAAGATTGAGGGCAAGAGAAGAGAGCAGCAGAGAGGGTTGGATACCATCACCAATTCAATGGACATAAAGTTGGGCAAACTCCAGGAGATACTGAAGGACAGGGAGGCCTAGTTGCAAAGAGTCAGACAAGACTTAGTGACTGAACAATAACAGCAACAATTTGAACCATAAACAGAGTAAAAAAATATTTGCATATCTTTTATCATATGGAAAACACTACTAACTCCACTAAAAGATATACGCTGTATTCTCATTAAAGTACTCGAATTAGCATGTATTATGCAAGTCATCCTGAAAGATGATGCTGTGGAAGTGCTGCACTCAATATGCCAGCAAATTTGGAAAACTCAGCAGTGGCCACAGGACTGGAAAAGGTCAGTTTCCATTCCAATCCCAAAGAATGCTCAAACTACCGCACAATTGCACTCATCTCACACACTAGTAAAGTAATGCTCAAAATTCTCCAAGCCAGGCTTCAGCAATACATGAACCATGATCCTCCAGATGTTCAAGCTGGTTTTAGGAAAGGCAGAGGAACCAGAGAATAAATTGCCAACGTCTGCTGGATCATGGACAAAGCAAGAGAATTCCAGAAAAACATCTATTTCTTCTTTATTGACCATGCCAAAGCTTTTGACTGTGTGGATCACAATAAACTGTGGAAAATTCTTTAAGAGATGGGAATACCAGACCACATGACCTGCCTCTTGAGAAACCTATATGCAGGTCTGGAAGCAACAGTTAGAACTGGACATGGAACAACAGACTGGTTCCAAATAGGAAATGGAGTACGTCAAGGCTTTGTATTGTCACCCTATTTATTTCACTTATATGCAGAGTACATAATGAGAAATGCTGGACTGGAATAAACACAAGCTGGAATCAAGATTGCCGGCAGAAATATCAATAACCTCAGATATGCAGATGACACCACCCTTATGGCAGAAAGTGAAGAGGACCTAAAAAGCCTCTTGATGAAAGTGAAAGAGGAGAGTGAAAAAGTTGGCTTAAAGCTCAACATTTGGAAAACTAAGATCATGGCATCTAGTCCCATCACTTCATGGGAAACAGATGGGGAAACAGTGGAAACAGTGTCAGACTTTATTTTGGGGGGCTCCAAAATCACTGCAGATGGTGATTGCAGCCATGAAATTAACAAACACTTACTCCTAGGAAGGAAAGTTATGACCAACCTAGATAGCATATTAAAAAGCAGAGACATTACTTTGCCAACAAAGGTCCATCTAGTCAAGGCTATAGTTTTTCGCGTGGTCATATGGATGTGAGAGTTGGACTGTGAAGAAAGCTGAGCACCAAAGAATTGATGCTTTTGAACTGTGGTGTTGGAGTAGACTCTTGAGAGTCCCTTGGACTGCAAGGAGATCCAACCAGTCCATCCTAAAGGAGACCAGTCCTGGGTGTTTATTAGAAGGACTGATGCTGAGGCTGAACCTCCAATACTTTGGTCACCTCATGTGAAGAGTTGACTTATTGGAAAAGACTCTGATGCTGGGAGGGATTGGGGGCAGGAGGAGAAGGGGACGACCGAGGATGAGATGGCTGGATGGCATCACTGACGCAATGGATGTGATTTTGAGTGAAACCTAGGAGTTGGTGATGGACAGGGAGGCCTGGAGTGCTGGGATTCATGGTGTCACAAAGAGTCGGACACGACTGAGTGACTGACTGAACTGATTGATGCAAGTCTAATCTTTAGATGAAATTATATCATGCCAGTATTTGTCTGATAATACTTATAAAATTTATAAGTATTAAATACTGAGAAAGTTATAGTACTTATAAAATTTCTTCAATATTATTTCCATTCAGTTCAGTTCAGTCGCTCCGTCGTGTCCGACTTTGCGACCCCATGAATCACAGCATGCAGGCCTCCCTCTACATCACCAGCTCCCGAAGTTCACTCAAACTCACATCCATCGAGTCAGTGATGCCATCCAGCCATCTCATCCTCTGTCATCCCCTTCTCCTCCTGCCCCCATTCCCTCCAAGCATCAGAGTTTTTTCCAGTGAGTCAACTCTTCGCATGAGGTGGCCAAAGTACTGGAGTTTCAGCTTTAGCATCACTCCTTCCAAAGAACACCCAAGACTGATCTCCTTCAGAATGGACTGATGGGATCTCCTTGCAGTCCAAGGGATTCTCAAGAGTCTTCTCCCATTGCATGCAGCTAAATTCGCAGAATGGAGTGTAATATTTAGTGATAACATGTACTAAGAAATTGGTTCAGTTAGAAAAATTATAAATCCAAATGCCACTGTGACAATGGGAAACTGTCATTTACCACTTTATAAAAATTACAAATAAATGAAGTCTTCTTCACTCACTTCCATCTTTTCTCTCTGAACACAGTAGAAACTACAAGTGAAGAGTTTTAAAGAAGCAGCCCAGGTTTATGCATTCTCTTTATCTCCTAGAAAACATGGAAGTCTCCATGGCCAGATCCTACCTGACACAGGAAGAGAAGGGCCCAATAAAAGGAAGAGAACACCTTTCAAAGATACAAAGACTGTATCTTCATTCCCCCAAAACCAAAAGTACATGTGTGCAATGCTTTAAAGATGGAAACAAAGCTTGATGGGCCTGCCTGCAATTTCAAAGCCATCATGTGCTCTGTACTCTATCCATTTTTACTGAGCGTATACTCTACAGGAAGTGAAAAAAAAAAAAAAGAAAGTGAAACTGTTAGTCACTCAGTCTAGTCTCACTCTTTGTGACCTCATGGACTATAGCCTGCCAGGCTCCTCTGTCCATGGTTCTCCAGGCAACAATACTGGAGTGGATAGCCATTCCCTTCATCAGAGGATCTTCCTGAACTAGGGATCGAACCTTGTTTCCCTGCATTGCAGACAGATCCTTACCATCCGAGTCACCAGGGAAGACCCAGGATCTATTCAGTCATTTCTTAACAGTACTATGCCATAGTTTGATTCCACTGAGCCTCCAAAAGCACTGTATATTTTAATTTCCATTTTCATAAGACTATTTGGGCAAGCTCAAGTAGTAGTGTAACATTTCTTATTATAGGATGCTTCAGAGTTTCAGATTTAAGACAATGACAACTTAATTCAGTTGGCATTGGAGCTATCCAATTTTTTTTAATCCACAGATTTTTTTTTGCAAACAAACTAGTTGGCTCAAATTTGTTAGTCTCACACCCCTGCTGAGGCTCATTTTATATTTCACATGCAAGAATCTGAACATCTCAGAAATGTCAGTACAAATCACACATTCAGCCTTGTCAAATTCATTTTCAGCACAGTCTTCTCTCAAAAACCCAGTTATCTGGCATAAATACTCTTCCTTGAAAACTGGGAACAAACTAAACTTTGGTATTTTCATTAAAACATTTGTTTATGGTAATAAAATAGCTGAAATACTGTTTTTTGTTCTTTCATGATTCAGACAGTCAAAAAAGTAAGAACAAGCCCCAAATTAATTATATTTGTCAACACTTTGTCATTAGCATATGCTCTGTTAGAAATGACTTTGTAAAGGTTTCCAGATAAAACTATTCATTAAGTGCTCCTTTAAGCCTATTAAAAGGAAAATAAGTAAATATATATATATTTTTAATGACAGGGAGAAAAGGGTAGAAGAAAAAGAAAGGAATAACTCCAAGAGGGCTAAGGAACAGAAGCAGTTATATATACAATGGTCAGAAGATATGAACAATTTTTGGAAAGATGAAAACCAGGTGGATGAAAGGTAAATAATTATTAAAACAGAAAAAAAAAAAAACTAGGAAAAGAAAAAATGCAAGAGAGTCTGTCCATAGGAATTTGCCAATTTATGCATTAGAAACCCAGAAAGACTTAGAAATTGGAAACACCAGATATGTCAGAATGTAGAGATTGTGGTAAGACTGAAAATAAAAGGAATATTTGAAAATCAGTTTAAAGGAGCAGTTAGAGCTCCCAGTTTCCTTCCTAACTCTCATCATTCACAAGACTACTCCTCTCAAATTTGGTATAATATTTGGAGAACTTAAAAAAATTAGGCTCTGGACCCAAGGATAAATACCACCCTAACAGCTGGGGTTGGATATTATTTAATGATGAAGAATAGAAGACTCTTTATAAACACAAGTTTATGATTTCCCCTATACAATTTCGGACTCTGGCAGCCAGATTATACTCCCCAGAGCTGCAACCGAAGGATTTTTCTTGGACAAATAACTAACTCATCCCCAAAGGAAATACATACTGAAAGTGAAATTTGGACTTCCTCAACAAATTGATGATTCTGCCAGATCATCTTACAGTGAAGTCCAACAGCCAACATGTTCTTCTCAAACACTAGAGACTCCAGTTTTTAGGGCTTCAATTTTAAATATGAACAGATTGTCAAAGATCATCAAACTGAGGAAAGCTTTCAAAATAACTGTTAGAAAATGTTTTTTAAAAACAGAAAAGTAATGCAGAGAAATGGGCATAGTAAAAGAATCAATATCAAAATATGTTTATATAGTTAATATCCTCAAAGATATTTCTCTGTGAAAAAAGGACAGAATGTTACTTTTTATAATTATAGAAAAAAAGAGACCTTTTAGATATAGACATACAATAGTTAAACCTTCCATTGAAATTTTGGAAGACAAAGTTGAAGAAATCTTTCAAAAATTAGTATGGAATAAAAAAATTAAAGACAGATAATTAGACAATCTAGGAAGTTCAACTGCTGATCAAGAAAGTTTCCAGGGAGAAAAGGTAAAACTAAAATGAAACAGAAATGTGTTATAAACATTAAATAAGGATTTCTCTGGAGGTCCAGTGGTTAAGGAATCTGCCTTGCAATGCAGGGGACACGGGTTCCATCTGTTATTTGGGAACTAAGATCCCACATGCTATGGAGCAACTAAGCCTATTCACCACAACTAGAGGCTCTGTGCATTGGAAGGAAGATACATGTGCCACAACTAAGACCCAAGGAACAAATAAATAAATACTACACATGTGTTATGTCAATTAATTCTCACAACAAAATCTTTGAGAATGTCTATATACAATAAATGTGGATATAATAAAAAATAATAAAATGGCATTTCTTTAAACTGAAACACATGTGCTAGTTATCACCATAACTAATGAAAAGTGACTTGCATCAGAGCACATCAACTTTAGGTTTCTGAGCTCTAGAGATAAAGATATCCTAAAAGCTTCCAGGGATAATGATGCTGAGAGGAGGAAGAAAAGAGAATAAGGACAAGGGAGGAAAAGATAAAGTTTCAAGAAAGATATAGGACTAAGGTTGGTATTGATTTTCTCAGAAGTTCTCCATTTTAACATTGTTATTTTGTGGTACAGTCATGTCCAATTCTGTGACCCCATGGACTGTAGCCCACCAGGTTCCTCTGTCCATGGGATTTTCCAGGCAAGAATACTAGGGTGGGTTACCATTTCCTCTTCCAGTGGCTCTTCCTGACCCAAGGATCAAACCTGTGTCAGGTATTGCACACAGATTCTTTACCTCTGAAGTGAAAGTGAAGTCATTCAGTCATGTCCGACTCTTTGCAACCCCAGGGACTGTAGCCTACCAGGCTCCTCTGTCCATGGGATTTTCCAAGCAAGAGTACTGGAGTGGCTTGCCATTTCCTTCTCCAGGGGATCTTCCCAACCCAGGGATCAAACTGGGGTCTCTCGTATTGCAGGCAGACACTTTACCGTCTGAGCCATCAGGGAAATGCTTTGTACTAAACTATTCCAAAAATGGTGGTTGGAAGCATATGAAAAAGGACATGAAAAGCAGAAAATAATTATTATATCTTATGGAGAGTAAAGGGAATCCACAGGATGATAGGAGGAGGGAAATGCCATGTTTAAGACTCTAGGAAAGATCAAGAGAGCAAGCAGCTTCCATTGGGCCAGAGACATGAAGGGCACCAGAAAAATGTCTCTAAATGAAAGGAAAAAGCTACCGGTAGATTGCCTAATATGTCTGTCCTCAGTGAGAATCATTTTTTAAAATTAACTTTATATTATATTTAGGAATAATTTTGAATTGACAGAAAAGTTTGCCAACATAGTACATAGATTTCCTGTATATTCCTCACTTAGTTTCCCCATGGTTAATATCTCAAGTTGCAATGATATATTTGCCAAAACTAAGAAAGTGACATTAGTTCTTTAAAAAAAAAAAAAAATGAAATCAAGACTTTACTAGATTCCACCAATTTTTCTTTTAGTATCTCCTAGCTCATCCAGGATTCAGTCCAGGCTATCACACTGCATGGAAGCATTATGCCTCCCTAGTCTCTGCATAATTTTGATGGTTTTTCTGACTTTGTTTTTTGTGTGACAGTTTTGAGGAGTGCTAGCCAGGTATCTGGATTTCTCTTATGTTCTTCTCATCATTAAACCAAAGTTAAACTTCATCTCCTGAAGGGGGTAATATTTACATATATTATTTGAATTTTTCTATAAAGACAATGTTTCACTTCTCTCACACTTTACTTATTTAATAATTTATATCAGCCTATAAATATGCTAAAGCTGAAACTCCAGTACTTTGGCCACCTCGTGCAGAGAGTTGACTCATTGGAAAAGACTCTGATGCTGGGAGGGATTGGGGGCAGGAGGAGAAGGGGATGACAGAGGATGAGATGGCTGGATGGCATCACCGACTCAATGGATGTGAGTCTGAGTGAACTCCGGGAGTTGGTGATGGACAGGGAGGCCTGGCGTGCTGCAGTTCATGAGGTCGCAAAGAGTCGGACACGACTGAGCGACTGGACTGAACTGAACTGATAAATTTAGTTATATTTATATTTTTCTTTAGATTATGATCCAGTACTACTCAAAGTGCTTTGGCCATTAGATGATACTTTGATAGTCTCCCCTGTCTCTTTGACACAACTCCATCCTTCCACTTTCAAAGTACTTCACTACTTTTGGGTCCTACAAGATGCTTCTGGCTAAACTAACATTTGCCCTCAGGATCATTTCTATAGAAATAGAAATCTGTCTCTGGGAAAAATTCCTTTGTTACAGAATATCAATATAAAAAGGAGGAAAGAGAAGACTGAATGTCATGTTCAAGGTGTGAATTTAGACAGATCTCTTTATTCCACCAAAGATAGAGTTAATAAAAGAAAAAATGAAAGATTTAAAATATTCACATCTATATTTATGTGTGTGGACTACTTTGGCTACTTCTGCTTGTTTTAATAGGAAAATACCTAAAAATGTCAGATTTCTGCAAACCTGATAGAAAATGTTACCTTCTTTTAACCTATTTCCCAAATTAGAGAAATTCTCAACTGGGAAGAAACTGAAGAGTTCTTGAAGCTCACATTGTATTCATTTTCAAATGTCTTCAGGTCCCAGGCAATGCTGCTTCTACCTGCTAGAAAGGACTTTCAAAGGTACACAAAGCAAAGTGAGGAAGAAGTTAGATTAACACCATAGGTTTATCTAACTGAATACTCAGACAGAACCACATTACCTAAAGATGGTAATAGCATATGCCTGGGACACACACCTTAGTTCTCTAAAAGCCTCATTTCCTTAGCAATAAAATGTTCATAATAATAGCACATACCTCATAAAAATACATGAAATTATGAAAGACATTAAGTATAACATACTAAATATCCTGTTTAGAAAACAATAAGACATCCATAAATTTAATATTTGTATTTGCATTTATGTACACATTGGTATCATTTAACTCATTACTATTATTGCTCTTTAAATCAAGAAAACTTACTTAAATGTTACATGCAGAGAAGTAAAGCCATCATGGATACCTGGACTGTGCATTGTGCATTCCCATTGAGATGAGAATACCAGACCACCTGACCTGCCTCTTGAGAAACGTATATGCAAGTCAGGAAGCAAAAGTTAGAACTGGACATGGAACAACAGACTGGTTCCAAATAGGAAAAGGAGTCTGTCAAGGCTGTATATTGTCACCCTGCTTATTTAACATATATGCAGAGTACATCAAGAGAAATGCTGGGCTGGAAGAAGCACAAGCTGGAATCAAGATTGCCGGGAGAAATATTAATAACCTCAGATATGCAGATGACACCACCCTTACGGCAGAAAGTGAAGAAGAACTCAAAAGCCTCTTGATGAAAGTGAAAGAGGAGAGTGAAAAAGTTGGCTTAAAACTCAATATTCAGAAAACTAAGATCATGGCATCCAGTCCCATCACTTCATGGGAAATAGATGGGGAAACAGTGGAAACAGTGTCAGACTTTATTTTGGGGAGGCTTCAAAATCACTGCAGATGGAGATTGCAGCCATGAAATTAAAAGATGCTTACTTCTTAGAAGGAAAGTTATGACCAACCTAGATAGCATATTAGAAAGCAGAGACATTACTTTGCCAACAAAAGTCTGTCTAGTCAAGGCTATGTTTTTTCCCATAGTCATATGGATGTGAAAGTTGGACTCTGAAGAAAACTCAGTGCTGAAGAATTGATGCTTTTGAACTGTGGTGTTGGAGAAGACTCTTGAGAGTCCCTTGGACTGCAAAGAGATCCAACCAGTCCATCCTAAAGGAGATCAGTCCTGAGTGTTCATTGGAAGGAATGATGCTAAAGCTGAAACTCCAATACTTTGGCCACCTGATGTGAAGTTGACTTATTGGAAAAGACTCTGATGCTGGGAGGGATTGGGGGCAGGAGGAGAAGGGGACGGCAGAGGATGAGATGGCTGGATGGCATCACCAACTCGATGGACGTGAATCTGAGTGAACTCTGGGAGTTGGTGATGGACAGGGAGGGCTGGTGTGCTGTGATTCATGGGGTCGCAAAGAGTCAGACACGACTTAGTGACTGAACCGAACTGATGTATAGAAAATAGATAACTGCACAATTGCCATTTTCTTTCAAAGAGTTGAAGCTAGTTAAGGCCATCAGCTAAATCATAAGCATTAAAATCAATATCTCCAACTGGTTAGATACCAACTTGTGTTCTCAGATATTATGTTAAAACAAATGTCCAAATGTTCTTAAGAATTAAAATTTTGTCTCGTGAAACAAATGCGTGCAATGTATTTTTGACACAGAAGCAGTACGGATTGTGGGTAAAATTCACTGTTGAGTTGGGATCTTGAGTAGCTGTGTAATACTTCTAAGCTCTGTAGAACTTAGCTATCTGTTGTATACATATATTAAGATAATGTTTTTTAAAGCACTTAATATAGGCCCTATTCAACAGATTATTAATTGCATAATTATCATTTTAAAGGTAAAATCTTGGACTTCCCTGGTGGTTCAGAGGTAAAGAACCCACAGGTCTGTGCAAGAAACACATGTTCGATCCCTGATGGGGAAATATCCCTCCTGCTGCAGAGCAACTAAATCCTTGTGACACAATAATTGAGCTTGTACTCCAGACCCTGGGAACCACAGCTACTGAAGTCTGTGTGCCCTGAGGCCCATAATCTGCAACAAGAGAAGCTACCACAATTAGAAGCACGCACATCACAACTAAAGAGTAGCCCCTACTTGCCCCAAATAGAGAAAAGCCAACACAGCAACAAAGACACAGCACTGCCAAAAATAAATAAATAAAAATTTAAAAAATATAAAAGCATATTTCTAAAGAGAAAGGTAAACTCACTCAGTCATGTCGACTGTTTGCTATACCCTTGGACTGCAGCACGCCAGGCTGCCCTGTCAATCATCAACTTCCAGGTCTTACTCAAACTCATATGGATAGAGTCAATGATGACATCCAACCATCTCATCCTCTGTCGTCCCCTTCTCCTCCTGCATTTAATCTTTCCGAGCATCAGAATCTTTTCCAATGAGTTGGTTCTTTGTGTCAGGCGGCCAAAGTATTGGAGTTTCAGCTTCAGCATCAGTCCCTCCAATAAATATTCAGGACTGATTTCCTTTAGGATGGATTGGTTGGATCTCATTGCAGTCCAAGAGACTCTCAAGAGTCTTCTCCAACACCACAGTTCAAAAGCATCATTCTTTAGCACTCAGCTTTCTTTATAGTCCAACTCTCACATCCATACATGACTACTGGAAAAACCATAGCTTTGACTGGATGGACCTCTCTTGGTAAAGTAATATCTCTGCTTTTTAATATGCTGTCTATGTTGGTCATAGCTTTTCTTCCAAGGAGCAAGCATCTTTTAATTTCATGGCTGGAGTTGACATCTGCAGTGATTTCAGAGCCCCCAAATATAAAGTCTATGTTTCCATTATTCCCCGTCTATTTCCCATGAAGTGATGGTACCAGATGCCATATTAGTTTTCTGAATGTTGAGTTTTAAGCCAACTTTTTCACTCTCATCTTTCACTTTCATCAAGAGGCTCTTTAGTTCTTCTCTTTCTGCCATAAGGGTGGTGTCATCTGCATATGTGATGTTATTGATATTTCTCCAAGCAATCTTGATTCCAGCTTGTGCTTCATCCAGCACTGACAAAAATAAATAAAAATTTAAAAACTATTAAAACATATTTCTAAATAGAAAGGTAAAGTCATTTCAGTTGTTCAGTCATGCTCGACTCTTTGCAACCCCATGGACACAGCACACAGCACCCCATGGACTCCAGCACACAGGCCATCAGCTAAATCATATGCAGATGATACGTTCATCCATTTCACATGATGTATTCTGCATAAGAGTTAAATAAGCAAGGTGACAATATACAGCCTTGATGTACTTCTTTCCTGATTTGGAAAAGTCTGTTGTTCCATGTCCAGTTCTAACCTCTGCTTCTTGACATCCAAACAGATTTCTCAGGAGGCAGGTGAGGTGCTCTTATATTCCCATCTCTTGAAGAATTTTCCACAGTTTATTGTGATCCACACAGTCAAAGGCTTTGGCATAGTCAATAAAGCAGAAATAGATGTTTTTCTGGAACTCTTGCTTTTTTAATGATCGAGCAGATGTTGGCAATTTGATCTCTGGTTGCCTATTCTAAATCCAGCTGGAACATCTGGAAGTTCATGGTTCATGTAGTATTGAAGAATACTGGCTTGGAGAATTTTGAGCATTACTTACCTAGTGTGTGAGATGACTGCAATTGTGCGGTAGTTTGAACATTCTTTGGCATTCCCTTTCTTTGGGATTGGAAAGAAAACTGACCTTTAAACTGACCTTTTCCAGTCCTGTGGCTACTGCTGAGCTTTCCAAATTTGCTGGCATATTGAGTGCAGCACTTTCACAGCATCATCTTTTAGGATTTAATAGCTCAACCGGAATTCTATCGCCTCCACTAGCTTTGTTCATAGTGATGCTTCCTAAGGCTCACTTGACTTCATGTTCCAGGATGTCTGACTCTAGGTGAGTGATCACACCATCGTAGTTATCTGAGTCATGAAGATCTTCTTTGTACAGTTCTTCTGTGTATTTTTGCCACCTCTTCTTAATATCTTCTGCTTCTGTTAGATCCATGCCATTTCTGTCCTTTATAATGCCCATCTTTGCATGAAATTTTCCCTTGGTATATAATTTTCTTGAAGAGGTCTCTAGTCTTTCCCATTCTCTCATTTTCCTCTATTTCTTTGCATTGTTCACTGAGGAAGGCTTTCTTATATCTCCTTGCTATTCTTTGGAACTCTGCATTCAAATCAGTATATCTTTCCTTTTCTCCTTGGCCTTTTGAATCCTTTCTTTTCACAACTATTTGTAAGGACTCCTCAGACAACTGTTTTGCCTTTTTGCATGTCTTTTTCCTGGGGATGGTCTTGATTACCACCTCCCGTATAACATCATGAACCTCCATCCATAGTTCTTTAGGCTCTCTATCATATCTAATCCATTGAATCTTTTTGTCACTTCCACTGTGTAATCATAAGGGATTTGATTTAGGTCATACCTGAATGGTCTAGTGGTTTTCCATACTTTCTTCAATTTAAGTCTGAATTTGGCAATAAGGAGTTCATGATCTGAACCACAATCAGCTCCAGGTCTTGTTCTTGCTGACTGTATAAACCTTCTCCATCTTTGGCTGCAAAGAATATACTCTATCTGATTTTGGTATTGACCATCTGGTGATGTCCATGTGTAGAGTCTTCTTGTGTGTTGTTGGAAGCAGGTGTTTGCTATGACCAGTGTGTTCTCTTGGCAAAACTCTGTTAGCCTTTGATCTGCTTTGTTTTGTACTCCAAGGTCAAATTTGCCTGTTACTCCGGGTATCTCTTGACTTCCTATTTTTTTATTCTAGTCCCCTGGAATGGGGGGAAATGAAAAGAACACCTTCTGGGGGTGTTACTTCTAGAAGGTCTTGTAGGTCTTCATAGAATCATTCAACTTCAGCTTCTTCAGTGTTACTGGTGGGGGGATAGACTAGGATTACTGTGATATTGAATGATTTGCCTTGGAAATGAATAGAAATCATTCTGCCATTTTTGAGATTGCATCCAAGTAATGCATTTTGGACTCCTTTGTTTACTATGATGGCTACTCCATTTCTTCTAAGGGATTCCTGCCCACAGTAGTAGATATAATGGTAATCTGAGTTAAATTCACCCATTCCAGTCCATTTCAGTTCACTGATCCCTAGATGTTGACATTCACTCTTGCCTTCTGCTGTTTGATCACTTCCAATTTGCCTTGATTCATGGACCTAACATTCCAGGTTCCTATGCAATATTGCTCTTTACAACATCAGACTTTACTTCCATCACCAGTCACATCCACAACTGGGTGTTGTTTTTGCTTTGGCTCTATCTCTTCATTCTTTCTGGAGTTACTTCTAAACTGATCTCTAGTAGCATATTGGGCACCGACTGACCTGAGGTGTTCATCTTCAGTGTCCTATCTTTTTGCCTTTCCATACTGTTCATGGGGTGATTCATGGCAAGGGTCGTTAAGTGGTTTGCCACCCTAAGATGGCAGAATAGAAGGACGTGCCCTGATCTTCCCCTTAAGAACTGCAAAATGACACCTCACTGCTCAACAACCATTGACAGGAGAATGTTGGATCCTATCAAAAACCTCCAAGGGCAAAGGAGAAGCCCTAGCAAGATGACAGGAGGGGCAAAATTGCATTTAAAATCAAACCCCACACCCTCCAGAGATGCCGAGAGGCCTCAAACAAGCCTTGTACACACCAGGACCCAGAGACCCCACAGAGACTGAGACAGAATTATGTTTGAGTGTCTGCTGCAGAAGTATGGGTCAGCAGTGGACTGCTGCAGGGGCAGGAGCTTTGGGTGCAGTAGACCTGGGTATGGCATAAGCCCTCTCGGAGGAGGTCGCCATTAACTACATCATAGAGCTGCCAGAACTTACACAGGACTGGGAAAGAAGACTTTTGAAGGATACAAACAAAACCATGTGTGTGCCAGGATTCAGGAGAAGAGAGCAGTGACCCCACAAGAGACTGACCCAGACTTGCTTGTCAGTGTCCAGGGGTCTCTGGTGGAGGCATGAGTCAATGGTGGCCTGCTGCAGGGTTTGCAGCACGAAGCAGTGCATGCATAGGACCTTTTGAAAAGGATTGCCACTATCTTAATTATCTCCACCATACTTTGGCCTCAGGTCAAACAACAAGGAGGGAACATAGCCCTGCCCTTCAAAAGAAAATTGGATTAAAGTTTTACTGACTAGGGAACTATAGAATGAGGTTCATGACATTGTACAGGAGACAGGGATCAAGACCATCCCCATGGAAAAGAAATACAAAAAAGCAAAATGGCTGTCTGAGAAGGCCTTACAAATAGCTGTGAAAAGAAGAGAGGCAAAAAGCAAAGGAGAAAAGGAAAGATACAAGCCTCTGAATGCACAGTTCCAAAGAATAGCAAGAAGAGATAAGAAAGCCTTCTTCAGCGATCAATGCAAAGAAATAGAGGAAAACTACAGAAAGGGAAAGACTAGAGATCTCTTCAAGAAAACTAGAGATACCAAGGATACATTTCATGCAAGGATGGGCTCAATAAAGGACAGAAATGGTATGGACCTAACAGAAGCAGAAGATATTAAGAAGAGGTGGCAAGAATACACGGAAGAACTGAACAAAAAAGATCTTCACGACCCAGATAATCATGATGATGTGATCACTAATTTAGAGCCAGACATCTTGGAATGTGAAGTCAAGTGGGCCTTAGAAAGCATCACTATGAACAAAGCTAGTGGAGGTGATGGAATTCCAGTTGAGCATTTCAAATGCTGAAAGATGATGCTGTGAAAGTGCAGCACTCAATATGCCAGCAAATTTGGAAAACTCAGCAGTGGCCATAGGACTGGAAAAGGTCAGTTTTCATTCCAATTCCAAAGAAAGGCAATGCCAAAGAATGCTCAAACTACCACACAATTGGACTCATCTCACATGCTAGTAAAGTAATGCTCAAAATTCTCCAAGCCAGGCTTCAGCAATACATGAACTGTGAACTCCCTGATGTTCAAGCTGGTTTTAGAAAAGGCAGAGGAACCAGAGATCAAATTGCCAACATCCGTTGGATTGTCAAAAAAGCAACAGAATTCAGGAAAAACATCTATTTCTGTTTTATTGACTATGCCAAAGCCTTTGACTGTATGGATCACAATAAACTGTGGAAAATTATGAAAGAGATGGGAATACCACACCACCTAACCTGCCTCTTGAGAAATATGTATGCAGGTCAGGAAGCAACAGTTAGAACTGGACATGGAACAACAGACTGGTTCCAAATAGGAAAAGGAGTCTGTCAAGGCTGTATATTGTCACCCTGCTTATTTAACATATATACAGAATACATCATGAGAAACGCTGGACTGGAAGAAACACAAGCTGGAATCAAGATTGCCGGGAGAAATATTAATAACCTCAGATATGCAGATGACACCACCCTTATGGCAGAAAGTGAAGAGGAACTAAAAAGCTTCTTGATGAAAGTAAAAGAGGAAAGTGAAAAAGTTGGCTTAAAGCTCAACATTCAGAAAACTAAGATCATGGCATCCGGTCCCATCACTTCATGGGAAATAGATGGGGAAACAATGGAAACAGTGTCAGACTTTATTTTTTTGGGCTCCAAAATCACTGCAGATGGTGACTGCAGCCATGAAATTAAAAGACGCTTACTATTTGGAAGGAAAGTTATGACCAACCTAGATAGTATATTCAAAAGCAGAGACATTACTTTGCCGACTAAGGTCCGTCTAGTCAAGGCTATGGTTTTTCCTGTGGTCATGTATGGATGTGAGAGTTGGACTGTGAAGAAGGCTGAGTGCCGAAGAATTGATGCTGTTGAACTGTGATGCTGGAGAAGACTCTTGAGAGTCCCTTAGACTGCAAGGAGATCCAACCAGTCCATTCTGAAGGAAATCAGCCCTGGGATTTCTTTGGAAGGAATGATGCTAAAGCTGAAACTCCAGTACTTTGGCCACCTGATGAGAAGAGTTGACTCATTGGAAAAGACTCTGATGTTGGGAGGGATTGGGGGCAGGAGGAGAAGGGGATGACCGAGGATGAGATGGCTGGATGGCATCACCGACTTGATGGACGTGAGTCTGAGTAAACTCCGGGAGATGGTGATGAACAGTGAGGCCTGGCATGCTGCGATTCACGGGGTCACAAACAGTCAGACACGACTGAGCAACTGAAATGAACTGATGGCCCTGCCCATCAGTATAATACCCAGTTTCCCCCTCAGTCAGTCTCTCCCATCAGAACGTATCCATAAGCCTCTTATCCTTCTCCATCAGAGGGCAGACGGAATGAAAACCACAATCACAGAAAACTAACCAATCTGATCATATGGACCCCAGCCTTGTCTAACTCAATGAAACTATGAGCCATGCCATGTAGGGCCACCCAAGATAGACAGTTCATGGTGGAGAGTTCTGACAAAATGTGGTCCACTGGAGTAGGCAATGGCAAATCACTTCAGTATTTTTGCCACAAGAGCCCCATGAAAGGTAAAGTATCAAGGCTATTTTCCCAAAATCACATAGTTAATAAGAAAATTAATTACTAAATTTCTATTTCATTCTTTTTCTTAATTTTAAACTTTTTAGCTTTTATTGACATAGAGCCAATTAACAATGTTGTGATAGTTTCAATTGAACAGTGAAGGGACTCAGACATATATATATACATGTATCCATTCTCCTCTAAACTCCCCTCCCATCCAGGATGCCACACAACATTGAACAGAGGATTTTACTTCATTCTTCACATTTACTTTTTCAGCCCCCAATAACTTTTATTTTTTTTTCTATTGGCAACAATTTAAGTGGCAGAACTGAAGTCTGGTCCCAGAAATTCCAACTCATCCTACAAAACCTTACCTTCATCTCTCAATAAACTGCTAAAGGATTATTTGTTAAGATGTATTTATCCCTCCCTCTTTCCTTTCCTCTCTCCTTCTTCCCTCCCTTCCTTCCTTCCTTTTGTCTTAGTTATGAATGAACAGTTTTTATAGCTAGGAGAATGAAAAGAAAAAATGTTTATTCAGTTCCAAAAGTGTGTCAAACATCCAGAACATACTCACATTGAAAGATTCCCTTTTATTATAGTCACTAATGGGAAAACCACAATAAGAACCTGTGACTTGCCCTAGGGCAGCAATATTTTACAGCCTGTCAGTTGACTGAAGCCCCAAAGTTGCCTCAAAATTTGAATAGTGAAAATAAAAAGGAAAGAGGATTTTATGATGGGTCAAGGGAAATGGGACCATGTAGTGGCCTGAAGCTAGGCCAAGGGCACAGCCTTCAACAGAGTAAGAAATTATTCTAACAGTCTCAAAAATGTTGAAATTTAATATCAGTCAGTTCAGTTCACTTTCTCAGTCATGTTTGATTTTTTGCAGCCCCATGGACTGCAGGCTTCCTTGTCTATCACCAAATCCCAGAGTTTGCTCAAATTCATGTCTATAGAGCAGGTGATGCCATCTAACCATCTCATCCTCAGTCATCCCCTTCTCCTCCTGCCTTCAGTCTTTCCCAGCCTCTTGGTCTTTTCCAATGAGTCAGTTCTTTGCATCAGATGGCCAAAGCATTGGAGTTTCAGCTTGAACATCAGACCTTCCAGTGAACACTGAGGACTCTTCTTTAGAATGGACTGGTTGGATCTCCTTGCAATCCAAGGGACTCTCAACAGTCTTCTCCACCACAGTTCAAAAGCATCAATTCTTCAGCATTCAGCTTTCTTTACAGTCTAAATCTCACATCCATACATGACTATGGAAAAACCATAGCTTTGACTTAGTTCAGTTCAGTCACTCAGTCGTGTCTGACTCTTTGCAACCCCATGGACTACAGCAAGCCAGGCTTCCCTGTCCATCACCAACTCTTGGAGCCTACTCAAACTCATGTCCATCACACCAGTGATGCCATCCAACCATCTCATCCTCTGTTATCCCTTTCTCCTCCTACCTTCAGTCTTTCCCAGGATCAGGGTCTTTTCCAATGAGTTGGATCTTTGCATCAGGTGGCCAAAGTATTGGAGTTTCTGCTTCAGCATCAGTCCTTCCAATGAATATTTAGAACTGATTTCCTTTAGGATTGACTGGTTGGATCTCCTTGCAGTCTAAGAGACTCTCAAGAGTCTTCTCCAACACCACAGTTCAAAAGCATCAATTCTTTGGTGCTCAGCTTTCTTTATAGTTCAACTCTCACATCGATATATGACCACTGGAAAAACCATAGCTTTGTCTAGATGGACTTTTTTTGGCAAAGTAATATCTCTGCTTCTTAATATGCTCTCTAGGTTTGTCCTAGCTTTTCTTCCAAGGAGCAAGCATCTTTTAATTTCATGGCTGTAGTCGACATCTGCAGTGATTTTAGAGCCCCAAAAAATTTAGTCTCTGTTAGCATTAGTTCTCATCTATTTTCCATGAAGTGATGGGACCAGATGCCACGATCTTAGTTTTCATAAGTGTGGTGTCATCTGCATATCTGAGGTTATTGATATTTCTCCCGGCAACCTTGATTCCAGCTTGTACTTCATCCAGCCCAGCGTTTCTCATGATGTACTCTGCAAATAAGTTAAATAAGTAGGATGACAATATACAGCCTTGATGTACTCCTTTTCCGATTTGGAACTAGTCTGTTGATCCATGTCCAGTTCTAACTGTTGCTTCTGACCTGCATACAGATTTCTCAGGACGCAGGTCCGGTGGTCTGGTATTCCCATCTCTTTCAGAATTTTCCACAGTTTGTTGTGATCCACACAGTCAAAGGCTTTGCCATTGTCAATAAAGCAGAAATAGATGTTTTCCTGGAACTCTCTTGCTTTTTCAGTGTTGGCAATTTGATCTCTGGTTCCTCTGCCTTTCCTAGAGTCAGCTTGAACATTTGGAAGTTCACAATTTATGTACTGTTGAAGCCCGGCTTGGAGAATTTTTAGCATTACTTTACTAGCATGCGAGATAAGTGCAATTGTACAGTAGTCTGAGCATTCTTTGGCATTGTCTTTCTTTGGAATTAGAATGAAAACTGACCTTTTCCAGTCCTGTGGCCACTGCTGAGTTTTCCAAATTTGCTGGCATATTGAGTGCTGCACTTTCACAGCATCATCATTCAGGATTTGAAATACCTCAACTGGAATGCCATCACCTCCACTAGCTTTGTTCATAATGATGCTTCCTAAGGCCCACTGGACTTTTCATTCCAGGATATCTGGCTCTAGGTGAGTGACCACGCCATCCTGGTAGGTTAATCTCAAGCAGTAGGTTAACCTCAAGATGGCAGAGTAGGACGTGCCCTTATCTCCTGCGAGAACTCCAGAATTACAACATACTATTGAACAACCATCGACAGGAGAATGTAGGAGTCCACCAAAAAAAAGATACCCCACATCCAAGGGCAAAGGAGAAGCCCCAGCAAGACACTAGGAGGGGCAAAATCACATTTAGAATCAAACCCAATACCCACTAGAGACACTTGGAGCACTCGAACAAAACCTTATGCACACCAGGAGACCCCAAAGAGACTGAGTCAGACCTGCCATTGAGTGTTTGAGTGTCCCCTGCAGAGGTAGGAAATTTAGTATGGTTTTGGTTATTTTATACTATACTTAAATACATTTTTCAAAAATAATATAATCTTTTCATAAGGATACATACAATATTTCTTAACAAATCAATCTTCTGTATAAAATAGATCCAGCAAGTTTATTAAATTATAGTCCATAAAAGATATATAGCCTTTGAGAACCAAACAATACTCAGATTTTCCTAACTTGACTGGTCAGAGAATTATTTCTAGGATGCATTTCTCCCAAGAAGAAATTCCATAACTAACCAAGCTTGGAAATCATTTGGTTAAGTAAAGTTCAGCAACATTTTTCTTTTTGTCTGTCTTTCTCTTTATTGTTTAAACTTCAGCATATCTTGGAACCTTTACTATGCTAGAGTATATTGTAAATCTCAAAGAAGAAAAAACCGAATACTTTATTTTCCAAGCTTTCATGACCAGATTTTTTTTTTCTAACAGTACACCTATCAAATGGTTATACTAAAGAAGGTATAGGAAAAAATGCTAACACAATCTAGAGGATTATACATAGGACAAATTTGAGGCTAAAAAATAAATTGCTTTTCTCAAGAAAAATCAACTAATTAGTAATGTACTAGAAGTTACTGGTCTCCTGATTCCTAGTCCAGGATACTGTCTACTCCACCATTCTAAATATTAAAGACCTTTCCTGAGACAGAAATGTAGCTTGCATCTAGAAAATGGACTGCATTATGCTAAATCAAGTTATATGTCAAATATTTAATACTTGATGATAGGAATGGAAATGTCCTGTACAAAAAGTTGGGGAGTCTTAAAAACAGTTGTGACCTCTGTTAACTCCAGTGCCTTCATTTCATTCTCAGGAAATGAAGATCATCTTTCATTAGCCACATCATAAGAGCATTAAGAAGATAAAACAGTAGGCCTAAAAATGGAGCCATAAAATAATACACAAAAAAGTGCATTGTTATTGGTAATAAATATCATTCCTGTTTTCTATGTTTTCAGAACTTACTTTGGGCAACTAATGCATTTTCCCTTCTAATATGTTGTTTCAAAAAAATATCCAGTGAAAGGCTCTCATTATTCCTCAAAAAAAAAAAAAAAAATCAATCATCCCATATCATTTAACCCCAAATCAAGAAAAAAAAAAACAACCCTTTATGATATGTAAAGCAGATAACAAACCAAGAAATTATTGGAATGTCAGACATGATGAATGAAAAAACATCATTTCCAAACACTGCAATATTCTAATAGAATGTATAAATAAGACAGTATATGCTTAAGAATTTACTAGTGAAATTCTCTGATAGAATAACATGAGTTTTAATCTAAGCCCAGGTTTTTATACATTTAGTGCACAAATGTAAAAGAAAGGGGACATTTTAGAAGTAACCAACTGGAAAAATATCCACAGAGGATTCATTCTATTATTTCACTGAAGGACAGTCTTTCTGTCTATACATTTATTCAGTCAACAAGTAAATACTGGCAAATAAGACTGACTGAGGAATTATTTCACCTCCAGGGGGTACACTGGTAAAGAAATGAGAAAGACTAATGTTCTATTAATTTTGCATTCATACAACTAAAATGAACAATAACGAAAAAAAAAAAAAAACAGATCTTTGCAACAAAGTATTTTGAAGATAATGAAAATGGGCTAATAGGATGAAGAAAAGTGAGAGGGAATCCTTGAGCAGGGAGGAAAATACTTGGATAAGATAGGTTAGGAAGGCCTGCCTGAGGAAATGAGATGACATCTAAGACAGGAGAACACATGTAAGTGCCATTTGAAAATCTGAGGGAACAGGCTATTTTTGAGGAGTTATTTTGTCCTACAGAAGTCATAAGACCATGATTTAAAATTTCATACAGTATGATAAGGAAGGATCATGCCAACAATAAAAATGAAGAAGAAATGGAGAAGTATGACAATCAAAGAGATCATAACAAACACTGCAGCTAGAGTGTTGAGTATAGGCAAAACAACAGTGATAAAAACCTGTCCTTCCAAAGACATAGGGATCTCTCGAAAATTAAAAAAGGAGCCCTGAGTTCTTTCTTCAAGGTGCATTTGTCAGAAGATAACTCAGAGATTAAAAAGGAGATAAAAAGAGCACCATCACTTCATAGCAAATAGATGGGGAAACCGTGGAAACAGTGGCTGACTATTTTTCTGGGCTCCAAAATCACTGCAGATGGTGATTGCAGCCATGAAATTAAAATACGCTTACTCCTTGGAAGGAAAGTTATGACCAACTTAGATAGCATATTAAAAACACAGAGACATTACTTTGCCAACAAAGATCCATCTAGTCAAGGCTATAGTTTTTCCAGTGGTCCTGTATGGATGTGAGAGTTGGACTATAAAGAAGCTGAGCACAGAAGAATTGATGCTTTTGAACTGTGGTGTTGGAGAAGACTCTTGTGAGTCCCTTGGACTGCAAGGAGATCCAACCAGTCCATCCTAAAGGAGATCAGTCTTGGGTGTTCATTGGAAGGACTGATGTTGAAGCTGAAACTCCAGTACTTGGGTCAACTGATGCAAAGAGCTGACTCATTGGAAAAGACCCTGACGCTGGGAAAGATTGAGGGCAGGAGGAGAAGGGGATGACACAGAACTAGATGGTTGGATCGCATCACCGACTCAATGGACATGTGTTTAGGTGGACTCCAGGAGTTGGTGATGGACAGGGAGGCCTGGCATGCTGCAGTTCACGGGGTCGGAAACAGTCGAACACGACTGAGCAACTGAACTGAACTGAAAAAGAGAAACACAGACACACAAATGAAATACCAGTTAGCTCAGCTCAGCTCAGCAATGCATGTTACAGGAAAACAGAGCCCAAGAAAAATGAACACAACCTTCCAAACATAAAGAACAGGAGCTATAAAAGGATAAAAGTACTTCCTGCTCACAATGGTGAAGATGGAAATGGATGAATAAAAGAAGATATTAAAGCAGTTTAGCAAAATTTTTAAAATTAACAGAAATGGTTTCTAAATTAGTTTTAGGATTTGGTAAAAGAGCCTGAGGCATCTGAAGGATTAGAATGCTTCTAGAGAAGCCGTATCTAAGTATCATTCCAGAGAAAATAATTGAGAATCCAAAAGAGATAATAATCTATAAAACAGGATCCACCCTAACCATTTGACCTCTAAGTGGCTAGAGTTATTCCTCATTTGGGAAGGCTGTAACTATATGAGATTCACATTCAATATACATGTTATGGGACGCATATTTTTATTCTTTCCATCTCTGCCCTCTACCTCACGTTTAGCACGATTTGATAGAAGGAGTTGGCCTATTTTCAGTGTAAAGTGCAAGGACTCTGGAAATAAATCTGGTAACTTAATTTCTTGGGCCTGTAATCAAATGGTACTGGCCTCTCTCAGAAGAGAAATTTGAAATAAAATATCTTTTCCCCTTTCTACTTATTCACTCCCTTGTTCTTCTCCAAGTATATCTCAAAATCTAAGTAGTATTTTAATTCACCATCAATGCTATGTTGTTATCAGTTTATCTAAGTTTGAGGACAACATTTATGTCAAATTTACTAGTAGGGTAGAAATTTGTAACAAGGTTATATTAATTTTCTCAGTCTGTCATAACAAAAGAGCATAGACTGAGTTGCTTAAACAGAAATTTATTTTCTTACAGTTCTGGAGGCTAGAAGTCCAAGACCAAGGCCTTGTTAAGAGGAGCTTTCAGGTGAGACCTCTCTTCTTAGATTATAGATGGCTTTCTTCTTGCTGTGTCCTCTCATGGTCTCTTCTGTGTGTGTGTGTGTGTATAGACAAAAATCTTTTGCTTACAGAGACACCAGGATTAGGGCCCCACCGTTATGACCTCATTTGACTCATTTATCTTTTTAAAGGTCCTTTCTCTAAACATGCTGCTTAGTCGCTTCAGTCGTGTCCGACTCTGTGCGACCCCATAGACGGCAGCCCACCAGGCTCCCCATCCCTGGGATTCTCCAGGCAAGAACACTGGAGTGGGTTGCCATTTCCTTCTCTAAACACAGTTCAGTTCAATTGCTCAGTCATGTCCCACTCTTTGCGACCTCATGAACTGCAGCACGCCAGGCCTCCCTGTCCATCACCAACTCCCGGAATTTACTCAAACTCATGTCCATAGAGTCGGTGTTGCCATCCAGCCATCTCATCCTCTGTCATCCCCTTCTCCTCTTGCCTCCAATCCCTCGCAGCATAAGAGTGTTTTCCAACGAGTCAACTCTTCACATGAGGTGGCCAAAGTATTGGAGTTTCAGCTTTAGCATCATTCCTTCCAATGAATACCCAGGACTGATCTCGTTTAGAATGGACTGGTTGGATCTCCTTGCAGTCCAAGGGACCCTCAAGAGTCTTCTCCAACACCACAGGTCAAAAGCATCAATTCTTCGGTGCTCAGCTTTCTTCACAGTGCAACTCTAACATCCATACATGACCACTGGAAAAACCATAGCCTTGACTAGAAGGACATTTGTTGGCAAAGTAATGTCTCTGCTTTTTAATATGCTATCTAGGTTGGTCATAACTTTTCTTCCAAGGAGTAGGTATCTTTTATTCATTTATTTTTTTTTTTTTACTTTATTTTACTTTACAATACTGTATTGGTTTTGCCATACATCAACATGAATCTGCCACGGGTGTACACGTGTTCCCAATCCTGAACCCTCCTCCCACCTCCCTCCCCATACCATCTCTCTGGGTCATCCCAGTGCACCAGCCCCAAGCATCCTGTATCCTGCGTCTTTTAATTTCATGGCTGCAATCACCATCTACAGTGATTTTAGAGCCCAGAAAAATAAAGTCTGCCACTGTTTCCACTGTTTCCCCATCTATTTCCCATGAAGTGATGAGACCAGATGCCATGATCTTAGTTTAGGTTAGCATTTCAACATAGGAATTTGAAGGGGACACAATTCACTCCATAACACATGATTTTTAAAAAGAAAAAAAGAATTTGCCAAATTGCTTCTGTATCTCTTATATCTTCTTTTGCTTCTTAATTGTGTCTGTGTCAGCTACTGCCAAAAATTGCTGTGTTGTAACTCTCCTCTATATACAGTGACTTGAAACAAGAATCTTCTATCCTCACAGATCTATGAGCAGACTGATGCTGATGTAGGTCTGGCTCAAAACCCTGATGCTTTCACCTGGTTATATTCCATACCTGGGGGATCCTGGGTGGAGTTCTACATGGGCTGTGACTGATCTGCTCTGTTCCATGTAACCCTCCCCTTGGAGCAAGCAGGTGGGCCCTGCCTTGTTCATCTCATAGCAAAGGTGAAAGCTCAAGACAGCACACCTAATTACACTCAGGGCCTTACTTGGGTCAAATATGTCAACATCCTATTGGCCAAAGAAGTTATTTGGCTATACCCACAATCAAGGTAGAGAAATTACACTATCCCCATGGAAGTAGAGATTGAAGGAAACTGGAGAAGAGGGAGGCAGAGGTTGAGATGGTTAGATAGCATCACTGTCTTAATGGACATGAATCTGAGCAAACTCAGGGCAATAGTGAAGGACAGGGAACCCTGGTGTGCTGCAGTAGATGGGGTCACAAAAAGTCGGACATGATTTAGCGAGTGAACAACAACATGTGGAAATGGGGAAAGAGAGTGTATAATTGTTAAAGTGTATACAGTTGAGCATTGTATATGCAACTTTTAATCACATCCAAATGTTGAGAAGCAAGACTGGTATAAAGTTTGAAGTAGAAATAAAAAAGAACTTTGGGTATACAAGTAAATTGGTTTTAGAGCTTAGAAATGAAGTCTCAGTGAATTACAGTTCAATTAATTAAAATTCTACATTTAGATGTGGGGTCCCCAGCATGTAATAACTCTTCTTACCTAATTGATTATGCAGGCATACCCTTAAAACAGCCCTGCAATCTATACTAACCTTTTTTTAAAGATTATTTTAAGAATTCAGTGAGATAATCTGTGAAAGCCTTAAGTACAATGCCTGACATAAAGTAGAAGCTCATGATAGTTTTCATCTAGTTTCTGCCTACCTGTTGTACAAATATATTCCAAACTGGTCACACATAACACTGTTGCTTCTTCTTGATGCCTTATCTTCCAACATTTTAAGTTGTGAATTCCTTTCAGGATTTTAAGAGAAACATCTGGATATAGTTGAACTGACAATTTGATCTTCATTTTGGTACCTAGACAGGACAAAAAGTCTGAATTTGCCAATCACCAATTCCCCAGAACTCTATTTTAAAACTAGTACCCTTTGAGATCATCTTTCAATAGGGGGAGGCCAAGCCACAGTCAGTTTAATCTAACATATTCCTTAGACATATAACATGCACAAGGGATATGTCAAAAGACCTTTGAAAATTCCCAAATGTGTAAATGTCACTATAGCATATACTTTCTCACATAAATCTATTAAATGTAATAACGCATTTAAATAACCCCTTCAGACCTCTAATGAGGGCTTCTGCATACCTGATGACAAGCTAAGAACAACAGAGTCACACTGACAGTGAAACAGAGAGGGTAAGGAGGCTCACTCAGAGCCTCGTGGCTGCCCCGCCCTCCCCCCCCAGATTGGTCTCAAGGACACACAATTCAATCATGAGCCACACATGCTTACAAGTATGTAAGTCATGAACGTTCCAGGTTTCGTATGTTTGCATATATTCTACTTAGCCTTCACATGATCAGGTAAAATATGCAAAAACTGACTACAAACAGGAACCAATAATCTGAGTAACAAGTTCTGCCATAAGAAATAAATATCCCCCTGCTCCCATTATGCAATGAGCATCCATGAGCACATAACCTTCCACTTGTAAGTACACATGGAAACCCTGCCAATAGGACAATACATGCTGATGATTAAATCAGCATTACAGAGAGAAGAGCATAAAAAGACAACTTCTAAACAATTTTATTACAATCGCCACATTTACTGGAAGACAGAGTTTGAAATCTCTTATCACCAACTATTTGTAAGATGAAATTTCAGGCCAGTAGGAGAAAAATAACACCATGTGCTCTTTATTACCAACTCTTTTGTTCTGTTACAAATATCCTTCCTCTTTCACATTGATTGGACTGCTCACACAAATACCAAATTCTAAGTGGCAGTGATGATGATGATAGTGGCTGACATTTTTTGAATGTCTTCTGCCTATCAGGCTCTGTTCTCTGTTTTAAATAAGAATTACGAGATTTAACCATTGCAATAAGTCTATAAGATATATTTTATTGTTTTCCCCACTTTATAAGAAGGAAAAAATACACTGAACTAGTAAGCATAACAATAAAGACAGAACTCGAAATAAAATGGTTTGGCTCCAGAATCTGAGCTCTTTACTAAAATAGTTTACAAACTGCAGTGCAGAGAGTAATTAATAGCACTGACTGTAATTCAAATCTTACCTCTTTGGCTTAGCTGCTATGCAACTTTGGACAACTCACATAAAAACTCTAAATATTAGTTTTTCATTTTTAAAATGAATATGAATAAACATATAAAATAGCTATTAAGCTCTTATAAGGCTTATAGGAGAATAAACACGTAAGTCATACAACATAGTTTAAAGAACAAAGATTTCTTTGCTCTTATTAAGAAGTCTATTAGCTCTTACTCTGTTAAAAGGAACTTTGTCATATGCCACTCTAATTCCTAAGCAATGATTCACTAATTCTAACATTTAGCTTCATTAAAATACATCATAAACCATATAATTCTATAAAAATACATAATAATTCTTATTAAAAAGTGCAATTTCATGCATTTTATCATGAAAACTCAGAAATATAGATGATGTTATATTTTGGGCTTCCCTAGTGGCTCAGACAGTAAAGAATCTGCCTGAAATACAGGAGACCCAAGTGTGATCCCTGGGCTAGGAAGATCCCTTGGAGAAGGGAATAGTTACAATGTTATATTTAAGATAAGGGCTATAGAATGTAACCAGCCTTTCAGTACCCAAGCTTGATGCACATTTTTACATTTCTTTTTTCTCAGTTCTGTTTAAAAGGTTGAAATTCTAGGTGTACTCACCTCGTATAATGACAGGGAATTTGAAGAAAAATTGTTCCATACTTTTAAAGACTTTCTTCAAGAAAACTCTGAAAAAAATAACAGCTTGGAATTGTGAAAATATTATATCAACTAGCTCCTGATATAAAGCAAACAAGCACACAATCTCAATGACATGTCATGGTATGTACTGATCCTGACTGACTGCAGGCCCATCAGCCAGGACAGCCTTTCCTCAGGCTTTGATAGGCAAGAGGCTCTGCTTCCTTTTGCAGGTCTGAGGTGGTGTGGGTTGCTTTGGCATCACATATATTTCCTCTGGTACAGGGGAAACACAGTCAGACAGGGTTCTTCTCATGGTCATGGCAGAGGCAGAACAAGCAAAACACACAAAGCATCTGAAGGTCTAGGGTGGAAACTAATAATGTGTCACTTCCACCTCATTCTTATTGGTGAAAACAAGTCATGTGGCAAAGCTCAAGTTTGAGAAGTAAATGCACACTGGCCAGGATGAGACCATAGCATGGTGTGGATGAAAGGAGGTGTGAGGAATCAGGGCTAACAATTCAGTCTACCGAAACATCAGAACCTCATTTTAGAGGGGAAATAAAGTCAAAAAGCGATCATTTGTTTGAGGAAGACAAGCCTCACTTTATTAGCATTCTACTCAGATCCCCATTTAGATCCTGATCCTTTTGCAGAGTCCTATCCTCTGGACAAAATTGGTTTGTGGAAGTGACTTGCAACACAATCTGCAAGTGGAAAAAACAAAGCTAAGGAAAAAAAACTGCAGAGTTACACTGGCAGAGTAGAGTAGGGATCAGGGGGAAAGAAACAATAGAGGCTTTGACCTCAGAGAGGCTTCCTCTTTTTGGTTATCTCTGCCTCCATGGCTGAGATTGGCACCACTAATTACATCTTCTCATGTACACACACAGCAGTATAACTCACCATCACTGTCACTGTGATTCTAGCTATTATAATTTGCCCTCACATTATAATGTTGTGTACAAGAGTCTTCTTCTCAAAAAGTTTATGTGGTGTAGATTTTCTCCAGTTCCCTCTTTAAGTCTTTGAATTTCTAGCTGTAAAATCATTCAAGAAATAGGGGTACAGAGTCAAATTTGGACACTTTGACAAATTATGGTCAGATATTTTTACTTTACTCTTTGGAGAAGGCCATGGGAAAAGTACAGAGGGATCTTTGGGAAATTTTGTATGGAAAGCGGAAGTGCACATTAACATCCCATAGCATTCTGAGACATTTAACTCCTTCAAGATGCCTTCTTCCTTATACCTTGTGAAGCTAGCTCGGCCTCACAGACTTGCTAGTAGACAGGTACATAATAAGAGAGGTCATTTGACCCACGTCTCATCTAATACAAAGCCATTTTTACAAGATCTGACAGATGGTCTTCATCTCACCACTTGGAGGAATAGGCAGCCCTATACTCTGACCTCTCCACCTCACACTGATGGACATCTCTGAACAGTTTTAACTGAGATACAAAAGACATATTACATTATATCAGTTTCAGGAGAACAATATGATCATTTGATGTATGCATATATCTCTGGTACTTTTGCCTTCCCACTATACTAAGTGACCATTTCACCAACTTCTTAGTAAAATCCAATGGTATATTTTGTGAATTTTAAGTCTTTTTTTTTTTTTCTAAATTTAAAAATCTCTTAACTTCTAACATTGCTATTAGACATGTAATAAATTATGTCATTGCATATCTATACTATAATTACAAAAATATCACTATTAAATCTTGCACAATTAGTGCCAATATCTTGAAAGAAAATGCCAGAATCAATAATTAAGCATTCTTTAACCTCTATAAGATAAACCATTGTGGGACTGGCTGAAGCAAGTGGTGAATCAGAGGTATTTAACAACTTTTCAAATATTAGATCTACAAAATTTCAAAGTCAACTAAGGCTACATGTTTTCATTTGTATTGAATATTCTGCTTTGATTTGTTTTATTGTATTTTAGATTTTTTTTCAATATTGTGTCACCAATGCTTTATATTGCACAAAGAACAGCACTGTTTTGTTTTGTTTTTTGTTTTTTTTATTTTTTTGTTAAATTTTAAAATCTTTAATTCTTACATGTCTTCCCAAACATGAACTCCCCTCCCACCTCCCTCCCCATAACATCTCAGTGGGTCATCCCCATGCACCAACCCCAAGCATGCTGTATCCTGCGTCAGACATGGACTGGCGATTCAATTCTTACATGATAGTATACATGATAGAATGCCATTCTCCAAAATCATCCCACCCTCTCCCTCTCCCTCTCCCTCTGAGTCCAAAAGTCCATTATACACAGCTGTGTCTTTTTTCCTGTCTTGCATACAGGGTCATCATTGCCATCTTTCTAAATTCCATATATATGTGTTAGTATACTGTATTGGTGTTTTTCTTTCTGGCTTACTTCACTCTGTATAATCGGCTCCAGTTTCATCCATCTCATCAGAACTGATTCAAATGAATTCTTTTTAACGGCTGAGTAATACTCCATTGTGTATATATACCACAGCTTTCTTATCCATTCATCTGGTGATGGACATCTAGGTTGTTTCCATGTCCTGGCTATTATAAATAGTGCTGCGATGAACATTGGGGTACATGTGTCTCTTTCAATTCTGGTTTCCTCGGTGTGTATGCCCAGCAGTGGGATTGCTGGGTCATAAGGTAGTTCTATTTGCAACTTTTTAAGGAATCTCCACACTGTTCTCCATAGTGGCTGTACTAGTTTGCATTCCCACCAACAGTGTAGGAGGGTTCCCTTTTCTCCACACCCTCTCCAGCATTTATTGCTTGCAGAATTTTGGATCGCAGCCATTCTGACTGGTGTGAAAGTGGTACCTCATTGTGGTTTTGATTTGCATTTCTCTGATAATGAGTGATGTTGAGCATCTTTTCATGTGTTTGTTAGCCATCTGTATGTCTTTGGAGAAATGTCTATTTAGTTCTTTGGCCCATTTCTTGATTGGGTCATTTATTTTTCTGGAATTGAGCTGCATAAGTTGCTTGTATATTTTTGAGATTAGTTGTTTATCAGTTGCTTCATTTGCTATTATTTTCTCCCATTCAGAAGGCTGTCTTTTCACCTTGCATATATTTTCCTTTGTTGTGCAGAAGCTTTTGATTTTAATTAGATCCCATTTGTTTATTTTTGCTTTTATTTCCAGAATTCTGGGAGGTGGATCATAGAGGATCCTGCTGTGATTTATGTCTGAGAGTGTTTTGCCTATGTTCTCCTCTAGGAGTTTTATAGTTTCTGGTCTTACATTTAGATCTTTAATCCATTTTGAGTTTATTTTTGTGTGTGGTGTTAGAAAGTGATCTAGTTTCATTCTTTTACAAGTGGTTGACCAGTTTTCCCAGCACCACTTGTTAAAGAGATTGTCTTTACTCCATTGTATATTCTTGCCTCCTTTGTCAAAGATAAGGTGTCCATATGTGTGTGGATTTATCTCTGGGCTTTCTATTTTGTTCCGTTGATCTATATGTCTGTCCTTGTGCCAGTACCATACTGTTTTGATGACTGTGGCTTTGTAGTAGAGCCTGAAGTCAGGCAAGTTGATTCCTCCAGTTCCATTCTTCTTTCTCAAGATTGCTTTGGCAACTCGAGGTTTTTTGTGTTTCCATACAAATCTTGAAATTATTTGTTCTAGTTCTGTGAAAAATATGGCTGGTAGCTTGATAGGGATTGCATTGAATTTGTAAATTGCTTTGGGTAGTATACTCATTTTCACTATATTTATTCTTCCAATCCATGAACATGATATATTTCTCCATCTATTAGCGTCCTCTTTGATTTCTTTCATCAGTGTTTTATAGTTTTCTATATATAGGTCTTTAGTTTCTTTGGGTAGATATATTCCTAAGTATTTTATTCTTTTTGTTGCAATGGTGAATGGAATTGTTTCCTTAATTTCTTTTTCTACTTTCTCATTATTAGTGTATAGGAATGCAAGGGATTTCTGTGTGTTGATTTTATATCCTGCAACTTTACTATATTCATTGATGAGCTCTAGTAATTTTCTGGTGGAGTCTTTAGGGTTTTCCATGTAGAGGATCATGTCGTCTGCAAACAGTGAGAGTTTTACTTCTTCTTTTCCAATTTGGATTCCTTTTATTTCTTTTTATGCTCTGATTGCTGTGGCCAAAACTTCCAGAACTATGTTGAATAGTAGTGGTGAAAGTGGACACCCTTGTCTTGTTCCTGACTTTAGGGGAAATGCTTTCAATTTTTCACCATTGAGGATAATGTTTGCTGTGGGTTTGTCATATATAGCTTTTATTATGTTGAGGTATGTTCCTTCTATTCCTGCTTTCTGGAGAGTTTTTATCATAAATGGATGTTGAATTTTGTCAAAGACCTTCTCTGCATCTATTGAGATAATCATATGGTTTTTATTTTTCAATTTGTTAATGTGGTGAATTACATTGATTGATTTGTGGATATTGAAGAATCCTTGCATCCCTGGGATAAAGCCCACTTGGTCATGGTGTATGATCTTTTTAATGTGTTGTTGGATTCTGATCGCTAGAATTTTGTTGAGGATTTTTGCATCTATGTTCATCAGTAATATTAGCACAAACGTCAATAAACATGAATTAGAAGTGATTTAGAAGAATGAGACTCTAAATGTGAACTTCTAAGAATACTTGAACTCACTTTCTCACTTTACTTCATTTATATACATGAGTGTCATATGATAAAATGTATGTCTAAAAATAAAGCGGAATTAAAATATACAAAAAATAAAATTAGTTGGACACTGTCATATCACAACTGAATTAGTTTTTTTTTTTCTTTTTCAGTGCAATAAATTATGCATCTTGCATATGCATTTTATTTTTTATTGCAATAGAGTTGATTTACAATATTGGTTTCAGGCATACGACATACTGATCCAATATTTCTATAGATTAAACTCCCATTTAAAGTTATTATGAAATGATTGCTATATTTCCGTGTGCTCTGTAATATATCCTTGTTGCTTACTTATCTTATATATAGTAATTTGTGCTTCTTAATCTCATACCTGCATCTCATGCCTCCCCTCTTAATAGTAACCACTAGCTTGTTCTCTATATCTGTTAGTCCATTCTGTCTTTTTACAAACATCCATCTATGTTTTATGTTTCATCCATAAGTGATAAAATAGAGGATTTGCCTTTCTCTGACTTATTTCACTGAATATAACACTCTCTAGGTCCATCCACATTGGTGCAAATGGCAGAATTTAATTCTTTAATATGGTTAATATTCAATTATATATATACATTATATAACATACAGAGTTATACACATATATACATATATGTATGTGTATATATATGTATATATACATACACAGACATAGATATGGGCTTCCCTGCTGACTCAGCAGTAAAGAATCCAACTACAATGCAGGAGACACAGTAGGCGAAGTAAGTTAGATCCCTAGTTCAGGAAGATCCCCTGGAGAAAAAAATGCTAATCCATTCCAGTATTCTTATGCAGAGTACATCATGAGAAACACTGGTCTGGATGAAGCACAATCTGGAATCAAGATTGCTGGGAGAAATAATAACCTCAGATATGCAGATGACACCACTCTTATGGCAGAAAGTGAAGAAGAACTAAAGAGCCTCTTGATGAAAGGGAAAGAGGAGAGTGAAAAGTTGGCTTAAAGCTCAACTTTCAGAAAACTAAGATCATGGCATCTGGTCCCATCACCTCATGGCAAAAGATGGGGAAATAGCAGCTGACTTTCTTTTGGGGGCTCCAAAATCACTGCAGATAGTGATTTCAGCCATGAAATTAAAAGATGCTTACTCCTTGGAAGGAAAGTTATGACCAACCTAGACAGCATGTTAAAAGGCAGAGACATTATTTATCAACAAAGACCTATCTAGTCAAGGTTATGGTTTTTCCAAAGTCATGTATGGATGTGAGAGTTGGACCATAAAAGACAGCTGAGCATGGAAGAATTGATGCTTTTGAACTGTGGTGTTGGAGAAGACTCTTGAGAGTCCCTTGGACTGCAAGGAGATCCAATCAGTCCATCCTAAAGGAGATCAGTCCTGGGTGTTCGTTGGAAGGACTGATGTTGAAGCTGAAACTCCAATACTTTGGCCACCTGATGTGAAGAGCTGACTCATTGGAAAAGACCCTGATGCTGGGAAAGATTGAAGGCAGGAGAAGGGGACAACAGAGGATGAGATGGTTGGATGGCATCACTGACTCAATGGACATGGGTTTTGGTGGACTCTGGGAGTTGGTGATGGACAGGGAGGCCTGGCATGCTGTGATTCATGGGGTCGCAAGGAGTTGGACAGAACTGAGTGACTGAACTGAAGTGATTCTTGACTGAAAAATACCAAGACCAGAGGAACTTGGTGGATTACAGTCCATGGGGTCGCAAAAAGTCAGATATGACTTTGCTGCTAAACAACAACATGTATGTTATACAACCTAGAGGTTTTAAATATATATATATAACATATTTTTTATCCATTCAGCCTGATGATGGACACATTTTACTTCCGTAATTTGGCTATTATAAGTAATGCTGATATGAACATTGGGATAAAAGTATCTTTTTGAGTTACTGTTTTCATTTTGGGGTATATACTCAGAGTGGAATTGCTGGATCATATGGTAGTTTTATTTTTAGTTGTACAAGAAATCTCCATACTGTCTGGTATTCCTATCTCTTAAATGATCTTCCACAGTTTGTTGTGATCCGTACAGTCAAAGGCTTCAGTGTAATCAATGAAGCAGAAGTAGATGTTTTTCTGGAATTCTCTTGCTTTTTCTATGATTCAGTGGATGTTGGCAATTTGATCTCTGGTTCCTCTGCCTTTTCTAAGTCCAGCTTGTACATCTGGAATTTCTCGGTTCAAGTACTGTTGAAGCCTAGCTTTAAGAATTTTGATCATTACCTTGCTAGCATGTGAAAAGAATACAACTGTTCAGTATACACCATTCTCTGGCATTGTCCTTCTTTGGAATTGAGATGAAAACTGACCTTTTCCAGTCCTGTGGCCACTGCTGAGTTTTTCAGACTTGCTGGCATTGTGAGTGCAGCACTTTCACAGCATCATCTTTTAGGATTTGAAATAGTTCAACTGGAATTCCATCACCTCCACTAGCTCTGTTCATAGTGATGCTTTCTAAGGCCCACTTGACTTCTCATTCCAGGATGTCTGGCTCTAGGTGAGTGATCACACCATTGTGATTATCTGGTTCATGAAGATATTTTTTGTATAGTTCTACTGTGTATTCTTGCCACCTCTTCTTAATATCTTCTGCTTCTGTTAGGTCCATACCATTTCTGTCCTTTGTTGTGCCCATCTTCATATGAAATATTGCCTTGGTATCTCTAATTTTCTTGAAGAGATCTCTACTCTTTCCCATTCTATTGTTTTCCTCTATTTCTTGCATTGATCTCTTAGGAAGTCTTTCATATCTCTCCATGTTATTCTTTGGAAATCTGCATTCAGGGGGGGTATATCCTTCCTTTTCTCTTCTGCTTTTCACTTCTCTTCTTTTCTCAGCTATTTGTAAGGTCTCCTCAGACAACCATTTTGCCTATTTGCATTTCTTTTTCTTGGGGATGGTTTTGATCACCACCTCCTACACAATGTTACTCACCTCCATTCATACTTCTTAAGGCACTCTGTCTATCAGAGCTAATCCCTTGAATCTAATTCCTTGTCACTTCCACTGTATAATCGTAAGGGATTTGATTTAGGTAATACCTGAATGATCTTTGAGTGCAGCAAAGATTAGGTCAATGATTTAGGTCATACCTGAATAACCTCAGATATGCAGATGATACCATCCTTATGGCAGAAAGTAAAGAAGAACTAAAGAACCTCTTGATGAAAGTGAAAGAGGAGAGTGAAAAAGTTGGCTTAAAGCTCAACATTCAGAAAACGAAGATCATGGTATCTGGTCCCATCACTTCATGGCAAATAGATGGGGAAACACTGGAAACGGAGGCTGACTTTATTTTGGGGGGCTTCAAAATTACTGCAGATGGTGATTGCAGCCATGAAATTAAAAGACGCTTACTCCTTGGAAAGAAAGTTATGACCAACCTAGATAGCATATTAAAAAAGAGAGACATTACTTTGTCAACAAAGGTCCATATAATCAAGGCTATGGTTTTTCCTGTGGTCATGTATGGATGTGAGAGTTGGACTGTGAAGAAAGCTGAGAGTCAAAGAATTGATGCTTTTGAACTGTGATGTTGGAGAAGACTCTTGAGAGCCCCTTGGACTGCAAGGAGAGCCAACCAGTCCATCCTAAAGGAGACCAATCCTGAAAATTCATTGGAAGGTCTGATGCTGAAGCTGAAACTCCAAAACTTTGCCACCTGATACAAAGAGCTGACTCATTGGAAAAGACCTTGATGCTGGGAAAGATTGAGGGCAGGAGGAGAAGGGGACGACAGAGGATGAGATGGTTGGATGGCATCACCGACTCAATGGACATGGGTTTGGGTTGACTCCGGGAGTTGGTGATGGACAGGGAGACCTGGCATGCTGCAGTTCATGGGGTCGCAAAGAGTCTGCATGACTGAACGACTGAACTGAACTGAATAATCTAGCGGTTTTCCCTGCTTTCTTCAATTTAAGTCTTAATTTTGCGATAAGGAGTTCATGATCTGAGCCACAGTCAACTTCTGGTCTTATTTTTGCTGACTATATAGAGCTTCTACATCTTTAGCTGCAAAGAATATAATCAATCTGATTTTGGTATTGACCATCTCATTTTCTATAGATAGATATATAAACATATACCCAGTATCTCATTGGGTGAAGAATCTGCTGGCAACACAGGAGACAGGGGCTCAATCCTTGCTTTAGAAAGATCCCCTGAAGAAGGAAAATGGCAACCCATTACAGTATTCTTGCCTGAAAAATCCCATGGACTCGGGAGCCTGGTGAGTTACAGACCAAAGGGTCACAAAGAGTCAGACATGACTGAGTGACCAAGCATGGCAGTTCATTTCAGTTCATTTCAGTTTAGTCACTCAGTCTTGAAGATCTTTTTTGTACAGTTCTGTGCATTCTTGCCACCTCTTCTTAATATCTTCTGCTTCTATTAGGCCCATACCATGTCTGTCCTTTATCGAGCCCATCTTTGCAGGAAATGTTCCCTTGGTATCTCTAATTTTCTTGAAGAGATCTCTAGTCTTTCCCATTCTGTTGTTTTCCTCTATTTCTTTGCATTGATCGCTAGGGAAGGCTTTCTTATCTCTTCTTGCTATTCTCTGGAACTCAGCATTCAGATGCTTATATCTTCCCTTTTCTCCTTGGCTTTTCACTTCTCTTCTTTTCACAGCTATTTGTAAGGCCTCCCCAGACAGCCATTTTGCTTTTTTGCATTTCTTTTCCATGGGGATGGTCTTGATCCCTGTCTCCTGTACAATGTCATGAACCTCAGTCCATAGTTCATCAGACACTCTATCTATCAGATCTAGGCCCTTAAATCTATTTCTCACTTCCACTGTATAATCATAAGGGATTTGATTTAGGTCATACTTGAATGGTTTAGTGGTTTTCCCTACCTTCTTCAATTTCTTTCTGGATTTGGCAATAAGGAGTTCATGATCTGAGCCACAGTCAGCTCTCGGTCTTGTTTTTGTTGACTGTATAGAGCTTCTCCATCTTTGGCTGCAAAGAATATAATCAATCTGATTTCGGTGTTGACCATCTGGTGATGTCCTTGTGTAGAGTCTTCTCTTGTGTTGTTGGAAGAGGGTGTTTGCTATGACCAGTGCATTTTCTTGGCAAAACTCTCTTAGTCTTTTCCCTGCTTCATTCCGCATTCCAAGGCCAAATTTGCCTGTTACTCCAGGTGTTTCTTGACTTCCTACTTTTGCATTCCAGTCCCCTATAATGAAAAGGGCATCTTTTTTGGGTGTTAGTTCTACAAGGTCTTGTAGGTCTTCATAGAACCGTTTAACTTCAGCTTCTTCAGCATTACTGATTCGGGCATAGACTTGGATTACTGTGATATTAAATGGTTTGCCTTGGAGACGAGCAGAGATCATTTTGTCATTTTTGAGATTGCATCCAAGTACTGCATTTTGGACTCTTTTGTTGACCATGATGGCTACTCCATTTCTTCTGAGGGATTCCTGCCCGCAGTAGTAGATATAATGGTCATCTGAGTTAAATTCACCCATTCCATCATGGAATAGGATATATGGCAAGGGATACATTAATATTAGAGTTCTATATATAGTATCATGTCATCTGCAAATAGAGACTATTTTACTTCTTTCCTTCAATTTTGATGCCTCTTTCTTTCTTTCTTTCTTTCTTTCTTGTCTAGTTGCTATGGCTAGGACTTTAAATAATATGTTAAACAGGAGGGCAACTTTGTCTTATTCCTGATTTTAGAGAAAATATTTTAGATTTTCACCACTGAGATAATGTTAGCTGTAGATTTGTCATAAATGTCATTTATTATGTTGGGATATGTTCCCTCTATATCAACTTTGATGAACTTATTTTTATAAATGGATGCTTAATTTTGTCAAAATTTTTTATACATCAATTGAGATGATCATGTGATTTTTATTCTTCCTTTTGTTAATGTAATGCATTGCATTGGTTGGTTTGTGAATACTGAACCATCTTTGCATCTCTGTAATAAATCTCACTTGATAATGATGTGTGATCCTTTTCATATACAGTTGAATTTTATTTGCTAATATTTTGTTAAGGACTTTTGTATCTATATTCATCAAAGATATTGGACTGCAATTTTCTTTTTGTGAGGTGTCTTTGTCCAGGTTTAATATTAGGCTAAGTTGGTCTTGTTTGCATATGTGTTTTAAAGAAACAAAACCTTCTTTACTGAAAAATTCTCATAGTTTTCAATATACTGTGAAGGTCCTAAATGTGTATGGTAAACAGAATAATGTTCCCCAATGATATCTGTGTTTTAATCTCCAGAACCTGTTAAAATATTACTTTCCATGGCAAAAAGGATTATGTAAATGTGGTTAAAGAGCCTGAAATAAGAACTTCGTCCTGAATTACCTGGGTGGATCTGGATGCTAAACTACAGGTTTTGAAGACAGATGAAGTGTCCAGGACCCAATGAATGTAGGAGGCCTCTAGAACTGACAAAGGCAAGAAAACAGATTCTTGCTTCAGCCTCTAGAAAGAATACAGTCCTACTCATACCTTGATTTGAGGACTTCTAATCAGACGAACTTTAAGAAAATAAATTTGCATGTTTTAATCACTACTGTTGTTGTTGCTTAGTTGCTAAATCATGTCCAAATTTTTTGTAACCCTGTGGACTGTAGATTGCCAGGTTCCTCTGTCCATGGGATTTCCAGGCAAGAATACTGGAGTGGGTTGCCATTTCGCTCTCCAGGGGATCTTCCCAATCCAGGGTTCGAACTCGCATCTCCTGCACTGCAGGTGGATTCTCTATCACCACTGAGCCACCTGGGAAGCCTTTGAATCACTAAGTTGGAGGCAACCGTTACAGCAGCAACAGGAAATAATACAAAGTTTATATGGTCTTAAATACTTGCTAAACTACTTTGGATACAGAGGTTTTGTCACAGTGCCCCATGATAGAATATTTTGAGGAATGACCCCTGGGAAAGGCTGCTGTAGCATGACAAGGAAATCCACCCTGAATATTCATTGGAAGGACTGATGTTAAAGCTGAAGCTCCAATACTTTGACCACCTGATGTGAAGAGGAAGACTCACTGGAAAAGCTCCTGAAGCTGGAAAAGATTGAGAGCAAGAGGAGAAGGGGACAACAGAGGATGAGATGGTTGGATAACCTCACTGACTCAATGGACATGAGTTTGAGCAAAGTGAAAGATAGTGATAGGGAGATAGTGAATGACAGGGAAGCCTGGCATGCTGTAGTTCATGGGTTCACAAAGAGTCAGGCATGACTTAGCAACTGAACAACAACAGGTAGCAGAGCTGAGGTTAAGAGGCAAGGCTCCTGAACCAGACTAACTGAGTCCAAATCCTGGCTTTTCTGCTTGCTAATTGATTCTTTTAATCTCTCCTTGATGTTTCAAATACCTTGTTTGTAAAGTGGGGATAATGATAGTATCTACATCAAAGAATTGTTATGGAAATGAAAATAATTAATGTGTATTAAAAGCTTAGAACAGTGAACACCACAGTGTAAAGACTATCTGTTTGTTTACAAAAGATTGTGAAACCACAAGAAGTTTCTGAGGGATTAGGTAAAAATAAAACAAAATATAGCTTTACTCTCATATTGGAGAAGTATTCAAGTTAAGGACTTGCTTTTAAGAGAATAACGGACTAATATGGCAATATTAGTTCCACAAAAACATCTACTTATGCTTTATTGACAACACCAAAGCCTTTGACTGTGTAGGTCACAACAAACTGTGGAAAATTCCTCAAGAGATGGGACTAGCAAACCACCTGATCTGCCTCCTGAGAAATCTGTATGCAGGTCAAGAAGCAACAGCTAGAATTGTTCCAACATGGAACAACAGCCTGGTTCCAAATCAGGAAAGAGTACATGAAGGCTGTATATTGACACTCTGCTTATTTAACTTCTATGCAGAGTACATCATGTGAAATGCTGGGCTGGATGAAGCACAAGCTGGAATCAAGATTGCTGGGAGAAATATCAATAACCTCAGATATGCTGATGACACCACCCTTATGGCAGAAAGCAAAGAAGAACTAAAGAGCCTCTTGATGAAAGTGAAAGAGGAGAGTGAAAAAGTTGGCTTAAAACTCAACATTCAGAAAAATTATGGCATCTGGTCCCACCACTTCATGGCAAATAGATGGGGAAATAATGGAAACAATGAGAGATGCTATTTTCTTGGGCTCCAAAATCACTGTAGATGGTGACTTGCGACCATGAAATTAAAAGATGCTTGCTCCTTGGAAGAAAAGCTATGACCAACCTAGACAGCCTATTAAAAAGCAGAGACATTACTTTACCAACAGAGGCCTGTTAAATCAAAGCTATGGTTTTTGCAGTAGTCATGTATGGATGTGAGAGTTGGACAATAAAGAAAGCTGAGTGCCGAAGAATTGATGCTTTTGAACTGTGGCATTGGAGAAGACTCTTGAGAGTCTCTTAGACTGCAAGGAGATCCAACCAGTCAATCCTAAAGGATACGAGTCCTGAAAATTCATTGGAAGGACTGATGCTGAAGCTGAAACTCCAATACTTTGGCCACCTGATGTGAAGAACTGACTCATTAGAAAAGACCCTGATGCTGGGAAAGATTGAAGGTGGGAGGAGAAGGGGATGACAGAGGATGAGATGGTTGGATGGCATCACCAACACGATGGACATGAGTTTGAGTAAGCTCTGGAGTTGGTGGTGGACAGGGAAGTGTGGCGTGCTCCAGTCCATGGGGTCACAAAGGGTCGGACATGACTGAGTGACTGAACTGAACTGAACTGAACTAATGGTTATATAGTTTTAGGGATAGTTAAACAATTCCACACAAATTAAGCACAGCAAAATGAAAATGATTCTTAAGACCTTAATCTAAAAAAAAAATCTGTTTACTGACTTTATCAGTTCACATTATCCACAGACCCCCAAAGCAAACTTTTATTTTACAAAACAACCCTACCTTTGCCTACTTAATTATCAGTTACATCTAAACCTCATAACTACTCTCTTTCCCCTTATCATTCCAATTAACTTGAAATTGTTTTCTGCCAATTAATATTATCACTTTATCTTTTCTATGTTCCCATAATAGATTGTTTTAATATAATGACACTTTATTCAGTCAAATTCAATAAACATTGAAATTTTTAATGAATATCAGACATGTTGGTATATGCTTGGGACAAAAAAAAAAAAAGAATACACTTGGCCTTTAGTCTCTTTTAGATTTTAAAGTAGACTGGAAAGATTTTAGTGAAAGAAAAATTAGCAAACATTTATCTTAAATTCATAAATCCTTCAGAAAATTCAAAATGCTCTAATATGTATCAAATATTGGAATGCTCAGATCTATAAAAATCTATTCTAAAAATGATATTATTGACCTTAACATAAGGCTTTCCACTTTGTCTCTCTTACTATTTATGCCACAAGTAGTCATTGAAAGAAAGGACAAAGCAACTAGCACAGCTATAGAATTACCTAGTCATTCTTCTTCTCCTTTTATTATTTTTAAATTTTATTTATTTATGGCTGTGCTGGGTCTTTGTTGCTTCATGTGGGCTTCTCTCTAATTTCATGGCATGCTGCAATTCATGGGGTTGCAAAGAGTCGGACACAACTGAGCAACTGAACTGAACTGGGGCTACTCGAGTTTCTGTGCACAGGTTTCTGCAGTGGCTCCTCTTGCTGCAGAGCACAGGCTCTGGGGCGCATGGGTTTCAGTAGCTGCAACATGCAAGCTCAGTAGTTGTGGCTCATGGCTTTAGCTCCTCTGTGGCTTGTGGAATCTTCTCAGATCAAAAACTGAACCTGTGTCCCCTGCATTGGCAGGTGGATTCTTAACCACTGGACCACCAAAGAAGTTTCTCCTCTTTTCTCAGTCTCTTTATTCTCATCCTCTTCCTTTTCACTTTTTTCTTTTTATCTAGAATTTATTAAATTATTGGTCATATTTCTCATTATTATCATCATCACCATCATAATTTTAGTCCTCATTATCGATCATCATCCATCATCACCTATGTGTGTTAGTCATTCAATCGCGTCCAACTTTTTGCAACCTCATGGTCTATAGCCTGCCAGGCACCACTGTCCATGGGATTTTCCCAGCAAGAATACTGGATTGGGTTGTCATTTCTTTCTCCAGGGGATCTTCCTGACCCAGAGATCAAACCCAGGTTTCCTGCATTGCAGTCAGATTCTTTACCATCTAAGCCACCAGGGTTTTGCTAAGAACAATAGGATCTGGATGGAAAGCCAGCAGAAAATGCTGCAAGGACATTGGTAAAATCAATTCAGAAGAGTTTAGAGGAGGGACATCCATGACCCTTTTGTCACCTCATTTTTCCCTCACCTTTTTATGTGACAAATATATATGGCATAAAATTTGCTATTGCTAGGGAGGAAGAAATTTTCCTTTACCCTTCTTCTGGTTGGTCTAAGAATTAAGTTGACATGAAACAGAATAACAGGAGAAAATCAAACAAACATTTAATAACAGGTATACAAGGCAAAGACCCAGGAAAACTGAGTAATCCACCAAATGAAACTGTTACCTTAAATAACATCTTCAACATCCAAAAGAAGATGTTGGAAGTAGTAGTTTGGGACCTCAAAGGGGAGGAAGGCAATTGACGTGGAGATGGAAAAGCAAATGTTTGATAAATGTTTGCTGGGCCTGCAGAGACAATGGAACACAGACAGCCATCTTAACAAATTCTCAGTACTATGATTATTTGTGGTGACAGCTCTCTTCCTGAGAAAGGTATACTAGTGACATTCTTCAGGCAGTTGAAGGAAAGGTCAAAATTTCTTCCTGAATCTTTTGGGCCTTGACTGTTTTCATCTCAAAAAAATGATATGCCAAGGAAACATTTGGGGGTGGCAAGTTTTCTTTCCCTACACTGTGTTAATCAATTTTATGTGTACAGTTCAGTGGTATTCAGCATCAGTTCAGTCACTCAGTCATGTCTGACTCTGCAACCCCATGAACTGAAGCACACCAGGCCTCCCTGTCCATCACCAACTCCCGAGTCCACCAAACTCATGTCCACTGAGTTGGTGATGCCATCCAACCATCTCATCCTGTGTCGTCACCTTCTCCTCCTGCCCTAAGTCTTTCCCAGCATGAGAGTCTTTTCAAATGAGTCAGCTCTTCACATCATGTGGTCAAAGTATTGGAGTTTCAGCTTCAACATCAGTCCTTCCAATGAACACCCAGGACTGATCTCTTTTAGGATGGACTGGTTGGATCTCCTTGCAGTCCAAGGGACTCTCAAGAGTCTTCTCCAACATCATAGTTCAAAAGCATCAATTCTTCTGCACTCAGTTTTAAATACATTCATATGGACATAAGTCTGAGCAAGCTCTGGGAGTTGGCTCAGGGAAGCCTGGCATGCAACAGTCCATGGGGTCACAGAGTCAGACACGACTAAGCAACTGAATTGAACTGATTGTTGTGTAACCATCATCAACATCCATCTCCAGAACTCTTTCATCTTGCAAAACTGAAATTCTGTACCCATTAAATAATCACTCACCATGACCCCTTTCCCCTTGGCAACCACCATTCTGCTTTATATATATATTTTTTAATCTCCTCTTTTCCAAAAGCCCCAGACTCTTATAATCAACCTTCTAGTCTGTTTTTGTAAGTTAAGCTTTGTTATTTGTTTCTTATTTTAGATTTCATATGTAAATGATATCACACAACATTTGCCATCTTTGTCCAGACCGTTTTACTTAATATTAATAAAATGTTTTCAGGTTCACCCATGTTGTCTCAAATATGTGCATATACATGTATATGTATGATGTGAAGTCACTCAGTCATGTCTGACTCTTTGAAACCCCATGGACTACAACCCGCCAGGCTCCTCCATCCATGGGATTCTCTAGGCAAGAGTACTGGAGTATGTATATATATATATATATATATATATATATATATATAATACTTATTATAAACATATATCTAAAACATATGCATGTATACATATACATGTACATACACACAAGAAATAGACACATAGCTCTAGAACTAAATATTTTAAATTAACTTCAAACAAGAATATGACTTTAGCTAATCAAACCTATTGAATAGAATATGAATGTTTTAACATTTCTACTGGAATTTATATCTACAACTTAACCTAGAAATAACATCTGCTTAAATTATTTGAGAAGTTCTGTGTATAAGAGCAAAGGGAAAAATCAATAGTTTCTAACAAAGGGGCAAAAAAAAACCCACATCAATCTTGCTATGAGTAAGAATTGGATCTGATAGTGAAGATCAGATGGTTTTTAAATTCTGTGTCCAAAAAAATGTAAGGTAAATTACCAGAAGACCAAGTATCATATTAGCATGAACTATGGAGAGAACAGTTATGAAGACAAGTGTAGAATCAGTGTGCCATAAGTTTATCCACTTTTTCCTTTTAAAAAGTTATCTCTACTCACACAAAATGCTCAACTCTATGAAGTATATATGGAGTACAATGCTAGCTTACTGGGCAATGGCCATTTATTATCATCCAGCAGTATTTATTCATTTATTACGTATTTAGTTCTTAACTGCCATATGACAAACACTTTACTATGCACTGGAAATGTAAACATGGACAAAATGTTTCCTTATTCTGAAGAAGTTCATATGTCAGCAAATAAAATGAAGCAATTATAAAAAGTGTTATGGTAGAAATTTGTGCAGAAATTATAGAAATCCAAGGAAGATGTAAACAAAGGCAAAGAAAAGTACAAGGGGTCATAGAAATGTCATGTTGGACAGATCTTTAAGAACACAAGATGACTTTATAAGATTATTAGAAAGCTGTGGTGCATATACGCAATGGAGTATTACTCAGCCATTAAAAAGAATACATTTGAATCAGTTCTAATGAGGTGGATGAAACTGGAGCCGATTATACAGAGTGAAGTAAGCCAGAAAGAAAAATACCAAAACAGTATACTAACACATATATATATGGAATTTAGAAAGATGATAATGATAACCCTGTATGTGAGACAGCAAAAGAGACACAGATGTATAGAACAGAGTGTTGGACTCTGTGGGAGAGGGAGAGGGTGGGATGATTTGGGAGAATGGCATTGAAACGTATAATATCATGTAAGAAATGAATCACCAGTCTAGGTTCAATGCAGCATACAGAGTGCTTAGGGCTGGTGCACTGGGATGAACCAGAAGGATGGTATGGGGAGGGAAGTGGGAGGGGGGTTCAAGATGGGGAACACATGTATACCTGTGGTGGATACATGTTGATGTATGGCAAAACCAATACAATTATGTAAAGCAATTAGCCTCCAATTAAAATAAATAAATTTATATAAAAAAGATTATTAGAAATGTCTTTAATTTTTCCCCTGCTTAATAGACAGGAAGTACTGATGCTGAAGCTGAAACTCCAATACTTTGGCCACCTGATGTGAAGAACTGACTTCTTAGAAAAGACTCTGATGCTGGGAAAGATTGAAGGTGGGAGAAGAAGGGGACAACAGAGGATGAGATGGTTAGATGGCATCACTGACTCGATGGACATGAGTTTGAGCAAGCTCCGGAAGTTGGTGATGGACAGCGAGGCCTGGCGTGCTACAGTCCATGGGGTCACAAAGAGTCAGACATGACTGAGTGACTCAAAGGACTGAATAAACAGGAAAACCTTTCTGTCCATAGGATATTGGAAGAGAAAAAAATATCTTATCAAAGATGGGCTAATTATCCTCTCTCTTCTGTCTCTCAAGAATTTAAACTGAGAGATATAGAATGACACTGGATTAAACTAATCATGAAGAGTCAGTATGAATTTCCAGGAAGACTTACCCCTGGAAGGGCTTATTGTTGCCTTCTTAAAAGACTTCTTGTCAACTGTGCCAGAATTTTCTGTGAGAAAATTTTGTTAATTTTCAGAAACCAGAAAATTAACATTCTTTCATTAGATATTCTGGATCCTTTCAACCAAACAAGGAGGGGAAAGGTAATTCAAGCAGAATGATATATGATAAAACATGACATGATAAAAGAAATTATATCTGTATTGTTAAACGAATTAAACAAGCAGACTATTAGACCAAGGTGATTCTAAACTGTGGTAGCCTATGTAAGTAAACCAAACAAGTCCATAAATGGCTCAAAATTACAAATCTACAACCTGAGGACAGCCAATAACAGTCATCTACACTTTAAGTTGTAGCCAGTCACTAACTTCTTTACTTTGCCTCAGTCCTTTCTCTGTAAAAGTTTCTCTCCAAGCTCCTTCTGGTGGTTCACTCCCAGCAACTTTGATTTGGTGCTGCCAAATTCAAACTGACTTTTGCTCAAGTAAACTCCTAAAATTTTAATAAGCCCCAATTTATATTTCATAATTCATATAAAACATTATAATACTTAAAATATATACACACATATACACATCATATGTATATGATTGCTAATAACGTGGGATAAAGATGAAACAAATCATTTCTGTATTGCAAAGAAAACTCTGTAGTTTTATTTTTCTCTTTCTGTTTTCTTTTTACTTTTCCCCTTTGGAAATTCACGTTAGTGAGTTACATATCTAAGCTTAGCTTATTATCTAAGCACCAACAGCATTAAATTCAGCATTTTGATTTTTCATTTAAAATCTAATTTCTGAGTTTTTGTAATTATATTCATTTTTCATAATGCAAATATATAATAAAATTATCACCAATGTTTCTTAAACATTTTCAAAAATTTTATTAATATAAAATGATTGTTTATCAAAAGTGGTCATATTAGATAAAAAGAGAAATAGAAAATAACCCAAGATTTAGCCATAAGAATAGCTGCAAAGAAAAAGGGAGAGCAGGAGAGGGAAATAATGATTTTTGTGTGTGCTTTTTAAAATTCATCTCTTCAGTTCCAGAATAACAGAATTAAGGCTATATCAATTAACTTGTTCATTCAATAACATATTGAACATTAACAATTGTGAAAATGATTGAGAAGGGTTCAATAATAGATTCTAATGTGGCAGCCTTTAAAAACTTACTATCAATTGGAGAAACTATCCACTATGCTTAAATTTCCCATCAGCTAATTTTAACATGAAGTTAAAAATTCTAAGAGCTATCCTGGCATAAAGGCAGATATATAGGCCTATAAAACAGAATAGAGAATTTAGAAATAACCCACACAGATACAATTAAATGATCTATAAGGTTGTGAAGACTACACAATAGTAAAACAATAGTCTTTTCAACAAATAGTACTTAGAAAATTGGATATCTACATGCTAAAGAACCCAATTGGAATTTCATCATGTACTATACACAAATAGTCCACTCTAATGGATTAAAAACGTAAACATAGGACCTGAAACTGTAAATTTCCTAGGAGAAACCTTCATAACATTGGCCTTCATAATGATTTATTGGCTATGACACAAAAAGTAGGCAACAGAAGTAAAAACACAAAACAAACAAACAAACAACTGGATTGTATCTAACTAAAAATCTACACAGCAAAGAAAGCAGTCAACAGAGTAAAAAGGTAACCTACAGAATGAGAGCAAATATTTGCAAATCATAATCTGAAAAGAAATTCATGTTCAATACATATAAGAAATTCATACAGTTCAATAGCAAAAAGAAAGAAAGAAAGAAACCGCTGCAAAAGTGTGTAAAAGATTTGAGCAGACATTTTTCCAAAGAGGACATACAAGTAGATCACAGATGTATGAATATATGCTCAACATCACTATTGATCAGGGAAATGCAAATCAAAACCATGATGAGATATCACCTCATCCCTGTTAGGATAGGATATACCTCATCAAAACAACAAAAACCCAAACAAAAATAGCAACAAGAAAACAAAAAACAAAAAAACAGAATGCCAAGTACTGTCCAGGATATACACTGTTAGTGGGACTATCAAGTACTGCAGCTATGGAAAACAGTATGGATTTTCCTCCAAAACTTAAAAATAAAAGTATCATATTACTCTTCTTGCCTGCAGAACCCCATGGATAGAGGAGCCTGGAGAGCTACAATCCATGGGGTCACAAAGAGTTGGACACGACTAAGTGACTAACACTTTCATTTTCACCATGTTATTCAGTAATGCCACTTCTAGGAATTTATTCAAAAGAACTGAAATAAAAATCTCAAAGAAATATTTGCACTCCCACATTCACTGCAGCATCATTCACAATAGCTAAGAAGTGGAAACAAGCTAAACGTTCATCAACAGATGAAGGGATAAAGAAAAATGTTCCTGTACACATGTGTGTGCCCCCTCATACACACATACACTGGAATTTTATTCAGCCTTAAGAAAAAAGGAAATCTTATCATATTGCAACAACACAGATGAACCTTGAGGATGTTACACTAAGTGAAATAAACCAGTCACAGAAGGACAAATATTGTATGATTCCAATTATATGAGGTCTCTAAAGCCAAATGCATGAAAGTAGAAAGTAGAAAGATAGTTGTAAGAGCCTGAGGGTAGAGGGAGATGTCAATTTGCTGTTTAATGGGAATAGAGATGAAGTCATGCAAAATGAAAAAGTTTTCAAGACCTACTATATAGCAAAGTACATATAATAAACAATATTGAACACTTAAAAATGTGTTGAGGACAGATTTCATGTTACCTGCTTTTTTAACCACAGTAAAAACAAAACAAAACAAAAAAAAAAGATTAAAAGGGTCAAATGAAATAGCAAATAGATGATACCCAAATTCAGAGGAGGAAAAGACTATTATGAGCCAAAGTTATCAGGAAAGGCTTGGATGTAGGGATTGAATAAGTGACAAGCCTTGAAAGATAGGTAGGATTTGGACATTTGGAGATCATTTACAAGACTGACCCAGGCCAACGGAAGAGCACACACAACAACATGGAAGAAAGGAGCTTAGAGCATTCAGGAAAGAGTTTATCTGGACTTGAGCAGAGTGTGTGAGAAATAACAAAAAAAAAAAGTAGAAGAAATGGAAAGCGGGGTTAGAATGATTAAGTTCCAACTATGGAATATCTTAAAAAGCAGGCAAAGAAAGCAATGAGATTTCACATTTCTGTATTATACGAAAAACTGAATATTTGAAACCCTTAATCAATATACAGTGGCAGGAATAAAATTTAAAACCCTTAAGATATTATACTTATAGTTCACAGACACTTTGGCAATAGCGGGCCTTTACAATGCAAAAAGTTACATATATTCATAACATTTAATTTTTTTCTTATTTTGTATAGATTCATTGAAGACAATAATTATGAATCTCAAATGTTTACTGTACTTATTATAAGTGTGCTGGATGCTAGGAAAATTGGAAAGGAGCATAAAATACTGCCCTTGCCTTAAACAACTCCTTTATTTAGTCAAGACTACAAACCTAAGAACACATGCAAAGCAATCAGAAATGATCAAATGATTCATGTAAGAACCAAACGAATATGTCATTTAAGTGAAGGGAAACCAGTAGGGACGGGCTGAAGGAAGGTCAGTCAAAGTTAGTGGACTACTGATTAAGGAAACATTCTGGAATTAGAATGGATTGTGCTCAAATCCCTACTATGTAATTCATGATCTTCAGCAAGTAACTTTACTGCTTGGGATGTTTCTTACTCTCTAAAATTATGAAGACTCTAGGAAAATATTTATAAAGCCTTAAAATTAGACCTATAATACAGTAGGAACTCAACACAGAGTAATTTCTTTCCCTTCCCTTCAGGATAAATCAGAAAAAAAGTACCAGAAAATATACTATACATTTTGGCTAAAAATAAAAAATGAATTTTAAGAATTTTAAAAAGGAAACACAGAAAAATCAATAAAATAAAAAAGATCACCTGTAATTCCAACTCACAAAATAAATTTAGATTGCATTCCTTCTGAGAGACAGAGAAAAAAGAGGGAGATTCTAATTTAACACCTGATAATATAAAGTCTGTTTTTCCACATGTCAATAAACATTTTGTATTGTACTATTGTTAATAATTGTCCATTTGTCCATAATAAAGATTCAACATACATCCATTCAACAAGTAGTCTGAGCACTCAAAATTGAGCAGTTGATAAAAATGAAATCCTTGGTAACAGTTTCCAGTAATTTAAAATCATGAATGCTTCCAATTTTTCATTATTGTAAATCAATATAGCAACAAATGTCTTTGCACAGAAAGTTCTGTGAACATCTGTTTATTTCCTTAAGAAAAAGTTCTGTAAATAGAAATAAAAATATAAACTTTGGAAAGACTCCTGAAACATAGTAAACATGATTTCTAGACAAGCGACATTTTTGTTATCCTATTCTTTGAAGTTACCTGAATATCCCTATTCCTTGTAAATTGAAATGAACTCAAACAGTAATAACCCTTCAGATATGCAGACGGCAACACTCTTATGGCAGAAAGTGAAGAGGAACGAAAAAGCCTCTTGATGAAAGTGAAAGAGGAGAGTGAAAAATTTGACTTAAACTCAACATTCAGAAAACGAAGATCATGGCATCTGGTCCAGTCACTTCATGGCAAATAGATGGGGAAACAGTGGAAACAGTGTCAGACTTTATTTTTGGGGCTCCAAAATCACTGCCAATGGTGACTGCAGCCATGAAATTAAAAGACGCTTACTCCTTAGAAGGAAAGTTATGATCAACCTAGATAGCATATTAAAAAGCAGAGACATTACTTTGCCAACAAACGTCTGTATAGTCAAGGCTATGGTTTTTCCAGTTGTCATGTATGGATGTGAGAGTTGGCCTATAAAGAAAGCTGAGCAGCAAAGAATTGATGCTTTTGAACTCTGGTGTTGGAAAAGACTCTTGAGAGTCCCTTGGACTGCAAGGAGATCCAACCAGTCCATTCTAAAGGAGATCAGTCCTGGGTGTTCATTGGAAGGACTGATGCTGAAGCTGAAACTTCAATGCTTTGGCCACCTCATGTGAAGAGTTGACTCACTGGAATAGACCCTGATTCTGGGAGGGATTGGAGGCAGGAAGAGAAGGGGGCAACAGAGGATGAGATGGCTGGATGGCATCACCAACTTGATGGACATGAGTCTGGGTGAACTCCGGGAGTTGGTGATGGACAGGGAGACCTGGCATGCTGTGATTCATGAGGTCGCAAAGAGTCGGACACGACTGAGCGACTGAACTGAACAGAAAACAATACTTTGCTATTATACAGAGTGAAGTAAGCCAGAAAGAAAAACACCAATACAGTATACTAATGCATATATATGGAATTTAGAAAGATGGTAGCGATAACTCTGTATGTGAGACAGCAAAAGAGACACAGATGCATAGAACAGTCTTTTGGACTCTGTGGGAGAGGGAGAGGGTGGGATGATTTGGGATAATGGCATTGAAATATGTATAATATCATATATGAAATGAGTCGCCAGCCCAGGTTCAATGCATGATACTGGATGCTTGGGGCTGGTGCACTGGGATGACCCAGAGGGATGGTATGGGGAGGGAAGAGGAAGGGGGGTTCAGGATAGGGAACACGTATATACCTGTGGTGGATACATGGTGATGTATGGGAAAACCAACACAATATTGCAAAGTAATTAACCTCCAATTAAAATAAGTAAATTTATTTTAAAAAATATTTTATCCTAGTCTCATCTAAATTCTCCAAAAGTCCATGTAATGTTCAGAGCAACTAATACTCTCTTTTATTAAACTTTATTTTATAGATAGGACACAGACGATTCCTTCCATCAGGTTTTCAGATTCTAAGTCATCTTCTTTCTTAAAAATGCATTAAGAAATATTAAAGCAGAAAGAAATCATACTAACCAATGGGTGCTAACACACAAAAACACAAAGATACAACTCCTGCCATCAATAAGCTCACAGTTTCATTGGGTAGGCAACTAAACACAAGTTATGGTACAGTTAATTGCGATGATACTTATGTGCATAGGATTTTAATTACTGGGGAGATGACTCAAATCCAAATTTCAATGAGTGGCAGTGAATATCCAGATCTAGTTGGTGAACAGTTAGGGAAAAAAGCAAAATGGAAGTCAAGGAAAAATGAACAACTAGATAGAGAAAGCTCCATGAAGGAGAGAGAACAGTATCTGGCCCATCAGAGGTGGTCAGTCAATTTCAGTTTAAAGATGAAATGAGTTAGTAATAACACTAGAACTTATTATTGAAACGTGAGTTGCTTTAGCCAAGTAGATACAGAGACAAAAGGTTATTTTTAGAGCGATAAAGAGATTATGAAATCTCCCGGAAACGTGGTCCACTGGAGAAAGGAACAGCAAACCACTTCAGTATTCTTGCCATCCAGCCATCTCATCCTCTGTCATCCCCTTCTCCTCCTGCCCCCAATCCCCACCAGCATCAGAGTGTTTTCTAAAGAGTCAACTTTTCACATGAGGTGGCCAAAGCATTGGAGTTTCTACTTTAGCATCAATCCTTCCAATGAACACCCAGGACTGATTTCCTTTAGAATGGACTGGTTGGATCTCCTTGCAATCCAAGGGGCTCTCAAGAGTCTTCTCCAACACCACAGTTCAAAAGCATCAATTCTTTGGCACTCAGCTTTCTTCACAGTCCAACTCTCACATCCATACATGACCACAGGAAAAACCATAGCCTTGACTAGACGGACCTTTGTTGACAAAGTAATGTTTCTGCTTTTTAATATGCTATCTAGGTTGGTCATAACTTTCCTTCCTAGGAGTAAGCATCTTTTAATTTCATGGCTACAATCACCATCTGCAGTGATTTTGGAGCCCCCAAAAATAAAGTCTGACACTGTTTCTACTGTTTCCCCATCTATTTCCCATGAAGTGATGGGACCAGATGCCATGATCTTCGTTTTCTGAATGTTGAACTTTAAGCCAAATTTTTCACTCTCCTCTTTCACTTTCATTAAGAGGCTTTTTCGTTCCTCTTCACTTCTGCCACAATGGTGGTGTCATCTGCATATCTCAAGGCAAATTGGAAGTAGTCAAACTGGAGATGGCAAGAATGAACATCAACATTTTAGGAATCAGTGAACTGAAATGGACTGGAATGGGTGAATTTAACTCAGATGACCATTATATCTACTACTGTGGGCACAAATCCCTTAGAAGAAATGGAGTGGCCCCCATAGTCAACAAAAGAGTCCGGAATGCAGTGAATGTGAAGTCACTCAGTGTGTCCCACTCTTTGCGACACCATGTCCATGGGAAGACATGAGGTCTGAATACATCTTCAGGCAAGAATGCTGGAGTGGGTTGTCATTTCCTTCTCCAGAGGATCTTCCTGTCACAGGGATTGAACCCCGGTCTCCCATACTGCAGGCATACTCTTTCCTGTCTGAGCCACCTGGAATGCAGTATTTGGGTGCAATCTCAAAAAAATGACAGGATGATCTCTGTTCATTTCCAAGGCAAACCATTCAATATCACAGTAATCCAAGTTTATGGCCCAACCAGTAATGCTGAATAAGCTGAAGTTAAATGGTTCTATGGTGACCTACAAGACCTTCCAGAACTAACACCAAAAAAAGATGTCCTCTTCAGCACAGAGGACTGGAATGCAAAAATAGGAAGTCAAGAGATACCTGGAGTAACAGGCTACTTTGGCCTAGGAGTACAAAAAGAAGCAAGTCAAAGGCTAACAGAGTTTTTCCAAGAGAATTGGCTGATCATAGCAAATACCCTCCTCCAAAAATGCAAGAGATGACTCTACGCATGGACGTCATTAGATGGTCAATACCAAAATCTGACTGATTATATTCTTTGCAGATGAAGATGGAGAAACTCTATACAGTCAGCAAAAACATGACTGGGAGCTGACTGTGACTCAGATCATGAACTCCTTATTGCCTAATTCAGACTTAAATTGAAGAAAGAGTAGGGAAAGCCACTAGACCATTCAGGTATGACCTAACTCAAATCCCTTAGAAGTGACAAATAGATTCGAGGGATTAATTTTGATAGACAGCATGCCTAAAGAACTATGGAGAGATTTGTGACACGGTAAAGAAAGTGGTGAACAAGACTACCCTCAAGAAAAAGAAATGTAAAAAGGCAAAATGATTGTCTGAGGAGGCCTTACAAATAGCTGAGAAAATAGAGAAGCTAAAGGTAAAGGAGAAAGGGAAAGACATATCCATCGGAATGCAGAGGTCCAAAGAATAGCAAGGTGAGGTAAGAAACTCTTACTAAGTGATCAATGCAAAGAAATAGAGGAAAACAGTAGAATGGGAAAGACTAGAGATCTCTGTAAGAAAATTAGAGATACCAAGGGAATATTTCATGCAAAATATGGGCACAATAAAGGACAGAAATGGTATGGACCTGACAGAAGCAGAAGATACTAAGAAGGTGACAAGAATACGCAGAAGAACTGTACAAAAAAGATCTTAACGACCCAGATCACCAAAATGGTGGATCACTCACCAGAGCCAGATATCCTGGAATGCAAAGTCAAGTGGAACTTAAGAAACATCACTGCAAACAAAGCTAGTGGAGGTGATGGAATTCCAGAGGATCTATTTCAAATCCTAAAAGATGACTCTGTGAAAGGGCTGCACTTAATAACCCAATAAATTTGGAAAATTCATCAGTGGCCCCAGGACTTGAAAAGGTCAGTTTTCATTACAAAGAATGACAGTGCTAAAAAAAAAAAAATGTTCAAACCATCACACAATTGCACTCATCTCACATGTTAGCAAAGTAACATTGAAAATTCTCCAAGCCAGGCTTCAGTGGTACACGAACCAAGAACTTTCAAATGTTTAAGCTGAATTTAGCAAAGCCAGAGGAACCAGAGATCAAATTGCCAACATCCGTTGGATTGGATCATAGAAAAAGCAAGATAATTCCAGAAAAACATCTATTTCTGCCTTATTGACTATGCCAAAGCCTTTGACTGTGTGGATCACAACAAACTCTGGAAAATTCTTCAAGAGATGGGAATATAAGAGCACCTCACCTGCCTCCTGAGAAATCTGTATCCAGGTCAAGAACTAACCATTAGAACCAGACATGGAACAACAAACTGCTTCCAAATTGGCAAAGAAGTAAGTCAAGGCTGTATATTGTCACCCTGTTTATTAATTTATATGCAGAGCACATCAGGCAAAGTGCCAGGCTGGATGAAGCACAAGTTGGAATTAAGATTGCAGGGAGAAATATTAATAACCTTGTATATGCAGATGACACCACCTTTATGGCAGATAGCAAAGAGGAACTAAATATCCTCTTGATGAAGGTGAAAGAGGAGAGTGAAAAAGCTGGCTTAAAACTCAACATTCAAAAAACTAAGATCACGGCATCTGGCCCCATCACTTCATAGCAAATAGATGGGGAAACAATGGAAACAGTGACAGATTTTATTTTCTTGGGCTCCAAAGTCACTGCAGATGGTAACTGCAGCCATGAAATTAAAGACACTTGCTCCTTGGAACTAAATGTCAAACGTATTAAAAAGCAGAGATATTACTTTGACAACCAAGGCCTATCTAGTCAAAGCTATGGTTTTCCCAGTAGTCATATATGGATGTGAGATTTGGACTATAAATAAAGCTGAGCACTGAAGAACTAATGCTTTTGAACTGTGGTGTTGGAGAAGACTCTTGAGAGTCCCTTGGACTTCAGGGAGATCAAACCAGTCAATCCTAAAGGAAGGCAGTCCTAAATATTTATTGGAAGGACTAATGCTGAAGCTGAACCTCCAATGCTTTGACCACCTGATGGGAAGAATTGATTTGTTAGAAAAGACTCTAATACTGAGAAAGATTGAAAGCAAGAAGATAAGGAGACAACAGAGGATGAGATGGTTGGTTGGATGGACATGAGTTTGAGGATGCTCCAGGAGTTGGTGAAGAACAGGGAAGCTTCATGTGAGTCAGTCCATGGGGTCACAGAGTCAGACACAACTGAGGGACTGAACTGAACTAAAGAGGAGGGATGGGAGTATATATCAGAATTTGAATATTGAGAGGCAGTCAGATGTTAAATCATGCACGCATTTTTTTTAAACACTGTTTAAAGAAATTCGGTCCTTATTCTGTGGACTCTGAAAAGCAAGAGTAGTTATACAACCACATTTTTACTTTAGAAATATGTTCCTGGTTGTCACATGAAAAATGGATTGGGAGAAGAAACAAATAGAGCAAGTAGAAAAAAGGAAGCTCTCATTGCAGCCAAGGAATAAGTCATTTGGGTTAAAAGAAAACAAGGAGGACCAAACTGAGTAAGAGAGCACAAATCAAAAAAAAAAAAGAAAAGAAAAGAAATTCAACAATTTATTTGCTCAGGAGTTAATCATCAATAATATGTACAGAGTGATGGAAAAAGGGGTGATAAATTGATTTTCAGGTCATTTTTGGCACTGTCAGGTGACACTGACCAAATATTAAATACAAAAAAAAAAAAAAGCAGATTAAGAAGAAGCTGAGAAACAGAAGGAAAATAAGAAGATAGTAGTGTCTGGGGCTGAGAGAATTTAAAGAAAGAGGGAATGATCACAATGGCAAATGGCAAAGTAATGTCAAATAAAATAAGGACCAACATGTGTCTATGAGATTTAGCAATTAGAGGACTGGTGGCCTGTGCAACAGCTGTTTCAGTAGGATAGTGAAGACAGATGGCAGAGAGCAGCTGGAGGAAGGAGTGAGAATGGGAAACAAGGGAAGGAAACCAAAAGCTCAGAGACTTTTTCCTTACACCTTGTTAACAGTATCTTACAAAAGTTATCCATACTGGGAAAATATTAGAGCTTTCAAGATTAAGCTAGTCATTCAGGGATCATTTAGTCACAGAGCAAACTATGCAGCATATAATTAGAATCCTTCACTAAATGAAGTGCATTGCATTTTCAGTGTGAATCATCTCTGCTAGCCTATAAATTCCAAAGCATCAGGAGTTGTGCCTGTCTTATTTCCCATGGTACCAAGGTCTGGCCATTGTTAAAGATGCACTAAGGAACTTTCTCATCTCTACTTTAGTTACCTTATTACGACAGTAGAAATTTTGCACCTCTTCTTCAAGATTCATAGAATAAAATGCCACCTCCTATGGGAAGTCTTTTCCAATCCCTATGTATCCCTTCTCCCTCCTGCTCCCCTGCTCTCTCTCTCTCCTCCTGCCCCCTCCTCCCGCCACTGTTCCACATGCACACACTTTCCTGTGTTTCTAATCTCATACATGTGATGTGTTATATCTGTGTATACTATCTTATAGTATCTCTTATATACATCTATATTTTGTATCTTTCTGAATAGAGTATCTATCAGTCTTCTTCCATCAGAGTAATGGAACTCCATAAGGGTTTATTTAGAGATTTATTCATTTCAGGTCCATATATTTCCCCTCCACATAGTGTCTAGCCTCAAATACACTGGACCAATGATCAGTAAGGGAATATAACTATGAATGGGGCACAGAGAGAACAAAGGAGTCCATGAAGATGCGCTTTAACCATAAGGATAACAAACCCACATCTATCTCTCACCAGAATCTGCCCTGGTACTATACCTCCTCCAAGTTTCTAGTCCCCAACTTCAGTGATGCAGGTTTCCTGCAGACCTAGTGCACTTCACCACAGAGCTGTGTAGGAAGCTTTATCAGTATTTGAAGACGTTAAAGGAGGAGATATAGAAAGACCTGGGGTTAAGCCTGCAGGTCCATAACAATGCTCCTGAGATCCAAACGAAATATGCCTATGCCAACCTTCTCAGTGTAAGCATGGTTGCTGATTCTCTTCTGCTTTCCAGCTCTCAAATCAGTTTCTCTTGTGGACAACCACAGTTCAGAACCATAGAGGTAAAAGAATTCTGGAGCAGTTCCTGTATTAGTCAAGTAGACACATTAGAAAGTCATCATGGTCTACCTGTAATTAACTTGGCATCATACACATCTCTTTTAATCTTTCTTATTTTTCAAATAAAATCAATATCAAAACCATGTATTCACTTAACATGAAGCCACTATCCATTGTATAACCAAATTTTTGCTAGTCCTCTTCCCAAGATAGTATGCTAAGTCACTGTAGTCATCTTTGGATAATGTTCATCTACCATCTAAGTCATGCTTCTCCTTGATATCCTGTAACTTAAACACCAAGATATTAGGTTAGCTATTATTATCACATTATGTTAGATAATAGGAGAATGAGATGAGGAAGAAGAAGAGTTAAAATATATACACTTATATCAAAATAAGGAATAAAGATTTGTTATTACTATAGTCCTCATTTCTGCACCTGGGTACATTATGGGAGCTAGTATTCATAATATCATGCAGTACTCATTCCATGCTTTGCCCATAGCAGGCACCATGGTGCACAGTAATCCAGATATTCATTCCTAGAGGGTCAGGGCCATTAGTCATCCTGTCTGTATGTGATTGTTGTATTGTATCACATTGAATTTAATAAAGGAAACCAACAGCATTAATAAGTGTTCTAGAAAATCTCCTACATTCTAGAGAGACTCCTTCTTAATCTAGCAGGCAGTAGTAGACCAATGGGAATGAAAAAGCTGGCTTAAAACTCAACATAAAAAAAAAACCCCTAAGATCATGGATCTAGTCCCATCACTTCATGGCAAAAGAAGGGGAAAAAGTAAAAGCAGTGACAGATTTTCTTTTCTTGGGCTCCAAAATCACTGCAGATGGTGACTGAAGCCATAAAATTAGAAGACAATTGCTTCTTGGAAGGAAAGCTACCGCAAACCTAGACAGCATATTAAAAAGCAGAGACATTACTTTGCTGACAAAGGTCCGTCTAGTCAAAACTATGATTTTTCCAATACTCATGTATGGATGTGAGAGTTAGACCATAAAAAAAGTTTAGTGTGAAAGACTTGATGATTTCAACTCTTGATGCTGGAGAAGACTTTGAGAGCCCCTTGGACTGCAAGAAGATCAAACCAGTCAATACTACATCTCTGAATATTCATTGGAAGGACTGATGTTAAAGCTGAAGCTCCAATACTTTGGCCACCTAATGCAAAGAGCCTACTCATTACAAAAGACCCTGATCCTGGGAAAGATTGAAGGCAAAAGGAGAAAAAGGCAGCAGAGGATGAAATGGTTAGATAGCATCACTGACTCAATGGTCATGAACTGTGGCAAACTCCAGGAGATAGTGGAGGACTGGGAAGGCTGACATGCTACAGTCCATGGGGTCATAAAAAGGCAGACACAGCCTAGCAACAAACAACAGACCAATTGTGATTGGATATCCAGTACAGTAACTCTTACTTTCCTGTTGGTACACTGGTATGAGAAGCCTGGGGGTCAGTATCAACTTCCAGTTTAAGAGAACCATTCCTGTGTGCCTGGCAGAAGCATTTCTCTTTTGAGAACTAGATTCTGTAGACCATAGGGCCCAAAATTAAGGGGAGCAAAAGAAAAATTTCACTAACAGATCACTGGAAGTAATATAATGGGAACTCATTCATTTCCACACCTGATTCCTGTGCTCATGAATCCTGCCATGGAAAAACACCACCATATAATGATGGCTGATTTCGAATAAATATCACACCATTCTAGTCATTATCCCAGCTTACAATGTGTTGCCCAAACTGAGTCTTTAAATGCCATTCTACACATCTACCAAATCAGGTTTCTCATGGCAATAGAGAGCAGGGTGAGACCAGAGAATTTCACAATCATAAGACCATTGCCATATTTTGATTAGCCCCTTGCTCACAAAAAAAAAAAAAAAAAAAAAAAAAAAAACCACTGGGAATGCCAAAACAGTGACTAAGTCATCCATGGGTCCACATCTGGTGGATTTAGAAGAACAATCAAGGAGAGGGAAGGCAAATCCATACAAAGAGTAATATCGATTCCAATGAGAACAAATTGTGGCCCTCTCTGTGAGGGAAGTGATCCAATATAGTCAAGCTGCCACAGCTGGCTGAATGATCACTATGGAGTATAGCACCATACTGGGGGCAGAGTGCTGGTCTCCATTCTGACATACTAGGCACTCAGCAGTGGCTATAGTCAATCATTCTTGGTTACTGGAAGTCCATTTGTTGAGTCTATATATAACTTCCATTGTCACCATCATAGAGAATTTGTGAGCCCATCAAGCAAGGACAACAAAAGTTAGAGATAGAATCTATTATCTTGTGAATTTTATTAGTAAAATTGAATTTGCTAATTCAATCAGCTGAGGTTGCTCACCCTCCTCAGCTGAGGCTGCTCTCTGGGGAGTATTTACAGAGGATACAAAGGACTTCCCACTCTGTAGCCATCAGTATTACATCAGGATATGTCTACCCCTAGCACTTTGTTACCAACTTTCTAACTGTGTTCCTCCTAAGTTCCTTACTACCCAATCTAACCAACAGCCACTGATGAAACAGTCCTCTCACTATTTCTCCTTCAAAGTTCTGCTGACTGAGGTTTCCTTTCACTCATTGTCCCTCAGAGCCACCCCAGAGTGGAATTGTAGTACTACAGCCATCTACTATTGGGTAGTGTTAGCAGATTGTTCAGAGTCAGATTTGAACTTTTTTCAAATTCCCTTAAGGCTGATACCACAACATCTAATGTGGCATCTTGTTTGTGGAAATCACTCAACAAGTTATATGAATATGAACTTAATAGGCTTAATTATAACTAACAATTTTGGTTGCCTCTTGGTAGGATAAAATAAAATTAAGCAGCTAGGGGGAAATGAATGGGACAGTAAGTTTTCCCATTTTGCTCGGTTTAATTTTAATCCATTTTAATCCTTTTAATTTTAATATACTGCTTATTTGTAATTATTTTAAATCAGGTACGATAAGCTCAAAAACTGCTGATTTTCTCAAAAGAATGATCCTACTCTCCATAGTTTAAATTTTTAATGTACTTTATTTGTATTTCAACTGCTTTGTATTAGAATTTTTATATTCAATATTGATAGAATGGACGCTGACTTTTTTTATTTCTGAGAGAAAATTTGTACAGCTTTAAAGTAAGCCATGCTTACATAATACATGCATTAACCTTTGAAAAAAAAATGTCATTATGCATGCATGTTCACATAGTTCCAGTGAATATCAGATGTTACTCAAATCCACTCTACCATTCCAAATCACATCAAACAAACCTCTTCTGGCTTCTCACTCAAAAATTTTTCTTATAGAAACTCCCACTATGACTTCAGGAAAGAGCTATACTGCAAAAGTTTGAGATAGTAGCTTTCTTCCTTTTTACCAAAGAAAATTCCAGAAAATGTTCTGGTCAATTCTCCCACCGACTGTAGGGATAGACATTACCTCCACTCTCCACTTATGTCACTTTTTACATCAGACTTCTCTCATAGTGCAGGAACATTCCTGAATACACATATATTCTGATATTGATTGTGAGTTCCCATTTATTTCCTGTTCCATATATGTTTTCCTCAAATTGGCTTTAGAGTTCCTATTCCAGTATTTCTCAAGTTTCTCAAGCACACTCTTAGACTGACTGAAGGAGGTTTCATTTAAAAATTATGATCAAGCCTCAGCTCTCATCATGACATTAACAGCATTTAACCAATTTGATCACTTCCTCCTTGGAACAATTTTTTTCTCCTCTCTTTGGGTACTTTATCTACATTACTGCTCACTTTTTCCCATGCTCCTTTGTTAAATTCTCCTCATCTCCATAATCTTAAATGTTGAGGTCTCCAAATCTTCGCCTTTTCTTCTTTATTCATTTTGATTTCTAGATGATCTCCTACCTGATTTTAAGTACCTTAAACACACAAATTCCCCAACTTATACCATCCTAAAACTCTACCCTGAATTTTAGACCTATATTTAATTACTAAATCAGCATATCCACTTGGATGTCTGATAGATAACTGAAACTTAACATATCAAAATTCAACTCCTGATTCCCACTCACCCTTAAAATTCACTGGTCCTATAATTTAAAAATCTTTATAAGTGACTACTCTATCCACATATTTAATCAGGCCAAAATCTGTGACATCTTTTTCTCACATCCACAGCACTTATCCATCACCAACCTATCAGTAGATTCTATCGACTAACTTCTCTAACCTCTTCCACAATGAGATGAGATGATTTAAACCAACATCACATCTCACAAGGATCATTACAAAAGCTGGTCTTTTATCTTACATTTTAGCACACACACAGTTTCCAGAGTGATCATTTACAGTTAGATCCTGTCACTCAGTCCTCAAAATTCTCCAATGGGACTAATAATATTGCCATTGCTGTTATCATTATTAAAACGACAAGATTCTTTGGCTTAATGAATCCATAATGCAGCATAAAATGGAGTATGGGAGAGATTAAATAAGTTATCAATTACTGTTGTGGTAAAAAAAGAAAAGAATGATTCTAAGAGGGAGAAGGAGCAGGAAAGATATTAAATAAGGATGATGCTCAATCTAGATCTTAAATATGGATAACAGAAGGCTCTTGAAGCAGACTTTAAAGGGAAGAGCATAAGAGGAAGACAGCCTATTTCAGAAATTATAAGACATTCTTTTGGGTTGGGCCTCTGACTTCAAGGTAAAAAAATAAATAAATAAATAAATGCAAAGAGACTATGCAGATAAATAAAATATGGGAAAAAGATTGAACCAAGAGAATGCTTAAGTCATTTTGAGCAAAAGGGAGAGTGGATAATTTAGGATGTTTACCAGGTTTCCAGGTTAAGAAAGAAATATTTTGATACCTTGTCAACTAAAACAGGAATAAATCGAAAATGAAGCTAAATTATTTTATTATGAAGATACTTTATTTAAGCTTAACCATTTACTATGTTTGTGGGACATCCCAATGGAATATTCAATAAGCTAAGGCAGTTCATAAGAAAAATGAGCTACAAGTAGAAATTTGGAGGTCATAAATATATGTATGTCCATTAAAACAATGAATATAAGTGAGTACTATCCCTGAAATTTGGAGATCATAAACATATGCATCCATGGAAACAATAATTCCTAGGGAGAATATGTAGCAGGACACAGGAGTAGCATCAAGATCCAAACCAAGATCCAAAATACTATTCACATTTAAGGATCAGATGCAGGAAAAGAAACCTAAGAAGAGTGGAAACAATAATCAAGGAGTCAGGAGAATCAGGAGAGTAAAGAAGGAAAATCAAGGGCTTCCCTGATGGTCCAGTGGTTCAGAATCCACCCTGTTACAAAAAACACTGGCTCAATTCCTGGTCCAAGAAGATCCCACATACCATGGAGCAACTAAGCCCACACACCACAAATATTGATCCTATGCTTTAGAGCCTGTGCTCTGCACCAAGAGAAGCCACCACAATGAGAGGCCTATGCACCACAACTAGAGTAGCCCCCACTCACTGCAACTACAGAAAAGCCTGAGCAGCAACGAAGACCCAGTACAGCCATAAATAAATAAACAATAAAATAGATGCTCCTAGACAAAACCCTTTTCCTTTATCATCGACAGTTTTTGGTCTCGAGGATTAGTTGAGCTTTTGCCCATTTCTCTTTGTCAGTGCGTTCAACCTGCAACTCAACAAACATCTCATTTTCAAACATTAATTTTAATAATCATTAATTGGACATTATGTATTGTTCTTCAAACAGCCTTTCATCTTTTCTATAGAAATGGCAGCACCTTTATGTTTCACTTTGCAACCTTCATCAAAAAGACTGAGACTTTATAGAAGCTTCCATTGGCCACTGCCTGAGTCATGGCCTTTACCCCACGTTTCTTACAGCTTACTCATTTTATAAGCCAAAGAGAAAGCATAAGATGAAAGTGAGCAAGATAAAAGAGGATAATAAAAGAAGTGAAGCTGAAAAAAGGTGGCTTCTAGCACTCCTGTGAACAATAAGAGGACCTCATTCATAATAAGGAGGCACTTCGCTGGAAGCATTGTTTCAAGAATGTAGTAAGGGGCATAGCCTTGGAAAGATAAGGTGAAGTCAAACTGCTACAGAAAACAGTTATTTTCCTCCAACCCTAGTATACAAGACAAACTTTTCTCCCTCTTTTGCAGTACCCAGTGATAACATATGTTCTGAACTAACACAAAATTTCTGTTATAAAATAGGAAAGGATGCAATCTTAATAAAACAGAAGGAAATTAAGTAAGGAGCATGGTTGTAAACTAGGTTGAGATTAGCAGGACACCCAATTCCTTTTAAAAAGGTGAGAACAGCACAACAGCCTTCAGTGACAACCTCAACCACATTGTCCTCACACAGAACATCTGGCAACTTTCAGCCACAAATTCCCGAAGGATTTCACACTTATTAAATTCTTATTAAAATTAATAGCAGGCCTGCAAGGCATGGCAATATAAGAATGGTCCTTTATCAAGAAAATAAAATCAACTGAGATAATAAAGCTACTTTCTACTCTAAGAAAATCAAGGCCAAATATTATATTCAGGAAATTAGTGAAATTTATTCCTGAAGAATGTTATTCCTTTCCACACCACATTCATACATTGATTATTTACTCATAATGCAATGTCACAGATATTAAAGAGCAATACCTCTGTGTGACTATAATAGATATTCTCATAAGTCCCAAATTCCAATTATTTTCTTTCATTCATTTTCTTATTCTATAATTAAATGGCTTAAGTGACTGAAATAGTGTTTTACTTATTGTCATTGCTACAGCTTAATAAATATCACCTTTAAAAAAAGGTCACCTTTCATAAAGCTAAGTCTCCTTTTGGGACATGTCAATCCAGTCTAATTGTGTGACTTATTTACAAATTTAGGTTCTTGTTTATCTTCATGATTTTCCATATAATCTTCTGTACTCCCACTTCAACTCTAACGCTTATCTTTTTCTTTCCATCTCTGTGTATCTGTCTATGACTACGTGTCTCTCTTTTTCTCTGCGTATGTTTGTACAGACAAGTTTTTCTTCTGTGTTTATTGTAGGTAGTTATTGTATTTATGAATTTTTCTTTATAATGTTTGTATGTGTGTTGGGGGTGGAGTTAAAACATTTTCTCTCTTTTTTTGTGAGATAAAAATTTATATAGCATAAAATTTGTGATTTTTGACCATTTTAATGCAGGGGTTTTTAGTATATTCACAATGTTATGCAACTATTATCACTAAGTCCAGAACATTTTCAATATTCCAAAAAGAAAGACAGTACCCATTCAGCAAGCACTCCCCATTTTTCCCTCCCATAAGCTTGTGGCCACTGCTAATCTGTGTCTGTGAATTTGCCTCTTCTGGACATTCACGTAAATGGAATCATACAGTAACTGGTCTTTTGTGTCTGGCTTCTTTCATTTAGCATAATATTTTCAAAGTTTATCAATGTTTTAGCATACATCAATACTTCATTGCTTTTCATTTTAAACAATTACTGAGCTAAGTTCCTTGCATTTCCCACTGTATATATCCAAGTACGTGTGTATTCCTCTCTGTAGGTGTCTTTGTAGGTCTATCTCTCATTTTCTGTACATGTTTGTAGTGTTTCCTTATATCTCTATTAAATAAAGACTGGCTAGGCTCATTATTTCTGAATGTATCTGAGTGTATGTGTATCTTGCACAGACACGCATATACACAAACATACAATGCACTAAAGATTCAAACAACTTATTTATCTTTAGTGTACTTGGAGGGAGATTGTCTTCAATAGCCATTGGTTCTTTTGGGGTTTTTCTGAAAACTTTGATTGGCCATCAAGGACAACTGAAGATCCTCCAAACTGGTTAGTCCTAGAACAGGAATCACCCCTCATACCTAGATCCCATCTTTCATGGACAGTCTTATGTTACTGGACACAAAGGATCTGCCCATTAACACAACATCCCCAGGTCAGGGAACTATAAAATTAAAATAACAGCTACATGATAGTTCAGTGCAGTTCAGTCACTCAGTTGTGTCCAACTCTTTGTGACCCCATGAATTGCAGCACACCAGGCCTCCCTGTCCATCACCAACCATCGGAGTTCACTCAAACTCATATTCATCAAGTCGGTGATGCCATCCAGCCATCTCATACTCTGTTGTCCTCTTCTCTTCCTGCCCCCAATCCCTCCCAGCATCAGAGTCTTTTCCAATGAGTCAACTCTTTGCATGAGGGGGCCAAAGTATTGGGGTTTCAGCTTTAGTATCAGTCCTTCCAATGAACACCCAGGACTGGTCTCCTTTAGAATGGACTGGATGGATCTCCTTGCAGTCCGAGGGACTCTCAAGAGTCTTCTCCAACACCACAGTTCAAAAGCATCAATTCTTCAGAGCTCAGCTTTCTTCACAGTCCAACTCTCACATCCATACATGACCACTGGAAAACCATACCCTTGACTAGATGGACCTTTGTTGGCAAAGTAATGTCTCTGTTTTTTAATATGCTATCTAGATTGGTCATAACTTTCCTTCCAAGGAGTAAGTGTCTTTTAATTTCATGGCTGCAATCACCATCTGCAGTGATTTTGGAGTCCCCCAAATTAAAGTCTAACACTGTTTCCACTGTTTCCCCATCTATTTCCCATGAAGTGATGGGACCAGATGCCATGATCTTAGTTTTCTGAATGTTGAGCTTTAAGCCAACTTTTTCACTCCCCTTTTTCACTTTCATCAAGAGGCTGAAAAGGTAAAATTAAAAAGGCATATTTGAAAATGTCCAAATTAAACTATTTTCTACATATTACATCAAACTGCTCTTCCCACTCTTCAAAATCACAGTTTTAAGTCACAGGTCATATCATGAGATCGTCTTCACAAATCTCTTTTTGTTCCCAATGGACTACCAAAAAATGACAAACTCCTTACCCTGGCTTACCAGCATATACATAACTATTGCTTACAGCAGATACATAGTCTATCCACAGTTTACAGCTTTAAGATCATCAATTCTGTTCTTCCACTCTGCCCTAGCCTCTGCTTAACTCACCTTGAACACATCAAGCCTCCTGCTGGTGCTAGTTCCTCTTCTTGGGGAATTTTTCCATTTCTGGTCTGCATGACCTCCTTTAAACATCAGATCAAACCTAACCACCATGTTGTGGTTTTTCCCTATACTCTCACTATCTAATGAAATTAATCTCACTGATTGATACACCAGCATCTTAAAAGCAACTCTATCATGGCACTAATTATATTTTTATTATAGTTATATATTTGTTATTCTATAGCAATCCCTTCTAAAGTATCAGATTCTTGAGTATTTTACTTAGTTGTGCATATCTAGTATTTAACACAATGCCTAATTCATACAAGAATATGAATGAATTTTGGTGGAATTAGATAATTTTAAAGTTTCTTTTAAGTAATGTGAAATTCATCACTGCTTTATGAGAGCTGAAACTGAGAGGAAGAAAAAGAGGAAATAAAACAATGTAAATAAGAACACGTTTCCTAAACCTAACCATAGAAAAAGAATGCCTGGACCACGGCCCATCCATCATCTTTGTGACTGGTGAGCCAAGCAAAGAACTCCTGTGTGTTCAGTTGGCGAACGACACCACATTAGTGATGACAGTAGATGGGCACTTGGGGAAACTTGCTGAGTAACATGGACCACTGAAGCAGCAATGCTTCTCAAATCAATTTCAGTTTCTCAAATGCTGAGTATGTAGTGATATTTCAAAGCAATCTCCAGAGAATCACTCAAGCAGCAGCAGGAGATCCTAAGCTATTATTTCACTTGCTCAGATGATCCAGACCCAAAGGTGGATACTGAAGCATTGGATGGGTTTTTTTTCTTCTTTTTTTATGATGTTTTAAAAAGAGAACAAGACACAGAAGCTTCGCAGAAGGCATAAATCAAGATTTTTGGTCAAGTACAATATTCTTCCTGTCCTTTTTGAGCCCTCCACAACTTATCACCTCCAATATTCAATTATGAACACCCAAGTGAATCCACTAAGTATGCCTGATTATGAGACATTTTGGGTTAACTGTACTTAATATTTATGTGCTTATGGATTAAATAGATATAGATATTTTTTAGATAAGCAACGAATGTCTTTTTTCCCTAGGCTGAGATAAAAGAATAAGTGTTAAGTTGCATTCTTAATCTTTTCTGTTGTCAAAGATCTCAGATATTTATGTAAGCTGGAAAAACAGGAACTGTGTCTCATGCAGTGAAATCTAAATATTAAAAACATGGAAGTCTAAGGTAGTCAAGGAAAAGAGAGACTAAAGTAGTAGAAGAGAAGGAAGATGTAGGGGAGAAAGAGTGAAAAATCAAACCTTCCAGGGAGACAGACAAAGAGAGCCTGCACCAAAAATACCATTCTTTCCAATATAATAGCAAAGGATTAAGCACTTAAAATGTGACAACTCAAACTGAGATGTTCTGTAAGTTTAAAACTGCTAGATATCAAAAATATAAGTATGAAAAAGGAACATAAAATAGCCTGTTAAATAAGTTTATATTGCCTGCATGTTGAAATAATATTTTGAATATATTGAGTTAAAAAATGGATGATTAAAATTAATTTCACCTGCTTACTTTACTGTTTTCCACGTCCTACTAGAAAATTTTATTTTATTTTATTTTATTTTTAATTAATTTTTTTAATTTAATTTTAAAATCTTTAATTCTTACATGTGTTCCCAAACATTTTGACTGGACATGTCAAACTGTTTTCTAAAAATCCAGATTTGGATAAGAAGAGAATTTATTTGAAAGAACTGCTATTATAAAAGAAAAGGAAAGTAATATTGCAGTAAGGCAAATGAAACTATTGCAACAGGGAGGAAGCTCTGACCACAAGACCTGAAAACATCTCAAGGGTTAGGCAGAAAGGAATTTTCTTTTATACAGAGAAGTAAGCAAGACTAGAAACAGTTGAGTGTGGGGAGCTGGGTGGCATGATCAACCAGTTGATTACTGAATGTATTTCCTTGCATTCAGCTGACTCTAGGGAGAAGTAGGTGAGGAAGGCTTGTCCATTGCTTCAGGTTGAGGGTAAGTCAGAGAGAGATCAGAGGCCCAGGGGAATGACAGATGTTTAACTAAATTTGGTCAAGTCAGTTAATAAGCACTTTGTTCTAATTGATCAATTGGGAAAAACAGTTCAAGCTCATCTTGAACTCATCAAAGAAATGGGACTCTGGAAGGTATATGTCTAGCTTTGGCATAGGTAAACAAGGACATCCATGAGTCTTAACAGAAATCATATGAGGAAAGGTAGTTCTTTGCGGTAAACCAATTTCTGGAAACAAAAGGTGGCAATTTCTTCAACTGTCCCTGTTATCCAGGATCACAGGGCTCTAGTCAAGTTCAACTTTGTTGAATAGCACAGGTCTAGAACCTCAATTTTGTGCTATTTCTGAACTGGTGGCAAATTTATTTGTACTATTTCTAGGTCGTTGGCAAGAGGAAGCTGGAGGCATATTGACCAGAAACAGAGCATCTGCTGCCATTTTTTGGGGAAGCATATTTTCTTCCTTTTGTTGGTCTTGAGTTGGAAGTTTGGGAGGTTATGAAGTTATGGAATAGGGAAGCTAGATGTCATTGATCAAATGCTGGTCTTTCTGGGCTGATTACTGCAGAGATAGAAATTTGGTTTCCCAGTGTGATTGCTGCAGAGGATGTGGGTTAGAGAACTTTATTGTCATATCAGGTTTGACTATGTCAACTCATATATTGTCTCTCATGATCAAACAGCACATGTAAAGTGCTTAGCAAATGACTTGGCCCATAGTGAGGTTCAGCCTTAATTCAGCTCACTTCTTTTTTTAGTAGGTAATATACAACTATTACTCTTAGGCCAGCTTTCTTAAGTGTTCAGTTCAGTTCAGTCGCTCAGTCGTGTCCGACTCTTTGTGACCCCACGAATCGCAGCATGCCAGGCCTCCCTGTCCATCACCATCTCCCTTAGTTCACTCAGACTCACATCCATCGAGTCCGTGATGCCATCCAGCCATCTCATCCTCTGTCATCCCCTTCTCCTCCTGCCCCCAATCCCTCCCAGCATCACAGTCTTTTCCAGTGAGACAACTCTTCGCATGAGGTTGTCAAAGTACTGGATCTTCAGCTTTAGCATCATTCCTTCCAAAGAAATCCCAGGGTTGATCTCCTTCAGAATGGACTGGTTGGATCTCTGTGCAGTCCAAGGGACTCTCAAGAGTCTTCTCAAACACCACAGTTCAAAAGCATCAATTCTTCGGCGCTAAGCCTTCTTCACAGTCCAACTCTCACATATATACATGACCACAGGAAAAAACATAGCCTTGACTAGATGGACCTTAGTCGGCAAAGTAATGTCTCTGCTTTTGAATATACTATCTAGGTTGGTCATAACTTTTCTTCCAAGGAGTGTAATAAGAAGTAATTTATCATAGGGCAAAACCTGGCTCCCCAAACATTATTAACATTACTTGTTGATAAGACAAAGCTGAGTTATTGTTTACCAAATACAAGGGAAGATATCACTTTGCAAAGCTTTTATGGCATTTCAAAGAGAGAAGAACCATCAGAATTTATTGAGAATTGGAAGTCTGGCTTAAGGTGAGTCTTTAAATTTGGGGTCATGATTAGGACTGAGTAGGAATCATAACACAACCATCAAAGGCTAGGATTTTGAGGGATTCAAAGACTGTTTAAGCAGAAAATGTCTATTGATATTGTGCACTGAACAGGTGATGAGTACTTTGAGAAGTTCCTATAATAAAAACAATCACACAATCTTCTTAAGCAGGACAGCCTTAGAAGAGTAAAGAAGTGCTAATGAATGGTAAAGTCATGTTAATATAGACAGTAAATTATGATTTCAGTTTTCAGTGCCCAGATTGAACATAGGGGAGGAAGGTTCTGGTCCTCACATAGATGGTACCTAATTATGTCTATGAATTTTAAAGATAGTTACAGAAAGCTTGAACTCGTTTAGAAAATTTTAATCTCTCAGGGAGGTGCTTTTTCTCCAAATGATTCTCTAATCTTTTCTAAAGAACTCTCATTTCTTCAAAATATGAAAAGGAAAAAGATGCTATGATTGAAAGAGGCTGGCAAGTTCTTCAGAGCTTCTACTTGTTAATATACAGTGCCCTTGAACACAACAAAATATGAGAAGTACAACATTTAAGACTCCTTTTTAACTGTTTAACTCGGCAGCTTGGAGGTTAGGAATTGATTCTAAGAAGCACCATTGGAGTGGTGGAGAAAATAAAGAAAAGGAAGCGGGGGAAAAGCCAATGACCAGGGTGCTACTGCAGACCCTGGGGTTCAGTCCTACTGGAAACCCTGGAAGATAGTATGAAAGGAGCTTCAGAGTTGTCGCATCTAAGAGGCTTATAATCTACAGTTATCTATGCATACATTCCCATTCCTCATTGGCTGAGAGCTATTCTTAGAAACAGCTATCCTAGCACTTCTAGTTTGCCTTGGACAAGGGCTAATTTAAAGCCCTCAGGTAGAGAGCTGTAAGATTTTTAAACAAATCACCATCAACATATTCTTATACAGGAACAATGAGTGCTACTCCAACAGTGACTTCTGAGGAGGGCATGCTCGGGGTCCCAATAACATTTGCTAAAGACTGCCACTTGCCAGGCACAGGTTCACTCATCTCGATGGTCATAACAACTTCTAAAAAACAAATAAGACTCACAATGAGAAGGTTAATGGGAACTTAACACAGGAAATATAATGGGGTAAGCTACAGTCCTCACTATTACAACGGACATATAGGTTATAATTGACATTGTACATCTCCTGATACCACTTACTATATTCACTCTACCTTAGCCAGTACTTCTGCTTGTCCCTGAGAAGTTCAAGCCTACTTGTTACATCTTTGTGTTGTTATGAAAACCTCAAGAAGACTCCTGGAGAGTTTATGGATTTCATACATACTCCTCCCTATAGTAGCCACCTCATCTTCTTGTTTTCATGAGGATTAATTACTTGTCAGTACAGTATCTCCCTTCCTTCCCTGTGAATCTAATAGAACAATCAACTCCAACTGACATGGCAATGGCTATTATTAATGGGACCACTACTGTGTCCAATGGTAGAAATGTCTAATCTCTCCCTCAGAGATCGGACCTCTAATCCAGCAGAGGACACAGGAAGTAAAATTCCCCCAAGGTCATGGGAATAGTGACAAAGGTCTCTCCAAACTTCACCCCTGTTCCTGGATCCATGTGTTCTGTCACAAATACATCAACATATAGTTGCCATTGGCTGAAAATTATAACACACCTTAAAGGCTAATACCACAATTCTACAGGGCTACACTTCACTTTTAAAAGGCTATCCCACAGTTCCATTAGGCCAGCTACTTTAAGATTAAGAGATATATATGGTTGGACCAGTGAATTTCATGATCATATGCCTTCATTGACAAAAAGAAAAAGAAATGTGTTTCTTGGTCCAAAGCAATATTATATGTGATGTCATCTCTGGGAGTTCTCAGATGATGGTGCCCACCAAGAATGTGGCAGAGGACTTCCCTGGTGATCTAGTGGTTAAGAATCTACCTGTCAATGCAGGGGTCGTGGGTTCAATCCCTGGTCTGAGAAGATCCCACATGCCACAGGGCAACTAAGCCCATGTGCCACAACTACTAAGCCTATGTTCTGTACTGCAACTACTGAAGCCTGTGCATACTAGTGCCCACTTTCTGCAACAAGAGAAACGAGTGGAATAAGAAGCCCACACACGCAACTAGAGAATAGCCCCACTCACCACAACTAGAGATAGTCCACATGCAGCAACAAAGACCCAGAAGAGCCAGAATTCAATAAATAATTTTTAATGTGGCAGAAATAAATATATAAAGTTCATCTCTATACTTTTAGCCCAGTGTTCTAATCAATAGATCATACTGCCTCTTTTTAAAAATTTCTCAATGCTAAGAAATTATTTTTCAGTCATTTTCAAAACAGTGAACCCAGCATGAAACTCAAGCCAATACCATATGGAACACAGAATAAAATGAATTAGCATATTATTAATTGCATACCATTAATTTTCAAGGACAATTGCAAATTAGATCAACTCATTCATTTCTAAAATATAGTTTATGCATGGGGAATATCTTCATGTCTCAGACAGGTTACCCATTTATTAAAATTATTATATTTCCTTTCAATCTCAGTTCTCTAAAGGGTGTCATAAAAGCAGGACGGATGTTGAATTGGAAGAGTGAGGGTTTGTGAGCCATAAGCTGTGCAGCATAAATCTGGGAGAAAAAAAATTACAGGCAAGAAGCAGAAAGGACCGAGAGAAGCCCTTTTGCAGTAGCCCAAACATCCAGGCCAGATACACAGAAAAGGAGAAGTAATTTAAATATTAGTCAAAAGACACTAAGAACCTTACACCAAGACTCTATTTCTGTCTCTGTGCTTCTTTCTCCCTTCATTATTTAGCTGATGTCAGTAATGCAAAACTACAAAGTTTTACCCAATCCTTTGCAGCACACTGACAGTATACTCTGCTCTGTATTGACTTGGAAGAGGACTCGGTCTCTGCTCTGAACTCTTACAATCTGGTTGAAGTAGTCACAGCAATTCAAACATAAAAATGCCAGCTAGAAGGGGATTAAATCTCAAGAGGTGCAAGGGTACGTGCAACATTATTAGCCTTAACACCGCATAGATGATAAGCAAACGGCACTTTCATTTTGCCACCCTCAGCAGCCCACATCAAAAGGCCACTATTTAAGTCAACCTATGACCTTGATGTGACTTATGATTTGCCAAACTCATAACACTGCACATCAGTAATTCAAAAAATTTAAATAATCAGAGTTGTAAGCTGCAGATTTACATGATGTAAATTTACAGATTTACATATTTTAGAACGAAAACACATGGTGATTTGATAGACTCTGAAACCATCTATCAAGTCATCCCAACAGGAATGTAAGCAGTGTAGAAACTAGATTGGATTCACTCATCTGATATGATTGTCAGCTAAGTCTCACTCCAATGGGTAAATTTATGAAGACTGCCTCAGTAGATCAACAATATATTCATGATATTAATATTATGTAACTGTAGCAGACTCAGTCTATGCTTTTACGTCAGTGAAGCTGGTTCTACTCTGCCCAAGTCAAATAAAATCAGTATGAATTATTATTTAACTAAATTATATTCCACATCATACAGCATTGTGATTAATCAAGTAGTCAGAATGATCTCTTGGCTCATAATGTCCTCAAGCCGGCTTCATTACTCTGCAAATACCTGTTATGCTAAAAGCCTACTTCAGTCCTGTGAAGCTGGTATTTCTTGAGATGATGTGAGGCTAATTCTCATTTCCAAAATCTTTTTCCCCCAGTCCTTTCTCAACTCTCTATAACATAAATGAAAATTAGGGTGTTAATTTTCAAAATTATACCCAGAAACATTCTGAGGATTTTTTGAGTAAATGGGATATTTACAGAGGTTTAAGTAAATGTAAGGGAATCTTAAGCAAGCAATGATGGAACATCCAGGAACTAACAACAGAAAGCCATTGCAATTCCTGGAATTTAAGGAACCAGGGGATGGAAAAGTATTAGTGAAGCCCAGAGAGGTCTTAATCTGTGAAAGAGGAGTTTCAGCACTTGACAGAAGCTGTAACTGTGACAGGTCACTAGGGAGGAGGATGGGGAATGGGGGTAAAGACTCTGACCACTCTCTTCTCCTGCCATCTAATCTCCTACTTATGCTTCCCATTAGCTGAAATCAGTCACAAAGCAAAAAAAAATCAGGGTGATGGAAACCACAATTGTCAACTTCCTGGGGTGTAAGCAGGGTAGAAAAGATTGAAGAATATATGACACAATGATTAAATATAGATACAGTAATTTTGTTTTGCATATTACCAATAAATGTGTATGTGTGTGTGCTCAATCATGTGCAACTCTTTGCAACCCCTTTTTGCAACTGTAACCCACCAGGGTCCTCAGTCCTTGGAATTTTCCAGGCAAGAGTACTGAAAAGGGTTGCCATTTCCTACTCCAGGGGATCTTTCCAACCTGGAATCAAACCCACCTCTCTTGGGTCTCCTGCCTTGGCAGGAGGATTCTGAACCACCATGCCACCCAGGAGGCCCAGATTGACATGGTTATAATTAATAACATCTTTTTAACAAGTTAATGTTTTCATTATGTTTCACTGAATGTGTGATTTGATATGTACCATTTTCAGGAAATACATACTCAAATGAAATATTATCATATTTAAAAGTGACTGTTACCAATGTACCCCAAAAATCACCTCTAATTATATCCTTGACAAAGAAAAACATTCCCAAAAGGGTAATGAGAGTGGAGAGAGAAAGTGAGCCCACCCTGAAGTATGTAGATTAATAAGAACGAAGATGGGTAGGGAAAGTGTAGGCAGGAGGAGTGGCAGAGTCTAGATCTCAGAGGTAAGGCGTGCCTTCTAATGACTAAGTTCATCCTGCTGTTTTGTAGAGGTGGAGTAAAATGGAGGTTAGTGCTTCAAGAAAGGAGAAAAACTATTCAATTGAGAGATTTGATGAACCATCACCAAGAATAAAAGTGGGAGTGAGTTACAAAGGGAAACGCACAATGCATGCTTGTAGACACTTCTGCTATTTTTTTCTCAATTAACATCAAACTATTGACCTTACACATTCATTGAGATGCCTTTTTGTTTTGTTTCAATATATACTTAAATGTTTGTAGGTATGTTAATTAATCTACGTTTGTAAGTCCACCAAACTGTAACCAGAAATGTTTCTGTAACTGGCCAACTGATCAATCCTAAACATGATAAAAATTTTCATAATTTCTTAAAATTAGAAATGTTCAGTCTACTTGATTCTGCACAATAAACACAGTTCTACCCAAACGGAAATAACTCATACCTAGTCTACTCTTCAATATGTTTTTGAACAAAATTAGACTCCAGCACCCTTGTTATTTCTGACAACAGTTTTTTTCTCTTCTTGAATATTTATACTGTTTCCCAAACTAAAAGAAATACTTAAAACACTAAACTAGACTAGAAGCACTAGACTTGATTCCTGAGAGGATATAGCTAACAGTGCAGAGCAAGTTGCTGAATCACAACGCATTTTTGTTGAATTGAAATTAATTCATTTTCCCACCTAGCAATTTTCACAACTGAAAGACTCATGCCTTTTATTTTCTTCTCTAACTTTACAACTAATGCCCTAAAGCAGAGTGCATTCTAAATTCATGTTGTCTATTCACTCTGCCATAAAACTTCTGGAATTCAGTCATTCAAATCAGAGTTGTTTTTAATCCACTTAAATGCATCTACATGAAGTGTAAATATAAATTGAAATTTTCTTATAAACATGAAAATAAAATCTAACAAATGACAAGCTGTTGTAAATTATTTTGATCACTATTCTTTGGGCTTTTAAGGCTTTCAAACAGGCTTTAAAGTACATCTAAAGCCATAATTTCATTTTGTATTGGTTTTATGAACATAATATGGGTTTATCATCATTTTTGTTTCTTAACATAAAATAAAACCTCACCATATGTTTTTACCATGTCAGAACTATTCTTCTTATGCACATTTGATATATAATAAAACATTCTCCTAAGATCATAAAAAGCCAAAATTAAAGATGATAACCTTTTCCACTACAGTTGTAACAGGGTTGTTCTAATTTAAAAACTTCCTTGATAAACCACATATTTGTTCAAAGACAGCACAAATTCAAAGAATCAAATTTGGGGATTAGGCAAGATACTAAAACACTTAAACAAATTCACATCTGCTATACACCCTCCTCAGAATGGGTTAGAATTAAGTAATCATAGATAACAGATGAGGATTTAATATAGATTTTAAGTCTTCTAGAGAAAGAGATTTTAAAACTATATAATATGTCTTTAGCATTTTTTCTATTAGATTTATATATTTATTATATATCCAGCCTATATCCTCCAAATATCTTATAGCTTCTACATCTTAGCCCCTTTTATTCTCTTTTGAATTCCATAAACATGTAACACATATTTTGGAGAACAAGCCTTCATATAGTGTTGGTTCTAATTCCAATGTTTTAAACTAGAATAGGAAAGAGCCTTAACATCACTTACATAAATGACCTCCCAAAGTGTCTTTCATGACCTCCTTGATATGACTATTCCTCTGCTTGAACACTCTGAGTGACAGGGGGCATACAGCTAGTGAAGATACCTCTGTGGGCAAGTCTTTTCTGCACTAGGTTAATTATCTTCTTCCTTCTACTATTTACCCTTGACCATAGTTTCAACTTTTTAACAATTTAAAGGCAGTCATTGTGCTTTTCTTAGGATATTCTCTTCTAAAATAAACATCTGATATTCTAACATGGGATGAAATTTAAGATATCCATCCCCAAGAAAGGAAATATCTGTGTCAAAAAGAAAACATCTATCTCTAAGAACACATAAATCTGAATATCCCCCAAGCCCCGGGCCTCTCACACAATGTTCTGACTCTGGCAGCAAGTTCAAAAGATTCTCTGTAAGAAAGAATGGGAATATCCTCCCCAAATCAACTTCAAAAACAAACATAAATGTATAATCACCAACATTTGTTTAATGATTATATTTACCATCACAAAATTTAGGACACCTTTGGCATCACCAAATCAATGAACATGAGTTTGAACAAGCTCTGAGAGTTGGTGATGGACAGGGAAGCCTGGTGTGCTACAGTCATGGGGTCACAAAGATTCGGACATGACTGAGCAACTGAATTGACTGACTGACTTTGAACTTGTATTCCAACCTCAGTCTTCTTTTGCAGTAACAAACAATCTAAATCTATAGTTACTCATAATAATAAAGAACACTTGTTTTTACTAATCATAAATTTAATCTTATTATACCTTGAATTAGCTTCCTAGTTCTAGTTTTCCAGAATATAGTGAACAGGTCAGCTTTGTAGACTATTTTTCTATCCCTATCTTCCAATATTATTTATTGGAAGATAAATAATATTTATTATTTATTTATTATTTCTATCCCTATCTTCCAACCTCCTAACCCTTCTTGTCTGCTCTCATATACCCCTTTACAATCTTTTTACCCTAGATTTTTCTAATTACCAATCTGGAGCATGTTCTGATTTGCTTTTTCTTAAGGAATAATGCTAAAATGTCACACATAAAGTTTTAATGTATATAGAGTAGATGTTTTAGTTTGTGACTCATTTGGGTTTTTAGAGAAGTTAAAAGTATAAAGTGTTGCTAAGGAGTAAGATTTGTGAAGTGAAAAGACAGGAATCAGGACTGAGTAGGGGAGGAATTAGTCTGAATTGCAGATTTGACAACATCTTGTATAAGCCAAAAGGAGTTCCAAAGGGAAGACTGTCTATAACAGAGTTCTGCACTGGGCACAAAAGGCTAGATGTTTGTATTAGAGTCTTTCCCAGTCATTGTCTGGAGGCAGGCATAGCTATCTTCACTCAAAATTGGCAGTGGACTTGAAGATTTTAACCTCTAGAGGTTGCAGGCTAAGCACAGTTTTCACAGCAGGGCAATGAGCCCTGTCTTGGGGAGCAATCTGATTACTGTAACACTATCTCTGCCACTGTCTACCCACTGCACCTTGGGGATCCATTTCATATACGCCCAGTGAGTTCTAGGACTTTGAACTCTCTTCCAAAGGGGAAACTTAGAAAAGTGACCATGCTTGGTTCCAAAGCTGAAATCATCTTCATCCTCCCCTTTCACTCTAAATTTTCCTGCCTTCAGCTTTCACCTTTGGTGGTTACAATGGCTTACTTGGAAATCTGACCTAAATCATCACTTCTCAGAGATCTGAGCCCTGATAAAAATACCTGTCTTACAAAAGTGTTGCTGAACTTGCCTGTTTATAATCTTTGTTGCTCAAGTGATTACCAATAGGCACCTAAGTGGGTGCAGAGTTTCACATGTATTATTATTCTTTGTCCCTGTAGTTACAGCACCCCTACCTCCTCTAATGATCAGATCAATTATCCCTACCAATACCATGATTCCACCTTTTGACTCCTGATTCCTAGACCTAAAGAATCCAAAGTGTTAGGTATTAATAGTAACTTCAGCTTAAAGTTCAAATAAATCCTTGTCACATCCCCTGACAAGAGTGAAGTTCCTTTGGGGACCAACCCCTGGTGGCTCAGTGGGTTTCACTGGTAGCTCAGTGGCAAAGAATCTGCCTGCCAATGCTGGAGAAACAAGTAACTCAGGTTCAATTCTTGGATCAAGAAGATCCCCTGGAGAAGGAAATGGCAACCCACTCCAGTATTCTTGCCTGGTAAATCGCAAGGACAGAGAAGCCTGGAGGGCTACATTCCAGGGGGTCACAAAGAGTTGGACCTGGCTGAGCAACTAAACAACAACAACTACCTCTAACTTACAGAGCTCAGAGATGCAGTGACAGCAAACACAGTTCCTCAGTGGGCCCTAGGAATGATGGTAAATGGAGGCATTCCTGTTTCCAAGAATTCCTGTTTCTTGGAGAAGACTCTTGAGAGTTCCTTGGACTGCAAGGAGATCAAACCAGTCAATCCTAAAGGCAATCAGTCCTGAATATTTATTGGAAGGACTGATGCTGAAGCTGAAGCTCCAATACTTTGGCCACTTGATGTGAAAAAACTGATTCATTGGAAAAGACCCTGATGCTGGGAAAGATTGAAGGCAGGAAGAGAAGGGGATGACAGAGGCTGAGATGATTGGATGGCATCACCAAAATCGATGCACATGAGTTTGAGCAAGCTCTGGAAGTTGTTGATGGACGGGGAAGCCTGGCATGCTGCAGTCCATGGGGTTGCAAAGTCGGACACATCTGACAACTGAACTGAACTGAACCTGTTTCCAACGCTTTGTACCTGGACTAATTAATTGTCCCTGGACTAATTAATTGTCCCCATTGGGCTCAGAGAATCATACAGGTTCTTTAATTCAATGGGTATACTATAGCCTGGAGTAAGGTCCCTCATTCTCACAAACTATTACTTTTGCTCTAATGCTTCAGCTGTGCCTTCAGTAGACCACTGCAGTGATCTATCAGCCTGGCTGGTCTGAATGGTACAGTATATAGTTCAGCCAATGAATTCTATGGTCATGAGCCTATCTTCCCACCTCCTTCACTAAGTGGGCCCCTGGTAAGGTGCCATATTGTAGGGATTCAAAGCTCAGAAGACCAAACATTTTTTAAGCCTTGGATTATGATTTTTCCTGAACCTCTGCAGAAGGGAAAAACAGTATTCAGCATAAGTAACTACTTCTGTGAGAAGGAACTGCTTGTGTTTCCAGAACAGAAGAGGCTCACGATAAGGGACCCAAGGAGTCAGAAAAATTTATAGAGCAAAAAGCTGGCAGAGTACCCTCCAAGTTGTGCCAGGGTGCCATTTTTCCAAGCAGGGCGCTAACTTTGGCATAATACTCCTGTCTTGGCTGTGCTTTCAATCAACTTTGCAGTTTGATAATTGTTAAGTCCTGAGTTTAGTCATCAGCAATTTGTACTTCCGCACTATGTCTCTTTTCTTAGAAAAGCCTCCAGTCACTACCAGTGAAAATATTAGAACATAGGCCACTGCCTTGTGCCAAGAATAAGGTATTTTGCAGCAATACAACCTGGGGTAGAATCCTCATTCCCAGCCAGATGGTGAGCAAGCCAGATCACAAATTCTACCTTACTGGCTATTTTATTAGACCTCTGCCAGTACCACTGTCCCTGGTAGCTCAGCTGATAAAGAACCCACCTGCAGGAGACCTCCGTTGGATTCATGAGTCAGAAAGACTCCATGGAGAAGGGATAGGCTACCCACTGAAGTATTCTTGGGCTTCCCTGATGGCTCAGTTGGTAAAGAATCTGCCTGCAATGCAGGAGACCTGGGTTTAATCCCTGAGTTAGGAGATCCCCTGAAGGAGGCAAGGCAACCCACTCCAGTATTCTTTCCTGGAGAATCCCATGGACAGAGGATCCTGGCAGGCTACAGTCCATGGGGTCACAAAGAGTTGGATATGACTGAGCAATTAAGCATAGCACAGTACTTGAAGGAGATGAAGGAGTACCACGGTGTCAACTGAGTTCTCCAGGAAGCAGATCCTGACACAGAGCTAAGGTACAGAAATTTTATTGGCATTCAATACCCATGAAAGGCAAAAAGGAAAAAGAGAACTGCGCACGAGCTTATGACAAAATGGCTATCAGCCAGTGAGAAACTCTGATGTAAACTTGCCTATTAGAGTAGTCCCACATTGGGTGGAAGCACCTGCTCTTCAGAGCACAGTCTGGATTAGTCATTGACTATGGCCACCCTAAGAAGCATGGGATCTTGATTCAAAGGCTAAGGTAGAAATGAAAGGGTTAATAGCCAGAGGCTGTCTACTCCCTATAACTAGTCCAAAGGTACATATCATTGTGTCACAGTTTTACTTCCAAGACCTTGTCAAAAACTTTGAATTTTGGACACTCTAGGACATTGAACTGAAGCCTATGAGTAATAACATTACTAAAATAAGCTCTGTTGAAGGTCAAATCCTTAGCTAAAATAAAAATGTAATTCTTGACCAATCTGGTCCTCTATTACAGATAGTGAACAAGTAAGTATGACAGGTCTTTTACTTTAGTCAAGTGTGGTGATTGTCCCCTAGAAATTTGCTTTCATGAAAGTGTTTGCAAATTGATTTTCTTATAGTTGTTCTTGATGCTTCTTTTGCAGCAAGTCTTATCTGAGTTAATCTATTACCTTCTATATCACTATGACCATAACTCAGATAAAACATCACAAATTTTCATTTTGTCACTCCATTATTTCTGCAGTAAGTCAATATAATCTGAGGTGAAGCATGCCTTGCTCAGCATTTATTGATCTGTTGGTTCGCCCATTGTTTACATCAAAACACCACTTGTCAGTTCTGGACCTATTACAATTATCTTCTCATAGGGGAAATGACAGCTTCAAAGCCCAAATATAAGTCAATTTCCAAGGTGAGTTACTCTCAAGATGCCGGTAGAGAATGTGTACCCCACTTCCTCCCTCTAGGCATGAATGATGGATAACTTTCATTTTCTAGCTCAAAAAGAGAGAAGCATATATCTATACTAACACAATACCACTTTTTCCAATACAAGAAAAAGTTATTGTCATTTGTATCACAGTGTATGAGCACACAGTACATATTCAACAAATAATAATAACAATAGCTCAAACAACTGAATATGTCTGGTCATTAGCAGGAATTAATTTTGGTGAGGTGGGATGAAGGATGATAAGGTTGGTTGGAGTAAACTTTCTAACACCCACAGAAATTAAATCAGTCTGTCAAACTTCTCACTAGGCAGAAAACAAAATATGCTAAGCTTGATTTCTCAGGTACCTAAGCTTGCTCCTCTTTTATTTTAGAAATATTCTGCAACCCCATTAACTCTCTAAAACCATGGAAATATTAGAACTTTATTAACATTTTTACTAGCTAACTTACTACACTAATATTTTCTAACTTTTTATTTTAAATCTACTCTTATTTCTAAAAAATAATTTAATCACTAACTTAATCAGTCACTCTATGGACCCAAGCATACATTTAGCACATTCCTAACCATAAAGACTTTTGCTTCCAAAATCCCCTTTAATAAAAATGTCCTTAGCCTTTCCCCGTGCAGGTTAAAGTTATATTAAGCCATTCCTGGGCTCAGCTAAAAACCTCCTTTCTTCATGAGTTCTCATGTATAAGGACTGCCTACCTATATCTCTGTTATCTCCTATAACTTTTTTTTTCCACAGGTTTTCATACTTGAAAGAGAGTTGCTTTTCATGCCACTTCCATGCACTGAATCTCTTTTATAACACACATTGCCGTGTTAGAAAGTAAAGACAATCTCTTTAACAAGTGGTGCTGGGAAAACTGGTCAATCACTTGTAAAAGAATGAAACTAGATCACTTTCTAACACCACACACAAAAATAAACTAAAAATGGATTAAAGATCTAAATGTAAGACCAGAAACTATAAAACTCCTAGAGGAGAATATAGGCAAAACGCTCTCTGACATAAATCACAGCAGGATCCTCTATGATCCACCTCCCAGAATTCTGGAAATAAAAGCAAAAATAAACAAATGGGATCTAATTAAAATTAAAAGCTTCTGCACAACAAAGGAAAATATAAACAAGGTGAAAAGACAGCCTTCTGAATGGGAGAAAATAATAGCAAATGAAGCAACTGACAAACAACTAATCTCAAAAATATACAAGCAACTCATGCAGCTCAATTCCAGAAAAATAAACGACCCAATCAAAAAATGGGCCAAAGAATTAAATAGACATTTCTCCAAAGAAGACATACGGATGGCTAACAAACACATGAAAAGATGCTCAACATCACTCATTATTAGAGAAATGCAAATCAAAACCACAATGAGGTACCACTTCACACCAGTCAGAATGGCTGCGATCCAAAAATCTGCAAGCAATAAATGCTGGAGAGGGTGTGGAGAAAAGGGAACCCTCCTACACTGTTGGTGGGAATGCAAACTAGTACAGCCACTATGGAGAACAGTGTGGAGATTCCTTAAAAAATTGCAAATAGAACTACCTTATGACCCAGCAATCCCACTGCTGGGCATACACACCGAGGAAACCAGAATTGAAAGAGACACATGTACCCCAATGTTCATCACAGCACTGTTTATAATAGCCAGGACATGGAAGCAACCTGGATGTCCATCAGCAGATGAATGGATAAGAAAGCTTTGGTACATGTACACAATGGAGTATTACTCAGCCATTAAAAAGAATTCATTTGAATCAGTTCTGATGAGATGGATGAAACTGGAGCCGATTATACAGAGTGAAGTAAGCCAGAAAGAAAAACACCAATACAGTATACTAACACATATATATGGAATTTAGAAAGATGGCAATGACGACCCTGTATGCAAGACAGGAAAAAAGACACAGCTGTGTATAACGGACTTTTGGACTCAGAGGGAGAGGGAGAGGGTGGGATGATTTTGGAGAATGGCATTCTATCATGTATACTATCATGTAAGAATTGAATCTCCAGTCTATGTCTGACGCAGGATACAGCATGCTTGGGGTTGGTGCATGGGGATGACCCACAGAGATGTTATGGGGAGGGAGGTGGGAGGGGGGTTCATGTTTGGGAACACATGTAAGAATTAAAGATTTTTAAATTAAAAAAATAATTAAATTAAATTAAATTAAAACACACACACACACACACACACACACACACACACACACACACACACACATTGCAGCCTATCAGACTAACAGAGTTTGTATAATCTTTGGTAAGTCCCTCTGACTCTCTGAGCCTTGATTTAGAAATACTAAAGCCATTGCCAGTCTACAATTTTGCCATTTCATAAGTTGGCTTAAATTCTTACCCTCATATTATGTTCTAAGCAATTTTTATTATCCTCTCCTCATCCACCAGAGTAGTCAACTTAGTACACATAGGAGCATAATAAGTACATGCTGAATCAATGATGAATTCATTAATTTAAGGCTTCACTGACTTAGAAAGTGTACTTTGGGTAAAGAAATGTAGTTGTAATCTCCACTGATTGTTTATGCTATTGAAAACCTTAGCCATTATTCCATTTAGATTTAGAAGTGAATTACCGAATTTTTCTAGGCAATAGGATCACAGATACACATGCACAAACCTGAATGACAGATTTGATGAATAATCACTTTCATAGGCAATAATTTTTTATTAAGTTGATCATTTGTATTTTTTATTTTTAGTATTATTTTCAGTCAAATTGTTAGAAAGGCAATTTATAATAATTATGCTCACTTTGATATGCAATAATTTTGTAATAAATTGATCACATATTTTTTCTTTTTAATATTCTTTTCAGTCAAATTGTTGTAAAGGCAACTTATAATAATTATGTTCAAAACCATGAAAAAAGCTAAAGAAGCTTAAAATACATACATGTGTATATGTGTGCTAAGTCACTTCAGTCGTGTCCAACTCTTTACAACCATATGGACTGCAGCCAGCCAGGCTCCTCTGTCCGTGGGATTCTCCAGGCACGAATACTGGAGTGAGTTGTCATGCCCTCCTCCAGGGATCTTCCCGACCCAGGGATCTTCCCGACCGAGGGATCTTCCCAACCCAGGGATCTTCCTGACCCAGGGATCGAGCCCACATCTCTTGTCTACTGCATAGGCAGTTGAATGCTTTACCACTAGCGCCACCTGGGAAGCTATATGTATATAAGCTATTGAAAATGACTGAAAAGGGAAAAAGTAATAGCATAAATCTATCTAAATTTTTAAATCATGCCAAAAATATTGCCACTCTTTCAAGTTTGTTTAGAAAAATAAAAGTGAAATTAGGTTAATGATAAGGACTTTAAGCGTGATTAAAATCCAGCAGCATATGGTGTTTACTCTTATTCTATGAGGATAGAGATGAGATGATTTTGATTACCTCTTACTCACCTCACTGGTGAAAAAGCTATTTCTCCTCACTGGACATGTGATGTTGAGAGGAATTTGTTAGTCACATATACATATAGCTCAGGGAAAGGGGCCACTACACACCATGCAACACAACACAGCAGTTGCCTTCAGGAGCAGTGAACCAACACTGGCTGTGGGTGGAAAGTCTGTAGTAACAAGACAGTGAGGTGCCCCTTGCTCCTGCTGTAGGATGTGACTGGCTTGTTGCACAATTTTATGGGCTTATAGGGAAGTGTAATCCATTAGGCTGAAGACCAGCTAGAGCAAAGCTAGTCCAGTTGACAGGGGAACTAGCTGAGTAGGGAGCCTTTCCTGCCAGGGTAAAGTGTATTTGACAAAAACAGAGGAACTCACAGGCCTTGTGAGGATCCAAGATGTCAAGCAGCCTTTGAAGTTTTAGGCCTTACATTACTTGAGACCAAGATCAGTTTATATAAAATGAGAGGAGATTATCAGACATTTATAATTTTTTATAAAGTTTTATGATCAATTAGTCCTCTATTAAGTACCTTATGTACATGTTCACCAGAAAAGGCAGTGGCATCTCACTCCAGTACTCTTGCCTGGAGAATCCCAGGAGGAAGAGCCTGGTAGACTGCAGTCTATGGGGTCACTAAGAGTCGGCCTGACTGAACAGAGTCACTTTCACTTTTTACTTTCATGCATTGGAGAAGGAAATGGCAACCCACTCCAGTGTTCTTGCCTGGAGAATCCCAGGGATGGGGAAGCCTGGTGGGCTGCTGTCTATGGGGTCACACAGAATCGGACACGACGGAAGCGACTTAGCAGCAGCAGCAGCAGCAATACATGTTCACTCATATGAACAAGAAAAGAGGGATATTATCTGAATGGACGAAAGTGATTGAATGTTTGACATCAATGGATGTATAATGCTGTAATTTTATTAATTTATGGAGTAATGGAGTCTGAAAGATTATTTATACTGAAAAATAACTTAATTTAGCTCAACATGTAAGTCAGAAAAGAACAAATAGGAGAAAGAAGCCAAAAAAAGCTGGGGGGGAGAGGGGAGGCGGGGGACGGAGAAAGATGATGAATAAGAGGTAGGAAAGAAGAAGAAGGAATAGGAAAGATCACTTATTTATCCTTCCTGCTACTACACCCTCAACTGTGAATATAGAGATCTCACTTGAGTTTCTCAAGAGAGAAATGGTCCCCAAAAATATAACTTCAGTTTAAATTAACACGATCAAATTACAATTTATACAGTGAAAATACAAGTATTAAGAACCCACACTATTTGGCATGAATATATCCACCAAATGGTCTGAACCACAGAATAGCTTTTACCCTGACTTTCAACAGTAAGTACTTCAGAGACTATGAACATCAAGCTTCCCCCCAGGAATTACATTTGCCATTCAATAAACCCTGTGGAAAATGTTTCAGACATACTGGCTATGTCCCTGTCAACATTAGACCAGTCCAGGTACAAATCCTAACCATTACCATGCATCTTATAAAACATTCCTATATTCTTTGAGGAAATAAATAATTTAATGCTCATCCATTTTTATCGTGATGTGAGCAATACTACGTATTCCCTAGGAAATAAATTATAGCCACACTTTCCCCCAAAAGCTTGCAATGTCTTATCCATCTGTCCTCAAAGCAAAGAGTGCTGTAAGCTGTTAAGGAGATTCTGGAAATGCTTTTGGATGGAAAGATCAGGAGGCTCTGATGCTTAGAGGTATAGAGCAGGGCAGGACATGAATAAATGAATATCATTAGTAAAGCTTTGCTTAAAGGATCAATCACTCTGACTCACAAGAATGACAAATTTCCAAAACCACCTAGATTTTGACCTGGGTATCTTAAAGGAAAATAATTTTATAAATTCAAGTAGAATGGAATTACCCTATAAATCTGAATGAAGCAGATGGAAACCAAATGGAATTTTTTTAAGTAAATTTAGTTTTTCAGACTAAGGGTTTACATGAGAATGTATGAAATCCTTATATTCTAAAATGGAGCTATAAAACTGAGCTGAAGATTGGTTCCAAAATATGAATATTTTTAAAAGACAGTTACCTTTGTTTAGAATTGCAAATTCTCCTAGCCCTGGACATGCACCCCATCTGCTTCTTCTCCCTGTTGAAGTACAGGTCTTATCAGATTCTAAGATACCCCCTGTCTCTCTCCTTCCCCTTCTCAAAGACTATGCTCCAACCATTCCCTCTCTCTTGTATCTTTAGCCTTATTTCTCTCTACTGACTCATCTCTTTCAATGTTTTAATATGCTTCAATTCCATCTGTATCTTTAGAAAACAAAACCTTGAATTCATATCCCCCACCCTGAGTATCCACACTGTCCTTGCATCACAGTATAAAATTCTTCACCATTTAGATTATTTCCCACATACTCATTTCTCATTCCCTCTTCACCTAATTTCACACTGGTATCTACTCCTACCATATTTTTTATAATACTATGGAATTTTTACAAATACATATATTGCTAAACTGAAGGTCCTCTTTTCTGTTTGAAACATCTGGTTTATCATTCAAAATAGACTAGATTTTCGCTTTGGTGACAGAAGACTTAAACAACAACAACAATGATTACAATGGCTGAATTTTCATTTAGTTAGATGACCATCACAGATCAGCTATGGCTATGCTCCACCTTCAGTTCAGTTCAGTTCAGTCACTCAGTCATAATGAACTTTTTGCGACACCATGAACTGCAGCATGCCAGGTCTCCCTGTCCATTACCAACTCCTGGACTTTACTCACACTCATGTCCATTGAGTCAGTGATGCCATCCAATCATCTCATCCTCTGTTGTCCCTTTCTCCTCCTGCCTTCAATCTTTCCCAGCATCAGGTTCTTCTCAAATGTCATCAGATGGCCAAAGTATTGGAGTTTCAGTTTCAGCATCAGTCCTTCCACTGAATATTCAGGACTGATTTCCTTTAGGATGGACTGGTTGGATCTCCTTGCAGTCCAAGGGACTCTCAAGAGTCTTCTCCAACACCACAGTTCAAAAGCATCAATTCTTCAGTGCTCAGCTTTCTTCATGGTCCAACTGTCACATCCATACATGACCACTGGAAAAACCATAGCCCCTTGTTGGCAAGGGGCTCCCCTGGTGGCTCAGAGGTTAAAGCGTCTGCCTGGAATGCAGGAGACCCAGGTTCGATCCCTGGTACAGAAAGATCCCCTGGAGAAGGAAATGGCAACCCACTCCAGTACTCTTGCCTGGAGAATCCCATGGAGGGAGGAGCCTGTTAGGCTACAGTCCATGGGGTTGCAAAGAGTTAGACACGACTGAGTGATTTCACTTCACTTCACTTGTTGGCAAAGTAATGTCTTTGCTTTTTAATATGCTGTCTAGGTTGGTCATGGGCTCCCCTGGTGGCTCAGAGGTTAAAGCGTCTGCCTGGAATGCAGGAGACAGGGGTTCGATCCCTCGGTCGGGAAGATCCTCTGGAGAAGGAAATGGCAATCCACTCCAGTACTCTTGCCTGGAGAATCCCATGGAGGGAGGGGCCTTATAGGCTACAGTCCATGGGGTCGCAAAGAGTCGGACATGACTGAGCGACTTCACTTCACTTCACTTCACTTCTAGGTTGGTCATAACTTTTCTTCCAAGGAGCAAGCATCTTTTAATTTCTTGGCTGCAATCACCAGCTGCAGTGATCTTGGAGCCCCAAAAAATAAAGTCTGTCACTGTTTCCATTGTTTCCCCATCTATTTGCAAAGAAGTGATGGGACCAGATGCCATGATCTTCGTTTTCTGAATGTTGAGTTTTAAGCCAACTTTTTCACTCTCTTCTTTCACTTTCATCAAGAGGCTCTTTTGTTCTTCACTTTCTGCCATAAGAGTGGTGTCACCTGCATATCTGAGGTTACTGATATTTCTCCCAGCAATCTTGATTCCAGCTTGTGCTTCATCCAGCCCAGCATTTCTCATGATGTACTCTGCATATAAGTTAAATAAGTAGGGTGACAATATACAGCATTGACTTATTACTTTCCCAATTTGGAACCAGTCTGTTATCCCATGTCCAGTTCTAACTGTTGCTTCCTGACCTGCATACAGATTTCTCAAGAGGCAGGTCAGGTGGTCTGATATCCCCATCTCTTGAAGAATTTTCCACAGTTTGTTGTGATCCATACAGTCAAAGGCTTTGGCATAGTCAATAAAGCAGAAGTGAATGTTTTTCTGGAACTCTTGTGATTTTTCAATGATCCAATGGATGTTGGCAATTTGATCTCAGGTTCCCCTGCCTTTTCTAAATTGAGCTTGAACATCAGGAAGTTCATGGTTCACGTATTTTGAAGCCTGGCTTGGAGAATTTTGAGCATTACTTTACTAGTGTGTGAGATGAGTGCAATTGTGCAGTAGTTTGAGCATTCTTTGGCATTGCCTTTCTTTGGGATTGGAATGAAAACTGACCATTTCCAGTCCTGTGGCCACTATTGAGTTTTCCAAATTTGCTGGCATATTGAGTGCAGCACTTTCACAGCATCTCCACCTTGCCTTCACCCTAAAATCCAGGCTAATGCTGGTGGAGCATTCTCTATCTGGAACACTGATTTGCTCCATGGATAAAGGAAAAAGGGTAGGTGAAGTACGTGCTAGTGGGAAGTGATTCAAGTCACCTCTAGTGAAAGCAAGTCTATTACCATGAGAGAGGCAGTGAATATTGGTGAAGAGTATGTCAACTTGGCATGCCAACTATTTTTGCATAGTTGAATACTCATTCATTTGTGTAACACTCAACACTTGGCTTCCATGACACTGTCCTTTCCAGAAATTCCTATTACTGCCTCTGGCTCTTCTTTTCAGCCCCTTTTGTTGAGTACTTTTCTTATCTCACCTCTGAGATTTAGAATTCCTCAGGGTTTAGTGTAAGACTTTTCATTACTGTATACTCTCTTCTTAAATGTTCTTATCCACGTCCATTATTTAAAATATTACTGATGTATTTATAATTCTTAAATGTATACCTATAGTTTTTCTAAACTCCAGGCTTATCTATCTCTTAGACACAGACTCACTTAGATAACTCACAAGCATCTCACATTTGGAAGATCTAAGACAAATTGGATCGCCTGCCAACCTGTTTCTTCTTCAGTCTTATCATTATGGTAAACAGAATATTCAGCCATCTAATTGTTCGTGCCAGAAACCTGGGAGTTGCTCTTAATAGCTTCCTCTCTTTCACATGAAAGTGAAAGTGAAAGTTGCTCAGTCCTGTTCGACTCTATGCAAACCCATGCATTATACAGTCCATGGAATTCACCAGGCTAGAATAGTAGAGCGGGTAGCCTTTCCCTACTTCAAGGGATCTTCCCAACCCAGGGATCGAACTCAGGTCTCCCACATTGCAGGAGGATTCTTTGCCAGCTGAGCCACAAGGGCAGCCCCTCTTTCACCTGACATCCAACCTATTACCAAGTTCTGGTGAGTCTACCTCCAAAAATCTTAAAATTAAAAGACACTTGCTCCTTGGAAGAAAAGCTATGACAAACCTGGACAGCGCATTAAAAAGCAGAGGCATCACTTTGCTGACAAAGGTTCATATAGTCAAAGCTATGATTTTTGCAGTAGTCATGTATGGGTGTGAGAGTTTGACCATAAAGAAGTCTGAGTGTCAAAGAATTGATGCTTTCGAACTGTTGTGTTGGAGAAGACTCTTGAGAGTCCCTTGGACTGCAAGCAGATTAATCCTAAAGGAAATCAACATTGAATATTCATTGGAAGTACTGATGCTAAAGCTCCAATACTTTGGCCACCTGATGCGATGAGCCAACTCATTGGAAAAGATGCTGTTGCTGGGAAAGATTGAAGACAGGAGAAGGGGATGACAGAGGATGAGATGGTTGGATGGCATCACAGATTCAATGGACATGAGTTTGAGAAACTCCAGGACATAGTGAAGGACAGAGAAGCCTGACATGTTGTAGTCCATGGGTCACAAAGAGTTGGACAGGACTGAGTGAATGAATAACAATTGTTTAAAATATTTCCTAATTTTTGTTTTAATGTCTATAGGATTTAGATTGATGTCTCTTTTTTCATTTCTGATGTTGACTATTTGTTTGTTCTCTAATTTTTTTTCTCTGATAAATTTAGGTAGATTTTTGGCAACCACTCCAGCGTTTTTGCCTGGAAAGTTTCATAGACAGAGGAGCCTGACAGGCTAAAGTCCATGGGATTGCAAAGGCAGCCACATCCGAGCAACTGAGCACACATGAAATTCATTACCAATTTTAAAGATAAGCTTTCAGTTTTATAGTTTTTTTTTTTTTTCCTATTTCACTGCTTCCTCACTATTATTTTTTCCTTTGGGACATAAATCTTAGGCATTTTTCTTTCTCAGCATACAAATTTGGAGTTGAGCCTAATATAATCACATGAGTCCTTAAAAACAGAGTCAAAAGAGGAAGAGAGAAAAACTCAGTACAAGGCAGAGAGACCCAAGGCATGAGGACTCCATGCACTGTTGCCAGCTTTGAAGAGTCAGAGGCAGTGATCAGAATAAAGAAGCCTAACAAGAAAGGAAGAATGATCTCTGGCCAAAGACCTATGAAGAAATGAGGACTTCAGTCCTATGACCACACAGAATTGAATTTTGTTAACAAACTAATGACCCTGGAAATGGACTATCCCCCAACCTTGAGACAAGGGCCCAGACCAGCTGATACCTTGACTTTGGCAGTCTGAGAGCCTAGGGAGAGTACCCAGTCAAGCCTGCCAGACTTCTGTCCTTGAAAGCAGTTACAAAAACTATAAATTTTGCTTAGTATATGAATTTAAAGCTTAAAACTGCACTAACCACTACTTTGGCTTAATGGGGGAAATGTATCATTTTCATTATCAATCAGCTAAAAAGATTCCCTACTCTGTGCAGGACACCTCATCCAAACAACAAACAAAACAAAAAACCCAGTCACCAACAGACAGGATGATTACCAGCTCATTTAGCCTTGCCCATCATAGGGAGGAAAAAAAAAAAAAAAAAACTCAGCATAAATCTCACTCTATATGAAGCTTACACAATCCACTGGACCAAACTTAGGGGGATAGAAACCAAAAGGAAGAAAGAATTCAACCTTGAAGGCTGGGAAAAGGAGACCTCAAACACAATAAGTTGAAAAAAATAATGAAAAGGTAGAGAAATACTGCACAAATGAAAGAACAAACTAGAAACACAGAAGTCCAAATAATTGAAAAGGAAATAGGCAAAATACCTGAAAAATAATTCAGAATAATTATAGTAAATATGATCAAAAAGCTTGAAAACAGAATGGATAAAATGCAAGAATCAATTAACAAAGACCTAGAAGGATTAAAGAACACATGTAAGAATTAAAGATTTTAAAATTTAATTAAAAAAATAAAAATTAAAAAAAAAAAAGAAAAAAAGAAAAAAAAAAGAATAAACATATGGAGAAAAACAACATAATTACTGAAGTTAAAGATACTCTAGAAGGAATCAATAGCAGAATATCTGAAGCAGAAGAATGAATCAGTGAGCTGGAAGATTAAATGGTGGAAATAACTTCTGAAGAGCAGAACAGAGTAAAAAGAATGAAAAGAACTGAAGATAGTCTCACAGACCTCTGGGACAATATCAAATGCACCAATATTTGAATAATAGGGGTCCCAGAAGAAGAAGGGGAAAAGAAACTGTATGATAAAAGTTTTGAAGAGATTATAGCTGAAAATTTCCCCAACATGGAAAAGGAAGTCAGTTAAGTCTAAGAGGCACAAAGAGGATAAACCCAAGGAGAAACATGCCAAAACAACATAATAATCAAACTAGCAAAGACTAAACACAAAGAAAGAATATTAAAAGCAGCGAGGGAAAAGCAACAAGTAATATACAAGGGAAACCCCATACATTTAACAACTGATCTTTCTGCAGAAACTCTGCAGGCCAGAAGGGAATGGCAGGATATATTTAAAAGTACTGAAAGGGAAAAATCTACAACCAAGATTACTGTACCCACCAAGGATCTTATTAATAACTGATGGAGAAATCAAAAACTTTGCAGACAAGCAAAAGTTAAGAGAATTCAGTACCCCCAAACCAGCTTTACAACAAATATCTTATAGTCAAGAATATAGAGAAGAAAAAGATCTACAAAACCAAACCCCAAACAATTAAAAAAATAGCAATGGAACATATACATCAATAATTACTTTAAATGTAAACAGATTAAATGCTCCAAACAAAAGATACAGATTGGCTGAAGGGATACAAAAACAAGATCCATATACATACTATTTACAAGAAACCCACTTCAGACCTAAAGACACATATAGACTGAAAATGAGAGGATGGAAAAATATATTCTATGCAAATGGAAAGCAAATGAAAGCTGGAGTAGCAATCCTCATATCAGACAAAATAGACCTTAAAATTAAAAAAAAAAAAAAGATTACAAGAGATAAGGAAAGACAACACATAATGATCAAGGGAATCAATCCAAAAGGAAGACATAACAATTGTGAATATCTGTGCACCCACATCAGTTCAGTTCAGTCGCTCAGTCGTGTCTGATTCTGCAACCCCAAGAATCACAGCACGCCAGGCCTCCCTGTCCATCACCAACTCCCGGAGTTCACTCAGACTCATGTCCATTGAGTCAGTGATGCCATCCAGCCATCTCATCCTCTGTCTTCCCCTTCTCCTCCTGCCCCTAATCCTTTCCAGCATCAGAGTCTTTTCCAATGAGTCAACTCTTTGCATGAGGTGGCCAAAGTACTGGAGCTTCAGCTTTAGCATCATTCCTTCCAAAGAAATCCCAGGGCTGATCTCCTTCAGAAGGTACTGGTTGGATTTCCTTGCAGTCCAAGGGACTCTCAAGAGTCTTCTCCAACACCACAGTTCAAAAACATCAATTCTTTGGCGCTCAGCCTTCTTCACAGTCCAAATCTCACATCCATACATGGCCACAGGAAAAACCATAGCCTTGACTAGACGGACCTTAGTCGGCAAAGTAATGTCTCTGCTTTTGAATATCCTATCTAGGTTGGTCATAACTTTCCTTCCAAGGAGTAAGCGTCTTTTAATTTCATGGCTTCAATCACCATCTGCAGTGTTTTTGGCACCCAACATAGGAGCATCTCAATACATAAAACAAACACTAATAGACATAAAAGGAGAAATTGACAGTAACACAATAATAGTAGACTTCAACACCCCACTACACCAATATACAGATCAAAACAGAAAATTAATAAGGAAACACAAGTCTTAAATGATACATTTGATGAGATGGATCTCATTGATATCTTCAGGACATTCTATCCAAATGCAGAAGAATATATCTCCTTCTCAAGTGCACATGAAATGTTCTCCAGGATGGATCACATCTTGGGTCACGATAATCAAACCTCAGTAAATTCAAGAAAATTGAAATCATATCAAATATCTTTTCCAGCCACAATGATATGAGACTTTATATGAATTACAAGAAACAAACAACAACAACAAAAAACACAAATATATGGAGATTAAACAAGACATTTCTAAATAACCAACAAGTTACTGAAGAAATCAAAAGAGATTACAAAAAATTTCTAGAAGCAAATGACAATGAAAACACAACTCAAAACCTATGGGATTCAGCAAAAGCAGTTCTAAGAAGAAAGTCTATAGCAATACAATCCTACCTCAAGAAACAAGAAAAACATCAAATAGACAACCTAACTTTACACCTAAAACAACTGGAAAAAGACCATCAACGACAACAACAAAAAATTAGCAGAAGGAAAGAAATCATAACGATCAGAGCAGAAATAAAAAGAAATTTAAAAAACAATAGCAAAGATTAATAAAACTAAAAGCTTTAGGTTCTTTGAGAAGATAAAGAAAATTGACAAACCTTTAGCTAGACTCATCAAGAAAAAAAGAGAGAAGAATCAAATCAACAAAATTAGAAGTGAAAAAGGAGAGGTTACAAAAGACAATGCAGTAATACAAAGAATTATAAGAGACTGTTATGAACAACTAGATGACAATGAATTGGGTAACCTAGAAGAAATGAACAGATTCTTAGAAAAGTTCAATATTCCAAGAATGAATCAGGAAGAAACAGAAATTATGAACAACCCAATTACAAACATTGAAATTGAAGCTGTGATCAAAAATCTCCCAGAAAACAAAAGCCCAAGACCAGATGGCTTCACAGGAAAATTCTATTAGATATTTAGAGAAGAGCTAATGCCTATCCTTCTAAAACTCTTTCAAAAAATTGCAGAGGAAGGTAACACTTCCAAACTTATTCCACCAGGTCATCATCACCCTGATATCAAAACCAGACAAAGAAAACACACACAAAAAGAAAACTATAGGCCAATATCACTGATGAACATAGAAGCAAAAATCCTCAACAAAATTTTAGCCAACAGAATTCAACAACACTTTTATTTTATTCAAATAAAAGCTCATACATAATGATCAAGTTGGGTTTATTCCAGGAATTCAAGAATTCTTCAATATATGCAAATCAATCAATGTGATACACCATATTAATGAATTGAAAGATAAAAACCATATAATAATCCCAATAGATGCAGAAAAAGCCTTCACAAAATTCAGCACACATTTACGATTAAAATTCTTCAAAAAAATGGGCATAGCAGGAACCTACCTCAACATAATAAATGCCATAGATGATAAGCCTACAGCAAACATTATTATCAATGGTAAAAATCTGATCTACCTATGATCAGAAACAAGACAAGGGTCTCCAATATTATTCAACATAGTTTTGAAAGTCTTAGCTATGCTGCTAATTTGCTTCAGTCGTGTCCGATTCTGTGTAACCCCATAGACAGCAACTCACCAGGCTCCCCAGTCCCTGGGATTCTCCAAGCAAGAACATTGGAGTGGGTCACCATTTCCTTCTCCAATGCATGAAAGTGAAAAGTGAAAGTGAAACTGCTTAGTCATGTCCAACTCTTAGCGACCCTATGGACTGCAGCCCACCAGACTCCTCCGCCCATGGGATTTTCCAGGCAAGAGTACTGGAGTGGAGTGCCATTGCCTTCTCCAAGTCCTAGCTATAGCAATCATGTAAGAAAAAGAAATAAAAGGAATCCAGATCAGAAAAGAAGAAATAAAGCTCTCACTGTTTGCAGATGACATGATACTCTACATAGAAAACCCTAAAGATACTATCAGAAAATTAGTAGAGCTAATCAGTGAATTTAGCAAAGTCACAGGATACAAAATCAGTACACAGAAACCACTTGCATTTCTATATACTAACATGAAAAATCAGAAAGAAAAATTAAGGAACAATCCCATTCATCATTGAAACAAAAATAATTAAATATACAGGATAAACTTACCTCAGGAGACAAAAAAAAACTGTACACATAAAATTATAAAACACTGATGAAAGAAATCAAAGATGACATAAACAGATGGAGAGATATTCCATGTTCCTGGATAGGAAGAATCAATATTGTGAAAATGACTATACTACCAAATGCAATCTACAGATTCAATGTGATCCATATCAAATTACCAATGTTATTTTTCACAGAACTACAACAAAAAATTTCACAATTCATATGGAAACACAAAAGACCCCAAATAGTCAAAGCAGTCTTAAGAAAGAAGAACAGAGCTGGAGGAATCAACCTTCCTGAATTCAGATTATAATACAAAGCTACAGTCATCAAGACAGTATGGTACTGGCACAAAAACAGAAATATAGACAAATGGAACAAGATAGAAAGGCCATAAACAAACCCACACACCTATGGCTGCCTTATTTATGACAAAGGAGGCAAGAACATACAATAGGGCAAAGACAGCCTCTTCAATAAATGGTGCCAGGGAAACTGGACAGCTACATGTAAAAGAATGAAATTAGAACACTTCCTAACACCATACACAAAGATAAACTCAAAATGGATTAAAGACCTAAAAGTAAGATGAGAAACTATAAAACTCTTAGAGGAAAACATAGGCAGAACACTCAATGACATAAATCACAGAAATATCCTCTATGACCCACCTCCCAAAGTAATGTAAATAAAAATAAAAGTAAACAGGTGGGACTTGAGTAAAGTGAAGTTGCTCAGTCGTGTCTAACTTTTTGCGACCCCATGGACTGTAGCCTACCAGGCTCCTCCATCCAGGGGATTCTCCAGGCAAGAATACTGAAGTTGGTTGCCATTTCCTTCTCCAGGGGATCTTCCCGATCCTGGGATTGAATGTGGGTCTCCTGCACTGCAGGCAGACACTTTAACCTCTGAGCCACCAGGGAAGCCCTGATTAAAGTTAAAAGCTTTTGCAAAGCAAAGAAAACTATAAGCAAGGTGAAACGACATCCCTCAGAATGGGAGAAAATAATAGCAAATGAAACAACTGACAAAGGATTAATTTCCAAAATATAGACACACTCATACAACTCAATACCAGAAAAACAAACAACCCAATCAAAAAGTGGAAAAAAGACCTAAACAGACATTTCTCCAAAGAAGACATACAGATGGCTAACAAATACATGAAAATATACTCAACTTTGCTCATTATTAGAGAAATGTAAATCAAAATTACAATGAGATGTCACACACCAGTCAGAATGGCCATCATCAAAAAGTCTACAAACAATAAATGTTGGAGAGAGTGTGGAGAAAAGGGAACACTCGCACTGTTGCTGGGAATGTAAATTTATACAGCAACTATGGAAGATGGTATGGACATTCCTTTAAAAACTAGGAATAAAACCACCATCAGTTCAGTTCAGCTCAGTCACTCAGTTGTGTCTGACTCTTTGTGACCCCATGAATCGCAGCACGCCAGGCCTCCCTGTCCATCACCAACTCCTGGAGTTCACTCAGACTCACGTCCATTGAGTCAGTGATGCCATCCAGGCATCTCATCCTTGGTCGTCCCCTTCTCCTCCTGCCCCCAATCCCTCCCAGCATCAAAGTCTTTTCCAATGAGTCAACTCTATGACCCAGCAATTCCACTCTTGGCATATACACTGAGGAAACCAGAACTAAAAAAGACATATATATCTCATTGTTCACTGCAGCACTATTTACAATAGCTAGAACATGGAAGCAATCTAGATGTCCTTCAACAGATGAATGGATAAAGAAATTGTGATATATATACACAATGGAATATTTTTCAGCCATAAAAGGGAATGCATCTGAGTCAGTTCTAATGAGGTGGATGAACCTAGAACCTATTACACACAATGAAGTAAGTCAGAAAGAAAAATAAATATTGTATGCTAATGCATATATATATAATGCACTCATCTCACATGCTACTAAAGTAATACACAAAATTCTCCAAGCCAGGCTTCAGCAATACGTGAACTGTGAACTTCCTGATGTTCAAGCTGGTTTTAGAAAAGGCAGAGCAACCAGAGATCAAATTGCCAACATCTGCTGGATCATGGAAAAAGCAAGAGAGTTCCAGAAAAACATCTGTTTCTGCTTTACTGATTATGCCAACATCTTTGACTGTGTGGATCACAATAAACTGTGGAAAATATTGAAAGAGATGGGAATACCAGACCACCTAACCTGCCTCTTGAGAAATCTGTATGTAGGTCAGGAAGCAACAGTTAGAACTGGACATGGGACAACAGACTGGTTCCAAATAGGAAAAGGTGTACATCAAGGCTGTATATTGTCACCCTGCTTATTTAACTTCTATGCAGAGTACATCATGAGAAACCCTGGACTGGAAGAAACACAAGCTGAAATCAAGATTTCCAGGAGAAATATCAAGAACCTCAGAGTTGCAGATGACACCACCCTTATGGCAGAAAGTGAAGAGGAGCTAAAAAGCCTCTTGATGAAAGTGAAGGAGGAGAGTGAAAAGGTTGGCTTAAAGCTCAACAGTCAGAAAACGAAGATCATGGCATCTGGTCCCATCACTTCATGGGAAATAGATGGGGAAACAGTGGAAACAGTGTCAGAATTTATTTTTTGGGCTCCAAAATCACCACAGATGGTGACTGCAGCCATGAAATTAAAAGACGCTTACTCTTTGGAAGAAAAGTTATGATCAACCTAGATAGCATATTCAAAAGCAGGGACATTACTTTGCGGACTAAGGTCCATCTAGTCAAGGCTATGGTTTTTCCTGTGGTCATGTATGGATGTGAGAGTTGGACTGTGAAGAAGGCTGAGCACCGAAGAACTGATGCTTTTGAACTGTGGTGTTGGAGAAGACTCTTGAGAGTCCCTTGGACTGCAAGGAAATCCAACCAGTCCATTCTGAAGGAGATCAACCCTGGGATTTCTTTGAAGGGAATGATGCTGAAGCTGAAACTCCAGTACTTTGGCCACCTCATGCCAAGAGTTGACTCATTGGAAAAGACTATAATGCTGGGAGGGATTGGGGGCAGTAGAAGGGGACGACCGAGGATGGGATGGCTGGATGGCATCACAGACTCGATGGACATGAGTCTGAGTGAATTCCGGGAGATGGTGATGGACAGGGAGGCCTGATGTGCTGCGATTCATGGGGTCGCAAAGAGTCAGAAACAACTGAGTGACTGAACTGAACTGAATGCATATATACAGAATATAGAAAAATGGTACTGAAGAATTTATTTGCAGGGCATAAATGGAGAAACTGACATAGAGAATAGACTTATGGACATGGGGAGGGGAGAGGAAAGGGTGAGATGTATGGAAAGAGTAACATGGAAACTTACATTACCATATATAAAATAGATAGCCAACGGGAACTTGCTCTGTGTCTCAGGAAACTCAAACAGGGGCTCTGTATCAACCTAGAGGGGTAGGATGGGAGGTAGATGAAAGGGAAGTTCAAAAGGGAGGGGATATATGTATATCTATGGCTGATTCATGTTGAGGTTTGACAGAAAACAAAAAAATTCTGTAAAGCAATTATCCTTCAATTAATAAATAAATAACTTTTTAAAAAATTGCCTAATTTTCCTTGTGTTTTTTCTGATTTGTGGGTTTTTATAAATACGTAAAGAAATTTTCTTCTCATTATTAAAGAATTTTAATTTTACATTATTTGTGCTCAAAAACACTATGTATATATGTATGTCATATATAAGTGTGTTAATACTCCTATTATGCTTAGTATATTATTTTAGTAAATGTTCCATGTGCACCTTAAAAAGTGTATTCTGTCAAAGGTGTAGAATTCATAATTGCCAATTTAGTAGAGTTTTTTTGATAGTATGGTTCAAATACTCTATCTCCTTAGTAATTTTCTTCCTGTTCTATTGATTACTCATAGAACAGTACTGAAATAGCTAATTATAATTGAAAATTTGTCTATTTCTTATTTCACACATTTAGCTTTTGTTTCATATATTTCAAAATTTTGCTATAAGCTGCATGTAGTTTTAAGATTCTTAAAATCTTCCTGTCTTCCTGATAAACTGACATTTTCATTGCTATAAGATTAGAAATACTTTTATGCTTAAAGTCTATTTAATCTATTATTAATATACATTTCAATTTTCTTATGATGAAGGTTTTCACAATATAACTTTTCCATTATTTACTTTGACTTATCTGTGTAGGTGATGTAAAGTGCAATTTTTTCTGGTAAAAAGCATAGGGTGTTTTTAGACTTCCCAGGTGCTACTAGTGGTAAAGAACCTGTCTCCAATGAAGGAGACATAAGAGACTCAGGTTTGATCCCTGGGTTGGGAAGATTCCCTGGAGAAGGGCATGGCAACCCTCTCCAGTATCCTTGTCTGGAGAATCCCATGAACAGAGGAGCCTGCCAGGCTACAGTCCATGGGATCACAAAGAGTTAGACATGACTGAAGCAACTTACCACAGCACAGCTTATAGGTTTTTAATCCAATTTGATCATCTCTGATTTATGGAGTATTTAGACTATGTTTAATACAATTTTCAGTATAGTTGAGTTTAAGTCCACCATCTTCTTGTGTTTTCAGGTAATGCTATCTGTTCATTATTCCCTTTTTGTCATTCCCTTCAATGGCACCCGACTCCAATACTCTTACCTGGAAAATCCCATGGACAGAGGAAGCCTGGAAGGCTGCAGTCCATGGGGTCGCTGAGGGTCGGACACGACTGAGCGACTTCACTTTCACTTTTCACTTTCCTGCATTGGAGAAGGAGATGGCAACCCACTCCAGTGTTCTTGCCTGGAGAATCCCAGGGACGAGGGAACCTGGTGGGCTGCCGTCTATGGGGTCGCAGAGTCGGACACGACTGAAGTGACTTAGCTGTAGCTGTAGCTCACTGTATTAAGTGAGGTTTCTTTATATATTTTATCTTCACTGCTGATTATTATTTATACCATTTAATTTTATATGTTTAATGGTTGCTCCAGGGTGTACATGTGCATCATAAACTTATCCCAATCTACTTTCAAATAATACTGTATCATTTTGAATAGCATAAAAACTCAGTATACTATCATTGCTCCCTCTCATAGTCCTTTGTGCCACTGGGTTGTAAAATTTTACTTCTGTAACTTATTTTACCCCTTCCTCCTTCTGTACTTATACCTCTCCATCAGGATTCATTTCTTTAATTGAAGATGATTCAAAAAAATTGAAAGATATCCCATTCTCTTGGATTGGAAGAATTAATGGTGTTAAAATGTCCATACTACCCAAAGTAATCTACAGATTAATGTGATCCCTGTCAAATTACTCATAGCATTTTTCACAGAACTAGAACAAATAATCCTAAGATTTATATGGAATTACAAAAGACCCAAAATTTCCAAAGCAACCCTGAGGGGAAAGAAGAAGGCAGGAGGCATAACCCTCCCAGATTTCAGACTATACTACAAAGCTACCATAATTGACATAGCACAGTATTGGTACAAAAATAGACATATGGACCAGTGGAAGAGAATAGAGAGCCAGAAATAAACTTACACATCTATGGTCACTTAATCTCTGACAAAGGAGGCAAGAAAATACAATGGGGAAAAGACAGTCTCTTCAGCAAGTGGTTTTGGGAATGTTGGACAGCCACATGTAAATCAATGAAGTTAGAACACACCCTCATATCACACACAAAAATAAATTCAAAATGGCTTAAAGACTTGAATATAAGACATGAAGCTATAATCTTCATAGAAGAGAACATAGGCAAAACATTCTCTGAAAAAAATTGTACCAATGTTTTCTTAGGTCAGTCTGCCTTAACAAAAATTTTAAAATGGGACCTAATTAAACTCAAGAGCTTTTGCATGGCAAAGGAAACCATAAACAAAACAAAAAGGCAACCTAGAGAATGGGCTACAATATTTGCAAACAATGTGACTGACAAGGTATTAATTTCTAAAATGTACAAACAGTTCAAACAGCTCAATACAAACAAACAAACAAACAAAAAAAAAACAATCGGAAAATGGGCAAAAGACCTAAAGAGACATTTTTCTAAAGAACATATACATATGGTCGATAGGCACATGAAAAGATGCTCAACATCACTAATTAAGAGAAATGCAAATCAAAACAATGAAGCACCACCTCACACTGGTCAGAATGGCCTTCATTAAACAGTCTACAAATAACAATCCTGGAGATGGTGTGGAGAAGAGGGAACTCTTCTACACTGTTGGTGGAAATATAAATTGGTGCAGCCACTAAATAAAACAGTATAAAAATTCCTCAAAAACCTAAAAAAAAAAAAAACCTATGATCCAGAAATCCCACTCCTATGCATATATCCAGATAAAATAATAACTGGAAAAAATACCCACACCCCTATGTTCACAGCAGCACTATTTACAATAGCCAAGACATGAAAACAACCTAAATATCCATTGATGGAGGGATTAAGAAGATATATATACATGGACATACACACATACACATATGCACACATGCACATACATGTATACACAAAATGGAATATTACTCAATCATAAAAAAGAGTGAAATAATGTCATTTGCAGCAACATGAATGGACCTAGAGATTATCATACTAAATGGAGTCAGAAAGTGAAAGACTAATATCATATGACATCACTTACATGTAGAATCTAGAATGACACAAATGAACTTACATACAAAATGAACAGACTCACAGACATATATATATATATATGTATATGTGTATGCACTTGCACACACACACACACACACATATATATATATATAATTGAATCACTTTGCTGTATACCAGAAACTAACACAACATCGTAAATCAACTATAGGCTTCCCTGGTGTCTCAGACAGTAAAGAATCTGGCCACAATGCAGCAGACCCAGGTTGGGCTATAAACCCAGTTCATGGGCTTATAAAGAGTCAGACATGATTGAGTGACTAACACTTTCAACTATGTGTATGTGTGTGTTAGTGGCTCAGTTGTGTCTCAAAGAGAGACCCCATGGGCTGTAGTCCGCCAGGCTTCTCTGTCCATGGAATTCTCCAGGCAAGAATACTGGAGTGGGTAGCCATTCCCTTCTCCAGGGAATTTTTTAAAAAGCTGCTGATAAATAAAACCACTCAGTAAGCCACCTGGGACTCCCTGATGGCTCAGTTGGTAAAGAATCTTCCTGCAAAGCAGGAGACCTGGGTTTGATCCCTGGGTCAGGAAGATCCTCTAGAGAAGCAAATGATAGCCCACTCCAGTATTCTTGCCTGGAGAATTCCATGAACAGAGTCTGATGGGCTACAGTGCATGGGATCACAAAGAGTCAGACACAACTGAGTGACTAACACTTTCACTTTTTTTACCATCTGACCCACCAGGGGAGCCAACACTTTCAACTATACTTCAATAAAACACATTTTTTTAATTTAAAAAAAAAGTAAATATGAGAAGATCTTTTTAAAAAAGATTCATTCCTCTTTTTCAATATCTTTTTCAAATGATAATTGCTCAGTAACATTTCCTAGGAATAACTACCTAAGAGATTCACCTCCAAAGCTTACTATAGGAAACTCAGAGTTGCTGAGATAAAATAATATGCTCAAAAAAACACTACAATCTTTAAAAGGAATTACACATGGGGCCTTCATGTTTCCATGAGTATTTTCACAAGTAACATATGCAGTCCTTAGTAGAAACATAATAAAGCATCTATTAAAGTTCAAAACATTGAAGTGTTTAAAATATGAATGGGCATGAATGCAATTCAGACCAAGCTAGAATTTATTTTTGTGCATTCTGCAAAATAGAATTTGATAAGCAAAGAATACTATAAACATGGCAAATACTTAGCATACTTAATTGTGAAGGGCAGCAAACAACTTTTAAAGCACCACAGTATCAATAGCTTTATATTAAAAGAATTAATACAGGTAAAATCTGATTGAAAAGCAAAAATGGACACCTATATGAATGCTCTGTTTCATCCTCCCCTTCTCAGTCAGCGGTTATTCATTATAGCCCAAAGTTGTAAAGCTATATTTCTTCTGAAATATACTATAATTCAGATTTTACACCCAGTTGTTGTGACCTTCCTTTCAGTTACTGTGAGTTAGTGAGGTTTTAAACTATTCTTTATCACATAAATATTGTAAACAGTATTTGGACCTACAACTATCCCTCCACACTAGAGAACTGGGTGCTGGAAGGGTCTAGAAAGGGAAGAGGTAGTTTCACTACATCATCTTTGCACTGCTTGAATTCTTTCCATGAATATAAATGACTTTTCCAATTAAAAAAAAAAAACTGCTGGTTAATAAAACCATAAAGTAATCTAATTTCATAATTTTATTGTGCATAGTCCATTATGGATTACAAACCACAGTAAGCATGCACACCTAGCTTTTATTAGCATTATATCTGAAAAGGTATTTGTTGTACATAACTGACTATCATTTATTACACTTTATGACTATAAAAGCAAAGCATTCATATACTAAATACAAATAGTGATTAATAAAAGCATTTTTTTTTCTTGACAGTGTTAAATATCTAATAAAATATCAAAACTTCACTGATTTCCATTAAAATTAAAACTCACTTAATTGACTCATGGTTAAGACCACTACACAATTGTTTCAACGGGTCTTTGAAAGTCAGATAAGGACGCATGAATTCTTTCAAATGTCATATGTCCCACATATTTTCTGCAGAATGTTAAAAATGGCAAACAGTGGTGTAATGAAGTGTAACCTCCCATTATTTCAGCATGGTTCATCATTATATCACTGAAGCAAGGACACTGCCTTATAAAATCTACTAGCTCCCTCCAATTTACATTTAGAGTTACAGAAAATTAAATAAGAGATGTAATTAGGTTGTTCTTGTGAAAAAAAAATCTAAGAAGCACTGTCTTTTCAAGGCCTCCCTTTGCAAACATTAATGCTTTATCCCTCAAACATGCTGTCCCTGTCAACACTGGATTGGGAGCTGGGAGAATCTGACAAATTGGCACTAAAGTAGACATTTCAGAAATGAGATCAGCTCTGGGAACCTGGCAAACTATAGAGAAAATTCCATTTTCTTCTTACCTATTTCTTTCCATTTAAATTTGGAGACTATTCTAGAATACCAATTCTTATAAAACAGCTAAGGAGAAAATTATTCACATCCTATACAGGTTCTTGTCATGCCTGAAGAGTAGCTCTATCTGCAGTAAGGATTTCTGTAATTGGAAGAGAGCTGTGTGTCAGTTGATTATTGATATATAGGTTTAAAGTAATTCCTATCAAAATCCCCACAAGGCTTTCTGTAGGTATAGACAAGGTCATTCCAAAAATTATACAGAAAAGCGAAGAAACTAAAATAACTAAAATAATTTTGAAGAAGAAGAAAGTGGGAAGAATCAGTTTATCCCATTTTGATACTTTTAGCTACAGTCTAGCTTGTGGTAGAGGGATAGACACATAGATCATTACAATAAATGAAGACACAATTGATAAACAGGGTCAGAAACTGGAGCAAGAGCTCAGAGGCCAGACCCAACAGAGGCACAAGGCACATGGAGGCTGGCACAGGAGCAGCAGCTAGGTTGGAGGGTGGCAGGACCAGCCCAAGGAGGAGGGCTGGTTGGTACACCCTTTTGGAGCCTTGACAGACAACACTTGCCTCACACCAAGACCTCAGTCCCCAACACTTACAAAATCTTCCTCAAATATTGTTTCTGACTTACACTTTGACAAGGATGGAAGTTTCACAGAAAGAGTTTGCCTGGGGCCACAGCCACAGAGAGAAAAAGAGCCAAGCCAAGATGGTGACTACAAACTGACTTTGAGAATCCTCAGCTGTGGGCAGATTCCATACTGAGGGTGGGAAAATCTTGCTTGCTTTTTGGTTTGCAGGTGCATGTCTGAGTGTATTTTGGGGGTGGGTGAACTGAATTACTTGAGTGGTGATTATATTTTCTGTTAAAATTATTCATAAACTGAAAAACATATCCTTTAGATATTTTCTTTAAGCTTAAACTCTCAGATATTCAAAACAAGTTAGTTGTCACGAAGTGAAATATTGTTAGTGAAATTCAATTTATACCAGTTGGAATGAAAAAATTTCAAAGAGTCCCAAAGCTATACAATGCATATGTCTCTCTATATCTTACACCTTAAGTGATAAAGAAAGTTTAAGTTTTTCAAGGTAACCAGTTCTCCGCTTCCCTATCAGGAGGGTGTGCTATATTTAGAACAACTGACTTGGATTCAGCAGCATCAACAGGTGCAACCCTCTCTAAGTATGTCCATTGGTAGATTCATTTTTTTTTTTTAATAAATCAACCTAAAGTTTATAACAGTTGCTCTGGAAACAGTTAACACAGTTGTTTTTTTTTGTTTGTTTTTTTTTTTTTACAATGAAAAACTATCTAACTCTGAACATACTATACATGGCAATTAGAAGTTGTCATGGTAAGAAAAATACACAGCCAACTTTCTGCAACCAACACATAAATAGTAAGGGAAATGTAAGGACAAAGGTGGGGTTTGTTTGTATTATAAAATAAAAAAATAAAATAACTCCTCAGGAATCTTAACAAAAGAAAGGAATATTTCACAGTCAGAGAACAGACACCAAGATACAAAATTACAACTGTTTGGACTCCACACCTATCCCATCTCCTCCAGAGCAGACATGGGGAGGAGACAGCTGAAACAAACAAGCAATTTTGTAAACCAAAGACTTAGAAACCCTACAAATATGATTAAAATATAAATTTGTATTGCTTTTTTAAAAAATAAATATTAATATATCAAAAGGCCTGCTTTAGTGACATGCTAGCTCCACCAGAAAATAACCCCATTACTCCTTTGTCAGTAACATGCTCAAGTTGACCAGTCAACTCATATTTCCAAATCCCTGTGTGTATAAGTATGTGTGTGTCTTTTAAACCAAAGCCCTGGGGCTCAGGTGATGGCTGCTGTTATCAAGGGCTTCCACCTATTAACCAACAAACGTCAGCCTCCCCAAAAGGGTGACCAGGGCACAGAGAAGCCCTGAAGTGGTAGTGAGGGAATAAGTCCCAAACAGCCAACTTTTCCAGCATGGCCTTCCCTACCCACACCCCTACTCAAAAGGAGATCCTTATTTCTAACCAGACTACTCAGCTCAAATTTGGACTACCTGTAACCAGAATGGCTTTTTCTGCCTAAAGAGAAAACACACATTTATCTGCACACCCATCCATATATATTTTTGTTGTTGTTGTTTTTACATCTTAATATAAAATACTATTTTGCTTTGTGTTATAAATGGAGGACCACACCAGAAGATCTAAAGCGTTTTCCTAACTGACTTCCCATCCTTCCTTTTCCCCTAATTCTCACCTTTAATAGAAAATCGGTTACAACATTTTAAGTAGTGGAACTTCCCAATCAGTAGATTCCTTCAGTTCAGTTCAGTCGCTCAATCGTATATGACTCTTTGCGACCCCATGAATCGCAGCACTCTAGGCCTCCCTGTCCATCATCAACTCCCAGAGTTCACTCAGATTCACATCCATCGAGTTAGTGATGCCATCCAGCCATCTCATCCTCTGTCGTCCCCTTCTCCTCCTGCCCCCAATCTCTCCCAGCATCAGAGTCTTTTCCAATGAGTCAATTCTTCGCATGAGGTGGCCAAAGTACTGGAGTTTCAGCTTTAGCATCATTCCTTCCAAAGAAATCCCAGGACTGATCTCCTTCAGAATGGACTGGTTGGATCTCCTTGCAATCCAAGGAACTCTCAAGAGTCTTCTCCAACACCACAGTTAAAAGCATCAATTCTTTGGCACTCTTCACAGTCCAACTCTCACATCCATACATGACCACTGGGAAAATCATAGCCTTGACTAGACGGACTCTTGTTGGCAAAGTAATGTCTCTGCTCTTCAATATGCTATCTAGGTTGGTCATAACTTTTCTTCCAAGGAGTAAGTGTCTTTTAATTTCATGGCTGCAGTCATCATCGGCAGTGATTTTGGAGCCCCCAAAAATAAAGTCTGACACTGACACTGTTTCCACGTTTCCCCATCTATTTCCCATGAAGTGATGGGGCCAGATGCTATGATCTTCATTTTCTAAATGTTGAGCTTTAAGCCAACTTTTTCACTCTCCACTTTAACTTTCACCAAGAGACTTTTTAGTTCCTCTTCACTTTCTGCCATAAGGGAGGTGTCATCTGCATATCTGAGGTTATTGATATTTCTCCTGGCAATCTTGATTCCAGCTTGTGCTTCTTCCAGCCCACCATTTCTCATGATGTACTCTGCATAGAATTTAAATAAGCAGGGTGACAATATACAGCCTTGACGTATTCCTTTTCCTATTTGGAATCAGTCTGTTGTTCCATGTCCAGTTTTAATTGTTGCTTCCTGACCTGCATACAGATTTCTCAAGAGCCAGGTCAGGTGGTCTGCTATTCCCATCTCTTTCGGAATTTTCCACAGTTTATTGTGATCCACACATTCAAAGGCTTTGGCATAGTCAATAAAGTAGAAAGAGATGTTTTTCTGGAACTCTCTTGCTTTTTTGATGATCCAGCAGATATTGGCAATTTGATCTCTGGTTCCTCTGCCTTTTCTAAAACCAGCTTTAATATCTGGAAGTTCACAGTTCATGTATTGCTAAAGCCTGGCTTGGAGAATTTTGAGCATTACTTTACTAGCATGTGAGATGAGTGCAATTGTGCGGTAGTTTGAGCATTCTTTGGCATTGCCTTTCTTTAGGATTAGAATTATAACTGACCTTTTCTAGTCCTATGGCCACTGCTGAGTTTTCCAAATTTGCTGGTATATTGAGTGCATCACTTTCACAGCATCATATTCTAGGATTTGAAATAGCTCATCTGGAATTCCATCACCTCCACTAGCTTTGTTCATAGTGATGCTTTCTAAGGCCCACTTGACTTCACATTCCAGGATGTCTGGGTCTAGTGAGTGATCACACCATCGTGATTATCTTGGTCATGAAGATCTTTTCTATACACTTCTTCTGTGTATTCTTGCCACCTCTTCTTAATATCTTCTGCTTCTGTTAGGTCCATACCATTTCTGTCCTTTATCAAGCCCATCTTTGATTGAAATAGACTTCTTAGGCATCTCTTAAGGTTGTTTGTTTCTCAGACAACTTAAGTGGCTCTACATTGGCTCTAAAATTCAAAGATAGCTCCTAGTCTCAAGTTTGAAGGTGGACCACAACAGACACATTACCAACTCACATTTTAGTTATAGATTCCTATTCATCCTATCACACCACCTCCCTCATCTTTGATCTTTGGTACAGGATTCATCTTCTATAGGTTTTACACAATCTCTAACTATTCTGCTATTTAACAATACTTAAAACCTGTCACTATAGATACATAGATATCATAGTAGGTTTTACTACTACTACTACAGATACTGCTGCTGCTGCTAAGTCGCTTCAGTCATGTCCAACTCTGTACAACCCCATAGACGGCAGCCCTAGGCCATAAAAAGATGAAATTTTACCATCTGCAACTATATGATTGCACCTTGAAAGTATCAACCTAAGTGAATTAAGTCAGATGGAGAAAGAAAAACATTGTATGATTTCACTCATGTGTGGAATATAAAAAACAAGCAAACAAAACAAAACAAAACAAAAAAAATGGAGGAACCAAACAAAAAGAAACACACAGATGCAGAGAACAGAGTAGCGGTTATCAGAGGGAAAGGGGGAGTTGGGAGAAAGGGGTAAAGGGGCTCAACTCTATGATGATGAACAGAAACTTAACTTTTGGAGCATGCACACTGTAGTGTATACAGAAGTCAAAATATAAAGCTGTACGCATGGGGGGAAAAAACCCCTTTCAGAGCTGCCCACTAATTTTAGGATAAAGGACAAATCTTGATTATGATCTTCAATACCATAAATTGTATCTGGCTTCCAATTCATTCTTTAGTCTCAACTCCCCACTAGTTTCTTCCTTGCTCTAGATGTGCCAACTAAATGGGGTTTCCTTCCATTTCTTGAGTATACCACTGGTTTCTATTGTCTCTAGATTTCCCGTCTGCTCTGAGCTCTGTCTGAAAAGTTTTCCCTCTCCTTTTGAACTTAAACTTCATTTCCTCAGAAAAGCTTTTCCTGATGCCTTTATGGTCAGATGGCCAGCTTGAGAAATAATACAAATAGCAATTAGCAACAGCAATGATAGCAGCCACAACCACAATGACACCACATAACACTTATTGGATATTCCTATGCAACAGACTTTGTTCTCAACATTCTGTACCGATTTATCAATTCATCTTTAAAACAGTCTAAAGAAATAGATACCATTATTGTCCCATTTTACAGATAAGGACTCTGCAGTTAATGTAAAATTCAATGGAGGGCTCATGGCTAGGAATTGAAGAGCTGAGCTTCAAATCACAGCAGCCTGATCCAGGTCCCATGCTCTTAACAAATGGCACACCATTGATACCTCATCTTTCTAAGAAAATATAGCAATTATTTTTATTTCAGTGAGATGGAAATTCCAGGATATTAAGAGATAAAGATTCCTCAGATTTCCTAGGTCCTTACTCCTGTTAAACAATATCAAGTTCAAAACTATTTGTGTTGCTTACAGCCTCCTATCTGAAAGTGAGGGTCTTTAATTATCCAGTTTCATATGTTCCCACAGTAGGTGTGATTCACTGGTTCTTAGGATGTGTCACAGAAGGGTTCCCCATCCTGAAAAGTACATGTTACAATACTCCTAAAAAGGGTCAAGGGGTACTGTGACCACATTATTACTTTCCTTGGAGCAGAAATTATGAGCCAAAGTTGAAATCTAATTTTAAAAGTTCATGGTCTTATTTGAGATTCAGAGGAACAAGTTTCTTTCAAGTCGTACATATCATAAAAAGCAAGAAAGCAGGATTTTATACAAGCTTTAACTGGGTCATTTGCAGAGACATGGATGGACCTAAAGACTGTCATACAGAGTGAGGTAAGTGAGAAAGAGAAAAATAAATATTACATATTAATGCATATATGTAGAATCTGGAAAAAAATCTGGTATATATGATCTTACTTACAAAGCAGAAGCAGAGACATAGATGTAGAAAATGTATGGATACCAGGAGGGAAAGGGAGTGGGGGTAGGAAAAACTGGGAAGTTGGCATCAACATATATACACTATTGTGTATAAAAGGAGAAGAAGAGGGTGAGATGGTTGGATGGCATCACTGACTCAATGGACTTGAAACTGGGCACTCTAGGAGACGATGAGGGACAGGGAAGCCTGGCAAGCTGCAGTCCATGGGGTCATAAAGAGTAGGATATGACTTGGCGACTGAACAACAATAAATGCATGAAACAGATAACTATCAAGAACCAACTGTATAGCACAGGAAACTCTATTCAATAATGAAAAGGAAATCCAAAATCACGGGGACATATGTATACATCCCTGTATATACATATAACTGATTTACTGTGCTATACAATAGAAACTAACACAATAAAGCAACTATACTTCAATAAATTTTTTAAATGCAAATTTTATACAAATTGGCTTTAAGCAGAGAACAGAAGAGTGCAGATGTTACTTCTCAGTGTAAATTACCATAGGTTGTAGCAATATGCATAATACTATAAAATTATGATAGTTGTACATTAGTCTATTTAGCCTCTTAAGAAGGAAAAATATTACTACAGCTTTGCCTATTCTTTCAGATCCATTCAGGGAATTTTCCTAAGAATGTACCTTTGTCCCCTATACTTCATGAGGGCCTTTCCCCATCCTCTCTTGTTTCACCCAGCATTTCCCTTTTTCTTCAATACTCTTTACTCTTGTCTTTCTTTCTTTTCTTCCTCATAGACCCATGAAAGCACAGGGCATTTCAGTCTGGTTTACACTTTGTGTGCTGGCCCTGAAAGTTTGTTCACTTATGATCAGCTACATTGTGATTCAGTTCAGTTCAGTCATTCAGTCGTGTCCAACTCTTTGTGGCCACATGGACTGCAACACACCAGGCTACCCTGTCCATCACCAATTCCCAGAATTTACTCAAACTCATGTCCATTGAGTCGGTGATGCCATCCAAACATCTCATCCTCTGTCATAATAATACTTACTAGTGATAAATTAATTAATTAAACTAATAAATTAATTACCAGTAATAAATAAATTACTTAATTTATTCTTTCAACAAATAACCTCTAACATGTAGAAGGATGTAATAATTGACAAGACATAGATCTTGTCAAGAATTTTACAATCTAATGAAGAAAGCAAGTGAGGTCACAGGTCATTTCAGTAGTTGTATGCTTCAAAATGTATAAGCATAGGATGCTATCAGAACACTCAGGAAGGAGACCCACAGTTTTGAAGGATTGAAAGATATTGCTCAGAGGAAGAGTCACTTCTTTTGACAACTGAAGGAAGATTTGATGCAATTCTTGAAGGGAGAAGGTGCTCCCATGAAAAGGCCACGAGCTAAAAAACATGGTGGTTCATGGACCAGTGAATGTGAACCCCAGACTGGGAAAGATGAATCTTTGAGGTAAGCAGAGGTCAAACAATAGAGGAGTTAGACTGGAACATGAAGATATTGAATTTCATTCTGAGATCAACAGAGAAACTGTAAAGGATTCAAGGGAAAAAGCGACATGATCAAATGTGCACTTTAGGAAAGCTCCTCCAAAATGTACACACTACCATATTTAAAATAGATAACCAACAAGGACCTACTGTATAGCCCAGGGAACTATATTCAATATCTTGTAATAATCTATAATGGAAGAGAATGTTAAAAAAAAAAGGTATATGTGTATACATAAATATGTATGACTGAATCACTTTGCTGTATGCCTGAAACTAACACATTATAAATCAACTATATTTCAACAAAAATTTTAAAAACTTCTCCCCCCAGATGCTGTGTGCAGAAGGGGTTGGAAGAAGGGTTGCTAGTTACCAGGAGTGGGAGATTATTACAGTGATCCCAGAAAGCAGAGTTGGCACTGCAATCTGAAAGAACTTCAGTAAAACTGCTGCTGCTGCTGCTGCTAAGTCGTGTCCGATTCTGGGCGACCCCATAGACAGCAGCCCATCAAGGCTCCCTTGTCCCTGAGATTCTCAAGGCAAGAACACTGCAGTGGGTTGCCATTTCCGTCTCCAATGCATGAAAGTGAAAAGTGAAAGTGAAATCGCTCAGTTGTGTCCGATTCTTAGCGACCCCATGGACTGTAGCCCACCAGGCTCCTCCATCCATGGGATTTTCCAGGCAAGAGTAGTGGAGTAGGGTGCCATTGCCTTCTCTGTCAGTAAGACTACAGAGATGTAGAAATGAATTCTATAACTACTGAAGGAAAAGAATCAAGAAAACTTCAGGAGTGATTAGATGTGACTCCAAGATTTCTGGCAGAGGCAGGTCACTGCCTGTGTAGATGTACATACAGGATTTAGATGGTGTGTGTACATATGCACAGGATCATTACACATGCCCTCTTTCGAAGTCCCTTTTGTTTAACTTTTTATAATTAGATATTAAGATGTTCAAAGCCAGAATTTTTTTTCCCTTTTGGAACTCCAATAATATGCAGTAGAAAGGTCTCTACCCAAGGATTCATTCAATATATACTGCCTTTCTTCTTCAAGGTTGCACAGTAAGTTCCTATCAGAATCTTGGGCTTCCTTGTTGAGTTCTGACCCTTAGGAAGCTTCCAAGGGAAAGTTCAGTTCAGTACTTTTTAATGATCTAGTTATAAAGCTTGGATTTGGCCTTTCTCCTGCACTTGCTTCCTGTGCTTTTTAGTGACTTCCAATACCTCACCTTCATCTTTTGGAAGATGGAATGAATCCCAACATCACTGGTCCACATCATCTGAAAATATAATTCAAGCATAAAGAGCAGTCCTCTGAAATTAAACTGACTTCAAAAAATAACAATCTTTCCCTGTGCTATCAACAGTTAATACTACTTTCAGAAAAAGATTCTACCTTGCTTCCCTATTATTTTGGTATTCCACTATTTTTTGAAAATAATAGCCAGACGTTCAATATACTGTATGGCCACAGGGGGAATTTAGCTAGAATTCAGACTTTCATGCATGAGCACCAAAGAAAGCATGAGGGGTTTCAGCAGAGTGAAGGCCAGTCCTTTCCAAATTAAGGAGCATAAATCAAGATTAGGTAAAGTAAGTTTCCACTAGCCCCATGAATAGTATTGCTATGCCCTGAAACATTCAAATCGCTGAACACTGAAAGGAACAGAGCCCTGAATTATTACTGATGAAATGGTTATAAAAAGGAATTGCCCAGTGGGATCTATATTTTTGTTCCTGTCTCTCCATGTTCCGCACAGTTTCCATAATGAGACCTCTCAAAGGCAAGGACCAAAAGCCAGTCTGATGAGGAAACAGCTTCTGATTCCTCCACCACACCATTTTCCCTGATTTCTCTGATAGGTAGTTGATTTCCACATATACGGCTTTTTTTAAGATGCTCCTTTCACAGAATAATGAATCACACGCCATGCTTCTAGTATGATATTAATAGTTTTGCAGAAATCCATGCACCAGTCATTGTTTTCTTAAGCATATTCTAGGTTCAACGATGATGATTGGCAAGAGAACCTCTTAATCATAAGTGTCTTTAATTACAGTAAACAGAATGCTCTCCTACAGATCAGGGCATTTCACCATGTAGCGTTGCAATGTGTCACTTTATTGTGCATAATAAAAAGAATTTCTGTCGGATTGTGCTACACTTTAGGGCATATGGTAAAGACATTTATTTTTTGAAAGATTTGGCAACTGTGCCTAAATATATTCAATCTAATATTTTGAAAAACCTCTTTATCTTGAGTAAGGCTACCAGAGTGTTCCCGAATGTAGCACTTAAATAGTTTGAGTATAGTTAGCAGTCCAAGGATATAAATGCTATAAAAACATCTCAGTTTTTAAGAATTTGTATTAATTTTTAGAATTGTTTTTATCTTAAATGTTCTCTTTTATTATATGATTTATCTTCTGTGGTTGGAAACTTTTAAAATATTTTATTACATATGATATAAATGGCAGGAAATTTGAATACAGTCTACACAATATTGGAAATGAAATGTTAATGATTCATATCATGCATTATCTTTAAGATCCAAGGATACACTGAATTGATGCAACCAAGAGAGTAACATTAATGGTTTAACCTGGAAATGTTATGATGGAGTCCCAACTTCTATGGGGGAAAGTGGAAGGATAATTTTTTTTATTTTTTTTTAACATGAAAACCTCAATTAGGAAGCTACTCATTCCCTCCAAGAAGTAGTTTAAATACCCTTCTTTTTTGTTGTAACACAGCAGAGAACAAAGGAACTGGACATATAGGCCAATAATAAAGCAGCTTACTTTAAATAACAGAGCTGAAGCCTAAAAGAGATTTCACAAATAAATTAAAATAGTGAAACAGCAGCAATTTTGTGGGAAGCCATTCTCCTTAAGGAAAACACTGAGCACATGTAAAAGTAGATGAAACTGCAGTAATGGTTGACATATAAACTGTAACTAATCAGCTCAGGCCAGTTTTATATAAGAGCCATTTAAAAAGTCAGTGGAACTTGGAAATTTTTTAAATAATTAAAAACATAAATAATCAAAGAAATAAAAGTTATCATATATTGAGTATTTACCATTTTCAAGACACCACGCTAAGTATTTTAAATATACTGCATGGTTTAATCCACAAAATAAACCTAGGAGCAACTGCTTATATAATGCTCAATTTATAAAAGAAGAAATTGATGTTTAGAATGTCAAAGAATTTGCCAAGGATAAATGAAGTGAAGTGAAGTGAAGTGGCTCAGTCGTGTCCGACTCTTTGCAACCCCACGGACTGTAGCCTACCAGGCTTCTCAGTCCAAGGGATTTTCCAGGCAAGAGTACTGGAGTGGGTTGCCATTTCCTTCTCCAGGGGATCTTCCTGACCCAGGGATCGAACCCAGGTCTCCCACATTGGAGGCAGACGCTTTACCCACTGAGCCACCAGGGAAGGCCAAGGATAACTAAGTGGTAAAAATAAGATTTTGACCCAATTAGAATGACTCCTGTTATCAGGCTCTTTATCATCGATCTAAGGAGAAACTAGTCCATTCTAAAGGAGATCAGTCCTAGGTGTTCTTTGGAAGGACTGATGCTAAAGCTGAAACTCCAATACTTTGGCCACCTCATGCAAAGAGTTGACTCATTGGAAAAGACTTTGATACTGGGAGGGATTAGGGGCAGGAGGAGAAGGGGACAACAGAGGATGAGATGGCTGGATGGCATCCCCGACTCGATGGACATGAGTTTGGATGAACTCCGGGAGTTGGTGATGGACAAGGAGGCCTGGCGTGCTGCAATTCATGGGGTCGCAAAGAGTTGGACACGACTGAGTGACTGAACTGAACTGAACTGAAGGAGAAACAGTGTCCAGTAAAGCAGATTATTCTCCTGATGGTTTTCACCAACTTCTTAATAAGAGTGAGTTTAATTAATGATTCCAGCTTACACTGCAGTCTCAGTAAATAATGTTCATAATTTCTGTATAACCTTATGCTTAAATTTCTAGAATATGTGTCTAGTAACTATGGAGTAAGAATGTGGTAATTCTCAAACATTCTTTTTTCTTAGTAAAAAATTAAGTGTTGATTTCACTCTCAGACCCCATATAAATACAGTCATGTAAATACAGAGTAATTTTACAATATATAATTCAATCAGAGAGTATTCAATGTTACAGAAATACTGACCACAGCTACAACTGATGTCATTTTTATTGGTGGCAAAGTTGCACGAGTTTTATAGCAATTTTTACTAATAATTTATTTTATATCTAGGTATTTGTGCTTTCCTTGTGTATGACGATCATTTTTTCCATCTAAATATTTATACAAAAGACTTACTTGTTTGCATATGCATAAACACACACACCCACACTTCCATGCTTGCTTCAGATATGTAAACAAGAACACAGAGCTACCAGGTTTGTGTGTGTGTGTGTGTAATTTCAAGGCTACTGTGGTTGAACAGCTACTTTGATAGCTTAGCAGTTAAATTCACGTAGTGTCAGCAACTGCCCAAGCTATGATGATATAAGGGCACTAATGATATTATATTCACTGAACTGCCATAATAAGTTTCCAGAGAAAGATAACTTAATTGGCAGCCTATTGTCAGAGTACGTATATAGGTGCTCTGGAGTTTGGAATGTGCTCATTGAAGACAAGGTAGTTGAGGCACCAGGTGATTTGAGCAACTGTGATTAGAATCATCTGTGTGCAATGTGCAGCCAGTAAGAACATGTATAGAAAAGAATCCTTTTTATGAGACATTTAACTGCTGAGACATCTGAATAATTTTGCTGTTCTTTTACCTTGCTCACTTCATCCAAATGCAAGTTGGAAATAGTTTAGGCAAATATACCTGAGATCAATTTTTCTAACACTCCCCAGACATCATGGTAAAAAAAAAAAACAAACCTTAATTTATTGTTATGTATTTACTTAATACATATTCTCATAAGAGTATATTTATACAACAGTTATATTTATAGCCAACAGTCTATATCACAGTTAATGGGATCACAAATGATTTTTACTGTTTTAAAATATAACGTGATGATCGTTTCTGAAAGAATCCAGACAGAATTCTAGCTTTTGTTAAAATTGAAATATATATATATGGATAGATTTAGATAGATATAGATATAAAGTGTTTGAAGTACATAAAAATTCATAAATAACTGAATGAATAACCAAAAACAACTTCCTGAAAGTGAAAGTTGCTCAGTCGTGTCTGACTATTTGCAACCTCATGGACTGTATAGAATTCTCCAGGCAAGAATACTGGAATGGGTAGCCTTTCCATTCTCCAGGGGATCTTCCCAACCGAGGGATCAAACCAGGTCTCCTGCATTGCAAGCGGACTCTTTACCAGCTGAGCCACAAGGGAAACCCAAGAATACTGGAGTGGGTAGCCACTCCCTTCTCCAGAGGATCTTCCCATCCCAGAAATCAAACCAGGGTCTCCTGCATTGCAGGTGAACTCTTTACCAGGATAAAGTACTTCTTTATCAGGGAAGTACTTCCTACTTATTAATAAAAAATCATCCTGATTATACATATTAAAGAGCACGTCCATTTATTCTGGATTAAATTGTCTAAATTCAAGTTTTTATTAGGTCTGGGGTACCTAATACTGGTGGGAAAAATATACAAAGATAACCTGGATCCTTAGGATTTGCTGCATAAACTATTAGTAAAAATTATTTTTCTAAACAGAAAATCGAAATACAAAATTCTATTCAATGTCTTTTATTGTCTAACAAAAGACAGATATTTGTTGAATGATTATATGTTTGGTAATCTGATTATGGGGTTGTATTCCTTTGGAATCATTTTCCATAACAACCACATTTATCACAAAGCAGTACTGAAGTTTAAAAACTATGTCACATACTAAAAAAACTACAAAATATGTTATTCCATATATTAACTGGTAAATTTTAATAAATGAGAGTCAGTCTGATCATGACTATATTGACTGCTTATATAAATAATAATTCCCCAAAATGTAGGAAAACAGGGAAAATTAGCACTACATATGAATGAAATGCTAATAAAACCTTGGGAATGGCCGTGACTACATCTTAAATAGATAATGGAGAGATGCATCAGAATGGTCTATGGCAGATCACTAGAAACCTGCAGACCCCCTCTCTTTCTGGATCCCACAGAATCTAGGTCATAGCCCTGCCTATGGCCTTTCTCTATTATTTTTCTCTTTTAAAAAAATGAATTGTGTGAGTAACCTTAATCTTGAATGAAATAGGCTTGGTCAAAAAGTAGCATTATCTACTGCTAATGAAAGATTTAAACTTGGAGACAAGCTTTCATTTCCTTTAAGTCAAGTCTCTAGTTTTCCTATGTCAGAGTTTAGCACAACCACTTTATATTTAACAAAAAACCTTTCATACTGTTAGAGTCTAATTAGGTAATGACATTATGGGTAAACTCTGAAGAATAGATGCTTGGAAAAGTAGAGCAAGAGGTCATGTCTCCCAAGCACATCTCAGTGCAATAAAACTCCTAATGTACCCTAATAACTGGCATCAGAATAACCTGCCTAATAGGTTAATTAATGCTGTCAATAGAGAAAGAAAAACAAAATTGTTACCTAACATGACTTCTTTCAACTAATATTTTCTATAATAGGTCTGATAAAAAGAGGTTAGAAGTTACAAGGCAGACACTGATTACACAAAAAAGCTTTCCAAGAGTTGTCTAACTTACTGAAGAAAGGAATCATTAACTACCTATAAAGCTTTTATTATTTTAATGAAGAGGTCTAATGGCTAAGATTTATCTATCTCATAGCCAGCTTAAAGTCCCTTTATAATTTTCTCAACATTAGCATTATTTTTAACCATCTTCCCTGAAAAATGAACTCACTTTCCTGATTTCTCTATTTCTGTCAAGATTACGATCATCCTTCTAATCACCAAGAAAAATCTAGACATAATATCTAGATCCTTTTAGTCATCAAATTGTATCATTGCTTCCCTTGGGATATTTCTCAGATCCAGGCTCTGCCTTTGAATTTGTGACCATCAACAGTAGCAGGTTAGATCCAGGAATTCCTGGTACTCAGAAGACCAGACAACACATTGATGAACAAAAGTGAAGTCGCTCAGTTGTGTCCAACTCTTTGCAACCCCATGCACAGTAGCATGCCAGGCCCCTCTGTCCGTGGAATTTTCCAGGCAAGAGTACTAGAGTGGGTTGCCATTTCCTTCTCCTGGGGATCTTCCTGACCCAAAGAAGATAAAACAAGATAAAAATTCTAAGAAAATCTGTTGTGTCCATTTGTCTTTCTTCTAGTATTTTCTTCTTTCACAGTGAAGATATTCTTGAGGGCCTCAGAGCTTATTGGATTGGATCTTGCTAAGGAAATCTAATCTGAAGTTGAACTATGAAATATGACTAGGAAAAAAAAAACTAAGTAAAGAAAAGAAAGAAGGGTGATCCTGACTAAGAAAAGATCATGTTCAAAATGAGGTGATGGTGAAGGCAAGAGGCAAATACAAATCTCATGCTGTTCTTTCAGAGAGAAATGGGGGAGATAGTCACATGAACAAGCCTGGAATGGAAGGGAGGGACAAAACTGTGAAGTCTTGTGGGCCATATTAAAGAATTTTGCCTTTATCCAAAATTCCCTGGATATTCAGTGAAACTGCAAATGCAGAGTGTTACAAAAAGAAACTGTCTTCCCCTTGGGCTCTGATTTCTCCTTCCTTATTTATCTTTTCATGAATAATGTCATCTATCCAGAGTCTAAAACAGGAACATAGTAACTTCCATCTTTTACCACACTCAATTGGTCACTGTGGTCAGTCAATTCTACATCCTATACATGCCGCAGTGGTCTATCATCGCTGTTTGAGACCTCCTCATTTGTTCGTGACTTACATCATTAGAATTCTCCCTGTTCTCTTAGCTCAACCTCTTCTAATCCATCCTCCTCACTGTTCCCAGTGTAACTTTTAACATGTTTAATATAACCATATCAATTCTCTACTTAGAATCCTTTATAGTAATACTGACTTTGGGCTCAGATTTCTTAGTTTACTGCACAAGCCACTACCAAAATCTTTATTCTCAGTCTTGCAACCTCATTAAATGCCTTCTTGATTTTGATACTGAGCTTCTTATAACATGAATGAGACATATTGTTTCATGCCTACATGCTTTTGAGCATGATGTTCTCTTAATTTGGGCTCCCTTCTCTGGCTTTATCAAAATAACACCTTGACTCCAAGATTCAACTGAAGCATCATCTCTTCAAGGGAGACTTTGATTCACTCCTCTTGTGCCTCTGTTGACTTTTAACAGAGTACCCATAAAAAGTTGAGTAATCATTAGTTTTATGACTCTTGTCTCAATCAGATTGTAACAGGATTGATTGCAGGTCTATCCTATCCTATAGTTAGCTCCAGTACCTAGAACAGGACTTGAATCTCAAGTAACTGAATAACTTTTTGTCAAAACTAGATTTTACATGACAATTCATTTAATTTGTGCAATAATATTGTGCAGTAAACAATTTTAAAGCTATCAAAGTTGAAATTATGAAGCATAAAATGTAAGTATCTTGCTCAAGCAACAGTTCTTCAATTAATAAATGAATCTCTGCTTCTTGCAAAGAGAAGCCAATATTTACTGTAAAGATAGCTCTTTAATTTCTGGGACATATTTAGCCTCACTACTCATGGACCATTAACGTTAAATGTAACTCAGTCAAAAGACTCCAGTTGAGGACTTCACTGTGAAGAGATCATATATATATAATATATGTGATATATTTTATTAACAATTGCAATAGTCTAAAAGCAATAATAGGGAGCTTCCCATGTGGCACTAGTGGTCAAGAACCTAGCTCCCAATGCAGAAGACTAAGAGACAAGGGTCTGATCCTTGGATCAGGAAGATCTCCTGGAGGAGGGCATGGCAATCCACTCCAGTATTCTTGCCTGGAGAATCCTGTGGACAGAGGAGCCTGGCGGACTTCAGTCTATGGAGTTACAAAGAGTCACACATGACTGAAGCAACTTAGTACACATGCACGAAAGAGCAATAATAATGACAGTAGCAATCTAAGAAATTACAATTTCAAAAATATTGTAATTAACCTCCAATTAAAATAAATAAATTTATATTAAAAAAATAAGGTCAATATAATCTTTCTATAATAAAGACACTTGCTTCTAACATCATTGAATGATTTTGTGACGTTTGAGATGAAAGCGAGAAGTGCAACTTTGGCAATCCCTTGGGTTTAGAGAGTTGTCAGGGAAAAGGGAGTTCGGGATTTTTGTATCAAGCTAGCAAAGATCTCACTGAAAGAGGAACATTAGCACAAATATCTGAAAAAGTGAAACTCATTTAGTAGCCTAAAAAAAGAGAAATCAGACCAGCAGAGATTGTCATTCCAAGAGAAACTGAGAGCCACACAGGTCAAGGGAGAAGAGAATTTGAGGAAGGAAGGAGGATGTACGGTAATAAATGCTACAAAGTCATTATGCAAGGTCAAGACTGAGGAACACATGATGGTTTCCAAGATTTTTATAGCAATTTCAGGAGAAATGTAAGGCCAAAAAAAACAAAAAAGAGAGAGAGGAAAAACCAGAAATAAAACAAACCTCAAAATGCAGCAAGTGGGAAAGTGATTAGAGGTAAGAAGGAAATATAGCATACATAAACCACTTTTTTTCAGGAAAATAGCCCTTGCACCTTCCACACTAAAGCCATCAAAAACCATGTTTGTCCTCCCTTGAAAATATATCCACATTTACCACTGTTCCTCCTCTCTAGTACTATCTCTCTAAACTAAGCCTCCACTGACTCTTTTCTGGACAGTTAGTATAGCCTCCCAACTGGCCATTTCACTTGCACTCTTGTCTCCCTAGAGTCTATATCCTACAGAACAGCAAGCATATTCTAATTAAAATATTACTTCCCAATCAAAACTCACCTTTCAATCAGCAATAGTACGCTTAGGTCTAGGGCCTCCTGGAATAGTCACCAGAACCTACATGATCTACCCACTGCTACCACTTCACTAACCTCAGATTCTACAGCTGCCCAATTCCCTCACTCAGCTTCAGCCATACTAGCCTCATTGTGTTCCTCAAATAAGTCAGATACTGTTTCTTGCCCCAGGGCTATTGTGCATGCTGTTTTTGCTGCTTGAAATACTGCCACCTTCAGGTATGTCTGTAACATTTCTTCCTTTCCTTCAGGGCTTTGCACAATAGTATTCCTCCGTAAGATCTTCCCTAAGCGTCTATCATGTTATAAAATTGTAAACGCTTCCTCCAGACCTCTCTCTATATGTCTTCCCTGATTTTCTCTTTTTCCATAGCATTTATTATAACACTACCTATTTTATTTACTCCTTGCTGCTACTACTGCTGCTAAGTCGCTTCAGTCATGTCCGACTCTATGTGACCCCATAGAAGGCAGCCCACCAGGCTCCCCCATCCCTGGGATTCTCCAGGAAAGAACACTGGAGTGGGTTGCCATTTCCTTCTCCAATTCATGAAAGTGAAAACTGAAAAGTGAAGTCACTCAGTCGTGTCTGACTCTTAGTGACCCCATGGACTGCAGCCTACCAGGCTCCTCCATCCATGGGATTTTCCAGGCAAGAGTACTGGAGTGGGGTGCCGTTGCCTTTTCCAGTTTACTCCTTAGTCTACCTTTTATCTCCACACAATTTACCATTAGCTTCGTCTGAGCAGAGATTTGTATCTTATTTATCAACCACAATATCTACAGCACCTAGAACATGCCAGTCACATAAAAGGTACTGAATTAATATTTGTAGACTAAATGAAAGCATGGATGTCCAAGAGAAAGAAACAGATTAGATTTAGGAAGCAAAGGTTCATGGAAGGATTTTATAAATATGGACTATATGAAGACCTGTGTATATACTGATGAAAAAGAGACAAAAGAAAGTAAAACATTGAAGACATAAGAAAACAAGGAAATTATTGACAGAACAATGTTCCTGAAGCAGCAAGAAAGCACATGAGTTTTAGCACAGTACAGAATTAAAAGTGGTTAGAATGGTACCCAATCCATGTTCCCTGTGATTTGCTCTTTGTTCCTTTTAACTGTTCTCAGAAATCAGTTCAAATGCAAAAATGGAGGTTAAAACAACTCGTGGTATGTCAAAAATAAGATGTTTTCCATTTTATTTTCATTAAATGAAATACTGCCATACAAAATAATATTATGCATGATTCTTAATGACTATAATAATCATTAGTGGTATCCCTGTGACTTATTTAAATATGCCATATGGTTTCTATAAAAATATATTTTATTCATGATTTTAAGAAATCCTACCAAAGAATTTATATCACCATCAAACCATATCCAAATCATTGAGCCATAAAGAAAGCCGAACTGCTGCACATGATCAACACTTTTTAAAGATATTCTAGGTTAATGGGAGACCAAAAGAGAACCATTGTTTTTTTCCATCTGGATCTAGCATTACACAAATTATCATAAAAGCTAAAAATAAAAGTGATTTTCTTTTTTTTTTACTATCCAGGAAATTAAATCAAAGAACTCCAATATCACATCAAACAAAGTATCCTCAAACCAATTTCACATGCCTAGCAGGCCTGATTGGTTTTGACAGAGTATAAAGAAAGGACTTGTTGAGGGCTTCAGACACTTGGCATCAGATTTGGCTCTTTTGCCTCTTTTGTCTATTTTCAATTTCCAATCATACTTCCAAGACCTTTACAGTCCTCCTCTGAAAATATATTCCATCTTCTTTAATGTCATGTCCACTGTTTTATATCAAGCTATAATCTCTCAGGGACCACCACAGCAGCCTCCTTACCAAACCCTCATTTTTCAGAACTTAGGACCAAGTGGTTGCCTACAAGTGTCTAAGAGGTAATACAACTAATTTCTTTTTCTGTGGATGTTTTAGTAACAACAGAGCCACAAGCTGGTCAAATGCTGCAAGTGTCATGCAATATCACAAACTAACTTTTAAGTTAGTTCTAGATAAAATATCCTGTAGAGAAACTCTTGGATTAATTAAAATAACTTTAAGCCATAAATCAGTCATTTGGTCAGATATTTCCTATAAGATAACACTATTCCAGAAAGTATAATTGTGACATCTTTTCCGCCAAAACTATTTTGGTTCAGTACTTCCATAGAGTATAACAATGCATTAGACTGACTAATAAGAAATCTGAATATTATGTTCCTTAAGATGATATTGGCTGAAACTAATAGAAATCTTGAATAAAAAACTGGCTTACACAATATATGTATTTCACATAACACCTCTCTTTGGCACTAACTCCTCTTCTCTAACATTCTAGGAATTGTCTTCCTTCACATGTTGGCTTCGTCCCCAGACTCACAGAAAGGTGGTGGCAACAAGTTCAAGAATTACTTCCATACATGACAATATCCAGGAAAGGAAAAGGGACTATGTGTCCTGCTTCTCTCACTGAGGAGTAGGAAAAATTTTTCAGAAGCCCCTTTGTGTATTTTTAATTGTGTTCCCTGTAACTGGGATCTTTTTGTAAATGGGGTCTTTGCAGATGTAATTGGTTAAACTGGTGTCATGTTCAATCCATGATGAACAAAATATCAATATTTTAATTAAATCCAGCCTATTACTTTCTTTAAAGACAATATTATTGATTAGTACAAGACCAAATCTAATGACTGGTGTTCTCATAAAACCATTATGTAAACACACAAAGAAACAGAGTTGACACACAGTAGAGAAGGTCATGTGAAGACAGAGGCAGAAACAGGAGTGATTTGGCTGCAAGCCAAGGACTGTGGGCAACAACCAGAAGCTAAGACAGAGGCATGGAACAGATCCTCCCTTGCAGCATCCAGAAGAAACTAACCCTGAGGACACTTTGATTTTATACTCTAGCCTCTAGACTGTGAAAGAATACATTTCTACTGTTTTAAGCCACACCTTTTGTGGGAATTTGTTACAGCAGTCTTAGGAAATGAATACAATCCTGAAGCAGACTTTCCTGTGGGTCATGTTTCCAGCATGGAGTCGCAAGTCCATTCCTAAGCAAATCACTGGCAGAGAGAATGGATTAGGACCACAGGTTTAGATCAGTTGTTTGTGGTGAAATTGATTGTGGGTGCTCAGCCACAATTATCACTACTGTCACCTTTTACTTCCTCTTCCTTACCACCCTCACATTCAATCACCAAGTTCTGTAGACTGTGGTTTGAGAATATCTTGTGTGCATGCCTTTCTTTTATATTTTATCTTTTGACTCCTAAAAGTATTCACATGGTTCAACAAACAAAACTATACTACAGAACTAAAAGCATACACCCAGAAGTTTCCTTCTCACCTATGTCCTGTTCATTCCATTCACCAACCACCACCTGACAGTAGGTAATCACTTTTATTAGTTTCTTATATACCTTCCCAGTGTTTCCATGTGCAAATATGAAAAAAAAGCAAACAATATATTGTCCTTACACAAAAGGCAGCTTTTTTTTTTTCTACACTATACTCTGGAGATCTTTTTGCTAAAAAATTTAAATATCCTTCTATATGTTCTATCCCTTTCAGCACTCTTTCACATGAAGTCACAAAATATCCCTCTGAGGGGACTACAACTATCTCTAAGTGGTAATGGTGCATTCAGTGTTGGCCCAGACCAACAACAACAATAGTTATCTTTGTAAACTTTAATCTGTTTCTGTTGCTTCGCTTGAGAGGCCCTAAAGTCTACCTAAGATCAGCTAAATAATTTTAGGTCATGGCACGAAGAGAAAACATGGGATTCTTTGTTGAAAATTTATTAAGAATGTCAAACAGCGAAAATGTAGTATGGAAACAAGCATAAGATTCCTCTAAACAAGAAGCCCTTTACAACTACACAAGTCTCACAAACATGAAGGCATCTCTGAATCTGCATGTTATTTGTAAAATATCATTAATCTGGCCCTTAATACTCTTTTTAATCCTATATTCAAGTTTCCTGACGTTTTGTGCCATCACCATACTAGATTATGTCAACTTCTGTGTCCCAGATTTTTCTCTCTCTTAATCACTTTCACACACTTTTCTCTCCTTATCTTTCCCGCTTCTTCACCTGTTAAACTTTGTATATCTTCCAGATCACGGCTAGTGTTTTACGTCCTCTGGGACACCTCTTGTGAATCATTATACCAAGTAAGAATGCCCCTACTCTATGTTCACAGAGCTCCTTGTAATCTGACTCATAACCCATCATTATTGGAAATAATTTGTGTCTGTTTGATCTAATATTAAATTATACCTAATATTTATTGACTGCTTATTATGTAGCCTCCAGGAGGGGACAAAGGTGAGGTAAGTGAAGCACTCATCTTGAGAAAGAAAATTAAGGGGGTGCAAAAAATTATATAATTAAAATCTATAATACTTTAACATGATATTTTTAAAAATCAAAATTGATGCAGAAAATCCATGATGAACAAAATACTAACATTTTAGTTAAAGACAAGCTCTGTTCTCTCTACAACTATAGACATACTGCTGATCTTTCTTTTTGTCTCAGGCTATTATATGGCTCTATACTGGTACCCAGCACTGTGCTAAGCCCTCTCCCTACTTCAACTAATAATTCTCAAAGCAGTCTATTGCAAAGAGGTCATCATTATCATCCTTTATCATTATCCTCATCTCCAAGGACAACATGTCCTTGGGCATAAATAGGTTAATCAATTCTGCTTAGTGCCACAGCTAACGAGTGGTGCTGAGACTCACACTCTAGCCAGCCTGCCCCCACAGTCTCTGTTCATAATTACTGTTAAATTACTTCCCTGGATAATGGGAAACTCTGCCATATACTTTTTTATTTTAAATACATGTTTCCGTTCAGTTCAGTCGCTCAGTCGTGTCTGACTCTTTGCGACCCCATGAATCGCAGCATGCCAGCCCTCCCTGTCCATCACCAACTCCCAGAGTTCACTCAAACTCATGTCCATCGAGTCGGTGATGCCATCCAGCCATCTCATCCTCTGTTATCCCCTTCTCCTCCTTCCCCTAAGCCCTCCCAGCATCAGAGTCTTCTCCAATGAGCCAACTCTTCACATGATGTGGCCAAAGTATTGGAGTTTCAGCTTCAGCATCAGTCCTTCCAATGAACACCCAGGACTGATCTCCTTCAGAATGGACTGGTTGGATCTCCTTGCAGTCCAAGGGCCTCTCAAGAGTCTTTTCCAACACCACAGTTCAAAAGCATCAATTCTTCGGCGCTCAGCTTTCTTCACAGTCCAACTCTCACATCCATACATGACCACTGGAAAAACCAGAGCCTTGACTAGATGGACCTTTGTTGGCAAAGTAATGTCTCTGCTTTTCAATATGCTATCTAGGATGGTCATAACTTTCCTTCCAAGGAGTAAGTGTCTTTTAATTTTATGGCTGCAATCACCATCTGCAGTGATTTTGGAGCCCAAGGAAATAAAGTCTGACACTGTTTCCAGTGTTTCCCCATCTATTTCCCATGAAGTGATGGGACTGGATGCCATGATCTTAGTTTTCTGAATGTTGAGCTTTAAGCCAACTTCTTCACTCTCCACTTTCACTTTCATCAAGAGGCTTTTTAGTTCCTCTTCACTTTCTGCCATAAGGGTGGTGTCATCTGCATATTTGAGGTTATTGCTATTTCTCCGTGCAATCTTGATTCCAGCTTGTGTTTCTTCCAGCCCAGTGTTTCTCATGTTTAAACAGAGCATAAATTATCTGACCGAAATACATCTTGGGGAGGAGGGGAGAAATGACAAGAGAGAACATTTATAAATAATGTCAATGTATGGCAAAACCAATACAGTATTGTAAAGTAAAATAAAGTAAAAATTAAAATTAAAAAAAACATAAAAACAGTTGGCTATTTAATAGGCATCAAAGACTAGTGAATTCAGTAATTTGCTAAATTTCAAATACCAACTTGTCTATTCTTACAGCATTATTTTTTAATATTAAAATTTTTTATATAGGAAGTACTCACTCAATAAAGATGTCTATTAGAAAAATATACCCATTTCAGTTAACATATTAGTCAAATCATATCCATATGCTAATTTGCCCTTGGGGGCTAAAATTATGTTAAATAGGTTTTTTTCCTATACTGTATGTGTGATCATCCTTCTTTTAGAATTGGTAATATGATTTTGTGAAAAGAGATAATAAAAATGAGATTTTTGCACAATTGATGATACACAGTGTTGCAAAAAAAGTTTTTCTTTCTCACTCCTTCTCAGGTAATTGTATTCTTCTTCATTTTTGTTGTTTTCTTTATGTTGCAAACTAAAGACAAGAATAACAATAATTTTATCTATGATGCACTTACTCCAAAGTATTTTAAAAAATGACTTTTGGTTATGTTTCAAAAATCGTTATGGAATAGAGAAAGAAAAAATATTCCCATTTGCACTTTACACTTGAGGAAACAAGGATGCAAACGGGCTCAGGGACTTACCCCAGAAAACTCAGAAATTAACATTCACTTTATTTGAATATGATGACCTGATTCTGAAACTTAAGTGAAGAAGAGGTAAGGGTTTCTGATTAAGAGAATACAAAAAATGTGACAAACTGGGGGTGAGAGGAGACAGGGTAAACCTGGGACATTTTGAATCATGTAAATTCTATAAACAAAGCTATAATTGACTCTTGAAAAATATGGGGGCTGAGGGTGCCAAGCTACTAGCTTTTGAAAAATCCATGTATAACTTTACAGTTGTCCCTTTTTATCTACTGCTTCATGTCGATGGATTGAACCAAACCATAGATGATATAATACTGTCGTATGTATTTATTGAAAAAACCTGCATATAAGTGGATCCGTGCAGTTCAAAACCATGTCATTCAAGGTTCAGTTGAATTTTCATAGTAACTTACACACAATGGGTTCATATTTTCTATTTTTTGCTACCATACACTTAGATAGGCAATACACATAGGAAAAAACTGAAAATCAATGTCACACAATTAACAAATAATGAAACTGGAATTTATATCCATGTTTTTTGACCCCAAGATTCTTTTTTTACTAATACCATAAAACTAAAGAAAGAATTATTCACAGTGTTTCTTGGAAATTAATAGACTCTCTAGATACTGCAAATCAACTTACCTAAATTTATTTTTAAATCATTCAGATATTAAAAATTAATTGAATGCTTAAATTTTAATAGAAGTGCATGTATTAAAATTTAGCTTTAAGATACTTAAATTTGAAAGTTAGGTAAGTGTAACTTATTAAGCAAATGAGATTACTCTAATTTTTTGTTACTTTTTTGACATCAGAATGCTTACCAATCAATAAAGTAGCCCATGAAGCATAACTCTAAGGAAGACAAAGACCAAAAGTTAAAATCTTTAAATGTTTCTTCATTCAAAAATATCTATAAAATAGAGATTGGAGAAAACATTAAGTATTAGTGCTTAATTGAGGACAGGTTCATTGGGTAGGATGGCAATACAGGGCAGTGAGAATGAGGGAAGGTGGAGTTAAACATGAAAATGGCAAGCAATGTAAAGTGATGATTACTGGGCTAGCCTCTGCTTCATGAGGAGATATGAACTGACACAACTGGTCATTCAGCAGATGCATCCACACAGCATGAAGAATGTCTCTGGAGAACTGAAAGAGACACGTGTACCCCAATGTTCATGGCAGCACTGTTTACAATAGCTAGGACATGGAAGCAACCTAGATGTCCATTGGGAGACCAATGGATAAGAAAGGTGTAGTACATATACACAATGGAATATTACTCAGCCACTAAAAAGAATGCATTTGAATCAGTTCTAATGAGGTAGATGAAACTGGATCCTATTATACACAGTGAAGTAAGTCAGAAAGAAAAACACCAATACAGTATATTAACATATATATGGAATTTAGAAAGATGGTAACAATGACCCTATATGCAAGACAGCAAAAGAGACACAGATATAAAGAACAGACTTTTGGACTCTGTGGGAGAAGACGAGGGTGGAATGATTTGAGAGAATAGCATTGAAACACGTATATTATCATATGTGGAATAGATCACCAGTCCAGGTTTGATGCATGAGACAGGGTGCTCAGGGCCGGAGCACTGGGATGACCCTGAGGGATGGGATGGGGAGGGAGGTGGGTGGGGGTTCAGGATGGGGAACACATGTACACCATGGCTGATTCATGTCAATGTATGGCAAAAAGCACTACAATATTATAAAGAAATTCACCCCCAATTAAAATAAATAAATTAATTAAAAAAATAAAGCCATTACATATTCAGTCATGGGAAACTTCCAATCAATATGGTAGACTGAGGTGACAGAGAGGAAACCTCCACTCTACCACAAACAAATAGAAATGCTAATAAAAATAAATACCAATCATAACAAAAGAAATTGAAACTGAGTGAAAACAGGAAAGAGAAACCTCTATATACAAGAAAAAAAGAGACAACTCAAAACCAGAAAGATGAGCTGAAAGCAAATAATCATACATGGAAAAACTGATAGGGACCCAACAAGTCTGGTTTTAATATACTCTGGGAGGCAAAACATAAAAATTCAGGCCCAAGAAAAATGAGGGGATTGAACTTGGTCTTCTGAATAAAGCTGGGAGCATAAAGGGCTGCCCCAACAATATGCAAGATAAGGAATAAACAATGCTTCTGACCACTAGCCTGGGCTCACTTTAAGATCCCTATGAAGGAGAGAGTGGAGTGATTTGAGAGCATAGTATTGAAACATATTCTTTACCATATGTAAAAAAGATGACCAGAGGGTTTGATGTATGACACCAGGCACCCAAAGCCAGTGCTCTGTGACAACATGGAGGAAGGGAATGGGGAGAGATGGAGAGAACACATGTATGCCTATTCATATTAATGTATGGCAAAACCCATCACAGTATTGTAATTATACTCCAATTTAAATAAATGAATAATCATTTTAAAAAGAATATCTCTGGAAAGTTTTAAGAAAAAAATATATATATATATGTATGTATATATATACACATATATGTATATATATATGCCTCAGAACAGTCTGAAGAAAAATAACAGCAAGTATGAATCTTCACAGGTCCTGCCCATCTCCGGTATTCCTTTATTTGAAGCTGTCCCGCTAGCACTTAACTTCTTGCACATCCGGGTTGCATCTTATCTTTAACAACCTCTTGAGAAGCACTGTCCCATGTCCCTAGTACAGCTAGTAGGCCCCAGGCAGCTGAATCATGCAAGTGAACATACAGAAAAATCAACCATGAAAATGGCTGAAGAAGAGTTAAAGTTCCTTAAGGGATCTTCAGTCTTTTTCATTCTTTTTTCTTTTTGCTCCTCTGATTGAATGAATTCTACCAATTTGTCTTAGAGTTCCTCAATCCTTTCTTCTACTTAATCTAGTCTGATGTTGAATCTCTTTACTAATTTTTCAGTTCAATTATTGTATTCTTTGACTCTGTGATTTCTGTTTGGTACTTTTTAATCTGTGTTTTCTATCTCTTTGTGAAAATTCTCACTTTGCTTATTTATTGCTCTTCTCATATCAGTAGGTATCTTTATGATTGATGTTTGGATCTTTCTATCAAGTAAACCATTTATTTCTATTTCTTTAAGATTGGTTTCTGAAGATTTATCTTGTTCTTTTGTTTGGAACATATTTACTTATTTTCTCATTGTTCTTGTTTCTCTGTGTTTGTTTCTGCTCATTAAATAAAACAGCCACCTTTCCAGTCTTGAGAGACTGGTCTTATGTAGGAGATGAGCCTTATCAATCAGTTTTCTAAGCTCCTGATTTCTTCTCTGTGTGATTATCCAAGTCACTGTCTTTGTTATCAGTGGGTTCCCAATAGTTGAGACTGTGCCAATATCTATTAGGGTCTCAAAGGAAAGAGTTTCATTCAGCATCTAGATTCTGGTGAACTGGAAATCCAACTTTCAGGCAGTGGCTTGTAAACTATACAGTCAAACAACTTCAAGGTAAAGACCCAAAGAGATAGGTACTTTGTCTACTCCCTCTGCACTGATTCTCTGGCAAGGATAGCCATGGTGAGTGCTAGTGCACCCATAAAGAACTGCATTTTGTCTTCTATTTTCCTAGAGGTATGGTGTCATGGGCACAAGTCTCATTGGCTTTTACAAGTAGATGTTTTAGGGGTCCATCACTCAGGTAGGAGTCTTAAAACTTGAGATCCTAAATGTACAGGTCAAATTCTTTGCTTCTTAGGAAGACATTGGGATTTTGGGGTTCCCTCCTGAATATCTGGCCCTGTGTTAAGATGAGATTTATGGCAAGACATATCTCAGTCTTTCCTACCTGTTTCAGTTTGGGTACTTCTTCATTCACTCAATGTATAAGGAATCACTCAGCTTGTTTTTAGATTTCTCTCAGAGGGAACTGCACAATGTGTAGCTATACATTTGGTGTAAACATAGGAAGAGGGAAATTCAGGAGTTTCCTATGTTGTCATCTTAGCCTGAAGTCTAATTAGTCTGTTACAATTTGAATTATCTTAGTATATCTGTTTAGATGATATCTAACTTTTTGTAATAATTTTATAGGGATTTGAACTTATAATTGCACATATTGATGTTGTTGTTCAGTTGCTCAGCTGTGTCCAACTCTCTATGACCCTGGACTGCAGCACACCAGGCTTCCCTGTCCTTCACTATCTCCTGGAGTTTGCTCAAACTCATACCCAACAATCTCATCCTCTATCACCCCCTTCTCCTCATGCCCTCAGTCTTTCCCAGCATCAGGGTCTTTCCCAATGAGTCAGCTCTTCACATCAGATGGCCAAAGTATTGGAGCTTCAGCTTCAACATCAGTCCTTCTAATGAATATTCGGATGATTTCCTTTAGGATTGACTGGTTTGATCTCCCTGTAGTCCAAGGGACTCTCAAGAGTCTTCTTCAACACCACAGTTCAAAAACATCAATTCTTCAGCCCTTAGCCTTCTTTATGTTTCAACACTCACATCCATACATGACTACTGGGAAAATCCATAGCTTTTAACTAAACAGACTTTGGTGGTTGAATCCACACTTGTAATCCAAGAGAATTGCAGCAGTTTCTTTAAAAATGTTCCATACATTATTTCAGCTTAAGATGTACTACAATATGCCATTGCCAAGTTAATTTTCCTGACACAGCTTACAATTATGCCATTCCCTGAAACAAAATCTTTATGAGTTTCTCACTGTCTACAAAGTTAAGTTCAAATTTATGAAACTGGCATTCCCATATATATGTTCTCCTCCATTGTACAAGAACTCGTCTTTATTTCCTTAACTTCACCTCACCACACATACATATGTACATAAGACACACACCCATCCTTTCTTCATTCATCTTTTTGCCATAATCTCATCATGGCCAATCCCACTCATGTATTAAGATCTATGACACACCTTGCCTGAACCTTTAAACACTTGAGTTTAATACTTCACTAGATTCTGTGATGTTTCGTGCACACCATTTTCATGGCATTTAGCATATCTCTTTTGTATTATGGTTGCTTGTGCATACCTTAACAAAGTCATCTTCTCTTCATCTGAGTATCTTTTAATAGGCCTAGATTGGTATTTTGTATAGGGTATCTGTTCAATAAATATTTGTAAAGTTAATGTGAGACCCAAACAAAATTAGTTGCTTACACTTTTGAAAATGCCTATGTATTGTGAAAGTAATCACCATGAAATTATTGATAGCTGAATATTGAGGCAAGTAGGGAAAGCTCCAGAGAAGTGAATTTATGTATAATTGGTTGAACACCTAGGACATAATGAATCAAAATGAAGCATTTATACAAGGTAATAGCAAGCACTGGAATCTAGGATTGTGTGTTGGTATTGATTAAGATCACTAATGAAGAATAGCAAACAAAGGCCTAAATAGTTCTTTGTTGGATACCAATTAACTGCCAATCTATCTGCTCTAATAGGCCACTATTAGAGGAAATAATCAAATTAGCTACATGCATTAGAAACATTTATTGCCTACATATTACTTTTGCCCTAAAATCAGTCCAGTTCAGCAAACGTGTTCATCAAAACTGCCCACCCTGTATGCAAGACAGGAAAAAAGACACAGCTGTGTATAACGGACTTTTGGACTCGGAGGGAGAGGGAGAGGGTGGGATGATTTTGGAGAATGGCATTCTATCATGTATACTATCATGTAAGAATTGAATCGCCAGTCCATGTCTGATGCAGGATACAGCATGCTTGGGGTTGGTGCATGGGGATGACCCACTGAGATGTTATGGGGAGGGAGGTGGGAGGGGGGTTCATGTTTGGGAACACATGTAAGAATTAAAGATTTTAAAATTTTTAAAAAAATAAATAAATAATTAAAAAAAAAAACTGCCCACCAAAACAGCTTTTAAAATAACACAAGTGCTTGATCTAAGTTGCTTGAAATATAATTCTTTTTTACTATTATAACATCCTAAATATTTAAAATAGTAAGAAAATCTGTTTCTTAAAATAACTTTAGAATACTCCTATTTTTTTTTTTAACTTCTGAATTGCTTTCTGCATCTAGAAAGCTATCTAAATCCCTGCTGATTTATCCTTGCACTTTCAGCAGGATTTCTCTGCTCCTGGGCACCAGACAATCTTGTTAATAATGGCAAATCCTTTCAGTCCCTGATTGGTACAGTTGAGGCTTTGACTGACAAGGTAATAAAAGTGTTAATGAGACAGACAGTCATAGTTAGAGATCGATAGTTGCCAATTAAAAAAAAAAGTTGATGCTTAATTTTATAGAATTTCCTTAAGCCAGTTATAAATATTTTGCATCAAAATTGAGACTTTCCATTTATTAATTGATGATTTTTTTAAGTCTCTAGCAGACCTGTCATACATATTGCATTAAAGCATAGCCATGCTTAGAATGGATATCATTCGTATAATCATGCCTGAATTCTTTAACTTGCCATTCACAATCTTGCGGTCTTCAGACTGTGTTTTCTCAAAAGACAGTACTTTCATCTTTTTCAGCCAACAGTTCAGTGACCTAGGGCAAGTTTCTAAACTTCTTTGAGCCTCAGATTCTACATCTGTCAAAGACTTTATAAACAACACCCTTGCAAAACACTCATGAGGGCTAAATGATATAAAATATATAAAAACATAAATAAATAGTTTGGCATATAGAAGACATTTCAGAAATGATAAGCATTATTATTTCAAGCACATATAAAATTTTATCTCAGTTAAGACAGGTTTAGAATTCAAAGATTTGTTTTTTGTCTTTTTCTTCATCTTAGATGTTATAATATGTTGAATTAATAGGACCAAATTTGGATTCAAGAAGTATAAATGAATATCTTTCATTTATAAAATTTATTTATATTTTATATAAATAAATATAAAAGGATATATTTTATTTTATTCAAGTGTTGATCTGGTCCCATCACTTCATGGCAAATAGATGGGGAAACAATGGAAACAGTGACAGATTTTATTTTGGGGGGCTCCAAAATCACTGCAGATGGTGACTTCAGCCAATTATTTAAGTTGTGAATGATGGAGTTAGTTTGTTGTGAAGCCATTATTAGTTGATACAAAGGGATGGAAAATGAAATCAAAATAGAGCAAACATGAAGTGAAAACAGAGGACACCAAAATAATTGTATATATTCATTTCAGTTCAGTTCAGTGGCTCAGTCATGTCCCACTCTTTGCAACCCCATGGACTGCAGCATGCCGGGCTTCGCTGTCCGTCACCAACTACTGGAGCTTGCTCAAACTCATGTCCATTGACTTTGTGGTGCCATCCAACCATCTCATGCTCTGTTGTCCCCTTCTCCTCACGCCTTCAATCTTTCCTAGCATCAGGGTCTTTTCCAATGAGTCAGTTCTTTGCATCAGGTGGCCAAAGTTGGAGCTTCAATATCAGTCCTTCCAATAAATATTCAGGACTGATTTCCTAAATTAAAATAAGCTTGCTCCTTGGAAGAAAAGATATGACAAACTAGACAGCATGTTAGAAAACAGAGACATTACTTTGTCAACAAAGGTCCAACTAGTCAAAGCTATGGTTTTTCCAGTAGTCATGTATGGATGTGAGAGTTGGAGTATAAAGAAAGCTGAGCAGTGGAGAATTCATGCTTTTGAACTGTGGTTTTGAAAAAGACTCTTGAGAGTCCCTTGGACTGCAAGGATATCAAACCAGTCAATCCTAAAAGAAATATGTCCTGAATGTTCATTTGAAGGACTGATGCTTAAGCTTCAACTTTGGCCACCTGATGCAAAGAACTGACTCATTGGAAAAGACCCTAATGCTAGGAAAGATTGAAGGCAGAAGAAGAAGGGACAACAGAGGGTGAGATGGTTTGATGGCATCACCAACTCAATAGACATGAGTTTGAGCAAGTTCCGGGAGGTTGTGACAGACAGGGAAGCCCGACGTGCTGCAGTCCAGTTCAATTCATTGGCTCAGTCCTGTCCGACTCTTTGCTGACCCCATGAACCGCAGCACACCAGGCCCCCCTGTCCATCACAAACTCCCAGAGTTCACCCAAACCCATGTTCATCGAGTAGGTGATGCCATCCAACCATCTCATCTTCTGTCGTCCCCTTCTCCTCCTGCCCTCAATCTATCCCAGCATCAGGGTCTTACCAAATGACTCAGCTCTTTGCATCAGGTGCCCAAAGTATTGGAGTTTCAGCTTCAAAATAAGTCCTACCAATGAAAACCCAGGACTGATTTCCTTTAGGATGGACTGGTTGGATCTCATTGCAGTCCAAGGGACTCGCAAGAGTCTTTTCCAACACAACAGTTCAAAAGCATCAATTCTTCAAAGCTCAGCTTTCTTTATAGTCCAAATCTCACATCCATACATGACCACTGGAAAAACCATAGCCTTGACTAGATGGACCTTTGTTGGCAAAGTAATGTCTCTGCTTTTTAATATTCTGTCTAGGTTGGTCATAATTTTCCTTCCAAGGAGTAAGCGTCTTTTAATTTCATTGCTGCAATCACCATCGGCAGTGATTTTGGAGCCCAAAAAATAAAGTCTGACACTGTTTCCACTGTTTCCCCATCTATTTCCCATGAAGTGATGGGACCAGATGCCATGATCTTAGTTTTCTGAATGCTGACCTTTAAGCCACCTGTTTTTAATTCTCCTCTTTCACTTTCATCAAGAGGCTTTTTAGTTCCTCTTCACTTTCTGCCATAAGGGTGGTGTCATCTGCATATCTGAGGTTATTTATATTTATCCCAGCAATCTTGATTCCAGCTTGCACTTTTTCCAGCCCAGCATTTTTCATGATGTACTCTGCATAGAAGTTACATAAGCAGGGTGACAATATACAGACTTGACATACTCCTTTTCCTATTTGTAAACAGTCTGTTGTTCCATGTCCAGTTCTAACTGTTGCTTCCTGACCTGCATACAGGTTTCTCAAGAAGCAGGTCAGGTGGTCTGGTATTCCCATCTCTTTCAGAATTTTCCAGAGTTTATTGTGATCCACACAGTCAAAGGCTTTGGCATAGTCAATAAAGCAGAAATAGATGTTTTTTCTGGAACTCTCTTCCTTTTTTCCATGGTCCAGCGGATGTTGACAATTTGATCTCTGGTTCCTCTGCCTTTTCAAAAACCAGCTTAAACATCAGGGAGTTCATGCTTCATGTACTGCTGAAGCCTGGCTTGGAGAATTTTGAGCATTACTTTACTAGCGTGTGAGATAAGTGCAATTTTGTGGTAGTTTGAGCATTCTTTGGCATTGCCTTTCTTTGGAATTGGAATGAAAACTGACTTTTTCCAGTCCTATGGCCACTGCTGAGTTTTCCAAATTTGCTGGCATATTGAGTGCTGCACTTTCACAGCATCATCTTCCAGGATTTGAAATAGCTCAACTGGAATGCCATCACCTCCACTAGCTTTGCTCATAGTGATGCTTCCTAAGGACAACTTGATTTCACATTCCAGGATGTCTGGCTCTAGATGAGTGATCACATCATCATGATTATCTGGGTCGTGAAGATCTTTTTTGTACAGTTCTTCTGTGTATTCTTGCCACCTCTTCTTAATATCTTCTGCTTCTGTTAGGTCCATACCATTTCTGGCCTTTATTGAGCCCATTTTTGAATTAAATTGTCCCTTGGTATCTCTAATTCTCTTGAAGTATCTCTAGTCTTTCCCATTCTATTGTTTTTCTCTATTTATTTGTACTGATCACTGAGGAAGGTTTTCTTATCTCTCCTTGATATTCTTTGGAACTTTGCATTCAAATGGGTAAATCTTTCCTTTTTTCTTTTGCTTTTCACTTCCCTTCTTTTCACAGCTATTTGTAAGGCCTCCTCAGACAGCCATTTTGCTTTTTTGCATTTCTTTTTCTTGGGGATAGTCTTGATTCCTGTCTCCTGCACAATGTCACAAACCTCCATCCATAGTTCATCAGGCACTCAGTGTGTCAGATCTAGTCCCTTAAATCTGTTTCTCACGTCCACTGTGTAGTCATAAGGGATTTTATTTAGATCATACCTGAATGATGTAGTGGTTTTCTCCACTTTCTTCAGTTTCAGTCTGAATTTGGCAATAAGGAGTTCATGATCTGAGCCACAGTCAGCTCCCGGTCTTGTTTTTGCTGACTCTCTAGAGCTTCTCCATCTTTGGCTGCAAAGAATATAATCAATCCGATTTCAGTGTTGACGATCTGGTGATGTCCATGTGCAGAGTCCTCTTGTGTTGTTGGAAGAGGGTGTCTCCTATGACCAGTGTGTTCTCTTGGCAGAACTCTATTAGATTTTCCCTGCCTCATTCTGTACTCCAAGGTAAAATCTGCCTGTTACTTGAGATGTTTCTTGACTTCCTACTCTTGCATTCCAGTCCCCTATAATGAAAAGGACATCTCTTTTGGGTGTTAGTTTTAGAAGGTCTTGTAGGTCTTCATAGAACTGTTCAACTTCAGCTTCTTCAGAGTTACTGGTCAGGGCATAGACTTGGATTACTATGATATTGGATAGTTTGCCTTGGAAATGAACAGATCATTTTGCCATTTTTGAGATTGCAGCCAAGTACTACATTTCTGACTCTTTTGTTGACTGTGATGGCTACTCCATTTCTTCTAAATGATTCCTGCCCACAGTAGTAGATATAATGGTCATCTGAGTTAAATTTACCCATTCCAGTCCATCTTAGTTCGCTGATTCCTAGAATGGTGATATTCACTCTTGCCATCTCCTGTTTGACCACTTCCAGTTTGCCTTGATTCATGGACCTAACTTTCCAGGTTCCTATGCAATATTGCTCTTTAAAGCATCAAACCTTGCTTCTATCACCAGTCCCACAACTGGATGTTGTTTTTGCTTTGGCTCCATCCCTTCATTCTTTCTGGAGTTATTTCTCCACTGATCGCCAGTAGCATATTGGGCACCAGCGACCTGGGGAGTTCATCTTCCAGTGTCCTGTCTTTTTGCCTTTTCATGCTGTTCATGGGGTTCTCAAGTCAAGAATACTGAAGTGGTTTGCCATTCCCTTCTCCAGTGTACCACATTCTATCAGACCTCTCCACCATAACCCGTCCATCTTGGGTGGCCCCACATGATGTGGCTTAGTTTCATTGAGTTAGACAAAACTGTGGTCCGTGTGATCAGATTGGCTAGTTGTCTGTGATTGTGGTTTTCCTCTGCTCTCTGAAGCCCTCTCTAAGTGCCTACCATCTTATTTGGGTTTCTCTTACCTCGGACGTGGCGTATCTCTTCACGGCTACTCCAGCAAAGCACAGTCGCCGCTCCTTACCTTGGACATGGGGTAACTCCTCTCGGCTCTGCTTCTGTGCCGTCCATGGGTGCTGCAGTCCATGGGGTTGCAAAGAGTCGGACACAACTGAGCCACTGAACTGAAATGAAATGAATATCTACAATTATTTTGTGGTCCTCTGTTTTCACTTGATGTTTGCTCTATTTTGATTTCATTTCCCATCCCTTTGTATCAACTAGTATTGGCTTCACAACAAACTAACTCTATTATTCACAACTTAAATAATTAACAATTATTATTTGTCACAATTCTATAGGTCAGCTAGCTGTACTTCTGGCCTCGGTCATTCCAGCTGGAGTAGGATGGTTTAGGATGACCTCTCTCTTGTCAAGTAATTGGTTTGATGTCAATAGAAGCCACAAAAATGATCTACTTATGTGTCTCATCACCTATAAGACTAGTTCAGGTGTGCACACATGCTGTAGTCACAGGAGTCCCAAGAGTAGCAAGGGAGGGAAAGCCCAGGGACTTTCAAGTCAGCTTCTGTCACATCTGCTATGACCTTTTTGATCAAAGCAAGTCACATCATCAAGCCCAGAGTAAGAGTTGCTGCTGCTGCTAAGTCACTTCAGTTGTGTCCGACTCTGTGCGACCTCATAGACGGCAGCCCACCAGGCTCCTCTGTCCCTGGGATTCTCCAGGCAAGAACACTGGAGTGGGTTGCCATTTCCTTCTCCAATGCATGAAAGTGAAAAGTGAACGTGAAGTCGCTCAGTCGTGCCCCACTCTTAGCGATCCCATGGACTGCAGCCCACCAGACTCCTCCTTCCATGGGATTTTCCAGGCAAGAGTACTGGAGTGGGGTGCCATTGCCTCCTCCAGAGTAAGAGTGTGAAGGACTAATTCCAAGCTTACAATACAGAGATGTGAATTACTGAGGACATTTCTACAACAAACTACCACACTCTCACACTCTTCTTACTTGAATGTCCTTAAGAAGCTTATAGATTTCCCTACAGATACAACATGATCAGGGTTAAATATATCAAAACTCTTAATAACTCTTGTATTTTTATATTCCCACTACAGGTCTGATTAGAATTTAATTACACATAGTGCTGAGAAACACATTTAAAAAAAATAGATACTGCTTATATTATATGATCTTTTTTTGGAATTTTTTGACCTATGGGGGGAAATGTTTTTATTTTTATCTCTCCAATTTAAAAGCACGGCTTTCACTTTGCTTTATTTTTTCCTTAAAAATATTACTCTAGGATAAATTATGTTTTTCAGTTTAAGGAAGGAACCCATGGAACTTAGAATCTGAGTTGCTCATATATCTTTGTGTGTTCCTTGTTTTTCTTTTCAGTTTTATTCTACATGATATGGGTTCATGAAGAAAATGTATCTCATCTGAAAAATGGCCAAAAGGACAGGGAAACTGTATTAGTTTATGCAGGCGGTCATAAAAAATATCACAGACTGGGTGACTTCAAAAATAGAAATCTATATTCTCATGGTTCTAGATGCTACAAGTTCAAGATCAAGATGCCAGCTATTTCAGTTTCTAGTGAGAGGTTTCTTCTTGGCTTGCAGACAGCTGCCTTCTGCTGTGTCCTCATTTGGTAGAGGTGGGATGGGGGCAGGAAGTAGCTCTCTGGTATCACTTTTCAAAAGGATTCTAATCATATCATTTCAGAGCCTTATCATTATGACCTCATTTTACCTTTGTCATTTCTTTACAGGATCTATCTCCAAACACAGTCATATTGGGGGTTGGAGCTTTATCACATGAATTTGGGGCAGGGATACAATTTGATCTACAGCAGAAATACTGAAAAATAGTGAAAGCCAAAAACTTAAATCTTTACAAACCTCTCCAACATAAGGTAAGTTTGAACTATACAGTGTGCAGTGGCTACAAAAACTTCTATGACTCTCTCTATGCAGAATTGACTAATCACAATATAGTAAGAAAAAAAAAATTTGATCAAGAAAGATTCACCTGAGCATATGTAACTGAATGTAAAATTTTGCAGGCATGGCTTTATGCAGCACCTAGGATATCCTGTGGAAAATAGCCTGAAGAATCATGAAAATATAAATCTTTCTTTTAATTAAAATATAAATAACTTTGTAAAACTATTTTCTATAATACCTTTTTTCACATATTCTTGATTTTTTAATGTGTACCTGGTGTCAGCAGAATTTGGTTTGGAATTATTTAATGTGACTGGAATGTAAATACAAAACTGAACTACTTAAATAATTTTTCCCAAGAGTAAGTAATTGTTTAAAAGTCTGAAAAGTATCAATTTTATAAGTAAATGACCCTGAAACACAGAACAGATAAATTTAGAGAGTTTAAAGTATTTAAAGCATTTTTTTAATGTCTTTACACATTCTTGATGCAATGCTAAGTAAAAATTTAGCTACAAAATTCTCTAGGGTATTATATCACTAATTGCCTTATGAACTATAAAATTTCCTATCTCTATTATTTTTCCTGTTCAATATCCTATCACTACAGATGAGTCCAGGGTGTGCTTGTTTTACCAGGGACAGTTGGAAACTGCTGTGTATAGGGGATAGTGCTAAACTAGAAAAGGCTAATTCTCAATGTCAAGTTTTCCTATTAGGACTTGAAAACTGATGGTCCTTACATCATCAGTTAGGTCACAGTTCTCCAAACCATCATTTATCATATGTAGCTGTTGATTGCTGACAGGGTTAGCATAGATCCTACTTTAAGGATCATTCCTAAGAGGAGATGAGAGAATTCATTAGTGCTAGGGCATGGGACCTGCAGTTCAGCCATCTCACCTGGCAGAAAGCAAGAAAGACTCATCTACTTCTGTCTTCTTCCCATTCCTTCCTTCCAACTTCATGTCCTCAACATAATATAAAATATGAAACAAAGGGCAGAAAATGAATTTTTTCTATTTGCTTTGCATTTATTCAGTTATTACTTTATTCAATGAAGATTTATTGAGTGTTCATAAGTGTCAGATGGTATGCAATAAAGTCAGGATAAAAATAGCATTAATTTGTTCCTTTAGTAAATATTTATCAAACACCTACTGCTGCTGCTGCTGCTGCTGCTGCTGCTGCTGCTATCTCTTCAGTCGTGTCCGACTCTGTGCTATCCCACAGAGGGCAGCCCACCAGGCTCCACCGTCCCTGGGATTCTCCAGGCAAGAACACTGGAGTGGGTTGCCATTTCCTTCTCCAATGCATGAAAGTGAAAAGTGAACGTGAAGTCGCTCAGTCGTGTCTGACTCTTAGTGACCCCATGGACTGCAACCCACCAGGCTCTTCTGTCCATGGGATTTTCCAGGCAAGAGTACTGGAGAAGGGTGCCATTGCCCTCTCCCAAACACCTATTATGAGCTAGCAACTATTCTAGGCATCTGTGAATAAAGTAGAAAAAGATTCCTTCCCTCCTGAAGTTTATATTCTAAAGGGGAAAAACAATAAACAATCAGTTTTTAATACAATCAGTTTTTGGATACTATTTCCAAATAATATATGTAGGACTTTTGCTTCATACTCGGATTTTCACTTGCTTTACCCTTCACATGGAGTTATCTGCAATGCCCTTGACTGGCTTTTTCTTGTCAGTCAGAATTCAACATAAGTGTAGTTTTCTCTACTAGATCTTCCTTTTCCAAGCAATCTTAAAAGAAACCCCCTTCACCCTCTATAACTCTACCCCACTTACGTTTTTCATAACACTAACTAAAATTATCCTACTGATATGCTTGCTAAAGTTTCTGTTTTATACACTTTCACACCCTCTTCTCAAAATACAGGAAGTTCCCAGTAGATTCTCTTTATTCCTTACAGAAAAGAGCAAGTGTGTCCAAATTTCCTTTGCCCTGGCATTTCGGACAGTCTTCTAAGTCATATGATTACTGACTTTTATCACTTATTTTGACTCAGAGTGTGAAGAGAATGCTTAGAAGTTCATGTCACCAAGCTGCCTGGGTCATGGCTCCCTATTTTGCCACAATTATATTAAAAAATAAAATATCATTAATGAGGCATATCTTTACATATTAACTTAGAACACTGTCTATTTCACATGTTAAATAAAACATAATAATTTTAAAATATTAAATGTTGAATAAAGCATAATAATTTTAAAAGGATGATAGTTTTTCATTAAAAATAAATCTTTTCATATTTGGATGTATATTTTCATTCACATTTATATAAAGGAGCTTGAATATAGCATTATAATGGTGGAGAGGAGAGATTTCAGTTTGTTATAATTTCTCCCCAAAAGTTGTAGGCATATAAGGTAATTTCACTACCTTTTTTGTTTTAGTAAATTTAGAAAATAATAAGACAGGGGAAAAAGTGAGACATTCACCAAGGATTTCATTAAGCAAACTTTGATTCATTACTTTAAAAATAAATAAATATAAAATTTGTTACTGAAAAAAATCTCTGCTTTCTTTCTTACTCTATTCTTAGGAATACATATTTGGTTTATGATACTGAGTTTCCAGCTTTTATTAAACATTTCATAAATTCTATTCATGTCTCTAAAATACAATCTCCTCTCTGCAATTCATGTTTGTTATAAATGTTTTGCCACTTCATTAACTGACAAGTACCAGAAACAAGGAAAGCTCTATTCACGCATTCCGTTGAAAGAGTTAGTATAACTTTTCTTCAGGATCCTCAAGCCATCATATCTAGATAAATGAGTAAGTACTGTTCTAGTCTTCCATCAGTTTGATCCCAAAACAATGAAATGTATAGCACAAAAAGAGCTTAACTCTGCACATTCGATCTCAACAAGGCCATAAAGAAAGAGTGCCCATAAAAGGAGGTCTATATAACTGAATTTCATGGAGGAACAAGAATATATTCTTTTTTATGGGAAATTCTTATACCTTGGAGTCCAATTGCAAGGGACTGCATTTCAACTCTTATTACTGGGGAAAAAATAAAAGATGGATTACTCTCTGATCTAACAAAACTCAAATGGCTAGCAGATTGAGCTCTGATACCTTTGCTCCATTTTCTGAAATATTTGCAATGCAAATAACTGTTCAAGATTCCTTTGGCTACACTAACATTTATGTGTGTCATGCCAAATAAAATAGCTATTTATGTGTTTAAAGGAGAGCATTGCTTGTTCTGTATGTACACACCTGGGCTCACTTCCCTTGAGAAGATGCCTCAACAGCGATAGTATAACAAGACAATAACAGCAGAATAATAGAGATTTATAGTGATTGCCCAGAAGTCAACAGGGGATGGCTCACACAGTGAGTGTAACCATAACAAGTGTCAGTTTTTTCAAGCAGAAAACAAAAGCAGAGCCGTTTGATGCAATCTACCGTTTCAGCTACAAAAGCCACACTGAATCTGCAGGCTAATCGTAGCATACTCTTGTTCCCAGAATGAAAAAGAAGAGGGGAAAATCACAAAATATTAAACTGTAAACCCTCCAACCAAAACTGGATGTAAAACTTTAATTTTTTTCTGATACTATCATAGACTTTCATTGCTAACGATCCAAACTAGGTCGCAGACATGTTTTGCTTAAACTCACAGTAACAAGGAAATCAAGACATTCCACATATAAAAGTCTTTGAATTATCAGAGGATTTAACAAATTCAGAATGGCATTCCTGCACAGTAACAATCAGACCAGCTCAGTAACAGCTGCCCCTTTTGTGAGCCATTTCTTTTCCAGTTGAGCACATGCCCACCCCGGCCTTGTCTTTCATTTCTACTCTTTACTAACTTATAAAGTTATTACTTGTCTGGTACCTCTTGGCATTTGAGTTTGCATTCTCCAGGACAAATAAATCCTTCTCTATTATTGCTCCAAAGTTAGATTTTATCATCAAGAACCTTAATTCCCAGGAGAAGCTCTAAGATAGATATTATGGTAGAAGATAGATATTTTGGTGTAAAAGAATTTGAAATGCACAAAGTTGTGACTTAGAAGTTCTAAAAGGACATACCTAGGCAAATAAGAAATACATTTTCAGGGTTATTCCAAAGAAAGGGGATAAGTGAGGTTTGTTCTTCATAAGGAGAATTTAGAAGAGCATGCATAGTGGTGTAATGGAAGAATCCACAGTCCCATGATACCTCTGACTCTGCTTTAGGCAGATTATCTTACTTATCTGTGTCAGTTTCCTCATCCCTAAGGTGAAGAAATTGTGTCCAATGATAAGAAGGGCCCCTTCCAACTCCTGGTTTCTGTATGACTGCCAAACTAAGAGATGGATTCTCTTTTAATCCTTTCTGACTCCAGAGAATAGGGTAGAAAGAGGGAGCATGTTTATGTCTACTTTCTAATTGTTAGTAGTTTTTATAAAGGGAAAACTACATCTGACATGTTTTCCAATAAAATGAAGTAATTTCTCCTCTGTTTTACTCATCTTGAATCCTCTAGTATAAGATAATATGCAATAAGACATGTTAAAGATCTGAAAGACTGTTCCAAAATGTCTAGGTTTCTGGGAATATCTTGATGATTACAGATATTCCAACTATGATTTTCAAAAGCTATGGTGATAGCCACATTTTCTTCTAGGGTTTCTGACAGGCACTTCGTATGATTATCTTATTTAATTCAGATCTCTATTTTACTAACACAGAGCCATTCATTCCTAAGAATTCCAATATGTTCCCTCTCAAATGACATTTTCAGTGTCATGCTATGGAAGTTAAATCACTGAGGTTCAGAAATAGGAACACATAAATCCAGAACAGGACAAGAAGACTTCCTATTGCACAGAGTAACTAACATGAAATCTTAGTGAGGAGTTACGGATTTAAGAGACCACATCTGTCCATTCCATCTCCACTTTATTTCTTACATACTCCAGATGCTTCTCTTTCTGTCAATATATAATTCTTTTTACTTGCATAGACACATACCCTCACATACACACATACAATACTTATAAATTCTAATGGTTAAAATTTGTTTAAAAAGTAAACAGTTTTCATATCACCAACCATCTCCCTAGATATGTTAATATTTAACTGATATTTCATTAGAAAATTATTGAGAATGTAAAAAAATCAGTTCCCAGTGAAATTATCATTTTAATGAACCTAATGTTTCTGAAGATATCACTTCAAAATGTGAAGCCTCATTTTAATCAGCTATAGCAGTGATTGGCAAACTATTTTCTGTAAAGAGCCAGATAGTAAATATTTGGCCCTTACGTACTATCTGGTCTCTATTGCAAATACTCAATTCTTCCATTGCAGCATAAAATTAGCCTGAGATTTTAAAAAATGAATGAATGTAGCTATGTTCCCAAAATACTTTATTCATGGAAATTTTAATTTCATATAATTTGAACATGTCATGAAATGTTGATCTTAAAAGCCATTTACGACAAACCTACAGCAAATATCATGTTTAATTGTGAAAAGCTAAAAGCATTTTCTCTAAGATCAGGAACAAGATAAGGATGTTCACTCTCACCATGTTTATTCACCATAGTTTTGGAAGTCCTAGCCATGACAATCAGAGAAGAAAAAGAAATAAAAGGAATTCAAATTAGTAAAGAAGTTAAATTATCACTCTTTGCAGATAACATAACCTTTCTTTCTCCAGGGGATCTTCCCAACCCAGGGATCGAAACCAGGTCTCTGACATTGCAGGCAGATTCTTTACCAGATGAGCCACAAGGGAAGCCCAATACTATGCATATCCTAAAGATGTAGCAAGAAAAGTATAAGACAACACAAACAGAGGGAAAGATACATATCATGTTCTTAGACCAGAAGAAACAATATTGTCAAAATGACTAAATTACCTAAGGTTATCTACAGATTCAATGCAATCATTACCAAATTACCAAAGGTATTTTTCAAAAAATAAAATAAAATAAAAATCTTAAAATTTGTATGAAAGTGAAAGTTGCTCAGTCATGTCCAACTCATTGCAACCCCATGGGCTATAGTCTATGGAATTCTCCAGACAAGAATTCTGGAGTGGGTAGCCATTCCCTCTCCAAGGGACTTCCCAATCCAGGATTGAACCCAGGTCTCCCACACAACGGACAGATTCTTTACCAGCTGAGCCATGGAGACACATAAAACCCCAAATAGCCAAAGCAATCTGGAGAAAAAACAGAACGGGAGGAACCAGGCTCCTTGACTTCAGATTATACTGCAAAGTTACAGTCATCAAAATAATATAGTACTGGCACCAAAACAGAAATATAGATCAATACAACAGGATAGAAAGCACAGAAATAAACATATGCACCAATAATTAATCAATCTATAAAAAAGGAGTCAAGACTATACAGGAGAGGAAAAAACATCTTTTCAATAAATGGTGCTGAGAAAACTGGACAGCTACATGTAAAAAAAAAATGAAATTAGAACATTCTTTAACACCATTCACAAAAATAAACTCAAAATGAATTAAAGACCTAAATGTAAAACTCTTAGAGGAAAACACAGGCAAAACTCTTTCTGACATAAATCCCAGCAATATCTTTTTCAAGCCATCTCCTAAAAAGTAATGAAAATAAAAACAAACAAACGGACCCTAACTAAATTGGAAAGCCTTTGCACAGCAAAGGAAACCATAAACAAAATGAAAATGCAACCCCATATTTGCAAATGATGCAACCAACACAGGGTTAGTCTCCAAAATTTACAAACAGCTCATGCAGTCCAGTATCAAAAAGTGAAAAACCCAATCAAAAAATGAGCAGAAGACCTAAATAGGCATTTCTCCAAAGAAGACAGGCAGATGGCCCAGAGGCATGAAAAGATGTTCAATAACACTCATTATGAGAGAAATGCAAATAAAAACTACAATGAGATTTTACCTCACACCAGTCAAAATGTCCATCTTCAAAAAATTTACAAACAATAAATGCTGGAAAGGGTATGGAAAAAAGAGAAAGCTTCTACACTGTTGGTGAGAATGCAAATTGGTATAGTCACCATGCAGAACATTATGGAGATTACTTTAAAAACTAAAAATAGAGCTACCATATGATCCAGAAACTCCACTCCTGGGCATATATCTGGAGAAAACCATAATCTGAAAGGATACATGTACCCCAAATGCTCACTGCAGCACTGTTTACTACAGCCAAGACATGCAAGCAACCTAAATGTCCATCAATGCAATGAATAGATACAGAAGAAGTGGTACATATATACAATGGAATATTACTCAGCCATAAAAAAGAATACAACAATGCCATTTATAGCAACATGGATTGACATGGAGGTTAACATACTATGTGAAGTCAGAGAAAGATAAATTTTGTATGATATCACTTACATGCAGAATCTTTAAAAAAATGTTATAAATGAACTTATTTACAAAAGAAAAGGAGACTCACAAACTTAGAGGATGAACTTATGGCATCAATGGGACAGAATAGATTGGGAGTATAGGGTTGACATGTAAAGAGAAGCGAAGCTGTTCAGTACTGTCTGACTCTTTGCGACCCCATGGAGTGTAGACTACGAGGTTCCTCTATCCATGGGATTCTCCAGGCAAGCATACTGGAGTGGATTGCCGTTTCCTTTCCCAGAGGGTTGGCATGTACACACTGCTATTTTTTTTTAAATACATAACCAGAAAGGAACTGTTGCACAGCACAAGGAGCTCTGTCTAATATTCTGTATTAACTAAATGGGAAAAAAATTGAAAAAGAATAGATATATGTATATATATAGCTGAATCACTTTGCTGTACACCTGAAACTAACATAGCATTGTTAATCAATTATACTCCTATATAAAATAAAAATATTTAAATATTTAAAATATAAATTTAAAATATTAACTTATGCAAACTACTTTATGTAGTATCCATAATATACCCTCAAGAAAAATTTATAATAAAAATTGCTATTGATAGCTAAGGTTGTTTCCTTATTTCATCCATGCCCCTTTAAAAAAAACTTAATTATAGATAAGCATTAGGTTAGGACTTCTAATTTTAATAGGATTATAAAAATAAAATCCAAGATGTTTCATTATTGCTTATTAAAATAACAAATCTGCATGCAGGTCAGGAAGCAACAGTTAGAACTGGACATGGAACAAAAGACTGGTTCCAAATAGGAAAAGGAGTATGTCAAGGCTGCATATTGTCACCCTGCTTATTTAACTTATATGCAGAGTACATCATGAGAAACGCTGGACTGGAAGAAACACAAGCTGGAATCAAAAATGCCAGGAGAAATATCAATAACCAAAGATATGCAGACGACACCACCCTTATGGCAGAAAGTGAAGAGGAGCTAAAAAGCCTTTTGATGAAAGTGAAAGAAGAGAGTGAAAAAGTTGACCTAAAGCTCAACATTCAGAAAATGAAGATCATGGCATCTGGTGCCATCACTTCATGGGAAATAGATGGAGAAACAGTGGAAACAGTGTGAGACTTTATTTTTTGGGGCTCCAGAATCACTGCAGATGGTAACTGCAGCAATGAAGTTAAAAGACGCTTACACCTTGAAAGAAAAGTTATGCTAGATAGCGTATTCAAAAGCAGAGACATTACTTTGCTGACTAAGGTCCAGCTAGTCAAGGCTATGATTTTCCTGTGGTCATGTACGGATGTGAGAGATGGACTGTGAGGAAGGCTGAGGGCCGAAGAATTGATGCTTTTGAACTGTGGTGTTGGAGAAGACTCTTGAGAGTCCCTTGGACTGCAAGGAGATCCAACCAGTCCATTCTGAAGGAGATCAGCCCTGGGATTTCTTTGAAAGGAATGATGCTAAAGCTGAAACTCCAGTACTTTGGCCACCACATGCGAAGAGCTGACTCATTGGAAAAGACCCTGATGCTGGGAGGGATTGGGGGCAGGAGGGGCAGGGGACGACCGAGGATGAGATGGCTGGATGGCATCACGGACTCGATGGACGTGAGTCTGGGTGAACTCCGGGAGATGGTGATGGACAGGGAGGCCTGGCGTGCTGCAATTCATGGGGTCACAAAGAATCGGACATGAATGAGCGACTGAACTGAACTGATCTGAACTGAAGTGATAATAAAAACTTCGTTAGACAGTGGGTTTATTTTTTAGTTTCAGTTTAGACAGTCAGTCATCAATTTTTACATTGGGTCTGTGCAATTTACTTCCTAAATATCTTCAGTATAAGTAACAGAACTTTCCTAGATTGTCACAGGAAAGAGAAAGAGAAGCTCAGTTTCACAGATAGTTAAAGTTCCAAAAGGTGTATCATAATCCATGTCTATCAAAGTATCATATTTAAATGGAGGGATACAATAAGCCAACTCTCATTCAGTTCAGTTCAATCGTTCAGTCGTGTCCAACTCTTTGCGACCCCATGAATCGTAGCAAACCTCATTATATTCTATCAATCAGTTCAGTTCAGCGCTCAGTCGTGTCCGACTCTTTGTGACCCGGTGAATCGCAGCACCCCAGGCCTCCCTGTCCATCACCATCTCCTGGAGTTCACTCAGACTCACGTCCATTGAGTCTGTGATGTCATCCAGCCATCTCATCCTCTGTCATCCCCTTTTCCTCCTGCCCCCAATCCCTCCTAGCATCAGAGTTGTTTCCAATGAGTCAACTCTTCACATGAGGTGGCAAAAGTACTGGAGCTTCAGCTTTAGCATCATTCCTTCCAAAGAAATCCCAGGGTTGATCTCCTTCAGAATGGACTGGTTGGATCTCCTTGCAGTCCAGGGACTCTCAACAGTGTTCTCCAGCACCACTGTTCAAAAGCATCAATTCTTCGATGCTCAGCCTTCTTCACAGTCCAACTCTCACATCCATACATGACCACAGGATAAACCATAGGTTGACTAGACGGACCTTAGTCGGCAAAGTAATGTCTCTGCTTTTGAATACACTATCTAGGTTGGTCATAACTTTCCTTCCAAGGAGTAAGCATCTTTTAATTTCATGGCTGCAATCACCATCTGCAGTGATTTTGGAGCCCCCAAAAATAAAGTCTGACACTGTTTCCACTGTTTCCCCATCTATTTCCCATGAAGTGATGGGACCGGATGCCATGATCTTATTTTTCTGAATGTTGAGCTTTAAGCCAACTTTTTCGCTCTCCTCTTCACTTTCATCAAGAGGCTTTTTAGCTCCTCTTCACTTTCTGGCATAAGGATGGTGTCATCTGCATATATGAGATTATTGATATTTCTCCCAGCAATCTTGATTCTAGTTTATGTTTCTTCCAGTCCAGCATTTCTCATGATGTACTCTGCATTTAAGTTAAATAAGCAGGGTGACAGTATACAGCCTTGACGTACTCCTTTTCCTATTTGGAACCAGTCTGTTGTTCCATGTCTAGATCTAACTGTTGCTTCCTGACCTGCATACAGATTTCTCAAGAGGCAGGTCAGGTGGTCTGGTATTCCTATCTCTTTAAGAATTTTCCAGTTTATTGTAATCCACACAGTCAAAGGCTTTGACATAGTCAATAAAGCAGAAAGAGATGTTTTTCTGGAACTCTCTTGCTTTTTCCATGATCCAGCGGATGTTGGCAATTTGATCTCTGGTTCCTCTGCCTTTTCTAAAACCACCTTGAACATCAGGGAATTCATGGTTCATATATTGCTGAAGCCTGACTTGGAGAATTTTGAGCATCACTTTACTAGCATGTGAGATGAGTGCAATTGTGTGGTAGTTTGAGCATTCTTTGGCATTGCCTTTCTTTGGAATTGGAATGAAAACTGACCTTTTCCAGTCCTGTGGCCACTGCTGAGTTTTCCAAATTTGCTGGCATGTTGAGTGCAGCACTTTCACAGCATCATCTTTCAGGATTTGAAACAGCTCAACTGGAATTCCATCACCCCCACTAGCTTTGTTTGTAGTGATGCTTTCTAAGGCCCACTTGACTTCACATTCCAAGATGTCTGGCTCTAGATTAGTGATCACATCATCATGATTATCTGGGTCGTGAAGATCTTTTTTGTACAGTTCTTCTGTGTATTCTTGGCACCTCTTCTTAATATCTTCTGCTTCTGTTAGGTCCATACCATTTCTGTCCTTTATCGAGCCCATCTTTGCATGAAATGTTCCTTTGGTGTCTAATTTTCTTGAAGAGATCTCTAGTCTTTCCCATTCTGTTCTTTTCCTCTATTTCTTTGCATTGATTGCTGAAGAAGGCTTTCTTATCTCTTCTTGCTATTCTTTGGAACTCTGCATTCAGACGCTTATATCTTTCATTTCCTCCTTGGCTTTTCACTTCTCTTCTTTCCACAGCTATTTGTAAGGCCTCCACAGACAGCCATTTTGCTCTTTTGCATTTCTTTTCCATGGGGATGGTCTTGATCCCTGTCTCCTGTACAATGTCATGAACCTCAGTCCATAGTTCATCAGGCACTCTATCTATCAGATCTAGGCCCTTAAATCTATATCTCACTTCCACTGTATAATCATAAGGGATTTGATTTAGGTCATACCTGAATGGTCTAGCGGTTTTCCCTACTTTCTTCAGTTTGAGTCTGAATTTGGCAATAAGGAGTTCATGATCTGAGCCACAGTCAGCTCCTGGTCTCGTTTTTGTTGACTGTATAGAGTTTCTCCATCTTTCTGCAAAGAATATAATCAATCTGATTTTAGTGTTGACCATCTGGTGATGTCCATGTGTAGAGTCTTATCTTGTGTTGTTGAAAGAGGGTGTTTGCTATGACCAGTGCATTTTCTTGGCAAAACTCTATTAGTCATTGCCCTGCTTCATTCTGCATTCCACGGCCAAATTTGTCTGTTAATCCAGGTGTTTCTTGACTTCCTACTTTGGCATTCCAGTCCCCTATAATGAAAAGGACATCTTTTTGGGGTGTTAGCTCTAAAAGGTCTTTTAGGTCTTCATAAAACCGTTCAACTTCAGTTTCTTCAGCGTTACTGGTTGGGGCATAGACTTGGAAAACTGTGAAATTGAATGGTTTGCCTTGGAAACGAATAATACACATATATTGTACTCAGCCATCCAATCTATTGAAGAATATCTGAGACACCCTTGTGTGAAACCAGAGAGAACTGAGACACAGTGTTATTGTTCACTTTCTAAGCACCATCAGCAATGATTGGTAGAAGCTTCTTGGTAAGGAACCATTTCTAGCAAGTCAACCTCAGAGTCTTTAAAATGAAGAAAGTTCATTGTTCATACACTTGTAAGAATACACACAATTCTGTTTTTGCTGTCAAATTTGTAGATGATTCAAAGCTGGTGATAAGAGGCAATATATTAGATGGCATAATCAAGATAAGAAAATTTACATGATCTCATTTGCAACTGATATAACATAAAAATTTTAAAAATATGCAGCTTGCATGGGAGAAAAGATCCCTCTGCTCTGCTCAAACCTTTCCTGGGAGTTGCATTCAACACTTGGCAAGGGGTTCTATAAATCTAGAGACAATAGACTATAATCAGATGAGCATAGAGCAAAACAGTATTTATGATAAAAGGACTTATAGTCATAACGCAGGAAGGATAGGTAAGAGAAGTGAGAATGTTTATTTAAAAAGAGAGAGAGACCTAGGTGGAATAGGATAACTGTCTTCAAATAGTTGGAGAACTCTCATAGGCAATAGTTCTCTCTAATCTAAATATACAAAGAGAGAGGATAAGTCCAATCCAGAGACTGGATGCTACAAGGAGACTGATTTCTATCAGTTTAAGAAAAAGTGTTGAACAGAGTCACTCAAAGATGGAATGGGTTACCTTTGGAGGTGGAGGCTGCCTTTCTGCAAGTATGCAGCTTAGAATGGATGGCCACTTGGTGGGAATGTTGTAAAGAATTCCACTTTTCAAATACCAATTTGATGATATGGCCAAAACACTTACAAAGACAGTTTATGTTTCCATTTCTAAAAAAGATCTTGAGATGGCTCAATGCCCACACTGATGGTTTGGAAACAACTTACATTCCTTAGATAATTTTCCAATCTAGGAACAGGATTATTAATGGATCAAAGAAATTTAGACAATATTTTATCAACCTGCAAAAAAACAAAGATGACAAATTCTTTCATAATCAAAATGTTTAGTGAAATAGCCAATAAAATATAACACAAAATTTTAATCTAGAGTCTTCTTTTTCAAAGTATAGCCTCCAAATTTAATAATTAATATGTTTTCCTTCTATAAAACAAACTTGCCTCAAATTATTTTAACTACCTTTTATTTCCTTGGAAGTGTAGTATAGAATTGGCTAGTGACAGCTGTTCCCTACGAATAATTAGGGAATTTCTTTGCTGTGGTAGTTTCCTGACTTATGTACCTTTTGTCTCTGTGATTGGTCTTCTACAATCAACTATAAATATGTAGGGAAAGACATAACTCTAAGAAGACTAACCTGGGGGGCAACTGTTGAATGGTGTGCAATCCATGTACAGTTCAGCCACCAAGAGCACCTTCAAACAGCCATAATTCTTGGTGTGTTAATGTGGAAAATAAATGTAGAACTGAAATCTCCACAGAGGGAAAAGCATGTTGTCCCTGGGGAGAACAAGATGCTAACCTTCTGCAAACTTTCAACAACTGATTCATATTTCTCCACTGAGTATCAAATGGGTCATATTTGTACTCATTGTGTGTGTGTGTTAATCACTCAGTCATGTCCAACTCTTTGCAATCCCATGGATTATAGCCCAACAGGCTCCTCTGTCCATGGAATTCTCCAGGCAAGAATATTGAAGTGAGTAGCCATTCCCTTCTTCAGGGGATCTGCCCAACCCAGGGAATGAATTCAGGTCTCCAGTTTTGTAGGCAGATTGTCTACCATCTGAGCCACCAGGAAAGCCCTTGTACTAACTGATTTATAAGGAAAAAACTTTTGGCAGGACAATTAATTAAAAAGTGTGAGGAAAGAGAAGAACAATATCATGCATGTCTGATTTCCCTAAATTTGGACACTATTAAGTGTAATATGGACTTCCCTGTAGCTCAGCTGGTATAGAATCTGCCTGTAATGCAGGAGACCTGAGTTCATTCCCTGCATTGGGAATAGTCCTTGGAGAAGGGCATGGCAACCCACTCCAGTATTCTTATCTGGAAAATATCATGATTTTTAAGTTCTGTTACAAAAGTTCTAGGGCACCTACCATAGTTTAGCCCCAGGCCAAACTACAGGGAGGGAACAAAGCCCCTCCCATGAGCAGAGAATTGGATTAAAATTCACTGAGCATGGCCCCTGCCAACCAGAGCAAGACTCAGTTTTCTCCATAGTCAGTCCCTCCCAACAGGAAGCTTCCACAAGCCTCTTATCCTCATCCATCAGAGGGCAGAAAGAAGGAAAACCATAATCACAGAAAACTAAACAAACTGATCACAGGGAACACAGCCTTGTCTAACTCAGTGAAACTATCAGCCATGCCATGTAGGGCCATCCAAGACAGAAGGGTCATGGTGGAGAGTTTTGAAAATGTGGTCCACTGGAGAAGGGAATGGCAAACCACTTCAGCATTCATGCCTTGAGAATCCCATGAACAGTAGGAAAAGGCAAAAAGATATGACACTTTAAAGATGAACTCCCCAGGTTGGTAGGCGTCCAATATGCTACTGGAGAAGAGCAGAGAAATAGGTGCAGAAGGAATGAAGAGGCTGAGCCAAAGAGGCAACAATGCCCAGTTGTGGATGTGTCTGGTGGTGAAAGAAAAGTAGAATGCTATAAAGATCAATACTGCATAGGAACCTGTAATGTTAGGTCCATGATTCAAGGTAAATTTGTAGTGGTCAAGAGATGGCAACACTGGACATCGACATTTTAATAATCAGTGAACTAAATGGACTTGAATGGGCAATTTTAATTCAGATGAACATTATATCTACTACTTGGGCAAGGATCCCTTAGAAGAAATGGAGTAGCACTCATAAGGAACTGAAGAGTCCAAAATGTAGTACTTGGGTACAATCTCAAAAATGACAGAATGATCTCTGTTAATTTCAAAGGCCAACCATTCAATATCACAGTAATTCAATTATATGCCCCAGCCACTAATGCCAAAGAAGAGGATGTTGAACAGTTCTCTGAAGCCCTACAAGACCTTCTAGAACTAACACCAAAGAAAAGATGTCCTTTTCATCATAGGGGACTGGAATGCAAAAATAGGAAGTCAAGAGATACCTGGAGTAACAGGAAAGTTTGGCCTTGGAGTACAAAATGAACCAGGATAAAGGGTAACAAGAGTTTTCCCAAGAGAATGCACTGGTCATAGCAAATACCCTCTTCCAACAACACAAGAGACGACTCTACACACGGACATCACCAAGTGGTCAATACTGAAATCAGATTGATTATATTCTTTGCAGGTGAAGATAGAGACACTCTAAACAGTCAGCAACAACAACACTGGGAGCTGACTATGGCTCAGATCATTAAATCCTTATTGCCATATTCAGACTTAAATTGAAGAAAGCAGGGAAAACCACTAGACCATTCAGGTATGACCTAAATCAAACCTCTTATGATTATACAGTGTAAGTGACAAATATATTCAAGGAATTAGATCTGATAGACAGAGTGCCTGAAGAATTATGGATGGAGATTTGTGACACTGTACAAGAGGTGTAAAAGAAAACCATCCCCAAGGAAAAGAAATGCAAAAAGGCAAAATAGTTTTCTGAGTAGGCCTTTAAAATAGCTGATAAAAGAAAAGAATTGAAAAGCAAAGGAGAAAAATAAAGATATACCCATCTGAATGCAGAGTTCCTAAGAATAGCAAGGAAAGATAAGAAAGCCTTCCTCAGTGATAAATGCAAAGAAATAGAGGAAAACAATAGAATGGGAAACACTAGAGATCTCTTTAAGAAAATTAGAGATACCAAGGGGCCATTTCATGCAAAGATGGCCACCATAAAGGACAGAATTGGTATGGACCTAATAGAAGCAGATGATATTAAGAAAAGGTGGCAAGAATACACAGAACTATACAAAAAAGATCTTCATGACCCAGATGATCATGATGGTGTGATCACTCACCTAGAGCCAGACATTCTGGAATGTGAAATCAAGTGGGCCTCAGGAAGCATCAAAACAAACAATGCTAGTGGAGGTGATGGAATTCCAGTTGAGCTATTTCAAATCCTAAAAGATGATGCTGTGAAAGTGCTGCACTCAATATGCCAGCAAATTTGGAAGACACACCGGTGGCCCCAGGACTGGAAAAAGTCAGTTTTCATTCTAAATCCCAAAGAAATGCAATGACAAAGAATGTTGAAACTATACCACAATTGCACTCATTTCACATTCTAGCAAAGTAGTGCTCAAAATTCTCCAAGCTAGGCTTCAATAAATGTGAGCTGAGAACTTCCAGATATTCAAGTTGGATTTAGAAAAGGCAGAGGAACCAGAGGTCAAATTGCTAACATCTGTTGGATCATAAAACAGCAACAGAATTCCAGGAAAACATCTACTTCTGTTTCATTGACTATGACAAAGCCTTTGACTATATGGATCACAACAAACTGGAAAATTCTTAAAGAGATAGGAATACCAGACCACTTTACCTGCCTCCTGAGAAACCTATATACAAGTTAAGAAATAATAGTTAGAATCAGACATGGAACCACAAACTGGTTTAAATTGGGAAAGGAGTGCATCAAGGCTGTATATTTCACCCTGATTATTTAACTTCTATGCACAGTACACCATGCAAAATGCTGCGCTAGATGAAGCACAAGCTTCATCTTGTATCAAGATTCCTGGTAGAGATATCAGTAACCTCAGATATTCAGATGACACCACCCTTATGGCAGAGAGTGAAGAACTAAAGAGGCTCTTCATGATACTGAAAGAGGAGAGTGAAAAAACTGGCTTAAAACAACATTCAAAAAGCTAAGATAATGGCATCCAGTCCCATCACTTCTTGGCAAATAGATGGGGAAACAATGGAAACAGTGACAGACTTTATTTTCTTAGGCTCCAAAATCACTGCAAATGGTGACTGCTGCCATGAAATTAAAAAACACTTGCTCCTTGGAAGAAAATCTATGACAAACCTAAACAGCATATTAAAAAGCAGAGACATTACTTTGCCAACAAAGGTCCTAACAAAGCTATAGTTTTTCCAGTAGTTATATATGGATGTGAGAATTGTACCACAAAGAAGGCTGAGCACCAAAGGATTGATGCTTTCAAACTTTGGTGCTGGAGAAGGTACTTGAAAGACCCTTGGACTGGAAGGAGATCCAACCAGTCAATCCTAAAGGAAATCAGTCCTGAATGTTCACTGGAAGGACTGATACTGAAGCAGAAGCTCCAATAGTTTGGCCACCTGAAGCAAAGAGCCGACTCATTAGAAAGTCCCTGATGCTAGGAAAGAGTGAAAGCAGGAGGAGAAGGGGACAACAGAGGATGAGATGGTTGGATGGCATCACCAACTCAATGAACATGAGTTGGAGCAAGCTCTGGGAGATGGTGAAGGACAGGGAAGCCTGGTGTGCTGCAGTCCATGGAGACGCAAAGAATTGGACATGACTGAATGACTGAATAACAATGTGTAACATTTCTGCCATAACCAGTCTAGGATATTTTCTTCCTTCCCTCACTTTTTACAACAAGTATTCTGATAAATACAGTTAATTTTCAAGAGACAAGAGAAACGCTACTCAAGCGGCCTTATATCTACAGTGCCTCTTTCCCAGCCAGCATCCACACCTGTCATTCTGAGCTACAACAGTGTAACACTGTAACGTACATGTCTGTCTTCCCTCACTAGACTTTGAAATCCATGAAAGAAATAATCAGACCCAATAGATCCTAGACAAACCACTGTGCATAATAAGTGTCCCAAACTATAATTGAGAATGGATACACAAATGTACAAACTCCTAAATATGAAAATATAAGATCTTAGATGGCAGAAACTATCTTACTTATCTTTTTCACACATGCTGTATCCACACACAGTGTCTAAAACTGGAGCTTCTTTCCTGTACTGCTAACAGTAAGAAAAATCCCTGTTTCTAAAGGGAAAACACCTTTGCAGGACTCCTTCTTCAAATGAGAGAGAAAATTCTTTTGAACCTTCTGGAAAAAAAAAAAAAAGAAGAAGAACGAAAGAAAAAATTTAATATTTGTATAATACAGAGAACTCTTTAGAAAAATGAGAGGGAAAAAAATCATTTAACTTAGAGAAAGAACTTCTTTCCTCACTGTATTTGGAACCCACACTCTGGCAGATAATACCTGCACTCTAGTTGTAACTCAGTGTTGAGCATATGGTATCCTAGCACTTGCTAAGCATTTGTGATTACACTTAAGTAGTGGGCCAGTCAAGTCTCTAAATTTCCAGGTATAGATTAAATTCTACATTGGACTAATGGTAAACACTTTCACTACTCTGCCAAACAATGTGATTAACTTTGATGGAAACAATGAATGTTCAACACTGGAGCAGTGTCCACTTTGTACTCTTTCTATGAGAATTATTGGAATGAAGGAAAACAAATGGCCCAGGAGCCTTTTAAGCGTCCTTATTTTTCTCTGTCACATCATTAAAGGTTCAATGAATCTCCAATTAAGTCTCCCTGGCTGCTGTCACCAATGTGATTGATAGATGTCCTTGGTTCACCCTCCACGGGACATGCCAGTGCACCAGACCCCCACCTGCCACCATCAATTATCGCTCTCTTGTCATCAGTGCCCTCACTTGTCAATTTATTTGCCGCAAATCCAGTGAAGCTCTCTAATCAGGGAGCAAAAAGAAAAGCTATTCTTTACTTTTAATGGTGGGACAGAAGGAAGTCTTAACAAACCACACACAATTTAATCTTAGAGGAAACCTTGCTTTAGGCTTTTCCATTTTCTTTCTTTCACCATTCACCAAATTGAAGTAGAAATGGCATCACTGGGGATCAGGGCTGAATTATGAATGTGTTAACATCCAGTTATTGAAAGATAAGGGGAAAATGGTAGAATTTTTTAAATATGCTTGTAACAAAGAAATGTAGACTTTTGACTCTTTAAGAATCTACCAAGTAATTTCCAGGAAGAAAAAGAAAAACAAAATCATTCAATTTCTTCATAAAACTGATAGCAAGAAACCCAGATTAGAACTGATTTAAAGGACAAAGCAGTTCTTTGGTTGTTTTTGGCAAACCTAGTAAACATGATAAATGTCAGTTGTCTCTTGCCCCACCTGTTTAATGTTTAAACGTGAACTGATCGTTGTGCTTGATAACTGATTACCTGTCTAGGACACTGCAATCTTCTGTCTATCGACAGAAAAATATAGCCTCCCCTGGAGTGCAGATATCTATTCCTGCCTTTGACCATGAACTGCTATGCACGAACCCCCAGGAGGCTCAGGTGCCTCTGACAGGATCTATGAAGAAGAGATTGATTCCATCTGGATGCCTGTTAGACAACGAACTTTGACCTCTGTACCCAAAGCGACAACAAAAAATGCCAACTTTTATTCACCTCATGTCCCACAAAATACAATTATTTTTCTAAAAACAGTTCAGAGGATTTTGCAAGTTTTTTTTTTTTCTTCTTCTTCTTCTTCCTATTGGACAGGGAGGATAATAAAAAAAGAGAAAAAAAGTGAGAGGACATTTTATGGGATAAGGAATGTGAAGTCTCTTCTCATGGGGAGCATAGGAAATTATTTTTCTGGTCTAAAAGTCTCCCAGGGATGACTGATCTTCTCCCTAGTTTATTTTACCACGTTGCAAGTGCATTACTTACATTTTGTTAAATATATATTCTAAAAAGATGGGTCTTACTCAAGAAAGCATGAAAAGAGCAGAAGAGAGGGGAGAGTATCTCTTTATTCTCTATTTAAAATTGTCCCCTCTTGCTATGGTCAAATCACAAAATATGAACTGGTACTTATAGTACAAAATATTTGTGATGTAGGTCTAAGTGTCTACATGAGTAAGTAGATATTGATCAGTGCTTATAGGACTATAGACTGCTACTATTTGATGAATATTGTACTCTGCAGTGTCATTGTATCAGTTCCTCTTAGGTCAATCTTTCCCAGGAAAAAGTAACAGTGGCTAATAGCTCTAATATTTTTGCTTTTGTTTTTAATCTAAATTTTTCTTTACATATTTCTTAAGAAATGTAGTACTTGGGTGCAATCTCAAAAATCACAGATGATCTCTGTTCATTTCCAAGGCTAACAATTCAGTATCACAGTAATTCAAGTCTATGCCCCAGCCACTAACGCCAAAGAAGAGGAAGTTGAATAGTTCTCTGAAGCCCTACAAGATCTTCTAGAACTAACACCCAAAAAAGATGTTCTTTTCATCATAGGAGACTGGAATGCAAAACTAGGAAGTCAAGAGATATCTGGAATAACAGGTCAGCTTGGCCTAGGAGTACAAAATGAAGCAGAGAAAAGGCTAACAGAGTTTAGCCAAGGGAATGCACTAGTCATACCAAACACCCTCATCCAACAACACAAGAGACAACTCTACATATGGACATCACCAGATAGTCAATATTGAAATCAGATTGATTATATTATTTGCAGTTAAAGATGGAGAAACTCTACATAGTCAGCAAAAAAATGTTTGAGCAAGCTCCCGGAGCTGGTGATGGACAGGGAATCCTGGTATGCTGCACTCCATGAGTTCACAAAGTGTTGGACCTGACTCAGTGACTCAACAGACTGATTTGTTTAGAAAACAAAGTTTGTTTTTACCTATTAATGACCTGTCTAGCTTACTTTTCAATATTTTAAAACATTTGTTGGATTAATAGCCACTGCTGAAAATGGACTACATTTACAAAAGGAATTTACAAAAAGCAAAAGGAAAGTGAAGTTGTGCAGTCGTGTCAGACTCTTTGTGACCCCATGGACTGTTAGCCTACCATGCTCTGTCCATGGGATTTTCCAGGCAAGAGTACTGGAGTGGGCTGCTATTTCCTTCTCCAGAGGATCTTCCCAACCCAGGGATTGAACCTGGGTCTTCCGCATTGTATGCAGACGCTTTAACATCTGAGCCACCAGGGAAGTTCCCACAAAAAGCAAAATTACCTACAAATGAAACCAAATTGTAAATAGGTTTAAATATTTATTGCTGAATTTTGCACAGTGGTCAGTGTTCCACCCCTTCTTGCTAAATTGTGGAATTAGATTCAATACAGATGACCATGAAAATCTTTGGGCTTAGTGATTACAGGCCTTATTTTAAAAGCCTATATTTCATTTCTCACATAGGCATTTCCAGCACAAGAGAGGGCAAATCAATCAGTATTTCAGTTGAAGCTTAATCCAAGTAATTTGGTGGCATGGTCACCAATAATAGTGCTGCCCACTTTATACAACCTGAGCAGTTTGGAAATGGAACAAAATTTCCATAACAGGATATATTTAGTTCACCCCAAGGTATCCAAAGCAACTGATTTTCCAGTTCATATTTGAATAATTCCAAATTCTCCTACTTCCCTTAGGGGCTCTGACATTTGATTTTTCTTAGATCTTAATGTTAATAGAGATTTTTGTCTTTGGTGATACAAATACCCTAGACCACATTATTCATTCTCATTACATATTATATTTCAAAACTTTTTTGATTTATTGTCTCCAAATGTCTTCTTCATTTTTTTTCTCTATTATAGCAGAAAAAAATGAACTATAAAAATAGCTCTTCTTTATCAACATAAAGGGGGCTTCCCTGGTGGCTCAGATGGTAAAGAATCTGCCTGCAATGCAGAAGGTCTAGTTTGATCCCTAGGTTTGGAAAGGCAACCCACTCCAGTGTTCTTGCCTGGAGAACTCCATGGACAGAGCAGGCTGGCAGGCTATGATCCATGGCCTCACAAAGAGTTACATACAACTGAGCAACTAATACTTTCACTTTCATCAACATAAATGCTGTGATTCCATTATGCACTTACTCTATATCCTTTACTAAGCTTTTAACTACACAGACACTCCTATCATCTCAGATTTTCCTATACAAGCATGCATTACTTTCTGAATAGTCCACAGTAGAAAAGAAAGTTTTGTTGTTTTTTTTGTTTTTTAATTTTAAAAACAATCATTCAGGTGACTGTCCTCATGATTCTCTGAAACTGTTGTCAATTCTGTTCTGATATTTTCCTTGTTTAGACAGAGAATGCTTCAGGTCTTTAAAGACCAGCCATCTTAAAATTTATGGGTTCATTGTTTGCCCCTGAACTATTTCAAGGACCATCCATTTTTGATAACTGTACTTTCTGACTTTTTAGCCACAAGAGAAGCCCTCCTATGTAAGTAAGCAGTTCTGAGCCTGTATATGAGCTACAGTTTCTAGCAAGCAGTAATTTCTTGGAATAATGCTTCTGGCACTTAATGTGTACATGAATCACCTGGGTATCTTGTTATAATTCAGTCCTTGAGCGTGGGACCTGAGAACCTGCATTTCTAGTAAGCTCCTAGATGATACTGATACACTGATCAGTGGACCACACTTCAGATGCAATTTTTCTGCTATTTTGCAAGATGACTAGTACACCTTGACCTATGTGATTGGTTTGCTGAATTTTCTAGATTAACCTAATCAATACATTGAATACTCAGACTTCAGACTCCTTTTTAACTCTAACAACACATAGTAAAATTATTTTTAATAATTTTATTATTAAAAACCTTATTAAATATAAGGTTTACAATTTAAAACTAGAATCGCTAAGAAGCAAAACAAGCAGAGTAGTTACTAAATCTCTGACAAAAAAATTTTTTTTTTCCTGTTCTCCATAAGAGTGTTTTTTTTTTTTTTTTTTTGGCCACACATCTTGCAGCATTTTAGTTTCCTGACCAGGGATCAAATAATCCAGGCCTTGGCAGTGACTGTGCTGACTCCTAACCACTAGAAAGCAAGGATTTCCCAATAGTGCTTCTCAAATATCAATATGTACAAGAATCTCCAGAGGAGTTTATTAAAGAGTTAAAGGGGAAAATTTTAAAAATCCAAATCTCCAAGACTGACATAGTAGGATGGAGGAGAGCCTGAGAATGTGGATTTTTAACAAGCACCTCAAGGTGATCCCTGCACAGGTAGTGAGCAGATCACACTGAGAAACACAGCCATATGATGATGAAACACTTTTGAACCACCTGAAAGGCATTTTAATTTGGGTTAATATAGACTATATCATATCATTGACTCTTTAAGATCTGAGACCAAGACATTATCTGTCCTAGGTAAATACCTACTAAGTTGTAGTGAATCATTTTGTTAGCATGCATAAAATAAGTCATTGCTGCTGCTGCTAAGTCGCTTCAGTCATGTCCGATTCTATGCAACCCCATAGATGGAGCCCACCAGGCTTCCCCGTCCCTGGGATTCTCCAGGCAAGAAGACTGGAATGGGTTGCCATTTCCTTCTCCAATGCATGAAAGTAAAAAGTGAAAGTGAAATCACTCAGTCGTGTCTGACTCTTAGTGACCCCATGGACTGTAGCCTACCAGGCTCCTCCATCCATGGATTTTCTAGGCAAGAGTAGTGAAGTGCAGTGCCATTGCCTTTTTCAAAATAAGTCATTAATGTGCATTTAATGGTTGTGGGTTGTAAAATACAATGCTCCTTTTTAAAGACAGCAGAGCTGCTTGAGGGTAGAATAAATATTTCATCTGGCCTCATACTAAATCTTAAAACTTTAGTTATTCAACCTTAGGTTTTATTATGATACTATAAAATAAGCTCATGAAAGCCAATGAGCTGAAGGCATCAGAGGATTCTTTAGGAAGACATGTTTTAATTAGAAGATGCCAGTCAAATACTATGCTGAAAGGTAAGTAGCGTTTCCATTTAGAAAAGATTGTTTCCAACTTGTAATTTCTCTTAATTTGATCTGGGGAAAAAAGACACATAAAAGAGAAACCATGATTCACAGAACACAAACAATACCAGGCAAAATCTAAGACATTACTCAATTTGTTTGATGGGCCTGGGAATAGGACAAAGTCAATGACTTTGGTAATACCAGGCCAATTGACCTGCCTTTTGAGAAACCTATATTCAGGTCAGGAAGAAACAGTTAGACCTGGACATGGAACAACAGACTGGTTTCAAATAGGAAAAGGAGTACGTCAAGGCTGAATATTGTCACCCTGCTTATTTAACACATGCAGAGTACAGCCTGAGAAATGCTGGGCTGGAAGAAGCACAAGCTGGAATCAAGATTGCTGGGAGAAATATCAATAACCTCAGATATGTAGATGACACCACCCTTATGGCAGAAAGTGAAGAGGAACTAAAAAGCCTCTTGATGAAAGTGAAAGAGGAGAGTGAAAAAGTTGGCTTAAAGCTCAACATTCAGAAAACGAAGATCATGGCATCTGGTCCCATCACGTCATGGGAAATAGATGGGGAAACAGTGGAAACAGTGTCAGACTTTATCTTTTTGGGCTCCCAAATCACTTCAGATGGTGACTGTAGCATTGAAATTAAAAGGCGCTTACTCCTTGGAAGAAAAGTTATGACCAACCTAGATAGCATATTCAAAAGTAGAGACATTACTTTGCCAACAAAGTTCCGCTTAGTCAAGGCTATGGTTTTTCTAGTGGTCATGTATGGATGCGAGAGATGGACTGTGAAGAAAGCTGAGTGCTGAAGAATTGATGTTTTTGAGCTGTGGTGTTGGAGAAGACTCTTGAGATTCCCTTGGACTGCAAGGAGATCCAACCAGTCCATTCTGAAGGAGATCAGTCCTGGGTGTTCATTGGAAGGAATGATGCTAAAGCTGAAACTCCAGTACTTTGGCCACCTCATGAGAAGAGTTGACTCACTGGAAAAGATCCTGACGCTGGGAGGGATTGGAGGCAGGAGGAGAAGGGGACGACCGAGGATGAGATGGCTGGATGGCATCACCGACTCAATGGATATGAGTCTGAGTGAACTCCGGGAGATGGTGATGGACAGGGAGGCCTGGCGTGCTGCGATTCATGGGCTCTCAAAGAATCGGACACGACTGAGCTACTGAACTGAACTGAATGACTTTCTACTGTGCATGATAATCTAAGAGAGAGACAAAAGAAAAGAAGTGTTTGTGCTACACTTGAAACTTGGGGAAAATCACAGAAATAGATCAAGGAAAATGCTGTGAAAATAACTTATATTAGTAACTAACTTCTCCATTAGTAACAAACTTCTCATTTAACCTAATATTTCAAATATCCCAAATAGAGTCACAGACCCAGAGTAGTAAAAAGAAGTCTCTGAATGTCAAAGTACCTGATAAAGTCAACTGGTATCATTTATGGTTTTTATTTGAGAGTGAGGACCTTACATCCTGACTCAAAGCTTATTTACTGTAATTTTAGGGACAATCCAACAAGCTATCTATTAGGTTTTCTCAAACTTGCAGATCAGCATTTTCCATTGAAAATATTCTGTCTAATAAATTGGACAGCTTAATGCACCTCATCTAGTTACAATCACAGACCAAGACTAGAAAGATGCTAAATGAATAAAGAGATATATACACAAATAAAGATATATGCACACATGGTTTCAGTTCAGTTCAGTTCAGTTCAGTCACTCAGTCATGTCCGACTCTTTGCAACCCCATGAATCACAGCACGCCAGGCCTCCCTGTCCATCACCAACTCCCGGAGTTCACCCAGACTCACGTCCATCGAGTTCGTGATGCCATCCAGCCATCTCATCCTTGGTCGTCCCCTTCTCCTCCTGCCCCCAATCTCTCCCAGCATCAGAGTCTTCCAATGAGTCAACTCTTCGCATGGTGGCCAAAGTACTGGAGCTTCAGCTTTAGCATCATTCCTTCCAAAGAAATCCCAGGGTTGATCTCCTTCAGAATGGATTGGTTGGATCCCTTGCAGTTCAAGGGACCCTCAAGAGTCTTCTCCAACACATAATATTAAAACTGAGATTGTATATCACTTTCAGCTTCTGAAAGGGTATTTGTGAGAATTAAATGACAATTTTTAAAAGAGTTTGGAATTTTACCTGGCTTACTGTTGCTGTTATCATCATTACTATTATTACATGGCAGTAAAGAGTTGACCTTTAGTCATATAACTGGATTCACATTTGGATTCCAAGCTTTGCATAGTGTTTTACCTTGGACAACTGGCTTAAGCACTTTAATTCTCAGTTTCTTCCTCTATACAATCATAGTGTTCACTTCATAGGGTTGTGATAAAGTTTAAGTATCAAAATACAAAGTTATTAGCCCTGCGCCTAGCACAGAAGTGCACAATAATAGTTAGCTGTTATTACTGTTAGATGTGTGGTTAGAAAGGAAGCATTAAAATCCCCTTTTGTGGATGAGAAAACCAAAGCTCAAAGGTGTTCAGTAATGTGTTCAAATTTACAGATATTAACTGAATGAATCAGGAGTCAAGTGCAAGCCTCACAGAAAACAAGAGTCACACTATTTTCTCTGTGCCAGGCTCCCCTCTTATCAGTCTCAACTGCACTTTGAAGATGTATATTCAGCAATTACCACTTTTTAAAGTGTATAATGTACTCAATAAATGATTATAGACCAGTCTTCACCAGTAGGATCATACTTGGAAGTCAGCAATAGAAAGGTAACATTTCCAAGACACCAAGAAATTTCCTTCTCCACAGATAAATAAAAATTCACCCTTCACCTGTACTTTATTGCCTGGCATTCCACAATTAGTGATTCTCTTCTTTGTTTCTCTAAATACATAAGTATCTGATACCAATCATTTACTTTAATGTGTACATTAATGTGTAATAAGTTTATCATATTTGTTTTTAGTTTCATTTATTGCTACCATTGTTGATTTCTGTTGAGTCTAAAACTAAATTTTTAGTAAGGTACTTAGGATCTAATAAAAGTAGAGAAAAGGCTAACAGGTTGAGTCTAAACTCTTTAATATGATTTCTAAGACTTTACATAACCTAGCTTATGCTTATTTCCAAAACTTCTTCTTCTGCTATTCCCTTCCTCTCACTTTATATGGTAGAATATACTATTGTTCCCAGTTAGTCTCTGCGCTTCCATTAAGAGGAATATAACATCTCTGTCCATTGCCATGGGACTTGCAGGAGAGGCCAATACTTCCCTGCTCCTCTCCATATCAGCTTGGCCAAATGTTAGCTTAATCCATGGAATATGAGTCGATGGGAGTGTGACTTCATCATTCCTATCTTTTCTCTCGATCATGAGTATGTCATGTCCAATTAGGAACTGTCCCTCCAGACGTGGTCCTGAAGTGAACTCAGTGAGTAGCACCACAACTCAATAGCAGATCATCTGCAAACAAGTGTGACCAATTAAACTTTGTTGTAACAACCAACTGAGATGGTCGGGTTGTTACTATACCATAATTGTGAAAACTGAGTAAGTCAACACTTCATCCACACTAAGCTACTTTTAAGTCCCTAATTATGTTACACTTTCCCACACTTCTTGGCATTTGTATTATCATTTTCTTTTGCTTAGTTATACTTGTTCTCCAGTTTTTGACTGTGTATTTCATTTGGTCCTTATGCCTCAGCCAGTAAACCTTTTCTGATCCTCCTAGACTATGTTAAATACCTTCCTATATGCTCCATAGCACCTGGGCTTTCCCTATCATAACACACCATGCTAAACTGCAAATGCCTGTTTAATTGATCTATATTTCTCTTGAGATTTTGAGCTTCAAAAAAGGAACACCATCTGTTGTGTCTTGATTGTTCCCTCACTGTCAAGACTAGCTCCTGGTTCATAATCAACTCATAGTACTGAATGAATAAGTGAGTGTATGAACAAGTAAGAGAGTAAGATGGAATATCGTGAAAACATTAAACATGGAGTCTTTAGACAGCTTGGATTCAAGTACAAGCTCTTTCACCTCTTAGCAGAACTAGCTACATAACTTATGGAGCCCAGAGCAAAATAAAAATGTGAGGCCCCATGTTCAAAGATGACTAAGAATTTCAATGGCAACAGCAGACCATTAAACCAAGCATAAGGCCTTTCTAGACATGGACCCTGTGTAACTGCACAGGACACACACTCATGAAACCAACCCAACCACTGCCTAGCTGTGTAAACATGGGCAGAAAACCTCTGTAATGGTTGTTTCCTTGCATGTAAAAAGATTAAAATGGGATTGCTATGAGAATGGAATAAGTTAATATAACAAAGTCCTTATAATGGTGAATCATACAGAAGTATTGTTAATATAGATGGAAGAAACTATGAATGTTAAAGCAAATTTTGATTATTTCCAATTTTGCCTAAGGTTTTCTACAAGCTACAGGAGAATGTCCAGACTGACCAAGTAATCAGAGGTCTCAGCTGGAGGCAATTCTGATCCCTAGGGGGCAACTGACAACATCTGGAGACAATTTCAGTTGTCACAACTGGGAAGTGATTCTGGCATCTAGTGGAGAGAGAAACCAGAGATGATGCTTAAATTCTGCAAAGCCCAGGACAGTTTCCACAGCAAAGCATTATCTAGTCAAAAATGTCTAAAGTGACAAGGCTGAGAAACCCTGATTTGGAGATTGATTTCTGGGCTTCTGAGGAAAAATTACTGAATGTTTCAGTCTCTCAGTTTCTTCATCCATAAAAGACCACCAATAAAACCTGAGCCTACCCACTTTGCAAAGATGTTGTAAAGATAAATTTAAGCGCAAAGAGCCTAGCTCTCAGAAGGGAAAAGATACTATTATAGCCCGAGGTGTTATTATCAAGCTGTGCAGCCACTTGCACTCTCAGGAAGCCAAATGTTCTACTTGAAAATGATAATTTCCCTCCACTAAATGAGCATTTTACTTCCCAGAGGGAGTAATTTTATTCACCTTTTGCCATCATTGGATGGGGCCCATTACAGCTGTTGTTCTCCCCTTATTTGAAATTTTGTAACACACATAACAACAGAACCTCTCCTGGAGGAATGCACAGCACAGCCCTGCAGTAACAAGCTACACACACGTGCCCTTGTGTAAACAATCTGCTAACCCAACCGGCTGTGAGTGTTTATAAACACTGTCCTCATATCTGAAAGCGTTTCAATGAGAGTATTCAGTAAGAACAAAAAATAATGCTCTTTGGAATCATCCTTCACACTAGCCCCTCTTCCAAATTCCAGTGTAAGTTAGCAGATAAATGGTAAAGCACAATGCTGAGTTTCTATTTATTAAATGACTACCTTAGATACTATTTGGAATGGCAATAGGTGATGGGGTGGTGAAGGAACAAGGAAAAGTTCAGGCAGAGAAAATAAAGAAGAAAATCCTCAGGAACCACAAATGCACTTGGCTGATGCTCTCAAATGCCTGAAATGTATAACTAATCAATAGTTTGTGCGTAAAGATTGTACTGCTTGCATGAAATCAGAATGAAACCACATCATAACAATTAGAAGGGGCTAATGTCAGTTCATGAGCCCCAGATGTTCAGATCAATCGTTTCTAACAAAATCTGTGTTCACAAAATAATCCCAGGATAGAAAGCACTAGCTGGGGAAGATTTACCTATTATGAGTACTGTGTCAGCATCCTGCTTTTTTCCTCCTTCTTTGTCTGACAGCAGATTAGCAGAGCTGCCACGGGCATGCTGTGCAGACCATTGAAGGTGAGAGTTGAGAATAAGAAAGCTGCTGAGAGCTCCAGAGCAACTTCTCAAGCTCTGTCAGTGACTGCACGGGGGAATCCACAGATACGAGAACACCTATGGCTTCCTCTGTGACCAGCACAGGTAGAGTGGGCAGGAAATAGTAGGGATGACAGCAAGCACTGTGAAAGGTTTCAGGTGCTCTGGGATCAGGAGAAAGGTCTTAGCTTTCCACTTCTCCAGTGTTGGCCCTATTCCTGTTGCGTGTTACAAGGACAGGCCCCTGGGGTGCAATGGAGGTGGAACAGGACAAGGACCAATACCTGGCTTCCAACGTTCAACCATCTCCAGACATTTACCCCAGATACTGAATTATCTGAGACTCAATTTCCTCCTCTGTAAAAGGAGGCTAATAACCCTTATCTGATAGAGCTACTACAAAGATTAAAAGAGTTTGTGAGTAGAAAATTTTCCTAATGCTTAACATGTAGCTGTCACTCAAGAGATGCTTATATATTCATTTATAGAAAAACTTTTTTTTTTCCCTACTTAGGATTAGCAATCTACCTATGAAATCCAACTTAAAACTTACTCCTTTCCTCAGACTCATAGACCTAGAAAACAGGCTTGTGGTTGCTTGGGCAGAGGGTGGGAATAGACTGGGAGTTTGGGGTTGGTAGATGCAAACTGTTACATTTAGAATGGATAAACCACAAGCTCCTAATGTATAGCACAAGGAACTATATTCAATAGCCTATGATAAGCCAAAATGGAAAAGAATGTTTTAAAAGAATGTTAAAAAAAATTTACTCCTTTCCTGAAACTATCCTTAACCAGCATTCCTTGATTCAGCATCCAAGACTCTCTTCTACATCACATTCCATTATTCATCAGGTACTCTGTTGGCATTTCTGTACTTTTCTCCATTTGCTGATACATCTATCTGTGAGGTCCATCAATTCAGCGTTTGCACCTGCCCTACCTAGGCCACAAGCAATGCTGAATTGTTGTTGACTGTAACTGACTTTTACCTGTCCTGGAGTTGTAAATAGGAAGACCTAAGTAATGGCTGTCAGTTGGGTAAACCTCTACGTGACCACATTACTTGGTTCGGTTGAGGGAAAAACAAGACTGAATTGATTCCATCTCACCACAGTCCGGATACAGAACCTGAGGCCACGTTGGAGTGAAGTCAGAAGGAAAAGAGAGTAAAGAAAGTGGAAGGATTCTGCCGATTTAGACTGCCTTCCCCCATCTATGTAAAGCATGTTGATGTCTCTACTACACAACTTTTTCTCGTTTTCTATAAATTTAATGTTTTGAAAATCCACTTTTAGGATTTTGACTAAAATCCTGTGTTATGACTGACTCAATTACAGTGAAGTGAAGTGAATTGAAGTCGCTCAGTCATGTCTGACTCTTTGCAATCCCATGGACTATAGCCTACCAGATTCCTCTGTCCATGGGATTTTCCGGGCAAGAACACTGGAATGGGTTGCCATCTCCTTCTCCAAGAGATCTTCCCAACTCAGGAATTGAACCCAGGTCTTCCACACTGTAGGCAGACGCTTTACCATCTGAGCCACCAGGGAAGTTCAATTCACTAATTAATGATACTTAATTTCACCTAAACTATTTCCCCTGTACTTGATATGCAGAGTCAAGTGAATAAACAATCCAAAAAAGGGGAACATTTATCATATTACCAAACAAGCAAGACTTACTACTTCTGTCAAATAAATTAAGTTAAAGTACCAAGTGGCATTCAAAACCTAAATTGCTGAACACATGATATTGAGTCCCTGATTTGCCAACAGGGTCTTTTTAACACCACTCAGAACCAGCTGAGAAGTCCTTTTTCTAGCCTCCTTATTCTTGTCTTTTCTTTCACATCTATTTGCTAGAGAAGTAATTCTTAGACATTCTACTCAAAGTAATCATATCAACTTCTTTCAGATGTTGACAACTGAACATTGTTGCTGCTTTTACTAACTCATTTTGTTGAGAACCAGAATCTTTTTAAAAAATATATAAAATAAAGGCAAAAGAAAGAACAAATTTTCAGTCTTACATTTGAGCTATGATTAGCTGTTTTGTTGGAGTCTTACTTTTCCAGAGCCTCCCTATGTATCCCTTCCCCAGTGTTCAGATAGAGAACCGGATAGAACTGCTCCCCCAACCCAAAAGCAGCTGCATAATTAATAGCAATTAACCCTGAGTGCAGTTCAACAAAGGCAACACAATACTCAATTTTGCCCCCTATTCCCAACAATTCAGTCAGAATTCTAACTCTGTAATGTCAAGAGATACTAAAAATAAGGACTACTGTCAGCACTAACAGAGAACATTAACAGAGTCAGCTTAGATTCAGTTCAAGGCTTAGGCTGGCTGTTGTTCCAAAGATGCTTCATCCATTGCTAATAAAAGCAATGCTTCAGTGACTAGATTATCTGTCTAATGACAGGATTAAAAGTCAAAGATTACAGCTTTATAAAGAAGAGTTGTTTTGTTTTTTTTTAATCTATCCACCATGCCATGTGACATAAGTGACCAACTCATCTGAGACTAATGCAGGACAGCAGACAATCAGCGCCAAGCATGTCCTGCTGCTACCAGGCAGAGTTTAGTTCACCTGGCTCCCCCAAGAGATAGCAGCAGTCAGATGCTGTCCAGCTGCCCTCTTCCAGCTTCTGCCTCTCACACTCAGCACCAAATGAGTAAGGTTGCTAGAAAAGCTCCCAGCCAATCAGCAGAGTCCAGGCCAGATGGCAAGTTTTGCTGCAGGGGAAGCTAATGGCCTCGACAGTGAGATCATCCTCCAGTCTTTCTGGAGAGGAGACTGCGCTATTGAATTAGCATTGCAAAGGATCCTTTTTCAGTTTAATCAACATTTGCAGAAGAAGGAATTAGATTGTACAGTCTGTGAATGCAGCTAACCACCTTGCACAGTCAGACACTGCTGCTCCTGATCACTATGGAGAGTGCACTTTATTTGTACAGTCAGGTCAGGTCCAAGTGCATATTTATCATCAGTGATGATGGTTTATTTCAAAGTCAACATAAAACAGCCTTCTAAGTCCAGGCTCAGAGTAACAGCTAAAAAACAAAGAGTTGTTTCCTGGTTGACCTTGAAATGTTGGATTGTTAAAATCCGTATAATCCATTGAAATTTGTGAAATCTGTTGAGTCTGTTCCTCTTCTAATCAAGAAGCATCTTCTTTCCAAAGTCTGAGATTGTGCAGCTCAGGTGGCTGGAATACAGTCCTAAAAGCAATTGCCTTTGTCCTATCCTATCGCCATGACTTTCATCCCTATAGATAGCCAAGGAAATTCTTATTCCTGTTCACAAATAGTTTGGATGAAATAGTTCAAACTTGTACTTATCCTTCGGAGAGAGGAAAAAAAAAAGGCAATACTAAATAACTGTTCTCCACAGGCAGCAGCTTTGTGTGTTATGTAGGTTGAAGGATCTTACTATACTAAATAGAAAGAGATCCATTTGATACCTCTGAAAGACTGATTTTACATTGCCTTCAGTGAATTCTGATCTTCAAGTGCATTTATCTGTACACAGTAAGCACTTAATAAATGCATAAAAAATTATCACTTCTGTTCAATATCATGGGGGGAAGAGAGGAGGCACATTGTGTTATAATATAACTATCATATAAATCTAGCACAAATGCAGCATATGATATTAAATCCAAATATCTGAACTATTTCAGGGAAGTTAGTTTTCAAGAGAAGTATACTAGTCTTCTATACAGCAGTATTTATCTCCTTGAAAAGCACAGTAATCAACTCTTGCTAACAGAAATATTAAATCTGAATCAAAATCACATTTTTTTAATTTCCTCTTTCCGGTAGTTCATTTCCACAAATTGCAGCCTAGGGAGCAGGAAAGACCACAGGCGGGCCCAGAGAGCAGCATTTAGAGCATCGCCTCCACTGCCAGCTGTATGTCCTACTCTGTTCTCCCTCACCTTGTTTAAATGAACAGGGCCAAATGAACACGAACAGTCAAGCACAGGCTGAAAAATTTAGAGAAGTCACTGGACTGGGGATTAAGAAAACTGTAAATCCCAGAAAACACGAATTGGGTTAAATAGCAGTTGAAAGCCTTTTAACAAGATGGGAGGGATTTCATTCCAGTAAAATTCAGGATATCTGATTCCTTCCTAATCTCTGCAGTACACAAATATAAATATTCACCAGATATAAATGAGCAAAACATGTAAACAGGAAACTCACAAAGAATTCCAAATTAAGTCTGAAACATAGCTCACATTTTAAATAAAAATTTATCTATAAAGTGAAAATTCAATTAAAATGAAGTGACTTTTTCATATTAACATTTTTACTCAAAAGACAAAATTTCAAAAACTTATTACTGTCTTATTTAAAATCTAAATCAGTACACATTATAAGAAAGTGGCTAGTTTAAATTATGATACTTTTAGGCCCAAACTGTTTATTTCAAATAAAAGAATATATACTATAAAGTTTCTCTCTAATTTTATTGAATAGGCATAATTCTGATATTTTATATATATTCACTAATTAGTCACCTTTACTTATCTTTCTTTACAACTGAAGACGCATGGAAAAGAAAAGTGTAACCTCACATAATCAATCATCTCTATCACCATAGACATCATTCATCATCATCATCATCAAAAAAAGCCAATATTTATTGAACATTTTCTAAGTGACAAGAACGTTTACAAAATTTCTATAAATTAGAGATTATTTTTATTGTAACTGACCCAAAGTCACAGAGCTTGCTCATATAGAACAGGGATTTAATTCAAGTCCATTTTACTCCAAAGTCCATGCTTGTGCTGATAACTAAACATGCAACACACTTTAAAGAGCAAGAAAATATAATATGAAATGAAAAGGGAAAATATATTCTTTACACAAAATAGTAATAGAATAAAGCCAGCTATTCACTGGGAATATAATTGGTTCTTTTTCCTATTTGTGAAAATACTGAAGTTGGATAATTGGAAACAATATCTGTCATTTATCTTTAAATAAATAAAATCCATTCCCTCTGAAGAGCTGATTGATAATGGTCAAACAGTCCTTGTTGAAAGTAAGTGAAAGTATTAGTTGCTCAGCCGTGTCTGACTTTTTGCAACCCATGGAATCAACCAGTCTCCTCTCTCCATGGAATTCTCCAGGCTAAAATAAGGGAGTGGGTTGCCAGTCCCTTCTCCAGGGGATCTTCCTGACCCAGGGATCAAACCTGGGTCTCTCGAATTGTAGGCAGATTCCCTGAGTCACCAGGGAGCCCACAGTCCTTGTTAGTGGTTCTTACATTTTATAATAACTCATTGAGACCCCTAATCGTTGATGACAGATTTGCTGCTGGGTTACCACCTCCCTCCCTTAGCAAAATACCTGAGTATGCCACATAGGTAAAAGGAAAGCATGAAGATCTGAAAAACCAAAGATCCTGAGGAATCATTGGGGAGATAAAAGGTTGTTGCAACATGTTGTTGAGAGAAAAATAGTCTGGGGTGGATGGTGGCTGACTACCACAGGAGAAGGATGGGTGCCTTCACACAAAAACAACAAACTGAGCAATTTAACCTGAGATCAAAGTAAATATAAACGTAGCATATATGAAAAATATAAAATAAGCATAATCATATTTTAAAGATTTAATAAATAAGGTTAACTTCAAGTAACAGAAAGTGTTCTTTAAAAAAAGAGCAAAGTAAAACTACAGGTAGGAAAAGTTACCTATGGGAGAAGGAGGAAACGGTGAAGTGATCATGGATAGAAAGTAAAGCAAAACATATTTTATTGTATAAATTAATTTTGATATAATGTACATAATTATAAAACAAAACTAAATAAATAAAAAAGCAATCTAACAATTTCAAAGCAAAATTAAATGGACGAACCTAAAGATATATTCAGTTTGTGCATAATCAGCATGAGAGAAATCCTTCCTAATGACTTAGGACAAAGAAAATTGGCAATACATCCTTGGAGTAATGTATCCTAAGGGCAAAAAGAATAGAAAACAAAAGAAAACAATTTTTAGTAATCATAGGATAGGTGGTAGTATTGATACTCCTATGACTATGGCAGCAGTATTTTAGAATAAAGCAAATAAAAAATTGCCTTAATATAGAGATCCTGGAATTAGGAACATGGGAAAAGAAGAAATCAATGTAAATGGATGAGTTAAAGTAAAAATCTTATAGTCCTAAATTTGAATTGGGAGTACCAATATGAATTCATAATATATTTGATCCTAAAAATATATGTATGTATTTCCTAGCTCTAATAAAGACCAACCACAGGCTCCCTTGGTGCCCATTCTGTGGTCTCTAAATACCATTTTTTATTAAAAGGAACCACAGCTCGTTAAAGAAATATATGACATGAGATCTGGACTAATAAATATATAAAAAAATGAACTTGAAATATCTTGCTGTATCAATCATTAAACAAGGACATTATTACACACTTCTGAGAGTGAACCGAAAGCACTTAAGAATCAGCTGAAGAGGTGAAAGATAGAGCAATATGAACAACAAGAAAAATAATTATAGTGCATTTAAAGATATAAAATATATTTAAATCTATTAATATTTGTATAAAATATTTAGTATGAAACAAAATAAAAACAACCTCACTTGTCACCTTTGGAAGATACCAGGTATCAGAATTAAGAACATGGGAAAGAAGAAATCAATGGCATAAACAGAAAGAAATGAACAAATAATCCTTTCCTATATTAATTAACTTCAGAAGAGGGAAGGTTTCTCATTATTGAATATTAGTTTCCTAGAGCCGCTATAAAAAAAAAAAAGAAAAAAAAACATTGTGACAAACTGGGTGGCTTGAAACATAAGAAATTTATTCCCCAAAAGTTCTGGAGGCCAGAAGTCCAAAATCAAGATATTGGCAGGGCCGTACCTCCTCCAGAGCTCCTTGTCTCTTCCAGCTTCTGGTACCCCCAGGAATTCTCTGACTTCAGGCAGCATAACTTAAATCTCTGCTTCTGCCTTCATATGGTCATCTTTGCTCTGTGTCTGCATCTAAGTTAGTATCCAAATTTCCCTCTTCTTATAAAAACACCAGTCATAGTACATTAATCACCCACTCCAATGACATCATTTTAACTTGACAACATATGCAAAGACCCTACTTCTGAATAATATCACGTTAAGAGTATTTTTTCTTTTCTAGAACCCCTGAGTTTCCAAATGAATTTTAAGATCAATTTTTCAGTTTCTGATCACAATTGCATTAAATCTATAGATCAATTTCAGGAATATTTTCATCTTAAGAAGATAACTCTTCCAATCTATGAACATGATATGTTTTTCCATTTGTTTAGATCTTCTTTCATTTCATTCAGCAATATCTTATCACCTTCAGAGAATAAAGTTTCATTTATCTATTAATTTATAATTATTTAACTCTTTTTTATCCTATTTTAAATGAAATTGTTTTCTTAATTTCATTTTTTGATTGGGTATGCTAGTGTAGAGAAACAGTTGGTTTTTGTATATTGATCTTGTATCTTATAACCTTGATGAATTAGTTCTAAAAGTTTTTAATGGGTTCTTCATATGCAAGATCATGTCATTTATGAATAGAGGTAATTTTTTTTTTTTTCCTTTTTAATTTGAGTGCCTGTCATTTCATTTTCTTGCCTAAAATTTTCCTGGTTAAAACTTCTAGTAATACATTGAAAAGAAACTTGTTCCTGATCTTAGGGGGAATGTATTCCATTTTCTATCATTCAGTATTATGTTAGCTGTGGGTTTTTCATAGATAGCCTTTATCAGGCTGAGGAAGCTACCTTATCCTAGTCTGTCAAATGTTCTTACCATGAAATGTTGTTGAACTTCATTAAATGCTTTTTCTGCATCTATTGAAATGATCTTTTTTTTATTATTCTTTATCTATTGATATGGTACACTATGAGTGAAAGTTGCTCAGTCGTGTCTGACTCTTTGTGATCCATGGACTATACAGTCCATGGAATTCTCCAGGCAAGAATAAAGGAGTTGGTAACCTTTGCCTTTTCCAGGGGATCTTCCCAACCCAGAGATTGAACCCAGGTCTCCCTCATTGCAGGTGGATATATTCTGGTGTTAAACCAATTTTGTTTTCCTGGGACAAATCTCATTTGGTCTTAGTGTATAATTCTTTTTCTATGCTACCAGTTACACGTCCTAGGATTTTGTGGAGCATTTTTGCATTTATTTTCAAGAGAGATAGTAACCTGTAGGTTTTTTCCTTGTTACGTCTTTGCCCAGTTTTCTTACCAGAACAATTTATATTCTTAATATAAAAATTAGATGCCTTCCTATTAAGATCAAGAAATCACCATATGCCCACAAATACCATTACAACTTAATGTAATAGTGGAGGGCCTTGCAAATTCTTTAATATGACAAAAAGGTGAAAGAGTTTTAAGTATTGAAACGGGATAAATTAAACTTTCATTATTGGCAGATGTTATAATTATTTACATAGACAATGAGATACATCAATATGCAACTGTTAACAAAATAATATGAATACTTAACAATATTGCAAGGTAAAAGTTCAACTTAAAAAATTAGTGCTATTCATCTATACCAATAATGATTAATTGGAAAACTTTGTGCAATCTGATATATCATCCAAAATAGTAGCACAAAATTTAAATAATCTAAGAATTGTCAAATAATATTATAAATCAATTAAAACTCTAATAAAGCATATGAAAATAATTACATATTTTGAAAGACTATATTCATGGTGCCAGGTAGGCATTTATTTTTCTGCATTTATTGAGAAAGCTATCCCTATACCATCCATCAAACAATCTGTCCTTCCCTGTGTATCATGTATTGTATTTTTATATACACATGGAATATTAATGTATATGAATTTGTAAATTTAGGGAAATGGAAATATTTGTAAAATAATAATTTTCTAGTATTTTATATTTTTATTTCAAGGGCACAATCTCTACAAAATTGCTATTAAAATGTTCAGATATGCATTATTTGGGCAGAAGAACTAGGCAGACATTTTTTCAAAGGAGACAAACAGCCAACAGATATGGCAAAAGGTGCTTAACATCACTAATCAACACAGAAATGAAATGAAAACCACAATGAGATATCACCTCACACCTGTAAGAATGATTAACATCAAAAAAGACAATAGATAACAAGTGTTGACAAGGATGTGGAGAAAAGGAAACTCTGGTAAACTGCTGATTGGCATGTAAATTAGCGCAACCACTATGAAACCCAGTATGGAGGTTCCTCAAAAAATTAAAAATAGATCTTCCACTTCTGGATATATGCTGAAAGGAAATGAAAGCAAGATCTCTAAGGGATATCTGCACTCCCATGATCATTGAAGCATTATTCACAATAGACATGATATGGCAACAACCTAAGTGTCCATCAATGGATGAATAGATAGTGTGATGTGTCGATATATACAATGGATTACTACCCAGACATGAGAAAAGAAGAAATACTGCCATCTATGACAACATGGATAGACTAAAGGACATATTCTTACTGAAATAAGCCAGACAGAGATAGCCGAATAATACATGGTATCACTTACATGTAGAATCTTAAAACAAAAAAATGTCACACTTTTAGAACAGCAGTTGTCAAGGGCTAGTAGGAGAGAGAAACAGATACTTTGGTAAATGGGTACAGACTTTCAGCTATAAGATTAATGAAGTCTGAGGATATAATGTAAAATATGGTGACTGCAGTTGATAACACTGTTATAACAGTGAAATCTGCTAAGATAGTAGAACTTAAATATTCTCACTCGAAAAATGATGAATATGTGAGGCGATAGAAGTGTTAATGAACTAGATGGTGGAAATCTTTTCACAATGAATACAAATATCAAATCACTATGGTGGAAACTTTATAAATATCTTACAATTTTGTCAATTACATGACAATAAACTTGAAAAATAATGTCCACGTACATATACCATTATGAAGACACCAAAAGAAAAAAATCTTTGAATAAAACCAAGTACACTGATACCTGAAATTCCTAGTATTATCAAGAGTATTTCTAATTCATTTCATTATTCAAAAGTTGTTGTTAAAGAAAACTATACATAAACTAATTATAAACTATACATTTAGAAAAAAAATCTTATTTTTTTAAAAAAGAACTTGAACTAGATAAGAGTTAAAGAAATTTCTTGTTTTGAAACATCTAAACTCTGATTTAGCATCTACCTCCTTAGGAGAACATCTGTTCCCGGCATTCAGTAGATACATTAAGTATTTCCATGTGTTGGGTAATGGTGTACAAAGTGGTCCTCCTTGAGTTCAGAGGCCATTGTAAAACAGCTATTACTCACTGTTTTACCATATATTAGTATCAGCACTGTTTTATTAGCCTTAGTATTAGCACTGTATGTTTTAGGATAGCATTAAGCATAGAGATCTCTGAGAGCACCAAGGAGATCATCTAATGTTGCCTGGCATTGATGGTCAAACTGCAAAAGTAAGAGCAGTTAGTCCTATGAAGTGGTTAGAGAAGTATATCCCAGGCAGAGGCAATATAAGCACAAAAAAAAAAGAAATGAGAGCCAGCATGGATACTAAGAGAACAGAAAGTAGATAGGTATGGCCTAGAGGTGAGTATGATATGTTCAACTTTTACATGATGCAAGCATCCATTTTATATTTAGAAGTCAACATGGCTGAAAACAATGCCTTTCATTGCATATAGTGCAACTGTAGAACTGTTTAGCTTGAAATGTCTACCTTGACCCAGAGAGATGATATGAGGAGGGTGGTGGGAGGGGGGTTCAGGGTTGGAAACTCATGTACACCTGTGGTGGATTCATGTCAATGTATGGCAAAACCAATACAGTATAGTAAAAAAAATAAATAAATAAAATTTAAATTAAAAAATAAAAATTAAAAAAAAAAAAAAAGAAATGTCTGCCTTGGATCTCTATTTACCAAAATAATAAAGGGATACTGAAATGGGACCTTGAGGCTGATGAAACATACATTAATTACACATGCCTTCAGTGCCACACTTTTATACATTGCTAGCTCATTCATCCAGACCCAGACATCCTGGAATGTGAAGTTAAGTGGGCCTTAGAAAGCATCAGTACGAACAAAGCTGGTGGAGGTGATGGAATTCCAGTTGAGCTATTTCAAATACTGAAAGATGATGCTGTGAAAGTGATGCATCCAATATGCCAGCAAATTTGGAAAACTCAGCAGTGGCCACAGGACTGGAAAAGGTCAGTTTTCATTCCAATCCCAAAGAAAGACAATGCCAAAGAATGCTCAAACTACCGCACAATTGCACTCATCTCACATGCTAGTAAAGTAATGCTCAAAATTCTCCAAGCCAGGCTTCAGCAATACGTGAACCATGAACTTCCAGATGTTCAAGCTGGTTTTAGAAAAGGCAGAGGAACCAGAGATCAAATTGCCAGCATCTGCTGGATCATGGAAAAGCAAGAGAGTTCCAGAAAAACATCTATTTCTGCTTTATTGACTATGCCAACACCTTTGACTGTGTGGATCACAATAAACTGTAGACAATTCTGAAAAAGATGGGAATACCAGACCACCTGGTATTGTGTTGAAACATCTAAACCCTGATTTAGCAGAGTTTAGACCTGCCTCTTGAGAAATCTGTATGCAGGCCAGGAAGCAACAGTTAGAACTAGACATGGAACAACAGACTGCTTTCAAATAGGAAAAGGAGCACGTCAAAGCTGTATATTGTCACCCTGCTTATTTAACTTATATGCAGAGTACATCATGAGAAACGCTGGACTGGAAGAAGCACAAGCTGGAATCAAGATTTCTGGGAGAAATATCAATAATTGCAGATATGCAGATGACACCACCCTTATGGCAGAAAGTGAAGAGGAACTAAAAAGCCTCTTGATGAAAGTGAAAGTGGAGAGTGAAAAAGTTGGCTTAAAGCTCAACATTCAGAAAACTAAGATCATGGCATCCGGTCCCATCACTTCATGGAACATAGATGGGGAAACAGTGGAAACAGTGTCAGACTTTATTTTGGAGGGCTCCAAAATCACTGCAGATGGTGACTGCAGCCATGGAATTAAAAGACGCTTACTCCTTGGAAGAAGAGTTATGATCAACTTAGATAGCATACTAAAGAGCAGAGACATTACTTTGCCAGCAAAGGTCTGTCTAGTCAAGGCTACAGTTTTTCCAGTGGTCATGTATGGATGTGAGAGTTGGACTGTAAAGAAAGCTGAGTGCCAAAGAATTGATGCTTCTGAACTGTGGTGTTGGAGAAGACTCTTGAGAGTCCCTTGGACTGCAAGGAGATCCAACCAGTCCATCCTAAAGGAGATCAGTCCTGGGTGTTCATTGGAAGGACTGATGCTAAAGCTGAAGCTCCAATACTGTGGCTACCTGATGCGAAGAGTTGACTCATTGGAAAAGACTCTGATGCTGAGAGGGATTGGGGGCAGGAGGAGAAGGGGATGACAGAGGATGAGATGGCTGGATGGCATCACCGACTTGATGGACATGAGTTTGGGTGAACTCTGGGAGTTGGTGATGGACAGGGAGGCCTGGCATGCTGTGATTCATGGGGTCGCAAAGACTTGGACACGACTGAGTGACTGAACTGAAGATCATTCCTTGGAATAGTTTGAGAATCAAGGATTAAATAGCAATGTCCTAACTTAAATGTATTCAGCTCTAAGAGATACTGGAATCTTAGCAACAAGATGGTAGAAAAAGGTAAGGAAGCCAGAAATGGATGGAACTAATACAAGACAACTGATATGCATGAAGGACTGAACTTCAGAAGAGGTGCAAATTAGAACAATTCAGTACATCCAATATAATGAGTGAGAAGCCCAGGAGATTTTCAAAACATGGCAATACTTAAGGTTAGGCAGGTAATTCTCAATTTAATCTGGATTTGACGTTAATAGTGATAAAAGGACCCAGGCACCATGGAAAAGGAACAAATGGTGGCAAGGGATATCTATATTGTGTCATAGCCCTAAACTAGAATAATGGGTTCCCACTAGGAGAACTAAAAAAATAATAATAATAAGGAAGTCAAACCAAATACCTAGTCACATAAATTTGGCAAACACATGAGAATTTCAAAGGTCTGCCTCTCAAGTAACATTGGAGCCCAGGATTGACTTTGTATGCTATGAACACCAGGCTTAGAACAGCATGGCAAATAAGAACTTCCACCTGAGGCTGACCATGGGCTTCCTGAAGTCTGACTGCCATCAGTGGTAGAGGACTGATGCAGGAAGTGACAACACCAAGTCTGTAAGTCAAAAACATCAGGACCTCCGAAGGCTAGGAAAAGCAGAACTAGTTAACAAGGTAAAACAACAACAACAACAACAACAACACTAACTGTATGCCAAGGACATTTTTGGCTATCCATATATTTATTCCACCTCAATAAGCACATAGAATAAATCTGAAATGTTCATTAGTTCAATTCAAGTCATAGGTTTCCATATATATATATATATATACACGTATAGTCATATAGTATAAAGTTGACTAGTAGCCAGATAATAGGCTGAGCCTTCACTGTTGGTCTAGACATTTTATGCTATGGTAAAATAACTGCTGAATGTATGCTACCTAATTATGACTCCATTCTGCATACTGTGTCACAGCCAAATAATTTGAAAGCGTTTCCCTCAGAGATGAAAAACAGGTTACCAAGGAAGGAACAGAACTGAAATACTATTTACTCATGGAAATTCATTTTACATTAGCTTACAATGTTTTGAGCTACAACATCATTTTTCACATTAACTCTGGAAAAAAAAATTCAGTATAACAGGATTTTTTTTAAATATATAACCTATCAAAAGTCATTCTTATGTAAATCAGCATTAACTGTCTCTCAAACTTTTACCTACTTAAAAATTCTGCTTCAAGTCCAATTTACAACTCTATAGCAGGACACTCATAATTTGGAAAGGATAAAACCCCTCATCAGAATTTTTTTTTTTTTTAATACTTGTTCCACACACGAGCTACTGCTTATTGAGTTAGAAAAAGGAAGCCTAGGAGTACAATTACCTTGACTTCCAGAGAAGGAGATTCTGAGGCTTTTTAGCAGGTACTAAGTTAGTTAGTTTCATTGAATGTAAGTGAATTTCTCTCTATCTCTGTAATAAAGAGACTTATTAATATTGTAAAAATAGGAATCATGGAAAACATTTTGGGAATGAGACAGGAAGAAAAACTATTATCTACTTTTTCTAAAAGGAGGTCTTAATAAGAACATAAATACAGATTTAGAGAACTATTAAAACTCCAACTACAAAGGACATGAAAAACTTGAATTGTCTGTATTCCTGTCATCTCCTCATCCATCCATCTTATAATAGCCTTATTGCAACCAGACATGCGGTGATGAATGCAGAAATGTCAGACAAAAAGGAACATGTAAAGATAAAAGGCCAGAGGGTGTAAAAGAAAATGTTAAATAAAAAACCCACACAACAAAGAAGTGACTGCATGTTTCTTTTGTTATCACTTTGTTTCCAAAAGCTGCCTTCGTGCTAGCTAAAAGTCAGAATTCCATAAAGATAGAAGCAATCCACAAAAGGACACTGATGTTTCTGAAAAAAATTATAATACAGAAAAAAATGGATAAATCTACAACCAAAAGTCTCTTTCTTTAAAGCTCTAAACCCACACACTGAACACCTTTTATTTAAGGATCTCAAAGCACTTTACCAGCAAGTAATTACCCCACCATTTCCTACTATCAGTTGAAGGTTTGGAAACTTTTGAGAGTCAAGTTCAGCATGAGCTTTCAAGTCCTATTATGCAGAAATATAGAATGCAAGTTAACCTACGTGAGGCCCACAACTATAAACTAGATACCCACTGCTGCTTCCTTCTGCTTTAACCACTCTTTTTCCCCAAAATTGCTTATTTGCAATATGCCATAGACAGGAAACTATCTCATGAAGAGTCTTTTCTCTGTCTAGGCATTAATGGTACATGCCAAATATGCATCATCACTTCTTCTATAGAATACATTTTAGTTAAACAAAATTGCATACAGAAGAATTTTTCATTGTTAAAGAAAAAAAAATCATCAACTTGTAAGAACTCTGTTTACTCCAACATTCCATTTATCCCTGATACTAATACTTATAGACTTTCTTCTCCAATTGTCCTCCTCCTCATTGCACATGAAAATTCACGTGTATAATGAAAATAAGACCGTTCCATAATTTTCCCATGTGTACCTTGGATCCTGTTAAAGAGGTTTGCTTTGGGAAAGTTTCACTGATTTGTGATGAGAATGGAGGGTCTTCTACCAAGAAACTGAGTATTGTTAGCTGAAGTAAAGGTTCAAGAGTAAGGTTCACTGCACAGTAGAGAAGTCTTTGGAGCTTCTGAAGAATATCTAGGACTGAAAGAGTGAGTAGTGGAAAGGGAGAGGGTAGAGGCAGAAAAAAACCCGACTAATGACAACAGTCTGCGGATTATGAACTGTTAACCCATTCCTATAATCCCACTCTACAGAATAAATTAAATTATCTATTCTAGAATATGACATCAAAGGGATAGTCCATGAAAAAAAATTCATAAACTATACTTCATTTAAATTAAAAGCTTCAGTTCTGTTAAGGACACTGTAAAGAGAATGAAAAGACAAACCACAGACTAAAAGAAAATATTTGCAAGACACATCTGACAAAGGACTGTTATCCAGATATACAAAGAACTCTTAAAACTCAACAATAAGAAAATTAACAATTCAATTTTACAGTTCAGTTTTACAATGGATCAAACACTTTGACATCTCACCAAAGAAGATATACAGATGGCAAATGAGCATATAAAAATAAGCTTCACATATGTCACCAGGAAAATGCAAATTAAAACAAAATGCCACTGCACACTTATTAGAATGGCCAAAATCTGAAACACAGATAATACCAAGCCCTGGTGAGAATGCAGAGCAATGGGAATTTTCAATCACTGCTGGTGGGAATGCAAAACGACACACTCACTGTGCAAGGCTGTTAGGCTCTTTCTTAAAACACCAAACACACTTTAACCATATGACCTTCTGGCAGTTTTGCCCTTTGCTATTTACCCAAAATTTATGTATACTTGAAAACATGCTCATGAATATCTGAGTAGCCTTATTCATAATTGCCAAAACTGAGAAGCAACCAAGATGTTCTTCAGTAGATGAACAGATAAACTGTGGCATATTATTCAGCACTAAAAAGAAATGAGCTACCAAGCCATGAAAACACATGAGGAAAGATTAATGCACACTTAGTTCAGTTCAGTCGCTCAGTCATGTTCAACTCTGTGACCTCATGGACTGCAGCATGCAGGCCTCCCTGTTCATCACCAACTCCTGGAGTTTACTCAAGCTCATCTCCATTGAGTTGGTGATGCCAGCCAACCATCTCACCTTCTGTCATCCCCTTCTCGTCCCACCTTCGATCTTTCCCAGCATCCGGGTCTTTTCAAATGAGTCAGTTCTTTGCATCAAGTGGCCAAAGTACTGGAGTTTCGGCTTCATCATCAGTCCTTCCAATGAATATTCAGGACTGATTTCCTTTAGGATGGACTGGTTGGATCATTTTGCAGTCCAAGGGACTCTCAAGAGCCTTCTCCAAAACCACAATTCAAAAGTATCAATTCTTCGGTGCTCAGTTTTCTTTATAGTCCAACTCACATTCATACATGACTACTAGCTTTGACTAGATGGACCTTTGTTGGTAAAGTAATATCTCTTCTTTTAATATGCTGTCTAGGTTGGTCATAGCTTTTCTTCCAAGGAACAAGCGTCTTTTAATTTCATGGTTACAGTCACCATCTGCAGTGATTTTGAAGCCCAAAAAAATAAAGTCTATCACTGTTTCTATTGATTCCCCTTTCTATTTGCCATGAAGTGATGAGACCGGATGCCATGGTCTTTGTTTTCTGAATGTTGACTTTTAAGCCAACTTTTTCACTCTCTGCTTTCACTTACATCAAGAGGCTCTTTAGTTCTTCTTCACTTTCTGCCATAGGGTGGTGTCATCTGCATATCTGAGGTTATTGATATTTCTCCCGGCAGTCTTGATTCCAGCTTGTGCTTCATCCAGCCCAGCATTTCTCATGATGTACTCTGCATAGAAGTTAAATAAGAAGGGTGACAATATACAGCCTTGACATATTCCTTTTGGACCCAGTCTATTGTTCCATGTCCAGTTTTAACTGTTGCTTCCTGACCTGCATATAGGTTTCTTAAGAGGCAGGTCAGGTGGTCTGCTATTCCCAACTCTTTCAGAATTTTCCACAGTTCATTGTGATCCACACAATCAATGGTTTTGGCATAGTCAATAAAGCAGAAATAGATGTTTTTCTGGAACCTTCTTGCTTTTTCACTGATCCAGTGGATGTTGACAATTTGATCTCTGGTTCCCCTGCCTTTTCTGAATACAGCTTGCACATCTGGAAGTTCACAGTTCACATACTGCTGAAGCCTGGCTTGGAGTATTTTGAGCATTACTTTATTAGCATGTGAGATGAGTGCAACTGTGCGGTACTTTGAGCATTCTTTGGCATTGCCTTTCTTTGGGATTGGAATGAAAACTGACCTTTTCCAGTCCTGTGGCCACTGCTGAGTTTTCCAAATTTGCTGACATATTGAATGCATCACTTTCACAGCATCATCTTTCAGGATTTTAAATAGCTCAACTGGAATTCCATCACCTCCACTAGCTTTGTTTGCTTTGATGCTTCCTAAGGCCCACTTGACTTCACGTTCCAGAATGTCTGGCTCTAGGTGAGTGATCACACCTTCATGGTTATCTGGGTCATGAAGATCTCTTTGTATAGTTCTTCTGGGTATTCTTGCTACCTTTTCTTAATATCTTCTGCTTCTGTTAGGTCCATACCATTTCTGTTCTTTATAGTGCCCATCTTTTCATGAAGCATTACTTAGTGAAAAAGTCAGCCTCAACATGCTGTATGATTCAACCATCTGACCATTCTGAAAAAGACAAAACTGAACACAGTGAAAAGACCAGTGGTTTCCAGGGGTTGATGGTGTGAGGGGTGAGTAGGCACAGCACAGAGAACTTTAGGGAAGTGAAAATACTCTGGATGATGGATATACTCCTTATACCTTTGTCCAAACCCACAGTAATTATAAAACCAAGAGTGAATCATAGCGGTAAACTACAGACCTTGGGTGATAATTATGTATCAATGTAGGTTCATCAGTTCTAGTCAGTTCTACAAATGTTACCCCTTTGGTGAACCCTGAGGTCCCAGTCCTCATTGACAACACCAGGATTCCCTATTCCAAGTCACAGTGGCCCACCCTGGTGTGGGGGACCAAGCTCTCAGCCCAAAGGCTGTGCAGGGACAGGACAGCCCAAGGTCAAAACTGGGGATGAAGGGTGAACTGTGTATCCTTGGCAGCAAGTCTTTCAGGAAACCACTGGCCCAGAATAGCAACTTGGGTTTCTTACACGGAACCTGGGAATCCCACATCTGCCAAGATCTGAAGTCTACAGCAACTCAAATGCACAGTTCCATTCCAAAACCAGAGAATAAGGTGTATCAGGCCAGCAGAGGGCCTGAACGGGAGCTCACCTGATAATATCCAGTGCTGTTAGCTGTGACCGCCTTCCATTACCAGTCTCCGGTGGTCCTCCTCCTTCCCGTCTTCCTGCAGAGCTGAGCACCGTGCACTCCAGACACCGCTTGTCTCCACATCCACGCAAACCACCCAGAGGTAGAGGCAGGCTGGGGCGTGGGGCCTGATCTGAGTGGGTGGAGTATGGAGTTTTCCAGGAAGGCAAACTGGTGCAATTGGAGGCCTCAGGGTGCGCTTTTGTGGCTTTCGGTGGGTGAGGGGAGGTAAGTGTGGGTCCTGATAGAGGCGCAGGGAGAAGACGAGCTCGGAAGTTCTGAGAATCTGGGATAGCTCAAAGGGCAGTGGATCCAGGCCGAAGGGTTGCAGCGACCAGTATTCTGAGGAAGCGTGATGTCACAGGGTCTCTGGAGATTTCTGTAGAAAACAGCAGGGGAATCCTGGATGAAAAACACCTGAGTGCCCCAGGTGCTGGAGAAATCCCAGGCTCATTCTTAAGGAGTCTCACACTTGCCATTTATCAAGCACACCCCAATCCTCATCGATGTCTCTAGGATAACCTACTCAGGGTCACAGTGAGGTACTGCCCCTCCACAAGGGCCCATCCAGGGAGGAAACTTCTGCCCAAAGGCTCTGCAGGTGCAGGGCTGTCACAGGTCAGACTGCAGGAGTGAACTTGAGGAGCAAGCCTCTCTCGCCTTCCAGGAAACAGAAGACCCCAAACAGAAATTCAGAGTTCTGGCCACCAACCCTGGAACCCCACTACCACCTCTGCCAAGATCTAAGGCCACAGGAACCTGAACTGCACAGTTTCAATCTGAAATCAGAAAATAATGTTGTCAGACTAGCAGAGGACTTGAACTGAAGGAGAGCTCACTGGATACTACCTGGTGCTGTCAAATTTGGCTGCCTTCTACTGCCAGTCTCTAGCCATCCTTATCTTTCTCCTCTTTCTGCACATCTGAGGAGACAGCCCTCCAAACACCATTTGCCTCTAAGGACTCACCTGCCTAATGCCTCCAATAGCTACCACAATGTGAAAAATTAGAAATCAAAAGGATTTTTAAAAATACCATATAATTGAAAACCCATTATCCTATGTCCAAAAACCAATGAGTCAAAGGCTCAAATTATGAAATACAGTTAGAAGATCATGAAAGTACTGCACATCATAATTTTGGAGGTAAATTGATAAACATAGTCAAATTTATAGATGTAGAAGCAACTGAAAATGAGGATGCTTGAAAGCAAATTAGTTGAGGCTACAACTCAAAAATTAGAAAATCTAGGAAAATGAGAAAAATTTTTAAATGAAATACTTTTCTAAAAAACTATGTAAGAAAGCAATAATTAACATGAGGAAAAATCAGTGAAATAGAAAAAGAAGTAGAACATTAACAAAACTCAATCTATGTTTAAAAGACAACTAATATAGGCAATTCTCCAGTAAGATTCATTGAGAAAAAAATTTAAAATAAATAAGCAAAATTCAGAGTAAAAGAGAGAAAGCCACAATTTAAAGAGCAGCAATTCTTAGAATTGTAACTGAATCTTTTGATTACTAAAATTGGCCAGTAAGAAATAGAAAATGGGACTAGCTCAATAACCATTAAAAATAATCAGATGATAGATGAAAACTTCTCTCTAAAAGAAGTCACCACCCAGATAGTCTACTTAAGCAGTTCCAAGGAACATATAATAACCTACAGCTTCTATAGTTTGTCCTTGAAAACCGAAATAGAGACAAGGCTGCCGCTAATTTTTATGACTAAATATAACATTTATGACAAGAAATTAACATTATAAGTCATTCTCATTTGTGAATGTAATCATAAAAATTCTAAGTGAAGATTAACTAAATAAGCCTAATGATAATTTGTAGAAACATCTAAGTTGTATTGTTCTTGCAAATTGTATTAATTTTCCAAATTGAAAGAAGTTTCAAAATTAGGTAACTCATTAATTAACCTAACTCCACTAATTGATTAAAAGGAAAACACTATGTCATTACAAATCATATAAAAATAAAAGCATTTAATAAAATTTAACTTCTACTTACTTTTTCCTAAACCCTTAGCAAAGCAGACAGAGGGAATCTTATATGAATGTATTATATAGTAGTGAAAGTGTTAGTGATTCTATTGTGCCCAGCTCTTTGCAGCCCCATGGACTGTAGCCCACTAGGCTTCTCTGTCCATGGAATTCTCCAGGCAAGAAAACTGGAGTGAGTAGACATTCCCTTCTCCAGGGTATCTTCCTGACCCAGAGATCACACCTGGGGTTCCCTCATTGCAGGCAGATTCTTTACCACTTGAGCCACCAGAGAAGCCTATATTACATAGTAGTGTTGTGTTAGTTGCTCAGTTGTGTTCTGTCCCGTGCGATCCCATGGACTATAGCCCACCAGGCTCCTTTGTTCATGGAATTCTCCAGGCAAGAATACTGTAGTGGGTTGCCATGCCCTTTTGAAGAGATCTTCCCAACCCAGGTATCAAACCTGGGTCTCCAGCATTGCAGGCAGATTCTTTCCTGTCTGAGCCACCAAGGAGGCCCTTATGATATAGCAAATGACCAGCAAAAACATACTATAAATATCATGCATACTTCATGGAGGTTCTGCTCAATGCAGCAAGACAAAATAACCAAAAGACTTAAATATTCAAATAAAGAGTTAAAATGTCATTTGAAAAATATATGATCATGTGCACAGAAAAAAAAAAACAATATATAAATGTCTAAAATTAATTACATTGTAGCAATACCAGTAATTATCTTTTAAATAACATCTGTAGACTATCTAGGAAATATCCTAACAAAATCTTTACAAAATCATTCCGAAAAACATGTAAATATCATTAAATGACATTTAGTAAGACAAATATACCAAAATGGGTAAAGAAATACTCTGTGTGCTTAGACATTCAGTCATGTCTGACTCTTTGTGACCCCATGAACAGTAGCCCACCAGGCTCCTCTGTCCATGGAATTCTCCAGGCAAGAATACTGGAGTGGGTTGCCACCTCCTTCTCCAAGAAATACTCTATACATATGAATAAATGAGTGGACATGTAGGAAATATTATTCATTCAGCAATTTATTGAATTCCTGTTGTGTCAAACTCTCACCTAAGTTATAGGGTTAGAGCAGTGATAAAGAAAGCAAACTAACTTCATATCCTTATAGAGTATACATAAGTATGTAATTACACAAAGCCTGTGACAACATTATAAATATGCCAATATCTGCCAAATTAGCTTACACATTCAATGGTAGTTGCAGTAAAAATATTTCAAGAGTTTAAAGGAATTTATCACAAGAATACATTGTTGCAGTTTATATTTTACATGAATGGTGCCCTTTGGATTTGTGCAGTGGGACAATTCTAATTTGCAAATTTTAAAATTAATAAAGAAGAATATAAGTTTTAAAATAACTATGGTAATCCAGAAAAAGCAGAGCAAATAGAACTTAATCTAACAAGTTATTAGGATATTTCACAAGGCTATAGTAATTAAGGCAGTGTCGTAATAACAGAAAAAAAGCCAGATCAAAAAACAGATCCACATATGCTCAGAGATTCATTATATATAACATATTCACTTTATACCAAGGTGACTGACAAATACAATAATTCAGACAACATGAAATATTGGAAAAGATTGTACGATTATGAATCAATGGAGGCATTTTGGGTTACAATTCAGTTCAGTTCAGTTCATTTCAGTTCAGTCGCTCAGTCATGTCTTACTCTTTGCGACCCCATGGACTGCAACAACCAGGCCTGCTTGTCCATTGCCATCTATCTACTATGAAGAGATGGGAGTAGATGGCATGGTCTTAGTTTTGTGAATGTTGAGTTTTAAGCGAAAATTTTTATTCTCCTCTCACTGTCATCAAGAAGCCCTTTAGTTTTTCTTTACTTTCTGCCATAAGGTTGGTGTCATCTGCATATCTGAGGTTATTGATATTTCTCAGGCAATCTTGATTCCAGCTTGTGCTTCAATAGCAGAGCATTTTTCATGATGAACTCTGCATATAAGTTAAATAAGCAGGGTGACAATATACAGCCTTGACATACTCCTTTCCCAGTTTGGAACCAGTCTGTTGTTCCATGTCCAGTTCTAACTGTTGCTTCTTGACCTGCATACAGATTTCTCAGGAGGCAGGTCAGGTGGTCTGGTATTCCCATCTCTTTCAGAATTTTCCACAGTTTGTTGTGATCCACACAGTCAAAGGCTTTGGCATAGTCAATAAAGCAGAAGTAGATGTTTTTTTGAAACTCCCCTGCTTTTTTGATGATCCAACAGATGTTGGCTACTTGTTCTCTTGTTCCTCTGCCTTTTCTAAAACCAGCTTGAACATCTGGAAGTGCACAGTTCACATACTGTTGAAGTCTGACTTGGAGAACTTTGAGCATTACTTTACTAGTGTGTGAGATGAGTGCAATTGTGCAGTACTTTGAGCATTCTTTGGCATTGCCTTTCTTTAGGATTGGAATGAAAACTGACCGTTTCAAGTCCTGTGGCCAATGCTGAGTTTTCCACATTTGCTAGCATATTGAGTGCAGCACTTTCACAGCATCATCTTTCAGGATTTGAAATAGCTCAACTGGAATTCCATCACTTACACTAGTTTTGTTTGTAGTGATGCTTTCTAAGGCGCGCTTGACTTCACATTCCAGGATGTCTGGCTCTAGGTAAGTGATCACACCAACGTGGTTATCTGGGTCATGAAGATTTTTTTGTATAGTTCTTCTGTGTATTCTTGCCATCTCTTCTTAATATCTTCTGCTTCTGTTAGGTTCATACCATTTCTGTCCTTTATTGAGCCCATCTTTGCATGAAATGTTCCTTTGGTATCTCTAATTTTCTTGAAGAGCTCTCTAGTCTTTCCTATTCTATTAATTTCCTCTGTTTCTTTGCATTGATCACTGAGGAAGACTTTCTTAACTTTCCTTGCTATTCCTTGGAATGGTGCATTCAAATTGGTGTATCTTTCCTTTTCTGTTTTGCATTTTGCATCTTTTCTTTTCTCAGCTATTTGTAAGTCCTCCTCAGACAACCATTTTGCCTTTTTGCATGTCTTTTTCATGGGGATGGTCTTGATATCTGCTTCCTGTATAGTGTCACGAACCTCTGTTCATTTTTCTTCAGGCACTCTATCAGATATAATCCCTTGAATATATTTGTCACTTCCACTGTATAATCATAAGGGATTTGATTTAGATCATCCCTGAGTGGTCTAGTGGTTTTTCCCTACTTTCTTCAATTCAAGTCTGAAATTGGCAATAAGGAGTTCATGATCTGAGCCACAGTCTTGTTTTTGCTGACCATATAGAGCTTCTCCATCTTTGGCTGCAAATAATATAATCAGTCTAATTTTGGTATTGAATATCTGGTGATGTCCATATGTAGAGTCTTCTCTTTATTGGTGGGAAGAGAGTATTTGTTACCACCAATGCATTCCCTTGGCAAAACTCTGCCCTGCTTCATTCTGTACTCCAAGGCCAAATTTGCCTGTTACTCCAGGTATCTCTTGACTTCCTACGTTTGCATTCCAGTCCCCTATAATGAAAAGGAGATCTTTTTTTGGTGTTAGTTCTAGAAGGTATTTTAGGTATTCGTAGAACTGTTCAACTTCAGCTTCTTTAGCACTGCTGGTCAGGGCATAGACTTGAATTACTCTGATATTGAATAGTTTGCCTTGGAAATGAACAGAAATCATTTGGTCAAATTTGAGACTGCATCCAAGTATTACATTTTGGACTATGACGGCTGCTCCATTTCTTCTAAGGGATTCTTGCCCACAGTAGCAGATATTATGATCATCTGAACTAAATTCACCCATTCCAGTCCATTTTAGTTCACTGATCCTAAAATGTCAACATTTCGACTCTTGCCATCTCCTGTTTGACACTTCCGATTTGCCTTGATTCATGGACTTGACATTCCAGGTTCCTATGCATTATTGCTCTTTACAGCATCAGACTTTACTTCCATCACCAGTCACATCCATGACTGGGTGTTGTTTTGCTTTGGCTCCATCTCTTCATTCTTTCTGGAGTTATTTCTACACTGATCTCCAGTAGCATATTGGGCACCTACTGACCTGGGGAGTTCATCTTTCAGTGTCCTATCTTTTTGCCTTTTCATACTAATCATGGGGTTCTCAAGGCAAGATTGAAGTGGTTTGCCATTTCCTTCTCTAGTGGGCCACATTTTGACAGAACTTTCCACCATGACCTGTCCATCTTGGGTGGCCCTACATGGCATGGCACATAGTTTCATTGAGTTACACAAGGCTGTGGTCCATGTGATCAGATTGGTTAGTTTTCTGTGATTGTGGTTTTCAATCTGTCTGCCCTCTGATGAAGAAGGATAAGAGGCTTATGGAAACTTCCTGATGGGAGAGACTGACTGAGGAGGTCTTCTTCTGATGGGCTCAGTAAATCTTTAATCCAATTTTCTGATGATGGGTGGGACTGTGTTCCTTCCCTATTGTTTGAACTGAAGCCAAAGTATAGTGGAGGTAACGAATTAATGGTGATCTTCAAAATGTCCCATGCAGGTCCTTCTGCCCTCAGTGCCCCCAACCCTTCACCAGGCCACTGCCAACCCATGCCTCTGCTGGAGACTCCTGGACATTCACAGGCAAGTCTGGGTCAGTCTTTCGTGGGTTGATCAATAAAAGGTTGATCACTATCAATGTTAAGTGAGAGGTCCATTGTGAGTTGCTATAGCCCTGTATTACCCTTTTTATTATAGAGGACTGGAATGCAAAAGTAGGAAGTCAAGAAACACCTGGAGTAACAAGCAAATTTGGCCTTGGAATACGGAATGAAGCAGGGAAAAAGCTAATAGCGTTTTGCCAAGAGAACGCACTGGTCATAGCAAACACTCTCTTCCAACAACACAAGAGAAGACTCTAAACATGGACATCACCATATGGTCAACACTGAAATCAGATTGATTACATTCTTTGCAGCCAAAGATGGAGAAGCTCTATACAGTCAGCAAAAACAAGACCGGGAGCTGGCTGTGGCTCAGATCATGACCTTCTTATTGCCAAATTCAGACTTAAATTGAAGAAAGTAGGGAAAACCACTAGACCATGGAGGTATGACCTAAGTTGAATCCCTTATGCTTATTCAGTGGAAGTGAGAAAGAGATTTAAGGGACTAGATCTGATAGATAGAGTGCCTGATGATCTATGGACTGAGGTTCATTACATTGTACAGGATACAGGGATTAAGACCATCCCCATAAAAAAGAGTGACTGAACTGAACTCCTTGGAAGGAAAGTTATGACCAGCCTAAATAGCATATTCAAAAGCAGAGACATTACTTTGCCAACGAAGATCTGTCTAGTCAAGGCTATGGTTTTTCCAGTAGTCATGTATGGATATGAGAGTTGGACAGTGAAGAAAGCTGAGCACCAAAGAATTGATGCTTTTGAACTGTGGTGTTGGAGAAGACTCTTGAGAGTCCCTTGGCCTGCAAGGAGATCCAACCAGTCCATCCTAAAGGAAATCAGTCTTGGGTGTTCTTTGGAAGGACTGATGCTAAAGCTGAAACTCCAGTACTTTGGCCACCTCATGCGAAGAGTTGACTCACTGGAAAAGACTCTGATGCTGGGAGGGATTGGGGGCAGGAGGAAAAGGGGATGACAGAGGATGAGATGGCTGGATGGCATCATGGACTTGATGGACGTGAGTTTGAGTGAACTCCAGGAGTTGGTGATGGACAGGGAGGCCTGGCGTGCTGCAATTCATGGGGTCACAAAGAGTCAGACACGACTGCATGACTGAACTGAATGGATCTGTATTATCTAGAGGGCAATGGTGACTTGCTTTCTCCAAATCCATCATCTGTGGAAATCTGGAGTCTCTATCAGTATTTGTTTTTTTCTTTGTGTAGGGAGAGTGAATGGGGACTTATGTAGGCTGTAATTCTCTGTTTCTGCCCTATGATGTGTTTCTCCAAGGTGAAGTCTAGCTCCTTAATTGATTTTCAGCACCAAAATATCACTCAAAGCAGCATTCCTGAATTTAATAGACTTTATTGGTATATTTTTAATTAAAAAATGATTCCTTCCCAGAATCATTCTCCTCTGACATCTTTCCATGTGTATGTACCTTCTATGCATTGTGTATAAATTCATTTCATAAATATATAATAATATGTAAGTTATATTGTGTTTATATGTTTTCCATATGCTTTTCATTTATTTAAAATATTTATAAAATATTTAAAATATTCTATACAGTAGAATTTTGATGCACTTATGTTCTACTTCTAAATTTTTTTATATATCTTTTTCAAGTTATATGCTTATTGATATGCATTTGGTAATACTTAATACAACATTGCTTATTTAACTTCTATGCAGAGTACATCATGAGAAATGCTGGACTGGAAGAAACACAAGCTGGAATCAAGATTGCTGGGAGAAATATCAATAACCTCAGATATGCAGATGACACCACCCTTACGGCAGAAAGTGAAGAGGAACTAAAAAGCCTCTTGGAAAAAAAAAAAAAAAAGCCTCTTGATGAAAGTGAAAGTGGAGAATGAAAAAGTTGGCTTAAAACTCAACACTCAGAAAACGAAGATCATGGCATCCGGTCCCATCACTCCATGGGAAATAGATGGGGAAACAGTGGAAACAGTGTCAGACTTTATTTTGGGGGGCTCCAAAATCACTGCAGATGGTGACTGCAGCCATGAAATTAAAAGACGCTTACTCCTGGAAGAAAAGTTATGAGCAACCTAGATTGCATATTCAAAAGCAGAGACATTACTTTGCCAACTAAGGTCCGTCTAGTCAAGGCTATTGTTTTTCCAGTAGTCATGTATGGATGTGAGAGTTGGACTGTGAATAAGGCTGAGTGCCAAAGAATTGATGCTTTTGAACTGTGGTGTTTGAGAGGACTCTTGAGAGTCCCTTGGACTGCAAGATCCAGCCAGTCCATCCTAAAGGAGATCAGCCCTGGGATTTCTTTGGAAGGAATGATGCTAAAGCTGAAGCTCCAGTACTTTGGCCACCTCATGCGAAGAGCTGACTCATTGGGAAAGACTCTGATGCTGGGAGGCACTGGGGGCAGGAGGAAAAGGGGATGACCGAGGATGAGATGGCTGGATGGCATCACTGACTCAATGGACGTGAGTCTGAGTGAACTCCAGGAGTTGGTGATGGACAGGGAGGCCTGGGGTGCTGCGATTCATGGGGTCGCAAAGAGTCAGACACAACTGAGTGACTGAACTGAACTGAACTGAATACAGCATTTTATTTCTCTCTTTACTTAGATATTTAAAGATGCTTTTAATTCTTTGCTATTACAAACAATGCTACAAAGAGCATGTTTGTGCCTCTATCTTTGTATTCATGTTTAAAATTTCTCTGGGGTGTCAGAGTGGAATAGAGTTGCTTTTAGAGCAGATAGTGGAATAGAGCATGAGGTATGCACATATGATACTTAGTTACACTATTGTCAGTCTAATTGTACCCTTGCTCCTTGGAAGAAAAGTTATCACCAACCTAGACAGCATATTCAGAGAAGGCACTGGTGACCCACTCCAGTACTCTTGCCTGGAAAATCCCATGGACTGAGGAGCCTGGTACGCTGCAGTCCAGGGAATCACTAAGAGTCGGACACGACTGAATGACTTCACTTTCACTTTTCACTTTCATGCAGTGGAGAAGGAAATGGCAACCCACTGCAGTGTTCTTGCCTGGAGAATCCCAGGGACAGGGGAGCCTGGTGGGCTGCCATCTCTGGGGTCGCACAGAGTCAGACACCACTGAGGCGACTTAGCAGTGGCAGCAGCAACAGACAACATATTAAAAAGCAGAGACATTACTTTGCCAACAAAGATCCATCTAGTCAAATCTATGTTTTTTCCAATAGTCGTGTATGGATGCGAGAGTTCGACTATAAAGAAAGCTGAGCGCTGAAGAATTGATGCTTTTGAACTGTGGTGTTGGAGAAGACTCTTGAGAGTCCCTTGGACTGCAAGGAGATCCAACCAGTCCATCCTAAAGGACATCAGTCCTGACTATTCATTGGAAGGACTGATGCTAAAGCTGAAACTCCAATATTTTGGCCACCTGATGCAAAGAACTGACTCATTTGAATGGACCTTGATGCTGGGAAAGATTAAAGGCAGGAGGAGAGGGGATGACAGGATGAGATGGTTGGATGGCATCATTGATTCCATGGACAGTAGTTTAAATAAGCTCTGGGAGTTGCTGATTGACAGGGAAGCCTGGCATGGTGCAGTCCAGGGTTTCACAAAGTCAGACACGACTGAGCGACTGAACTGAACTGACTGACTGAAACTTTTACTGAGGGTGAGTGCTGTGTATTAGTTTAGTTAATTTTATCAACTCCCAGTAAGTTTGTTATGCATAAGACATTGTGCTAGAAGATGATAGAAAGAACAGAGAAGATTGTCTTTTTAATGTAATCTGTAGAATGTCCAAAATAGCCTCACACATTCAAAGTACCCATCATGTTCAGAGAAATTAAATAACTTGCCCAATAACACAGTTAGTAAATGGACAGAAAATAAGAAATTGAAATACCAAAAGTTCTGTGCAGTTTAGATACATGCTAAGAATAAGATCAGAAGAATAAAGTCTTTGTCCTACTCTTCTTGACAACAAAAGCAGATAATACAATATCAAGTATGGAAGTGTATGTACTGAATGATGTGAAAAATATGGTAATATAATATTGGATGGGGACAAAAGATAGAAGTAGGTCACTTTAGAGGTAAAGACTATAAATTATGGGAATAACACATCTACACTAGAATACCTAGTTTTTTCTACCTCTAATGTAAATGGTTTGACCTCATTGGCTGCCTTGCTTATACTCAACCTATCATCACTTGAGTGGTTTTTCAACACAGAGCCTGAAATCAGCATGGTCTTTTCTACATCAGACAGCACCACCACACTTGTATTATAATCTGCAGCTTTGATGTCATTCTGGTGGACTTGTTTTGGTAGTATGAATTATATTACCAGTGTTAGCAATAATTAGTCAATTAATCATGTAATTGTTAAGTGATCCAGGTCAGGATGAATAGTAACATGTGATGTTATTTTTCAACTTTCCACCAGAACTTTAGAAACCATGGAGTTATTGGTGAGTAGGTGAGCATCGTTTGAGAATGAACAGTAGTTCTAGCTTTCACCATGGGCAGCCTCTGGGGCAGCCTTTCCATCCTTTGGATAGAAAATAGAAAATTTTATTCTCCTTGCCAGTTCTGCCAGGGCCACAAGCAGAAATGTGAAGATTATTATTCTCCAAAAAAGAGTCGTGAACATAACCACAGGCCAACAACACCATTAGTCACCCATTCAATACTCCAGTAATGATTGATGTGAAAAGGGAAGTTTTAGTCTCCTGGGATTGTCCAGAGTGGCTCATGACAATAGCATTATTGCAGTCACCCAAAAGTCATTAATGTTACGGTACTTCCCTTAAGAAACTCTCTTTTCATTGCCATAAGGGTTTGCACAGAAAGTCTACCTTGCATATTTAACATTGGCATTTTCTTTCAGTCACTGAAAGGGGTTGTATTTGAATAGAAATTAAAAGTTTATTTTAACTACCTTATCCATAAAAGGAGGTGGCTCAGTTTGATGTCCTCAAAGTGTTTCATTATTCTATGTAAGGATTTCTTATTATTTACTCAAAGGATTTTTATTCACTTCCTTTCTTTATTTGACTTCTTATCTTGGTGCTCTGTGGCCCAAATTAAAAGGAAAGTTTACTTCTAAAGAATGTGTTTGTGATATATGGGATCTGAAGTAGACAGAGTGTAGGGTACTTTCCTTAAAAGGAATAATGTTTTAAATGCAAAAAAAAAAGTAAAAGCCTCTGTAATATTGGAGGTGAAGAGTGTGATAATTTGCAAGCAGTAAATACAGATTCCTCACCCCACAGATAATCAATAGAAAGGTGGTGGGAAAATGGATGGCCTCATGGATGGTAATTTTGAGATTGCTTGTTCCGAGGAACAAGAAAAAATCTAATGACTTTGTGGAGTCCCTAGAGTTCATACTCTACTAAATGGGGGACCCATAGAAGAAAAAGAGACACCTAGTTCAAGAAGTAAAGAATAAATGAATTGGCTTCTTCCCCCTCACACACACACACAAACCCCAGTGAAATGGCAGCAAACATAGCAAAAATTAATATCTATGGATCTATGATCTTAAAAAAAATGATTACCCAGACAAGAAATTATGATAACTTATTGGAAAAGAAAGGCAGAGTGCACGGCATCAGCCAAATGGAGAAATAAAAGCCCAGAAAATATAAGCCAAAGTCACAGAAGAGATCAGGAGAAACTAAGCACTATTCCATCTGACAGAATTCCACATCGACTTCACAGAGTCTCATACAGAAGGTGGAAACTGATTGTGGGTAATTGGTAATTGTACCAGTGGAAACTTTGAACTAGTAATCCTACTGCTTCTGTATGGGAGATAGATGGAGATATGACTTGCAGTTTGGCCCTAGACAAAGTTGATAGAAGAACAGTTATTTCATAGCATCAATATATATATTAATATATACACACATACACAAAATATATACTCATATAGCTATAAAAGAGGAGTTTGTCATTCTCTGTCTTATAAAATGCAAGCATATTATATAAAATGTTCTAAGGCATTGAAATAAAAAGTAATTTTAAGATCATAAGCTTGCCTGTCATGTGCCAAATCTCAGAATATATGATAGAACTTCTAGAGAATAGAAGAGATTGCTGTGATTAATCCATGTGCAATGAAAGATTATTATTCTAACCATTACAGCTATTTAACAAGACTTACTGGTTGATATTCAAGAGTTGCAACATGCAATTCAACTAAGAAAAAAATTAAAGCCTGCCAGGTTAATAAAACAGGAAACCTTGAGATTACTATTAATAGACATGAGCTAATAGATAATTACAAAGTGTAATTACAAGTGTATTACAAAGATGAAGATTGCAATCATGAATTGAAAAAAGCCTGGGGCCAGTGACCCACACATTCATTATGATGGTTGAAGAAAAATATAGTCTGAAAATATATGGTTAAATCTATGATGTATCATTTAGTTTTCATTTAGGCACACTCACTTAACAGCAGGCTAAGTGATAAATATATTTTATTATATTACATAACAAGTCACATTCATGTAAGCAGTTCAAGTGCTCCTAGAGAAGCTCAGTGACTTTAAATGACAATTTTTGATACAAATCTATACCATAACTTAAATGTGTGGTGACACTGTTATATAAAAGTAGCTGAGGGGATCATCAAATAAACAAATATCTTCAATACATTGCTGAGATTTACATCAACTTAGCTCTATATCATAACTTACTCAGGTAGTTTGCAGATTTATCATGCTTTGTTATTTTAATTGTATTGTGCATACCAATGCCTGGAATTTCAAATTTTGATATAATTTGACCTTATAAATAAAACATACATCAATAAATACAGTACATTATAGCTTAATTCAAAATAACATTTTCAGATATTCAAGAAACCAGAAGTTCATCATTCATACACTCATTCTAAAAAAAAAATGTTTTCTTAGACAAACTCCAGTGAAGAAAAAATTCAAAAGACTAACGTGGGACTCAAGAAATGGTGAAATCGGTCTGCTTTGGCTGCCAGAACAAAATACCATAGAATGGGTGCCTTAAACAACAGAAACATATTTTCTCACAGTTTTGGGGCTGGAAATCTAAGATTAGGACACCAGCATGGTTGGTTTCTGACAAGTTTTCCCTTCCTGCCTTTTAGACAGCTGCTGTGTTACAGTGTGTTCGTGTGACTTCTTCATGCACACATGGAGACAGAAAAAGTGAGCACTTTTTTTTGTCTCTCACAAGGACACTAATTCTATCAGATTAAGGCTCCACCCTTAAGACCCCATTTAACCATAATTACACCTCCTTAAGACTGTATCCAAAAAAGTCATATTTGAGAATTAGGGCTTCAACATAGAATTTTGGAAGGACATGATTCAGTGCAAAGCACTAACAATTAAGACAAATATCAGTATGAAAGCTGTGCCATCAGTTAAAAAAACTACTGCTTCAATTTAGAACTGGAAGTCTGAGAACTTTGTCAGAAAATGTCTTGAAATTTAGATTACATATTATTATGAAATTTTACAAGTAAGAATGTAAAATTAAATTATAAAATGCTGCTAATAAGACAATATTCCTCTTCTTACCAACAAGAAATTAAGTTTCTGTAGAAAGAGATTCACAGGCATAAAGAACAGACTTGCGGTTGCCAAGGGGAAGGAGGGTAGGGAGACAGTTGGAGTAAAAGTTTGGGGTAAGCAGATTTAAAATAGTATGTACAGAATGGATAAACAGTGAGATCCTGCTGTATATAGCACAGGGAAGTATATTCAATAGCCTGTGATATATCATAATGGAAAAGAATATAAAAAGGAATGCATATATATATGTATAACTGAATTGCTTTGCTGTACTGCAGAAAATAACACAACATTGTAAATCAACTATACTTCAATAAAATAGTTTCTAATAGAAAAAATAAAGTTATAATCTAAAAACAAAGCCATATATGAAGTAATTTTGAGCACATGAAAATAATAAAGCTTTGTGAAACAACAAAGCCAAACATTTAGTTATATAATTCAGAAGGGCAAATCAGACTAACTAGTACTTCTAATTCATAGTATGTGTGTTTTCTAAAAGTGTAATTTGTCATTTACCATACACTGTGCTTACAGATAAGTCTTTCCATATTAATTTCTCTTAGAGAGTAGTTTCTAAAAGTGGGCTTGAACTTCAAATAGTTTTTGAAGTTAATGAAAGGTGAACTGATTTTTATGAGATAGTACCTAACTTTTACCATCTGGAAACTCAACTCTACGCTCTCTAAGAAATCTGCAGTTTCAGTCATAGTAACAATAATCACAACAATAAAGCATATTTGAAATATTTTCTTTTTTTTCTTAATTTTTTATTTTAACTTTGATAGGAACTCCTTCTAGCAATGATTTCATATTTTTAAAATGAACTAAATTTAGTATCCCCTTCAGTTACATTTTAGTATTCTTTCTTCTGTCAAATATAAGTAATTAAACAGTGTTTTTACTTTAAAATATCAACCTTCATTCTTTAGATAATGTGAATATAAGTGATTTCAAGTTTACTCTTATCTTTTTCTATATTTTCCAAAATTCCCAGCACAAACATATTATTACTTTTAAAATCAGAACAGGCTTATGAATGCTATTTTTAATTTAAATGTCAAAAACTATTGATATTAAAGATGAAATAGCTGAGGGGACCATAACCCAATCATAGCTCTAAATTCTCTCTGAACTAGAGACAAGACAGAATTAAAAGAAAGAGAAAGGAGAGAGGGCTAGACTAAATGTCTTCCAGAGTTGGAAATGCCTAAGTAGACTAGAATTCAACCAAAAGACTGTATGGATGTTAGCCATGTTGGTAAGTAAAAGATATTTATCATACATGCTCTTAATACTTCAGAAGAGCTTTCCTCCTGTTAGTTTTATCTGTTTTTGTTTTCCTTGATATTTTTTGGAATCAACTTGGATTATTTACTGTAAAAAGCATGAGTAAAGAGAGTAGCCAGAGTCAATCACTGAGTTTTACCTTAATTAAATGATAAATAATAATAACAACAACTGACATTTGCTAAATGCTCTGTGACAGGGACTGTTTTAAGCACATTATATTCATTACCTCATATTATTCTCTTAACACTACCTAGAGGTAGGTATGACCACCCTCACCTTACAGGTAAGAAAACCCAAACTTAAAAAGCTTAAGTCATAACCAGCAAGGACCTACTGTACAGCACAGGGAAATATATTCAATATTTTTTAATAACTTAGAAAAGAATCTCAAAAGGAATATATGTCTGAATCTCTGTGCTGCACACCTGAAACTAACATAATATTATAAGTCAATTATACTTCAATAAAATAAAATACATTTAAGTCAGTTTCCCCATGTCACTGACAGCAAGTGGGGGCTCATTGCTAATTCAGTCTGAGGCCAGCTCTAAACTACTGCACTAAACTGTTCCTAATTGAACAAAAAAATTATGATTAACATTTGTTTTCAGATGAATGGAGTAAGAGAGACTTCCTTTTTAGTTTCTAACTTGGTTTACTAAAAGGACACAAAGTTTCTATGTGTGACAACCTGCTACAAAGGGAGTTAAATTAACATTAGAAAATATTTGACAGTTACAAAGCACTATTACATGTTAGAACTCATCTGATTGATCTCAAAAAGTGAAAAGATCAGTAGTATCATTATTTTGTAGCTAAGGAATATGAGCATGGGGGCAGTGATGGCTCATCTAGTCAGAATGGTCAAAACAAAACTGTTTTCTAATCTGGGTCCTATACTCGTTTCATTACTATTTCCAAGATAAATGCCAATAAAACATTAAAATGAAACAAATCTTTAAAGTCTACTTTTGTTTGAGAAATGCTGGAAAGAAATGTGGAATTCTCTATTGGTTGTTATATGTTTTCCCCTTTATCCTTACTCTCCACTCCAGTTCCCATCACTCACGCCCCCTTCCCTCAAGTACCTGCTGTTTCAATATATATCTTTAAATTAGAACTAGCAATTCCACCCCTGGGTATATATGCAAAATTAAAAACACTAATACAAAAAGATACATGCATTGAAATGTTCATAGTAGCATTATTTACAATAGTCAAGATGTGGAAGCAACATAAACTTCCAACAACAGATGAATGGATAAAGAAGATGCAGTATGTACATGCAATGGAATATTAGTCATAAAAAGAGTGAAATTTTGCCATTTTCAGCAGTATGCATGGACTTGGAAGGCATTACACTGGCATTTATTGAAATAAATCAGACTTAAATAATAAATACTATATGATATCACTTAAATGTGGAACCTAAAACACCCAACAAACTAGTCAATATAACAAACCAGAAGCAGACTCACATATAGAGAACAAACTAGTGGTTATTCGTGGGAAGAGGGAGGAGGGGGCAACAAAGCCATTAGAGGTATAAATTTTTAGACATAAAATAAGTTACAAGGATATATAGCCAATATTTTATAGTAACTATAAATGGAATATAACCTTTAAAGATTGTGAATCACTATATTGTACATCTTTTCAGTTCAGTTCAGTTCAGTTCAGTCACTCAGTCGTGTCCGACTCTTTGCGACCCCAGGAATCGCAGCACGCCAGGCCTCCCTGTCCATCACCAACTCCAGGAGTTCACTCAGACTTACATCCATCGAGTCCGTGATGCCATCCAGCCATCTCATCCTCTGTCATCCCCTTCTTCTCCTGCCCCCAATCCCGCCCAACATCAAAGTCTTTTCCAATGAGTCAACTCTTCACACGAGGTGGCCAAAGTACTGGAGTTTCACCTTTAGCATCATTCCTTCCAAAGAAATCCCAGGGCTGATCTCCTTCAGAATGGACTGGTTGGATCTCCTTGCAGGCCAAGGGACTCTCAAGAGTCTTCTCCAACACCACAGTTCAAAAGCATCAGTTCTTCAGTGCTCAGCCTCTTCACAGTCCAACTCTCACATCCATACATGACCACAGGAAAAACTATAGCCTTGACTAGACGGACCTTAGTCGGCAAAGTCATGTCTCTGCTTTTGAATATACTATCTAGGTTGGTCATAACTTTTCTTCCAAGGAGTAAGCATCTTTTAATTTCATGCCTGCAGTCATCATCTGCAGTGATTTTGGAGCTCAAGAAAATAAAGTCTGACACTGTTTCCACTGTTTCTCCATCTATTTCCCATGGAGTGATGGGACCAGATGCCATGATCTTCGTTTTCTGAATGTTGAGCTTTAAGCCAACTTTTTCACTCTCCTCTTTCACTTTCATCAGGAGGCTTTTTAGTTCCTCTTCACTTTCTGCCATAAGGGTGGTGTCATCTTTTAGTTATATATTTTTCAACTATATATACATCAGTTCAGTTCAGTACAGTTGTTCAGTTGTGTCCGACTCTTTGCGACCCCATGGACTGCAGCATGCCAGGCTTCCCTGTCCATCACCAACTTCCGGAGCTTACTCAAACTCATGTCCATCAAGTTGGTGATGCCATCCAACCATCTCATCCTCCGTCGTCCCCTCCTCCCACCTTCAATCTATCCTAGCATCAGGGTCTTTTCCAATGAATCAGTTCTTGGCATCAGGTGGAAAAACATAAGCATTTTTCAGTATGCCATTTTATAAACATACATGATAATCTGAAGAAATTATTATTATTATATTAAATAATGTAATACTATTTAATATTATATTAATATTAATATATTATATTAATACTATATATTTAGTTCAGTTCAGTCACTCAGTCATGTCCGACTCTTTGCGACATTAATTATATATTAATATCAACATGTAAAATAATAATTTCTTCAAATTAGCATGTAAATACTGAAAAACGCTAATGTTCTCTACTACTTATGATACTTCTGGCCACCAAATCCATAGGGCTTTTCTCCCACACTGACTAGTTTTCTGATACCAGCTCGGTGTCCTACAATTCAGTAGATAACTGATGCCTCTTCCCATAAAACTGTCTCCACCTTAGAGGCCAATCATAAGTCTAGGTTGTCACCTGTGCTTTTGATCGACTGACTATAAATTGTTTTATAGCCCATGACCCCCTCCCCTACTTCAGTAATTTGCTAGGATGTTTCACTGAACTCAAGGGATTACTTATTTACATTTACAGGTTTTACAATATAATAAAGAACATGATAAAGGATATAGACAAGTAGCCAGATAACGAGAGGCATAAGGCAAGGTCCAGAGCAGGAGCTTGTGTTTCTGTGGAGTTGGGGTGCACCACCTCCCTACATATATCCCAACATGGATAAAATGCTCACCCACCTAGAAGTTCTCCAAATACTATAGTTCAGAGGTCTTTATGGAGGGTTCATTACACAGGGATGACGAATTATTGACTCAATCTCCAACCTTTCTTTCCTCCCCAGAGGATCAGATATGGGGATTTAAAGTTCCAAGCTTCTAATTATGGTTTGGTTTTTCTGGTGATCAGCCTCCAACCTGAAGCCATAAAGGAGCCCATCAAGAGTAACCCCATTAGAACAAAAGACACTCCTATCACCTAGGAACTTCCAAGAGATTTAGATGCGCTGTGTCAGGAACCAGGGTCAAAGATCAAATATTCAAACAAAAGATGTTCCCATCACTTGTGTTACTTTAGGAAATTGCAAAGATTTTAGAAACTCTGGCCAGGAGCTGAAGACAAAGACCACATACATATTTCCTATAGGATCACACAGAGTCAGACACGACTGAGGCGACTTAGCTTGCATGCATGCAGAATATCTCAAATGGGTTTGTATCTCATGCACTAATTCACATAAATGGCATTATGCTGTGACCATTCTTCTTAGAATTTAGGACTAGCTCCTTCAGTGGCCTGGGGGCAACAGAAGCACAGTGAATTACATGCTATCCATGCTTGGCAACATAGAGAATCCTGGATAACGAAGGAGTATCTCTGCATATGCTAACTGACTAACCTTCACCCTGTGTTTCATTTCCATTCTCTTAGCTGAAAAAAATTATTAGTCTGAATCAAACATATATATATATATATATATATATATAAATGTAATAGAAGTAAAAATTTTATTTAAAATATATAAAATTTATCTTTGCTGTATCAATATTGTGTTTGAGACTTGTATTTATATCTAGTCCACTGTTTCTAATTGTGATTTTTCCTTACTATGCAATCTCCACAGCATACTTTGCACTCTCCTAATGATAGAAACCTACTCTGCCCTCATTTCCCCTTTCCCACAATGGCTGACATAAACCCTAAAAAATGTTTCCTTAGTGACTGTGAAAAAATTTCCTGGCTGATGGCAAGTTATCATGTATACCTAATGTCTAATCTGGAGAGTTGGTAGAAGTATATCCTGATCATTCGGTTATGATTAAAAAGCAATGAATTCCTCAAAGCAGATGAATGTGAAAATCTGAACATGAAAAGTGATATAAAATATGATAAGAAGAAGCAAGCAAGAGAAAAAGGACTGCCTGGCATATATGTCCATGGGGGTGGAAGGTCATAAAGCTGGCATAGTATTACTCTCACTAAAGACTGACTCCTAGAAAAGAAAAATGTACCATTTACATTCTCACAGAGCATGAACATTAGAGCCACCCACAACCTTTCACTTAGTAGAATGCTTCTTTGTAATCATGACTAATCTGATGAATATAAAATCATATTTCAGATGTAAATTCATTTCCATTTCCTGAATTACTACTTTACATCACAAACTAGACTTCCCCCATCTAAATTATCAACCCATATCTTTTGTCCATTTATCCATTTGATTTTCGACCTTTTTCTTGTTTTTAATCCTAGAAATTAACCACTTCTTGATTTTACAAAATTCAAATATTGTCTCTAACAGTCATTTATCACCTTATTTATCTTAAGCATCCTTTATTGAGCAAAAACCGATCATTTCAATGTAACTCCACATCTAGCCATGTACCATTTTATTTTGTTTATTTTTTTTTTAATATTCCTAATCCCCCTAGTCTATCCTGTGAGAGGATATGTAAGCCACACTTTGTCTCTTCCTGCAGAGGAGCAGCCAGAGGGAAAGGAAATGCAGACCCTCGCCATGTACCATTTTAGAATTTGAGATTTTGTGGGGTTTTGTTGCTGTTGTTTTGTTTTTAGAATTGACTGTAGCCTTTATTTTTAATTTATTTTTTAGCCGAAGGATAACTGCTTTACAGAATTTTGTTGTTTTCTGTCAAAGAGCAACAAGAATCAGCCATAGGTATACATATGTCCCCTCCCTCTTGAAATTCCCTCCCATCTCTCTCCCTATTCCATTCTTCTAGTGAGCTTTTGGATCCTCATTTAAAGTTTACCTTCTCCCTTAAGTTACAACACATTCTCCTTTTTTTTCTACCAGTCTTATTTAACCTTTCATAGTAATGTCTTCACTTAGCGAAGGCGGCTGCGACCGCTCACTTACTGAGGCCAAGAGGAGCTAGCTACCCCGCGTCCGAGGTCAGGGGCAGCAACCAGGAAGAGCAACCCTACGTCCAAGGAGTGGTGGCTGCGTGGGCACAGGAGGACCTAGAGGGGCTATTCCATGTTCAAGGTCAGAAGGGGCGAGGTGAGGAGATACCCCTCGTCAAAGATAAGGAGCAGCAGCTGTGCTTTGTTGGAGCAGCTGTGAAGAGATACCCCACGGCCAAGTTAAGAGAAACCCAAATAAGACGGTAGGTGTTGCAAGAGGGCATCAGAGGCCAGACACACTGAAACCATAATCACAGAAAACTAGTCAATCTAATCACACTAGGACCACAGACTTGTCTAAATCAATGAAATTAATCCATGCCCTTGGGGTCACCCAAAACAGGCGGGTCGTGGTGGAGATGTCTGACAGAATGTGGCCCACTGGAGAAGGGAAAGGCAAACCACTCCAGTATTCTTGCCTTGAGAACCCCATGAACAGTATGAAAAAGCAAAATGGTAGGATACAGAAAGAGGAACTCCCCAGGTCAGTAGGTGCCCAATATGCTACTGGAGGTCAGTGGAGAAATAACTCCAGAAATAATGAAGGGAAGGAGCCAAAGCAAAAACAATACCCAGTTGTGGATGTGACTGGTGATAGAACCAAGGTCCAATGCTGTAAAGAGCAATATTGCATAGGAACCTGGAATGTCAAGTCCATGAATCAAGGCAAATTGGAAGTGGTCAAACAAGAGATGACAAGGGTGAACATCGATGTTCTAGGAATCAGCAAACTAAAATGGACTGGAATGGGTGAATTTAACTCAGATGACCATTAGATCTACTACTATGAGCAAGAATCCCTTAGAGGAAATGGAGTAGCCATCATGGTCAATTAAAGAGTCCAAAATGAAATACTTGGATGCAATCTCAAAAATGACAGAATGATCTCTGTTCATTCCCAAGGCAAACCATTCAATATCACAATAATCCAAGTCTATGCCCCAACCAGTAATGCTGAAGAAGCTGAAGTTGAACAGTTCTATGAAGACCTACAAGACCTTTTAGAACTAACACCCAAAAAAGATGTCCTTTTCAATATAGGGGGCTGGAATGCCAAAGTAGGAAGTCAAGAAACACCTGCAGTAACAGGCAAATTTGGCCTTGGAGTACGGAATGAAGCAGGGCAAAGACTAATAGAGTTTTGCCAAGAAAATGCGCTGGTCATAGCAAACACCCTCTTCCAACAACACAAGAGAAGACTCTACACATGGACATCACCAGATGGTCAACACCGAAATCAGATTGATTATATTCTTTGCAGCCAAAGATGGAGAAGCTCTATACAGTCAACAAAAAAAGACCAGGAGCTGACTGCAGCTCAGATCATGAACTCCTTATAGCCAAATTCAGACTTAAATTGAAGAAAGTAGGGAAAACGATGAGACCATTCAGGTATGACCTAAATCAAATCCCTTATGATTATATAGTGGAAGTGAGAAATAGATTTAAGGGCCTAGATCTGATAGATAGAGTGCCTGATGAACTATGGACTGAGGTTCGTGACATTGTACAGGAGACAGGGATCAAGACCATCCCCATGGAAAAGAAATGCAAAAAAGCAAACTGGCTGTCTGGGGAGGCCTTACAAATAGCTGTGAAAAGAAGAGAAGTGAAAAGCCAAGGAGAAAATGAAAGATATAAGCATCTGAATGCAGAGTTCCAAAGAATAGCAAGAAGATATAAAAAAGCCTTCCTCAGTGGTCAATGCAAAGAAATAGAGGAAAAGAATAGAATGGAAAAGACTAGAGATCACTTCAAGAAAATTAGAGATACCAAGGGAACATTTCATGCAAAGATGGGCTCCATAAAGTCCAGAAATTGTATGGACCTAACAGAAGCAGAAGATATTAAGAAGAGGTGGCAAGAATACACAGAAGAACTGTACAAAAAAGATATTCATGACCCAGATAATCACGATGGTGTGATCACTCGTCTAGAGCCAGACATCCTGGAACATGAAGTCAAGTGGGCCTTAGAAAGCAGCACTATGAACAAAGCTATCAGAAGTGACAGAATTCCAGTTGAGCTATTTCAAATCCTGAAAGATGATGCTGTGAAAGTGTTGCACTCAGTATGCCAGCAAATTTGGAAAACTCAGCAGTGGCCACAGGACTGGAAAAGGTCAGTTTTCATTCCAATCCCAAAGAAAGCCAATGCCAAAGAATGCTCAAACTACGGCACAATTGCACTCATCTCACATGCTAGTAAAGTAATGCTCAAAATTCTCCAAGCCAGGTTACAGCAATATGTGAACTGTGAACTTCCTGATGTTCAAGCTGGTTTTCAAAAAGGCAGAGGAACCAGAGATCAAATTGCCAACATCTGCTGGATCATGGAAAAAGCAAGAGAGTTCCAGAAAAACATCTATTTCTGCTTTATTGACTATGCCAAAGCATTTGACCATGTGGATCACAATAAACTGTGGAAAATTCTGAAAGAGATGGGAATACCAGACCACCTGACCTGCCTCTTGAGAAATCTGTATGCAGGTCTGGAAGCAACAGTTAGAACTGGACATGGAACAACAGACTGGTTCCAAATAGGAAAAGGGGCACGTCAAGGCTGTGTATTGTCCCCCTGCTTATTTAACTTCTATACAGAGTACATCATGAGAAATGCTAGGCTGGAAAAAGCACAAGCTGGAATCAAGATTCCCAGAAGAAATATCAGTAATCTCAAATATGCAGATGACACCACCCTTATGGCAGAAAGTGAAGAGGAACTAAAAAGCCTCCTGATGAAAGTGAATGTGGAGAATGAAAAGTTGGCTTAAAGCTCAACATTCAGAAAACAAAGATCATGGCATCCGGTCCCATCACTTCATGGCAAATAGATGGGGAAACAGTGGAATCATTGTCAGACTTTCTTTTGGGGGGCTCCAAAATCACTGCAGATGGTGACTGCAGCCATGAAATTAAAAGACGCTTACTTCTTGGAAGAAAAGTTATGACCAACCTAGACAGCATATTCAAAAGCAGAGACATTACTTTGCCCGCAAAGGTCCGTCTAGTCAAGGCTATGGTTTTTCCTGTGGTCATATATGGATGTGAGAGTTGGACTGTGAAGAAAGCTGAGCGCCGAAGAATTGATGCTTTTGAACTGTGGTGTTGGAGAAGACTCTTGAGAGTCCCTTGGACTGCAAGGAGTTCCAACCAGTCCATTCTGAAGGAGATCAGCCCTGGGATTTCTTTGGAAGGAATGGTGCTAAAGCTGAAACTCCAGTATTTTGGCCACCTCGTGTGAAGAGTTGACTCATTGGAAAAGACTCTGATGCTGGGAGGGATTGGGGGCAGTAGGAGAAGGGGACAACACAGGATGAGATGAATGGCACCACTGACTCAATGGACATGAGTCTGAGTGAACTCCAGGAGATGGTGATGGACAGGGAGGCCTGGCATGCTGCGATTCATGGGGTCGCAAATAGTCAGACACAACTGAGTGACTGAACTGAACTGAACTGAGTAATGCCTTTAATGCAGCAAATCTACTAATGGATTGCTAAAACAGGGATCAGCTTTACTTTTCCTCCATGTGGGAAACAGGTTTTCTAACCCAAATCTAAACCATCCCTTCCCCTTGCTTTGTGGTGACTTTTATTATGCCTCATATTTCCAGAATACAAACAGATTTCCTAGGAGGACCTCATAATGGTGAAATATTTTTACCAATACACTAGCTGTGGTTATTGAGTAAAGGAAATCAATTAGACTATATTCATTCCACTTTCATTGTTTGGGGTTCAACCTTTACTTAAGTTATAAAAATTGCATTTCATCATATAGTGTGTAATTAGTAGCTAACTGCTTCATCTTCAAATTTGCTCACTTTTTCAAACCTCCAGACTTCTTTGTAACACTTCCCCTTAGTAAAGACTGGTTTGTCCAGCCTCTGCAGCAGAGTTTTTTAAAGGCTATACATTTCTTCACAAAGCTCTTCATTAACTTGCTCTGTTGATGTAAAACATCAGTCTTCCTGAGCTAAATTGTGTGACTTCTGTCTTAAGAAGAGCTTCATGAAGTGAAAGTCAAAAATGCTATGCAGTATGCATAATAATGTATGGGTAATCAATATCATGCTTCAAGAAATAAAGTAATTACTGCAGGAATTAGGAACCAGAGCCTACCTCTTCCGTAAATAGCATTGTCCAAATCACTTGAGGCTTTGTGTATAAATGTGTGTGTGTTTAAGTATGAGTGTTTATGTGTGTTTATGTGAGGGAAAGAGACAAATCATGTATATTATTAGAGGCTGTGAAGTGAGACACAATATGCTTCTTCCTCCTAAACTTCTGAAATCAGCCAGTAGAAGAAATAAGAGCCTAGAATGCATAAGGTTATATTCTTTATGAGCATAATAAATCCCAGATTTTCACAGTTCATCCATGCCACATTGCTCACTAGAGAATAATCTCCCCTGAGGCTCTGCCTAGGTCAAAAATGCCAACTGGCATTTATAAAAGAGACTGCTTTGAGAATTCCTCTTGCAAAATAGTCATTTTTCCCTCTTGTGGTTTGGGTACATTTGACAGTTTGGGAGTGAATCTAACATTTCAACTGTATCACTACTGTGTGAAATACTATAAAAACCAAATAAAACCACTTTTGCCAAGATATTCTGTATAATGCAAACCTACTTCATTTAATGCTAATTCAACTATATATGTGTGTGTGTGTGTGTGCGTGTATACACATGAACCACTTATATGACAAAGTCCTTTTGATAGAATTGTTTTGAAATCTAATTCTAACAGGATCAAGGCTTTTCACCATCAGTGTGTGCTAGTAATAGCCCACTTAGAAGCAGATATGAAGATTATTGACCTAATTTCAAAAAGATTAATAAAAATCATGTTTATCTAATAAACAGTTTACCCTTATGGCATAAAGTGAAGAGGAACTAAAAAGCCTCTTGATGAAAGTGAAAGTGGAGAGTGAAAAAGTTGGCTTAAAGCCCAACATTCAGAAAACGAAGATTATGGCATCTGGTCCCATCACTTCATGGGAAATAGATGGGGAAACAGTAGAAACAGTGTCAGGCTTTATTTTGAGGGGCTCCAAAAATCACTGCAGATGGTGACTGCAGCCATGAAATTAAAAGATGCTTACTCCTTGGAAGAAAAGTTATGAGCAACCTAGATTGCATATTCAAAAGCAGAGACATTACTTTGCTGACTAAGGTCCATCTAGTCAAGGCTATGGTTTTTCCTGTGGTCATGTATGGATATGAGAGTTGGACTGTGAAGAAGGCTGAGCACTGAAGAATTGATGCTTTTGAACTGTGGTGTTGGAGAAGACTCTTGAGAGTCCCTTGGACTGCAAGGAGATCCAACCAGTCCATTCTGAAGGAGATCAGCCCTGGGATTTCTTTGGAAGGAATGATGCTAAAGCTGAAGCTCCAGTACTTTGGCCACCTCATGCAAAGATTTGACTCATTGGAAAAGACTCTGATGCTGGGAAGGATTGGGAGCAGGAGGAGAAGGGGACGATTTAGGATGAGATGGCTGGATGGCATCACGGACTCGATGGACGTGAGTCTGAGTGAACTCCAGGAGTAGGTGATGGACAAGGAGGCCTGGCGTGCTGCGATTCATGGGGTTGCAAATAGTCAGACATGACTGAGTGACTGAACTGAACTGAACTGAATAAAAGGTTATAAAACAGCTTAAAACTTAAATGGGTTTTGTTTTTGGATTATACGAACTCAGTGTACATTATATCTTCCCTGCTAGACTATAAACCCCTTGAAGGCCAGGACTATACTTTCTTAACCATTATATTACATGTTATAGACAATGTTATATACATGTATATGCATATACATGTTATATACATGTTACAATCAAATTACTCAATCTGACTATTAATATTGATCAAAAGCTCTCATTGGCAGTTTGATATTTTATTGATGACAAAACTACAAAGACTACAAATTAATGATTACTTAATAAAGATACTTTGAGAGATAGAGTCCACAGAAGAAGGGTATTAACTTTTTAAAGTTATGAATCATGAAATTATACTAATCACTGATTCTCCCCAACTTTGGATTTCTCCAATGTGGAAGGTGAATACTGAATTCCACAGAACATAAAATGGACTTAAAAGTATAACAAACATGGTTTCTTAAAAATGTGGTCTTGTTTTCTTGATAGTTGACCTTGAATGTAGTTGTGAGGATTTGGGTAGAAATTGGAAAATGATGAAATAATAAGAAAATTCCATGATCTGAGTCCTATAGGCCCCTTAAATTCCAACACAATTGCTCCTAAGACTGTGTTCCTTTAGGGTCCAGTTCACCATTACTTTAAATGATACCCATATATCCAGTGTTGGACAGTTGATTATTCCTCCCCAGAGTTGAAATTATTTGCTTCTTCTCTGGTAATGCTGCTGCTGCTGCTAAGTTGCTTCAGTCGTGTCCAACTCTGTGCGACCCCATAGACAGCAGCCCACCAGACTCCTCCATCCCTGGGATTCTCCAGGCAAGAACGCTGGAGTGGGTTGCCATTTCCTTCTCCAATGCATGAAAGTGAAAGTGAAGTCGCTCAGTCGTGTCTGACTCTTAGCGACCCCATGAACTGCAGCCTACCAGGTTCCTCCACTATCATAACACAAAGTTTAAAATGTTAACGGCATTTTTCAAATCAAAACTATAATGAGGTACCACCTCATACCAGTTAGAATGGCCATCATCAAAAAGTATACAAATAACAAATGCTTAAGAGGGTGTGAAGAAAAGGAAACCCTCCTATACTGTTGGTGGGAATATAAGTTGGAACCACTACGGAAAACAGTATGGAGGTTCCTCCAAAAACTAAAAGTATAAGTATTCCTGGGCATGTGCTGTGCTGTGCTTAGTTGCTCAGTTCTTTTTCAACTTTTTGCAACCCCATGGCTGCAGTCTGCCAGGCTTCTCTGTCCATGAGGAGTCTCCAGGCAAGAATACTGGAATGGGTTGCCATGCCCTCATCCAGGGGATTTTCCCAACCTGGGAGTGAAACCAGGTATCCCATATTACAGGTGGATTCTTTACCATCTGAGCCACTAGGGAAGCCCAGAAACACTGGAGTGAGTAGCCTATCCCTCCTCCAGGGGATCTTCCCAACTCAGAATTCAAACCAGGGTCTCCTGCATTTCAGGCAGATTCTTTACAACCTGAGCTACCAGGGAAGTCACACTCCTGAGCATATATCCACACAAAACTCTTAATTCAAAAAGATGCATACACCCCTATGTTCATAGCAGCACTACTTATGATAGCCAAGCCATGGAAACAACCTAAATGTCCATCAATAGATGGACAGGTAAGAAGATTTGGTTCATATACACAATCGAATATTACTCAGACATAAGAAATAATGAAATAATGGTATTTTCAGCTGCATGAATGGACCTAGAGATTATCATACTAAGTGAAGTAAGTCAGAAAGAGAAAGACAAGTACCTTACGATATCACTTATATGTAGAATCTAGAACATGACACAAATAAACTTATTTACAAAACAGAAACAGATTCACAGACATAGAGAACAGGTTTGTGGTTGCCATGGGGTTGGGTGGTGGGTGAGGGATGGATTGGGAGTTTGGGATTAGCAGATGCAACTAGTATATACAGAATGAATAAACAACAAGGCCCTATGGTATAGCACAGTATTTAATATTTAAATATTAATATTTATCAATATTTAATATCCTGAGGAAAACTACAATGGAAAAGAATGTGAAAAATCAAATATGTGTGTATATATATATATATATATATATATATATATATATATATGAATCACTCTGCTGTACACTAGAAACTAATACAACACTATAAATCAACTATACTTACTTCAGTTTTTTAAAAGGTATTGCATTTTTTTTAAAGAATAATATGCAATAGTAGGGGTAACTAATTATATCCAGAAATACTTCACCAGAAATTAAATCTGTTTTACATCATCACCAATAGGCTGCTAAACTCTATAATTGCTATCAAAAAGTCAAATATATTCAGGGAATGTACCAGGCAGTCCAGGTGGGGTGGCAACAAGAGAATGAAAGTGAAAGTTGCTCAGTCGTGTCTGATTCTTTGTGACCCCACATGGAATTCTCCAGGCCAGAATACTGGAGTGGGTAGCCTTTTCCTTCTTCAGGGGATCTACCCAACTCAGTGGTCGAATGCAGGTCTCCTGCATTGCAGGCGGATCTTTACCAGCTGAGCCACAAGGGAAGTCCGGGAATACTGGAGTGGTGGCCCATCCATGATCCAGCGGATCTTTCCAACCCAGGAATCGAACCAGGGTCCCCTGCATTGCAGGTGGATTCTTTACCAACTGAGCTATCAGGAAAGCCAACAAGAGGATATGCTAGGGTAAACATCATAAGTCGTTTGTTGTTCAGTCACTCGGTCATTTCCAACTCTTTGCAACCCCGTACTGCAGCATGCCAAATTTCCCTGTCCTTCACTATCTTCCAGAGTTTTCTCAAACTCAAGTCCATTGAGTCAGTGATACCATCCAACCTTCTCATTCACTATCCCCCCTTTCCCCTCCTGCTCTCAGTCTTTACCACCATCAGGGTCTTTTCCGAGTCAGCTCTTCAGATCAGGGGCCCAAAGTATTGGAGCTTCAGCTTCAGCATCAGTCCTTCCAATTGATATTCAGGGTTGATCTTTAGGATAGAAGGGTTTGATCTCCTTGCTGTCCAAGAGATTCTCAAGAGTCTTCTCCAGCACCACAATTTGAAAGCATCAACTCTTCAGCACTCAGTCTTTGTGGTCCAACTTTCACATTTATCCATGACAAGTGGAAAAACCATACCTTTGACTAGACAGATCTTTGTCAGCAAAGTGCTTTTTAACGCACTGCCTAGGTTTCAGTTCAGTTCCATTCAGTTCAGTCCCACATTCATGTCCGACTCTTTGAGACCCCACAGAATGCAGCAAACCAGACCTCCCTGTCCATCACCAACTCCCGGGGCTTATTCAAGCTCATGTCCATTGAGTTGGTGATGCCATCCAACCATCTCATCCTCTGTCATCCCCTTCTCCTCCCACCTTCAATTTTCCCAGCATCAGGGTCTATTCAAATGAGTCAGTTCTTAACATCAGGTGGCCAAAGTATTGCAGTTTCAGATTCAGCATCAGTCTTTCCAATGAATATTCAGGACTGATGTCCTTTAGGATGGACTGGTTGGATCTCCTTGCAGGCCAAGGGACTCTCAAGAGTCTTCTCCAGTACCACAGTTCCAAAGCATCAATTCTTCAGCGCTCAGCTTTCTTTAGAGTCCAACTCTCACATCCATACACGACCACTGGAAAAACCATAGCTTTGACTAGATGACTCTTTGTTGGCAAAGTAATGTCTCTGCTTTTTAATATATTGTCTAGGTTGATCATAAATTTTCTTCCAAGGAGCAAATGTCTTTAAATTTCATGGCTGGAGTCACCATCTGCAGTGATTTTGGAGCCCCAAAAAATAAAGTCTCTCACTGTTTCCATTGTTTCTCCATCTATTTGACATGAGGTAATGGTTAACAGATGCCATGATGTTAGTTTTCTGAATGTTAAGTTTTAAGCCAACTTTTTCACTCTCCTCTTTCACTTTCAAGAGGCTTTTTAGTTCTTCTTCACTTTCTGCCATAAGGGTGGTGTCCTCTGCATATCTGAAGTTATTGATATTTCTCCTGGCAATCTTGATTCCAGCTTGTGCTTCTTCCAGCACAGTGCTTCTCATGATGTACTCTGCATATAATTTAAATAAGAAAGGTGACAATAATCAGCCTTGACATTCTCCTTTCCCTATTTGGAACCAATGTCTTGTTCCATGTCCATTTCAAACCATTGCTTCGTGACCTGCATACAGATTTCTCTAGAGGAAGGTCAGGTGCTCTGGTATTCCCCTATCTTTCAGAATTTTCCACAGTTTATTGTGATCCACACAGTCAAAGGCTTTGGCGTCAATAAAGCAGAAGTAGATATTTTTTGGAACTCTCTTGCTTTTTCGATGATCCAGCAGATGTTGGCAACTTGTTCTCTGATTCCTCTGCATTTTCTAAAACCAGCTTGAACATCTGGTAGTCCAAAGTTTGCATATTGTTGAAGCCTGGCTTGGAGAATTTTGAGCATTACTTTCCTAGTGTGTGAGATGAGTGCAATTGTGCAGTAGTTTGAGCATTCTTTGGCATTGCCTTTCTTTGGGATTGGAATGAAAACTGACCACAGTGGTCTGTGGCCACTGTTGAGTATTCCAAATTTGCTGGCATACTGAGTGCAGCACTTTCACAGCATCATCTTTCAAGATTTGAAATAGCTCAACTGGAATTCCATCACTTCCACTAGCTTTGACTGTAGTGGTGCTTGCTAAGGCCCACTTGACTTCACATTCCAGGATGTTTGGCTTTAGGGGAATGATTATACCACTGTGATAATCTGGGTCATGAAGATCTTTTTTGTGTATTTCTTCTGTGTATTCTTGCCACCTCTTCTTAATATCTTCTGCTTCTGTTAGGTCCATACATTTCTGCCCTTTATTGAGCCCATCTTTGCATGAAATGTTCCCTTGGTATCTCTAATTTTCTTGAAGAGATCTCTAGTCTTTCCCATTCTATTGTTTTCCTCTATTTCTTTTCATTGATTATTGAAGAAGGCTTTCTTATCTCTTCTTTCTATTCTGTGGAACTCTGCATTCAAATGGATATATCTTTTCTCATTTGCCTTTCACCTCTCTTCTTTTCACAGCTATTTGTAAGGCTCCCTCAGGAAACCATTTTGCCTTTTTGCCTTTCTTTTTCTTAGGGATGGTCTTGATACCTGCCTCCTGTACAATATCACGAACCTAATCCATAGTTCTTTAAGCACTCCATCTATCAGGTCTAATCCCTTGAATGTATTTGTGACTTCTTCTGTATAATCATAAGGGATTTGATTTAGGTCATATCTGAATGGTCTCGTGGTTTTCCCCACTTTCAATTTAAGTCTGAATTTGGCAATAAGGAGTTCATGATCTGAGCCACAGTCAGCTCCCAGTCTTGTTTTTGCTGACTGTTGAGAGCTTCTCCATCTTTGGCTGCAAAAAATATGATCAGTCTGTTTTCAGTGTTGACCGTCTGGTGATGTCCATGTGTAGAGTCTTCTCTTGTGTTGTTGGAAGATGGTGTATGCTATGACCAGTGTGTTCTCTTGGCAAAACTCTGCCCTGCTTCATTTTGTACTACAAGGCCAAATTTGCTTGTTACTCCAGGTATCTCTTGACTTCCTACTTTTGCATTCCAGTCCCCTATAATGAAAAAGGCTCCTTTTTGGGTGTTAGGTGTAGAAGGTCTTGTAGGTCTTCATAAAACCATTCCACTTCAGCTTCTTCAACATTACTGTTCAGGGCATAGATTTGGATTACTCTGATATTGAATGGTTTGCCTTGAAAATGAACAGAGATCATTCAGTCGTTTTTGAGATTGCATCCAAGTATTGCATTTTGCACTCTTTTGTTTGCTATGATGGCTACTCCATTTCTTCTAAGGGATTCTTGCCCACAGTAGTAGATATTATGGTCATCTGAACTAAATTCACCCATTCCAGTCCATTTTAGTTCGCTGATTCCTAAAATATCAACATTCACTCTTGCCATCTCCTGTTTGACCACTTCCAATTTGCCTTGATTCATGGACCTAACATTCTAGGTTCCTATGCATTATTGCTCTTTACAGCATCAGACTTTACTTCCATCACCAGTCACATCCATGACTGGGTGTTGTTTTTGCTTTGGCTCCATCTCTTCATTCTTTCTGGAGTTATTTCTCCATTGATCTTCAGTAGCATATTGGGCACCTACCGACCTGGGGAGTTCATCTTTTAGTGTCCTATCTTTTTGCCTTTTCATACTAATCAGGGGGTTCTCAAGGCAAGAATACTGAAGTGGTTTGCCATTTCCTTCTCCAGTGGACCACGTTTTGTCAGAACTCTCCACCAGGACCTGTCCATCTTGGGATACAATATGGCTCATAGTTTCATTTGAGTTAGACAAGGCCATGGTCCATGTGACCAGATTGATTAGTTTTCTGAGAAAATGGTTTTCAGTCTGTCTGTCCTCTGATGGAGAAGGAAAAGAGGCTTATGGAAACTTCCTGATGGGAGAGACTGACTGAGGGGGAAACTTGATCTTGTTCTGATAGGTGGGGCCATGTTCAGTTCAGTTCAGTTCAGTTCAGTTCAGTTCAGTTGCTCAGTCGTGTCCAACTCTTTGTGACCCCAGGAATCACAGCACGCCAGGCCTCCCTGTCCATCACCAACTCCCGGAGTTCACTCAGAGTTGCATCCATCGAGTTAATGATGCCATCCAGCCATCTCATCCTAGGTCATCCCCTTCTCCTCCTGCCCCCAATCCCTCCCAGCATCAAAGTCTTCTCCAGTGAGTCAACTCTTCACATGAGGTGGCCAAAGTACTGGACTTTCAGCTTTAGCATCATTCCTTCCAAAGAAATCCCAGGGCTGATCTCCTTTAGAATGGACTGGTGGATCTCCTTGCAGTCCAAGGGACTCTCAAAAGTCTTCTCCAACACCACAGTTCAAAAGCATCAATTCTTCGGTGCTCAACCTTCATCACAGTCCAACTCTCACGTCCAGACATGACCACAGGAAAAACCATAGCCTTGACTAGATGGACCTTAGTCGGCAAAGTAATGTCTCTGCTTTTGAATATGCTATCTAGGTTGGTCATAACTTTTCTTCCAAGGAGTAAGCGTCTTTTAATTTCATGGCTGCCATCACCATCTGCAGTGATTTTGGAGCCCCCAAAAATAAAGTCTGACACTGTTTCCAGTGTTTCCCCATCTATTTCCCATGGAGTGATGGGACTGGATCTTTAATCCAATTTTCTGATGATGGGAGGGGCTGTGTTTCCTCCCTATTGTTTGACCTGAGGCCAAACTATGGTGGAGGTAATGAAGATAATGGCGACCTCCTTCAAAAGGTCCCCTGCAGTCCTTCTGCACTCAATCCCCCCAGCCCTGCAGCAGGCCACTGTTGACCCATGCCTCTGCCAGAGACTCCTGGACTCTCATGGGCAAGTCTGGGTCAGTCTCTTGTGGGGTTACTGCTCCTTTCTCCTGGGTCCTGGTGCACACAAAGTTTTGTTTGTGCCCTCCAAGAGTCTATCTCCCCAGTCCTATGTAAGTTCTGGCAGCTCTATAGTGGGGTTAATGGCAACCTCCTCCAAGAGGGCTTATGCCATACCCAAGTCTGCTGCATCCAGAGTCCCTGTCCCTGTGGCTGTCCACTGCTGACAATCCTGTCTGACTATCTTGCCATCTTGCTGACCATCAGTGCCTACCATCCTGCTGGGGCTTCTCTGTCCTTGGACATTGGGTATCCCCTCACAGTCGATCCAGTGACTCCAGCAGCAGCTGCATGCTACTGGAGTGGCAGCTGTGTGGCTCTGGAGCAACTGTCTGAAAGTGAAAGTGAAGTCGCTCAGTCCTGTCTGACTCTTTGTGACCCCATGGACTGTAGCCTACCAAGCTCCTCGGTCCATGGAATTTTGCAGGCAAAAGTACTGGAGTGGTTTGCTGTTTCCTTCTCCAGGGGATCTTCCCGACCCAGGGATCAAACCCAGGTCTCCCACACTGTAGGCAGACGCTTTACTGTCTGAGCCACCAGGGAGAGACTGTCTAGGTTTAAGCAAATTAATTCACAAAAGAATGCAGTGTAACATGTAGTCAAAATATCACTACACAGAAGATAATATCATAGATAGGACTGGAAAAAAATATGTTTTTTTTCCAGTCTCAGCTGCCAGGCATTAAAAAATGTAGAACATTTCTATCATCTTGGAAGTAGTCTTCTTCACAAATTGTCCTCAAAAAGAACACAGCTACTGGCACATGGAAGCAATTCAACAAAAGTTTATTAAAGATATAAGATCAAAGTTGGCCAAGCTCTCATCTGTTAACAGTGAGTCCTAAAAATAAAACCCTGTTTGCTAAATGGAGAACAAAGTCAGGGCAGGGGTGGGAGGCAGAAATAAGTAGAAGGATAAAGATCCCTATTCCCCAAATCACACTAATCTCTACACTTTTCTACCTTCATAGTAAATTCCACTGAGAAAGTGTCCTCTATGCTTAGACTTTTTGATATTTGCACTTCATTGACTAAATAATTCTCTCTCTTGATGTCAGATTAAAAATCTGATGAAATGAGGAACAATAAGCATGATTATTATTAGACTTCATATAAAAATTTATATAAAAATGCTGAATATGGGTTTTTTAATGACTCTGACTCTGTAAAAAAAAAAAGGGGGGGTCGGGGGGAGAGAGAATGTAAACTGAATAATACTTAATCTCTTTCAAAATTTTCTTACTGTTTTTTTTTAAATAATTTTTGAGATGACTGTTAAAATATGGACTATCAAGTCATAGACTGTTCAGCTCATATCTTAACCTCTTTATTCTAGGAACTTGGAACTGACTCTGTGGCCAAGAAAGGAATTATAGTCTGCAAATACAATAAAAATTAGCAGAATTAATTACTGGAAGAATGGAAAACTGGATCACACCAACATGTAGCATTTTAAAGGCCTAATTCAAGATAGTTATATACAAAACTTATTCTTTTATTAGCTTTTTTCAATTTTTTTAAATTGAAGTACAGTTGATTTACAATGCTGTGTTAATTTCTGCTGTATAGCAAAGTGATTCAGTTATATACATTCTTCTTTATGTTATATTCCATTGTGGTTTTTTACATGATAAAAAATTTATTTTATATTGCTTAAAACATACTCACTGGCTGAAGTAAGACATTCACAACCTACAAGTAGGTGAATTTTCTTAAGTTTTCAGACTCATGCCTTACACAGGCAGACTACATTTTGCTTGTAAACCAAATCAGAATGCACTTGATTCATGAATTTTGTACAGCTTTGTGATGGCACAGGCAGTACAGCAAATGTTATTTGGATGCTTAGGACATTTCAGTGACTCATGAAACTGCAAGGAAAAATTGGGACAGCTCTTGAAAGTCTGGGATATACAATCTCTATAACCATGGAAATTACAGAGTTAGAGGTCAAGACAAGGAGAAGGAAAAGAAAAAAGGAAATTCAAGAGTCAGACTGCCTAGGAAAATGGTATTATTTTAAATATAAAGTTTTGGAACATCAAGATTTAGATATGGAAAGTCTTCTAATGTACTGAATATGTACAATGAAATAATAATGTACTGAAAATGCCTTTTGAAAACTACAATAAGCCAAGTCAATTAGCAAACTATAACAAATGGGCAAGGAGATTTTTAACTAGGAACACTAATGTATTTTTATGGATAAAATGTTTGCCTAGTCAGGCAAATTCACTAAAGCAACGCTACGTCACCTAGAGAAGAAAAGAAAGTGGCTAATGACAGAAACTGTAAATGAGCTAAAACAGGGCATAAAATGGTATTTGCACATTCCCAAAGCAATACACTTTCTCTTCCTGCTTTGTTCCCTGCAAAAAATAAACAATTAGGAAATAAATTATTTAAAAGAGTTGCCTTAATCAGCTTCCCTCTGTGTGTGAGCATTTTAAGAGCTACTGGCCATCAGTGTCATTTCAGTCATGCTACCAATATATGCTTTTTTTACCTTGCACTGATTGGAAGTGTTTTCTAATTTCAGTCACCAGTTAGTCTGCTCATTCAGGCATCCTCCTTCCATAAGTGAATTCTTCCTTATTACAAGGTCACGTTCACCTTACATCTCTGCTTTCTATTTGGCTGTGAAATATCCAGGTGTTCTGGATTATTAAAATACACGCACAGCTTACACTGCTTGAGAAGGATTATATTCATTTTTCATGGGGTTTTACATCTCATAATAAGCTACTTGTGTGATGATCCATTTTCATTTTTAATTAGGATGTCCTCTGAATTCCCTTTTTGCTCCTACAGACAAAAAAAAATTTAATCAAGAAATATCTCTGTGAGCTCAGAAACAATTAAAATGCAATTCTTATAGGGGTGTTATCAAATCAAGAAAATCTGAAATGAGTTGTTTGGTGTTATCATAATCAAAGCCAAACTCTCACTCTACATGTAAAACATGTCTGATAAGCCTTATTACATGAAGTTAAAATAGTGTTTTTAAGGAAGAAAATGGATCCTTGAATCTGGTTATGGGGAGCTAGTATCAACTTAACAGGGTGTCTATTATCAACTAATGATTATAAGTGCTGTCTCGGAAGGGAGCAAATCCTGAGAAGTAATTGGATTTGCTAAATCCAGACTGGCTTTGGCTTTGGCTCTTGCACCTGCAATAAAAAAAGGACAGCTGTTCTGGACACCCACCCAGTAAATACTATTAAGCTTATTAACACAAACCTTTTGGCTATGATCAAGTGAAGTATCAGTTTAATCCATTATACCTTGTCTGTCAAGGGACTCACTCCATCTTGTCCTGCCACTTAAGAGAGGTTGTAGGGTGGGATTTGGCAAGCCAACAAAACCTTTTTCATCTTTAACAGCTATGGGTTTTATTTATGACCCAAGTGATAATGATAATGATAATAATACCTCGGATGAATAAATACCTCAGTCCTAAGGAGTTCAGAGAGCTCTGCTGATACTTATCTAATTAATCCTCACCACATGCTTGGTGAGTAGGCATGTGGCATTATCCCTGGTTTGCAAACGAAGAAAATGGAGCCAAAGTGACTAGCCTGGTATCACTAAGTAAGCTTAGTGGAGAAAATAATACAGCCAAGAATTCTTATCTCTTAAGGCAATCCTGTGATTAAAATAGAAATTTTTGCAATTCTAAGGCTTCTGGTAAGAACTATATATATAACTGTGAAATATTACTACCTGGTAATTGCATGAGATTGCTCAGGGAGCATTAATCAATTAGAGTCAACTAATAAACAAGATAATGGGGAAAGGGGAAGTATTATATCCTCAAATGATCCATAAATTCCTTTTTATCCATATAAGCTGACCATTGTTTTTAGACCAACTTCCAACTGAATTCAAAGGGAGAAATGGGGCAATAACTTATGAAAACTTTTGAACATCATCCCAAAGAACTGAAAGATGGCAGATAAATCTATACATCCTATGACTTGTTTCATGCTTGTTCTTTATGCCTCGGGATTTTATCACTTTAAAACTAACATGGAGAGGCTAGCCAGTGGTCTAGAGGTAAGAATCTGCCTGCCAGTGCAGGGAACATGGTCTAGGAAGATTCCACTTGCCTCAGACAACTGAGCCCATGGCTCACAACTGCTGAAGCCCATGTGCCTGGAGCCTGAATTCTACCAGAAGTCACTGCAATGAGAAGCTCTTGCACTGCAAGGAAGAGTAGATCCTGCTTGCTGTAAATAGAGAATACCTGTGCACAGCACCAAAGACCCAGCAAAGCTAAAAATAAAATGTCTTTGTAAAATATAAAACTACAGGGAATAAAACAAGGATTGTATCCATATTATTAAAAGATTATCATAATAAACAAAACAATCTGGGAGATGCTACCTGAAGCTTAGATTTTTTTTTCTTTAATCTCAGCTTAAGAAAAGATGATCACACATATTTAGCTCTAAGAATCAGATACAGAAAGTGTCATCAACCTTTCCTCAGCCTTATAGGGTCAATTGATCAATCAGTAATCACCACTGGAGCTAGTCAACTGAATGGTAACATGATTCTGACAGCCTTCAAAGCAGTTAGATTTGACCCAATTGCAAATAAGAAACCTATGCATATTTTTCTGGAGCTATTTGTTCTCTCTTTTTGCAGCAATGAGGATATTTCAGTTTTTAGCTTTGTACACCAAGTGAAAGTTACTCAATTGTGTCAGACTCTTTGTGACCCCATGGACTGTAGCCTGCTAGACTCCTCTCTCCATGGAATTCTCCAGGCCAGAATACTGAAGGGGTAGTC